>NC_054476.1:162259893-163617393 GCF_017639515.1 Carcharodon carcharias | reverse complement strand
GGAAAGTTCAAATTGTGGGAAGTGACTAAAGTGGGTATAAGCAAAAAGGCATGCTTGGCAGAAGTACCCCAACACCCCATTTCCAATGGCTGTCCAGAATTCATCCGGGTGAGAGAAAAAGGTATTCAAATCGAGCGAGCTGCTTCTCCCAATTCATCCCTGTCTAGCAATCAAGATCATCCAAGTGTTCTAAATGAGAACCATTTTTAACATTCCCACAACAGATACTGACAGCAGTGTACCACAAGATACCATGCAAAATAATGAATTAATTAAAATAGCCAGAATTACAATTGCAAGACGAATTCTGCTGTGATGACTTCAGGCTCCTCCTTTACCTTAGAGATTTGATATGTCTATTAGAAAACATTTGGCAACAGGCACAGAACCAATAGGCGCCATTTAGATGCACAGATGTGTCTCCATGGCCTTGGCAAACATAGAAAAGTGGCAACGTTCACTGTCAGCCTCACGTGTACCAGTATCAATTTGCTGGCCCACTGAATACATGTTTCCTAAACTCTATTATTGGGCCTGAAACCTGCAGGAGGCATTGGCCTTACAGTCAAAATGTGAGCTCTCTGAATAAAAATGGACAATGCAGGACAACAGCTTTCAAACATGGTTAGCTTTAATGCTCATCTCATCCCCAGAAGAGAACTGGCCTCATTGACCTGTCCATTCAGCAGTATGAAGCCTGCTGTTTCATTCTACTCTGTTGTTACAAAGCCACTGCACACATCTGTGTCACACTCCACTGAATTGGAACTGATGTCAAACTTGTTTATTTTTTAATTTCCCTTCCTGTAGTGAAGTACAGCAGTGAGTAGCCAGCATGCAGCTGTTGCCAAGAGGATGAATTGATAGAAAACAGATACTCAAAACTACTAAGGGTAAGGCCCAAAAAAGGGGATTGCAATGCATTACTAACCTGCAGCCACATTTTGAGCAACCGCTAATTTAAAATATAGTAGCATGGAGCCTAGTACTAAGTGCGCTGTTGACTGGCTGCACCCCTCAGCGAGGGCGGGGGGGGGTCCAAGATCATGCAAGGCCAGAAGCTCTTAAAGTTATACGCAAAAATAAAAGCAAAAAACTGCGGATGCTGGAAATCCAAAACAAAAACAAAAATAGCTGGAAAAACTCAGCAGGTCTGACAGCATCTGCGGAGAGGAAGACAGTTAACGTTTCGAGTCCGTGTGACTCTTCAGCAGAACTAACGAAAAATAGAAAAGAGGTGAAATATAAGCTGGTTTAAGGGGGGGGGGTGGGGGTGGGACAAGGAGAGCTGGATAGAGAGCCAGTGAGAGTAGGAGATAACCATCACTGAGAAAGGAGATATGGCTGTGAAAGCGGGTTTAGCTGCCAGACCTGCTGAGTTTTTCCAGGTATTTTTGTTTTTGTTTTGGATTTCCAGCATCTGCAGCTTTTTGCTTTTATCTTAGTGTTTAATTGACTGCCACTTCTCTTCAAGGAATGCCTACCTTAAAGAAGTTTTGCTCTTCTCTCCGTCAGGATTTTTGTATCTCTCTTTTACCTTGTTCACCTTCATTGCTCTCCACTTCTCTCCTGGTGTTTGACAAAGTGTTTACTAAAACCCGCTTTCACAGCCATATCTCCTTTCTCAGTGATGGTTATCTCCTCGTATCACTGGCCCTCTATCCAGCTCTCCTTGTCCCACCCTCCCTTAAACCAGCTTATATTTCACCTCTTTTCTATTTTTACTTAGTTCTGTTGAAGGGTCAATCGGACTCGAAACGTTAACTGTGCTCCTATCCGCAGATGCTGCCAGACCTGCTGAGTTTTTCCAGGTATGTTTGTTTTTGCTCTTAAAGTTATCCTGCATTACTTAAAGGCAACCTGTACTTCTTAAAGGTGAGTTTAAGTTTGGCTGGAGCAAGTGCTGCAAGTACCTGGGAAAGCCATTCTGCACAGGAAGCACACTGACTAATCGTGCAACGTTTTCAGATGCAGCACAGCAGACTAGGAAGCCCTGGGAAGCACTTAAAAGGCTGCGGGAACAGATGTCAACACAGTCATTATCGTAAGTGTAGTCCTGAGGTTCATGGGATGCGGGCGTCACTGGCTGACTAGGCCAGCATTTACTGCCATCCCTAAGTGCCGTTGTTTAGGGTCAACCATGTTGCTGTGGGTCTGGAATCACATGGCACTTTCTTCCATAAAAGGGCACTCGTGAACCAGATGGGTTTTTTATAACATCAGCAATGGTTTCATGGTCAGACCTTCAACTCTGGATTTTTATGGAATTCAAACTTCACCTTCTGCCGTGGTGAGATTCGAACTCAGGTCCCCAGCATTACCCTGGGTCTCTGGAATGCTTGTCCAGTGACAATACCACAATGCCACTGCCCCTTCCCTTAGGTGGATGCGCTGCTGCAAGAAGTTCAATGGCTTCACATCATTGGCCAAGGTGAGCGAAATCATCCTCAAATACCGTATCCTACCAGCTGAACCACTATCCTCGCACACTCTTCAATGCACCTCTGCCCCTTCACTCACCTACCAACAATCTCTATCAACTATGACTCATATTCATAGCTTCACCTCACCCCCATATAGTGACCACTGCTGCAAACCTCACACCTACAACCCACAGTTTGCACACATTGCCAATTCTTCAACCATGATAGCCACATCGAGCAAAACACACCACACTCACTGACACACTTGCCTGTCTATTGCAGGACACGGTAGCTCTCAACCACAGGCAGCAGCACCTGACTGACCAAGAGACAGGGCTGCATGTCAACACCCCCACGGCTGAGACATGACAGGCTATTTGAAGCGGCCATGACAGGGGCCTGGCTGAAACCATAGAGGACGACAGTGCGCTCCTACCTAATCCATCTTCTCTTATCACTTTCCCCCTCACCCCATAATCTGTTTTGATTTACAAATTGCAGATAGGCTAAGTATACACTTCCCACTTCCCCCCTCTTCCCTCACTGTCTGCTTCGGTTTGAAGCCTTTCTCCTCTCAGACACCCGAGGACAACCAGGCAGAGATGCAGGGGCTTGAAGTGCAGAAGGAACAAGGGACTGATGATGATGGAACACCATCACTCGATTCCACGCTCGCAGCCACCAGCATGGATACTGGCACTGCAGGTATTTTGGGAGGGTAGCATTGAGGTGGCAGGATTTAATGGCGCCCGCTGGAGCAGGCAAGATGGTGGAGGGGCCGGGAGAGTCGGACGGGAGTACCTGTATTGAACTCCCAGTGTCCCCAGCGGGGTTGGGGGTAGGAAGGGCCGATGCGAGAATCCTGCCCACTGATGTCGAGATGTTAATTAGGTCCATGAATGAACTACTTGAGAGAAATTATCTCCCAGTCCGCTGGAATTAAGTGGTGGATTTAATGGGACTCGCATGACTCCTGAAGGCCGCCTAGCCAATCCTGTGGCCTTGTAAAGGGGAGACGCTTCATTGACAGGCACTCAGTGCGCTATTGTCCTATCGAGGGACCCAGCTTCGGCGAGGGGAGGGGGGGTGGGGGGGGAAGTTGCTGAAAGCCACCCTCCTATCCTTGCCTTCACCCCCTCCCACCTTGCCACCCCTATCTGGTGACCCCCCGGCCCGCGACCCCCATTCTGCCTCACCCACCAGTGTCTAGGGGCCCAGCGCTACTCCTGGGCTGGATCTTGGAACATTCCTGGCAGCAGACACCGCCCCACTGAGTTTCCTTTTCCTCTGTTTGTTTTCTCTCTTGTTTTTTTGCCCAGGGTTTAGTGCACATGGCGGCTCACCATGTCCCCACCCAGCACCGCCCCACACCCCATGACCGAGTGGCAGCAGCTTCGAGCCACTCGCCTGCCTCCTGAACTCTCATCTCAGGCACAGGCATCTTCCTAACCTGGGCTCCAAGGCTTCATGGTTTGCTTGTACCACGAGGGTGATTTTTCAAACATAATGCAGGGGACGAGGAGTACACCCCCCTCCCTCAGTGTTCGGTGGCTACCTTTCCCAACAGGTCCCTCAGGCTTGTCCCAGATGCCCAATGGTTCTCCAGCACCATAGCACTCATTCTAGGTTGAAGTGCGCACAAGGGGTTAACAGTAGAGGACTCTGGGTCTATACTCAATGGAGTTTAGAAGGATGAGGGGGGATCTGATTGAAACTTACAGAATACTGAAAGGCCTGGATAGAGTGGATGTGGGGAAGATGTTTCCATTAGTAGGAGAGACTAGGACCCGCGGGCACAGCCTCAGAGTAAAGGGAAGGCCTTTTAGAACAGAGATGAGGAGAAACTTCTTTAACCAGAAAGCGGTGAATCTATGGAACTCATTGCCACAGAAGACTGTGGAGGCCAGGTCATTGAGTGTATTTAAGACCGAGATAGGTAGGTTCTTGATTGGTAAGGGGACCAAAGGTTACGGGGAGAAGGCGGGAGAATGGGGTTGAGAAACTTGTCAGCCATGATTGAATGGCAGAGCAGACTCGATGGGCCGAATGGCCTAATTTCTGCTCCTATGTCTTATGGTAGAGGAGCAATCATTGGCACTGTGAGGAATTTAGTGTTGCTAGAGTGGGAACAATTGCTTAGCTAGACTGACTCCAAGCACGTCAATTGAGCTCAAGCTGAACATTCTCAGCTGCAGTGGAGTGCTCATCCTTGACATGTTTCACCATTAGCCCGGCCATCCCCCCACTCCAAGCACCAAAATGTACGTGTTTGTGCTCAAGCTTCAGTCGGTGCTGCCAATGATGCCCCCCAGCACTGCTACCCTTGCCCGAGGTTGCCTTCCCCCGCCCCCCACCCCCTTCCCCTCCTTGCACCTGCACCATGAGCCAGCCACGAAGAAGAAGCTGCGGCCAAGATCTGTCTGTGCCTCCCCACCGAATCCGTGGAGCTGCTGGAATCATCACCAGCGCTGCGTGAAGTGGTGTGCTCTCACCTCCGAGTTCCCCGCAGAGTCCAGGTCACCACTTTTAAAGGCAGTTGTACATCACGCCGTCTTGAAATCACGCCGCCGTGGGATTTGAACTTGATGTGGGTGGTGGGGAGGTGGTGGGTGGTGGGTGGGGGGGGGCAGATAATTCCGGCCCACAGCCACAATAATTAGACACAAATTTATTAAAATGAAGTTCCCAGGCGTTCGACAGCAGGAAACGCGGCCCACCCATTGATGGGGGGCAGGGGAGGGGTTGGGGGGCGGTGACTGGACAATCACTGCCTGGGTTTATGTAGTCGGGAAACATGGACAAGGCCTCTTCGCGTGATTCTCCAATCTCGCCAGCGAACACTCACATCACGATCAGACATGGAAACTCCCGGCCTCAATCCCTCCTGCCCTCCAGCCTATCACAGACCTTCCTTTTTGTTCTTTTTCTTACCATCCCCTCTTTTCATTTGCTTAAAACCTGTTACATTTCCAGGCTTTCTCCAGAGCCGACAAAAGGTCATTAACACCATTTCTCTCTCCACTGTTGCTGCCAGAGGAGCTGAGCATTTCCAGCATTGTCTGTCCTTATAGCAATTGGTAAATTGATAGCAGTTGATAAATTTAAGGCCATTGAGTGCAATTTAACACTTAATGAGGTATTGTACACCTCCTGATTGGAAGCTGGGCAAAGTGGAGCCAACCATCTTGCAACTTTTCCACTGACTGGAAATTTGGTAATTCAAAAACATGAGGCAGCAAACCACTTTAAAAATGCAAGGCTACCTTCCAAGGTCAAGGTGAGAAAAGCAAACAAGGATCCCCTCCAAAAAGAAGTGTGAAGAGAAAGAGACACTTCAAAGGAAACCTACAGACACCAAAACCCAATGCTCTAACTAAGGAACAGATTAAAAATGCAAAGTGCAGAATTTTAATCAACATTACGGATAATAGGGACTGCGAACCAGCCTGAAACACCCAACAGATACTCAACCTCTGGCTCTCTGGCAAAAGTGGTCCAAACTGAGGCACAGTTTCCAGTTAATACAAGGGTATTAAGGGTTATGAAACCAAGGCAGGTAGATGGAAAAAGCAAACGACAGTGGATGCTGGAAATCTGGAATGAAAGTAGAAAATGCTGGAAATAACTCAGCAGGTCTAGGAATATCTGTGGAGAGGGAAACAGTTAATTCTTCAGGCCAATGACCGTTCGTCAGAACTGGGAAAAGTTGGAGTTGTAATGGGCTTTTAAGCAAAGGGTGGAAGAAGGGAAAGTGAAGTGGTGGGGAGCATGGATAGAGGGAGTTGGTCGCAGATCAGTCATGGTCTAAGTGAATGGTGGATTAGGCTCGAGGTGGGGGCTGAATAGCCTACTTTCATTCCTCCGCACGTGTTCCATTAGTGAACCTCAAATTCATCACCAGATCTTGGTCCAGCATTAAGATAAAAGCAAAAAAAAAAAACTGCGGATGCTGGAAATCCAAAACAAAAATAAAAAATACCCGGAAAAGGAAAGATGCTGCCAGACCTGCTGAGTTTTTCCAGGTGTTTCTGTTTTTGTCTTGGTCCAGCATTACCCATATCCCAAAAATAAATGTAAAAGAAAAATCATGTCAGTGTGATTACTTTTTCATAAAGACGGCGCCTTGTTAAACCTTGAAATGAAACATCTCAGAATGTGATCTCTGGCTGTAACAAACCATGAAATTTAATCTGTGTGAAGTTGAAGGTCACATATCACCACTTGTGACCTGTGTCCTTTGTCTTAACTTTTCATTTTGATTTAAGTCCTATCTGTTGCTGACAAAAGAGCTTTATTAAAGGCTTTATCACATCAGCTCTTAGATTTATTAGGATCCTTGCAAATGTGTTTAGCTTCAACTGACAGGAAGGCCTTGAATTTTAAATGAAACTGCTACAATCAATACCGCATATATAGTTGATTCAAAAATCATTTATGAAGTCACTGGCCAAAAGGTCCAATAAAAGTACTGTTAAATAATACAAATAGAGGTGAAGAACCAGCTGGAGGGTTAACTAGTAGCATAGTTAACTATGTTGTTACATAGCCATTACAGAAAAATATATCTAATTAGACATCCAGCACAAGCCATAAATCTGGCAAATAAATTTTAACAGCAGTTGTTAGTTGCTAAGTGAATAATTTGGCTAAAGCAGTATTTCACCACTTGGAAACCAAGGCCCTAAAATTTCATGGATGGACTCTCGGGTGTTTTTTTTACTCTTTTATGGAACATGGGCATCGCGAGCAAGGCCAGCATTCGCTGCCCATCGCTAACTGCCCTTAGTCACAAAAACATCTCTTTATTTTTGAAAAATGATTTTCAAGACAACTTTTCCACTGACTGGAAATTTGGTAATTCAAAAACATGAGGCAGCAAACCACTTTAAAAATGCAAGGCTACCTTCCAAGGTCAAGGTGAGAAAAGCAAACAAGGATCCCCTCCAAAAAGAAGTGTGAAGAGAAAGAGACACTTCAAAGGAAACCTACAGACACCAAAACCCAATGCTCTAACTAAGGAACAGATTAAAAATGCAAAGTGCAGAATTTTAATCAACATTACGGATAATAGGGACTGCGAACCAGCCTGAAACACCCAACAGATACTCAACCGCACCCCCCCACCCACCCCCCCACCCCACACTGCCCCCCACCCTGTGGAGGCTGAAATAATCCCATCTTCTGCTGGTTTTTACTATCTTGAAATATATCAAAAGTTTGAGATGAAAGGTCAAAATGTGATTAGTTGTTCTACAACAATGACTACAAGGCATGTTAATCAATTTCCTTTTTTGGAATATACAGACAGGAGGTTTTTAAGAACTGGTTTTGCCAAGTCAAGTAGAGAGAAGTCATTAAAGTCACCTGGAAAAATTGCTGAAGGGAGCTGTAAGGAATCTCTTTGTCTTAAAAAAAAGCCCTACCTTTACAGTATAATAATCAAACCCAAGAGAAAGTGACTGTCCATTAAAACGAACCTCAGGAGAAAACTATTGACTTTTGGGAGATGGATCACGGAATTAAAAGGAAGGAAATTATCTCTAGCAAAGTGCAGTTACTGGGACTTCAATTGAACACCAGGAGTTTAAAAGGGAACAAGCTAACATCAAACAGCCGCAGCGTTCAACAATCTACACCTCAAGGACAAGCAAAGGACTTAATCGTATATTCTTTTAACTTTTATTTTGACTTCAACTTTTCTTACTTCTGATATCTGTGTGCGCGTGTCATCACATCTTTTATTAATTTTCCTCGGATTTAGTTACCAATAAGCTTGATCCTTCCTTGACTCAAGAAAACCTGATTCGATTGGCTCCTTATTAAAAAAAATAAATGCATTTGGGTTGGAAAAGGCATCTACAGGGAAAAGAAATTAAAAAACCCCTGTTGTGACCAACTGAGGAGGCTGAGTAAAGTTCGAGACACCTGGAACTGAGGGGCTTCCTAGACCATTTCAGACAGCATGAAGAGTCAACCACATTGCTGTGGGTCTGGAGTCACACGTAGGCCAGACTGAGTAAGGATGGCAGATTTCCTTCCCTTTAGGATATTAGTGAACCAGATGGGTTTTTATAACTGTCAATGATAATTTCGTAGGGCAGAACTTTACGACCCACAGACGGGCACGTGCCCAACCCGATTGGGCGTAAAATAGCGCGCGATGATGTCAGGCGAGCAACCCGACGTCACGGCACACTCGCACGATATTTCGGGCAAGAGTCGGCAGCGTGCCCGCCGATGATTCAGAGGCCCTGTCAAGGCCGTTAATGTGGTCATTGACCTGGATTTTTAGCTGCCCGTCCAAAGCTACGGCAGCGGACGGGTGGGCCAATCGCCAGGTGGCCTTTGGCCTTTGGAGGAAACCTCATCCAAGGGCGGGATCGAGGGCCAATCGTGGGCGGCGGCCTGCTTCCTGGCTGGTCCCAGGCCATGGTTACCATGACTAAGACTAGATTATTAATCGAATTTCAAATTCATCAGCTGTTGTGGTGGGATTTGAACCCATATCCCCAGGGCATTAGGCTGGGCCTGCTGGATTATTGGGCCAGTGACATTACAACTACTCCACCAGTCCTCTTCGCCAAGATTCCAGCAGAACCAATGGGGAAATGGCATAAATGGCCATTCTGGGTCATTTATCTTCTTTTTCAACAACAAATTGCATTCATACCACAACTTGAATGCAGTAAAATGTCCCAAGGTGCTTTACAGGAGCGTTATCTGTCAAAATTCAGCATCAAGCCAGACAACGAGATACTAGGACAGGTGCTCAAAGGTACAGGAGGTCTTAAAGGAGTTTTTAAAGGATGGGAGGTTGGGAGTAAGGCAGAGAGGAGCAGGGAGGGAGTTACTGAACTTTTCTGATGCTTCTGCAGGAGTCCTGCTAGAGTAAGATCGTCCAACCTTTTCACTTGGGGTGGAGGGAGCACCTCCATTTGCTTCTCACTCAAGCAGCCCCAATAAGCAAATTTCAGAAAGATAAAGTTTGGCGCAACATCAAACATGAATTTCAAAATAAAGTTGAGGTATTAAGAAAAGAAAGAACGTGCTGAGCAAAAATAAAGCAATGTCAAGGCAATAACTTGGTAAATTAAAGAAGAGCAATTAATAAAGATCATCATTAGAGTGTGAGGGACGGAGTCTGTTTGCTTGAGAATTCTGAGACTGAGAGTGAGAGACTCACACAAATTGCCTACACTTGCTCGTTCTCCCACACTCGCTCGCGCGCTCTCCCACACTCGCTTGCTCTCCCACACTCGCTCGCGCGCTCTCCCACACTCGCTCGTGCTCCCACACTCGCTCGCGCGCTCTCCCACACGCGCTCGCTCTCTCTCCCATACTTGCTCGCCCACACTCGCTCGCTCTCCCACACTTGTTCGCTCTCCCACGCTCGCTCGCGCACTCTCACTCGCTCACTCTCCCACACTTACTCACACTCACTCCCACATACACTCTTCTCTCCCTTCACACACACTCACTCTCTCTCCCTCACACTTGCTCACTCTCTCTCTATCTCTCTCCCTCCCACACTCAGTCACACTCTCTCTCTCCCCCACACTCGCTCACTCTCTATCCCCCACACTAGCTCACTCTCTCTCCCCCACACTAGCTCACTCTCTCTCCCCCACACTCGCTCACTCTCTCTCCCCCACACTCGCTCACTCTCTCTCCCCCACACTCGCTCACTCTCTCTCCCCCACACTAGCTCACTCTCTCTCCCCCACACTAGCTCACTCTCTCTCCCCCACACTCGCTCACTCTCTATCCCCCACACTAGCTCACTCTCTCTCCCCCACACTAGCTCACTCTCTCTCTCCCTCACTCTCGCTCACTCTCTCTCTCCCTCACACTCGCTCACTCTCTCTCTCCCTCACACTCGCTCACTCTCTCTCTCTCCCCAGACACTCACTCACCCTCTCTCTCTCTCCCTCCCTCACACTCACACTCTCTCTCCCCCCCACACTCAAACTCTCTCCCTCTCCCCCCCACACTCGCTCACTCTCTCTCCCCCGACACTCGCTCACTCTCTCTCCCGCCCACACTCGCTCACCCTCTCACTCTCTCTCCCACACTCACTCACTCTCTCTCTCTCTCCCCCACACTCGCTCACCCTCTCTCTCTCCCCCCCCACACTCGCTCACCCTCTCTCTCTCTCCTCCCCACACTTGCTCACTCTCACTCTCTCTCTCTCCCCCACACACTCTCTCTCTCTACCCCCACACTCTCTCTCTCCCCCCACTCTTTCTCTCTGTCTCTCCCCCCACACTCTCTCTCTGTCTCTCTCCCCACACTCTCTCTCTCTCCCCCCACACACTCTCTCTCTCCCCCCACACTCTCTCTCTCTCTCTCCCCACACTCTCTCTCTCTCTCCCCCCACACTCTTTCTCTCTCTCCCCTCACACTCTCTCTCTCTCTCCCCCCACACACTCTCTCTCTCTCCCCCCACACTCTCCCTCTCTCTCTCTCTCCCCCCACACTCTCTCTCTCTCTCCCCACACTCTCTCTCTCTCTCCCCCCACACACTCTCTCTCTCTCCTCCCACACTCTCTCTCTCTCTCTCCCCACACTCTCTCTCTCTCCCCCCACACACTCTCTCTCTCCCCCCACACTCTCTCTCTCTCTCTCCCCACACTCTTCTCTCTCTCCCCTCACACTCTCTCTCTCTCTCTCCCCCCACACACTCTCTCTCTCTCTCCCCCCACACTCTCCCTCTCTCTCTCTCCCCCCACACTCTCTCTCTCTCTCCCCCCACACTCTCTCTCTCCCTCCCCCCACACTCTCTCTCTCTCTCCCCCCACACTCTCTCTCTCTCTCCCCCCCACACTCTCTCTCTCTCTCCCCCCACACTCTCTCTCTCTTTCCCCCTCACACTCTCTCTCTCTCTCCCCCCACACTCTCTCTCTCTTTCCCCCCACACTCTCTCTCTCTCTCCCCCCACACTAGCTCACTCTCTCTCCCCCACACTAGCTCACTCTCTCTCTCCCCCACACTCTCTCTCTCTCTCCCCCCACACTAGCTCTCTCTCTCTCCCCCACACTAGCTCACTCTCTCTCTCCCTCACTCTCGCTCACTCTCTCTCCCTCACACTCGCTCACTCTCTCTCTCTCTCCCCCACACTCGCTCACTCTCTCTCTCCCCCACACTCGCTCACTCTCTCTCCCCCACACTCGCTCACTCTCTCTCCCCCACACTCGCTCACTCTCTCTCCCCCACACTCGCTCACTCTCTCTCCCCCACACTCGCTCACTCTCTCTCCCCCACACTCGCTCACTCTCTCTCCCCCACACTCGCTCACTCTCTCTCCCCCACACTCGCTCACTCTCTCTCCCCCACACTCGCTCACTCTCTCTCCCCTACACTCGCTCACTCTCTATCCCCCACACTAGCTCACTCTCTCTCTCCCTCACACTCGCTCACTCTCTCTCTCTCCCCAGACACTCACTCACCCTCTCTCTCTCTCCCTCCCTCACACTCACACTCTCTCTCTCCCCCCCACACTCAAACTCTCTCCCTCTCCCCCCACACTCTCTCTCTCTCTCTCCCCACACTCTCTCTCTCTCTCCCCCCACACTCTTTCTCTCTCTCCCCTCACACTCTCTCTCTCTCTCCCCCCACACACTCTCTCTCTCTCCCCCCACACTCTCCCTCTCTCTCTCTCTCCCCCCACACTCTCTCTCTCTCTCCCCACACTCTCTCTCTCTCCCCCCACACACTCTCTCTCTCCCCCCACACTCTCTCTCTCTCTCCCCACACTCTCTCTCTCTCTCTCCCCCACACTCTCTCTCTCTCCCCCCACACTCTCTCTCTCTCTCCCCCCACACTCTCTCTCTCTCTCTCCCCACACTCTTTCTCTCTCTCCCCTCACACTCTCTCTCTCTCTCTCCCCCCACACACTCTCTCTCTCTCTCCCCCCACACTCTCCCTCTCTCTCTCTCTCCCCCCACACTCTCTCTCTCTCTCCCCCCACACTCTCTCTCTCTCTCCCCCCACACTCTCTCTCTCCCTCCCCCCACACTCTCTCTCTCTCTCCCCCCACACTCTCTCTCTCTCTCCCCCCCACACTCTCTCTCTCTCTCCCCCCCACATTCTCTCTCTCTCTCCCCCCCACACTCTCTCTCTCTCTCCCCCCACACTCTCTCTCTCTTTCCCCCCACACTCTCTCTCTCTCTCTCTCCCCCCACACTAGCTCACTCTCTCTCTCCCCCACACTCGCTCACTCTCTCTCTCCCCCACACTTCTCTCTCTCTTCCCCCACACTCTCTCTCTCTTCCCCCACACTCTCTCTCTCCCCCCACACACTCTCTCTCTCCCCCCCACACTCTCTCTCTCCTCCCCACACTCTCTCTCTCCCCCCACACTCTCTCTCTCTCTCCCCCCCCACACTCTCTCTCTCTCTCTCCCCCCACACTCTCTCTCTCTCTCTCTCCCCCCCCACACTCTCTCTCTCTCCCCCCACACTCTCTCTCTCTCCCCCCACACTCTCTCTCTCTCTCCCCCCCACACTCTCTCTCTCTCTCCCCCCCACACTCTCTCTCTCTCCCCCCACACCTCTCTCTGTCCCCCCCACCACTCTCTCTCCCCCCCACACTCTCTCTCTCTCTCTCCCCCCACACTCTCTCTCTCTCTCCCCCCCCCACCTCTCTCTCTCTCTCCCCCCCACACTCTCTCTTCTCTTTCCCCCACACTCTCTCTCTCCCCCCACACTCTCTCTCTCTCTCCCCCCACCCTCTCTCTCTCTCCCCCCCACACTCTCTCTCTCTTCCCCCACACTCTCTCTCTCCCCCCACACTCTCTCTCTCTCTCCCCCAAACACTCTCTTTCTCTCCCCCACACTCTCTCTTCTCTCTCTCTCCCCCCACACTCTCTCTCTCTCCCCCCACACTCTCTCTCTCTCACCCCCACAACATCTCTCTCTCCTCTCCCCCCAACCCTCTCTCCTCTCTCTCCCCGCCACACTCTCTCTCTCTCTCCCCCCACACATCTCTCTCCTCTCCCCCACACCCTCTCTCTCTCTCCCCCCCCACAACTCTCTCTCTCTCCCCCACACCTCTCTCTCTCCCCCCACACTCTCTCTCTCTCTCCCCCAACACTCTCTCTCTCTCTCTCCCCCCACCACTCTCTCTGTCCCCCCCCAACACTCTCTCTCTCTTCCCCCACCACTCTCTTCTCTCTCCCCCCCACACTCTCTCTCTCTCCCCCCCCCTCTCCTCTCTCTCTCCCTCCACACTCTCTCTCTCTCTCCCCCCACACTCTCTCTGTCCCCCCCACACTCTCTCTCCCTCCACACTCTCTCTCTCTCTCTCTCCCCCCCCACACTCTCTCTCCCTCCCCCCCACCCCTCTCACTCTCTCCCCCCCACCCTCTCTCTCTCTCTCTGACCCCCCACACTCTCTCTCTCTCCCCCCCACCCTCTCTCTCTCTCCCCCCCACCCTCTCTCTCTCTCTCTGTCCCCCCCCACCCTCTCTCTCTCTCCCCCCACACTCTCTCTCTCTCTGTCCCCCCCACCCTCTCTCTCTCTCCCCACACACTCTCTCTCTCTCTCTCTCCCCCCCACACTCTCTCTCTCTCTCCCCCCACACTCTCTCTCTCTGTCCCCCCCACCCTCTCTCTCTCCCCCCCACACTCTCTCTCTCTCTCCCCCCACACTCTCTCTCTCTCTCCCCCCACACTCTCTCTCTCTCTCCCCCCACACTCTCTCTCTCTCTCTGTCCCCCCCACCCTCTCTCTCTCTCCCCCCACACTCTCTCTCTCTCTCTCTCCCCCCCACTCTCTCTCTCTCTCCCTCTCTCCCCCCCACCCTCTCTCTCTCTCCCCCCACACTCTCTCTCTCTCTCTCTCTCTCCCCCCCCAACACTCAGGCCGGGATTTTCTGACTCCGCTGTGGTTGAGGTGGATCCCCAGCCAAAAGTCCACTGACTTGAGGTGGGACACGAAGATTGAGGCGGCAGGAGGTGTGGAAGAGCCCGCCCTCACTCTCCCTCTCCCACACTCACTCTCTCCTACTCCCCAACCCGCCCCGGAGCGAGTCTCCCCCGTCCTGTCTCGGAGCGAACCTCCCCCGTTCTGGGGTGGGGCGAGCGAGTCTCCCCCTCCCCCACCCTGGCCCAACCTGGCACGGCAAATCAGCCTCTCTCTCTTTTCCGCACCCTACTCTCCATCTCCAGAGCCCACTTCGCAGCCGCCATTGTTGCTGCTCTTCCAATCACAGCCTGCTTCTCTCCCGCAATTGCCCACCCTGTATTCTCACAACAGGTTACATTACCCAGTGCATCCCTCATGCCCCATCCTCGTCAAATAGCATCAGTAATGGATTTTATTGGGCTTGCAAAGCAATTATGCCACATACACAAGATTGTCAAATGATTCATGATTGCCAAATGAAAAGCAATTCTGAGAAGTTCTCATATTTTCAGATAGCAATTTGCAAGGACTATTAGACACTGAAATGAAAAAAAGATTGCCACAAATTGCTATTTATGCGGCTACTCCTTTTGTTAAAAAGCCTCCTTCCATCCTTGCCTCTGGAACAACTCGTCCGAAATGCCTGAGGTTCACCTCCTCTTTTCTGAGCCCTGACTCGCGACCACATGGTTAGGATTTTGTCCAGGGTCAGAGTTGAAAATCACTGCCCATCTCACAGAGCAGTTCGAGTCCACCTGGTAAACCCTGCTTCCGTGCTCGGGGGAGCTCATGTCTTGAAACGAATGAACGAAAGCTCCACAAATTCGGGACGCGCTGTTCCACAACGTGCACTCCCAGTGCGTGTCAACTTGCAGAAACAAAGAAATTTACACCCGGTGGGGAATCATGTCGAAGTTGAGGAGCCAACTACAGAAATAGTGACATTGTTATATAAAAATTTAAAGATCTGACTGGCGATGCTGGGGTCAGAAAGAAGGAATTACCCTCTTGGAGTGACTTTCACAACCACCGGCCATCTCAAAGCACTTTACAACCAAATTAAGTGCTTTCGAAGTGTTGTAATGTGGGAAACTCGGCTGCCAATTAGTGCACAAGGTCTCACAAACAATAATGTGATAATGACCTAAAAATGTCCTTGTGCGATGTTGATTGAGGGGCAAATATTGACGAGGCCACCTGGCATAACTTCCCTGAAATAGTGTCATGGGGTCTTTTACGTCTACCTGAGAGGGCAGATGGGGCTTCAGCTCGGCATCTCACCTGAAAGACAGCGCTCCCTCAGGACCGTACTACAGTGTCAGCCTTGATTTTTTTTGGTGCTCCAAGATTGTGACAGGGACTCAAATCCAAGATCTTGTGATTCAAGGAAAGAATGCCACCAACTCAGGCATGGCTGGCACAATAACGCACGGCACACGCTGCATAAACAGGATTTGCTTGGAACAGACCCCCTGCCTGGTAATGATACAGCAGTAACAACGTTTTGTACCATCAATGCAGAGCGGGGGGGGGCGGGGTTCTAATGTGCCGCTGTGACTCGGTGCTGGAAGGCAGAGACAGCTGCATCTCCCATTGCTAATGTTGTTCAGCACTTCATCAAAAACCCACTCTCACCGTGTCAGGTGCACATAACACACACAGCTCACTTTAGGCCACTGCCCAGCCGATGATGGGACCCTTGGCACAGCGCAAGTTGCGCTCAGCAAGTTCCTGAGGCTTAACGGCAGCAATGAAGTCCCAGTGCAAAACCGATAGGTGTAAGTTTCGGTTTAAATCAGCAGGAAGGCAGAAACAATAAGGCGCTCATTTAGATCAATCCTGCTGAGTTCCTGTATCGAACTTGATCTTTTCCAAGTCATGCGCACTCTTGTGATAATGCTGTCATACCAGCAGCGCTTAACATCAGCCTGTCATAGTGGCCACCAATAGAGCAGAGCCCACATGTTCTAAGTTTAAAAAGGCACCAAGCACAATCGACCGGGTCACCTATCCACTGTTAATGTTAATAAGACCCCGAGCAACGTCGCCTCCTCTGAGCATTGAAAGCATCATCAAGATTTACACACTAACATGTGTGTATATAAGATAGTCAGAACTCCACTAGGAAATGACAGAGCCAGCAGTATAACTCCGTGCTGCCAGCTCACATCACTCTGGAGCAGGTGCCTTTGTCAAACCACAACCAGTAAGCGTTTAATAGGGTAACAAAATGAATCCTAACGGTGACATTCACTCTTCTAGGTGAATTTGTCAAAGCATTGAGTTCTGAGCTGATACCATAGACATCAATAAGAATTTTCAGCCTCAAGTTGAAAGGTTAGACTTGCGTAATTTTTCAGGAGCCTCTAAAGCATTTCTTCTCCAATTCTGTTTCGACATTTCTACCCCCCTTCTCCTCGCCCCCCCCACCCCCCACCCCCCCATACCCCAACCCTCCATTATTCTAGGGTACAAATGATTTCTGCCAAAGTGTCATTTCCAAAGAAGAAATTTTAATTGTTCTTTTCTGGAGCTGTCTCTTCATATCTTTGCCATTTGCGAAAATGTGATTGATGTTCAATTCACTGTTCTTTGTTGCCGTGGTGACCAGAAAACCTCACTACAGTCTGCTAAACGTAAAAGCGTTGGGTTTGATGCTGATCCTTCACCTTGGGGTCAGGGGTTCAAATGCAGTCTAAATTGATTGTTGATGGTTTGAAAGCCTCCAGGTCTCTTGACTGTAATGGCGATACGGGGGATGAGTTGTCATGCTGTAATTATGAACTCTCACCAGTGGTGGGGACAAGTTAACATTGGCAGATTTCATCATGTGGGCATAAGCATTTATAACAGGAACATAAAAGTAAGCACAGAATGCAAGACTGTTAAATGGAGACTAAATCATTTCTGCTCGCTGTGGTCTAATTATCCCTCCACTTCTAACTCCCCCTTGGACACTCATTCCCCATATCAATGCTATGGAAGATAAACTAGTGGTTTATATGATATGCTCCTGAAAATGGTGGACCCCAGTGCCAGTATGAGAAATTATTTCCTTTTCAACTCACAGCCTATACATATTTGAATTATGGGCTTATTTGAATTAGTCACTGAATGAAGTGTGCATTTCGTAAACAGAAGCAGAAGGAAAGAAATATTAACAGTACAGTGATGAGGCAAATGCAACTTCAATTCTATTGTTAACAACATCCTGCAAACTGTAATTAGGTGAAATACCTGTTATTTTAATGGGATAAAAGCAGAAATTGCAGCAAATATTCAGCAGGTCTGGCAGCATCTGTGGACAGAGAAACAGAGTTGACATTTCAGACTGATAACCTTTCATCAGAACACCTTCTGATGACAAGTCACGGATCAGGAAAGTTAACAGTGTTTCTCTCTTCACCAATGCTGCCCAACTTGTTGTTTCCAGCATTTTCTGTTTTTATTTCAGATATCTGGCATCCACAGTATTTTGCTTTTGTGTTTGAGTTCATTTTGTGCTATGTGCTAAGAAAGAACTGTTGATCAAGCCAACACTCTCGCTCTTCCCTCAATCATTCAAAATAATATTCCACTTGAGCAGACCAGCGGGATCAAGATTTAACTTTTCACCTGAAGGTCGACACTTCTATAATGCAGTGTCTCCCCATTTTGTAACTGAAGTTTCAGCCTATATTTGAGTGTCAAGTCCTGGGGTGGGTCTTGAACCCACAACCTTCTGACTGACAATGCTACCAACTGAGCCAAACTGGCTCACATACTAATTCAACCCAGAGCAGAGATCGACCTCCAGAGCTTCCTGGTTTGTACGGTCCAGTTATGCACTAGCCAAACCATCAAGGAAATTTTACTTTAATTTTCAATTTTCTTTTACAATTAGAAAGGGATTCCTTTCATACGATAAATGCACGTACATATAGAATAAAATAGTTCCTGACTTGAGTCTGTTTCGTTGTAAACCCAGATATTCTAATCATCACAGAGTTAGCCGCATCATTTAGCTGAGGTGCGACTGGTTAAAGCAAGTGAGCAGAACAAGTGACAGGAATAACAGAGATAAAAACAAAAAACTGCGGATGCTGGAAATCCAAAACAAAAACAGAATTACCTGGAAACACTCAGCAGGTCTGGCAGCATCGGCGGAGAAGAAAAGAGTTGACGTTTCGAGTCCTACAGAACTAGTTCTGTCGAAGGGTCATGAGGACTCGAAACGTCAACTCTTTTCTTCTCCGCCGATGCTGCCAGACCTGCTGAGTTTTTCCAGGTAATTCTGTTTTTGTTTTGTTCTTTTGTTCTGTTATCTGTGACATCTTTTGATGATCTGCTTCTATCACTGCTTTTGCCTACAACCACACCACCCCCTCCACTTCTCTCTCCCCCCCCCAACACACCCCCCCACCACCCCCCCACCCCCCCGCCCAACCTTAAACCAGCTTATATTTCACCCCTTCCTGGGATTCACCTAGTTCTAGTTCTGTCGAAGGGTCATGAGGACTCGAAACGTCAACTCTTTTCTTCTCCGCCGATGCTGCCAGACCTGCTCAGTTTTTCCAGGTAATTCTGTTTTTGTTTTTGACAGGAATAACAGATGGGCAAGAAGGAGCCATAGTTATCAGCTGCGAGTCTCTCGCATTTTCATCTACATTTCCACGTCACTATTCTTTTCTAAACTTTCACTGTTTTGCTGTGCTAGACTTTCCCTGCGTACATGATAGAAATGCTACAAATTTTAGCATTTTCCTAATGAGCTACAGCACACAACATCTCATTACTGAAAAGCAGAACAAAACTGTCACCGTGTTTGATCGCAGGATGGGCCCATCCACCAGTTTTCAGACAAATTTCCTTAATCACACCGGTTTCAGTTGTTAATACTTTTGAACTACCCTATTCATGTATGGATTAAGGATAGCAGAGATCCACCAGGATTCCCTCAGGGAGATTTGTTTAAAGCACCAGTTTATAGGGAAACCAGCTCCACTGTCAGAGATTAGTGTGAATCAAAAGATAAGAGATTTATCAGCATGTGCCAGTCTGTCAGCCAGTATTTTCTGTGCTGGGTCAATCTCTGTTGTGCTCTCCTCAATTGAATCTTGCCAGCTGAATATTAAATGGTAGCGTTATCATCTGCACTACAACAAGCACTGTAAACAGGTAACAGTGAAAGGGAGTGAAAGCACATGAGAGGAACTAGTAGGAAACTGTTGGTAACAATTCACGGCATTAGCGTTTACCTGTCAAGAAAAGGTCAAATACAAATGATCTTCAGCAGATTGAAGCAGGAAAAAAGTTTTTTTTTTCATTATTTGATTCACATAAAAGCACCAGTTACTTTTACCTCAGTTTGAGCTGGTAGCGATGTGAAGTATTTCAAAACAAAATATGCAAAGTTCAGCTGTTCTTCAACATAGGTTGTAGAGATAAGCCAGGGAACTACAGATCAGTGAGTCTCAGGTCAGTGACAGGGAAACTATTGGAGAAAATTCTGAAGGAGAGAATCTATCTCCACTTGGAGGGACAAGGTTTGATCAGGGATAGTCAGCATGACTTTGTCAGAGGGAGGTCATGCCTAACAAATGTGATTGAATGTTTTGAGGAGGTGACCAGGTGTGTAGATGAGGGGAGTGCAGTTGATGTAGTTTATATGGATTTCAGCAAAGCCTTTGACAAGGTCCCACATGGGAGACTTATAAAGAAGGCAAATGCACATGGGATACAGGGTAATTTGATAAGGTGGATTCAAAATTGGCTTAGTTGTTGGATGCAGAGGGTGATGACAGAAGGAAGCTTTAGTGACTGGAAGCCAGTGTCCAACCACAGGGATCTGTGCTGGGTCCCCTATTATTTGTCATTTATGAAAACGACATAGATGACTAGGATTAGTAAGTTTGGGGATGATGCAAAGATTGGCCGGGTGGTTAACAGTGAGGTTGAGTGTCTTGGGCTATAGGAAGATATAGATGGGATGGTCAAATGGGCAGATAAATGACAGATGGAATTTAACCCTGAAAAGTGTGAGGTGATACACTTTGGAAGGAGTAATTTGACAAGAAAGTATTCAATGAATGGCATGACACTAGGAAGTTCTGAGGAACAAAGGGGCCTTGGCGAGTGTGTCCATAGATCTCTGAAGGCAGAGGGGCATGTTAATGGGATGGTAAAAAAGGCATATGGGACACTTGCCTTTATCAATCGAAGCATAGATTACAAAAGTAGGGAGGTCATGTTGGAGTTGTATAGAACCTTGGTGAGGCCACAGCTGGAGTATTGTGTGCAGTTCTGGTCGCCATATTATAGGAAGGATGTGATTGCACTGGAGGGGGTGCAGAGGAGATTCACCAGGATGTTGCCTGGGATGAAACATTTAAGTTATGAAGAGAGGTTGGATAGACTTGGGTTGTTTTCATTGGAGCAGAGAAGACTGAGGGGCGACCTGATCGAGGTGTACAAGATTATGAGGGGCATGGGCAGGGTGGATAGGGAGCAGCTGTTCCCCTTAGTTGAAGGGGCAGTCACAAGGGGGCATAAGTTCAAGGTGAGGGGCAGGAGGTTTAGGGGGGATGTGAGGAAAAACTTTTTTACCCAGAGGGTGGTGACGGTCTGGAATGCGCTGCCTGGGAGGGTGGTGGAGACGGGTTGCCTCACATCCTTTAAAAAGTACCTGGATGAGCACTTGGCACATCATAACATTCAAGGCTATGGGCCAAGTGCTGGTAAATGGGGTTAGGTAGATAGGTCAGGTGTTTCTCACGTGTCGGTTCAGACTCGATGGGCCGAAGGGCCTATTCTGTACTGTGATTCTGTGATAATCCTTCTTGGGTGGCATTGGCAACCAAATAAACACAGTTGACTTCTGTTGAGCCTTAATGAAACCTTAGGTCCCTTGTAGGAATGCTATAATCCTCTGTATAAAATGTGACTTAAGCATTCACTACAAAGCAAGGTGATTGCCTAATGGTAATATTACACACAGGGGCACAAAGCAAATATTAATAACCTGAAACAGTAGCAGAAAAGTTCTTCCATCTTTCACTGACTGGTATATAAGACCTTAAGACCATAAAACATAGGAGCAGAAATTAGGCCATTCGGCCCATTGAGTCTGCTCCGCCATTCAATCATGGCTGATAAGTTTCTCAACCCCATTCTCCCGCCTTCTCCCCTAACCTTTGATCCCCTTACCAATCAAGAACCTATCTATCTCGCTCTTAAATACACTCAATGACCTGGCCTTCACTGTCTTCTGTGGCAATGAATTCCATAGATTCACCACTCTCTGGCTAAAGAAGTTTCTCCTCATCTCTGTTCTAAAAGGTCTTCCCTTTACTCTGAGGTTGTGCCCTCGGGTCCTAGTCTCTCCTACTAATGGAAACATCTTCCCCACGTCCACTCTATCCAGGCCTTTCAGTATTCTGTAAGTTTCAATCAAATCCCCCCCTCATCCTTCTAAACTCCATCAAGTATAGACCCAGAGTCCTCAAACATTCCTCATATGTTAAGCCTTTCATTCCTGGGATCATTCTCGTGAACCTCCTCTGGACCCTCTCCAGGGCCAGCACATCCTTCCTGAGGTGCGGGGCCCAAAATTGCTCATAATATTCTAAATGTGGTCTGACCAGAGCCTTATAAAGCCTCAGCAGCACATCCCTGCTTTTATATTCTAGTCCTCTCGAAATAAATGCCAACATTGCATTTGCCTTCCTAACTACTGACTCAACCTGCAAGTTAACCTTAAGAGAATCCTGGACTAGGACTCCCAAGTCCCTTTAAATACACGTAAATTTGAGGTTCCCGGGTGTACAGCACTTTAATTTTTATGTGATCAATAGGGAGGCTCTCATTGGCATAAGTGGTGAAATTGGTAAGTGACAACTGGGGAGTGGGACATCAATTTCACAAAGTCATTAGACCAACATGGAGGAAGAAGGCTGTTCTGTTTATCACAGCTCATTCATTCTAATAGAACTGACCACTCCTCCAATCACGGCAGCCAGCTGTTTCAAATGAGGCTGCCATAAGGAAGGAAAGCTTTCTCTGAATGCTGCATTCTCTATAAATGTCTTTTGGGCTCTATCATATGTGAGGATGGATTCACGATTTGGATGCTTCAGGCAAAGATCTGTGCTCCTAGACATTGCAGGTCCACAGTCCACCTACCTTGATGGATGGAAAATTAAGGGTTTCTAGTACTTAATTTCGTGACAGAGGCCAATCAAGGATTCAGCCTTATAACAAACATCTTTTGCACCCCAATAGGGGAAAACAGTTCGGACCAGTACTCTTAGTTCCCCGATTTTACTGGTGTTCCATTTTAATGTATATTAGACCAGTTCAGACTAGTATTCTTATCTCCCAGTTTTTACTGTTATTTTGTTCTGGATTTCAAATAATTTTGCCATTTAACACTCCTGAACAAATATTGCTGACCTTTGTTCATTAATTACACTAGGTAATAGTTCAATTCTTTTCCTTATTTACACAAACACACAAAATTGATGGACAGAAAATTGACATCAAGGTCTATGGAGCCTGCCCAACACTCATGACGGCTACAGCATTACATCTGAACACTCCCAGCTCTCCTCTGCATCTTTTAAAAAAAAGAAACTAGGATATTATCAGAGCACAACTCTTCACAGTTAATAACAAAGAAATATATCGAATGAAATAAACATGCAGCAATAGACAACTTGCAAGTGTATTACAAGGTAGTTACACAGTTGAGGGGTTTAGAGAACATTGTAAACCCTGAGGCCATAGCTCAAATGATTTATAACTCCATTTGAAGTTGTAAATTTGTATAAACTGCCTCGATTGCTATTTGGCTTTATTTAAATATACAGAAAAATGCTTCTCAGTCGATCAAACCTGTTCTTTTAATCACTGACATGAGCAAATAGGAACCTTTGATCTATGTATACATAAGCCAATATAATCCATCGATCACAGAATTTGTCGGTGGTGGGGGGGGGGTAACGAGGCTGTTTTTCAGCTATTCATTGCACTGCACACAGGCCCCTACATTCTTGACAGAGTTTCAGTTAGTTCTATTTTATTTCTATAAGTCTGCCAGGTTTTCAATGAGCTTCTTCAAACTAAATTGTGTGTCACACAACATTAAATTTAACACTGCAGCTTGTTATAGCCCACAGTATATTCAACTCTCATCGACAGTGTCATGAAGATAGCAAAGTGCATTATAAACAGTATAAAAAATAAGTGGACAGCTTTTTACAAACTTTTGGAGTTACTGAAGCCCTCCTCCCAAATAATTTTTAAAAAAATTGTATTGTACAGCTTTTCTGTATCTCCATGGCATATTGTGATAAAGACGCACAAAATTTAATGATTACAGCAGCTCCCCTACAGCCAGGAGCTAGGATAGTTTTCATTATCCATTTGCAGGTGAGGGTAGCTGGTTAAGGACAGTGCACATTGCCCATCCCCAACTGCCCTGAAGAAGGCAGTAGTGAGCTGTCTTCTTGCACCGCTGCAGCCGGTGTGGTGGTGCTGTTAGGTAGGAAATGCCAGGAGTTTGACCCAGCAACAAGGAAGGAAAGGCAGTATATTTCCAAGTCAAAATGGCTGGTGATGTGGAGGGGTACTTGGTGGTGCCGGTGTTCCCTTGTACCTGCTGCCCTTGACCTATGAGGCAGTAAAGGTTGAAGGCAGTTGAAGATGTTGTTAAAGGAAATAAGAAATGGGTGCAGGAGTAGACTATTCAGCCCCTCAAGTCTGCTCCACCGCTCTAGGTTCATGGCTTTTATTGAATCTGAACTAAATATTTCTGCGCTATCTGCACATCCCTTGATTCCCTTAGCATCGATCTCTGTCTTGAATATATTCAAAGATTCAGCATCCACAGCTCTCTCTGGGATAAAGAATTTCCAAGATTCAGAACCCCTTTGAGTTGATGAAACTTCTCCTTACCTCAGTTCTAAGTGGCTCCAGTTCTGTGGCTCCTAGTTCTGGGTTCCCCACCAGGAGAAACATCTTCCCAGCATCTACCCAATCAAATTCATTAACAATTTTATACATTTCAATGAGATTACCTCTCATTCTTCTGAACACTAGCATGCATAGGCCAAGTCTACTCAATCATTCCTCATAGGACAATTGCCTCATTTCAGGACGAAGCCTTGGCAAGTTGCTGCAGTGCATTGAAACTACTGTACGTTGGTGGTGGAGGGCGTAAATGTCTTGAGCTCCCTCCTCCATCCCCAGCCCCTTTCTGTTTCTTCCCCCTTCCTTTTGTTTTTTCCAATAAATTATATAGATTTTTCTTTTCCCACCTATTTCCATTATTTTTAAATATTTTTAAATCTTTTATGCTCCCCCCACCCCCACTAGAGCTATACCTTGAGTGCCCTACCATCCATTCTTAATTAGCACATTCGTTTAGATAACATCACCAACTTTAACACCTATGTGTTCTTTTGTTCTGTTGTCTGAGACATCTTTTGATGATCTGCTTCTATCACTGCTTGTTTGTCCCTCCAACCACACCCACCCCTCCACTTCTCTCCCCCCACCCAAAGGCACCCCCCCCCACCCCAACACACACCTTAAACCAGCTTATATTTCACCCCTTTCTTGGATTCACTCAGTTCGGTCGAAGGGTCATGAGGACTCGAAACGTCAACTCTTTTCTTCTCCGCCGATGCTGCCAGACCTGCTGAGTTTTTCCAGGTAATTCTGCTTTTGTTTTGGCGTAAACGTTTAGCTAGGTTATTTTACCATACTTGCTTTAAGCAAAATAGATTCCAACCGCAAAAAGATAAAACAGAATCTGAAGCCACTTTATGCAGCACATATACTGCTATCTCATGTTCTCAGTTTGACTGGCTAACATTTTGGGGATCACATAGTACAGTGTGTTAACAAAATCTCTGTGAAATTGTGAATGTCAAAGAGAGTCAAATTTCTTCAAGGAATTAGATTCACAGCCATGCACAGAGCCAACTTTCAAAGCTCTCCTTTGAGTCACCTACTTCCTGGCCAACTAGGATATCGAGATTTCATTCGAGTATTCTTTCCAAGGCCATAAGGTGCACGGACTTCTGATATGGCCAATCCTTATTCATAACTTAGATTTTGTTTAGATTCCAACAGTTCCTGTCAGAGCTTCGCTTGGCCTACACTGGGAAATGCTGTTATTCCAGGGAAGTATTAACACGCAGGTATGGCAAGCAGTTAGGAAAACAAGCAGCGCGTTGGCCTTTATTAGAAAGGGATTGGAATAACACAAGGACGAGGCACCTGCGCCTTATCTGTGTGGAATCGACGTCAAGAGATTTTGTTTCTCTTGGAGCTGCTGGCGATCGTTTGTCTCGGTGCTCCAAAAAATAAAAAATAAAGTCTGGCTGCAGTTATACAGGACCTTGGTGCTTCCACATCTGGCATACTGAGCAATAGTCCCTCAAAATTTAATTGTTGTGCCCAGTCCCTTTAATTTTGTTTTGCTCTGCCATGAACATGTCCATATGAGACACTGGGAAAAGCCTATGTGGTACGTTATGTTTTGTACTGTTACCATTCACTAAGATCATGACTGATATTCTGCCTCAAATTCATCTTCTTGTTACAACAGCACATCCCTTGATTCTTTTAGTCTTCAAACAATCTATTGATCTGTCATCAATTGAACATCTACTGCCATCTGGGCAAGAAGAGCTTTCACTTAATCCATGAGCGATTTATAGATAAACAGTGCAATAGCTTTTCTTGGAAACTATTTATGAAGAACTATCTGCAAAGAGTTCATGGTAAGCACATGGTTCTTGGGACACAGACTGTTCTATGTCTTGTTCTCTCGGAGCCTTTTGGTCATCTGACCTTGATGTCATGCTGACATCATCAATAGCATCATAGTCTCATTAACATAACCATTAACCCTTTACTCTACATTTTACAGGCTGCTTTATTACACCCAGGTAGCTTCGAGGGAACGTTGGTACTGCGAACAGTTTTAGTCTCCTCATTTAAGGAAAGGTATACTTGTGTTAGAGGGTGTGCAACAAAGATTTACCGAATGGAATTATGGAATGAGGGGATTGTCCTGTGAGCAGAAATTGAGTAGGCTAGGCCTAAATCCCCTGAAGTTCGGAAGAATGAAAGGTGATCACACATAAACTTCTTAAGGAATCTAACAGGGCAGATGCTGGACGGTGTTTCCCTTGGCCGGGAAGTCTAGAATTAGGGATCATTGTCTGAGAATAAGGAGTGGTCCATTTAAGACTGAAATGAAGAGAAATTTCTCCACTTAAATATTTGTTTATCTTTGGAATTTTTTTTAGCCCAAAAGGCTGTGGATGTTCAGTTGATGACAGATAAACAGAGTTTTTGAATACTAGAAGAATCAAGGGATATGTGATTAGAGCGGGAAGGTGGATTTGTGGTAGATGATCAGCCGATGGAGTCAAGGGTTATGGAGGGAGGAGGGGGCTGGGGGGCAAAGCAGGAAAGTGAAACTATGGCCACAATCAGATCAGCCATGATCTTATTGAATGGTGGGCCAGGCTCGAGGGCAGAAAGGCCTACTGCTGCTTCTATTCCTTCTGATCTTTTGATCTATTTCTTATTCTTATATAGTTTTACATATTTCTTGCAGAGTGCATCTTTATTCTCAACATCTTTGTCTCCTAAAATGACAAATCCTAATTTTATCATACCAGCAATTAACCCTGATAGTTTAATGGGCAAAGGCACTTTGCAGGTAATGGGGCATTAAGCCAATCAGGCAAGAAATTCCTAGTTTAAGGTCTCACCTTTCCCTTGCTCCTAAGTTTAAGTGCAAGAATTGAACTCGCCCAAAACACACTCACTTAGAAGCAGAGTGAAAATCAGGCCCCAAGTGTAACCTCGGTTTAGTCCTCAGCCCTGAGGCAGAAGATGACGTTTCCTGGTCTCATACTTCAGTGCAGTACAGTGGGAGTTCTATTCTGCCAGAGGTCCTGTCTTCAGATGAGATGTTAAACCCTTTGCCTATTGAAGTGGATGTAAAAGAATCCATGGCAATAAGAAGATGAGGGAGTTCTCCCAGCTGACCTACCACTCACTCACCACCAAAATACACGAGCTGGTTATTTATCTCATTAGCGTCTGTGGGTTATTGTTGCATGCAAATCGCCTGGCACAGCTGTCTCCAAAACAACAATGACTACACCTTGCAGAGTAGCTCATTGGCAGGGAAGCTCTTTGGCATATCCTGATGATAAGAAAGGCACTATATAAATGCAAGTTTGCTCTTTACATTGCACCCAATGCTGACTCTGAATGGACAATTGCTCAGCACCATGCAGCCTCCCTTCAAAAGCAAAACTATATAAAAAGATTCAATTCTGAAATATTGTCTTGGATTTAGGTTCAAATCCATCCCCAAATGGAGAAGATGGGTCCTCATTTTTCACAGTTGGGAAGAGTCAGCAGTATTTGTAGTTCCATTATGAAGACAGGAATTTGTCAGACAAAAATCAATCCATGACTTAAAATGTCAAACTCTTACTTGGCATAACTATCTATTACACAATGAAATTGATCCTACAATTGCTAGAGGTCTTATACAGATGCAAATTGCTTGAAGTTGCATTGACATGTACACGACAACATGTTCAAATGAAATCCTTTTGTACCCTATTTTAATAAAGGGTTTAACCCATCTATTTTAATTCCGCTTGATTACAAAATCATATTTATCGCTCACGTACCACAATGTGACTGTAACCCAAAACAATCCTACCCGAGTGCCAGAACAACAATGAGCGGAATGTTTTGGCCCCCCCCACCCCCCCCATTGCAGTGGGGGGCAGGTCTGTAAAACGCAGTGAGCCATTCAAAAGTCCATTGACTTCGGCGGGACTGTAAAATTCCGCCCAGTGTTTACTGAGCAAATTGAGGTGTTGAGTAATGCTATGTTCCTAGATAAATGAGTACTCGCATCAAACTAAATGCTGCATGTGCATCATGGAAATATGCAGATCATCAGTATTTCCATGATATATATTGTATGCTTCATAGTTATTGATTCCGTCACCTCGACCTCCCTCCTCACTGTGTGTTTACCACAAAGAGCCTTCCAACATCTATCCCCTGGCTTCACACACGAAGATTCCCTGCTTAGCGTGATGAGGACAACTGGATCAAATTTACCGTTTCCACAGGTGAGATCGGCTCAATCAATACCAATCAGGTGGGAAAGGCAGGGCAATGGCACTAGGTCACAACGTTCATTTGTAGAGCCTGTGCAGACACAATGAGCCAAATGGCCTCCTTCTGTGCCATTAAAATTCTGTGATCAGGTGTTAAACTACAGACTTTCCCTTTGGTGTCAGCCATGGATCAGTGGCAGCACACTCGCCTTGAATTCTATAGGTTGCTGGGTCAGACCCCACTCCAGACATTGAGCATAAAACTTAGGCTGACATTGCAGTGCAGTACTGAGGGAGTGCTGCACTAAACCGAAGCCTCATCTGCAATGTTATGTGCTATGCTGCTGTCAACCAATCACTTTACACAATTAAGTTTGCAGCAGCTTAGCAACATGTCATGGCACAACGGAATTGGGAACGTTCCCAACTCAGAGCAAATTGAAATCAAAGTAGTGGTGTAAACAGACAATCGTTCCCCACTGCGGTAACGTGGCTCAGTGAATGCTTTGTTTAAAAGCCCAGCCTACGCATTTAGTCCCTTTGTGGCTGATCTCAACATTTGTGATTTGGCAACTCTCATAAAAGTAGTGTGTGTGTTCTGTGTGTGTGTGTCTCTGTGTGTGTGTGTGTCTGTGTGTGTGTGTGTATGTATGTCTGTGTGTGTGTGTCTGTCTGTCTGTGTGTATGTATGTCTGTGTGTGTGTGTGTGTGTGTGTGTGTGTGCGTGTGTCTGTGTGTGTGTGTGTGTCTGTCTGTCTGTGTGTGTGTATGTATGTCTGTGTGTGTGTGTGTGTGCGTGTGTGTGTGCGTGTGTGTGTGCGTGTGTCTGTGTCTGTGTGTGTGTGTGTGTGTCTCTGTCTGTGTGTGTATGTGTGCACGCATGTGTGTGTATGTGTATGTGTGTCTCTGTCTGTGTGTGTGTGTGTGTGTGTGTGTGTGTGTGTGTGTGTGTGTGTGTGTGGTCCAGGGCAACTAAGTGGAGCATTCAAAAAGCTGCACTTCAGGCATAGCAGAACCACGTGTAGCTTGCAAGGTGCTAGATGGCTGGCCCAGCTGTATACATTATGAATGGAGAGAGAATATAACTGAAAATGCTGGAATTTGGAAATAAAAATAGAAAATACTGCATAAACAAAACAAGCCTGCCAGCATCTGGAAAGAGGAATGGCAGGTTCATATTTTGGGTGCAAACCTTTTCTCAGAGACTGGAGCTCAGCAAATTTATTAATAGAACTTAAGAAAATGAAGAGAGAGCAGGAAGAAGTTTAACAAATAGTCAAGAATCAGAAACACCGGCTCCCATCACAGAGTGGCAGTTAATGAAGCAAATGCCTTTAAAAAGCTGTAAAGAGGTTAAATCCACTGGATGATACATAATATATATAAATCTAAGTGAGGCAATGAAAAGGTATTAAAATAACAATGGAATTTAAATAACAGGTAGTGAAAAGGGCATGGGAAGGTACAGTAATCCAAAATCATTTAATTCTAAAATACCTGGATTTAATCTTTTTTAAAGCACAAGGTCCCCACTTTGCGTTAGCAAACTCGCTCAATTCCAACTGTTGGATAATTCATATTTTTGAGTGTACAAAACAACTCCAAATTATCAGGAGCATGTAGTATGCACAATACAAAAATGAATAATGGAGGAAATGAAGAGGCTAGCAGGTGTGAGAGGTAGACAGGAGAGCGGGAGAGATAGTTATGGCCTGCTATTCACACCAAGGTTCCAACCATAGGGTGGCCAGGGAAGTGATAAAATGCTGTTTCAGAGGTAAGCATTGAGCTTGGTGTGAACATTACAAACCCAAAAATTAAAGGGTAATTGGGAGCGGGACGGGGAGGGGAGTCATTAGCCCGGCTCAGTAATAGCTCTCCCGCCTCTACGCCAGAAGGCTGGGGGAGCTCAGCTCCAGTGCCAGAAACTTGGGCACAAAATCTGAATGCTGCACTGTTGTAGGTACCGTCTTTCAGATTCTCTCAAACGAGACATTAAACCCAGTCTGCCGTCTCCATTGGGTCCCATGACACTATTTCGAAGAACAGTTGAGTTAAGCCTAACGTCCTGCCCCATACATATTCTGCTACTCGGATCAGGAAATCAGATTACCTGGTCTTTTATCAATTGACTGTGAGGCCTTGGCATGTAGAAATCAGCAGTTGAGTTTCCTACATTAGAACAGTGAGTACACTTCAAGAAGTACTTCTATGGCTGTAAAAAGCTTAGGTGCATCCTGAGGCTGTGAAAGGTGCTATATAGAAGCAATTTGTTTTGAACTGATGAGCCACGTGAGTGACTGTAAGGATTACCCTTGCAGATGCACTGACTAAATTTGAAAAAGCAGTCACCCCTGCAATCCGCATTTCATCTCATCAACGCAGATGAGAAAATATTACACTCAGATGGAAGCGGTACATGTAAATTGCTGTCTCACATGAAAGGAGTGCTGGAAGCCATGGGTGATTGTGTTGTCTTTGTTACAGTCAATGGAAGGACAGCCTAAAACTAGGGAGGCACAGGACAATGGGAGGGTATAGTGGAAAGCAGCAGAGGGAGTTTTTCTTTAATCCAATTATAAACTACTGTGGCCAACACAATAGGATAAAGCTACCTCACACATGCAGAAGTTATTCTATGTCCGTGAGATAGTTCCAGTTGAGTTGCTATCTTGCCCTAAGCCACCAGCAGTTGGAAGAAAAAAGCAAGCAGCTACACATTTGCTCTCAGCCCCAGCAAGCACAAGTTGTAACCATAGCAACTCTCGCCTATTAAATGCTGGGGAGCTTCCTGGCATCAGGACCACAAGCAAAAACATGCTGGCTCTGCAGAGCTGACACAAAGTGATTTGAGACCAGGCTCCAGGGGACGCTCACAGAAATCGCTTTTGCGTGTGAGAGCCTGTACCCTAGTATCTGGCGGCCTTTAAGGTCAAATGCTGAAACTTAAATTTGCACATCACCCCATGTCGCCCTGTGTTGCTCTAAGATGGGAATAGTGTATTAGCAGCAATCATCTCCCTGTCAGCGGGTTCGAAGCAATGTCGGAACTATAGGTATGCTTCATCTTAGGAAATGGCAGGTACCAGGGCCAAGACTCAAAAGTGAAATTTTTCTCCCGGCCTTCCCTACAAAACAACACAATTAAAAATAGCAAATGTACAAAGATATATCGACTCATTTGAATAAATAATCATCGTTTTCTTGATCAATACGAATGACCTAGACTTGGGTGCGCAGGGCACGATTTCAAAATGTCCTTGGGAACTTGGAACCGTCGTGAACCATAACACGGGGCAGAATCTTCGGCTCGGCGAGCAGGGGGTGGGGGGTGGGGGGGGGTTCAGGGCCCGCTCACTGAAGCACAAAAATGAGACGGGGTGACATCAGGCGTGCGTCCCAATGTCACTGCGTGTCATTCAGATTTTCAGTTCGGCGGGCGCATGCCGGATTCAGGTACGCGCCCGCCAAACTGTCAAAGACCTATGAAGGCCAGTGGACTATCAATTAAAACAATGAACTGAGCTGCCCGTCCAACCTTAAGGTTGGCGGTGGTGGGGTGGGGGGGTGGGGCAGGTGAAGAGCCCAGGCGGCCTTCGCATTTTTCATGGAACCTCATCCACAGGCGGGATGAGGTTTCATGAAGGTTTTTAAAAGGTTTGAAGACATTTTTAATAAAATTAATAGACATGTCCCAGCTCACGTGACAGTTTTGCACAAGGGGACACTTTAAAAAAATTTTCTTTTCCTTTATTAAATTTTTTGGAACCTAAACTGATCTCCCTGAGGCTGCCTCAGGGAGATTTCTACACTCTATCATGCACATGCGCAAAAGAGCGCAGGCCCCGACTCAGACAAACCCCCTGCCCACACGGGGAGCGCTCAGCCCTTCTGGGAGCACCTCACGTTGGGCGGGCCTTAAATGACCCACCCACGTAAAATGGCGGCGTCCAACGGGAGGTGATTGGCTGCGGGTATGTCCGCACCCACCCCGCCCCCCACCCCCTTGACACTCCCGCCCAACCCACCCAACGGGGAGAAAATTATCCCCATGATGCTAATGTTACTGGACTAGTAATTCAGAGACCTGGACTAATGCTCCAAAGATGTGAGTTCAAATCCCACCAGGGCAGTTGGTGGAATTTGAATTTAATTAATAAATCTAAGTTAGTCTCCATAAGGGTGACGGTAACTACCGGAGTGTCGCAAAAATCCAACCCGGTTAATGTCGTTGAGGGAAGGAAATCTGCCTTGCTAACCAGTCTGGCCTACATGTGACTCCAGACCCACAGCACTCAACTTTTAATGGCCTTGCCTCTTAACAAGCAAGGACTCCAGTTGTATCAACGGCTACAGAAAAGTTAAATAAGAATAAAGAATAAGAATAAAATCAGATGGACAACCTGGCATCGAACTAGGCACCAGAAAGGACATTGACACACTCAGCCCAGTCAACCCTGCAAAGACCTCCTTGCTAACACCTGGGTAATTCTGCCAAAATTTGGAGAACTGTTCCACAGACTAGTCAAACAACTCATACTCACCGAAGCATGCTTTACAGCCAATGCACCAGATTTATCCGTTATTCCCAATCCCCATCACCATATTCCGTCTCACCAGCAGGACAGCCCCACTAGAAGTGGTGGCATGTTTTTTTAAAATACATTTATGGGATGTGGGCATCGCTGGCTGGGCCAGCATTTATTGCTCACCCCTAATTGCCCTTGAGAAGGTGGTGGTGAGCTGTCATCTTGAACTGCTGCAGTCCCTGTGGTGTAGGTACACCCACCGTGCTGTTAGGAAGGGAGTTCCAGGATTTTGACCCAGCGACAGTGAAGGAACGGTGATACATTTCCGAGTCAGGATGGTGAGTGGCTTGGAGGGGAACTTCCAGGTATTTGCTGCCCTTGTCCCTCTAGATGGTAATGGTTGTGAGTTTGGTAGGTGCTGCCTAATGAGCCATGGTGAGTTTCTGTAGTGCATCTTGTAGATGGTACACACTGCTGCTACTGTGCATCAGTGGTGGAGGGAGTGAATGTTTGTGGAAGGGGTACCAATCATGCAGGCTGCTTTGTCCTGGATGGTGTCAAGCTTCATGAGTGTTGTTGGAGTTGCACTCATCCAGGTAAGTGGAGAGTGTTCCATCACACTCCTGACTTGTGTCTTGTAGATGGTGGATAGGTTTTGGGGAGTCAGGAGCTGAGTTATCTGTTGCAGGATTCCCAGCCTTTGACATGCTCTTGTAGCCACAGTATTTATATGGCTAGTCCAGTTCAGTTTCTGGTCAATGGTAACTCCCAGAATGTTGATAGTGGAGGATTTGGTGATGGCAATGCCTTTGAATGCCAAGGGGCGATGGTTAGATTCTCCCTTGTTGGAGATGGTCATTGCCTGACACTTATGTGGTGCGAATATTACTTGCCACTTGTCAACCCAAGCCTGGATATTGTCCAGGTCTTGCTGCATTTGGATCTGGGCTGCTTCAGTATCTGAGGAGTTGCAAATGGTGCTGAACATTGTGCAATCATCAGTGAACATGTCCACTTCTAACCTTATGACGGACGGAAGGTCATTGATGAAGCAGCTGAAGATGGTTGGGTCTAGGACACCACCCTAAGGAACCTCTGCAGTCATGTCCTGTAACTGAGATGACTGACCTCCAACAGCCACAACCATCTTTCTTCACGCTAGGTATGACTCTAACCAACGGAGAGTTTTCTCCAATTCCCACCAACTCCAGTTTTGCTAGGGCTCCTTTGATGCTACAATCGGTCAAAGGCTGCCTTGATGTCAAGGGCAGTCACTCTCATCTCACCCCTGGAGTTCAGTTCTTTTGTCCATGTTTGAACCAAGGCTGTAACAAGGTCAGAAACTGGCAGAACACAAACTGAGTGTCAGTGAGCAGTTGATTGCTAAACAAGTGCTGCTTGATGACCTCTTCTATCACTTTATTGATGATGGAGAGTAGACTGATGGGGCTGTAACTGACCGGGTTGGATTTGTCCTGCATTTTGTGTACAGGACACGCCTGGGCAATTTTCCACTTTGCCGGGTAGTTGCCTGTGTTGTAGCTGGCGGTAAACTATCAGGAGGGAGTGGCCTAGGGAGTCCTCAACACCGACTCCGGGCCCCAGTCTCATGGCATCAGGTCAAACCTCCTGCTTTGTGCAAGGAACTCCTCCATGAAGAACAAGGCCAGCAGATGCATGAGGACACCTCCACCTGCAAGTTCCCCCCCAACCCACACACCAATCTGATTGGGAGCTATATTGCCATTCCTGTTGCTGGGTTAAAAGAGTAACTCCATTCCTAACAGCATGACGGGTTTGCCTATGCCACACATGGAGTGTAGCAGTTCAAGGCAGCGGCTCATCACCACCTTCCCAAAGGCAAGTAGGGATGGGCAACAATAGTGGGCCTTGCCAGCGACGCTCACATCCCATGAATTAAAAAATAGAGACTGACTTCAAAAGGACATAATCAGACTGTCGAAATGGGCAGACGTGTGACAGATGAAATTTAATACAGGGAAGTGTAAGGAAAGGGTCAACAGACTGGCTATGGCATTTCTTGAAGAGAAGTGGCAGTCAATTAAACACAGATAAAAACAAAAAACTGCGGACGCTGGAAATCCAAAACCAAAACAGAAATACCTGGAAAAACTCAGCAGGTCTGGCAGCATCGGCGGAGAAGAAAAGAGTTGACGTTTCGAGTCCTCACGACCCTTCAACAACTTTAGATCTTGTGCCCACGTCTGTCCTTGGCTTGCTGCATTGTTCCAGTGAAGCCCAACGCAAACTGGAGGAACAGCACCTCATCTTCCGACTAGGGACTTTACAGCCTTCCGGACTGAATATTGAATTCAACAACTTTAGATCTTGAACTCCCTCCTCCATCCCCACCCCCTTTCTCTTTCTTCACCCTTCCTTTTGTTTTTTCCAATAATTTATATAGATTTTTCTTTTCCCACCTATTTCCATTATTTTTAAATCTTGTATGCCCTGTTAGTCTTTCCACCCCACCCCCACTAGAGCTGTACCTTGTGTGTCCTGCCATCCATTCTTAATTAGTACATTCGTTTAGATAATATCACCACCTTCAGCACCTCTTTGTTCTTTTGTCTGTGACATCTTTTGATTATCTGCTCCTGTCACTGCTTGCTTGTCCCTACAACCACCCCCCCATCATTTCTTTCCCCCCCCCCCACCTTAAACCAGCTTATATTTCACCCCTCTCCTAATTTTACTCAGTTCTGTCGAAGGGTCATGAGGACTCGAAACGTCAACTTTGTTCTTATCTGCCGATGCTGCCAGAGCTGCTGAGTTTTTCCAGGTAATTCTGTTTTTGTTGTAGTGAATAGCAGCAAACTGACTGAAGCTAGACAGGAACTCACAGCAGGCCAGGAAGAAGTCCTTGTGTGGATGAGCCGATGGAAGACAACTTTGGAATACACTCACCAATCAACAGCTAATCATGCACCCAATTGACCAATCCAGATCCAGAAGTGGATTGTCCATGAGCTCTTTCAAAAACTATCCTGTGTGGAAGCCCCTGGAAAAGTGTCACATGGGCAGTGCTCAAGGAAGAAGACAGAAAATCCATATTGACAGGAAGGGCCCAGTGAACCAAGCAGGGAGATCTCAATCAAAGATACTCCTAAGCGATCCTACAGTGATCCCAAACTGATCATGAGGGGTAACTGTATGGTTTAGTTGAAGCTGTTTTGTTTAAAATTCCGAGTAGAGGTGTTGGATTTAGTGAGGGATTGTGTCAATCGTAATCCTCAGTCTCTGAATCTAAGAAAGAGGTAAATCACCTACAGGAGTGTGATACATTTTTGGAGGAAGAGCATGGAAAGGCAATATAAAATAAAGGGTGCAATTCTGAAGTGATGTAGGAACAGACGGACTGGGGGGGGGGTATATGTACACAAACCATTGAAGTTGGCAGAGCAGATCGAGAAAGCATAAGCAATGCTGGGCTTTATACATAGAGGCATCGAGTGCAAAAACAAGGAAGTTTGATAAACCTTTATAAAACACTGGTTCGACCTCAACTGGAGTATTGTATCGAATTCTGGGCACTACACTTCAGGAAGGATATGAAGGCATTGGAGAGGTTGCAGAGGAGATTTATGAGAATGGTTCCAGGAAATAGGGATTTTAGTTAAGAGGACAGATTGGAGATGCTAAGGGCTGTTCTTAGAGAAGAGAAGATTGAGAAGAGATTTGATCGAAGAGTTCAAAAACATGAATGGTCTGGACAGAGTAGATAGGGAGAAACTGTTTACTTGGTAAAAGGGTTGAGACACATAAGATACTGGATTAAGGTGAATGGCAACATTTTTTTACAGTAAGTGGTTAGGATCTGGAATGCACTGCTTGAGAGTGTGGTGGAGGCAGATTCAATTGTGGCTTTCCAAAGGGAACTGGATAATTATAAGATAAAATTACATGCAGGGTTACAGGGAAAAGGCAGGGAAGTGGGACTAGCTGAGTTGCTCTTGTAGAGAATTGGTACAGGGAGACGAATGCCCTCCTTCTCTGGTGTAACCATTCTATGATTCTCTGATATCTGTCATAACCATTACACAGAAAATAGTAAAGCAATGAATGCCATGGTGGGAGAGCTGAAAGCTTTGCTAAAAAGATTAAAATATTGGCATCAATTGAGAGGCAATAGGACGAGGTGGGAAAATGCACAAAAAGTTATGGTTGAGAGGTTAAAAGCTGTAAGAGGAAGTTGGATAGACAGAGTGGGGTGAGGATTTGAAGGTCACCACAAGGATTTTAAATTCAGCGTGGCCTGGAGTTTCCATTCAATTGCCTTGGTTTTCTCGGTGCAATTTGTCCAGAATCAGCGTAACTAGTGGAAACTATCACAGAATTTTAAGCACAAATGGTACTTAATGTTGTATATTGTGGTGTGTGCCTGCCTGCCATTGTAATGTAAAGGTGCTCAGCAGAGCAAGGGCTAATGTGGGACTGAAGAATGGCATCACCCATGGTATGATGTATAGAGTCACATGGTAACAGACTTGTAGAAGCAGCCGACCTGTATGGCAGCAGCACCATGCATGACATTAACTGGGATCTGTACATACTTAAAGATTAACAATAAATGGTTCATGTTTGAACACATAAGTCTCAAGATCTCATCATTGAGATGTTGAATGAACCCACAACATGACACTCAGCGCCACTTGAGTTTCCTCAATTTTTTGCTAGTTTAAAAAATATCACACTAAAAACAGGTCCTGCCCATAAAACTAGCTACACCTCGTAATGAGTTAACCATCAGTGGGAGATTCCATTAATTGTGCTTCTTTGCAGGCCTTCAAGGAGAGTCAAAACATTAACCTGGGCTTTTTATTTTTATTCGTTCATGGGATGTGGGCTTCGCTGGCTGGGCCAGTATTTATTGCCCATCCCTAGATGCCCTTGAGAAGGTGGTGGGTGAGCTGCCTTCTCGAACCACTGCAGTCTATGTGTTGTAGGTACACCCACAGTGCTGTTAGGGAGGAAGTTCCAGGATTTTGACCCAGCGACAGTGAAGGAACGGCAATTTATTTCCAAGTCAGGATGGTGAGTGACTTGGAGGGGAACTTCCAGGTGGTGGTGTTCCCATCTACCTGCTGCCCTTGTCCTTCTAGATGGTAGTGGTCATGGGTTTGAAAGGTGCTGTTGAAGCAGCCTTGATGGTTTTGTGCATAGGGAATATGAATGAGTATGTTTTAAAAGGTTTTGAATGTAATTGCTCAGAAACGTACTGTTTACCTCCCAAAAAACTAGACAACAGCCTGGTATATTTTCTTTAAAAAATCAAGTTTTTCATGGATGGTGGTTTAATACTGTATTAATCAAACGGCACCAGTTTGCCACTCTTAAATTTTTTTTTTAAAGCAAAGCTGCTTTAGAAAGCTGCCTGATTGCACAGTTCATGGCAAATTTTGCATTCGGGAATAGGAAAATGAGTTTGCGGCAAGCCGCGTGGAAAGGAACTTTTCAAAATGGACACAGCTCAAGGCTACTTCACCCACTGTGCCCAAAGTGGAAATTCGACCACAATACGTTGGGGCACAGGGAGATAACAAAAGTCTGCATTTACAAAGCAATATCGGACAGTGGGATTTTTTGTGAGGGACAGGAAAAAGGCAGCAGAGTTTTGACAAGTTGGAGTTTATAGAATGTAGAGAGAAGACAACCGATGTGGAAGGACGTTGGAGAAATTGAGGTTAGAGGTGTTAAGAATCAGATTTCAGTGGCAGTGGGGTTGAGACAGCTGTTGTGGGGGTGAGGGCAAGCGGCGGAGTGGGGGGAGGTGCAGGTGGCGGAGGGTGGGGAAGGTTTGAGATTTGATTTCTAGCTCCGTAGGAACAAGGTACCCAAGTCTGGTGCAACCTGAACGACTAGAGAGGTGGATATAGTTAGTATAACGGAGTGACATTTAAGGTGGAGATTGAAACAGAAGCTTTGATCTGAGGAAGTTCTAATGTCCACAATTTGATTTCAGGCAGAATATATGACTGGACCGGAGGTGATTAGATATGTGGTCAGAGGAAATGTTGCGATCAGACAGGAAGTTTGACTGGTCTGTTATGTGATCAGACAGGACGTCGGACTGAACAGGAGGTGAGTACATGGTTAGAGGAGGTGTTGTCAACATAGGTACAGAAGCTGATAGACGTCTGCATAATTGCCACCAAGGGATTGTGTAAAGACAAATAAAAACATTTTAGACCAGGACTCGAATCGCTCAAGTCATATGGATTTGAAGCCATATTGTACAAACCGTTTAGACCTATTATGGTCTCTATAGAGTTTCCAGTTAGTAGCTGAAAAGACGACACAACAGGATTTCATGTTTTAAGGCTTTTACTGTAACAAAAGACTAAAAGCACCATGATATAAGCACTATTTTTTGTCAGCAAAGTATACTTTAAACCACAAAACAGAACATTCCCCTCTTTCTTTTAGCACAACTGAAAGCACAATTCACAGATATACTCTACACTGTCCTATAAGGAAACATTCAATTGTTCGAAGGGTTTACTTCTGTTTTTTTTCATTTCTTAGCCTGAGAACTCTTAATCTCTGAATTACCTTTTACAGTGAGGTTTTCTCCCAGAAATTCTTCCTCTAGAGCAAGCTAAGTGAACCATTAATTCATCTAAGAAACTACAGGTCTACTACAAAAGAGACTGAAATAATTACTACTTGTAATTGTATTACTTTTTTTTCCTTCATCTGTATCTAATCTGTGTGTGTATGGTGGTGTGTGAGAGATGTCATGTTTAAACCTCCAGTGCTAGCGTATGATAATAAATAATCTCCTATATCTTTAAATTCACTAAAGCTTGCCACTGGAAATTATTTAAATTGGGAAAATCTACTCTGAGAGCAAGAATACACACTAACCTCACACCTTAAATAGTCTGATCATGGAAAATAAGAAAACACACAAAATCTGTTCGTAATACTAGGTAGAAATGCTGATGAGCTATTCTTGAGACACCAACTCTCTTTTATCTTGGGTGTAATTGGACAATTTAAAACACAACTGTTTACAACCCAATATTCTCAACACTTTTCTGGGACTTTGGAGATTCACAGTCTATCCACTGTTAGCACACAGGCTGTTGTCATTGTCTCCAAGTGTAAACACCATTCCACCTTCTTCCCCCTAAAACATTCTGGGCCCCCTTCAATCTCTAACAATCAAACCACCCAGGCTTGCTGTCAGGCAGATTTCAGAACAGGTCATTTGATGCCTTTCATTTTTACCTTAAATTAAAAACCACAGTCTCAAAACATAACAATCTAATAAACCTCAATTGTCACAAATTACATAGCCCATAAGGATTCTGGTCAATTCACTCAGCATGAGCAACCTCTGGAGGAAATAAACATTCAACACTTCTTGTACAGGAACCTCCATATATTTGTCCAAATTTACAAGTGTGGCGGAACAAAAGTACCCAGTAGGGAGGTACAACCAAACACCAGTCGGGAGGTGGTCTTTATTCACAGAACATATTGCAGCTTCAACTGTTCCCAGTTCTGTGTCACACATATTGCCAACAGCTTTTGCAAGTCACACAAACAGCCATGAGTGCAGTTACCATACAACAACACCTCATAAAAATAAGGTCACAACATTACGTTTTAGGCTAAGGTATTCCACAAATATTCTATTGCACAGATTGCTTTAAATTAGTATCACACCTACCTTCGAAAAAAACATTGGTAAGGTAAAAAAAAGACCTTGTGACATGAAGCATCATTCACAAACACTGTAAAGTAACACCCTGCACCAACTGGCACTCAAGGGAGCCATATATCCCCAGTTTAGTGCTCTGGTCAACCAGCAGCCACTTTATTTGCATTGAGGACTGTATTTCTCACAAATACAGATCTGATAGACCCTCGTCATCTGACTGTATCAAAAACAAATGCTATTTACCAGGAGATTAAAGAAAAAACATTAGTTCCTCTCCAGGTCTCCTGAAGCAGCGCTCTTCAGCATGTTTTAGTGGTGAATGGGTAATTTGAAACCTTTTCAATTTGAAACCACGAGGCCTACTTGACTTTGACTGTTTAGATATCATAATTTATTCAAAAGACACCAATAGGAGAAAAATATCCTCAGAAATTGGCCCCCGAGCGACTTCCTTGCCATCCGATATTTCAGAGTTAAAAAATGCAAACAAACGAATTCTCAATGGGTCACTGAGATGTTATGCAAGTAAATTAAAGCCCATCACTCACTGTGTGCAGGCACTGCATATTATTCTCCCATTTATTGGTAGGGGCCAGCTGAATAATGTATGTACAAATTAACTTAAATTTTCTCACAGAGAGAATCCCTGTCTCGAGCACTTGGAATGCTTTCCCACGCAAATTGATGCACAGTCATGCTGTGTGTGGGCTTTTGAAATTTCAGTTAACGTTTTTATGTGGCTTTTTACAGACAGGATTTCTGGAGTTCACCTTTAGGAATTGTAAATGCTGCATTAAAGTCCAACCCATTCAACAAAAAGGGACTGCCCTCTGCCTTTCCATTTGGATGCTCGGTGTCACCTCTACTTTGTCCCAGATGAAGAATGAATCTTTCTTGCCATCATTTGAAAGGCTCACTGGATACACTCGATCTCTGTTTCTCATCTTATTCAAAACTGATTTTACATGGTTGCGTCCAAAAGCCCAGTGGAAACAATTTGCTGATCGAAAGGTTTTTTTTCTCTTTCCAATCACAACAGGTTCACAAAAAGTTACTTGGGCCAAAAAAAGGTGAAAATGGTGCCTCTGCTCTGCTTTACACCAAACTCTTTTGTCACTGGGCCGAACATCTCACATTTTACACATTTTGCTGCCAAGCCTTTTTTTCTGGAACCCCAGGGTTCCCTCACATGTGGTGCTGCAGAGATGGGTATAGAAAAATGACAGACAAAAGTGAAGGCAAACTTGCCCAAAGTCTATATGACAATATATCTTTTCAGTTGTTAGCGGTTGTAGATGGGAGCAGTGGAGAAAGTGGACTGGCAGTGAAGTTGAAGCAGAGGAAGTCTCACACACTGGCACTTCCCTGGTTTCTCTGTCTCCATTTCTGGGGATAGTGTAGTGACAAATATTCACTACAAGCCCACCGACACCCACAGCTACCTTGACTACTGCTTCCTGTAAGGACATGATTCCATTCTCCCAGTTCCTCCGTTATATCTGTTCTGACAATGCAACCTTCCATACTAGCACTTACGGTATGTTTTTCTTTTTCCTCAATCAAGGATTGCCCTCTGCTATGGTTTTCGGGGGCCCAGCCATGTCTGTTCCATTGCGAGCACTTCTGCCCTCATTCCTTCCCCTCCCCTTCCACTCCACCAGCCTCTGTATTCAATAGATCAGCACCCCCCCACCGCCAACCTCCACAACCCCAACCACTTCCAGCCTAATTCCATCAGCAATTACATTATCCCCTCTCCTCCGCTTTCAGCATTCCGTATGGATCGTTCCCTCACTGACACCCTGGCCCACTCCACAGTCACACCCAAGATCCCCTTCCCATGGTGCCTTTCCATGCATGTGCATGAGATAGAACACCTGCCCTTTTACCTCCTCCCTCCTCACCACTCAAGGCCCCAAACACCCCACTCAGGTGAAGCAGCGATTTACTTTTACAATTTAGCATACTGTACGCACTGCTCACAACGCAGTCTACTGTGTACTGGGGAGACCAAATGCAGTTTGGGTGACCCGTTTAGAGAACACCGAGCTCAGTCTGCAAGTCTCCCTAGCTTCTGGTCGCCTTTCATTTTAATTCTCCACCTTGCTCCCATGATGACCTCTTGGTCCTGTCTCCCACACTGTTCCAATGAAGCTCAATGCAAGTTCAAGAAACAGTGCCTTATCTTTCAATCAGGCACTTGGCAGCCTTCTGGACTCAACACTGAGTTCAATAATTTTAGATCGCAAGCTTTATTTCCATTTTGTCTTTTTTTTGTTTTTCTCTCTTGTTTTTCCTCTCATTTTGCTTTTGGACAGCAGATGTTTAGGATTCTGCTGTTCAAACCTCCTCTAGGCACAGCTTTTGTTTCTTTGCTTGTCCCATTCCCTCTAGCCTTGCACCATGAACCCTTTTGCCATTTAATCGCTCCTGCCCTCCATCCTACCATAGGCCTTCTCTCTTGTTCTTTTTTCACCCTCCCTTCTTTCACTTGCTTTATCATGCCTATTACATCTCTAACTTTTCCCAGTTCTGGTGAAAGGTCATTGACCCGAAACATTGACTCTGCTTCTTTCTGCCAAGACTGCTGAGCATTTCCACATTTTCTGTTTTTAATTCGAACTTCCAACATCCACAGTATTTTGCTTCTCCCCAGAAAATGAAACAGTCGAAGTCCACATGCAGCAAGATCTGGAAAATATGCAGGCTTGGGCTGATAAATGGCAAGTAACATTTCATGCCACACAATGATCATCTCCGATAAGCAAGAGTATAACCACCTCCCCTCCACATTCTGTGCCCTTACCATTGCCAAATCGACCACTCTTAATATCCTGGGGGTCACCACTGACCAGAAACTTAACTGTGCCAGTGACGTAAAATGATGCGACTCAAAAGCAGATCAGAGCCTGTTGATTCTGCAGCAAGGATCTCATTACCTCACTCAACAAAGCCTTTCCACCACCTACAAGGCATAAGTCAGGAATGTGGTGGAATATTCTCTACTTGCCTGGATGGATGCAGCTCAACAACACTCAAGAAGCTCAACACCATCCAGGGCAGAAAAAAACCCCTTGATTGGCACTCCATTAATCACCTTAAACATTCACTCCCTCCACCACTGCTGTCCTGTTGCAGGAGTGTGCACCATCTGGAAGATGCACTACTTCAGCTCACCAAGGCTTCTCCGACAGCTCCTCCCAAACCTGCAACCTCTATGCCTAGAAGGGCAGCAGTAGCATGCAAGGTTCCCAAGCCACACACCATCCGACAACATATAACATCATGCAACAACTTTTATTTATATAGCATCTTTAATGGAATAAAGTGCCCCAAGGTGCCTCACAGGAGCATTATAAAACAAAAAGACCGGGTAACATAAGCGGATATTAGGTCAGGGAACCACAAGCTTGGCCAAAGAGGTAGGTTTTAAAGAATGTCTTAAATGAAGAAAACAAGGTAGAGAGGCGGAGAAGTGTGGGGAGGGCATTCCAAAGCTTGGGACCTGGGTAACTGAAGGCGTGGCCACCAGTAGTGGAGTGATTAAAATCAGTGATGTACAAAGGGCCAGAATTGGAAGAGCACAAACGTCTCTGAGGGTGGTGGGGCTGGAGACGGTTACAGAGTTAGGCAGGGGTGAGGCCCTGAAGGGATTTGAAAACAAGGATGAGAATTTTAAAACTAAGATGAGAGCTAATGTAGGTCAGAAAAAAACAGGGATGATAGGGGAATGGGATTTGGAGCAAGTTAAGATGGGGGGCAGCAGAGTTTTGGATGACCTCGAGTTTAGAGGGTAGCAACAAAATGAGCTGAGACAGGGGTGAAGTTGGGCAATGTTACGGAGATGGCAATAGGTGGTCTTAGTGTTAGCATGAATCATGAAGGAATTGTATCAATCACAGATGAGGCCACCTCTCATCACTTCTTTGTATCACTCACCACCCACATCCCCCTTCCTCGCTCCAAAGCTACCTCCTTCTGTGTTCATCTCTGGAAAAACTATCATTTAATTCAGTTGCAACTGTAGTCTCAAAATTCCAACTAGCTAGTCTTTGGCTCTGTTTGCCACAACATTTTAACAGCTATTGATTTTCTCACCACACCCTCACCTCCATCTTTTGAGCCCTAGTCTCCAATAAAACCACTGCTCTCTCTCATCCTGGCTAATCACCCAGTACAGTCCTCATCTCTGCTCCCTTAGGCCCAAGGGATGGAGACTTGAAAAGACAACTGGTTTCGTTATCCACCACCAGATCTGACTTGATCACTTAGAACACTATTGGGCCCTGCCCTGATCCGCTAAAACTGCCCACTATTCCAGTATCATCCTGGAATGCAAAGGTAAGCCTGATTTCTTTTCCCGACTGCAAGCTGTCTTCTTAAGCTCCTCTCTGCTGAAAGAATTCCTTCATTGTTGTTAGGTCAAAATCCTGGATCTCCTTACCCACAGCAATGTAGGCGTTTCTTCACCACACAAACTGCAGCAGTTCAAGAAGGCAGCTCATCACCACCTTCACAAGGGCAGCTAGAGGACAGGCGATAAATACTGGCCCTACCAGTGATGTCCACATTCTATCCTTCCTCACGCAACTGATTCGGGAAACGATACTTTAAAAAACTCATATGGATAAATTGGTGTTTTCATGGTGGGCACATCCAATGCCACTGTGATTAAATTAATTCAAGAAAATTTAATTGAAGGTCTGGGAGGTGGGCCAGTTGAGAATTCGTACATGGCTATTGGCTAGAACATAAGCAAAGACACTGGGGTCCAAGAATGGAATGTGCCTTCAGAGACAGACATAAGATAACATTTAATTTTATATTTGAATACACCTATTGATTTTCTTCCCCCAAAGCTAAAGTTTCTAGGACTGAGCTGAAGTAGAAAAATGACTTGGTTTACCTAGCTGGGTCATGAGTTACCTCACGATCAATTTATTACTCAAATGGTTGGTTTCATGAACTGGGAGACATCAGGCTGAAGGTGACTGCAAATGGCAGCTCCATTCCTTTCCCCTGTATTCAAACCAACGCAAGCGAATATTTAGATATTCACTTGCGTTGCCGTAGCCTCCAGGACTATGGGCCAAGTGTTGGAAAATGGGATTAGTGCAGTCAGATCTTTGTTGTCCGGCCTGGGCAAAACAATGGCCTCCTTCTGCGCTGTAAACATTTATGAGTCTATGAGTCTACCCCGTGACCTGGCATGTAAATCGCTTCTCAGTTAAAATTACATTTTCGGGGGTGTTTCTTTTTTTTCCCCAACAGCCTGTTCCATTTACCCAGACAGCAAAAACCCACATTCCTGCATTTTTTTTCCTTTTCTTTCATCCAGTATATAGTGCACCTTAGGAACATGTGAAAACTGCAAAAACAACAACCTGGGTCCTTGAAATGAAGTCCAGTAACACGAAGTGGGAGAGAATCATCCAATCCCAATAACTCATGGCTTTATTGTCTAAACCTGCAGCATCTAAACAAGGAGCTGGTACACAAGGGACGAGGAGCCAGGAATCTGAAACAAGCATTCAATTCTATAGAGTTGCCTTCTCACACACACACACACATGAAATAATTGACTGTAATACAATTCCTAACCCCCAAGAGCCACAGCCCACCTGACACCTTTGGACTTAACAAACCATGGTCACCTGCTTGAACAAATTATTAGGTAGAAGGAAAAGTTGGGACAGTAATTTGTTGTTCAGAAGCTAGGGGAACAACAGAAACACTATAATCATAAAAGAACCTGCTAAGATTGCAGACTGAAGGAGGGAAAAATAAATGAAAATCAAAGTGATAAGTACTTTCAGAACATTCTGAAAACCTGTCTGCGCACTACAAACTGTTAAGAAAAAAAACGATTTATTGAACGTACACTTTACTGTCCTAGCAAAACCATCCCATTACCTCGCCCAATCTATCAACACGTTATTAAAATCCGTTAGTTTGATCAAAATACGCTTTTTTGAAACAACTGATGCAAATTTGTTTTGTATAAGGGAATGATTAGCTGCTAGCAGTTAAGAACTATGGAGAGAAAACGTTTCAACCACCCCCCCCACCCCCACACCCCCACCCCCCGTTTATGCTAGCACTCTCTCCCTCGCTCCCTTCTCATCCAGCTCATCCTGTCAATCTGAGTGAAAATCTGAGAGACATCTCTGTCTGTGGAAAATGCCATTGCCACCTTCCCAAACAGACAACCAGAAGCAGGCTGGAGTTATGCATAAAGGCAACAATCTTCCCCCCATTGGCTTTTCTTTTCCACAGAAGCCACCCAGCCAACATCGAGCAAATTCATTCTACTGAGTAAACCAGACGTGAATGTCAGGCAAAGCTGGGATTTGAACCTGAATCTCCCATTCGACAGCAATGCAGCAAGCGAGTTGCCTGAAAGGGGCTTTTACAGTCAATGGTTAGGAATGTGATTGTTTTCTCTGTGCAAACAGGTTGCTTGCAGAAGCGGAGAGATTCTGATCTTATGAGGGTTTCAGAGCCCCATGACATTTTGTGATAAGGCAGCTATTTTCATCATTGCTGCCTGCACAGACTGTAGAATTGGATTCACTGTTGTATTATTTGTACTCTTTATCATTCCATATATTCAAACTAATTGCAGTGAAGCTATTTTGTGCTCTTCTCAGTCTCCATTCTATATTTCTGACTAAAGCCAGTCTCAATTAAATCCAGATAATAAGCACAATAACATTTAAACTAAATCTATTAGCATTCCTGAAATGTTGCTATGCTTATTATTTGGATTTAATTGAGACCAGATTGACATGTTATAACAGCAGGTAGACAGGATACTGCAGATACTGTAACCTTTATAAATTAAAAACAACCTAATTTTCAGCACTAAATAATGACCTTGGCTAACACCTGTGATGAGGCTGCTGAATAAATGTTATTTTCTGCAATCATTTGTAGTTCATCTACAGAGGTACCATTAGGATATCATAAAACATGTACCCCATCAGTGGTGTCAAAGGAGCTAAGGATAAAATTGAAAGAATTTTAGGGATTTTAGAAGACTAACACTTAACAGCTCTGTCCACTGCAATGGAGCAATCAGCGAGATAAACCGAGTGCCAAACGATAGTAGCAAACCTGTGGATTGTGCATTGGCAGAAGCCATGATCTAACTGTCCTGGTTGGATCACACCCTGAATATTCTGCCCACCTCTGGTCACTGGGACACAAGGTAGCTAATAAAACTGCCGAGGTGAATCTGGGGAGTTCCGCAAAATTAGCTCTAAGGATCAGAGACTTTCAGCTTTGAAAGGAAGCGATTGAAAGGCAACCACATATGGTGCACAAAGTCATTAGTAGTTTGAAACAAAGATCCGTGCCCCAGCTTTGAAATAAACTGGGAGCGTTGGGCACTGGTGAACAGGTTCGCACAAGTAAAAGTCAAATTTAGAACTTCATCTAATGAGTGATCAACAAAAGTAATTTTCCTTTGAATACAGCACTGGAAGAAAATCCTTGGCATCATTTAACAAATAATTGGATGCCATGAAGTGCAGGGGTGGGAGTTTCCTGCAGGGATGAGTTAAGATAGACATTCCCCATCTGTATTCCAACGGTTTCTCATATAAGTCAGAATACAAGGCTGGCACCTAAAACCCAACATAACAGCTTTCAAATTTCTTAAAAATACCTTTTTAAAGGGAAAGGCTTGTATATTAATTTAGAGGGGTTCAATAGTTTTGCCTAAAGGGCACAGGGAGATACATGTTTAACAAAGTAATTAATTTCCTTTACATTAAAGAGTAAGTTCACTTAGTACATAACTGTGGTGAGATACAGCGCTTGGACAACCAAAGTTTAAATACTAATATAATACAGGAATTAAACTATCATATACAAATGTATTTCGAAATCATTGAAATGATGTATTGAGGATTGTGATTTGATCTCAGGTACATTTTTGGAGTTACTGCAGAACTGGCACATAAAATGTAACTGTTATTTCACTGATAGTCTGGCTAAAATGGCACCCATTTTCCAATAAAATATAATTTATGGAAGGTACAATTGGTTGTCATTAGGAAAAATTTAATAAATAAGCAATTGACCTTCTTACACTGACAATGCATAATGCAATTAGTGGCCTGAGGTGCAAATCAAAAACGATTGTATTAGAGTAGAGATGGTTTAATGGAGCTGCAGCAAATCGCGTTAGAGGATGTTTGCTGACACCTGATGACTGATAACAACACTGACGAAAAGTGACACTTTGTTTAACCATTTTTCTTTATAAAGTGCAGCTGTGGGTTAGAATATTCTTTCTACCCTAAAAAGTCATTCAAATAGATTTAAACAGATTGCTCACTTCAAAGCCTACATGAATAAAATTCTTGAAAGAATTCAGTGCAATACTCCATTAATGCGCCAATGAACAGTAGAGGCTATGGTAGCCCAGTAATTATGGCACACAGCAAGCAACGCAGAGATCATGAGTTCAAATTCCACCATGACATGTTGTAAAATTGAATTCAATAAATCCACTAATTTGTGGGCTGGAACCAGATAAAATTACATGAAAGTTGCTGGTGGGTCATAAAGACTCAACTGATTCACCAACGTCCTTCAGTCCCTATCCAGCCTGTCCTACGCTGTGTGGTTGTTCCATAATCGAGAGCATTCCAAGAGCAAATAATACAAATGTGGACTGCTGACATTTGACATTGCTGAATTTCTGATTTCAGAGAGAGAAAGATTCCCAGAGGAATCTGGGAATCTGCCACCAGACTATTCTCACAAATATTCAGCATGGCACTGGCGGAGACCTAGCAATGTTCCTTGGTGTAGAACTGTGTGGTGCGGGGAGGCATAACTAAGACTTTGAAGAGGGTTCTACCCTCACACGCACAACAAATCGGTAGGGAACTTTAATTAGCTTCAGTTCCCTGGGCTACTTTGGGAAAGTCAGCTAGGGCTCTCTCTTTATTATTATCCAATCACCTGTGATGGCAAGAACACACGTGTGGATGTTGGTTAAGAGGAGAATTTGGGTGGACTGTAATATCACACCCTCTGTACTAAATTCAATGCTGAGACGCTTTGCGTAGGATCAAACAGGAAGAATGGTCACTTTAATAAAATACCACAACGCCATGATCCTGTACCCCAAGCACTTCAGGCAGTGAAGGGGGGTGGGGGGGGGCAGAATTATTTGAAGTACTCATACTGCTGCAATTTAAAAAAATACATTTACAGAACAGGTTACAAAGTGCAGGATACAAGTCACTGATTCTGTGCTCCCACCCTTACTTGACTGGGACACGGATTGGAAATGTTAGAACCAACAGTATTGTAGCCCGATTTCCAACATTCACTCCTTTTGATCAAGGCTCCCTCTCTATGAACAAATTTACCCTCGTGTGAACACTTGCTGCAGAGAAACAAAACCCAATGCTGTATTTTTGAAATTAAGTTTGCACTGTTTTGCCAAAGGGATGCATAGATGAATGGACCGCTTTTATAAAGGAGAGATCTATTTAAATACCATATGTAGGGATCCCTACAGAGCACTTCTGCAAGAGGTTACTGCAGAGTACAGCTCCCATGATCTACAGTCTACTGGTTATAAGCATTGATAGAAAAGGTGTCAAATCACCTGCACAAACTTGCCTTCAGCATAACGGGCAGTGTATCTAATCACAACTTGGTCAACTGGAAGCTTCATTCCGTTTACACCTTCTACGCCAGTTGCTATCTGTCTAGGTGACCCTGCTCTTGGCAAAATGCCCACCTAGATGTCCTCATGGAAACCCTTTCTGGTCCATTAGCTCCTTTGTGTGAAGTAGCCACATTTATTCAGCTCATCGCTGGTGTGGGGAACTTGTACTTTCCACTTTTTAAATCATTTTAAAAAGCGAACCCTTTTTGAAAAGACAACCATGGCTCACCTCTTCAACCACGCCTGCACGATTTGTTTCCACGTGAGAATGTTCAGAACAGCAGCCGCCTGGGTTTAATCAATTTGAAAAGGTTATTAATCTCTTGAATGTGAATTCTTTGGAAGGTCATTTATAACGCAATTTGGAAATTAGTTGGCTATCTCCCGCTTGTCACTTTCATCATCAAGATCCTGGAATCAATCATCTATCCATTGCTTCGCAGCTGTGGCCACAGGACTGAGTGGCAGCATGATAGTGCTGAGCAACGTATTCCAATTTGTTGCAGACTCAGGTCTGAGACTGCAATTTTCTCAACAACAATTTCTCAGTTTCAGCTCTGCCATTTCTATAAACAGGCAGTAGCGAGATGACCATCAGGAGTAAAAGGTCTGCAGGATGCCCACCAATTCCAATTTTCAGGCAGACCTCAGTTAGGCAGGATTCCCTCCAGAAATAGGCAACCTCATTGAACTATTCAAACCCGGGTCACCTGTCATCATCATGATTCCGTCCACCCAGCAACACTTTTGTGTCAATCACGACTTCCTCAACCCACTCATAAATCATGACGCCACAGTTGGCAATGTAGCTATCCGCAGCAACATTTAATAAGACTAGCAGGTCCAGCACACATGCCTAAAGCAAATACCGTACCTAAAACCTATCTGATCCATGATCCATGCACCAAAATCGACCACTTTCCTCTCTTGTTCTTCCCAGGATCCCAACTGACATACACTCCTATTCTTCCCTAGCTTCCCAAGATGTTGAAATATAGATCACTGCAGGATCTCGGATTCCTGTACCTTCTTACTTCAGACCTTAAAGCTGTGGACTTGCTTCCTTGCCTCCTACAACCACCAAGGTCATTGACACAGAACAATAGCACAACATAACCACTATTTCTTGATTTTTCCTGCATTCCATCCTCTTATCAACTTAATAATGTGTTGCAGGGTTGGTTTTGGTCCCTATACTTGGCTTAGCAATAAAAACAATACACAGTGGCAGGAGGGAAGAAACTCATTGTTTGGCAGGGTGCGGAGCCAGACACACTAATGCACCTCTGAATAGCTCATGCCAAAAGAAGCAAATAAATACATTGACATTAGAATGGGGCAAAGTGTCATTCAGCCCAATCAGCCCATGTTAGCATTTTTTCCAAATCTGTTTCCATATTTCTATTTTCAGTGATTCTGCATTGGATCATCTTTACCAGCCTCAACTGCCTTCCTACAGCGTAGACTCCATGGCTGCACATAGTGCTCTAATTGAGATTTTTCCATAGGCTTATCTTTGCCTCTTGGCTTTTGATTTTTATCTTGTGATTAAACTTAAAATTATATTTGCTTTAATATGGGCTTATCGATCTGAAGTGGTGCCTTTAATTCCCCTGCTGTACCCCCAATCTTGTGATTTTTCACAGCAACAGGCTGACTTCCATTTAGAACCAAAATGTATCATCTCAGACCCACCGACATAGAATTCAATCTGCCATATTTTAGTCCATTCTCCCCCCATTACCAGAGGCTTGAAGTAGGTCACCTATCTGTTCTCCAAGACGGAGAAAGGCCCATGACATTCAGTAAACTGAACAAAGAGAAAAGGTATATGATAAACAGAAATCAGAATGCCAAACAGATTCAAAATAATGGAAAATAAACTACCATTTAATAAGTTAAAAGCAAAATACTGCAGATGCTGGAAATCTGAAACAAAATAAAAATAGCTGGAAAAACTCAGCAGGTCTGACAGCATCTGTGGAGAGGGATACAGTTGACGTTTCGAGTCTGTATGACCCTTCATCAGAATGAAGAGTCACATGGACTCGAAACATTAACTGTATCCCTCTCTGTAGATGCTATCAGACCTGCTGAGTTTTTCCAGCTATTTTTATTTTTGTATCATTTAATAAGGATGCATCTGGGATTGATGTCAGGTCATCAGTAGAAAATATCCAATGGAGTAAACTTGTAAAGTACATGGCATTTACAACATGGGAACATGTCATTCAGTCTAACAGGTCTTGAGCGTTCATGCACCACCTGATCCTCATCCCACCCTTCATCTAACCCCATCAGCATATCCTTCTATTCCTTTCACCCTTGTGTGTTTTTTCTAACTTCCCCTTAAATGCATCCAAGTTATTCACTTCAACTGCTCCTTGGGATAAGTTTTAACAACTCTGACTAAAAAAAAGTTCCTCCTGAATCAGATTTTGGATTTTCTTTAGTGATTGTCTTATATTTCCGGCCCCTGGTTCTGAGCTAACCTGCAAATGGAAATAGCTCACCAGGAGGCGAAGCAGTACAAGGCCGGTCAGTTAGAAGAATCAATGGGATAAACTTCCATCTATTCCATTAAATCAATGAAATAAGAATGTGTCAAGCTCTACAATTAGCAGGTGATCTGCTCTGCCAGATTACTGCCCAAGCAACTAAGATTAGATTTTACCACCATGTATCCTCAATTTATACTAAACACAGAATTGCCTGTGCTCCCTGCCGGACACTAGAACAGGAAGTCGGCAACCACTCCTCCCGTGGGTGCATGAGTGGTGCTGCTGATGTCATCATTGTGTGCCCATTGTCCATGCACCTGTTGTCCACTGAACGCAGGCCTCCCGCTTGCTCGCTACCCACCACCCCCTCCCCCTTGCCACCCCACTTACTGCTATACATAAGATCTGAACACTTCAATAAAAAACTCGTACTTTAAATACATATCTAAGTTTTAAACAAACTGCACTTTCCACGTTACAGTTAGTTCAATGTCAGCGTTTATTGATGCAGGCAGCGACCTTGTGGTGTCACAGGCACAACAATTGCAACTGCATCTGAGGAGAGTGTCCTCCCTGCAGTTGCAGTGGTAGCAAACACAGCCACCTGATTATTGCATCCAACTAGTCTTACGCAACTGCGGAATGAAGCACTCACCAAGGGGACCATGTAAGGAGGAAAGACCATTCATTCCACCTAGCTCACTCCTGTGCTTGGGAGCCCTTAGTGGATACTAATGTCACATCAGTTATTATTGAGAATTATAACATTTTAAATTTCGTACCACTAACTAAATAAGGCTTCAGGAAGTTGAATTAGGAAAAATAAATAATTGGACTCTCAAGCCACATACTAGGCAATTTAAGACCCACCTGGATTATGAAGCGCGAACATGGTTTTCTTGAGTACAGATCCACAGAATCTTTACAGTGCAGGAGGGGGTCATTCGGCCCATCGAGTTTACACTGGCTCTCTGAAAGAGCATTCTACTTAGTCCCACTCCCCTGCCCTAACCCCATAACCTTGCACATTCTCTCTTTTCAGGTAGCAATCCAATTCCTTTTTGAATAACCTGATTGAGCCTGCCTCCACCACTCTCTCAGGAAGTTAGCCCAGACTCCAACCACCCTTTGGATGAAAAAAAATTTCACACTACTTTTACTCCTTTTGCCAATTATTTTGAATCCATGCACTCTATTTCTTGATGCTCCCTTGAGTGGGAACAGTTTTTCACTATTTACCCTGTCCACACCCCTCAGGATCCTAAACACCTCCATCAAGTCTCCTCTCAGCCTCCTTTTCTCCAAGGACAACAGTCCCAATCTCTCCAATCTATCCTCATAGCTACAGTCCTAGATACCTGGAATCATTCCTGTGAATCTCCTCTGTACTCTTTCCAATGCCTTTGCATCCTTCAAGTATGGCCCCCAGAGCTGGACACAGTACTCCAAATGAGGTCTGACTAACGTCTTATAAAAGTTCAACATAACTCCCTTACTCTTGTACTCAATGCCCCTGTTAAGGAAGCCTCAGATACTATATACTTTAACTGCTCTCTCAACATGCCCTGCCATCTTCAATGACTTGTGTAAATATACACCAAGGTCCCTCTGTTCCTGCACCTCTCCGGCCAAAATGAATCACTTCACACTTCTCTGCATTGAATTTCATCTGCCACTCATCTGTCTAATCCACCAACATATCTATGTCCTTTTGAAGTTCAAGACTATTCTCATCACAGTGGACAATGTTTTCAATCTTTGTATCATCTGCAAATTTTGAAATCATGCCCTGAACACGACAGTCTAGGTCATTAATATATATCAGGAAGAGCAAGGGTCCCAACACTGACCCCTGGGGAACCCGACTACAAACTTTCCTCCAAGCTGAAAAACATCCATTAACCACACCTCTTTGTTTCCTGTCACTCAGCCAATTTCTTATCCAAGTGCTTATTTCCTTTTTATTCCATGAGCTATAATTTTGCTGACAAGTCTGTTGTGTGGCACTGTATCAAATGCCTTTTGGAAAATCCATATACACCACATCAACAGTGTCACCCTTAACCCTTCTCTGTTACCTCCTCAAAAAAACTCCAGCAAGTTACTTAAACATGATTTTCCCTTAATGAATGATGGCTTTCCTTAATTATCCTGCACTTGTCTAAGTGATTACTGATTTTGTCCTGAACTATAGTTTCCAGAGGTTTCCCTACCACTGAAGTCAAACTGTCTGGTCTGTAGTTGCCAGCTTTATCCTTGCATCTCTTTTTGAACAAGGGTGTAACATTCACAATCCTCCAGTCCTCTGGCACCTCCCCTGTGTCTAAGGAAGATTATCATAGTGCCTCTGCAATTTCCACTCTCACTTCCCTCAGTACCCTTGGATGCATCTCATCCGGTCCTGGTATTTTATCCATTGTAAGTAAATATAGTCTTTCTAAAACCTCCTCCTCCTCAATTGTAAATTCTTTTAGTATACCAGTTACCCCCCTTCAATATAATTCAATATTTCCTGAAGTACTTTTCCTTTGAAAGTGGCTCATTGATCAGTCACCGTCTTTTCTGCCAACGTTTGATTCCAACTCGCACAGCTCAGATGCATTCTCATCCCATCGATGTTGGCTTTCCCCCACTTCATCATCCCAGCTCTGGACTGTTCACTGTCCTTTTCCATGGCCAACCTAAACTTTATGATACAATGGTCACTGTCCCCTAAATGCTCTCCCACTGAGATTTGATCCATTTGGAGCAGCTCATACCCCAGAGCCAGGTCCAACAGTGCCTGCCCTTTTGTTGGGCCAGAAACATGCTAGGTGGAATCATCCTTGCATCCAAGTGCGGCAGTGGACATGCAAAAAGACATTTTTCTTGCTGGCCGCAATAGCGGGTTTTTGAGCTACATCGTTGGCTTGCCGACACGTTCTGCCTCATTAATGATGTGTGCTTGGAAACGCGCCAGTCGCTGGTGGGTGGGCTCGGATTTGCCCACCATGATGTGCCCTCAGTGCTTCCTTGCCCCGGCGCCATATTTAAAGTGCACCAGAGCACAGCCTACTTTGTGTCTTCAGGCCAGAGGGCTGCTTCAGGGAACGGATGACCCCGAAAGGAAAGAAGACAGAAGCCCCCAGATTTGGTTGATGCCTCTCTGGATGCAGTGGAACCCTGCCATGAACTCCTTCAACCCCCGCTTTGGGAAAAGGCCAGCAACGAGCTCACCAATGGGAGGCAGTGCCAAAGCCCTCCAAAAGAGGGCAGCCACCCAGTGCCGCAAGAGGATCAATGATCTCCACCGTTCCGCCAAGGTAAGCAATTCCTCTCATCACTCTCAACTCAGACACTCACAAACCCATCACACATCCACAGGGTTCGCACTCACTGCCAGCTGAAGGGACATCATCACTCTCTGTCTGACAAACACCCTCATCTCTCCTACCCATTGTGTCCTCATGCCATCCACGGCTTCACTCTAACTCCACACCTGCCGTCCTTCTTATCTGGACTGGCAGGGGTCATAATCTGGTGTGCACACTGCACTGTCTGATCCACAGCAGGTGGAGGCAGGGAAATGCAAGGGTGCCAGCACTCCCAGGACAGCTGGAGACCAGGAATCTACTGAATTCCAGATGAGGAACCTCTGGACTCAATTCTACCTCAGTTGCTGGAGCTGCAAAGACAAGCTAGGGAACATCAGGAAGGACTGTCTACCGCACTCCTCAGACTGCAAGGCACAATGGAGGAGTCTATGCACGTTCAGTCTGAGGTGGACTGGTATGCCAATGCACCGAGGTCAACACTGGTAGGATGGCGACTGCCATGGAGATCCTGGTCCAGGATATTAGTCCTACACTGCGGCAGAAGCTGCACTCCATCACTGAGGCACATTGGCATCCATCAGCGCCAACACAAGGGGGAAGGGGGAGGGTGTCATGTATCTCAAGCTCATTCCAGCTGCCCCTTCCTCTCAAAGAATCAGCCAAGGGCCCTCGGGCACCCATACGGAGGAGGATCAGCAGGTGCACACCCCAGGGCCATCGACCCAGGTGACTCTGGGAGCATCCGACCCATTCCATTCCCCTCTTCTTCTGAGCCCCGCAGCTCCAGCTCCGCAGGCCAACAAGGGTGCCACTGCCACACCACAGTGCCCTGAAAGCAGACCAAGGCCCCCCCAGATCTCAGTCCTCCAGACGACACACACCAAAGTCATCACAGACAGGGCGTAGCAGTCAGCAGGCTGCCTCCACCTTCGCTGTGGATGTGGGGAGAGCACCAAGGTTAGGAAGGTTAAGATGATGTAGTTACACAGGCTGGGCACAGATATTAATCACTTGTACATAATGCTCACAATTGTAAACAAACTCCCAAGAATATCTCCTTGCCTATGGCTCCTTATTATGATGAGCAGTGTTTGTGTCACTCAGTTGTGAAACTTTGGTTCCTGCACAAAATGAAGGCAGGTGTCTCAGTCCAGGGCCTCTTCCCTGTGCAGTGTGTAACCTTCAGACCAAAGTGATTGTCTGGCTTCATAGTCACTTGACACATCAGTGATGGCTGTGCCTTGATGGGGCTCATCATTGCCGCCAGAATGTCATGGGCAGGTGTCACAGAGTTCCATGTTTTCTCTGTGTGTTCTCAGCACCTTTGAAGTGTGGTTGGTCCCCCATCTCTTCAGCAGCTGTGACCAGTAACACTGTGCTCCTGAAGGGGACAGGTGATGAAGGCTGCCAAAGGTTCAGGTGCTGTTAAAATATCTTCAGTGTGTCTCCATGATATGACACTGATCACAGAGAACAAGCGAGCTGCCCTCAGCCAGACAGGAGTCAGACATTCACAGAGGTTATGTGAAGATCCATAGTGTGTCCTCACTGCATGTAGTCATCATCCTCCTGGAATCTAGCAACTATTAAGGCCTCTGCTGCATCACCAATGACATGAGCCTGAGCACTGAGGGTATGTGTGCTGCCATCAGCCAGACTGGTGTCAGGTGTTCACAGATGCAATGTGAGGATGTCAGGAGTGTCCTCACTGCATCTCATCATCATCATCCTCCACGAACCTTGCAATTATTAGGGCCTCATGAGCACACCTGCCTTGTCTGGCCACTGTGATGGCCTCATCGCCAGTATCTTTAACTTCCAGGTCCTGATCGCCCTCACGCCTTCTCCTCCCTCCCAGAAACATGATAGGATCCTCCTGTCCTCATTTATCACCCCACCCCAGCCTCCGCATTCAAAGGATCATCCTCCGCCATTTCCGCCAACTCCAGCATGATGCCACTGCCAAAAACATCTTCCCTTCCCCTGGCGGCATTCCGTAGGGATCATTCCCTCCGGGACACCCTGGTCCACTCCTCCATCAGCCCCTACTCCTCAACTCCCTCCCACGGCACCTTCCCATGCAACCGCAGAAGATGCAACACCTGCCCCTTCACTTCCCTCTCCTCGCCGTCCAAGGGCCCAAACACTCCTTTCAAGTGAAACAGCATTTCACTTGCATTTCCCCCAACATATATAAAAACAAAAAAACTGCGGATGCTGGAAATCCAAAAGAAAAACGGAATTACCTGGAAAAACTCAGCAGGTCTGGCAGCATCGGCGGAGAAGAAAAGAGTTGACGTTTCGAGTCTTCATGACCCTGGGTCATGAGGACTCGAAACATCAACTCTTTTCTTCTCCACCGATGCTGCCAGACCTGCTGAGTTTTTCCAGGTAATTCTGTTTTTGTTTCCCCCAACTTAGTCTACTGCATTCATTGCTCCCAATGCGGTTTCCTCTACATTGGAGAGACCAAACACAGACTGGGTGACCGCTTTGCAGAACACCTTCAGTCTGTCCGCAAGCATGACCCAGACCTCCCTGTCGCTTGTCATTTCAACACACCACCCTGCTCTCTTGCCCACATGTCTGTCCTTGGCTTGCTGAATTGTTCCAGTGAAGCTCAACACAAACTGGAGGAACAGCACCTCATCTTCCGACTAGGCACTTTACAGCCTTCCAGACTGAATATTGAGTTCAACAATTTTAGATCTTGAACTCTCTCCTCCATCCCCACCCCCTTTCCCGTTTCTTCCCCCTTCCTTTTTGTTTTTTCCAATAATTTATATAGATTTTCCTTTCCCACCTATTTCCATTATTTTTAAATGTATTTCCACCTATTGTTTATTTCTACCTTTTAGTATTCCCCCACCCCCAACTAGGGCTATCTGTACCTTATCTGTCCTGTCTTCTACTCTTAATTTGCACATTCCTTTAGATAATATCACCACCTTTAACACCTCTTTGTTCTTTTGTCTGTGACAGCTTTTGGTTATCTCCACCTATCACTGGCTGCTTGTCCCAACAAACCCCCCCCCCCGCCCCTTTAAACCAGTTTATATTTCACCCCTTTCCTATTTTTACTTAGTTCTGTTGAAGGGTCATGAGGACTCGAAACGTCAACTGTGCTCTTCTCTGCCGATGCTGCCAGACCTGCTGAGTTTTTCCAGGTATTTCTGCTTCTGGTTTTGTTTTGGATTTCCAGCATCCGCAGTTTTTTGTTTTTATCAACCAACTGTTCTGTTGGTCTCTAAAACTCACATTAATTTCAGTCTGAACCTGAGGCATGAAAGATTCTGGAGGATTTGGTGGTACTTTCATGCTTTTGCGTTGCGTGAGTGGGCACCAATGCTTCAGAGGTCCAACTCCAAGCCTGTCAATGGAGCTGTTGGTGAACGGTCTCAGCTGTGGAAGAATGGTCACTTTTGACAAGCTTTTCCAAATGCCTGGCCGTTTCCCTCACCCTCCACCCAGACACCCCCGGCACGGTGCTTGCGTACTTCCATCAGTGTGTGCTGCTTTGCCTGCTCCCTGCCCCAGCTGCACTGGAGCCCTTGCCTTGGCACCGCGCTAAAAGGTAGCCGGAAAAATGCGACTTGCCTGTGCCGCCTCCTGAACGCTCAGCGCCTCTTCCTTGATGTCCTTTGGGCGATGCTCGCGAGCGCTGTGCAAGGGTTTGTGCACTCAACTCCGAGTTTCCCTCGAAGTCCAGCTCGCCGGGTGCACGTCTTTTTAAAGGCAGTTGTGAAGTGCACCGATCTGAAGTCACGCCATCGTGGGAATTAAGTTTGATGTTTTGGGAGGGGGGGGGGGGCGGTGATTCCAGCGAGTGGGCACAACCATGAGAAGCAACTACATTAAAATTAAGGTTCCAACACTGGACGGTGGGAACATGGCCCATCGTTGACAGGGGAGGGGACAATCACGTCCTGGATTCACGTCACTGGGAAGCACAGCTAAGGCCATCCCATAATGTTTTCTGTTCACGCCACCAAACACACTCGCCACAACGGAGTGGAAAATTCCGGTTACTGCTGCAGCAAATTATCTTGAACATATTCCACGAACTCTCGCTCCTCTTGTTCCTTTGCACTATTCCTATCCCAGTCTATATTTGGATAATTGAAGTTTGCCATTATAATTACTCTATAATTCTTCTACCTCTGCAATTTCTTTGCAGGTTTGTTTCTCTACATCCCTTCCACTAGTTGGTGGTCTCTCTACTTTACCAATCAATGTTACTGCACCTTCTTCATTCCTTACCTCTAGCCAGAGTTAACCCTCCTGCCGACCTTCCCCAATCCCCACTCACTGAATCCCTGGGTGGTCCCTGGATCTCGCAGAGTTTTCCTGTGAAATCTGTTTGAAAAGCAACTGGCCCCACAGCCACAATGTCTGTGTAATGAGGCTGTTGGTAAATGCGAGACAGATGAACACGGGTGATTGGAGTTCAAGGACACGTGGATGTCCCAGAGAGTGCTCCATGGCCTCAGATGGTGTGAGTGGGTTTCAGGCTGTGTGTCCCCAGATTGAGTTTAGAAAATATGGGTACACTACTTCACACCGGTAGGCAGCAATGCAGCCATGCTGATTGGAAAATCTCCAACTTTTCTCTCAGAAGAGGGAGGCTGCGTTCATGGAGGTAGATATCACTGGTGAGGTGGCTGGTAGTATTTGGCATGACAATGCATCCCCCTCCTCCCCCATTGCTCCCAATCCACACCAGAGACAAGGAAACATGGTGTTTAATTGACAGGTCAGAAAGAAAAAGGAAATTTGCAGCTACTGAAAACGCTGATGAGGGCCCACAGGAGGTGAGGGGAATGTGAGACCAAGAGAGAGAGACAGACACAGACAGAGAGAGACAGAGGCAGAGACAGACAGAGTGTGTGTGTGCATAAAAGAGTGTGCGGCATGTGAGAGAGCGAGAGTGCACGTGAGAGAGCGAGAGTGCGCGTGAGAGAGCGAGCGCACGAGAGAGAGCGAGAGTGCATGAGAGAGAGCGAGAGTGCACACGAGAGAGCGCGAGAGTGCACACGAGAGAGCGCGAGAGTGCACATGAGAGAGCGCGAGAGTGCACACGACAGAGCGCGAGAGTGCACACGACAGAGCGCGAGAGTGCACACGACAAAGCGCGAGAGTGCACGACAGAGCACGAGAGTGCACATGACAGAGAGTGAGAGTGCACATGTGAGAGGGCAAGAGTGCACATGTTAGAGGGCGAGAGTGCACATGTGAGAGGGCAAGAGTGCGCATGTGAGAGGGCAAGAGTGCGCATGTGAGAGGGCAAGAGTGCGCATGTGAGAGGGTGAGTATGCATGTGAGAGTGAGAGTGAGTGTGTGCGCGAGAGCATGTGCGAGAACCCTGCATTGTTGGTTGCGAACCTGCGGTCCTTGTGAGGATCTTGTGCTTGGGTATTGCTGGCTGGATATTGCATAGGGCCAGGTTCAAAGAAGCAGAGCTGGTTGCATAATATGAACAAATGATTCCCAGCCTCTGACCTGCTCTTGTAGCCACAGTATTTATATGGCTAGTCCAGTTCAATTTCTGGTCAATGGTAACTTCCAGCATGCTGATAGTGGGAGATTCAGTGGTGGTAATGCCATTGAATGTCAAGGGATGATGGTTAGATTCTTTCTTGTTGAAGATGGTCATTGCCTGGCACTTGTGTGGTGCAAATGTTACTTGCCAATTGTCAACCCAAGCCTGGATATTGTCCAGGTCTTGCTGCATTTGGACATGGACTGCTTCAGTATCTGAGGAGTTGCGAATAGTGTTGAACATTGTGCAATCATCAGCGAACATCCCCACTTCTAATCTGACGATGGAAGGAAGGTCATTATGAAGTAGCTGAAGACAGTTGGGCCTAGAACACTACTCTCAGGAACTCCTGCAGTGATGTCCTGGAACTGAGATCAATGACCTCCAACAACCACAACCATTTTCTTTAGTGCTAAATATGACTCCAACTAATGGAGAGCTTTCCCCCATTTCCAATTAACTCCAGTTTTACTAGGGCTCATTGATACCACACTTGGTCAAATGCTGCCTTGATGTCAAGGGTAGTCACTCTCACCGCACCTTTGGAGTTGAGCTCTTTTGTCCATGTTTAGGCCAAGGTTGTAATGAGGTCAAGAGCTCAATGGCCTTGGAGGAACATAAACTGGGTGTCAGTGAGCAGGTTATTGCTAAGCAAGTGTCGTTTGATAGCATTGTTGATGACCCTTTCCATTACTTCACTGATGGCCGAGAATAGACTGATGGGGCAGTAATTGGCCAGGTTGGAGTTGTCCTGCTTTTTGTGTACAGGACATACCCGGGCAATTTTCCACATTGCTGGGTAGATGCCAGTGTTGTAGCTGTACTGGAACAGTTTGGCTAGGGGCGCAGCAAGTTCTGGGGCACAAGTCTTCAGTACTATTGCCAGAATATTGTCAGGGCCCATAGCCTTGGCAGTATACAGTGCCTTCAGTCATTTCTTGATATCACATGTAGTGAATCAAATTGGCTGAAGACTGACATCTGTGATGTTGGTAAACTCTGGAGGAGGCTGAGATGGATCATCAATTTGCCGCTTCTGGCTGAAGATTGTTGCAAATGCTTCAGCCTTATCTTTTGCACTGATGTGCCATGTTCCCCCATCATTGAGGATGGGGATATTTGTGGAGCTTCCTCCTCCAGTGAGTTGTTTCATTGTACACCACCATTCACAACTGGATGTGGCTGGACTGCAGAGCTTAGATCTGATCCATTGGTTGCGGAATCGCTTAGCTCTGTCTATCGCTTGCTGCTTATGCTGTTTGGCATGCAAGTAGTCCTGTGTTGTAGCTTCACCAGGTTGTCACCTTGTTTAGGTATGCCTGGTGCTGCTCCTGGCATGCCCTCCTGCACTCTTCATTGAACCAGGGTTGATCCCCTGGCTTGATGGTAATGGTAGAGTTGGGGATATGCCGGGCCATGAGGTTAATGATTGTGTTCGAGTACAGTTCTGCTGCTGCTGATGGCCCACAATGCCGCATGGTTGCCCAATGTTGACTTGCTAGATCTGTTTGAAATCTATCTCATTTAACACGGTGGTAGTGCCACACAACGCATTGTGAACTTGGGACGTTGTCTCCACAAGGACTGTATCATATCAATACTGTCATAGACAGATGCATCTGTGGCAGGCAGGTTGGTGAGGATGAGGTCAAGGATGTTTTTCCCTCTTGTTGGTTCCCTCACCACCTGCTGCAGACCCAGTCTAGCAGCTATATCCTTCAGGACTCAGCCAGCTCAGTCTGTACTGGTGCTACTGAGCCATTCTTGGTGATGGGCATTGAAGTCCCCCACCCAGAGTACATTCTGCTCCCTTGCAACCCTCAATGCTTCCTGTAAGTGGTGTTCAACATCGAGAAGTACTGATTCATCTGCTGAGGGGGTGGGGGCGATACGTGGGTGATCAGGAGGTTTCTTTGCCCATGTTTGACCTGATGCTATAAGACCGGGGTCTGGAGTCGATGTTGATGACTCCCAGGGCAACTCCCTCCCAACTGTGTACTACTGTGCTGCCACTTCTACTGAGCAAGTCCTTCCGGTAGGAAAAGACATACCTAGGGATGGTGACAGTGGTATCTAGGATGTTGTCTGTAAGGTATGATTCCCTGAGTATGACTAGGTCAGGTTGTTGCTTGATGTGTCTGTGAGACAGCTCTCCCAATTTTGGCATGAGCCCCAGATGTTAGTTAGGACGACTTTGCAGGGTCTACAGGAGTGAGTTTGCTGTTGTCATTTCCAGTACTTAGGTCAATGTTGGCTGCTCTGTCTGGTTTCATTCCTTATCCAATTTTCCATAGCGGTTTTGATACAACTGAGTGGCTTGCTAGGCCATTTTTGAGGGCATTTTAAGAGTCAACCGCATTGCTGTGAATCTGGTGTCACATGTAGGCCAGACCAGGTAAGGACAGCAGATTTCATTCCCTAAAGGACATGAGAGAACCAGATGGGATCCTGCGGCGATAACTCACCTCCTGAGACCCCAAAGCCTGTTCACCATCGACAAGGCACAAGTCAGGAGTGTGATGGAATACTCCCTACTTTGCCTGGATGAGTGCAGCTCACACAAAGCTCAGGAAACTTGGCACCATCCAGGACGAAGCACAGAAACAGGTTAAGCACCTGGGCCCATGGTTCCTCTCCCTGGCCCTGGGTGTTATCAATAAAGCCCAACAGGGAAAGCACAACAGGAACATGTGATAGGGAAAATGGTGCAGGAAATAAACCTGGAATGCTGTAATTACAGCCTCCCGCCAATGGTGGCAGTGCACCACCTCCATGTCAGTCTTCATCATTACACAGGAAATCAGTTTAGACAAATTAAACTCTGCTGAAATTTAAGAATTTTACAGCAAGTGTGTACAATAAACAAGACTTTTAATGTTTTATTCATCCATAATGTTGGGAATAAAGATTATAGGTGTCCTTTTGAGGGGAAGCAGAGTTAGATGTTAGGGGATATATGTGCCAGGGAATTCATTCATAATTCTGCCCAACATCATTATTGTTGCGCTGGTAAAGCTTTTAGGGATTTATTTTGCCAGGGAGATAAGTTTGTATAAATTAAGCTCTATCTAAGAGATGAACTGGTCCATCTGAGATGTCAAAAATAGGGGGCTGTTTTTTTTTAGGGAGAAATTAAATCGTGGTGCCATTACAGGTTAAATCACTTAAACTCTAGCCATGCTGAAGTACTATTGTCCGCGAATGCCAGTCTCACCAAAATCACTTAAGTCAGGGAGAAGCTCCTCCAGCATTGCTCCAAGTCCCAGTACTGTGGAGTAAGATGGAAAACCAGTAATAGCCTGGAGCAACCCAGGCAGGCCCTGGTGTGATGGAGAAAGCTACGAACCTTCAAGGCAGAGAGTGAAGCTGAGCTGCAATGTTTTGATGATTGTGTTATAATTTTGGCAGTTCATCCTGAGTGGAGGCTTGTGCCGGCCAGGAGAATCTGTAAATTGAACCTCGAGTTTACGTACATGAAGTTTCAATTCCAATTGACATTGAAGCCGGAAGGGGATAAAACGTTGCAGACAAATAGAATTTGCTGCTCCAAAGACCTTGTGATTGTCCATAAACATTACTCAAAAATAAATAATTGCTCATGATGGAATTTTTCACATTTACATCCAATATTTGCACTATATATATGCAAATAATTCCAACGCTGTACCTTTCTGAGGAAATGCTACTCCAGAGAGCTTTATTTTAAGCTTGTACACTCTTGTCTATAATATTTCAGTGCTCACATGATATTGTGTGGTGTCGTACAAAACTTTATTTAGTCCAACAAGTAGTTAAGGTAACGTGTAAAATCAGATCCTTGAATAGTGCAGCTTCCAGAGTACAGGGAGAAAGGTCTACATATGGGAACCAAATGCTGAGAGCGTAACACAGGATTTGTAACATTTTTAAATCCAAACATGCCCACAATCTAAGGGCAGCGAGCCTCTCTCATACCGGCACAAGCTTTCACTCAGGATGAACTGCCAAATTATAATAACATCAAAAGATTGCAGCTCAGCTTCACTCTCTGCCTTGAAGGTTCGCAGCTTCTCCATCACACCAGGGCCTGCCTGGGTTGCTCCATGCTGTTCCTCATTTTCCATCTCACTTCGCAGTACTGGGACTTGGAGCAATGCTGGAGGAGATTCTTCCTGACTTAAGTGATTTTGGTGAGACTGACACTCATGGGAAATAATATTTTGGCATGGCTAGAAGGTGTGTGATTTAATCTGTAATGGCACCACCATTTAATTTCTCCCTAAAAAAAACAGCCCTTTATTTTTGGCATCTCAGATCGACCGGTTCACTTCCTACCTTAAACTTGGATCGGGCTTAATTTATACAAATTTATTTCCCTGACAAAATAAAATCCTAAAAGCTTTATTATGCAAATTTTACTTACCCAAAGGCTTTCCCCCAACAACCATAGAATCGTACAGCACAGAAGAGATCATTCAGCACATCCCTGTGCTGGCTCTTTGAAAAAGATAATTAGTCTCACACCCCCAGCTCTTTCCCCATTGTTCTGCAATCATTTCCTTTGCAAATATTTGCCCGATTCCCTTTGGACTTCTCCAATGAGCCTACTCCTCAATAATGGCATTGCAGCAGACTTCATTAAAGATTATTTGCACAATAAGTCATTCAAAAAATAAATCAGCTGCCACTAATCTCAGGATAAGTACTTCCAATTTCTGGCACTTGGTGTTTCAATAGCCTGGATGCTTGTTTGAAGTTGATTATAAATTCAGTTTCCACACTACGCACGCAAAGTATGCTGGAAAGATTAATGCATCTTTTCGCTGAACTGACTCAGCTTTAAGTACAGAATACTGATTAGAATAATTGTATTTGTGGAAGATTGTATCTAACTTTAGAAATGTCTTCCTCATGAGTTAGGCTAATCAACAATTATAAAATAGCCCCAAATTCTTTAGGAGTTTCATGAAGGAGGCTGGCAATTTTCTTACCTCCATCTTTTAGTCAGTGTGTCTGTACATTGATTTCTTTACAATTGTGTACAAATATTGCTGTCCAAAATGAGTCAAATTTCTGTTACAGAAGGAACTATAGATCCTGGAGGTAAAGCCTCAGCTTTGGCCATATATCAAGGTGATTGAAGTATAGCACACGGGTGGAAGTTGCAGGTAGCCAGTACAGATCTCAAGGCAATAACTGTGGTTACACTCTTTGGTCACACTGTAGTATAATTAGATATTGGGCAGTATGGGCACACCCATAAAGGTAAAATGCTCAGACAGCAACTGCATCGCTGTACTGCAGGGAATATAAGGTCATAAGTTTGTTATACACAGCCTTTTGCCATTAATGCATGTTGTGCCACATTTCAGTCTGAGATAAAGAAATTGATGGGTTTCTGATTGGAAAGGGAGTTTAAGGAAATAAGTTAATAAATCCTAAGGTAGAGACAGAGACCTGAGGAAAAAGTGACTTTTTCCTGTTCCTACTTTTCTTTGGATATCATCATTTGTTTCAGTCATTTATCCACTGTCAAGAAAAAAATATCCTATCAGTTATTGTCCACCCTTGGGCTGGGATTTACAGCATGCAGGCTGGCTTCTCACAAAATAAGGAGCAAAAGACGGAAACAGTTCAAAAAGGGCAAAAATACAGGGTCACTTGAACAGTTTAGGATCAGTCACTGTTTCATCTTGCCTTTACAAGTTGAGGGTATTAGCTTTAATAAGCCTCATTAATATATGATCACAAAGCACTGACCTGAAGTTCCACTCCATATCCTCTGTAGACTGTAATAGTATAGATGCAATCCAAGTTGCTGTAGTACAGGTGACTGGGGTATTCTGGAGACTCAATGTATCCCTCAAAGTCTGTGAAATTTAAACTGCAAGGAACTGCAAAGGAAAATGGACAAAGGAATTAGCACTTGCAAAACATAGTCTGGGTCTCCCTTGATCCCATTTCACTTTCTATCCTGCACAAAATTGACTCCTTGAAAGGTTTGCTGTGTGGATCAATAAAGATCTTTTGTCCCTATTGACTGCAGTAAAACTGCTGATGTGTGTCTCTGGCTGTGATGAATCAGTTTTTACATCACAAAACAGAAACAGAAATACCTGGTAAAACTCAGCATGTCTGGGAGCATCGGTGGAGAAGAGCACAGTTGACGTTTCGAGTCCTCATGAGGTCACCTGGGTCATGAGGACTCAGAACATCAACTGTGCTCTTCTGCGCCGACGCTGCCAGACATGCTGAGTTTTTCCAGGTATTTCTGTTTCTGTTTTTGTTTTGGATTTCCAACATCTGCAGTTCTTTGTTTTTATCTCAGTTTTTACATCACTTGTTTGGGAGTGTTGGCTTATTTCCTCACACTCTTAAACATGGAAAAGTTCCCACAGGAGATTTCAAACCGTCCAAGGGATTAACTTGAGATTGCATGCAATGTTTCCTCAGTCTTAGAAATCTATTATGAAAATCTTTCTCGGTATTTTTTTTAATTTATCCATTCACAGGATGTGCGTTGTTGCTGGCTAGGCCAGCATTTATTGCCCATCCCTAATTGCCCTTGAGAAGGTGGTGGGGAGCTACCTTCTTGAACCACTGCAGAGCAGTCCAGGTGGTGTAGGTACACCCACACCCATAGTGCTGTGAGGGAGCTCCAGGATTTTGACCCAGCGACAGTGAAGGAACGGAAATAAAGTTTTAAGTTAGGATGGTGTGTGGCTTGGAGAGTAAATTGAAGGTGGTGCTGTTCCCATGCATCTACCCCCCTTGTTCTTCTAGGTGTTAGCAGTCGAAGGTTTGGAAGGTGATGTCCAATGGGTCTTGATGAGTTTCTGCTGTGCATCTTGTAGACAGTACACACAACTGCCACTGTGCGGGAGGGAGTGAATGTTCAAGATGGTGAATGGAGTTGCTGGGGCTGGATGGTGTCAAGCTTTGAGAGTTCTGTTGGAGCTACAGTCATCCAGGCAACTGAAAAAATATTCCATCACACTCCTGACTTGTGCCTTGTATTTGGAGAAGAGGCTTTGGGGAGTCAGGAGGTGAGAGTTACTCGCCACAGAATTCACAGCCTCTGATCTGGTCCAGTTCAGTTTCTAGTCAATAATAACCCCCAGGATATTGACAGTGGTGGGGGGAGGGCTCAACAGTGGTAATGCCACCACATGTCAAGGGGGGATTAGATTCCCCCTTGGTGGAGATGATCATTGCCTGGCACTTATATGGTGTTAATATTATTTGCCACTTATCAGCCCAAACCTGAAAGTAATACAGGTCTTGCTACATATAGACACAGACTGCTTCAGTATCTGAGGAGTCGCGAATAGTGACGATCTTTGTGCAATCATCAGCGAACATCCCCATTTCTGACCTCATGATGGAGGGAAGGTCATTGATGAAGCAGCTGCATATGCTTGGGCATAGGACACTACCCTGAGAATCCTGCAGCATTGTCCCAGGACTGAGATGACTGATCTCCAACAACCATAACCACCTTGCTTTGTGCTAGGTATGACTCCACGCAGCGGAGAGTTTTCCCCCCCGATTCTTATTGACTCTAGTTTTCCTAGGGTTCCTCGAAACTACACTTGGTCAAATGCCTTCTTGAAGTCAAGGGCAGTCACTCTCACCTCACCTCTGTAGTTCAACTCTTTTGTCCATGTTTGGGCCAAGTCTGTATTGAGGTCAGGAGCTGAATGGGCCTGGCTGAACCCAAACTGAATGTCAGCGTACAGGTTATAGCTGAGTAAGTGCTGCTTGATAGCACTGTCGGTGACATCTTCCATCGCGGGTAGACCTTTGGGCGGTAATTGGCCTGGTTGGATTTGTCCTGCTTTTTGTGGATAGGACATACCTGGGAAACTTTCCACATTGCTGGGTAGATGCCAGTGTTGTAACTTTACTGGAACAGCTTGGCCAGGGATGCAGATAGTTCTGCAGTACAAGTATTCGTTATTATTGTCAGAACGTTGCCCGGACCCATGGCCTTTGCACCATCCAGTGCCTTCAACTGTTTCTTGACATCACGTGGGTGGAGTGAATCGAATTGGCTGAAGACTGGTATCTGTGATGCTGGGGACCTCAGGAGGAGGCTGAGATCGGCGCTTATGGCTGACGATTGTTGCAAATGCTTCAGCCTTATCTTTTGCACTGATGTGCTGGGCTCCCCCATCATTGAGGATGGGAGTATTTGTGGTGCCTCCTCCTCCAGTTAGGTGCTTAATTGTCCACCACCATTCATGACTGGATGTGGCTGGACTGCAGAGCTTATATCTGACCTATTGGTTTTGGAATCACTTAGCCCTGTCTTTTGCATGTTGCTTCCTCTGTTTGGCACGCAAGTAGTCCTGTGTTGTAGCTTCACCAAGCTGACCCCTCATGTGTAGGTATGCCTGGTGCTGTTCCTGGCATGCCCTCCTGCTCTCTGCATTGAACCAGGGTTGATCCCCTGGCTTAATGGTAATGGTAGAGTGGGGGATATGCCAGGTCATGAGGTTACAGATTGTGGTTGAATACAGTTCTGCTGCTACTGATGGCCCACAGCACCTCATGGATGTAATAATTTTCATAATATTGTGATTTATTGTAAAGGTAGGTTAGTAGTGGGGTTTGGATTAGTTTATCCTGTGTGAGGGATTTAATTGAAGTAGAGACAGCTGGTCTGGAGCTTTTGAGTGATCAAAAGGGAAACTAGGTTTGAAATGTTAAATACAGAAACATGGCTGAAATTTTAGAATGTGAGGCATGAGGAAAATTTGCATTTTTAGATAAACCAGAGTAGTTTGAATTTCAAAGAGATGGTAAGATGTTATACTTAGCCAGAAGAAGTTAAGCCAAACAGTGTGGTTCTCCCCCCCCCCCCCCCACCCCCGCTGAATTAATCAAATAGCTGTGACAGCTGTTTCAAGTTTCCCCTCTGAGATTTGAGCAGCTTAGCATTTACCATCCGCTGGGCCAGAACAGGCTTTGAGGGGTTAAGTCTGTTCAAAATCACAATCTAGAACTGCCACACAGCATGATGGAGGGATCCTCAATTTGGAGGTGGGACTTTGTCTCCACAAGGATTGTGCAGCAGTCACTCCTCCTGACACTGTCATGGACAAATGCATTTGCGACAGGTACACTGGTGAGGATGAGGTTAAATAGGTTCTTCCTTCTTGTTGGTTCCTTCACCACCTGCCACAGATCCAGTCTAGCAGCTATGTCCTTTAGGACTCAGCCAGTTCAGTCAGTGGTGGTGCTACCGAGCCACTCTTGGTGATGGACATTGAAATCCCCCACCCAGAGTACATTCTGTGCCCTTGCCACCCTCTGTGGGTGTTCAACATGGAAGAGTACTGATTCATGGGCTGAAGGGGTGGGGGTAACAGTAGGTGATAATCAGCAGGAGGTTTCCTTGCCCATGTTTGATCTGATGCTATGAGACTTCATGGGGGGCAGAGTGGATATTGAGGACTCCCAGGGCAACTCCCTCCCAGCTGTATACTACTGTGCTGCCACTTCTGTTGGGTCTGTCTTGTCTGTGGGACAGAACATACGCAGGGATAGTGATGCTGGTGTCTGGGACATTATCTGTCAGGTGTGATTCGATGAGTATAACTATTTCAGCCTGTTGCTTGACTCATCTGTGGGACAGCTCTCCCCATTTTGGCACAAGCCCCCACACGGTAGTAAGGAGGATTTTGCAGGGTCGACAGGGCTGGGTGTGTCATTGTTCCTGGTGCCTAGATCAATGCCAGGTGGTCCGTCCAGTTTCATTCCTCATCAACTTTTCTGTAGCGGTTTGATACAACTGAGTGACTTGCTAGGCCAATTCAGAAGGCATTTTAGAGTTAACCACATTGCTGTGGGTCTGGAGTCACATGTAGGTAAGGACTGCAGATTTCCTTCCCTTAAGGACATTAGTTAAGCAGATGTTCGGCTAACTGATCCATGATTTCCCCATTTCCCTCCCTCACCTTTCTCAAACAGCAGAGTGACATACACAGTTTTCCAAACTAAAGGAACAGTTTCCTAACGGAGAGAACTTTGGAACATTATAGTTAGAGCATTTACAATATTCTCAATGTTGCATCCACAAAAGATTCACCGATGATAGTTTCATGGTCATCATTATTGAGACTAGCTTTCAATTCCGGATTGATTAATTGAATTTAAATTCCACCATCTGCCATGGCGGGATTTGAACCCATTCCCCCAGCAATAGCCTGGGCCTCTGGATTACTCGTCTGACTTGGAAGTAAAACATTTGGGGCAGAAGGACAAGTTAGGGTGTGTGGGCAAAATAAGCACTCTTTATACAAAGACATGGAGTAAAAAGAACAAATTGAATTATTGTAGGTGCAACATTGAGAATATTGTAAATGCTCTAACTATAATGTTCCAAAGTTCTCTCCGTTAGCAAACTGTTCCTTTAGTTTGGAAAGCTGTGTATGTCACGCTGCTGTTTGAGAAAGGTGAGGGAGGGAAATGGGGGAATCATAGATCAGTTAGCCGAACATCTGTTGTCAGGAAATTATGAGTCCTTAAATAAGGATAGGGTGACTAAACACTGTGAAAACTTTCAGCTGATCAAAGAGAGCCAGCGTTAATTTATGAAGTGTAGGTTATGCCTGGTGTGTCTGATTTTTTTTGAAGAGGTGACTAAGGTTTGAAAAGAGGGAAAATTAATGGTTGTATTGACTCCCAGAAGGCATTTGATAAAGTCCCTCATAAGAGGCGCTCATGGAATAGTCGGCAAATTATTGACCTCTTAGGAATTTGGCTGTGTGGCAGGAGGCATAGGACTGGATTTTATGAGGTGCCATCTTTCCTGCCCTTCCCCCAGCTGAAAAGTCAGTCAGGAGCCCACAACAAAAGTGGCTGTCCCACAGCCATTTTACACTCAGAAGGGCATTGGTTTAGAGTGACACTTAAGAACCTTCACGAGTCATATTGGTTTGTAGCACTACAATAATACAGCGCAAATTTACACTATTCATAGAGAAATTGCAAACCTATCATTTACATCTGTGTTTGCTAGTGACCTCCAAACAACAGAGGGAATCTTTCTCTAAGTCTATAATTTCTGTTAAGTTAGACTGGCTACTAAGAACACAAGAGCAAATCTTAAAAGTGATTTCTGTTTTTTTTCACAAGTTCGAGCAAATAGCATCTGTTTCGTTTGCAATAATCAGCGTAGCGTCCGATACTGCTGCAGGATATGAACGATTACCATAATTTTCTTTGATGGTGCAGACTTTAGTTTCGTAGAATTTCAGTTCTTCATACAATAGTTACCGAAAGCTGTTGCAAATTTTCAAAGCCAAAGTTGAGATGCTTTAGTCATTCGAGAGTGTGTTTCGAATTTAATATGTAGAGAATCTAATCAATAACCTGAAAGGGAATGCTAACGACAATCTAGTTAGAGCAGCTCTGGGCACCACGTCTTAGGAGTGTTATATTTACCTTGGAGGAAGTGCAGATTAGAATGATACCAAAATGATACTTAGATTCCAAGGATTAAATTATGAGGCCAGATCAGACAAATTAAGGTTATATTCCCTGGAACTTAAAAGGTTAAGAAGTGATCTGATCAAAGTTTTCAGGCAGTTAAGGAGAACAGGGTAGGTTAGAGGGAGCGAAATGATTTCCAATGATTGGGGTCTCTAGGACTAGGGGGCATCTTCTGAGAATTAGAACCAGGCCATTCACTAGTGGAATGAGGAAACACTTCTACACGCAAAGTGTGGTAGAAATTTAGAACTCTTCTGCAAATGGCAACTGATCCTCGATCAATTGTTAAAGTTAAAACTAAGATTGATAGATTTTTGTTAACCTTAGCTAATAAGGGGTTTGGGACAAAAATGGATGCATGAAGATAGCTGATCAGCTCTGACCTGATTGAATGGCAGAGCAGACTCAAAGGGCTATGCTGCTTTGAGACCTTCAAATGAGGTAATTCAACACAAATGAGAAGCTGCAATTGGCCCTTCTGGAGTTGGCTATGTCTATTAGCTAACAAGTCAAATTGAATGCTAGGGTTTTTTTTTCCCTTGTTGTTCATTTACTTTAATTTGCTGAACATAGATTTGGAAGGCTGACCAGAACCAATGTTTAAGACAGCCCCTCCACCATTCTCACAGACTCCCCGTTGCATCTTATTAACAATTTCAGAGTCTACTTAGGCATTCCCAGTTCATATTGGGTTGGCAGGAGGCTAATACATCAGTATGGCCTTTCCTTAAGCTACCCAGCATTCTAAAATGGTCATGAATGGATGAGCTGTTTTTAATTTGTCCTGACAATGCCTTTTAAACCTCAAATATTTGTGCTAGCCTTTTTTTCCCCCCAATCAACATATCAAGCCAGGCAGTTTTTCTTCCGAGATGCTACCTCAGTCTCTCAGGTGTCTCCTGCATTGAAAGCAATCCCTTGATCCACATTTTCTGTATCCCCTATTCTTTCCAAGTGCCTGAATCCCTGCAAGTTACAGATCACAAGGATTTACACTTATTTCAGTGGCTACGAGGACAGGGAAGGGGGCATACAGATGTGAATATCTAGTTTTCTTCTAACACTAAAAGTTCATTGAAGGTCAGAGGTTTTAAATAAATATCAGTTTTAATTATAAAGTGCAGGATATATATTGTGGGTGTTGTGCACAAAAGCAGGGATTCTGCTGGATCTAATTAAAGTGTAAGATGAGCTGAGTACTTTGATTGCCTTCAGGTCACCTAATACAGCACAGAATGTGCATTTTCACACTAAAGCCATTAGCAGTTAGTGTCATGAGCATTTCTTTTAAGAAGTTGCTATTTTTGTGCACTCAGGCCTGAGTTAAAAAGTAAAAAAAATAATAATTTGCCTGTTCCCTCTTGCTGCCATGAAAGAAGGTCAAATTGTGATCCTTTTGAGAGTCCTTAGCTCATAACATCTCCAAATTAGATGATTAAAGTAAGGGTGCAATGGTACAGTAATTATGTTACTGGACTACTAATCCAGAGGCCTGGAGTCCCGAGGTCGAAGGCCAAAGGGCAGAATTTTGCCGTCGGCGAGGAGGGGGCGGAACCCCCGACGTCATCCCAGCCCATTTAAATTTTCAGGAAGGCGGGGGTGCAGCAAAATCAGCTGCGCGCCCACCGACCTGTCAATGGCCAACTGAGGCCATTGACAGATCAATTAAAGTACTTAGTGTACCTGCCCGTCCAACTTTAAGGTTGGCGGGTGGGCCAGGAGCTCCCAGCGGCAAACAGATAAAACATGAAACCTCATCCACGGGTGGGATGAGGTTACATGCAGGGTTTTTACATTTTTAATAAAGTTATTATGTTAATTATGAACATGTCCCATCTCATGTTCACATGAGGGGGATATGTTAGGCAATTTTTTTTTTCTATTTTTCATATTTTTTTTTTTTAGAAGTGTCAGCGATCTCCCTGAGGCTGCACTTAGCCTCAGGGAGATGTGCGCTCTTCCGTGCACATGCGTGAAAGAACGCACTCTCGCATTTGGGGAATCCCCCCACCCGCACAGGGAGCGCATAGCACTTCCTGGCAGGCGTCACGCTGGGCGGGCCTTAATCGGCCCGCCCACTTAAAATGGCGGCAGGGCCCGTTTCTCCGGGGGGGGGATCGGCTCCCCGCCTGCCGGAGATTGGGTTGGGCCTGCCAATTCTACCTAAAAAGAGTTGAAATCTCATCATAGCAGTTTGTGATTGAATTCAGTCAATTTCAGTTGATTAGATGGTTAGAGTCTGGTACAGGATTATGACAACAGCGTGTATTGAATCCCCATACCAGCTTCGGTCGTTCAGGGAGATCTGCCTCCTTGCCTTGCCCCATGCTTGATGTGGACTGGTGCCCTTCAAGCTACAAAACCAATTGTCTCTCTCTAATGGAGAGAGAGATACCTATGGTTCTTCGTGGACTATGGCTAATTACCATATCAGTCAATCAATTAAGTCTGAAATAACATGCTAGTGTCAGTAATGGCGACCACGAAGCTATTGGATTATTGTAAAAATCCAACTAATTCACTAATGATGCTGTTTAGGGAAGGAAACTTCCTGATCTTACCTGGCCTGGTTTATATGTGACTCCAGACCCACTGAGGGGCTGGAAACTGTGTCGAGCCCTCAGGCTGTATGCTCGACATTGAATGTGTATAGTAAGTATTACATGCCTAGCACCTCAGGGTGCAACATGCTCTGTGGAGAAACGTTGAATTTTATTGCGCTGCCTGAAATGTCCTATTTGAAATTTTTTGGAATGTACTTTTACCAATTTTATGGATCAAATATATTTTTGGAAAAAAAAACCGTGACTTCAGACCCACAGCAATATGAGGTTGACTTTTAACTGCTCTGTGAGATGGCCTAGCAATTCACTAAGGCAGCTCACCATAATCTTCTCAACAAGGGCAATTAGGGATGGGCAATTTCCATCAACATCTACATTCTGTGAAGGAATAAATTTAAAAAGTGAGGTATTCAGCTCATCATGTATTTTAATATACGGTCTTCCATTGCAGATGCTCTACTCTTATTTATTATTAACCCTGAATTACAGCTTCAATGTGCCACATTATTATGTGGCAAGGGACAGAATATCACACATGAAGAGCATCCTTATTATTTCACAACACTACAGGGCCTTTGAAACAGTTGGTAAGTTGCATGAACCACAATTTGAAAGAAGCTAAACAGCAGGTCACTCAAACACCAGGGATCATATTAAACATCCAGGAAAAATACTTATTTAAACAAATGAAAATAATTCCATCAAAAGGAGCTAACATTTTATCATACATTCTCGTGACTGAAGTTTAGGGGCTGAGAGTGACCTTAAAACATCATATTTTGATGTTAGGTATTGTCCCCCTGTTTTATAGGATGGTCATAAGACTGATCTGGGGCTTTGTGAATGCAATAAGGCTTATCTACTGATCTTCCTGTATAGTAAAACAAGAATTGCACTGAATTACAACTTTTTAATTCACTTGCAGAGGGTAATTAAAATACACATTTTTACTTCCAGCAGAAACTCTCTTTAAGAGGTTTACTTGGGCAGGCCAAATCCCATGACATCCACGTTTTAACAGCCCTCTCACCCTGCACTGTGTTCAGGTCTTGTAGGTAAATACTCTGAGATGGCCTGAGGTTATGAAAGGCGCTTTATTAGTGCAAGTCTGCCTTTCTTTAAATGGTCATCATGCATGGCAGTAGCACAGCCTCACCTTTTAGCCACCCAATTGCCTGCAAATTGTTTGGGTGCAAAAACCACTTTTGTGGTACTGTTGGAGCCCTTGCAAGGTCAAGGCTATAAAATGTACTGGGTGTACAAATGCAAGAGTGGCATCTTGACATGTCACTGTGAAGTAAAATTGCTACCCAAAACCACATTCCTAAAAATTATGATGTCAGGCAAAAATGATAAGGTAAGGCTTTGTCGGCAAAATGAGCTGCAATTTAGTTCCTGTGTCTAACAATTCTATCATGGAAATGCATTGCCCTATATAGTATGTCCACTATTTTGTTTGGATTTTGATTTGTTATTTTAGCACTGAAAATATAGGGGAGGAGGCATATTTCCAGACATAGAATGTTAGATTTGTTAAAATTGGCTGAGTGACAGGGAACATAGAGTAGAGATTAATGGATGTTATTTGGACTGGAGAAAGGTTTATAGCGAAGTTCCCCAGGGGTTGGTTTAGGACCCTTGTTTTTCCTGATATACACCAATGACCTAGATGTACAGAGCACAATTTCAAAATTTGTGGATGATATGAAACTTGGAAATATTATGAACTGTGTAGAACTTGAAAAGGAAATAGTTGGTGGAATGGGCAGACAACTGGCAGATGAAATTTAGAGCAGTGATAGGTGAAGTGATTCATTTTTGTAGAAGGAACACGGAGAGACAACATCGAATAAAGTGCACAATTCTAAATTCTAAAGAGCAGAAGGACTTGGGTGTATATGTGCATAAATCATTCAAGGTGGCAAAACAGGTTGAGAGAACAGTTAATAAAAAGCAAACAAGCTTTATTTATAAGGGCATAGAGTACAAAAGCAGGGAAGTTATGTTTAACTTGTATAAAACACTGGTTTGGCCTCAACTGCAGTATTGCATCCAGTTCTGGGCACCACACTTTAGGAAGGACGTGAAGGCATTAGAGAGGTTGGACAAAAGATTCACAAGAATGGTTCCACGGACGAGGAATTTCAGTTACTTAGTTAGATTGGAGAAGTTGGGACTGCTTTCCTTGGAGAGGAGAAGGTTGAGAAGAGGTTTGACAGAAGTATTCAATATTTTGAGACATCTGGACAGAGTAGATCGGGAGAAACTTTCCCCATTGGATTGAGAAGGATTGAGAACCAGAGGGCACAGATTTAAGGTAATTGGCAAAAGAAACAATGCCAACATGAGGAAAAATCATTTTCACGCAACAAGTGGTTTGGATCTGGAATGCCTTTGCCACCTTGAATGATTTATGCACATATACACCCAGGTCCTTCTGCTCTTTAGAATTTTAGAATTTAGAATTGTACACTTTATTCGATGTTGTCTCTCTGTGTTCTTTCTACCAAAATGAATCACTTCACCTATCACTGTACTAAATTTCATCTGCCAGTTGTCTGCCCATTCCACCAACTATTTCCTTTTCAAGTTCTACATAGTTCATAATATTCCCACGTTTCATATCATCCACATGCCCGAGAGCATGGCAGAGGCAGGCTCAATTGAGGCATTCAAGAGTGAATAGGATTATTATCTGAAAAGGAAGAATGTGCAGGGCTATGGGGAGAAGACAGGGAATGGCACTCGGTGAATTGCTCTTTCAGAGAGTCAGGACAGACACAACAGGCTAAAAGGCATCCTTCTGTGCTTTTACCATTCTATGATTCGATAAAGCTCAGAAACAGGCCATTTGGCCCGACAGACCTAGTTGATCATCCAATGCATTCTCATCTTGCTCTTTAGTTTTTGAATCCTTCATGGCAGCAGAGTTCTGTTTTCAGCTGGTGTTGTTACACAGATTAAAGGGCACAGAAACAGGCCATTTGGCCCAACTTGTCAATGCCAGTGTGTTAATGCTCTGCTCAAGCCTCCTGCTGTCCTTTCTCAGCTATTTCTATCAGTATAATCCTCGATTCCCTTTGCCTTCTTATGCTTGCCTAACCTGCCGTTAAATGCATCTAAACTGTTCACTTCAACCACTCCCTGTGGCAGTGAGTTCCACATTCTCACCACTTTCTGGGTAAAGCAATTTCCTCTGAATTCCCTATTTAATTTCTTATATTGATGGCCTCTTATTTTTACTCTTCCCCACAAGTGGAAACATTCTTTCTGTGTTGACTCTTAAAAAGAAACCTTTGATCATTTTAAAGACTGCTGTTAGGTTATCCCTTAGCCTTCTCTTTTCAAGAGGAAACAAGACCCAGGCTGTTCATGATATATCCTCATTGATTGAGAACTATGGAAAAGCTGATCATATTTTCTCACACATCAAAATGGTGAGTTGAAAGCTCTTGACAAACTGGCCAAATTTACAGGTTTAGGATACAAGCCATCAGAATGGGCAATTGAATTGGTCAGAATTGAGCCACTCCAATTATAATTTTTTCAGTGCGTTTAAATTATGAAGTAGCTTTTGTCCTAAACCACAGCTTGAACCAAGTTAATTGTGAATCTAGTTCTACAGGTCCAATTTGGCAGATTTGAATTTATGCAATGGAAGTTCTGAAAATGAAAGAGACGACAGATCCCATGACAGGACCTGCATGTGCTGAATGAACCTTTCTTTTTAATACCTATTTGTTGGAGAAAAATTTATGAAAAAAAAAACCCATTCTGAAAATCCAAATGGAACAGGGTTGCTTGCAATTGGATTTTTCTGTCTTTATATAATACCCTCAGGGTCTGTCGTGGAGATTGCTATGGTTAGGCAACAACTCCCTAGTATCTCCGTACCTTGTGATGGAAAGCAATCTCGACAGATTTGGGTCTTTTTTCATCTAGCAATTCCCATCATCTAGCATGTTCCTGAATTTCAGAGTGATTAGGATATCCAGCCTGGTTTGTAATTTATCCTTAGGTCAGTCACAGAATGAACCCTTTGTTACCAAATTACACCAAATTGAACTGAAATCTGATTGAGGAATATAATAGGCAACTGATATTTAGTGTCATGACACTACCTACATTTGTAGTAGACTTTTTTGTAGTACAGTAGTTTTACTGTAATAGTAACAATTATTCGTTTGGTATTTTTATCTTGTACTTTGGCAGCAATATTCGTGGTTCAAGCAACTTCCCCAGCAAATAGGACAGGATGGAGTGGTCCTGGTGGCTAGATTCAGACCACTGGCAGAGACCCTTACCTGCCCTTGGCTTTACCTACTGCATTGAACAGGGAGATCAAGGGTTAGGCAATGAGGTGGGGCAGGGAGGAGGGGTTGGGGGAAGAGTTGCAGGCAGTTGGGGGAAGAAATACCCAGCTGCAATACTCTAATCCTCTCCTCCCGAGAAAGTTAAATCTGTACCTGGTGTCTGCACAGTTGTAATTATAGTTGTTGTAATGATGGTTGTAGTCGTAGTTTCCTCATCAGTCTCACTAGCAGCTGACGTGACGGTTGGATCTACAGCAAGATTGTCATGTTGCTCAGAACTTGGTCCTCGCATTTGATGCATGCCTGCTCCGACTGTTGTGGTAATTTCTGTTGGGGTATCACTAGTCACCATGGCAGCTGCCCCTTGATGACTGAAATGCCGAAAGATATTGGACTTGCTCAGAGGGGCTTCTGGTGCAACTGAGGGGTTGCCGGGTTCAGTTTGAACAAATGCAGTATTACTATTTTGGAACGCAGTTCCTGGAATCTCGGGTGTAGCTGTGCTCACAACAGGTGTTGTTAGAGAGTCTGTAGTGGCGGCCGTTTGCACGATTGGGGGAGCTTTTTCTCCATGCATTACACCAGTATTGCCAGCCAAAGGAGCCGCATCTGTGGCCAAGGAAGCAGTTGTGCCCAAAGTTGTCATTGGAGAGGTTGAGGCCACTGTAGTAGCGGTTATATCAGAAAAACCTGGAGTGTCATTGGTGACTATCTGATTAACCAAGGGATCCTGAGGTTCCTGTGACTGAGTGGCAGGAAAGGTGGGGCCAATTCTCATTCCCACTTTACTGGTAAAAAACTGTTCCTGACCAAGGAAATCCTTCTTCAGCAAAGTCTCATAAATGATTTCTTCAAGCAATGGATGATGATTGTTGATGTTGATACTGGGTGTCGTACTAACAAAGTGAAACTCATCTTCTGGATCAGTAGTTGTTGCAGTCGTCCATCCAATTTCTGTCTCGCCATTGCTCTTTCCTTTCCCGCTTACAGTATTCAGATCTTTGGACAGGTCTTTAAAAAGAAAACAATAAGAACACCAGTCACTCCAGGATTACGAGAAGGAATACAAATTTACCTTCCAAACAACAGTGACTGCATCTCAAACATCATTCACTGGCTGAGTATAAATGAAAATTCCAATTTCCCTTTATCATCTTACTGTGCATCAGAGCATATTCCTTCATCTTTCTACGCTGAAAACATCAAGTAGCAATACAAATACCTCTATAAACCTCAACCCCCTTCTGACAGTTATTGATCCAACTCAACTGATATTACATCAACTATCAGATTTGTAAGTGCATTCTACATGTAAGGAACGCGTTTTCCTGATTTAATCCTTTTGGAATTCCAATATTGCTAGCAAATTGTTCTGATCAATGTCATTATGAGGACAGACAATATCTGTAACCCATGATTAATGCTCCAGTTGCTGATTCAGTATATAGTTATAGATGCATATTGAAGCTATAAAAGCACTTTTTGAAATTCAAGGACTGTGTAACATAGCTGACAAGAGCATTCTCTGCACAAAATGGGGTGACAGTCATTCCTCCTTGATGAAGGTTATGGATCTCAAGTTAATTTTCATACCTACTGGAAACTCAATTCATGTCATAAGCAATCACACTATATTTAAAATGCTGCACTTATAACTCTCGATTGCATGGAGCAAGGATCATACCCTGGTAGCAACATTGTGAATGAATATATTTGGGTTAAGGTTTGATCTGTCCACAATTCCAGTCTTAAATGTGCATTTAAAACCACATCTACCACATTTCCATAAAACAACGACCTCTCCTTCCTTCGACAATTTCTAAAGCTTTTTCAAATATCACAATAGTGTTGTGTTGTAATAGTTAACTTTAAAAAAAAATGTTTCTACGTATTAGAATGCCAGAATATTACCACTTCGTCTCATTTCAGACAGTATGATGCCAAAATACCGATGACAAAATGAAGCATTTTTGCTCTCCTTTCAGCTTTGTAGAGGTTCTGTAGTTTTATACCTGATCATAAGGGCCCCCCAAAAATCCTTGGACCCATGGCCAAATGTAGCTGCAATTGCAGTGTTGGGAAGGAAATTCTGGCAGGGCCCAGGAATACCTAATCTTCTCCTGAAAGACTAGCAGCTGCCCATTTGTGCAATATTTACCCCAGACCTGGGCCAGGTGGCAGGACTGGTAGAGAGGGATATCCAAGGCTGAGAATTTCTTTGGTTTGTGCCTCTCTTCTGGTGATATGTTGATCTGTAAACAGATCACTGACTGGAAATGGGGGTTACTTGTCCATTCAAAGATAATTGGATATCACAGTCAAACAGTAATTGAAAAAAAAGTTACAAATCATCATTTATTTGTAACTAGTGACTTAAATGTAGGACAGAATTTTGACTGCAGCAGGTTTTTCTTATAACACCTTGGTGCCAAGGGGTTTTGGGCCCCTTGTAATTCAAATTCTGGAAGTTCTGATAATTATTTGCAAGAATATTTGAGGATTGTAGAACTTTCTCAGTAGAGACCAGTGATGTTTTTAGTTTTTTTAGAATCAGAAAACCTAGGTTTTTGCTAAAAGAATGAAGCCACCAGGTTCACAGTTAAAACTCGAGAATTTTGCTACAAAAAAGGTCAAATTTCAGCGACAATAATTACACTCTAGCTTAAATTGTTAGGTTAAGTATAACAAAAATACAACAAATACAATTACCTATATTCTAAGTTGAATGTCTTAATTCCACTTTCCTTTTACACTCACTAGATTTACACCCCAAAACCCTCAAGTGAGATACTTGGAAATAAAAACAAAAAACTGATGATGCTGAATAGGGAATTTGCAACTGTAGGACTTTTGGAGTGTATTTGAAGGGACAACATTGAAGTAAATGGGAGGCCCAAGAAATCTCAGCTATAAATGAATTGTTGACACAGTACCCAGACCAAATCTTCCAAGTATCTCGGAAAAACTCAGCCGGTCTGGCAGCATCGGCGGAGAAGAGCAAAGTTGACGTATCGAGTCCTCATGACTCTTCAACAGAACTAAGTAGAAATAGGAAAGGGGTGAAATATAAACTGGTTTGGGGTGGGGGGGGAGGGGGGGAAGAAGGTAGGTGGGGTTGTTGGGACAAGCAAGCAGTGATAGGAGGAAAGCAATGAAGGTGAACAAGGCAAAAGAGAGATTCGAAAATCCTGACAAAGAGTAGAACAAAACTTCTTCAAGGTAGGCATTTCTTGAAGAGAAGTGGCAGTCAATTAAACACAGAGATAAAAACAAAAAACTGCGGATGCTGCCAGACCTGCTGAGTTTTTCCAGGTATTTCTGTTTTTGTTTTGGATTTCCAGCATCCGCAATTTTTCGCTTTTATCTTAGTGTTTAATTGACTGCCGCTTCTCTTCAAGAAATGCCTACCTTGAAGAAGTTTTGTTCTACACTTCGTCAGGATTTTCGAATCTCTCTTTTGCCTTGATCACCTTCATTGCTTTCCTCCTATCACTGCTTGCTTGTCCCAACAATAACCCCCCCTCTCCCACCCCCCCTTCCCCTCCCCCCTGCCCTCCCCCTCCCCCCCACCCCTCCCGGCCTTAAACCAGCTTATATTTCAGGGTCATGAGGACTCGAAACGTCAACTCTTTTCTTCTCTGCCGATGCTTCCAGACCTGCTGAATTTTTCCAGGTAATTCTGTTTTTGTTTTATATTTCACCCCTGTCCTATTTTTACTTAGTTCTGTTGAAGGGTCATGAGGGCTCGAAACGTCAACTTTGCTCTTCACCGCCGATGCTGCCAGACCTGCTGAGTTTTTCCGAGATACTTGGAAGATTTGGTCTGGGTACTGTATCAACGATTCATTTATAGCTGAGATTTCTTGGGCCTCCCATTTACTTCAATGTTGTCCCTTCAAATACTCTCCAAAAGTCCTACAGTTGCAAATTCCCTATTCAACACAGGCATTGCTAGTGTCTTAAACATAGTCACCTCAGGTCAGAACTCTCCTGGTTCTAATATTTTTTTAACTATGGAGTTTTGTATCTAAAACTCTCTCCCTCTCTCTCTGTTCCACTTGGCTGGACCAGAACTTCAACTCAATGCTAGTGGAGAGCTTCAGTTAACCAGAGTTTTAGCTCTTTTAGCCAACACACCGGACTTCAACCAAACTCTGCTGATAAAAATGTTTCCTTCACTCCAGCTTGCTCTAAACTCTAAAACTAAACTGCTTGAACCGAGAACTGCCCTGGCAAACCTACTCACCCCTATAATTGTTGACCCTTTTTTTCTATTGTTCGTCCCTCTGCAACCTTCATTTACTCAAAGCCAGTGGCTGTTTAGCAAAAATCAGATCCTAGTTCAAAAAGGGACCACCAACCCACATAAAATATTATTAGAAATATTATATAATATCCACAATTGTACAGGGCATTGTGAGACCACTGGAGTACTGTGTACAGTTTTGGTCTCCTTATTTAAGAAAGGATATGCAGTTCAGAGAAGGTTCACTAGACTCATGCTTGGGATGGCAGGGTGTGGGGGTTGGGGTTTATGAAGAAAGGTTGGACAGTCTGGGCCTGTATCCATTGGAGTTTAGAAGAATGCAGGGTGATCTTATTGAAACACACAAGATCCTGATGGGACTTGACAGGGTGGATGCTGAAAGGATGTTTTCCCTTGCGGGAGAGACTAGAACTAGGGGAGACAGTTTAAAGACAAGGGGTCTTCATTTAAGATGGAGATGAGGAGAAATCTTTTCTCTTAGGAGGTCATGAGTCTTTGGAACTCTCCTCCCCAGAAAGCGATGGAGGCAGAGTCATTGAATATTTTTAAGGCAGGGGTAGATTGACTCCCTTGTTAGTCAAGAATCTAAGGGTATCATGGGCGGGCTGGAATGTGGAGCTGAGGTCTCAATCAGATCAGCCATAATCTTACCGAATGGCAGAGCAGTTTCGAGGAACCGAATTACCTACTCCTGTTCCGATTTCACATGTCTGGATAGGTTTTTTCTTCAAAAGCACATGGGCTATCACAACTTACAAAGTATTTAAAGCATAAAAATAAGCCACTTGTCCCATCAAGTACATGCTGGTGTTTATGCTCCACACAAATTGCCTCCCATCTTCCCATTTGAGCCTTCTTATCTACCTCCATCAACGAAACCTTTTATTCTTTTCTCCGTAATGTACTTATCTAGTTTCCCTTTAAACGTATCTTTGCTATTTGCCTCAACCACCCCATGTGATAGCAAGTTCCACATTTTAATTACTCCCTGGATGAAGAAGTTCCTACTGAATTGCCTATTGGATTTATTCTTGACTATCTCATAATCATAGCCCCTGGTCTGATCTTGCCCATAAGCAGGCATTTCTTCTCGATGTTTACCCTATCAAACTTTTTTATAATCTTAATACCTCTGTCAGGGCACCCCTCAGTCAAGAGCCCCTGCTTGTTTAATCCTTCTTGATAGGTTTAACCTCTGAGTTCTAACATCATTCTGGTTTTTTTTATACCTTCTCCAATGCCCTTATATCCTGTTGTAAACTGCTCACGGCACTCCAAGTACAGTCTAAGTAAGGTTCTACACAACTTTAGCTTAAGTTATCTGCTTTTCAATTGCATTCCTCTAGAAGTGGCAAGGCAGTGGCATAGTGGTATTGTCACTGACTAGTATTCCAGAGACCCAGGGTAATGTTCTGGGGACCTGGCTTTGAATCCCACCACAGCAAATTTGAATTCAATAAAAATCTGGAACTAAAGTCTGATGGTGACCATGAAACCATTGCTGACTGTTGTAAAAACTCATCTGGTTCACTGATGTCCTTTAAGGAAGGAAATCTGCTGTCCTTACCTGGTCTGGCCTACATGTGACTCCAGACACACAGCAATGTAGCTGACTCTTAAATGCTCTCTAAACAAGGGCATTTAGGGGTGGGCAATAAATGCTGGCCTAGCCAGTGATGCCCACATCCCATGAATGAATAAAAAATGGTGCTTTGTTTTTTTGTAAGGCCTTGTTAACATGTATGATTTTAGTGACCTGTGTATCTGTACTTCCAGATCTACCCCATATAGAATGCAGAATCTAGGCTGGCATTTTATTGTAATACTGGGGGAATGCTGCATCATAGGACATTTTAGATGAGAATTTCAGGTGGATATTTATTCAGGTGGATAATTATTCAGGTGGATATAAAAGGCCTCATTATGTTATTCAATAAAAAACAAAATGTCCTCACAATGTCCTGACCAACATTCATTTCTCAATCACCACGGCCAATTTAGATTTACTGATTAAATATCTCAGTTGTCATTTGTGGGAAAGGTGTGCACATATTGGTTGCCAATTTTAATGGTTAGTAATAAATCCAACAGTGAAATAAAAATGTCTTTACTCAGTAGTTATGCACTTTATTACCACAGAAAGGGTTGTAGAAAATGGCTTTGATGCTTTCAAAAAGAAACTAAATGCTGAGGTGAGGCAGATGGAATGGGAGGTGATTTGGATAGAATATAACCACTACTATAGACTAGTTGGGCTGAATGGCCTGCTTTTGTGCAGTACATTCTGTGTAATTGTAATTTTTCTTGAAATCTAAATTGATAGGATTGGCTGCACTTCCTCATAGCCTCCTGTATGTTTGAAGGTGAAAAACACATTGCGATCAATACATTCACTGGAAGACACACTTTGCAGGGGGTGATTTCGATTCAGTCACTTTTGTTTTCTTTTCCAACGCAACCACAATATCCCTTCCTCCAACATTAGAAACCTCGGGATTCGGTACACACGATTCTTCATCTGGCAGAGAGAAAGCAACTGAAGAACTCATCAAAACAAGCTGAATGAAAACGTTGTAACCTCAGCTATTCGCACTAGCAGGTGATCATCTCCATTGTAAAAATGTAGATGGTGTCATCACTGCTAAGGTTTGTCATTATCTTTGCTGGGAACAGCTATTGGGCAGCAATATAGATCAGCCACTTGGCTTAACTGCAGGATTAAAATGCAGGTTTCATGCTGATGTGATGCCAGATGTTACTGGCACAGTTGCAGAATAAGTTTACCTTCATGTGGCAATTGTTACACATTCTCCATTTAGAATGATTGACTTGCTATCAATTACTTTAAAACTGTGGTCATTAAACTGTACTTAATCGATTGATATGATTGATATCTTCACTCTTCTTGTATTGCAAAAGGTCACGTTTGATACACAAGAATGCTAAAGGGTAAAATATCATACTGAAATTGTCTAATTGCAGAGCTTAATGATTAAAATATAAGATGTCTATTTCTAATGCCTTTGACACTTGCCAGAATTGAATTACCAACCACTCTTCATGCTGCTACATAGTCTTTTTTTTATTCATTCATGGGATGTGGGCATCGCTGGCTGGGCAGTATGTGTTGCCCATCCCTAATTGCCCTTGTTCAGAGGGCATTTAAGACTACATTGTGGGTCTGGAGTCACATGTAGGCCAGACCAGGTAAGGACGGCAGATTTGCTTCCCTAAAGGACATCAGTGAACCACTTGGGTTTTTACAGCAATTGACAATAGTTTCATGCTCGTCATCCTTTTAATTCCAGATTTTTATTGAATACAAATTTCACCATCTGCAGTGGTAGGATTCGAGCCTGGGTCCCCAGAGAAATACCTTTGATCTCTGTAATACCAGTCCAGTGACAATATCACTATGCCACCACCTCCCCTGCAGCATCGTTAGTAGGTGTTAGTAATATGTCAATAGTGGGAGAGCTATTAATCATTAAAACATGTACCCAGCGCCATCTCTACTCAACTGCGTTACAAAATGCCATCATTTACTCTTCGTTACCTGTTACAGTCTTTCTGTGCACTGTAGTGCTGCTCCCAAATATTTCAACCAAAAAAAATCAACTTTCAGATACCTTTGAGATTCAGTTAAGATGAGGGATGGTTGTCCTGGAGAACTGAATGCTTTTACCACTTTATATCAAATATTCTCAGATAACTTTAGATGTAAATCTGAGCTCCCCTTGAAAACCGTCCTACCTCCTGCTTCAGAAGAGTACTTTTCTGCCTTGAGTTTCCCTTTCAAGTTGTGTAATTCAGGTGGAAATTAAATCTCACAGGCATCATTCAGCTAATTTAAAAGCAGCTTGATACATCATAAACTTGACCCCACCCCACCCACACCACTGAAAATGCATCTCCACAGTCTCTCAGAAGCTGTGTCCCATTTCACACTGAGAGCAGGAAGAGTTAGGGGAAAAGGAACAATTACCATTTAAGCATAAAAAATAAAAAGGTGCATCACTGTAATTTATAAACATAATACCATGATTTTAAAAGCAATTTATTACTTTAATACATTGAAATGGTAATTATGAAAGCAAAGTTAAGAGAACTGAAGATACCATCCCTTCCAGCCAAATTAACAGATTACAACATTCTAAATTCTCAACAATTTTTCACTGTAAATAAAATGCAATAACAAAAAACGGCTGTTACAAAGTGCAGAACAGATGGCCTTGAAGAGGAGAAAATGAATGACAAACATCTTTTCCCCAACTATTAATGTCATCACAAATTTTGGGAAAGTTGTACTGTCAGCTGAAGCCAATCTGTCAACCGCAGACACATTTACCAGCTTACTCATTATGCGGAGCACGTAGTAACTTTCTTCATTACTTGCAGATTGATTTGGGCATTCACTCTTTCAGACTCTCAACTTTAGAGTGCGCTCTGAAGCTTAAGTACTGGAAAAAGTCGCGATACCTCCAGTTAGCGTGACAGGTCTCTTAGTAACAGCTGAGGGATTATAAATGGACCATTGCATCTACAGAAGTTGTTATTCAAATGATGCAGAAAAATTAAATTGTTTTGATGGAGGGCCAAAAATAAATTTCTTTGAAATATTGTGACAAGAAGGAAAGAAGTAGAATAGGTTTTACTGCAACTAGTACAGTAGCCATTTTATTGCATTTTTAGCACGTGACTACTGAAATTCATTAGTTTTTCTGTTGCTCTCCTGCATGACTCCAGTGGGAGACGAATGGGATACCCAAGGAAAGGGCAGTTTTCCAGGGTTTCTGAGAGTGAAGGGAAAACTTTTACCACCCATTTGCAAATGATGGGCTTGTAAAGGACCCAGTGCTAGAATCCAAGTATGGATTTCCATCTCCCACTCCTCACAGTCAGGACCCGGAGTTTTTCTCAATGCCAGTTAGATTGGTCCTGAAAAAGTGGTGGAGGGAAGCTATAAAACCTGGCAGCTCGGTCGGGCGTCAGAGTTATGCCTTAAATGACTCGCGCAATTCAGGTGATTTCTCACTGACCTTGCAAATTCTGGTGAGGTTGGTGCTGGAAGGCACCTTCAGGAGTGGTTCCACCAGGATGATAACCCGAGCAAATTTGGTGCACGGAGCGTAAATCTACCTGGTGCTGTAGCAGATGAAAATCACACCGGTGATGATGCTTTCAATCAGCGTGTCTTAGCATATGATCAGGAAGGAATGGACAAACATATCAAAGTAATGAGGCAGTCAGTTGATTCGTGAGAAGGTTAATGGAAAGTCACGAGTGGAACAGACACAAGAAAAGCTCAGGATAAAAAAGGAGCTTTCATCAAGAACACTATAAAAGGGAAGTCATGAATATCATAATGATTGATATAACCAGGCCACACAGTGAATTTGGGAAAGGTAACATGCAGGCAGTCGTGCCTATTCAGCTTTTCTGATTCTACTAACAGGAATGCTCAATCCTTCGTTGCTTAACTCCCTCCTGTTTTGAATGTAGATTATGGTGAAAAATTTGTAGCACAGGAGACCACTCAGCCCATCCTCTCTGTGCTGTGAAATAAGACTGCATTTAGTAGGAGACCTGAGAAATATGAAGTTGATCAAAAAGAAATGATTGCTGACTATACCACTCTGGACTGTACTGGAAAGACAACAAGCGTGGTCATGTACTTTTAGAAATTTTATAAATAAAGTATATTTTGGAAAATAAAACAAACATGGTAATGCTAATCTACCTTCACTGTGCATGGTACTAGGGGCAGAGATTGTTGGTACATTTTGTCTTGTTTAATAAAAGGAACTGTTTTCTCCAGTTTGGATAACATTGAGATGGTGGCGTTGGGCATTATACAAGAATTGGGGACACTGAAGGAGGTGTACCAAACCTACGTTTGCATTAGAATAAAAACAGAAAATACTGGAAAAACTCAGCAGGCTTGGCAGCATCTATGGAGAGAGAGTTAACATTTCGAGTCCGTATGACTTCTTCAGAGCATTATAATGCTTAGGTGGTGAATCATTGCCCTAAGTGGAGCATTAACCAGGACACACAGCAACATCACTAGGTACAAAGGGGGTGAAACCAGCAGTGCATTAGGGCTGGTAATGAATCGGTAGCCAATCTTTCACCGCACCCAGTCTTCATTCAAGTGAAGTTCACAGAACAACAGCTCAAACACTTTGCGGAGGCTCGTTTCCTAGTCTCTCTGTTTTTGAAATGAAAAATCTTAATATTTTTCAAGTCAATAGAAAACAATTGCTGGCACATAAAAGAAAATCTGCTGCCCATTCTCGACAAACCCATTTTGTGCTGCTGTCATTAGACCAATTTCACCTCACCCCCCGCCCCCGGCCCCCCCCCCAGGTATCCAGCCGATGTGGCTACAGTGGAGAGAAATGCCAGATCATTTATTCTCACGACCAAACAGCGAAGGTTGCAGCCTAGTCAAACTGATACAGCACCTCAATAGCCCAAGATCGAAAAGGTAACACACATAATCGTAGTGGAGAATACTTTTGAGAATACAGTTAAACCAACAAGAAAGGATACATTATTTGATATTATTAGGGGAATCATGCAGGCTAAGCAATTGCCAGCCGAGCAGTTTGGCAATAATATACAAAATATGAACCTTGCTTTAAACTCCCTGTAAACTCCTATAGTTATGTGACAAGGTAATAGATTTTGTCTATGGAATAAAGCTAGCCCATTTTCCAGTTAGTGTCAGAGGCAGGAATTTTTTCCAACGTTTTTGGCTATGGACTTGTCAGATCAAACAAAAGTGCTTAAAAAAATCATTTTTTTCCAAACAGGAATTTCACATTCATTAATCTAACCACTCAAATAAAGCAAATAAAAGAAAAAAAAACACTCAGACAAGATCTCAGCAAGAAATCCCAGTTCATTTGATCCCTCTTCTGCCCGATTTTTCATGCTGCTTGCCCGACTTCCAGTCCTGGATGAGCACCAATAGCCTTCAACTAAATATTGGGAAGACCAAAGTCATTGCCTTAGGTCCTTGCCACAAACTCCATTCCCTTGTCACCTACCCATTCTTCTCCCTGGCCACCGTTTCAGGCTGGAGACAGATTGTTCACAATCTTCATGTATTATTCGACCCCGAGATGCACTTCCAGTCCCACGTACACCAAGAGCGTTTACTCCCCCCTTTGCCTCTGCTTCAGCTCATCTGTTGCTAAAACCCTCATCCATGCCTTAATTTGTCCCTCTTGGCTCAATGACTCACTCCTGGCCTCCTACCTTGCACCCTTTGGAAACTTGAGGTCATCCAAAATTGTGCTGCCCATAACCTAACTTGCACCAAATCCCTGTTCATCCATCACCCAGTTTTCGTTGATGTACACTGGTTCCTAGTCAGGAAAATCTTGATTTTAAAATTTTCATTCCTGTTTCCAAATCGGCCCATAGCCTTAACCCTCTCCATTTTCGTCATCTTCTCCAGCCATAAAATCATAAGACCATAAGACACAAGAGCAGAAATTAGGCCAATCGGCCCATCGAGTCTGCTCCGCCATTCAATCATGTTTCTCATCCCCATTTTCCCGCCTTCTCCCTGTAACCTTTGATCCCCTTACCAATCAAGAACCTATCTATCTCGGAACACTCAAAGATCGCCGCTTTCCTTCAATTCTGGCCTCTTGTGCAACTGACTTGAATTGCTCCAGGATTGGCAGCCATATCTTCAGCTGCCTAGGCCTTAAGCTCTGCAATTCCTTTGTTAACTTCCTCCACATCGCCACTTCTCTCCTTTTAAGGCACTCCGGAAAACTTACCTCTTCGACCAAGCTTTTGATCACTGATTCTAACATTACCTTTTGCATCTTGATGCCAAATTTATTTTGAAAACAGTCCTGTGAAGCACAGTGGGGCACTTCACATTAAAAGCACTATACAAACTGAAGCTGTTATTTTTGCATGTTATGAGTGCAACACTCTAAACCACTCCCCATTCCTACCTGATCTACTCACATACCAGCATTTTCTATCTTCCCAAGCCCTATCGTACAGAATGACATCTCCTGAATAATAGGCATCAATTAGAAATGTCAAACTAACAGGTCTAGGGTTTTCAGAACAATTTTGACATTTTTAGTGGAAATGTAACTACTTCCTAATTTTCTTAAGACCACTATTTTTAATGAGTAGTACAAAATCCAGTCAATTCCTCTTAATTCTACCTTCAATTGCTTCTAACTTTGGATGCATTCTAGTTGGCCCTGTTGCCTTATAAGTAAACATGAATTCCATTTTTTTTTAAATGACTGCTTCATTACTTGTATTTATTTTATAATTTGCTGGTATATATTTTCTCATTTTCTCCCTGAACTTGGATGCATCTCCTCCTGCCCTCCAGCTGCTAGGAAGAGAGTAATATTGTTCCATACAATCAAAGTTGTTGTAAAATTGAATCATTTAAAATGTCCATATTTGCGTGCATTTCATCATCTCCCTCTCCTGAGGCTCAGTTTCTTCTTGAAAACTTTGTCTATTGGGAACAGCACCCCCCACAAATATACTTAATTATTTGTAACATGCCTTGCAATGTCAGCAAGTTCCATTCTTTGTCCATTTTTTTATAAAGTCATTTTTAAACTAGCCCCAGGTAAACCACAAAATTGCATTACTTATCTATTTCTTTTCTATATTTCCTTATCTACATAGCTAATCTTCCAATAACTTGTCTTGCACTAACATTGTTGAAACACCTTAGGGACCTAAGCCCTGAAAAAAAGGTGCAGGGCTCACGATACTAAATTTGTGTTGACAGCTCATCTGAATGATCTTTGTGTCCAACCAGTGCTAACCACACCTTTCATTGACTGGATGCATCAGTAGGGGGGCAATATTTTAAGTGTCTGGCACCATTTAAACCTTGCCTGCACTGTTCAAAGCTAGCTGGGGCCTCTTAAAGAGGAGGTGAACTCTGGCAGGAGCAGGTACTGGAAGCCATCTTTGAAACAAATCTAACCTGGGAAAGACTGAGGAATGGCACAATAGGGGAAAGAGTTGGCCCAATGATTTTTGGACGCTGCATTGCAGGTCTTGATAGAAAAGGTAGAAACGAAGGGAGTTGTCTTGTAACTGCAGGTGGGAAGGAGGTACTTCAGACCTAGAGTCAGGCCTCATACCAAACATTCATTTGCCTCACCTCACTCTTAGCACTGCTCCAAGCCTCAGATCCACATCTCACAACTTGCACAATCTCCCCTTTAAGTATTGCATTTTGCAAACTACATGTGAACTGATTCATTCCTTACTGGGCAAACAGTCCATCAATAAACTGGTCTTCCCCCCTAAATACTCTTTAACTGTTCTTTGAGCAACATGCACACAAAACATTGGGTAAGCTTGATGGTTCAGTTTAATCTGGAAGAGATATTTGACATATGGTGAGGAAGTTTGGGCCCTATCTCTTTCAGACACTGACTGGTTTGATGTGTGCTTCTGACATTCATGACTTTTACAGCTCAGCTTTAAAGAACTTTATAAAAGGTGTATAGATTTGCATTTTAGCTCACACATCTCCTTCCTGCTTTATTTCTTAAATTTGACATTGACAGTACATTTTCACATAAGCATTAGTGCCTTTCATTCCTCTTGTTCATTATAAAAAATAATCTTTCCTGCTGAGTAGATTCTCTTCACAAAGGACAACAGCTCCTGATTTATATCTTCCTGACACCCCTGGTGTAATTCTTCCTTTATTATTGAATTTCTAAAGTTCGCTGTCAGTGGAGAAAGCCCAGGAAGAGCAATTTCAGGCAAAAATGCTTTCCTTTCATCTTCTCCTTGTGAGGGATTTCTTCAGTTGTGTGATTAATTCGCCTTTCCATACAGAACTGCTATTTCAGATTCTCACCCATACACCGAGGCACTTTGATGACTCGACCACTACTGTGCTTTCTTGCCACACGATTGATACCCAAGAACCTGAGTGGTTTTAAAGCCCAAAATATCTAAACTATCTGAAAGTTTCTTGAACAAACCTTCACTTTACTAATTGAAATCCTCTTACAATAGGCTGCCCTGAGTTATTGTGCAGCTGGGCGTCCCTCGTGGCTCAGACTGGTGGTGAAGACTGGTGCTGTTGTGATTAACCATAGAAGTTTCAGTCCCTGTTAGCCAATCTCGGCCAGGGTAGTAGCAAGTGTAGTACAATTGGTTTCTTTGTGCCTTTGTTTCCATTCATGCTCACAATGCACTGCAGTTGAATGGCCTGTTGAAACACTGTCAAGGCTGACAAATGGTGAACAGCCTCTTGAGTGAGGTGGGGAAGGGATAATGGAACCCATGGAATTGGATGTCAGCACAAGCCAGAAAAACAGGGAAAGGTAGATAAACAATACGGTATGCCCAAATGCAGTTTATTCAGTTTTTACACAAATAGTTTTTTTTAAATTTGTTCTTGGGAGCTGAGTGTCATTGGTCAGGTGAGCATATGATGGCCATCCCCAACTGCTCTTGAGAAAATCTTCTTGAACTGCTGCAGTCCATTTGGCATAGGTGCACCCAAGGTGCTGTTTGAGACAAAGTTCCAGGACTTTGCCCCAGCAACAGTATAGGAAGGGTGATATAGTTCCAAGTCAGGACTTGGAGGGGAGCTTACAGGTGGTGGTTTTCCATGCAACTGTTGGCCTTGTTCTTCCAGGTGGTAGAGGTTTCTGGTTTGGAAGTCGCTGTCAAAGGAGCCTTGGTGAATTCCTGCAGTGCACCTTGTACATGGTACACACTGCAGCCACTGTGCATCATTGGTAGAGGGAGTGAATATTCAAGCGGGCTGCTTTGTCTTGGATATGAGTGAGTTTGTTGAGTGTTGTTGGAGCTACACTCATCCAGGCAAGTGAAGAGTATTCCACCACACTCCTGACTTGTGCCTTGTAGATAGTGGACAGGCTTTGGGAAGTTAGGAGATGGGTTATCGCACAATTCCCAGCCTCTGACCCACTCCTGCTGCCACAGTGTTTATGTGGCTAATCCAATTAAGTTTATGGTCAATGGTAATCCTCAGGATGTTGACGTTGGAAGAGTATTCAGCAGCGGTAATGTCATTGACTGTCATGGGGAGATGGTTAGATTCTATTGTTGGAGATGGCTGGCACTTGCATGGCACAAATGATATTTGCCACTTAGTCACTCCAGCCTGAATATTGCTGCATGCAGCACAGATTTATTCAGCATTTGTGGAGTTACAAATGGTGCTGAAAATTGTGCAATCATCAGCAAACAATCCCAGCTCTGCTGCAGCACCAACAGGGAGGGAAGGTCAATGATGAAGCAGTTGAAGATATTTGAGTCCGGGACACTGCTCTGAGAAACCCCTGCAGCAATGGTCTTGAGTTTAGATGATTGGCCTCTTACAACTTCAACCATATTCCTTTAACAAAATTTCTCTTAGGTCAGTCAATGACCGCTGCTACTTGTGAGATCATAATGAGCCAGATACATCAGTTTAGCTTAGTTAGTGACACTTTTTGCTCTGGTTTTAAGTGTCAAAAACCAAGATGTGACCATGTAATCTAGGCAGAAAGCACAGTACTGAAGGTTTGTGGCCTAGTCAAAGGAGCTGCGCTTCGGACAAGTAGTTAAATTGAGGTCCTGTCTGTTTACACAATAAATATGTCTTTGGAAGTGAATCAGGTTGGTGCTCTGGATCAAGAGAAGGTCTTTCTTAACTGATTCTATTATGTGATTAAATGAGTGGAATGAAAAATTTGTACAGTGAGCAAGGTGCAATATGCACTGTTACAAAGATAAAGTTTGTAAGATTGTTATGTTTTGAAAGGCCTCTCTTTAACTTAGGGTAAGATTGAGGAATGAAGGGGGTCATGTGACCTCCTCTGAATTCTCCTCACAACAAGCCTGGGTGGCTTTTCCTTTAAAGCTTAAAGGGGACCCCAGCTTACTTTATTGGGAAGGTGCAAGATATTCACACCTGTAAACAATGACCAGAGCAGTTGTGTTAATGTTGGATAGACTATTAGTCTCCATGTCCCAGGAAGGTGTTAGGAATGTCAGGTTTTCTAAATGGTTATTCTTTAAACTGTCTGTTTAATTCTAAGATAGAATGAAGTTGGGGTACTAGAGGATAGCTAATTAGCAATTCTACCTGGATACAAGACCCATGTGATTCACATTGCCATGGAAATGCACATTGAGAGGGGAAGAATCCACAGGAAACCACTGTAGAATCGGATTGCAGGCTTTCCTAAAATATCACTGAACCTCACAGATACGGTTAGTCTGCAAGAATCTGAGAGTGAGCAAGAGAAAGAGATAGAGGCAGCAGAGCACAAAGGTGGGTGGCAGCTCGCACTTGGATTGAAGATTCCTAGGTCATGAGGGTTTACACTAGGCCGGAAGATTCTCCTAGCTTTGGTTAAAGGGAAGAATCTCCAATTCATCCCTCACTGTGAAGGTTGATTTTGGGCTTAGAATTCATGTGGTTGAGAAAGGTAAAGAAAGGAAGCAAGCCCTTGGGATCTAAGAATCACCCTTGGACTTTTTTTTCTGGAAAATGAAATGCCCATTTAAGGGATTGAGTAAAGTATAACTGTGGAGAGGGATTTTCTGTCACTTTAAAAGTTAAAAGGGAGACCTTTTCTGTAGTTTAGTGTATTAAGTTGCCAACTGAATAGTGTTTAGACAAAAAAAGAAAATGCTGGAAAAACTCAGCAGGTCTGTGGAGCGAGAAACAGAGTTAATGTTTCACGTCCCTATAATTCTTCTTCAGAGTTTAGACAATGCTGCTTTTAGTTTGTTTATTAGAGTAAAAATCTTAAAACTTGAAATCTTGATGTGATCCCCCCAGTTAGCCACTGGAAATTTCAATACCTTTCTAAAAGTTATTAGTCTCTACGAGGGTCATAATAACAGTACATCACAATACAACACATTGCTGCAACATATAAAACCAAAAATAACAATGTTGATAATGTTCTTTCTTTGCCATGATAAATTACAAAACAGGTTCCATGTTGGAGATCAACAGGGGAGGATTTACAACACCTTGGGAAAAACCATTTACAAGAAAAAGTTAGGATTAATGGAATTCAGCAATAGCATAAGTTCCTTTTTTTAAAAAAAGCTGCATTGCCTTATCAAGAGAAAGATCTAGAAGATACCTTTCTGTCAGTCATCAGTGACAGCCAACTTCTTCAGCAATGTGAAGGATCCATAATTCATGAGCACAAGAGGGAGAAATGAGTTATGACAGTCTTTTACATGAGTGATAGAGCTTCTGGAACCCACCGTCACTGAAATACTCTGCTTATTCTATGGGAGTGAATGATCACCAGTCTCTTAGCATGGCATTTACATTAATCTTCCACTGCTGTGCATGGCTGCTCTTATACGATAATTCACACGTTTGTTATCATTTGGATTTTTCCACTTGTGTGAATTATTAGCCCATTGGAGCCAACTCCAACATCCTTCTCTTTCAGTCCTTCTTTTGAATCATACTTTAATCATTACCATTTAATTAAATAAAGCAGCAGACAAAAATTATAGAGTGGCAATGTTCTCACTATCACCGTATTACTTTCCAGCATCTCCAACCTGCGATGGAGTTTCATCTTTAAAACTGCTTTTAATCTCTCATCAGGTGTCTAAACACCCAGCATCGTCCTGTTGGATGTGTGCATATTTCTACAGCCCAAGGCTGTAAATAAAAATTTAATAACAGGAACCTAATTCCTGGGAAAGCTACAAAACAACCATGTTGAAAGGCATTCAGTGCCGAGGCACAATCTGGGGTTCCGCTGATGTTCATCTGTTCATCATGCCTTGCTCTCAGTCAAGGAACTCGTACACAGCTTTGATGGGGTGATGCCACAAATTGAATTGTCTAATTAAATGATGCAGAAGCAGGAGAAACTGAAACAGTCAATTAAGTCAAGACACAGCCTGAAGACCTGACAACAATATGCACCTATGGCCACCTACTGATGCCAAGTCACCCTGAGTTATTCTGTACTCCGTAGTGGTTTAGAAAGTCTGGGCATATGGATACAAATTTGTATGTTTGCACGGCTAATATAGTAACTAAATACTTGACTATAAAATAGTAAAGAAAAACTTAAGCACATTTTGCCACGGCATAAAGTTAACATATGTAAGTGAAAAGAATCAGTGCCAACTTCTCTTAAAATCAAAGATTTTTTACGAAGAAAATTAGTTTTACTATTAATTTGGTCATGTGCAAATGAAACAGTGAGGCTCATATCACTCGAGATGACCATCTCTCATTCTTTGAGAGCAAAAGGTGAAATCTTCATGAACCCAGTTACAGTGAATAATGGGGCAGATGGCGGAAATTCAACCTGTCACTTGTGAATAAGACAAGTTGCAAATGAGTTAACAATCTGAAAATACTTGCAATGGTAAACTACAGCTTTCAGGGCAAGTTATAACACTGAAGGTTACATTTATCACGTTGTAGAAGACCACAGTTTCTAATGAGAGAATCCCATCAACTTGAATGATGCTGCTGCAGGAATTGTGGCGGGGGGGGTGGGGGGGGGGATGGGTAGGCATGAGTGAAAGAGTCGACATAGAAAAACCTTTTTTCAAGCTTTTCATAAATGTCATTGATTGACAAAGGGTCAGCAAGCTTCACCCAAATTGCCCTGTTCTTTTGATAAGTTGTATTTAGCAGGTGAACAAAAGGAGGATGAATTCAGTAACAAGATTCTGGAACATTCTGTTCCTAACAGCATCAATGCCATATGCATGGAGACAGCCTGTAAAATATTGACAGATGGGCCTGTATTTTTATAGAGGCTTGCTTTCAAAAGTGAATTATATGTGCAACGATAGGCTATTTATTACTTGCATTTGTCAGGAAGCATTTGGAACATCTCCAGATTCTTTGGAGAACCGGATAGGTTTGTTACTTTGCAGCGCAATATGTCTGCAATTTCTGCAGAGCTGTCAGTGGGCAATAGTTTTGTAATAGTAATAACCAGCATAGCTTAAAGCCCAAATGAGCCACTGCCATTCTAGTCCTACTCTACAAAGGGTGCTTGTATGTTTTCCCTGTTTCATGACTAAGGATAGGGCACACAATTGCCTTTGATTCTGGAGGAGAACCCTAGGCTAAACTATCACTGCAGATATATTTTTAAAAATCATCATAAGGTTACCAGTATACCCCTACATCTGTTACCTGGCTACTGAAGGCCATGTTATGATGAGGAAGAAGCAATAGTACAGGGTAGAGGTGAGCTGCAGGGCCCCAATTCAGTATCCTGATCCAATTTACCAGATTGAGACCTACCAGTAATAACATATGCCTGTTGGCAAAATGGTAGCTGCAGGGGATGCCTGGGGCACTAGTGGGATAGATTATTTTTTTGAGTGTCCTAGAGAAGGACTGCTGCTTCTCCTTGTCCCGAAAGCAATACATCAAATTTAGCTTGGCTTCTCCTGTGTTGTTGCTCAAAATGATGATAGCGTACACAACACATGCTCCAACCATTTCCAACCTACAATGGCAACTGGAGTCTTAGGATCCTGATTTTGACATTGAAACGAGCCTATCATCTGAAATAGGTAGGCGCTTTAGGAACCAAGTGGAGGGCCCTTTACAAAATGAGGGTGGCCGCGTTAACTGGATCCATGCTTCTTGGCAAAGTCAAAACTAAGACACAGTAGCTTTCTTTGCTGGAGAGAGTTTATTGATTTAGTTCACAGTCAACACTACTCCAACACACCAGTGTCCCAGTTATCACCATTTATATTCTTGAGTATACCCAATGAACTAAAAGGGTTAAATCAACAAATCGGTGTACAAATACTCATCAACATTTTAACAATGTAATTGCCATTAAACCTTAACAATGTGATTAATAAGACATCAACAAGTCATATGGCTGAGTGTAACATGGTGCTAATGCTACCAACCTCATTTTGAAGCTATTATTCATCTGGCTAACACCAGCTAATACAAGTTAAAAAAGACTTCCTTCTTTTATCCAAATGAGGATATTTTTTGGAAGTTTCACTGTATCATATGGCTGCTGGAGCTGGCAGCAATAAGATAACAATAACTGAGGAACGATAGGAAGGAGATGGCCATTTTAAAAACAATTAACCTTTCTTTTTTACTTACAGGAATCAAGATATGACTTTGCCAACTTGCTGACTTTAGCTCACATGTCCTCCATTAGTTGGGGTCACCAAACCAAAGAATTAACACATAATTTGCATAGAACTGAATAATCAGTTCGTGAAATGAATTTTATAGTTCCAAATGCACTGGAATTATCACACAGGAGACTTTTAAGGTGACTTTTGAAAATCTAGCCTTTAGTTCCAAAATTACCAAACTCCAGGTACTTAAACAAAAACAGAATTACCTGAAAAAACTCAGCAGGTCTGGCAGCATCGGCGGAGAAGAAAAGAGTTGACGTTTCGAGTCCTCGAAACGTCAACTCTTTTCTTCTCCGCTGATGCTGCCAGACCTGCTGAGTTTTTCCAGGTAATTCTGTTTTTTTTTTGGATTTCCAGCATCCGCAGTTTTTTTGTTTTTATCCAGGTACTTAACTCCATTTACACATTTTACTGAGATTTAATTTAGAATAAAAATGCCTAATTGGATCTGAAGAATTGCCTTTCCTTCTCCCATCAAAAGCCTAAAATATGAGCAATGCTCAATAAACTCATCTCACTTTGCATTAGAATTGAAATTGTCAAGCAAACTGCAGGCACTTGTCTACTTAATGCAAATTTAAACCTCCCGGCTACCACAAGGTAGCATGACATCCATTCCTAAGTCCTTCATGTTTGCATGCACCCTTTCAATTCATTCTTTCTGCCAATGCTTAAATGGTCTGAAATTTAAATTGAATTGATTTAAATCGGATCAAGGCAAGTCTTCTTTTGTAGCCTAAATACAAAAGGAGCCTGTACCTGCAGCCAACACATAAATTACAAGGGTCCACAAGGAGGGATTTAATTCAAACAGATGTGGAAACCTTAATTAGGGTTCCTTGAAACTTCAGCTAAATTCTTTTGTGTGGATATAGTGAAACTGAGGTTTATAAAGTGAAAATGATTTTTAATCAAATATGAATGACAGGACAGGTTAGAACAATGCATTGAATTTCTGTATTCACAGATATGAGGCACCTATTAAAAACACATGTCCAAAAATTAATTAGTTGAAGACTTGATGCAAAAATATTTGAAGCCCTTGGGCCCAGAGGTATTTTTTTTATTATGGTGAGAAAACATAAAATGAAGAAAACACTCAATGCCAAACATGACAAGGGAGATTTTAGAGACTGGTGCAGAAACAGAATTCTTCAGTTCTCAGATCTTTATAATGCTTGTTGTTTTTGGTGGAGCAGTTAAGGGAGAAGAGACTGGGCATAAAATACTATGGGATAGATTTTCTGCTTAGCGCAATTATCCCAGTGACGTCATTAGGTTAGTCAGGAATCAGAATGTCATTCCATTTTGCAGGCTTTATGCACATCCAATTTTCTATCAGGCATAAACTAAATATTCACGATCTTAGTTACCAGTCAACTTGATGTCAATGCACACTTAAGCAATTTCCCAAGTTTTGTGGAATAACCACGTCTTGGTCTTTCACAAAGTCAGGCCTTAATGGTGGAGCACTGAAATTTTAAAGGCAGCAGCCAACAAATGTGAAAATAGTTATAAAATTCAGTGCTCTTCACATTTTTATAGGCCAAAGATGATGAGAAATAACAATGTTGGAGATGCCAATGTCAGAAGCGGTATAGCTGTGTCTGCCAGTATCCACTGGTTAAATACCCAGGTGCACCAATTAAAGGATGTCAGGAAACAACAGTCCAAATTTCACTCAATAAGCAGCAATACGACAGTGTTACCCAAACCGACTTGCAGGCAAGCTTAATCACAGGGATGGTACTGCCAGGGCAATCAAGGTCACAAACACACTCAACTTTATGCCTCTAGGTTCTTTCAAGCAAGCACTGGGGAAATCTGCAACAGTAAACAGATACACTGTAGCATCAAATAGCTCCTTTGTTTTACAAGGAGCACCTTCATCACTTTCACCTGAAAGAACAGTAACAAAATGACATGGTGATTCTACACAGCAAGGTTGAGGGTCTTGCTGATAACACCCACATGGCCATCTGGGTGCCTAGAGACGTTGTGTTTTCTAAGAGCGCTATAAGACATCTGCCACTGGGGTAAAGAACGCCTTCGCCAAAGAAAATCAAAACAGAAGATGCTGGAAATACTCGACAGGCGTGGCAGCACCCATGGAGAAAGGAACAGAGTTAGCGTTTCAGGCTGATGACTTTGCATTCTGACAGCTGCAGGTAGATCGCCTCTTGGGTAGATGAACATCTTTGACATATTGGTTCATTGTGAATTTTGACCTATAAAGATCTCAGGAGCTCTGAATGTTATATCCACATTCACGTTTATTGGCGGCTGCATTCTAAATTTCAGCACTTCAACATTCAGACATTACTTGGTGAAAGGCCAAAACATGGCTATCCTTTAATACCCATTTCACACACAAAACTTGGGAACCCGCACAAGAACGCATTGACATCTGCACATACGTTTAGTAATATTTTATTTCAAGAATGTTTTTAGAGAGTATTTATGTTTTTCAAAGTTTTTTTTTCCAGAAAATGTCTTTCATAAAATATTGTAATTTTTTGACAAAAAGGATGCTTTAAGGCTATACAGTTTTAAACGTGGAATCTGGGCCTTGGAAACCAAATGGATCTTCTTTAAGCCCTCCCCTTTCCTGTACAGAGAGGGAAGTGATGGTGGTTCAGAAGACACATGCAGCAGAGGAAACTTTTGCCTGCTCCCCAATGGTACCCATGCCTACCTGTCCACAAAAGAAGTTGGGTAATTTCTATGTGACCTCCCTGTACTGCTTCAGAAGGGTGCTCTACCCTCATGAAGCCGTAACTTCATTGTACCAGCTGCCAGAACAGCACAAAAGGGGAACCCTTCAACTGACTAATTCCAAGTTGTCTGCCAGATGAGTCCTGCACTAGTATCCCATTTGATAAAGTAAGTTCAGTTTCTTGCTGATATTGTGCTCTCTATAGCTCCAAGGGATCCCATTTAAAGATCATTTTGCAACTTCCTCATGCAAGTATTCTTCTACCTTTCCCTAAATCATTCTGAACATAGTCAGTTAGTTTCAAGAAGCATCTCCGACAATAATTCTTCTACTGCATAAAGCCAGCTTGACCCCTCGGTTTCCTATTCTTGTCTGTCCTCTCAATCTTAAACCTTCTACTTCTCCCATGGTGACAAGGGGTTCCAAGGTGGGAGGAATGGGACCAAAAGCTTTTTATGTCTTGGGTAAATGAATTTGTTGGCCAACTGACCTGTAACTGCATGCCTTACTATATTGTTATCAACTGCTGCTTGCAATCAAGTAATGGGGAGAGATTGATGTAAGAATAAACAGTGATGGTTTATTGAGACATAGGGCAAAGCACCAGATCATACATGCTCACTCAGAAACCTCCAGCACTAGATTTACAGTTCCCAGTTGCCCGTGCTGTGCAGTGATTCAAGAGTGCTGTCACAAGAGGACACTTGCATTCTCTTAAAAGGACAGGGTACCTCACTTTACCACAAAGCTGCGCCTATTTCTTGGCTATTCCTTGAAACATAAGAGGTATACATGATAGAACTTTGACTGAATGATGCCACTTCAAGTATTACCTAAATTGCAATCTATCATTTTCCTTGAAATGTGCTTGAGTTAATGCATTGGTATATTGAAGTACCATTCCAAAAAGAAAAGTCATCAGAAGGATAACACCAACTCCCTTTCAGTTTTGGGTGGTCTCCCAGCTTAAGTCTAGTTGACGCCATTCATTTTCTTAATACTAATTAAATGCAAGGTGACCTCCTCAAAGACACTTCACAGCTTATATTTGTGATGCACTTTGCCAAGGCTCCATTCTGTTACAAGTAACCTTGTTTTGCAAGTAAAATAATAGTCTGAAAATGTTGAAAGCATCAGGAGCACATACAGGGACACTCAAGTGACAATGCTGCCACTCATTTTGTGTGCGCGCATATATAAACGTGTAATGCAGCTAGGTTTGATTAGAAGGATTTTTTGAGAGAATTCCTTTGGGGATGTCAGCATTTGTACAGTTTGATTGACAAATTGCAACTGGAACTGGTGCAGTAAGGACACACAATAAGCATTCAAAGGGCTATACAGGCATCATCTAACCACTTTGTGCAGTCATTGTGTAGTTGGGTGTGAGGAAATTCTGATATGTCAAACATTGCAGTAAAATCTACATTAGGTGTTGGAGTCTGATCATGGTTAATTTCTTCAGGTTGAAGAACTTCTTCCTAGTTTGGTGCCAGTATCTGAGTGGTCCCATAGAAACAGTAACTCTGCTTCAGGGGATAAGACCACCAGGCCTAGAAGGCCAACAGAACTGATGCCTCAGGGCAGGGTCTTCAAACTAAGACTGTGCTATACCACAGATATTTTGCTGTTCTAAGTGATAAATTTCTTAAAATCTTCTCAATGTGGTTAAAGTGTATGTTGGGCCATTTCCTGCCTGTCACTAGACAGTCAAAACATCTTCATTTCATCGACATTCTGCCACAGCATCTTAGCGGTTGCATCTGTAAACCCATGTGCTGCTCCTTTGTGTTAAGTTTATAATAATAGTCCATAAAGTAGAACTTCCAAAATGACATAAAAACAAAAAAACATCTCTTCTCTTAAAAAGGCAGCTGCTACAGCATCTGAATGCTGCTCTTGAATTAACAACCTCTCTATAACTAGCAAGTTACATGCTCATTACAAGCTTAAAGATTACAGTCTTTCTAGTGTAATATCTTTATTGAACTCGATGCAAGATGGCTGCCTGCAGGGAGTCCCACATGGCAGAGGTCTCATGACTACTGCAAGCCAGATAGGACATGTAATAATGGTTACGTTTCAAAACACAAACATCCCTTTTCTCCTAAAGCACAAAAGATAAATTTGCATGCACGATCATGTGTGACTGTGAGTTACCCACTATATACAACTGTTCTCATGCATTAACAAACTGTTCATTATTCTAGTCAGTCACTGCACATGCATTGCATATATAATTGTTAAACTGTGCAGATCTCAATGGTACGCGTACGCATTGTCACTAGCTGTTCATCTGGGTGATGCTCCCTCTCCAGGGAGTGTAATTCCTGTAGCACTTGTTGCTGCATGGTAACTGTTGCTGTTCTTCCATTTCCATTGTTGGGGACCGACAGACCTCTGGAAGTGATGATCATTCTGTTCTCTGTGCAGTTGGTGAGATCCCATCTTCCTGATCTGTCGCCTGCAGTGAAGGAGCAGCTTCTCTAGTTTGTATATGCCTGTGCTTGCACCAGCATCTTTGGTCATTCACTTCACTACGTACAACTGCCCTACGCATCTCTCAAGTTGCCACATGGGCTGAGCACTGAAGGTTTGGACCCTGACGGGCTCTCCAATGCTCAGCTCTGGCAGCCTTGTCAAAGTGAAATTTGGCTTCCTGCTATCTCACCTTGATTTTTTTCACTCATGCCTGTTAATACTTCTGGTTTCAGTAGCTTTTTTGCTATGGGAGAGTAGTTTGGATGCAGCATCACATTAGTCTTTGGACTGGACTACTTTCCATGCAGTCAATGTGTTTCTCCTCAAGGATTGCCTTGTATACAGCTATGCAGTGGTATACTGGTATTGTCACTGGACTGGTATTCCAGAGACCTAGGGTAATGCTCTGGGGACACAGGTTCAAATCCCACCAAATCAGATAGTGGAATTTGAATTCAATAAATATCAAATTAAAATTCTAATGATGATCACGAAACCATTGTTGATTGTTGTAAAAACCCATGTGGTTCACTAATGTCCTTTAGGGAAGGAAATCTGCTGTCCTTACCTGGTCTGGCCTACATGTGTCTCCAGACACACAGTAATGTGGTTGACTCTTAAAAATGCCCTCTGCAGGGCAATTAGGGATGGGCAAGAAATGCTGGCCTAGCCAGCATGCCCCACATCCCATGAACAAATTTTTTAAAAATGACTCCATTTCTTAATGATTCCTTTGGCGATTTTCACTACCACCTCAGCCTTTCCATTTGACTGGGAATAAGTGCAGATGACGAGTATTGAGTTTCCCAATCCATTGTGAAGTAGCTGAATTCTTCACTCATGACTGAATTGTGCTTTCAAGCATTCTACTATCACTGCTGTCGTCATTGAAGTCGGCTGGTCTACCACCCAGTAGTCAGACTGGTAGTCCACGGTGACAGGATAATCAGTTGCTGTTTTAGTGAAGAGGTCTACTCCCAGATTCATCCATGGTCTGCCTGGGATGTCATGTGTCATCAATGGTTTTGTAGCTTGTTTTGCTTGGTGCTTGTTACAAGCACCACACTGGCTGGTGTGGTCTTTAATTTCAGTGCTCACGCTTGGCCAGTAGAGAACTTCGCTTCCTTTCTCAGACTCAAATCAATTTCTTGATTGCTTGCATGGATACGCTTGAGTATCTCTCCTCTCATCTCCTTGGGGATGATGACTCTATTTCCTTTGTAAAGATGTCATCGCCTTGGGCTGCTATTTCATCATGGTATACTTAATATGCTCCTGCAACATCCTTTCAGACCATCCTTTCATCACCACTTCCTACAGCACTTACAGAGTTGCATTGTGTCGGATAGCTCACTTGATTTGAACAAGGCGCTTGTCTGTCAGGTTGAATGCCTCTGCTGGGTTGATGACTTCCAAGGCATGTCGAGCATTTCTTTGAATCTGGAAGATTTCACATTCTGTTGTAGCGTCCCGAACTTTCTTCATGGGGGTGCTGCTCTCGACAGCATGTCAGCGATGTACTTCTGTTTGCCTTGCTTGTATGTCACGTCCAGATGATATCTCTGTAAATGAAGTAACTTTCCTTGCACGTGCTTTGGAGCAGGTAGTAGCGGCTACTGAAAAATGCTTTCAGGTGGCTTGTGCTCAGGCCCCATTGTTCCTTTGTCTCCTCCAAACAGGTATTGATGAAAATGCTCACAGTCAAAAACAATAGCCAGGCACTCTTTTTGATCTGGGCATAGCATCATTCAGTTTTCGTTAATGCCCTGGATGACTGGTTGTCTGGCTTCATTAGGGTTCCTCCATGGTCTATCTTGCTGGCATCACATCGCAGGTGACTTCATCATTGACATCATAGTACTTCAGCACTGGTGTTGTTGTCACTAATTGTTTGATTTTAGTAAGCACTGCTTCTTGTTCTGCGCCCCAATATCACTGGACATCCTTGGCAGCAAGCTTGCGTAATGGTTCACAGTCCGGTGACAAATTTGGCTAAATTTTTGCTAAAAAGCTCATGAATCCAACAAATCGTTGCACTCCTTGAACATCTACTGGTTGCTGTATCACTGCTACAGCTCTCATCTTGTCAGGATCTGGGTGTAGAATTTTTGTTGTCAGTACACGACCCGTGTACTCGACTTCAGGCATAATCAAATACAATCTTTTCTTGTTCAGCTTCAGGTTCATCTGGCGAGCTCTGTAGCAGTCGTATTAAATCCTGATCATGATCATGATCAGCTATGGCTTTTGCCATTGTGTCTCCATATCCATAGGCTAGTAGATCATCCACTATGACTTCCACTCCGTGAAGGTCGCTTTGATACTCTTCTGCTGCTGTGGAAATGCAAAACTTCATGTGCAACCATCTATATCGGACCGAACGGCATCCAGAGTGTAGTTAGAAAGCTACTACTTTCATCCATTTTCACTTGCCAGTAACCATCCTTCGTAGCTAAAGTAGTAAAGATCTTTGCCTTGGAGAGTTGTGGCAAAATTCCTTCGATGGCTCGCATGGGTAGTGAGCTCTCTTCAGTGCTTTATTTAGATCCTTTGGGTCTAAGCATACTTCAGCTTTCCAGGTTGTTTTACTGCTATCATGCAGCTAATCCAGGCTGTAGGTATTGTCACTTTCTTGATTCTTCCCTTCTTTTCCAGCTTTTCTATCTTGTTCTTTAGGCATGACATGAGGACAGCTGGAACTCTTCTCGGCAGATGCTGAATTGGTCTTACACTCTCATCTACCTCAAGATGATATTCACCAGGAAGACATCCAAACCCTGTAAACACATCTTTGTACTCCTCTAAGATCTTTTCATCTGTCAATGGTTTTGTGTGCAGCAACACATTGTAAATCTCTGTTGGCATGTTTAGGGTTACCAGTCTAAGCTTTAGACTTGCTCCAACTGAGATGAGTGCTTATTGCTTACTATCCAGGACCTGGAACTCCTGATCCTTGGTCTTGCCGTTGCATTGGGCTCTCAGACTAATTTGCCCTCATGGTATGAGTATCGTACTGTCATATAGCCTCAATCTTATTTGAAGGCTTCATTTTTGGATCGTCAAGTGGAACCACTTCACACATGTTTGTGAAGGTCATGATGTTGCATGATGCACCTATCTGACGCTTCTTGTTCACTTGATACTCTCCTTCTACAGTCACCATTCCAACAGACACAAACCATTTATCAGCTACAGACTTGATGGAACCAATCTGTTGCATGGTGTATAGTGCTTCATCAGATTTAACTGCCGATATCTCTCTAGTGGCCATCTGTATAGGCTTGTTTTGCTTCTTTCTAGCCGAACACTTGTGTGTGAAATGCTTTGGCATCTTGCAGTTAAAACACTGCTTCCCCCACACTGGGCAATCCTTCTTTTCCTTTTTATGATGCCCTCCACAGTATTTGATTGAAGTTATACCCAGCACAAAGGAAAATGGTTGTAGTTATTGGCAGTCAATCTCCTCAGTTCCAGGACATCTCTGCAGGGGTTACTTCAGGGTAGTGTCCTCGGCCCAACCATCTTCAGCTGCTTCATCATTAACCTTCCTTCCATCATAAGGTCAGAAGTGGGAACGTTCGCACAATTTTCAGCACCATTCGTGACTCCTCAGAAACTGAAGCAGCCCATGTCCAAAAGGAGCAAAATCTGGACAATATCCAAGCTTGGGCTGACAAGTGGCAAATAACATTCACACCACACAAGTGCCAGGCAATGACCATCACCAACAAGAGAGAATCTAACCATCACCCCTTGACATTCAATGGCATTAAATCGCTGAATCCCCCACTATCAACATCCTGGGGATTACCATTGACTAGGAACGGATCTGGACTAGCCATATAAATACTGTGGCTACAAGAACAGGCCAGGGGCTACGAATCCTGAAGCGAGTAACTCATCTCCTAACTCCCCAAAGCCTGTTCGCCATCTACAAAGCAAAAGTTAGGAGTGTGATGGAATACTCTCCACCTGCCTGAATGAGTGCAGCTCCAACAACATTCAAGAAGCTCAATACCATCCAGGACAAAACAGCCCGCATGATTGGCAACCCTTCCACACACATTCACTCCCTCCACCATCATGTACAGTGGTAGCAGTGTCTACCATCTACAAGATGCACTGCAGGAACTCACCAAGGCTCCTGAGGCAGCACCTTCCAAACCCACGACTGCTCCCATCAAGAAGGACATGTGCAGCAGAAACATGTGAACGCCACCACCTGGAGGTTCCCCTCCAAGCCACTCAGCACCTTGACTTGAAATATATTGCCGTTCCTTCACTGTTGCTGGGTCAAAATTCTGGAATTCCCTCCCTAACAGTACTTACATCACAGGGACTACAGTGGTTCAAGAAGGTAGCTCACCACCACCTTCGCAAGAGGAATTAGGGATGAGCAGTAAATGCTGACCTGGCCTCTGACACCCACATCCTGTGAACAAATTTTTAAAAATTTAAAAATGTTGCATCCTGCCCTTTGAGTATGATTTTTCTGCTCTTTTGACCTGGAATGTCTCTCAGCATAACGTATCTCCTGGTCTGTCTTGTCATACGTATGCTCTAACTGATAGTTTACAACCTCCGCATTTCTGCACACGCCTATCACTTTCTTGAGAGTAAGTTTCTTCTCTTTCAGTAGACTTGCTCTCACTGTCAGATCTCTTATGCCTGAGACAATTCTATCTTTATCTTTAATGGGATCATCTTTTAGTTGCCTGAATTCACATGGTTCTGCAAGCTGTGTTACTGCAGTTATGTACTGGTCAATGGATTCTTTTTCACCTTGAGCTCTAATGTTGAACACATACCATTCATAAGTTACATTCAAGGCTTGCAAAATTTCTGCAGCCTAGTTTTTTCTGTTCTTCAGATAGATTTAGGGTGAAATACAAATTGTAGCAGTCTCTGCCCAGCAGTATTAAAAGTGTTGTTACTCATAATGGCTCCAGCTTGTGAACTAAATCTCATAGTTTTGCCATTCCAAGTGGAAAAATTGCCAGTTCTGTTACTTATCACCTTTCATTTTGACAGGAGGCAGGGGAGGAACATTCACAGCCGTTTTGGCTCAACCAGTGTTTTACTTGCAGCCTTCCGCTTGTGTTAGCTTTTCCTTATCTATGTTTCTTTTTCAGCAGCTTTTAGCAGATTGGAACATTTCTGTGTTCCTTTTTCAGCGGCTGTGGCTTCTTTTCCAGCTCATTGAAATTCAGTCTCAGCTCCACTATTGACGCCATGTTACAAGCTCAAAGACTAGTCTTTCTAGTACAATGTCTTTATTGAACTGGATATAAGATGGCTGCCTACAGGAAGTCCCTCTGGCAAAGGTCACATGACTATGGCAAGGCCGCTAGGATGTGTAGTGATGATTGTATTTTTGGACCAAAACAATGCTGGATGCTTGCTGTGAATATCAAGCTGCAATTCTCCAAATGGCTTAATGGGTAACCACCACCATGGTTTGATCCCCACTCTATGAAGCATTGGGAACTCCTAGGGGGCCTGTTGGACACACCTGATAACATGCTTGTTTTCACTCTAGCATATGGTAATTGTGCTGACGTTAAGGAGCAGTTGTGGGGGCTGGGGGAGGGTGGTGAATTTGTGGTTTCAGGCAATAGAGCAAATAATGGTTAAGAGGCAATTTTCCTAACCTTCTAAGCTACTAGTAACCTACCACCTTCAGCTTGGCAGAAACATTACATTGACATCCCTTGTACCAAATTGTACCTTTGTACTAAGGTAGATAGCTCAAGAAATAAAAGCCCAGCAAAAGTATTATCTTGTTTAAAAATTATAGGGTAGCAACAGCCTCACTGAGGCAAAGATGCACAAAATTTAAAACTGCTGTCTTAAATAACTTACTTACAAATTCAATACATAAAGAATCATTAAGTTCACTACCTCTGTTTGACAATGTGGTAAAGTCTCTTTCACAAGGCAATGCAATTAGATGGAAATCACCAAGGGAGGTTTAATGTCTTGCCGTTAATGCATATACAGCCATCAACCTGTTAATTTTTTACACAGACACATTAACTAGTCTGCAACCGAATGAAATGAAACAGGCACTGATGGAAGAATATAGTACATTTACACTGTTGACCGAAGATGATGTATGGGATCTTTACTACTTGCACTAGCATAAAGAAATCAAGCCCACTGTGCGTTAACATTAAACTGTGCAGAGGGTTCCCTAATTCACCCACGTACCATAGGGTACACCAACCACCCTGGTGGCTTCGCAGAGTGAGTCGGGTTAATTTGTATCATGGTAAAAGCTATCCTGTCCTGAATGTTTATTCATCCACTGGGACCTAAGACTGCCAAAGCTCATTTCACTTAGGAGCCTTAACACATAGAAAGGTCTTGACTCTATTCAATTTGAATCCTCAAAATAAAAAGGTTGTGTTCTCAACCAGACTCCACCTCATCCAACAGGAACAAAACATGTTCAAACATTTTCAATGACTAATTAGCAGGGTTCTTTTATCTTGTTCAAAATATTGGTAGCATTTGCATACAGAACATAGGTTGACACCATTGGACTGTGTCATCATCAAGCAACAATCTGGAAATTGGGTATAATATAATGGGGAACCTTTGTTTTCATTTTTCTATTACTACTTTCCTTCTCCCCACTGCACAAAACACAAAGAGACACAGACATGTCAATAGTAAATATAGCACCAATGCCAGCAATCTAAGTTTTACTGTTAATGTTTGCACTCAGCTAAGGCTTCATCTCCATATATTTTAGAAGTTGCTTGTAAAGATCATTGTAGAGAACAGTAAATCCCAGTGTGTCCAAATTACAAATGTTTCAGGCAGAACCTGGCTCCATTAAGTCAAAAAAAAAGTCGACTTACTGATGACTCCAACGGAAAAATGTAATGGAGTGAAATATTAGTAAATAAAACAGCAGGAACAGGCACAGGGGAAAAGCAAGTAACACAGACTTGCTTACCTCTCATGACTTATTCATCGTGAGGCACCAGTGTGAGATACAATTTGCCCTCGAGTATTGCAGCACATACCTTTCCTATTTAATCAAATAGTAAGTAACAGAAGGGTTCTGACACAGGCTTACATACTTATTCAAAACATTAAAAAAAAACTGTCAGCAAATGGTTTGAAAATATCTGATTTTCACAGGTTTCCCCTCTCAGAATTAACCCGACACGTGGTGTTAATAAATGCCTCGTCTAAGAAAAAGAACGGGGTGCACAAGTATTTATTTTTGTTCACATTGTCATTCCTGTAGGAATAAAGTAACACTCCGTTTCTGCAGTTGTTACAAGTGTATTGGATTCTAAAACACTATAAATATGGGTTACACATGGTCCCAGTCCGTTCAGTGTGGCAGACATCATGTCCAATTTACTAGATGTCATTAACAAATAAAATAGATAGAAGGAGAGAGACTGGAATCAGATGAAGAAACACAAATATTGATTGTGATAGTAATAAAGGGATAGGTTCGTTCTGAGAGTTTTGCTTTCCTGAAAACTGCTTATGGTCTTGTTTCTCTTGAAACAAATGAATGGAATAATTATCTTTCGGTGATGCTGTAGCTAGCCTAAGAAGGGGCCTATGATCAGACGAGGCCTAGTGGGAAAGCAACTGGTAGATGCTTAAAACAAATAACCATACTATAAAACCGTGTTGGGCTTTTTATTTAACCTTGCTTAATTGAATTAAGATGCTTGCTGAAATAGTTCACTGGTGCATGGAAGTGGAAGTTGTTTTAGTGAAGAACACTACGGTTCACTACGAGCCATAATGAATAGCCCATAAACAGCCAACATGAACAACGAAGTCTCGGAGGATGGTATTTGAAGGAACAGCATTGGGTGAGATAATAAAAGGAGGATGTAAGATCCAAGCCTGATTATTAAGTTCAGAATTGGCATGTATCAAGGCTCAAGAAGCTAATAGCAGGTGACATTGAAGGTGGGCTTTTCAGCCCAAGGTTTAGTTAAAGTGCTCAACATTTTAAAGGGTATCTTAAAATAAAGCAAATCTTTACAGGGCAAAAAGGCCTTGTTAATAATCCATGGTTATGTCCAGCCCTGAAAAAGGGTATAAGTTAAGAGAGGTTGGGAAACCTCAGTCCAGTAGGCAATGGAGAGAAACTCCAAAGGGTGGATCCATGTATAGCTTGAGAAGTTAGGTATGAGGCACCAGCAGAAAAGAGAAAGCAGAAGAAAGAAGCTGTTTGTGCATGCCAGTCGTCTTGCCCGATTAGGACCATTTCTCACTACTTGTCACGGTCGTACATTTTTGCTGTATAACTAGCGTGTTATATCATGTCTTAAGCTCTGATTAAACTCGACATACCCAAGCATTGCTTGCAGTCAATCCGAATTGAAAGATCAAAATCACAACACTATTCAGTTTCTGTCCTTTTTCCCTTCCCTTTTTATGCTGGCACTTGGCTCTCCCCCACCCCCAAACTCCAGTTAATGCTAACAGTCAATGAAATGGAAAATCGCACAAGCTGTAGGGGTGATGGATCCAACAGCACCAGTTTTACACATTTACCAAATTTAAAAATTCTCCCCAACATTTCTTAAACCTTTGAAGTATTAGGGAATTATTTAATTTTTTTCCTTTTTATTCCTTAGAAAAGGGACATTTGACTTGTTGCATACGAGGTCATAACAACTGACCTATAAATCTGAAGCAACCATGTGCGATCTAATGAACAAAAGGGAATGATTTGGTGGGGAAATTAGAAGTAAAGGACCAATTCCATGTAGAATTGTAGGTGTATGTGAAGTTCTTGGAATCTGTAAAGACCCGTCAATTTTCTTTGCCAATATTTACTTTTATGTACTTTTGGTGAAAATAAACTAGATTCAATTCTAATTTTATCATCATGGGTTCCATGCATGTGTAACAGGTAATATTCCTATAAATGTGACCACTTCTTTGGGTTTACTTAACTAGGTTATTAATTTGTTCAGTCTCTTATCATCAAATAGGAGCTATAGCATCGGTAGCCATTAGGCCAGGCAACTGTTGTGTTGGTTAGGAATAGGGCAGGGAAGCTACCACGTTGGTAAGGATTGGACCAGGAAGGCTACTATATCGAGGAGTTGGCTTGTGGGCCACTGCATTAAAGAGTAGGGAAAAAGGTGTGTAGCATCAGGTGGAAGTTGCCCCAGCGAGCTTCAGTATATGGGGAAGGGCAAGACAGGAATTTTCCATCCATTAATTTAGGTGGTTGGAGACTTGGGCAGGCTCCTTTAAAGGGGTGCATTTTTCTCTGCCTGATTCCTCTCCAAGATCAGGAAATCTAATACACTTTGATATACACATGAATGGGATCTCAGTTTAACAGAACTCAGATAAACTCAGTAAAGCTCAGAGATCCCACATTCACATAAAATGTGAAGTTTCCATATTATTGCAAATGACAAGGTTACCACCTCTGATTTAGAACGTGGAGACAGGGTTGATCCTGATCTATCCAAGGTCACTAGTTCAAAGCTCATTAAATGACATTAAATTAATTTGAAAATTGGATTTGTTCAGTAAATGAATATATCCTGCTTTATAAATATGTGACCAGGCAGCGGTAATTGTCCCAACAAACCAGAAAAAGTGTTTATTGTAACTGTAGCTGACACTGATAACTAAATGAACATAAATGTTCAGTCAGTGTATCAAGCCCTGGAAGGAGAACAGTCCACCTTGGTTGTGCATTGCTTTATATACAACCAGCAGCTCAGAAAATCATCTATTAAACTTCAAAAGGTGCTTTCCCCTGTGAAGAACTGCAGGTCACGTATATTTGACACCTTTTTAGAAGTCTCATTTCTGAAGGTACTAAGGATAGATTGCACACATCACAATAGTGGATAGGGTGACCCTGGCAGTTGTAGAAGGGCTTCTGAGGTCTAAATTGAGATGAATTGCAAAGAGAATGGAAGTGGAGCCCAACATTTTAACTCATCCATGGCACATCTAACTTACAAATGCTTAGACCCACAGTGATTGCCAAGTGGCAATCATCAGAATGTAGAGCGAATATACACTCAAACTATTCTCTTCTCAAGGTCATTTCTGTCAAGAGTGGCTATCAGTTACAGTATACATCAGATAAGACAATAATGGTACATCTATGAAACAACAAACTGAAGTGACTTACATAGGGAATACATGCCCTATGTGAAAGAGACATACAATTCTTGGAAAGGGAAAAACAGGCATTGATGCAATTCAGGCCAAAGTTGATTTTCACTCCCAATTATTAAATACCATGAGTAAGTAAATGTTACTTTTGCTCAGTAAAACTTGGCTAAAAAAACAAAATCAATAAACTCACAACAGAAACAATTCTTTAGCTAGCTTACAGCTTCCCTTTACTGATATTATTTCTGTAACAAGTCTTATTGGTACAAAAGGTCTCCTGTTCAGGCCTGGTCATGGTTTGGATTTTATGACCATTCTCCACAGAAAGGATATGGGGGGAAAAGGCTACCTAATTCTCTGTTTTAAAATTGGTGTGTTACTGCAAGTACCAAAAAGGTGTTTGAAATGATGGCTGCTAATATGTTAACCAGTTGGCTTTCCTATTGCTCCCTCAATTGACCATACATAAGGAATGCGTAAGCTTGTCTCCATAATTGTTCAACACATTACACCCACTGTTGGAAGATTTTCTGTCCCTGTGATTGAACAGCCAGTTTAAGAATCAATACTTACATCCTCAAAAAAAGTTTAGCTTTTGCAACATAAATTGCTGAGGCAGAATAGTTCCAAAAAATTGGTTTTAAACAGAGGACTTAACCTATTTTAGGTCAGTTCCAAGACAAACTGCTAAAGTGGACTAGCCTAGAGTGTTCATTATTTTTGAGTTATTATGTATGGCTAAATTATGTAGATTAAACTAAGTGAACCGGATAACTATTACTCTGCGCAGTAGGACTTGGGGACAGCTCATCATCACCTCTTCAAGGATAATTAGGGTTGGCAATAAATTCTGGTCTCATCAGCGATGCCTATCTTCCATGAACACATTTTTAAATGTTAGGCATTAGTGCACATGAATGGAAGAAACGCAACCACTTTAACCATGCAAGTGTTGCAAAATAAATAAACAATGCAAATTTCACCTGTTAGACATGCAATGAAAGATATCCAATGAACCAATCGTCAATACATGTTGTTGGCAGTCAAAGGTCACACCATAATGAAATATGGTTTGAAGGTAGGCAAGCGGCCAAAGTAAGTCTGCCTGGTAATCTTACACGTACCAAAAATTGCTGCAGGCATCGTGAAAACAGACCCACGCAGGAAGTTGTTTGATCTACTTGCCTGCGTATTTTGAAACAGGCCAGTGAGGAAGTACAACCATACAAGGCTAGCCTTTTTGGAATGGTGTAGTGAGTCTGTCCAATTCTACCTCTCTCAACCCCTCTACTGTTTCTAACTCATTACACTACTTGTCCGACATCCAGTATTGGATGAGCAGAAATTTCCTCCAACTAAATATTGTGACGATCAAAGCCATTGTCTTCATCCTCTCCACAAACTTTTATTTCCTAGCCATTGATTCCAGCCCACTCTCTGGCCACAGTCTGAGCTGAATTAACTGTTCAGAACCATTTGTTATATTTGGCACGGGGGTGAGTTTCTGACCATATAACTGTACCATCACCAAGACCACCTTCTTCCACCTCCATAACATTGGCTGACTGTGCCCCTGACTCATCTTATCTGTTGCTGAAATCTCCATTGGTACCTTTATCTCTTGACTTCCAACATGCACACACCTGACCATCCGCACATCTTCCACACTCCATCAATTTACAGTCATCCAAAACCCTGCTGTTCATATCCAAACTCACTCCAAGTCACATTCACCTATCAACCCTGTGCTCGCTTACCTACATCTGGTAATGTGTCCATTTTAAAATTCTCATCCCTATTTTCAAATGCCTTCATTGCCTCACCCCTCCTTATCTTTGTAACCTCCTCTGGACAATCGTCTGAGATCTCTGCATTCCTCTAATTCTGGCCTTTTGTTCATCCCCAATTTTAAATCGCTCCACCATTGGTGGCCATATCTTCGGTTGCCTCGGCCCGAGGCTCTGGAATTCTCTACCTTAACCTCTCCACCTCTATACTTCTCTTTCCTCGATTAAGACATTCTTTAAAACCCAAGTCTTTGATCAAGGTTTTAGCTATCTGCCCTAACATCACTTTGTATGGTACGGTGTCAAATCTTGCTTTATAACATTCTTGTGAAGCACCTTGGGATGTTTAATTACCAAAAACAGTGATCAAACAATTGAGGGAAATCTGTATGGTAATGTTATATTTCCTGCACCTGTAGATGACACTGCTTGACAAACCCATGAAGAGAACTATCAGGAGTCCTCAGACCTGCCTATACACAATGCATTCTTCATTGTCAGAGGTTGACAAAAGGAAGCATTTAGAAGCGAACATTTATTTGTGCACTTGAAAGCACCCGGTCAGTATCAGACAGATACTGATACAGTAAATTGAATATTGGAACTTCCACAAGATTATTGGACTTCCAGTCAGAACAGACTGCACTGACATTGTATAGATCAATGATAAGGCCATTTCAGAGTATGGGCATACAATTTGGGTCAATGTATTTCAAAAATGATACGAACCACCATTACAAAAGCTTTAGCAAAGAGTGATAAAAATGTTTCTAGACTTCAGGGTGCTAAATTAAGATGAAAGATTCAAGTGACTAATCTTATTTTTACTACAGAAAAAGGACCAAGCAGGAGAAATTATACAAATACTGATGAGAAGGCACTGAGCATTGGGCTACAGGACAAGTATAAAAATCATAGAATTTGAGTGAGTTTGGAGATCAGACTGATGTTTCTTTCTCCTGTAGGACAGTGAAACAGACTCCTCAAGAATGTTAAACAAAAGCAAACTGTTGAAAATATTCAGCTGGCCTGACAACATCTGTTGAGAGAGAATGTAAGTTAATGTTTCAGGTAAATCACCCTTCAGCAGAACTCAGGGATGTAACAACTCCAAATATTCCCAGATCTGATGAAGGGGTTATTGACCTGAAATGCTACCTTTGTTTCTCACCCTAAAAATGCTGCCAGACCTGCTGAGTATTTCCAGCTTTTTATGGTTTTATATCAGGTTTCCAGCATTCACAGGACTTATCCCCGAGAAGGTAGTTGATTTAGGGTCAGTCAGCACGGTTAAAGTAGCACTGAATAATCTATTACTGCTCCTATATTCAGAGTAGTTAAGCCAACATTTGCTTACAGTTGGAGTCAAGAGTTAGAGAGAAAATTAGCAACACAGATTTAATATTTTTTGAAGAGGGAAGTAGTAGCAAAAAAAGTCTACTCTCAAGTAGTAGATTGACTGATTTGAGAAAGCAATTGTCAAGAAATAATCATATTTTTTCCTAATATTATTGTGGGATATTTTAAAGCAGGCTTGTGTGTGTGTGTGTGTGTGTGTGTATGCGTGCATGTGTATATATGGTTGTGTGTGTGTGGTTAATTTAATTAAAATAGAGGTGGTTAGACTGCAAGGTTTAAATTATCAAAGAATTTAGGTGTAAAACAAACATTTGAAATAGAGATGAGTATAGCTAGGGTGAGGTCAATAGAGGTGATGTGAATGAAATTTGCATTTTGAAATAAGTGGGAAAGGTGTTTAATTTTCACAGGGGCATGGAAAACATTTACAACTGGCAAGATAAAAACGGAGGGGTATTACATTGACTTTTCCCAAAAGTGTTGGCCATAATGAGAATGTGAAAGATTCTGGGAAAAGTAATTCTAAAGACAAGTGGAAACATGGGATTTACAGATCAAAAAGGGAGGAATATATTTAAAGAAGGCTGTGAGAGTTCTGGCTACATGAGGTCTTGAAAGGTGACTGTGTGAAACAGACTAGGGAAAACGCCTCTAGCCACTCCGATGAAATTTGCTGTTTCAGTAACCAAAGTTGTGTTAAAAGCCTTTGCAAGTCCACTGTCCACTGGGTGCTTATGGTAAAATTGCTGGGTGACTTCATAAATTTGGAATCTATTTGGATTGCTGCCTTAAAGGGGGTGTATAGTCGGGAGTCGGGTTAAGTAGAAATAACTGTGTAACTGCAATCTTGTATGTGTTTGTGTTTAAGTTTGGTGTTCTTTTATTAATAAATGTTTTAATTTAATCATTAAAATTTCTAAAGGCAATAGCGGACTCATTACCTCTGACTTCTGTGCAGAAGCCTTCTCTTAATAAATACAAATTGCAAAGTCGTTGTGATAGTGTGGCCAAGTTACCCTAATGGATTTGCACAGCAAATATCACCTGACATATCATAACGCAAGCGATTACATAACAGTTCTGGATGGAGTATGGGTATGAGTAAGTGGTTAGTTCCCTCTGTGATAGAAAGCGTGAATCTCCATATCAGGAGCTCAAACCATCAGAATAAATAAATAAAACTCAATTCAATACATCCAACAATGCCTGACCAATCATACAATTCATGAATTACAGATGGCCACGGTAGAACGTGTCATGATCTGTAATTTGCATTTGCTGGTTTCACCATGATAACTGCATTTTTCTCAGTAAGAGTGAGAGGGAATATGTAATGGATAGGGCACATAAAACAAACAACACCAAGTACAAAGACGGTCCATGGGATCTCAGGGTTTATGTGATGGAAACCATTCAAAGCAGACCTCCCCAAGCTTTAGAACATGCAAACCAGCCTTACAGCTCACAATTTAAAGATGATGCACACTTTAGATTATCTGCTGCCATTTCTTCCCCCCCCCTCATCCTCTCCCATTTATGCCTAGGCTTGCTATTATGCACAAAATGATCATTAACATGATGGGTGTCGTTACAAGTGGAGATTACAACATGTAAATTTTTGAATAATTTACATAAATATATAAAACCCCTGAATAGATGTGTAACAAATTTTCATGTCACTCACAGACATCAGTTTCTGATATGATTTATAGAACTGTGCCGTTAAATTTAAGAATAAAATCATTAAGCATATTTTAAATGAACATTAGCTCAAACCCCTTAGAACACACCAACAGATTTACGATCTATTCTCCTCTCTGAACACGGGAACATGTTCATTATTCATTTAACTGGGCCAGTACATCAATCATTCTAACGACAGCTCTAACCAGCATCCACTGAATTTCCAAACTCTACTAAATTGCACTAGGATTGGAAATGCTGCACTGTTTTCCTCTGTAAATAACTGTCATTAGCTACACTCTCATGGAAGTTTTTGCATTAGTCTACCCAAAAGTGTAGAAAACCAATCAGGCACATTATTGCTTTGCTGCTTTTATGTTAGAATTGCACATCATTGGGCAAGTAGCATCAAAAATGAGAGAGCACCATTTTGTTAATACACATTTAATATACTAGGTTGATGCAGTCACACAAAGCACACCCTGTAATATTGATTTATTCACTTAATTTACCATTCAACACCTTTGAGAAAGGAGAGAGTTTTGCCAACTTTCCTCTGACATTTTCTCTTACCTTTCCCTACCAGAAGGTGGTGACTCATGCTAGAGTACAAATTAGCAGTTGCTAGAGGTCCTGCGGTGCCTACCTGATATTTAGCCTTTCACACAGCTCACCAGATTGCGAACAGGAGCAAGAACCTGACCATATTTCTCTCTTCTCTGGCAAAAATGTTCCGAGACTTCTTGTCGCATTCCCCATCACTGCCGCAATAGACGGCGTTTAACTCAACAGCGATCAGACCAGGGTCCTTTTTGTGCCTCAACGTCTGACTCATGCTCAACGAGGCTGTGAGAATAAAAGTCTCTTTTATTCTGGTGCCTATAAGAATGCAACAGAAGTCAGTTTGGGCAGTCTTAGCCCAGCTCCCAATGGGCCATTACAGGTACAATTAATTTGGTGTTGGCACCATAAAACGTGCTCTAAATGCAGTTACTTGATGTTTCGCTTAGTGAAGTGCAGCTGTGGGAAGTAGTAATGTTATTCTGGTGTAACAGGAGATGCTGTTCTCATAATGATGAGTCAATATTCTTGTGCCCTACAGTTACTTTGTTAGTTCACTGTTGGTAGAAGGAAGAGCAGAACCTCAGGGTGGTAATGTCAATAATTTTTTCACCCCTTGCCCAGGCTAATTTCACTTTTTATCACCATCATTACGGGGAGGATGGGATTGAAGGGGAGGTAAAGCAAAGACCCTATTTTGGCCTCTCCTGTGTCAATCCAATGAAGATCAATACAAGCATGAGGATCAGAACTTCATCTTTCCACCTTGCACTTTGCAGCTGTCTGAGTTTGACTTTAATAGCTGCAGACCTTCACAATGGCACCCAATTTCTCTCTCTGGCAGTGAGTGCCAGCAGTGTGGGATGGGTGTGCCAGCACTTTTTTGTGTGGGGGGTAGGGAATGAGGAGATTGTTATTTGGAGTGGAGATCTCCTGTCTGAACACGATGGGGATTGTCTGCTTTTTATCTTCCTCCGAACTCCATTACCGCCTCCTCCATTTTGATAGGTTTTTGTACATCCCTTTCTACCCATCCCCTTTTATTTATTCACAAACTCTGGGCAGAATTCCCCCCCACCCCCCACCCCCATTGGGGGGGAAGCTTTGGAGCAGGGCACGTGGAGGACCGATTGGCGCTCCCAATCGGGGGTGCGCCGCCATTTTACATGGGCGGGCCAATTAAGGCCCGCCCAGTGTGACATCCGCCAAGAAGCGCCATGTGTTCCCTGTGAGGGCGGGGGATGGAATTCTCTGAGCCGAGTGTGCTGTTTCGCACATGCACATGAAAGAGCGCACTCATCTCCCTGAGGCTAAGTGCTGCCTCAGGGAGAACAGCTCCACATTAAAAAAAAATCTTAAAAATAGAGAAAAAAAAATTCCCTGACATGTCCCCTCATGTGACACTGTCCATCACTTTCAAATCCACTTATATTACATTTTTTAAAACCTACATGAAACCTCAACCTGCCCGTGGATGAGGTTTCATGCTTTTTCTAACGCCCACCAGGGATCCCGGTCTGCTCACCAATGTTAAGGTTGGACGGACAGGTCCACTAATTACTTTAATGACTCTGTCAATGGCCTCAATTGGCGACTGACAGGCCGATGGGTGCACAGCTGATTCTGCTGAGCCCCCGCCTACCTGAAAATTGAAATGGGGCGCGGTGATGTCTGGAGTTCCACCCGAAGTCCTCGCGCGTCATTTTACGTGTCGGTGAGCGAGCCCTGGGACATCCTGGCCTCCGTGTCTCATACATTTCTTTTGCTTCTCTCTATGGTTCCTCTTGCCTCTTATCATTTCTGCCATGCAAACATCTCTTCTCCCTCCCAGGTATTTCACAAGTTTTCCATAGCTTTTTCTTTGTGTCACTTTCATCTTCCCTTTCCCTTGTTCTTTTCCATGTGGAACGCTGCCAATGTGCAAGTAACTTGCAGGCCCGAGGAAGGGTTTTTACCATCTACCGAGTAATTCCAGTCTTCTCCTGCTTCTTACTTCTGTATTCCGAGCCAATCACCATAAAGCTGTATTTTAAACCTGGCCAATGTTTCCTTTCTTCTATTATCTTGTCGACAGAGTATTCGAAACATGAGGGAACCATTTACACCCACCTCATTAACGGAGATTGGGCTCCACCTCTGATGGAGACCGTGTGCTCAAATCCGTGAAAAATTAATATCTCTGCCGGAACTGGAAAGAAAGCATAGAGCAACACAACTGGTCAAAATATAAACCAGTGATTGTTTCTTCGGTCAGATCCTTTTGAACATCATTAGAAAATCAGGCAGGTTTATATTTTGATTCTTACTGGCTGAGTAAGAGCTGCATTTCAGGAATGGTGCCAGCAGCACTCAACTGACATCAATACATTGGCAGCTAAAGAGTGCTCGAAGTCAGGTGGAGCAAAAGCATCTCACAAGCCCAAAAAGTAGTTTGTCACTGTGAGAAGGAAGCTAGTGCATTTGAAGGATGAACTTTGGTGTGCTGAATGGTGTTTTCCTATCACATGTCTTCTCACAAGTCACAGTGAGACGCACTTGCATACTAAACAAGTTGGGCTGGATTTTTACAGAGGTGCGGAGATGGGCTTAGAGGTGACACTGCCAGCAATTTTGTGCTATTGATCAGCACGCTGGTCTGCTGGCTTGTTCCACCTCCGGTGTACTTTGAAGGAGATTGTTTCGGGAGTGGGGGTGGGGGAGCGGGGGAGGAGGACCCATATAGACTAATCACTGCGCCTTATAAAAGGCACTCTCCTGGAACCGCCTGGAATTTCCAAGAAAACAGGCCCCCACTGAGCCCAAATCCCAGCTGACAGCAGGATGCCCTCTTAGTCTCCCACCTACATCAGCAGCTCCCACCTCTGACTGTACGGCTATCGGTCTTCCAGTGTTGGATGGCCCGCTGTTGGCCCTCCTGACATAGGATCCTCCGCAGCTCTCCCAGTTTCCTTTAATTGGACAGGGGTGATGGACGCAGCCACTATTGGTTGCCTCATGCAAAATCTCCCTCGGTTATCCCACTGCCAGCATTGGTGGGTTGCTGACCCGCATTTCATCCCGACAGTGGGATCAGGATCCGGGAATTAAAATCTTGCCCGTTATGGACTCTTTTCACTTAAATGAGAGAACTGCAGTGACTCTATTACCTCAGAGGTGCTTATACTGACTGAGTGAATTTAGGTAGGTGTCATTGTCTAAGCTCATTTTCACGACTGCCTCAGGCTTTACTCTGAAATCTTGAAATGCACAGGATCAGAGTCCTGTCAATAAAGCTGATTGCTTTATCTAGGGATTCATTCCTTAGTAAATTGTAATGAGAGATACTGAAGCAAGTTAATTGACCATGCAGTCAGTAATACCAGCAGTCATCCCTGACAATTTAATACGGTCGCTTTAATACTTCTCCAAGGCTATAGCATATTGGCATAAAATATGCAGAAGCTGAAACAGTTGTTCAGGATTGATGGAGGTTTCAGATTAATTTATAGAAGGGACAGGTATTTGATTGTTTTACACAACTTTGCAATTTTAGTTATGTGGCTTTCTTTTCTGGTCAGGTTTTGTACTCATCAAAATGAAAGATGTCCTTGATGTGGTGAGGAATGCTTTATCCTCCCTGACATTTGCAATGCAATGTTAAAATCATGCACACCCATGGCACGTACAGCTTTATTTGCCTATGAGGGATCTGGAAGCAAGAGGATAGGCTGGGCATCTGTCTAGATATCATGTATTGTTGCTCTGCAGTGTAGTGCTTGAAAAAATAATGTGTTAAAAATCTCATCTGCTCTACCTGTGTTACTTTGCTTCAGGACACCCTGTCTTGAATTTTACCGTTTTTCACACTATAAATCCTCACAAGTGTGTCATTTTAGGACAACTTTGAGTTTCGGGATCACATCAACGTGGAATTGTGCACAATAGTTAAACTGAATCCACGTGGAGGCAAAGTGCAACAACTTTACAGTAGATTTTTCTCAATTGGGACTTGAGTCCATTAATTTTTGTTCAGCTACTCATGGCTTAGCCATGAGGTCCTTGACTGAATGACCACTAATAAAATGTTTCAACATATATTCATTTATAAAACCACTAATTAGATAATAATAGATCCGGATTCTGCTTTTTGAGGCAAAAGCTTCACTTTTTTTACGAGCTACTTTCTGATGGGACTAAATTCAATGTCCTCTTAATGCAATGTACTTTTTCACCATTTTAATGGGACGAGAGCAGTGCTGAATGCATTAAGGTTACAGTTTCATACGCAGCCTCCCATGCCCTAATTAGTAAGTTCCTTTTATTTACTACAATACTTGCTTTGACACTTATCCGTTTTTCAATGACTTTTACATAAGAAATTCTAAAATATGCACCATGTGATGGGATGAAAAATATTACAACCCTGCACCGAAGCTTTGTCTTTACATCTTCGAGACCTTTGATTCAAATCCAACTTAAACAAATAAGCAGGCCTCTCATTCTGACAGCACCTTGAAGGACAACACTGCATTAATTGGCGAAGGAACTGAAAAGTCAGCTGCATTTTGTATTTGGGTCTGAGGTAAGCTGCAGGTATCAGAATAGGCACAGCTACATTCTGAGTATCCTATAATGGATACTCATTAATAAAATCACATGCTGTGTGTTTGTAGACCTGGGTCTTGTTAATACAGCAGCATTTAAAAACAGTCAGCATGGCTCCAAGTACAGTAATGAGCTAGACGTCAGTACAAGGATAATTTGATCTGATCTTTCAAGAATTTCGGTTATGATGTATATTCTAAGTCCGTTTTAAGACAGTTGGATTTTTCTTGCTGTTTAAGGGGTTGGGATGTCACAACACAGTGAGGAGGAACTAATTAAGGAATGAGCACAAATGATTTCCTTCCAGTTGATGTACTCCCAGCAAAATTGTTTATGGTGTTGCTACATATAGCAACCAGAGGGAATCATTCCCACAGGTCCCATTGCATTCACATTGCCAGTTTGTTATCAGCACCAACCAGCAACATAAACTAGGTGCCCAAAAGCAATGATTCCACCAAGAGAAATAATTTTGACTGGTGCCTCCTTAGGGAACAAACAAATTGCTGTTGGAGGATGTGACAAACATGTTCAGAGAGCAAAGTATGAGAGGTTATTGAACATTTTTAACTTTGTCCTCCATTGGGTGGAAACATTGTGTGGGAGGGGTTAAAAATCAGCTGAGTGGACTTCTGCCTTAGCGGAATGTTGCTCTGTTTCCACTAAGGTGCCATTTTATCTTTGCCAACTTTCCAAACAGGTGGAGGCCTCGTTAAAAGTCATAATGTAAGGATCTGATGACGTCGTTCGCATCCAAGTGTAAATTTATCATAGAAACCAACAATTCCCCAGGGTAGTCAGCAAAAAAACAGGCAGAGTCATCCTTTGTGACTTCACTGTTAGATTGGTTTGTTGTTTGTCCTCAATTCTGGCATCATTGACTCTTAACAAACGCCATGAAGATGCCACAACCCGATATGGCATATATATTTACCAATTTCAAAATCTCAACGAGATCTTGGTTTATTTTCAGCTACTGTATGCTCTTCAGGTCTCCCCACCCCCAGCCCCTCCATCCCCACAGGCTGCAATCACTGGGAGATCTATGAATTGATGAGAACTCATGCACCGCTATTCTCACTGTAAAAATCATTGAAAAAGTTGCACCTTGTTTAGTAGGACGTTAATGAATTTTTAACAAGGAACTAACTTTATAACACTACTAAACGTCCTCACTTGCTATGTAATGTTCCATTTCTGGAATGTCAAACATCTCCATTATAATGAAAAAAAATCACCCTTTTTGAAAAAATATTTGTAAAGCTTGCTTATTTTAGCTTTAACTCAATCCAATCATAATCATCTATTTTGCTATTTAAAAGTTTAACTGTGAAGGATTCGTTACTTTTAACTTCCTGGTTTGCTGTCTGAGAACGTGATTGGCTGACATCACGGCTGCTGCACGCCAGGTGACAGATCTAAACAGCCATTGGGAAAGGAGGAGACGGCACCAAAGATCACGAGACCCTTGTGGGCAGTTTTGAGGTCAGTGCCAAGAACCTTTGCTTCACTGCTAAACGTACAAATAATTTCACAACCCTGGAAGTCAAAACAAAGCATACCCCAAATGTTTGTTACTTGGGTTTGGAAAAATGAACAAGAAGTTATGCTCAAAATGGCCTGATCCTAGTTTTGCATTTATGCATTATGAACATTGTAGATTCATTCTGCCTGTGTAAAAATACAACACCCGTGATTGAACCTGGACAACCCTTGTCACTTGACTTCCAGGTGGAAAACATGCAAATAGCCATGAGATGTGAGCTGCCAAAGAGAAAAAAAAACCCAGTAAGATTCAACCATTTCCAGCATTTTATACAGTTTAGGTCATTGGTTAAAACTCCAAGATGACAGTGTCATTTGGGATGAGGCTTTTTTGTGCTACTGAGAGGGACTGATGTGATGACCAGGAAAAGAATGTGAATGAGGCTTGTTGAAGGTCAGCTCACGAAATCTGTCAGACCGCGGGCATGGCAAATGAGCACCCGTTCAAGATGCTGGAGATCAGCTCCCACTGATGCAGTTCCACACCAACAGCTTCACCAACAGCTATGGGTGCATGATGAGAACCAAGTGGAGGCAAAATATCTTTCTATATCTTCATGCAAGTAGCTATGAAATAGGAGAGTTATTATAGGAGGGAAAAGGAAAGAACAAAACAAATAAATGACTTGTATCTTGAACAAATCCACCATGGGTGGAGAGAAGACACGCTAACTGATCTTACAAATGTTTTGTAATGTTAGGTAAATGGGATTAGAAACTTTATATTTGCAAAGCTGTCCCTTTCAGTGTCAGAATGGTGTTGAAATATTTTTACCCAACATCAGTCCTGTACTTAACTAGACTGCAGTTTTAGACAAACTCTGTCATGCTTAGGTTGCAGTGCACACCAGGAGCTGCACATTGTGAACTGCCCACGAGCAGCATCATTGCGTGGTCTATTATTAGGATTATAATTATATAAGCACAAATGCCCTGTATCTAAGACTGTGTTCATTTTTCCAGTGTTTTGTGAAAGGTGGCAATTTGGGATTACCAAAATTAGATTCAACATAATATTGTTTATTACTTATATAGAACAGCTCAATGGAAAAAAAGTGTTTTGACTGTATTTTACACTATTTCGATCTTGAAAGGAATTTAGCAATGTGCTGAAAAACAACCATTGAAGAAAGCAGATTCTTCCCTCTGGAGGTCATCTGGAGCCTCACAGCTCACCATGGCAACCTCGTACATCTGGATATTTTATTGGGCAGAGTTGATTATGGCTGCACTTCCGTGTAAGTTTACATGCTTATAGCTAAACAGTAGGAATGCTCATGATCCTACTGATCTTACTGACGAGCAGACTTATAGAACCATTTTTAGATTCCTGCAGGCACGATTGTGTATATTATGCTTATTAAAATAGCCCTTCAATTATTCCTTCAGATATCTGACTACGATTACACAAAATACTGTTACCAGAATAATTTGACAGTTAACTGAGTATTTGGCGTTGCTGCTAAAACTTTATAAGTCTGAGAGACTGCAAATCATCATTGCCCAGTTGTTTGATGGCAAGTTTGCAGTGAAGCATCTATTTCACTGGTCCACACAGATAGGGCTTTAAAAATATCAAGTCATGACATAGATGGCAAATGAAGAAATATATTATAAATGCAGCAATTCACAAAGGGTTAGCAATTAAGTCTTGAAAAGAAGTCTTGCATAATGGACTCAGTCTGATGAGCCTAGTTCGAGTGTCGGGTTGAGATAAGACACAAAAGACAGGAGATGTTTAACTAAGACTAAGATTTTGACTTACTCAAAACCCATTTACACAAGGTACATGGGCCCTCCTCACGGGGAGACCTGAGGCTGGTTTATGCCATTGCTTTCTATTGCTATGGCAATAGGCTTTAGGGCAATATCATGAGGGAAATAAATCTTTGTGGCATGAACAATTTCCAGAACAGCCCACCATGTATAAAGTTTACCTTCCTAGCTTCTAATTTTTGTGATGTAGTACTTCCTCCTCTCTGGTCCTTTTAGCTACCATTGTTGCCAAGGTCAGTGAAGCACAACTCTAACAAGTAGCTGGTCACTCAGGGTATATCACTGGCCCTCTATCCAGCTCTACTTGTCCCACCCTCCCCACTAAACCAGCTTATATTTCACCTCTCTTCTATTTTTAATTAGTTCTGTTGAAGGGTCATTCGGACTGGAAACATTAACTGTGTTCCTCTCCGCAGATGCTGCCAGACCTGCTGAGTTTTTCCAGGTACTTTTGGTTTTGTTTTCACTCAGGGTATTAATATGTTAGAATGAAAGCATTTCTTTAGGCTTCTCTACATAGCTGAATGTAGAGTGAAGTTTGCTACAATATGCCTCATTATGTATATTGTTGAGTTTAATTGAGGCATGATACATGTCTGTCCGAATGTGAGCATCGTGAACCTATTTTTTCCCAAGTATACTCATTGCTCCACTTGAATGTGGCAGTGACTAAAGTACCAAGTCATACGATGTAAGAAATCAGCTGTGGCCAGAGGAGCCTCCATTGCAAGCCGCAGATTTCCATGTTCCGAATGAAAAAGTAGGAACAGATGGTTGCTAAAAAACATATAATTCTCGAGAAGCTGTTTTTTGGCATCCGGCCTTACCAAAAATCTTCTCCTCATCATATTATGGTTCAATTTTTGTTTAATGAGAGGCAATTAAACTAGAATCACTTATGTTCTGTGGGCACAACCTTTCAGCTATGTCTTGGGCCCACTTTTAGATTTTGCCAAAAGCCTAAACATATTATGTTGTTCCAGCATTTGTAATATCATCTCACTAATTTGAGTACAAGAGCTATGTTGGTGGCAAGAACAGGTAATGATCGTGTACAAACAGCAGATACAGGAACACATTACGGGAATATTAATTATTCATACATTGACTTCACCAGTGGGAATTTCTACCTTTTAATGTTAGCCCTAAACACTCACAGATCAAGTACAGAATGAGCCAGACACAGAGCAAAGTTCCCACTGTTACCAAAGCAACATAATAACTATCTTTAGAGTGGTACTCTCTACTGTACTAATTTGAATGTTCCTAATTTTCATGCCAGCCATCATTGCAGGCTGAGGTTTTTTATACATACCCTTTTCACGGGATGTGAGCTTCACCATGGTGAAGCTCTCTTTCTCCAAAGGGGAAATGTCAAGGAATAGGAAGCTACCTGATTTCCAAGCGGAGGTCTGGAACAATAAGTCCCGCCATGCCCTGGGTTTTTCCAAACACAAACGAATCAGGAGCGGGCTATGCATGTGCAGTTCAGCATCGTGAAATCTTCAGGCCAGGGACAAGTGCTGAGAAAGAAACAGCTTGAAAACCCAATCACGGGACCCAGGACTGGAGTACCAGGAGAGAGGTGTCCTCGGGCAAGGGACAGGGAGAGACCCCAGATAGGTAAAGGGAACCCAGGGAAAGGGGAACAGGAGAGGTCCCAGTGAGAGGCAGGCAGAGAACAGCGGGGAAGGAGCCACCGGTAGGAGGAGACCAGACCACAGGGAGAAGACCACCGTGATGAGAAACCGCTGGGGAAGAAGAGCAAAGAAAGAGACTCCGAGCAGAAAGAGTCTGAGATTGACAGGCTCCGAGTAGGGAGGAGAACTGGAAGTGCAGCAGAAAGTTGGTGACGCTGTGCAGGAGGCCGTTGGGGAAAGGTAACCATTTGGAACAGTGGTGTTCTGCTTGGCACGGCTGGGGAGCAGAAATTGTGTATGAGAGTGGGTGCTGGAGTGCACGCTCAGGAATCCAGGGGAACATACTCTCAGGAAACACAATTGAAACCCTGGGAGGTAGGCAGTTGTTGATAAGGTCCAAGTCAGAGTGGCATTGGAGGGAATTCAAGGACTTTGCAGTCCCTCATAAAGGAGGCAGAGTTTTAACAAGATTGTGTAATTCACAGTGAATACTGACATCAGGGTGGGTTGCCGAGAAATTTGTGGGATGTGTCCTGGTCACATGTGCCATTTACTGTGCAGTGTAGTGTTTAGACCATAGTTTACCTGTTAGCTCACATGTACCTCATGTTGATTGAGTATAAGATTACTATTGCAAGCGATCTTTTCTCACATTGTATCATAAAGTTTATTTTGTTTGTGTCTTGTGCCTTTATTCTCCTAGTAAGTACCTTAGATCTCAAACATGGTCTACTTTAAACAAAAAGTTACCAGTCCCTAATCTGAAAATTTGGGGGTCTGGTCCAGGATCACAGCAAAATGCCCATGGAGATAATTAGCAGAGACATCAGGCTTGGATAACAGGCAATCACTTTTCATCAGCATTCTCTGTGAAAGCTGGCATCAGTACGCCTTTAATCAAGTACAAAGGACATTGAATTCAGAGGTGTTTGAACAGTCCAAATCCTTGAAAATTTGCTCATGTCTTAGTTCTGTTTGAAGGCCCAGGCTGAATGGATTAATTAAGCTGCATTGTGAAGGTATATGAAAATATGTTTTACATAAATAAGGAATGACATCTAACGCCTGATTGATTTTTCATAGAATCACAGAATTTTACAGCAGGAATTTTCAGTCCATCGCCTTTTCACCATTTGTCTGAAAGCTATCCCACATTCCTGTGTCCCTTCCCCATCCTTGCAATTCTTTCTCCCTTTTCAAATATTTATACACATCCATTTTAAAAGCTGTTATGGATTCTCCATCCACCGCCATTTCTGGTGGGGTATTTGGTATTCTATCAATCCTGAAGTAAAAGAAAACTGATTCTTTGTCTCTCATTTGCTTCTTTTGGTGATGATCTTAAGTTTATGCCTTCTAGATACTAACTCACCAACCAGTGGAAAGAGTTTTTCTGATCAAAATCTTTATTGTTTCTCAGTATTGAATTTTCAGTGTCATTTATTTCCTTATTGCTTCTATATAATATTTAACTAATAAAACTGCTTACTGGTTTTAGCCTATACACTTTGATTAGCAGAGGTGACATTTTCCAACTTATGAATGATTCAAAGGAACCTAATGGGTGACCTCCTGAATCATCAATTCTGCAATTAGGGGATGATCGTCGATCCCTTGGTATAAGAATTGTTTAACGGTAAAACCAAATATAATAGATACAATGGTCGGTGTTGGTTAACTCACAGTAGAACAAGAGTTAGATGCCCAGGAATGGAAAGAGCATGACAGGCTCCCAGTCTGTGGTCTCCCAGGACTTGTTGATCACCTGCAGGAATGAGAGGTGAATTTCTCTTCACCATCACTACCACCACCCCCCAATTGGCCTAACATTTTCTTGCCTGTCTTTCTGCCTGCTCCAGATTTCATGCCTGCTGATGGGTGAGTGTTGCCAAGTTGCACCTAGACTCTACAAGGCAGCAAGACCCTACACGGCAGCTGGTCTTTTCATGTCCTGCATTAAAACAAAGCTCATATCAACTCAAAACTACCCGAGTTTACACAAACTGGAGTATTTACAACACAAAATCTTCCAATTCAAGTCACCTTGGGATTTCAGTTCAGTTTGTTCTTGTTTTGCAAGCAGTCCCAAAACACTGCAGTGCAGTCAATTACTTGCGTTGTACGAATATCTAGACCTTCGTAATTCATACATTTATTCAGTACTTTCACATTTAGGGTTTTTCCCCACAGTGAGTGTTCAAATATTCTATCAGAACGCTGGCTCAGAATACTGACAGCATAATAACAAAGAAGATGTAAATTTAAACCAGTGTAATACTGGATCTGAAAGTTTAAGATGCATTAGCAACATACACATTTTCTCAGCCTTAATGAGGTATGATGTAGTCTTGGTTATGTTCAATCACTGTAACTTGGTTTTCTCAATCACATTAAAGTTAATGGAAGAAGTAGGTCATTACTCAGATTACTAGAAGGTGACTTGGATTTTTTTTTTTTACACACAGGCTAAGTATCTGAGAACTTACCAAAAATATTAAAATGGTACGATTATTCCATTTATTTAATCAGGTTATCATGGTGGTTTTCTTCCTTGCTTTCCACAACATTTCCACCACATGTTGTGGCCATTGCTCTGGCCAAATCTGTGAATGTCACTTGTGTTTCTGATACTATTTATAGAATTGCAGGGTCAATGTTCCTCTTTTCATGAAAAGTAATAGAAATGCTCTTTTATATTCAAAATGTAAAAACTTTTAACAAAATGGTGGAGAGCGTCTGAATTTAAAACATGTGATTTCTGAGAACGCAATTTCACCACCGTAAAAAAGAAATAGAGTTGCATTTATATAGCACCTTTCATTACCATCGAATATCTCAAAATGCTTCAGAGCCAATGAAGTATTTTTCGATGTGTAGTCACTGTAGGAAGCTTGACAGCCACTTTGTACACAGCAAACTCTCACAATGTGGTAATGGGCAGATAATCTGTTTTTATGATGTTGCCTGAGGGTTAACTGTTGGCCAGGACGCTGGGGATAACTCCTCTGCTCTTCTTTGAGATAGCGTCAGAGATCTTTTACATTCACCAAAGCGGGAAGACGGAGCCTTGATTTAAGGAGGTCTGATCCGAAAGACAGTGCAGCATACCCTCAGTGGGATACTGAAGTGTCAGCCTTGACTTGGTGTTCAAGCCCTGGAGTGGGTCTTAACCCAGAATCTTGACTGAGACAAGCGTGCAACAACTGAGCCACAGCTGATACTACTTGAATAATCATAATTTCAGTAACAGCCAATTGCAGTATTCATATTGTATGGTTTCTCTTAAGAATCTCAAGTACCAGTGAACCATTTAGCCAATATGAAGATCAATATAAATTTCCAGCATCTTGTTTTTATTATATGAATATCAAAAGGTTTGTTACTTGAGCTGCACTGTCCTGCACAGTATGTCATTTTGACAAACAATAGGAAGTAGTAGTTATATTGCTGGACGAGTAAACCAGAAACCTGAACTAATCATATGGGGACACAAGTTCAAATCCTACCATGGTAGCTGAGAAATTTAAATCCAATTGATTAAATAAATCTGGAATAAAATCTAGTCTCAATAACAGTGACCATGAAACTGTTATCACTTGTCATTGAAACCCATCTGGTTTATTGATGTCCTCTAGGGACGGAAATCTGCCATCCTTACCCAGTCTGGTCCATAACGTGACTCCAGACCCACAGCAATGTGGTTGACTCTTGCCTGCCCTCTGAAATGGCTGAACAAGCTACTCAGTTGTAACAAATCGCAATGACAAAGTAGTAGTTCAAACAAAAACAGAAATACCTGGAAAAACTCAGCAGGTCTGGCAGCATCGGTAGAGAAGAGCACAGTTGACGTTTCGAGTCCTCATGACCCTTCAACAGAACTAAGTAAAAATAGGAAAGGGGTGAAATATAAGCTGGTTTAAGGGGGGGGGGGGTGTTGGGACAAGAAGAGCAGGATAGAGAGCCAGTGATAAGTGGAGATAACCAAAAGATGTCACAGACAAAAGGACAGAGGTGTTGAAGGTGGTGATATTATCTAAGGAATGTGCTAATTAAGGGTAATTAAGGTCCTGCTTTCTACCCTTAATTAGCACATTCCTTTAGATAATATCACCACCTTCAACACCTCTTTGTCCTTTTGTCTGTGACATCTTTTGGTTATCTCCACCTATCACTGGCCCTCTATCCAGCTCTACTTGTCCCAACACCCTCCCCCCCCACCTTAAACCAGCTTATATTTCACCCCTTTCCTATTTTTACTTAGTTCTGTTGAAGGGTCATGAGGACTCGAAACGTCAACTGTGCTCTTCTCCACCGATGCTGCCAGACCTGCTGAGTTTTTCCAGGTATTTGTTTTTGTTTTTGTTTTGGATTTCCAGAATCCGCAGTTCTTTGCTCTTATCTCTAGTGGTTCAAAGAGGTGGCTTTGAGGGCAATAAGTGCTGACCTTGCCAGTGATACCCATATTCTGGAATGAATTTTTTAAAAAAAAGATCAAGGAACTGAACAAGAGGAGATAAAAAGGTGACAGCAGGGACGTTGCATTCTGTCTCTACAACTTAGAGAACCTTGTGGAATTTTGAAACAAGCCAAACAATTTTGAAGAACACAAAGGTAAGACATAAATAATAACATACTGCAGCATTATCGAATAGAGTAGCCACGTATAACTAATGTACCCATTGAGGCTCAGTGCGAAGTGCCCAGCGCACATCCACACACCTCATTATCAATGAGAATCAATACTCAGATCATGTACCTGCTATAAGCTTCCTGTTCTGGTCGCACCCCTGCAGACAGATCATCCCAGCAAAGGCATTTATTCGGCAACCTGCCTTGCTAATTGCTGCCCTCAGGCAAGTTCAAAGAACGGGGATTAGAGTGGAAACAGCAGGTGGGGATCGAGGGGGCGGACAGTCGAATGCAACTCCCTGCTCCTCCTTGCTCCATAAGAAGGGGTTCGGGAAAAATAAAGTTTTTAATACTTGCCTTTTGTTGGTGATCATCCAGGCTGCTGAAGACTCCTGACCAGGACAGACCCAACATTTGCCCCACACATCACCCACAAATTTTGAAAAAGGCCTCTTTCAACAGGAATTGGTTCCCTAATTTACATATTTAAAACAATAGTGCCAAATTTAGGCATTCATTCTGGATGCATTAGAAATGGCCCCATAAATTTAGCACAACAAAAACAGAATTACCTGGAAAAACTCAGCAGGTCTGGCAGCATCGGCGGAGAAGAAAAGAGTTGACGTTTCGAGTCCTCATGACCCTTCGACAGAACTTTAAATTAAATAAATTTAGCAGTGGGTCTAATGCCTGGACAGGTTAGGCAAAAGCCTTCACACTGCTAAACTGCCATGCTATGTGTCCATCCTTCAGGATGCAATGCATTCCCAATTTCACCCCAGTGGTGCTGTTGGGAAGAAGGCTTTACTGGGATGGGATTGAGAGAGATTTGGATGAATTGTAACTTGTGTAGAGAGTTGAATTAGGGTGGATTGGTCAGTCAGCATAAGGTAAACCAACCCCTAAGATGCTAACGACCATAGGCTATGGCTCTGACAGCACTGTGGAGAGGTACGAGGAAGGATTCCCATTTTTCTTCAAAGCTCAGTTCCAAGCTGAAAATGATCGGTGTTGTATGACATCACTATTAATGAACAGCTTCCATTCAAATAGCACCTTTAAATATAATAAATATCCGTTGTGTTTAACAGGTGGGGGTAATGGACAGTGACCAAAGTAGAATGGATAGGGAAGACAACAACAAAAATAAAATCAAAATAGTTGGTTTCAAGGGAAGAGAGAGATCGTAAGATAAAAGGAGTTAGGATTCCTGAATGCAGGAACAAAGCATGTGATTTTTCAGCCACGGAAGATGAGGTGGAATGGAGGGGGGGGGGGCGGCGAGTGGGTGGAATGGGGGGGCGAGTGGGTGGAATGGGGGGGCGAGTGGGTGGAATGGGGGGGCGAGTGGGCGGAATGGGGGGGGCGAGTGGGCGGAATGGGGGGGGCGAGTGGGCGGAATGGGGGGGCGAGTGGGTGGAATGGGGGGGCGAGTGGGTGGAATGGGGGGCGAGTGGGTGGAATGGGGGTGGCGAGTGGGTGGAATGGGGGGGGCGAGTGGGTGGAATGGGGGGGGGCGAGTGGGTGGAATGGGGGGGGCGAGTGGGTGGAATGGGGGGGGGGCGAGTGGGTGGAATGGGGGGGGCGAGTGGGTGGAATGGGGGGTGAGTGGGTGGAATGGGGGCAAGGGAAGATGACATTAAGCATGGAACCAGAAGAATCACCATAGGGTGCATGGCAGCATTTAGGGATGGACAAGGCTATGGAGATGGGGAAAGATGAGGGGCTTACTAAAATCAATGCTTTGGCTCTGAGGAGTCATTAGGAATTGGCCTGGGCAACTTAGGGGGACTTGGCACAGGATAGATGTGGGCTGTGATGAGGGAAGAGTAGGAACAACTTGTCTGTAGAAGTCGGAATGCTGAGTAGGAGAAGCTCAACTCAGGGTCAAATCGGACAACATGATATGGAGCATTGGACTCAGTTTGAGGGTAGTAGGAAGGAGGGTGAAACAAGAGGTGGGGGTTAAGGGGGTAAAGTTTGGGGCTAGGAAATCAAACAGGCAGATACTAAAGCATTTTTCCTTGATTTCCAGTAGCCATTTTAATGTTTCATTTTGGATAGCTGCTGAACACAGAAGTTCTTTATTGATACGATCTCCCAATAGTATACCCACTTAAAACTCGTAACAATATTTTAAACAAAATTGGAGAAAAAGATTGCAGCTCTAGAATATATTAATCAATACAGCTCTCATTTTATTCACGACCACGTATATTCTAGAAGCAATACATTCAACTGAATATTGGGATTACAGAGCACACCATTAATTTTCTTTGACACCAGCTAATGGTTACTCTCACTTGATTGCATTCTGGGCTACGCTCCCTGAACTCTTGCAGGCAGCATGCACGCTCTGGCAACTTGGAAGCTCATCAGCAATATGCCATCTGGGGGGCAGTCATGAGGGAGAATATCAGCTGAGCCTGTGATTATACTTTGTCCTCTCACTAAAGGATCAGGCTTCAAATGATATCTGTGACAGACAATTGTACAGTGTTGCCTTTTACTGCCCATGATCAAACAGATTTGTGCGTGGATGTGCATATTTCTTAGCCTTGGTGTGAATGAGTCCATTTTAATAACCCAGCAGCAAGCTTATTTGTATTTAAAAAGAAAAAGTTTAGTTTATTTTCACAACCTTGCTCTAGAGGTTACTAAAGGAAACTACATCTCTCACACACACAAACACCCACAAATTAGTTACGGACGAAGATAAAACAGCAATTACAAAAATGGAATTTAACTCGGTCTCTGTTCATTGCAGGCCTGTTGTTGTTTCGGAGTACTGCAGTGTAGTTTTTACATTGAAGTGAAGACTTTGAAATTACAGAGAGATCTCAGCCGCTGGGATGAATCTAAAGGTTGGTCTGCAAGAGGCTGCTCTCTCAGGTTGGCTTGAAGACTAGAACAAGGTAGGAGAGAAAGAGGTTCTTTGTTTCTCCTTCTCAAGTTGTTACAGTGAGGCACTCTAGCTGCCCAATTGACTACAGCAGCCTGATGGCTGCTTTTTTTTTCTGCTGGACTCCTTTCTCCTTGATGGAAAGTGGCCCATCTCTGAAAAGCAGCTCAATTTTCTCTGCTGTATCTTTAGTGAAAATGGCCACTGTGCCATGTGACCTCACATCAGTGTTGAGTCATGGTCCAAGTAAGGTACTGTGGTGATCCCGTTAAGCAGTTGAGTTCTTCTCCCCTTCAGTACACTGAAACATTTTGTTTCTTGAAAAGGCAAGTTTGCATTTTTACAGTGATTGTGTCAGTGGAGTTTTGTTTATCGCATGGTCTGACAAACATTGAGTCAATGTCAGCAAGAGTGTCTTTGTCCTCTTAAGAGATGAACACAGTCTATCCCACCAATCTAGCTGGCTGCTCTCAGAGCCATCTTGATATTCAGTCTTTTCAAAATTGTAGTCTGAAAATTTTACTTTTTTTATATGAATAGTGGAGTTCCGCAAGGATCAGTGCTGGGGCCTCAGTTATTTGCAATCTGCTTAGTGACTTAGATGAAGAGGCTGAGAATAATGTATCTTAAGTTTGCTGATGGTACCAAAATAGGTGGAAAGTTAAGCTGTGGGGAAGACACAGAGAGGCTACAAAGAGATATAGACAGGCTAGGTGAGTGGGCAAAAAGATGACAGATGGAGTATATTATAGAGGAATGCAAAGTTACTCATTTTGATCATAAGAATAAAAAAAACCTCTATTTTTTTTAAAAGGTGAGAAACTTGTAAGCGTTGATGTTCAAAGAGACTTGGGTGTGCTGGTCCAAGGAATGCAGAAAGTTAGCCTGCAGGTGCAACAAGCAATTAGGAAGGCAAATGGCATGCTGACCTTTATTGCAAGTAGACTGGAGTACAAGAATAAATAAGTCTTGCTACAGTTGTACGTGGTTTTGGTGAGACTGCATCAAGAGTACCCTGTATAGTTTTGGTCTCTATTTAAGAAAGGATATACTTGCATTGGAGGTAGTACAGTGAAGGTTCAATAGATTGGTCCCTGGGATCGGGGGGGGTTGTCCTGTAATGAGAGGCTGAGTAACTTGGGTTTATATTCTCTGGTGTTTAGAAGAATGAGAGGCAATCTCATTGAAATCTGCAAAATTCTGAATGAGCTTGATGGAATAGTAGCTGAGAGATTGTTTCCATTGGTCGGGGAATCTAAAACGCAGGGGCACTGCCTCAAGATAAGGGGCCAATCATTTAGGACTAAGATGAGGAGAAATTTCTTCACCCAAAGGGCTGTGAATCTTTGGAATTCTCTACCCCAGAGGGTTGCCGATGCTCCATCATTGCATACCTTCAAGGCTGGGATAGAGAGATTTTTGGTCTCGCAGAGAATTCAAGGATATGACGAGTAGGTGGGAAAGTGGAGTTGAAGCCCAAGATCAGCCACGATTGTATTGAATGTCGGAGCAGGCTCGATGGGTTGTGTAGTCTACCCCTGCTCCTATTTCTTAGGTTCTTATATTCTTAAAGAGTCACAATATTGTCACATCAGAATGGCCATGCCATTACATTTTCACACTTCATCAGGTTAGCTTCTTTGTTCTATCCAAACGAAAGCCATTTGTAGATTTTTATGAAATATAAAAGCACCTGAAAGACAACACTCTTCCACTATTTTAAAGAGCAGCAGTGGCTGATCCCTTGTGATATGGCCAATATTTATCCTTCAGTCAACATTGCTAAAAACAAAACAGATTATCTGGTCTTAGTCACATAGCTATTTGTGGGAGCTTGCTGTATACAAATTGACTGCCATGTTTCCAATAGCGACTACACTTCAAACCTGCTTCATTGACTATAGGTCACTTCAGGACATCTTGAAATCATGAAATTTGCTTTGTAACTGCAGGTCTATTTTTTCTCTTTACAGCTATTTCACCTAATGGAGTGACAATTTGTATCTTACATGGTCATTGTACATTTTACCAAGCAAGGATTTCAGGTAAGGATGCAAAGTCACGAGGGGTGGGAAGGGGGATGGGTGGGGAAGAAAGGTTAAGGGACATCAGTGTGTATTTCAACTTCTGCTCCCAAATGATAGAGCTCCATTTAAAATCATTCTGCACTGTTAGCCACACAATTAACAAACACAATTATTAACCCGTATCTTTGCTATTCTTCTAGGAGTAAATTGATAGATACATCTTAAACACTGCACAGCTCTGCAGACAAATTACAATTCAATTCTCCTTTTTCTTTGTATCTGATGGGATTTTGCAGGGTACCGTTGCAGTGTATGGTAGGTTGTAGGTAAAACTTCCATGTGGAATTATAGCATGGTTAGAACACAGATGGAGACCATTTGGTCCATTGACTCCATGCCAACTTTCTGCAAGAGCAATTTAACTAGTCCCACTCCCCCACCCTTTCCCCATAGCCCTGCAGTTTTTTCCACTCAGGTGCTTATCCAATTCCCTTCGAAAACCACAATTGAATCGGACTCCTCCACCCTCTCAGCCAGTGCATTCTCGGATACTTTCAGATTAGTCTTGGTCTAAGGTTCGCTTCATCAACAATCATAGCATTAATGCACACATCACACAAAACACTAGACGCACATCTTGCAAACCCAGAGTCGAGTGCTGACCTCACTCCAGTGAGAAACAGAGTGACCAGACCCTCCTCCAAGGAAACATCCTCCTTCAAGGGGCTCCCTCCCCAACTTCACTTTGCTTTTCCAGAGAGACTCACTCCGCTTTGTACCCAGTGCCACGTCAGGTCTCAGCTCTGGATTAGGATTGCCAACTTGGGTCAGGTGTATTCTTTGGGATGTAATCACATGACCTCCCACTTCAAACTGCCCTGCCCTGCCCAGACCCCACACTGTCACCACTGATACATCATCCAGGTACAATACCTTCCCATGTTAATTGGAAACCGAGTCAATTAGATTCATCTTGACTCTTGGTCCTACAGCCTTTTCCCCATTTTCACATTTTTATAATTAATAAACCAAAGTGTTCAATGGGAAAAAAAACCTAATGGCTCTATGAAATTTCTCCTGGGTTTCTCCCAGCAGTAAACCAGAGATTGATCTTCAACTCTTGGAGACTTCAGGTCAAGCCTTGAGGGTTGGAAACTCTACTCTGGAATTAGATTACATTTCTACCATCACTGAATCATCAGTGTGGAGTAAAACCACTATATTTCCAGTTTAAACGCACCCCAAGTTTCAAATTTCAACTTTTAAATTCAGATCAGGAATGGCTCTCTTTTATCAATATTGAATGAGAATTTTAAACCAAATATATACAATCTTGCTTATTGCCACAATTAATATTTCCAGCTTTTTAAATGGACTCTTTCTCTACCTCTATTTATTACCTAACAGAATGAATCATACACAGAGCAGGAAGCGACACAATTTTCTCAAAAGGAAAGTTTTGATTCAGGATCTTAAATACTTTAAGCAACTGAATAAATTTCAATTCCTTACTGTCCTTGGTTAGACACTGATTAGATACTCTCATATGGAGTTATCACACAACACCCTGGATTACAAGCATTATTGTCAGGCAAAAATTGCTTAGAAAAATTGAAATCGAAGGTGAAAAATTGAGGGCATCATTACTATACCAACCTACATTGTGTTCAGCTTTTAATATGAATATATCTGCTGCTGTGTGTCTAGGATTTATAGCTGTAGGTACAGTAAAATCTGTACCTTAAAATCTGAAAAGGTCACTTTGTTCTTTTCCACAATTAAATAGATATTAAGGCAGGTGACATGAGACTTGATGTTTTGTGTGTGTGTATATGAATAAGTGTGTGTGTGCGCGTGTATATAAGTGTGTGTATGAAAATGTGTGTGTGTGAGAATGCGTGTAAATGCATGTGTGTTTATAATTGTGAATACTTGTGTGTGTATGAATGTTTTTTTCTTCATTTATGGGATGTGGGTGTTACTGGCTAGGCCAGTATTTATTGTCCATCCCAATTGCCTTGTTCAGAGGCATCACATCACATGTGGACCAGACCAGGTAAGGACAGTAAATTTCCTTCCCTAAAGAACATTAGTGATCCAGATGGGGTTTTTACAATAATCAGCAATGGTCATATTTGACTTTTAATTCCAGATTTTTATTGAATTCAAATTCCACCATTTGCCATGGTGGGATTTGAACCCAGGTCCCCAGAGAATTACCCTGGGTCTCTGGATTACTAGTCCAGCGACAATACCACTAAGCCATTGCCTCCCCTAAACGTGAATATATGTGTGTGTAAATGTGTGTGTGTGCGTGCTCGGCGGGGGGGTGTATGGAAGACTTCTCAAAAATAACCAGCAGAGCCAGTGTGAAGCAAGTGTAATGCTGCTCAGTTGAGCAAGTGTCAGTTTTAAACCCACAGGCAATTTGTCAACTACCCAGCTAAAAGAGGATAAGTGTGTAGCCACAGAAGGCAGTGAATAACGGTGAAAATAAATGGGACCGAGGTACAATAAAACAAAGTCATCCTTCTCACTCAGCAAGAGGCCAAGAATCGATGCATTCATCACAGGCACTGTGCTGAACTGCACCGCAAAAACTGGCCTCATCTCAGCTCCCTCCCGCCAGAGACAGAGGGGCAAGAGACGCGCTCCTATTAATCAGCACAGCAGCAGCCACAAGGGAGGATTTCAATATTTAATATTATTCCAAAATAAGAAAGGAATTGGGAGAGATGGCAGATTGGCGAACAGATGAGCGAAGTACATTAAAACTCTTGAACAGATGATGATAGGAAGATCAACAGAGGATTCTGACACTTAGAAACATTGTTGCTGTCACCATTTGTTATTTAAATGGCCCCCAGAAGTGCCAGCAATTTCTCACCTTTTAAATGAACACTTAGGATAAAAGCATTTTTCTAGTTAAAATAGAATGAGTTTCATTCACCGCTTTTTAAAAATAGCAAGTGCCACTCCTTTTACACCATATAGGATGATAGCATGTCACAGAAGCGAGGGACAGCATTTCAAAAGCTAATGTTTGAACAAGACAGGATTATATTTGTGCAGCCAACCATGCTGGAGATGGCACCTTTTTTGTGCTTAGACTTGAAGTCAAATATCATAGAAAGACAATTAAGGGTCCTCATGTAGTAATTTTATTCTCTAACCTCCTGCCTGGGAAATATATTGCTTGTAGCCAAGATGGAAAGCAAGTGATCTGGCCCTCAACAGCAACATTCAAAACCAGTATAAACATCCCATGGAAATAGTTCCCTCCCGTGGGTGTTTGGAACTCTGATTGGCTACCACGGAATGTAGCTGAGATAAGGAACTCAACAAGTAGAATTTACTCTGACCTGAAATGCAGGGAGCAGGTTGGTCTAAAGGGAAAATGGTCCCTTCGGGAATTCTAAGTCTATAGCATGTTGGTGACATCAGTGGTGGGTTCCTCACCCAGAGGTCCAGCTTGATTCACAGCTGTGGGGAGGGGGAGGGGGGGGTTGTCACTCACTGCCAGCACAGCAACAGGTAAGTGTGGGAATAGCAGGTTGACTGAATGAGGAGCAAGGGGAAGTGGGGGGGGGATGGTGGGAGGTGCAAGGTGCAACAGAAAGGGTTAAGTCCTGAGAAAGGTGGTAGGACACCAAGGGGGCTTGGAGGCCAAGGAGGAAGTCGGAGGAAGGAAGCCCTGAAATTGGGGTGGGGAGGGTGGGGCCTGATCACAGAGGATCCTCAGGCAGGCGCTTACCCCCTGAATGCATCACATCCCTGCCACGAGGAAGGTGACGGGCTACCCAATGCTCACAAAACTTGGCTGGGAGCAGCATACGATAAAAACTGCTCGAAAACATGGCCCGCAGCCTTACACTGAAAGGTGCAACCCACCTCCTTAATTTGGCTTGGCTGTCTGCCCGCTTTGCGCTAGAAGAGGCAACTCTTTTTCTGGTGCTTGTTTTAACTATATTTAGATTTTTTTTAACAAAACGTTTACCATCTCACTGCCCATAACACTATGTCAAAGAGGAGCAGGGGAGTTAGCCCCAATGTGCTGGTCAATATTTATCTCTCAATCAATATTGCAAGAAAAACAATTTATTTAGTCATTATGACATTGTTGTTTGTGAGAGCTTGCTGTGCACAAATAGGTTGCCAAGTTTCCTACATTACAAGTGACTACACTTCAAAAGCACTGCATTGGCTGTAAAGCACTTTGGGAGGCCCTGAGAACGAGAAAGGCACTATATGAATCCAGTTTCTTTTCAGAAACTTTTCAGCTTCAATCGCAGTCGGAAATGCGGGTTAGATGCGGGTATGGGCCGGGAAAGAGGTTTCTGACACGTGGGTGCCTGATCCGACCCAATTTTTGCAGTTAAAATTCGACCCAGCAAAATGGAGAGATCCAAAGCGTTAAAAGAAATCAGACCTGCATCAGATGATCTCATCGGGTAGGACCAAAATAAAAATTGAGCTTAAATCGGCCCTTTTTTTAAAACATTGTGGCGATTTTTGTTCATTTGCAACTAAAGAGTAGAATTCGAGAAATATCCAAAAATAAACAACACCGAGTAACATGGTATTTATTGTAACCTTAGTCATTTTCGATTTTATTGGAGATGCACCTTGATAAAAGATGATTTTTAATACAGACATTCCCAGAATGGCTCACTTTGATAATATACTGGTACGTGCTTTACAATTGATTATATGGATCACTATTTCAAGTAGCCAAACAAGAGTCAGCTCAACAATATTCCAGAATTTCGGAATTCCAAATTCATCATAAGGTGGTTTTATTTTAAGAAGCTAAAATTATTAGAAAAACCAGATAACACAGTGTGATCCATGAGAGAGAGAAAGAGAGAGAGAGCGAGAGCAGGAGATCTTTACAGGGTTAAGTATGTTGTGCTACGATGGAGAGGAGGGATAAAAGTATTGTCTGTCCCTCCACCTCAGGTGTAAAGCAATGCCCAGTCACCTGCTAGCTGCCTCCTTGGGCCTCTCACACATACTTCCTGGTAGCTGCTCTGGTCAAGAGCTTTGCTTTCGGAGCAGTTCACCTTCCTTCCCTTTGCTGATGGAGGAAGAAGCATAATCTAAGCGATGTGGAGTTGAAGGGGGGTCTGAAGGAAAAAGACTAGGAAATGGGATGGAACGGACAAAAGCAGCAAAACATCAGAAGATGGCACAAGCCCTCAAAAAATGTGAGATGTCTTGAATTTTTGACTTCTGGTTCCTTAAGCTGCTATATATGACCATATTGCACGTCCTCGGCATTGTAAAATTAATAATAGTAGGGGTGAGGTTGTCATCATTGCATAAAGAGAAACCATATTTCCGGATACCTTCCTCACCAAATCTGACCTTAAGTCAAGCCAGTTCATCACCATGGTCGTTAACTACCAATAACGTCACTTGAAAGGTTATGTAATTTTTTTTAAAACATCCATTAGCAGGAAATCTCTTGAAGACGGCCATCAGTTTTCCTCTGTTTATTCCAGTGGAACTCAAACTCACCCTGCAAATACTTTGAGCTCGTGACACCATTGAATGCCAATATAGATCTCATTTAAATAATTAACTTCTCATTGCAACATCACGCCATGAATTCCTGAGAAGGAAAATACTTCTATCACTCAGTGGACCAATTAAAAGCTCGCCATCATCTGCTCACATTCCTACCATCACATGTACCCTTTGTGTACTGCTGGTTAAATATAAAATGCGACTATGAGCACTTATAAATGTTGACATTAGCAAAAAGAAAATAAGTATGAAGTGGAATAGAGAACTTCACATTGCAGATAAACACAAGCCCACTGTAATGAGTCCATCAGTAGCACACAACTACTTTGTGATAGAATACAACATTTTCCAAAATCTGAACTGCATTTAGGAATGTAAATGTCAGGCAGATTTTATTCCTCCGAGACCAGAGTCAAATGTAAATGCTGGTCTGATCGTGTCTTCTCTCTACCATCTGTAAACATCTTGCATGAAAGGAGCTCCCACAGCCTCAGTGCAGGTCAGATTGGAGACAGGCCCAATGCAAATCAGTCCATAACTCAACACTAATTGGCAGTTAATTGGCACTTGCTAACTTAGAGATGGTATAAGGATTTCTGAAATGGGAATTCAAAATATTTATACTAGGGCAGTACAGAGTGTTCTGGGATTTGGGCAAAGATGCAACTTTGCATTAAACCTCTATTACATTTGAACAGAGATGGCTCAGCGCTAATAATGGATACCAAAAAAGTAGAATGTCTTTGGTACTTCTACCTTACACTTAATGAAACCAAAGGTGCACCCTGTACCCCACCGCCCCAAACAAAAACAACAGCAAATTAAATATTCTGGATCATTGACTATGTTACATAGACTCACTTCACAGGCAACCATTAAATTGATTCTTATAACCAGTCTTCTAACCACCTTTACACCATAACATTCGTGATGCTTTGATCCAAGTCACGCTACCCTTTCTGTACGTGGATTTAAAAAGATCAATCGACAAAAGTACCAGCATTCTAAGTGTGGAAATTGCAAACAGTCATGTATCTGTTATCAAGGATTAGAACAAGACAACTGCATGTCATAGTAAGATCTCTGCACATTCACCTTACATTGATCATTGTCAGAATTTAACAGGGTGCTTCGTGGAAAATGCCTTAGCTATGTCAAAAGGCAGCAATTGACTATCTAACTTATTGAAGGGGAAGGCTTTCTGCACATTTGTGCATGGAGTCAGAAAATTACATTGCTTGGGTTTGAAATGCAACATTACTACATGTCCAATCTGGCTTTCAGTGGTCATGTGACCTCTGCCATAATGGACTCTTTCTGCAGGCAGCCATCTTACAATAAAGACCTTAAACTAAGAAATGCTGCAGCCTTTGAGCTCATAAGATGGTGTCAGAGTACAGCTAAATAGAGTTTTGAAGACCTGGCAAGCTGTAGAGAAGCCACAACTACTAAAAATGGAACATGGAAATGTTCAAACCTGCTAAAAAAAAGGACAAGGAAAAGCAGACAAAACTGAAGGCTGCAAGTAAAATCCTGGGTGAGTCAAAATGCCGATAAACTTTCCTCTCCCTACCTCTGTAGAAATCAAAGATGAAATATGGCAGAACTGGCAGCTTTTCCACTTGCAATGGCAAAACTATGAGATTGCAAAAGATTTGATTAACAAGCTAAAATGGATACAAGTAGTCACACGTTAACACTGGTGGGGAGAGACTGCTACAAATTGTATTCCACCCTAAATCTATCTAATGAATAAAGGAAACAGATGACAGAGTTTTGAATGCCTTGAAGACGACTCCAAGTGAACATAACTTATGAATACTAGAGCTCAAGGTGAAAAGGAGTCCATTGATCAGTATGTGACTTCAGTAACACAGCTTGCAGAATCATGTGAATTCGGGCAACTAAAAGATGATCTCACTAATGATAGAATTGTCTCAGGCATAAGAGACCACACAATGAGAGCAAGTCTATTGAAAGAGGAAAAACTTACTCTCAAGAAAGTGATGGATGTGTGTAGAAATGCAGAGGTTGTAAAACATCAGCCAGGGCACATGTATGGCAGAACAGACCAGAAGATACATTATACTGAGGCACATTCCAGGCTGAAAGAACAGAACAATCATGGTCAAAAGTGCAGGATGCAAATACTGTGGAGGACATCATTAAAATGAAGAGAAAGATAATCCCAAACAAGCCTATACTGGACAGATATCAGCAGAAGAGTCTGATGAAGCACCATACACCATACAACAGGTTGGTTCCATCAAGTCTTCAGCAGATAAATGGTTTGTGACTGTTAGAATGATGACCGCAGAAGGACAGTATCAAGTGATCAATAAGTGTCAGATAGGTGCATCATGCAACATCATGTCCTTCACAGACATGTGTGAAGTGGCTCAACATGGCAATCTAAAAATGAAGCTCTTGAAAGTAAGGTTGACGCTATATGAAGGCATAATACTGCGAGGATAAATTAGTCTGAGAGCCCAATGCAATGGCAAGACTGAAGATCTAGAGTTCCAGGACACAGATAGTAGACAATAGCCACTGATCTCAGTTGGAGCACGTCTAAAGCTTGGGCTGATAATCCTAAACGTGCCAACAGAGATTTACAATGTGTCTCAGCACACAAAACCATTGACTGCTGAACACTTCCTAGAGGAGTACAAAGATGTGTTTACAGGATGTCTACCTGGACAATATCATCTTAAAGTAGATGAGAGAGTAAGACCAATTCAGCATCTGCCGAGAAGAGTTCCAGCTGTCCTCATGTCATGCCTAAAGAACAAGATAGAAAAGCTGGAAAAGGGAAGAATCAAGAAAGTGACAACTCCCACAGACTGGATTAGCTGCATGGTAGCAGTAAAACAACCTAGAAAGCTGAGAGTATGCTTGGACCCAAAGGATCTAAATAAAGCACTGAAGAGATCTCACTACCCATCCCAGCCATCGAATGAATTTTGCCACAACTCTCCAAGGCAAGGATCTTTACTACTCTAGATACGAAGGATGGTTACTGGCAAATGAAGCTGGATGACAGCAGCAGCTTTCTAACTACATTCTGGATGCCGTTCGGGAGATACAGATGGTTGCACATGAAGTTTTGCATTTCCACGGCACCAGAAGAGTATCAAAGCAGACAGCATGAGATAGTGACCTTTCCAGATTGGAAGTCATAGTGGATGATCTACTAGCCTATGAATGTGGAGACACAATGGGAGAAGCCATAGCTGATCATGATCAGGATTTAATACAACTGTTAGAGAGCTCGTCAGATGAACCTGAACAAGAAAAAATTGCAATTAAATATGCCTGAAGTCAAGTATATAAGTCATGCACTGACAGCAAAAGTTCTACACCCGGATCCTGACAAGATGGGAGCTGTAGCTATAGGTGTGAATGATTTGTTGGATTTGTGAACTATTTAGCAAAACTTTTGCCTAATTTGTGATTGGACTGTGAACCAGTACGCAAACTCACTGCAAAGGATGTGCAATTGTATTAGGGGACAGAACAAGAAACAGCATTCACTAAAATCAAACAACTAGCAACAACAAAGCCAGTGTTGACATATTATAACGTCATTGAAGTCACCTTGCAATGTGATGCCAGCAAGGCAGGTCTTGGAGCAACCCTAATTCAGCAAGAACAACCAGTTGCATTTATGTTCAGATCACTAACACAAATGGAATGATGCTATGCTCAGATCAAGAAAGAGTGCTTGACTATTGTTACTTCTTGTGAGCATTTTCATCAATAACTGCTTGGGAGAGACAAAGTAACAGTGGAGTCCAACCACAAATCACTTCAAAGCATTTTTCTCAAACCGCTATTATCTGCATAGAATGTTACTTAATTTACAGAGATATCATCTGGACGTGACATACAAGCAAGGGAAACAGAAGTACTTCGCTGACATGCTGTTGAGAGCAGGACCCCCATGAAGAAAGTTGAGGATGCTACAACAGAATGTGAAATCTTCCAGACTCTATGTGAAGCAGCAGCTCTATATGATCTGGAAGTCATCAATCCAGCAGAGACGTGGAATCTGACAGGCAAGCACCTTGTTCAAATCAAGCGAACTACCCAACACGATCCAGTACTTCTTGCAGCACTTTGAGGAATGATGAAAGGATGGTCAGAGAGCATCAAGGACACACCTGTGGTCACAAAAAGATATTGGGCACACCAAGATGAATTGACAGCCCAAGATGGCATCCTGTACAAATGAAATGGAGTCATCATCCCAAAGGAAATGAGAGCAGAGATGCTGAAGGGCATCCATGCAAGCAATATAAAGGAATTAAATCGAGTCTGAGAAATGGAGTGTTCTATTGGCCAAACATGAGCAATGAAATTAAACACCACATTGACCTATGTGGTGCTTGTAACAAGCAGCAAGCTAAACAAGTTTGGGGGCTGTTGATGACACATGACATTCCTGACAGGCCATGCATGAAGCTGAGAGTAGACTTCTTCATTCTAACAGGAACTGATTATCTTGTCACTGTTGACTACTATTCTGACTACTGGAAGTTAGACCAGCTGACTTCAATGACAACTGGAGAAATAGTAGAATGCCTGAAAGCACACTTCAGTCCTTGTGGCATTCCAGACTTTGTAATGAGTGACAATGGTCCTCAGTTCACAAATGAAGAATTCAGCCACTTCACAAAGGATTGGAAAATTCAATACTATACATCATCTCTGCACTATCCCCAGTTGAATGGAAAGGCTGAGGTGGTAGTAAAAATCGCCAAAGAAATCATCAAGAAATGGAGCAAATCTAACAAAGCAATCTTTGAGTGGAGAAACACACTGACTGAAAGCATGGAAAGTAGCCCAGTCCAAAGACTAATGTCACACCACATCCAACTTCCTCTTCCAATAGCAAAAAAACACTACTGAAACCAGAAGTGGTAACAGGTGTGAGTGAAAAAATCAAGGTGAAACAGCAGAAAGCCAAATTGCATTTTGACAAGATTGCCAAACGATTGCCAGAACTGAGCATTGGAGAGCCAGTCAGGGTACAAACCTTCTATGCTCCCAACAGGAGTCAGCCCACGTGGCAACCGGAGACCTGAGTAGAAAGGTTGTCACCTCGATCATATGCAGTGAAAACGAATGACCAAATATATCAAAGCAACCACAGGCATACACAAATAACCAGAGAAGCTGTTCCTTCACTGCAGTCAACCGGCCAGGAAGAAGAAATCTCACCAGCTGTACAAAGTATAGGACAACCATCACTCCCAGAGGTCCAATGTTCCCCAACAATGGAAATGGAACAACAGTTGCCATAGCAAAAGTGCCAAGGGAACTCTCCAGAGACAGAACATCACACAGGCGAACAGCCATTGACAACACACACACTACCATTAAGAGACCTGTACAATGTAATGACTATGTGTGCAATGCATATGCAGCAATTGACAAGAATAACGAACAGTTTATTAGTACATGCGAACAGTTGTGGTATTGTGGGTAACTTGAGTAAATTACAGTTACAAATGATAACACATGCAAATCTGTCTTGTTTGTTAGGAAAAGGGGGATACCTCAATTTTGAAATGGAACATTACTACATGTCCTATCTGGCTTCCTGTAGCCATGTGACCTCTGCCATGAGGGACTCTCTCAGCCAGCAGCCATCTTACAGCCAGTTTAATAAAGACCTTACGCTAAAAAAAAACACCGCAGTCTTTGAGCTCGTAACATACATCACCAAAAAAAGGCCCATCCAAGCCTATGCCTGTATTTTTCAGCTGTTGTAATCTCAATCCCTTGCCTGCTCAGCAAATTGAAACTGTGCTGTGCCTTAACAAATTTTAAACAGACTATAACAGCACATAATAGAAGAATTTCCTATAAATATATTTAATGCAAGTACCACATAGTGCAATTTCAACCCAAGAATGGGAAAATAATGTTTGAGGGGACACTGCCCTTCTAATGCAGGTAGTGTGACATCCTTTCCTGACCTACCCATGGTTTAGCAAAAAAAAAGAAATGAAAAAGAGCATAGACTGGAAATGTGGTTGCCACAGACAAATTACAGTGAGGTGGTTCAGTGTTGTGTATGATACCCTTCTTGAACTAAAGTTTCCACGCCAGCTATTTCTTCAAGACTGTGAAAGCAGATGACAGCAGGTGCAAAAGCCAATTAAAGAAAACTAGTTAATATTTCCATTCAGCAGAAATATTCTTAAAATCAGAGAGACAAGCATTCTTGGCTAATTAACGTTTTCATGGCATCATCAGCGATATCATATATCAAATGAAATTGGTGCAGAAAATTTCAACTGAATAGCTGTACTTTCATAGAAGGAGGAGAAGGACCTAGACTGCAGGGATATCTTGCATAAATGCAGGTTAAACGTTTGACATGCAACGGGCTGGCCAATTAATTTGGCACAGTTAACAAGTTCTCGTGAGACACAAAAACGTGAACAAAATGTTTCAGTAGGTTTGTGGAAAATGTGCTGAGGCAGAGCTGTTCAACACCAGGGACATTCTTAGAAAACCCCACTCACTTTAAATGTAACCTGATCGGGGCAATTCATACCGCAAATACCCTCCTGCTTAATTTTCCCTACAACTCATTCCAGTCTCCTTTTAGAAGATGTGAGTACTTCAACTCAAGGGCGATGGCTGGAAGTGAATTATTTTCCAGTCTAAGTTAAATGTGCTATGCAATAAAGCGTTGTCACCCATTCAGTAAAATAACATAATTTCAACATTTCCACCCCTGTTAGAGCTACCGTTAGACATAGGCATATTAACCAACATAATTAGCAACTCACAGGGACATGCAAGAATATTTTAGTAACAGACCCAGTCTGTCACTTACTATAAACTCATTTGCATATGTGATCAAATGAACAATGAACCAAGGTGAGGGCCATGCATCAAACAGGCAGACAGCTATAAAGATACATGGAGTTCAGGTTCAGAAACAAACTATAATCTAGTGTGTATTTTTTTGTGTTGAGCAAAAAACAGTTTCATAGTGATGGAGTCTAACGTAGTTGAGAAATCACCGGAGTTAAATTGAGCCAAAGAGTCAACCAGAGAGCAGGTTATATTAGACTTGGCATTGTGTAATGCGACAGGATTATTGAATGACCTCGGAGTAAAGGCAACCCTAGGTAGCAGTGACCGCAATATGATTGAATGTTACATCCAGTTTGAAAGGGAGAAGAGTGGGTCTAAGACTAGTAGTTTAAACTTAAATAAGGGCAACTATGTGGACAAGAAGACTGAGCTAGCTAAATGCACTGGGATACTAGGCGAGAAGACAGGTCAATAGAGGAGCAGTGGCTGAAATTTAAGGGGATATTTCAGAATAAGTATATTCCTACTATAAAGGAAAATTCTAAGGGGAGGATCCAGCTTTCGTAGTTAATGAAAGAAGTTAATGAAAGAAGTTAATGAAAGAAGTTAATGAAAGAAGTTAAGGAAAGAAGTTAAGGAAAGAAGTTAAGGAAAGCATCAAATTTAAGGAAAAAGCATAAAACTGCACAAAGATGAGTGGCAGGGCAGATGACTGGTCAGAATATAAAGAACAGCAGAGAAGGACTGAAAGGTTAATCAGGAGAAAGAAATGAAAGCATTAGAGGGAGCTAGTTAGAAATGTAAAAATGGATAGCAGGAGTTTCTATAGGTATTTAGAAAGGAAAAGAGTAAGTTAAGTGAGTCTTGATCCTCTAGAGAGTGACAATGGGGAGTTAATACCAAATAAAAAGGAAATAGTGGATGAAATGAACAAATATTGTGCTTCTGTCTTCACTATAAAGGATACAAAAAACATTCCAGTAATTGCGGTAAATCAGGAGGTGGAGGGGAGAGAGGAACTTGGTGAAATTACAATCACTAGGGAAGCGGTACTTAGCAAACTGATGGAGTTGCGGGCTGACAAGTCTCCGGGTCCTAAAGGGCTTCATCCTACAGTCTTAAAAGAGGTGGCAAATGCGATAGCAGATGCGTTGGTGTTAATTTTCCAAAATTTGCGAGATTCTGGAAAGGTTCCATCAGACTGGAGAGCAGCAAATATACCCCCTCTATTCAAGAAGGGAGGGAGGCACAAAACAGGAAACTGGCCAGTTAGCTTGACGTCGGTCATGAAGATGGTGTTAGAATCAATCATTAAGGAGGTTATAGCTTAGAAAATTTAAGGTAATCGGAAAGAGTCAGCATGCTTTTGTGAAAGATTTGCGACATTTAACCAATTTATGAGAGTTCTTTGAAGGAGTAACATGCTCTGTGGATAAAGGGGAGCCTGTAGATGTACTGTATTTGGATTTCCAGAAAGCATTTGATTTGGTGTCACATGAAAAGTTATTGCAGAAAATAAAAGCTCATGGTGTAGGGGTAACATATTACCATGGATAGAGGATCAGCTGGCTGGCAGAAAACAGAGTATGGATAAATGGGTCTTTAAATGATTGGTAGGATGTGACGAGTGGAGTCCCTCAGGGTTCGGTGCTGGGGCCTGAACATTTTACAATTTATATCAATCACTTAGATGAGGGGAACAAAGGTGTGATAGCTAAATTTGAAGATGACACAAAGATAGGTAGGGAGGTATGTTGTCAAGAGGACATAAGATGGTTGCAGACTGATATAGAAAGGTTGAGCGAGTGGGCAAGAATCTGGCGTATAAAGGATGGAGTATAATGTGGGAAAATATGAAGTTGTTCACTTTGTCAGAAAGAATAAAAAAAAGAGAATTACTTAAAATGGAGAACAGCTGCAGAATTTAAGGTGCAGAGGGATCTGGGTGTTCTAGTATTTGAGTCACAAAAAGTTAGTATGCAAGTACAGCAAGTAATTAAGAAGGCTAATGGAATGCTATCCTTTATTATGTGGGGAATTGAACATTAAAGTGAGGAAAATATGCTTCAGTTATACAGGGCATTGGTGAGACCACATCTTGAATACTGTGTGCTGTTTTGGTGTCCTTATTTAAGGAAGGATGTAAATACATTGGAGGCGGTTCAGAGGAGGTTTACTAGATTGATACCTGGAATGAGCGGGTCACCTTATGAGGAAAGGTTGGACAGACTGGGCTTGTTTCCACTTGAGTTTAGAAAAGTGAAGGGTGACTAGATTGACGCAGATAAGATCCTGAACAGGTGGGCTTGGAAAGGATGTTTCCTCTTCTGGGTAAGTCCAAACTAGGGGGCACTGATTTAAAACTATGGGTTGCCCTTTTAGGACAGAGACTAGGAGAAATTTTCCGAGGGTTGTGTGACTTTCGAGCTCTCTGCCTCGGAAGGTGGTGGAGGCGGGGTCATTGACTATTTTTAAGGCCGAGGTAGGTAGATTCTTGTTAGGCAAGGGAATCGAAGGTTATCAGGGGGGCAGATGGGAATGTGGAATTCAAAACAAAAACAGATCAGCCATGATCTTATTGAATGGCAGAGCAGACTCAAGGGGCCAAATGGCCTACTCCAGCTCCTATTTTGTATGTTCGTAGCCAGTGAACATCTGGAGGAAACAGTCTCATTTTTTTTTCATTTTAGAAAGAGTATAATTGCATATTTAAACACAAACTTTTCTTTCCGTAGACTTTTCCTAATGCTAGCCGAGACTCAATTGTCCCTTCCACTCAAATTAACATTACAATTCAGCTGACACTCAGAGGCCAAGCAGCAGAGCTGCCCTCATGTATGGAAGCAGCTGAACAAGGATGTTCAATATTGTTGATTGGAGGGCAGTGCAAAGGCAGCAGTACAATTAGCGTCTTCTGGCTAACTCCAAGTAGCGACTGGCTTCAGCAGTTCCTGTTGTACAACATCCAAACATTAGCCCCACACTTCAGTGTCTCCCAAGTTCACACATTCATTAGTAGGAATGTGGCTTAGAGAAAGTGCAGAGGGGTGTTTATTATTTGTAACTGTTTGAGTCTGCTTAGGTCTGTAATGCCAAACCACTGAGCTTCAGGAATTTGTCTTCATTCACTGCCTTTGTTAACAGATGGGCTTTCGCTGTGTTAGAATCATTACAAACAGTCATGCATAGTCACTGGTGTCTTTGATAGGGATTTGAAAGGAAATGATCTCAGAGAAGCAAAACCTTCTGATCATAAACAGCATTCATTTCCTTAGTCACTTACTTAAACTGAGGGCATAACTAACAAATCTCATTTGATCTCCTTTGCTACATAATTAGAATCCATTCTAATCCCAGTCAGTGCATGTGACTAGAAGTTAAACACTGACCTTGCTGAAAGACATCTTCCACTTCGTTTCACATAATAATTCTTGGTGGATCTGAGCACCTTGGTGATGTAAGTGCAAGGTATTGAATTACATTTCCACTTTACACACGCATTAATAGTCAAGCAAGTCTTGGGTCAGGGAAAACAGGGGCCACTCCATGTAAATACATAGCATGTGCTTCAATAACAACTCAAAATTATCTGCAACCACACCAGCATAGCAGTTCGATTTCGCACACAGCTCCTACTTGTGATCCCGTTGGTGAGAATAGGAAGTCAGTGTTTATCATTACATATAACGTTACAAAACAAGTTATGTGCTGCAGATGCCCACCAGCTCACAATAACAGAGAGGCTGCCCGAATTCATTTCACTTTAAAGCTTCACTAGCAACCTTTGAAACAAAGAGATGATCAGCCCATACGAAGCCTGGCTTCGAATCACAGTTAAAAATGTTCCAGGGCTTCCTCATCACTCAGTCACTAGTGCATTACATTCAAGAAAGAAATCGATACATTTTTGGATATTAGGGCATCAAAGGGTATGGAGAGAAAGCGGGAATATGGCATTGAATTAAAGGATCAGCCACGATCATATTGAATGGTGGAGTAGGCTCGAAGGGCCGAACAGACTACTCCTGCTCCTGGTTTCTATGTTTCATGTGCTGGGAAACACCATGGGAAAGCCCCAACCTTCAAGTTCCCCTCCAAGATACATACCGTCCTGACTTGGAACTGCATCGCCGTTCCTTCACTGACGCTGGGTCAAAATCCTGGAACTCCCTTTCTAACAGCACAGTGGGTGTACCTACAGCACATGGACTGCAGCGGTCCAAGGCGGCGGCTCTCCAGCACCTTCTCAAGGGCAATTCGGGGTGGGCAATAAACACTGCCTAGCCAATGACTCCCACATCCCGTGAACAAATATATAAAACAACAATGTATAAAAAATGACTTTCAACTTTCAGCTGCTAAGGCAGTCAGCTGGCAATAAGAAGCCTGAACTTGCTTAAATAGCAGTGATCTCAGCAGCTTCTTGTGAAGATGGTTCTGTGGATAAAATGACAGAGGAAAGAAAATAGTGTCGAATTCTCCGTTGCTTTTGTCCATTAGAAATGCTAGGAGCTTTTAGGATGAGATGAAAACAGCACTGAGTATTGGAGGCTGTTTCTCTGTTAAGCTCCATGCTCAGAGGTGAAGAACGATAATTCAGTGTAAGTTATTACCAAAGAGCACAATTATACCTAGTCAAAAATGTTATCCTAGTACCTCTGTGATTTCAAGTTTCACTCCGGGTCTTGAGCACATAATCCATGCTGACACTCCAGTTGAACTGAGTGCTGCATTTCCAGAGGTGTTGTCCTTTGGCTGGGATTTTAAACGGAGGGCCAGGGCCCATTTAGGTGGACATAAAAGAGGCTTTGGTACCATTCAAAGAACAGCAGAGAGGTCTCCCAGTGTCCTGGTCAATGTTCCTCCATCAAACAACACCATCAAAAATGGTTTAAGTCTTAGTGCTTTTTGAGGGCAAAATGAATATCACATCTACGTACATGACAAGTACATCACCATACATGAAGTGCTTTGGGACAATTCAAAAAACAAATAGACGATATACGAAAAAGGGTTAGAAGTAGGTCATTAGGGCCCCTTGAGCTTGTGCCACCATTCAATAAGATCATGGCTGATCTGTTTATGCTTCAAATCCCACATTCCCATCTACCCCCAATAACCTTTGATTCCCTTGCCTAACAAGAAACTATCTACCTCCCCTTAAAAATATCCAACGACCCCACCTCAGAAAGCAGTGGAGGCAGAGTTCCAAAGTCGCAAAACCCTCAGAAAAAAATTCTCCTCATCTCTGTCCTAAAAGGACAACCCCTAATTTTAAAACAGTATCCCCTAGTTCTGGATTCATCCACAAGAGGAAACAACCTTTCCACATCCACTTTGTTGAGGCCATTCAGGATCTTATATACTTCAATCAAGTCATCCTTCACTTTTCTAAATTCCAGTGGAAACAAGCCCAGTCTGTCCAACCTTTCCTCATAACACAACCCACTCATTTCAGGCATCAATCTAGTAAACTTCCTCTGAACCGCCTCTAACACATGTACATTCTTCCTTAAATAAGGAGACCAAAACGGCACACAGTATTTGAGATGTGGTCTCACCAATGCCCTGTATAACTGAAGCATATCATCCTTACTTTAATGTTCAATTCCCCTCAAAATAAAGGATAGCATTCCATTAGCCTTCTTAATTACTTGCTGTACTTGCATACTAACTTTTTGTGACTCAAATACTAGAACACTTAGATCCCACTCCACCCCAGAATTCTTCAGTCTTTCTCTGTTTCTCCTTTTTATTCTTCCTGCCAAAGTGAACAGCTTCACATTTTCCCACACTATACTCCATCTTCCAGATTTCTACCCACTCACTCAACCTCTATCCATCCAACCTCCTTATGTCCTCTTCACAACCTGCTTTCCTACCTATCTTTGTGTCACCTGTAAATTTAGCTATCATGCTTTTGTTCCCCTCATTTAAGTCATTGATATAAATTGTAAAATTTTGAGGCCCCAGCATGGGAACCTGTGGAACTCCACTCATCGCATCCTGCCAATCAGAAAAAGATCCACTTATGCATATTCTCTGCTTTCTGCCAGCCAGCCAATCTTCCATCCATGCTAATATATTACCGCCTACACCATGAGCTTTTATTTTCTGCAATAACTTCTGATGTGGCACCTTATCAAATGCCTTCTGGAAATCCAAGTCCAGTACATCTACAGGCTCACCTTTATCCACAGCACATGTCACTCCTTCAAAGAACTCCAATAAATTGGTTAAACATGATATCCCTTTCATAAAACCATGCTGATTCTTTCCAATTACCTAGAGTTTTTTCAGTGCTCAGTTATAAAATCCTTAATGATAAATTCTAACACTTCCCCACGACAGACTAACTGGCCTTTAGTTTCTTATGTCCCTCCCTTCTTGAATAGAGGTGGTATATTCGCTATTTTCAAGTCTGATGGAAACTTTCCAGAATCTAGCAAATTTTGGAAAATTAACATCAATACGTCTACTATCTCATTAATAAGCACCCAATATTTCTTTTTGGATACTTTGTCCTTAATTGTGGTTACTGTTAGGAGGCCTACACACCACTCCTACTAGTGACTTCTTTCCCCTACTATTCCTCATCTCTACCCAAACTGATTCTATATCCTGATCTCCTGAGCCAAGGTCATCTCTAAATGTTGCACCAATGCCATCCTTGATTAACAATGCTACCCCTCCACCTTTACGGATCTTGCTATTCTTCTTGAATGCCATATAGCCATCAATATTCTGGAATGAATCTCATCATCCTGCAGTCACAGCTCCATAATGGCTTTGAGATCATATTCATTTATTTCAATGTGTGCTATCAATTCATTTGCTTCTTTAACGAATGCTATGCGCATTCAGATACAGACCCTTTAGTTTTGTCATTTCGTTATCTCTGTAACATCTAGCCTTGACTACTGGTGTATTCTTAGGTTTCTTCTTTCTGTCCCTTCCTGCAATTTCCTGACCCTCATTTCCCATTCTACTATTTTGCTCTCCTGCCTTGACTCTACCCCTTGATTTGCTACATTCACCAAAGCTTGATGCTTCACCCCCCAACGCCCCCCCCCCCACCTTTATTTAGTTTAAAGTCCTCTCTACTTCCCTTGTGCAGCTTGCTAGGACACTGATCCCAGCATGGTTCAGGTGTAGACCGTCCCAATGGTAGAGCCCCTGACTTTCCCCAGTACTGATGCCAGTGCCCCGCTTCTCCCACACCAGCCTGCGAGCCATGCATTCATTTCCCTAATCTTATTTGCCTTATGCCAATTTGCACATGGCTCAATAATAATCAAGAGATTATGACTTTTCAGGTTCTGCTTCTTAATCTGATGCCCACCTTCTTCTCTTTCCTTCTCGTACTTATGTCGTTGGTACCTACGTGGGCCACGACAACTGGATCCACCCCCTCCCACTGCAACTTCCTGTCCAACCCTGAGCAAATTTTCCAAACCCTGGCACTGGGCAGGCAACACAGCCTTCTTGGCTCCCGCTCTTTGCTGCAGAGAACAGAGTCAATCCTCCTCACTATACTGTCCCCTACTACCACTGCATTCCTTTTGCTCTCCCTGTCACTTGAACGGCTTCCTGTACCATCATGTCTTGGCCAGTCTACTCATCTGCCCTGCAGACCTCGCTTTCATCCACACAGGTAACGAGCACCTTGTACCTGTTTGACAATAGCAAAGTCTGAGGGTCCTCCACAACTGTCAGCTTGGTCCCTTTACCTGCCTCACTCACCGTCACACTCTCCTGTCCCTCACCGCTGACCAAAACAGACGACCCTATTCTAAGAGGCGTGACCATCTTCTGGAACAAAGTGCTCAGGTATTTCTTCCCCTCCCTTATGTTGCGCAGTGTCTGCAGTTCAGCTTCCAGATCGATAATCCTGATCCAGAATTCCTCTAGCTGCTTACACTTTCTGCAGATTTGTTTGTCCTGGATCGCATTCACATCCAAAAGTCCCACATTCCACAGCTGCAACATCAAAAACAATGGCAGGATGGGTGTTATGCTATTTAGTTAATTTAACTACTTTCTTAATTAGCTTAGAATAATTCCTTAGTATACTACAATTTACTGTGCTTATTAAAAGCTAGTGCCGCTTAAAATAAAAGTTATACATCACTTAATTACACATGTATGCGTTTTAGGTATTTATTTTAATTATTTTATTTTATTTTAAGGTTTTAGTTATTTTTATTTATTTATATATTTTTTAAAAGATTTATTTTAATGATTAAACCCTACTGCTCCCAATAATCTTATTGCTGCTATTACATAGGCCTTATTATGAAGAAAACTTTACAGTTACCAAGAAATTGTACCAATGTTCAAAAGATATATGAGCAAGTTCCCTATGACATCACTTGATTTTCTCCAAATCTGGTCATTCCACCGAGACCCACCAGGAGCAGCAACAGCAGCAGTAGCAAATTCTTTTACCTCCCGGCTCCTCTCGCACTGTTTCTCACACTCTTGTTATCTCCTGACTCCTCTCTCTAAATTGTGAGACTCTCTAATAAAAACAGAAATGCTGGGGTAAGGTTCTGACTTACGGTCATAAAACCTGAAACACTAACTCCATCTTATTCTCTCCGCAGATGTTGGCCTGACCTGCTGAGGGTTTTCAGCATTTTGCCTGTATTTTCAGATTTCCATCACTAGCTGTCGTTTTCTTTTATTATTATCCTGAAACATTTCCTGCCTGCAGCAGTTTGTGTCTTCTGCAAAAGTCCAAAATGATGATAGCTGAGCACTCATTACTTCCCAGTCTATCTCACCTTTTCTTCTCAGCTTCAGTGGTTCCCGTATTTTAGACCCCAACTCTTCTCCTCAATTTCTTAGTTTAAAAGAAAAATTGAAGCAAAAAGGTTTGCCAAAATCTGGCTATTTCATTGAATAAATTCAACCCTATAACAGGGAGTGGGTAGAAATAACCTAATGAGATACGTAAAATGCAAAAGGTTGGTGGGGGGGGGGTCTTTATTTGTAGATTAAGTTGGTGGAGACCATGCATGTTACACATCCCAGATATTCTTGGAAACCTGTGTCGATTATGCTTATGTAGAATAAATGGAATATTGTCATCATAGGGAGTGCATGAGGAACTTACTTTACTTGTACCACTGGAGATCTAATTCTCTTTAGCCTAGGCCTCTTACGAACCTAAAATAAACGCAGTAAATTGCAAAAGCAGAAGACTGTAGGTGCCAACAATCCAAAATAAAACAGGGGCATTGCTGGAAATACTCAAACAGACTAGGCAACTTCTGTGGACAGTGAAACAGTCAGCATAACCTTACTTCAGTAAATCACAACCTATTTCCCTTAATATTACAGTCTAAATTTTTTGAACATATACTAGTGACAAGTAGCTTTCCTCCTGCCAACGCCTAGCACCAGATTGCAGGCAATGTGCACTGCCAGCTAGTTCAGTGCCAACACCTAAACAGAAGGCTCATTTCTACTTACAGTCTTCAATTTTTATTTCCCAACATCACTTCTCATTCCATGACTCCCACCACCTTGACTGCACAAGACATAATCTTGGGACAGGTCATGTAAATGGTCAAGTAAGTAATAGAGCAAGGGTTAATCACTGTAGTACATGTGAACAAGATCAGAAATTATTTTTCCAGTTGTAATGTTCTATTTGGGGAGGTGGTGAGTAGCGGTATTGTCACTGGACTAGTACTCCAGATATCCAGGATAATTCTCTGGGAACTCGGATTCAAGTCCCACAATGGTAGATGGTAAAATTTGAATTCAATAAAAATCTAGAATTAAAAGTCTAATGAAGACCATGAAACCATTATTAATCATCATTAAAAAAAAATCACCATCTGGTTCTCTAATGTCCTTTAGGGAAGGAAATCTTCTGTCCTTATCCGGTCTGGCCTACATGTGATTCCAGACCCACAGTAATGTGGTTGACTCTTAAATGCCCTCTGAAATGGCCTCAAGGGCAATTAGGGATGGGTAATAAATGCTGACCCAGCCCCAGCGACACCCACATCCCATGAACGCATAAAAAAAATTCAAGAGTTTTCAGCTTCAATATCAATACAGACTGAGCCATGTAACTTGTGTGGAAATTAATCCAACCTGCACTGAAATTTCTCCAGACGTTAATGTTGTATGGCTCCACCTTCACCACTGCCCAACCCCCAGCCCCCACTCAGAAGCGGGTCAATTTGCATTACATAATGCCTTTCAGTGCTTTACAGCCAACGAAGAACATTTGACGTATACTCACTTTTGTGAATTGCTGTTGCAGATTAACTGAGATTTTTTAAAACTTCATTTGAATCTTTTTCATGTTAACAGACAGCTGATGGAAGGACCAGCAATCCAGTGTTGAAGTTCGGACACGTGCGAGCCTGGGTCTGATTTCCTTATCGGAGGGGAAGCATTAGATCCAAAACAAAAACAGAAACAGAAATACCTGGAAAAACTCAGCAGGTCTGGCAGCATCAGCGGAGAAGAGCACAGTTGACGTTTCGAGTCCTCGTGACCCTTCGAAACGTCAACTCTTTTCTTCTCCGCCGATGCTGCCAGACCTGCTGAGGTTTTCCAGGTATTTCTGTTTCTGTTTTTGTTTTGGATTTCCAGCATCCGCAGTTTTTTGCTTTTATTTAAGCATTAGATCCAGCAGTGTAACCTAACTCTACAGCACCTTTGTCAAGGTGTACTGGTCTTAGAAAAATCATTTGAAAATATTACAGTGCCCTGCATTCAAATCATACCAATGTTAAGAATATCTTTTAAAACTCTTTGAAATAGCTTTTGAACCCTTTTAAAACTGCCAGAAAATCTCTCAGAGAAAAAAAAACAGCAATTCAGGTTTTACGATCAAAATATTGTGGATGCTGGAACTCTGAAATAAAAACAGAAAATGCTGGAGATACTCAGAAGGGCTGGCAGCATCAGTGGAGATGGAAACAGTTACAAACTGAAGAGTCATGCAGCCTTGAAACATTAACTGTGTTTCTCTCTCCACAGATGCTGCCAGACCTGCTGCATTTTCCCAGCATTTTCTGTTCTTATTTCGGGTTCTAAGATTATTGTTACCCAGAGTTGTTGACGTCCTCTAATCCTTTGGATTCAACATTTCATTTAAAATGTAAAAACTTCTACTCACCAAAATCTAAGCCTGACTCACAAGCTTTGTTTAATGAGTTGAACCATCCTAATGTGTTAAAGATTTTTTATTAAGTGTCTGTTTGTATTTCATTCCCCATCACTAACTCCATTCAAGAATACAAAGCTGAGCCGAAGTATGTATTCTGAGGATTTAAAATTTAAGACCCTTTACAATGACTTTTCATTTGCAGAATTGAAATAAAGTAGCATTGTAAGAATAAGATATAAAAAGTAGGAACAGGAGGAGGACATATAACCCCTCGAGCCTGCTCTGCCATTCAATAAGATCATGGCTGATCTTCTGCACAAACTCGACTTTCCTGTGCTATTGCAATATTCCTCGATTCCCTCAGGGCCTGAATGCATATCAATTTCAGTCTTGACAATACCCATCATTCACAATCCTCCGGGGTAGAGGATTCCAAAGATCTGCAGTCCTGTGAGTGAAGAAATTATTTCTCATTTCAGCCTGACCCCTTATCACTAGATGATGTCCTCCAGCTCTAGGCTCTTAGGCCACTGAAATGCCAGTGGTGCCTCTCAGCACTTACCCTGTCAAGGCCTCACAGAATTTGTGTTTCAACGAGATCACCTCACGATGTTCCAAACTCCAGAGAATGTGGTCTATTGTACTCAACCTCTCTTCGCAGACATCCCTCTTATCCCAAGAATCAATCTAGTGAATCTTTGCTGCACCCCCTCTAAGGCAAGTATATGCTGCCTTAGATACACAGCACTCCAGGTATGACCTCACCAAAGCCCTAAATAATTGCAGCAAGACTTCTTTACTCTTATACTGCAACCCCCTTGTGATATTTTCTTTCTTTATTCTTTCATGGGATGTGGGTGTCACTGGTAAGGCCAGCATTTGTTGCCCATCCCTAATTGTCCTTGAACTGAGTAGCCATTTCAGAGAGCAGTTAAGAGTCAGCCACAAAGTTAACATACCATTTGCCTTTCTAACTGCTTGCTGTACCTGCTTATCAGCATTCTATGATTTTTATAGGACACCCAAATCCTTCTGCTTACCAACAATTACCAGTCCCATGCCTTATTTTTCCTATCAAAGTAGATAATTTCACATTCCCCCTTATTATACACCATCTGCCACTTTCCTGCCCACTCACTCAACCTATCTATAATCCTTTTACATTCAGCTCAACGGTTTACTTCCCACAAGCTTTGTATCATCAGCAAACATGGATGATTTACATTCAGTCCTCTCATTCAAGTCATTGATATGGATGGTAAATAGCGGAGGCCCACACACTAATCCTGTGACAGGCCACTAGTTACAATCTGCCAACCCAAAATGACCTGGTTAATTTTACTCACTGCTTTCTGTCTGTGAACCAATCCTCAATCCATACTAACACATTACCCGCTATGAACCCTAATCGAGTGTAACAGCCTCTTGTATGGCACTTCTTCAAATGCCTTCTGAAAATCCAAATATACCACATCCACTGGTTCCCCTTTATCCATCCTGCTATTTGGACTGCTGATAGTCTAAAAGATTTGACTAACATGATTTCCTTTTTATAAAACTGCATTGACTCTGCCTAATCAGATTAAAATTTTCTATGCATTCGGTGATCATCTTATAATAAATTCTAGCATTTTCCCGATTACAGGTGTCAGGCTAATTGGCCTATGATTCACTATTTTCTCTCTCCTTCCTTTCTTGAATAACATGTTAACATTGGTTCTTTCCAATCTATGGGAACCATTATAGAATTTTGGGAAATCGAAGATCAAAACCAATATATCCACTATCTTTGCAGCCATCTCTTTAAAACTATAGACTGTAGACCAGTAGGTTCCATGGATTTGTTGGTTTTTAGTCCTAATAATTTCTCCAGTGCCTTTTCTTCACTAAAATTGAGGACTAAGTTCCTCACTCTGATTAGATAATTGGTTCCTCACTATCTGGTATGTGTTTTGTGTCTTCTTCTGAGAAGAAAGATACAAAATATTTGTTTAGTGTTTTTGTCATTTTCATCTTCCCCATTATAATTTCTCTTGTCTCTGCTTTAAGGGATCCACGTTTAGTTTTGCTAAATTCTTCCTTGTTATGCACTCTTACAGAAGCTCTTACAATGTACTCTTAATAGAAGTACTCACATTGTTTGAAAAAAAGTAATTCTTAGTAACTTACCCTCATTCTTCCTTTTTATCAATTTCTTGATCATCATTTGCTAATTTCTAAAACCCTCCCAATTCTCAGCCTTGCTACCTCATTTTGGTAACATTGCAAGCCTCTCCCTTTATTTGATTATAGTACTATCTTAACTTCTCTAGGTAGGCAGAGTTGGACCATGAGCCTACCTATGTCCTGTTGCAGTCAATTGGTATCATCCTTAAGGTTGGCCACATTCTCAAAGTTTGACAGCGTCAGCAAATTTTGAAATTTTACTCTGTATTCCAATATGCAAGTAATTTATACATATCATAAAGAAAGTGGTCCTAACACTGATCCTTGGGGAATACTATTATCTACTATCCCCCAGTCTGAATAATGACCATTTACCATGACTGGCTGTCCTTAAGCTATTTTTTATCCTAGCTGACATTGACTCTCCTATCCCATGATATCCCAATTTTTTTAACCAGCCTTTTCTGTGGCACTTCGACAAACACTTTCTTAAAATCCACATAAGAGAACATTCACTGCAGTCCCCTCAGCGACCTTCTCTGTTACTACATCAAAAAATTTAATTAGCTTCGTCAAATGCAATCTGACTTTTACAAATCTGTGCTGGCTCTCCTTAATCAACTCAGACCTCTCCAAGTGCCTGCTGACTTACTTTTTCCTGATTGCTGTTTCCAAAACTTCATCTATCACTGACGTTAAACTGGCCAGCCTGTAATTACTCAAAATGTCCCTACACTCTTTCGTGAACAAGTGTGTCACAGTTACCACTTTCCAATCCTCTGATACCTCCAAATTACCTTAGCCAACTAAGTTCTCAATCCTACGTAATTGGCTTTATTTAAGTCTAAGACCCTAGTTTCATACGTAATCACATCAATCTCATACTCAGTATGAAATTCCAGCATATTATGATCACCCTTCCCCAGAGGATCCTTTTCTGTATGGATTAATTAGTAAATCCTGTCTCATTACACAGCACTAGATCCAAAATAGCCCTTTTCCTAGTTGGTTCCTCGCCATATTGTTCTTGAAAAAACTCTTACTTTGACAATTTACACTGGTGGTGACCAAATTGCACAAACTGCTTAACTAGTGCTTCCTTTACATTTTGCAAATGCAGTCCGAATTATTGTTGACCTTTTCTTTCTTGATCAGGTTTGTGCTGCATGTCCCATTTGATTTACAATGTTGCCATTAATGTGTTGCTCCATCAAGGGCATCAAGACACAGTTAGAGTTATTTCCACGTAATGTTTCCAAAAGTCGAGGCCTGCGTGTAGTGACCAATGATGCAGAGGGATTAAAATTCCTTCTCCCTGCTCCCCATTCACATTGCATAACTCCGCACCACCAGCCAGATTATTTTCTGCCCATGGTTTTAATTAGGTGGAATTTTTACCTTTTGGGTTTTTATAGCTGTTGACCTCCATAGTCAACTTTCAGAAAATAAACCCAATCCCAAAACGCAGCTTCATAATAACTGTGCAATACCTGATCCCCACCGTCAAAAGTTTCAAGTCATTAGGATGTCTGACACTTTAATCTGTCAGGCATGTAACAAGAGGGGAAATGGTGGTTCACATTCACTGGAAGGTGCTAAGAACACTGTTAACTTGGGCGTAAGTGACAAGTGACCATGAAGATGCTGTTCATCCAAAATAGCTAATGTTGAGGGCTGCGTTAGTGACAGCAACAACCACGGTTCAAGACAACTGCTAAAGATGGTGACCAGTTTTGGAAGTGGCTTTTTACAAAAGCGCTGTCATACTTGTGCTGATACAAACCATTTATGGCTTTGGCATACAGTCCATCTCTTTTAGTTTCTAATGTATCAGGTGTTAAGTAGTGAAGTTATAACACTACAGTAGAGATGGAGGAACATTTTCCCTGCTTTACTGCTGTCCAGCTGAATCATAATTGCCGGAAATTATTTGTGGAAGATGAAAAAGACTTCACGAGTTTATAGACTGTCAATGTATGAGACCTATCCATCCTACTTCAGTGTGGCTGAGAATGGTTTCCAAAGGGAAATGCTTTCCATTACTGAAAAGACTGTTCTTATCATCCTCACGAATTGCGGCTGAGAGGAGAGAACTGTGTGCCTGAGGGGAGCTAGATCACAGGGACTACTTGGCAGGGAACCCACTAGGGTAGGAAGGAATGAAGATCTCTAACGGGCCCAAGAGCAAAGGAATTATTTTACTTAGAGACTCAGCCGAGTAACAGGTACAGCCTATTGATTTTCCAGTAAGATTTTGGGGTAGAATACTCACTTTGATCTGATTTATTTTGGTATTCTTGCAGCTCATGCTGATCTGAAGGCAGATTTAGGATAGGTGATAGGGATAAACGATAATCCAGACTTCAAATACAAACTGAAGTAAAATTTCCAGATGTCTGTTTTGTTAAAGCTCTTGCAATGTGTAACAACACTAATCAGGGTCTCAGCCTGAGCACGTCTGCTGGTATCCATGGTTTGAGCCACGGTGATATAATAAGAAGATAATTGGAGTTACCAAGGCAACGGCTTAAGAGTTTTGAGCAATTTGCACTCCCCAGCTGTTTTGCGTTTAGCTTTTAAAGGCCTATCTCAGTACTTTTATAAGAAGCGATTTCGGAAGTAACTTTCAAGTTTAGCAGGTTGGTGAAACTGGCAGCATTGGATCAACCAATTGTTATCCTTCTGCCTGATTTTATTTCCCTATTTTTTTGTTCCCTATCCTCCACTCCCCAATGAATCAACTTCCTGCAGTGTACTGTACAACCCACTTTAAGGACTCTTTTTCAAAAGGGCAGTCCCAGTATGTATCAGATGCCAAGTGATGCTTCCTCAATGTTGCTGCATCAAGCATTCTTGGGTCAGACAAGAAGGGGTTACATGCAAAGTAGAAATGCTCCTCATTTGATTCTGTGTCTTAATAGCTTCTGCTTTAATGATCTATTTTAAGACTGACACTATCACGCTGAGACTACGGGTGATGGGAAAAAAAGTTGCTAGGGTTAATGGCATTGCAATAATTTTTTATAATTTCCTTCATTGACTCAATAAGGTCACTGCTCATACTTTATTGTACATGGCTTATTCAAAGCAGCTATAGGTGTTTTACACAGGCTGCACCAGCAAAGTATCTCTCTCCTTCCAAGAAAAATCTTACTGCATTCGTAATGATCTTGTGCCCTGTTTTTCAAAGTAAGGTTTTGCTTCATAATGTGTGATAATAATGCTTTATCTCCCTGCTCTATCTCCAAACCTTGTACCTCTCTCAAAAATGTAGGACATTCACAACAAACATGGTTTCTATTCCTATGACAAATGAGCTGGCATAGGCACAATGGGTTGAATGGCCTTCTACGTTATAAATTACATTATATATTACATTACGTTATAAATTCCTAAAATACTGAAATCAGACAACCATGCCCATTGCTCCCTTGACAGGTATCTCCCACCAAGCCAGGTAATTGCTGGAATCATTTCCCAATTTGAGATAGATATGATGCACCTCTGCATTTTACTTCAGATAATCAGCCTAACTCAAGCTATTGAAGGAATTACAGAAATATATTCCTCCAGTAATTTTTAGCATGTTCACAGGTTCCTGCACAACACTAGTTTATGAAGGATTTAAATTTAAATTCAAGGAGCACATTTCAACAGCCCTGCTAATTGTTAAGAACTCTAAAGGAAGATCAGGTAACTTAAAAGGCTATATCTGCTGCCACTGCAATTGCTTTCACTGCGTATGCAGTCGTAGTGCCTGTGACATCTGCCAGAAATGCCGCAGGTAGCTGCTGCATCAAAGAGCACTGAAATTGTACTAATTGTAGCACAGAGAACGCAGTTTGTTTAAAACGATTTTACACATTTGAGGTAAAAGTTTTGGTTTATTGAAATGCTCAGAACTTATGTAAGAGCATGGGCGAGCTTTCAACAGATAAGCAATGACATCAGCGGCACCGCAGATGCACCTGCGGATGGAATGCTTGCTGACTTCCTGTTTCAGGTGCAGAACGATGACATCAGCACCACCAACTTCCTGATCCAGGGCGGTGACAGGAGATACAGGGAATTCAAAACAACTTTTCAACTAGAATCTGTAAAAAAAAAAATATTCACGAGAAAAAAAGGCTAGGACATTAAAAAAAAACTAAACTTGGACGTGTATGAACGAAAAGGTAACCTGATCAGAGAGCAAGGACAATTACACTTTCTCTTGTAGCAATGACTTCAATTTCTTGTAACACAATTGCAAAAACTACATTATACTGTTTGGCAAATAGAGCAAAATTAACTTCCCCATGATACAAGCCCTTTAATTGCAGTCTGCCATCCTTTAACCTCACTCACGATACATACACGTGTCAATCATCTGATAGCAGTGATAAAGTGGTGAGGCAAAGACACCAAAGATGTTTAGCTGGGTTACAAGACCATAAGACATAGGAGCAGAAATTAGGCCATTCGGCCCATCGAGTCTGCTCCGCCATTCAATCACGGCTGATAAGTTTCTCAACCCCATTCTCCCGCCCTTTCCCCGTAAACTTTGATCCCCTTACCAATCAAGAACCTATCTGTCTCGGTCTTAAATACACTCAATGACCTGGCCTCCACAGCCTTCTGTGGCAATGAATTTCCTTACAGGATTCTGAGCGAGACATCATTTGATTTTCTGAGGTCAATCTCATTAGCTATTCATATTTCCCCACGTCTGTCACCAAGAATTAGCTATTAGTTGGAGTGGAAAACCTGTGTCTGTTTGTTTCCTTGCTACACTCATTCACCCTCATTGCAGCAAAGCTCCACAAGGCACCAGTCAGTTCAGCTCGTAAGTGGATTTTCAAGATTGCAGCATATGCTCCTCTTCTGTGTCTATTGGTAATCTAGAAGAGAAACCCACATTGGCACCCAGGATGAAATTACTGAGTGAGGCCATTCCTAGGTGCAGGATCTCCATGCTGAGGGATGCAGTAAAGCTTGGGGCAGCTGCTGCAGAGGGGCAGGAGGGAAAGGTCACGGTCTAAGATCTTTCAGTCATGGTTTACCAAGGGGCTGGGAATTGTGCAAAACCCCTTGGGCTGTATCACTCACATTGAATGCACACAGTAAATATTACATGTATCATAATTGTACTGATGCACCTCTGAGTGCAACATGATCTATCTGTAGATAATTGGAACAGCATTGCACTGACTGCAATGACCATTTTGAAACGTCTGTAATGTTCTTTCTATTGAATTGAAGCACCTCAAAGAGCCACCACATGATCGATGTAGATAATTTGAATATCATTGCAATTTCTGTGATGGCCAATTTGAAATATTTTGTAATGTTGTTTTAGATATTTTATGAATAAAGTATATTTTTGCAAAAAAACAGTATTAAGCAAGGGCATATTCTTTGGGAACTGGGCTGACTGATCCATTGTCCCCTTCACCATCAGGTCAAACTGCCTGAAGGTGCTAGGGATATGGATTGGAGGCACCAGGGCATGCATTCGAAACTGGGAGGAGTGAGTAGATATGGTCAAACGAAAACTGGGCATTTGGGAGCGATGCTCCCTCTCCATTGTAGGTAAGAACCTAGTCATCAGGTCAACACTCTTGGTGTTGATGTGCATGGCGCAGGTCTGGCCCATTCCTCACTCCTGTGGTGTGGCGATCTCCTGAGCTACCTTCCACTTTACCTGGAGGTCAAAAATAGATGGTGTTCTAGATAAAAGAGAGGGAAAAAACATATCCAACATCAGTCTCATCCTGATGGCCACCTTTGTGTGCAGCTCCATCAAGCTGTGCGTAAACCTTCGGTACGCAAACACCAAGTGTCACTAGGTGCTGAGGTTCTACCTGTCCCCGGTGTTGCGAAGAATGGTTCTGGCCATACTGCCGCAGAACGCTCCAAGTAGTTGAACTGCGCCATACCACCTATCCCTCGTGGAAAAATTTATGTAGAAAAATACCTTTGACCATCAGGCAGTGTTCTGCACGCAATGTCCTAGAGGCCCTGCATGAAATGGAGATGTTGGATCCCGTCAGATGGTTGCCCAAGACTATCAAAGTCATTTGGCTGAATACCTCATCACCAGAACATTAAAACAAACACCAAGACGTAGCTTGGCTGGTGAGAAAGACCCTCCCCATCAGATCCTTCCTACACGCCCGGAGTCTCACCCACTCCACATGCTGCCCTCGAGGTGGCTGTGGTGAAGAGACCGCTGTCCACCTCCTTGTGGAATGTGCCTTTACAAAGGAGGTCTGGAGGGAGATGCAGTGCTTTTTGTCGAGGTTCATCCCAAGCAGTTCTGTGACACAGGACTCTGTGCTGTAAGGGCTGTTCCCAGGGGGACACACCGAGACAAACATCAACTGCAGCTGGGGGGTCATCAACTTGGTGAAAGACACTCTTTGGCTTGCCTGAAACTTGGTGGCCTTCCAATACAAAGAGTTGTCTTCAACCAAGTGTTGCAGACTGGCACATTCCAAGGTCCAGGGCTACGTGCTGAGGAATGCACCAAAGCTCGAGACAGCCACCGGAGGAACAATGGGGAAAGGTTGCTTTCCAAGACCTTTCAATCATAGTGCACCTAGAGGCTGGAAACTGTATAGATCACCTTAGCCTGTATGTCTCATGTTGAATGTGTACAGAAAATATTACATGTATCACAATTGTATTGGAGCAACTCAGAGAGCAATGTGTTCTATGTAGAAAATTTAAACATTATTGCACTTCCTACAATGACCGTTTTGAAATGTTTGTAATCTCTTTTTATTGTCTTGAAGCACCTCAGAGAGCTACATGATCGATGTAGAAGATTTGAATATGATTGCACTTTGTGATCGCCATTTTGAAATGTTTTGTTACGTTCTTTTAGATAATTTATGAACAGTACATAGGTGGTGTTTGCAGATGCACTGTGCGATTTGCAGAGCAAAAGCAGGAGAAGCAGGTGGGGGCAATGTATCTGTAGGAACCTCACGTGGGGTTACCCCATTTGAAAGGATGATGTGAAGAAGAATTTCTTTACTGATAAAAGGTTATGTCAACATCCTGCCAGGTCTGACTTCACTGCCCTCAATTATTCCCATAAGTCTCCTCCCACACAGAACACTGGACATGTCAAGGGAGTGCCCAGCAATGCAGGCATAACTGGAGTAGTATGATGAGGGGGCCACCTCTCCAGTCTCCTACCATGTATAACTTCTCAAAACAAGAGAAAGTGGAGCAGTATTATCCAGGACAAGACACGAACCATAAATGTGGACAAGGCAAAATGCCACACTGGTTTGTGGGGAGTGTTGAGAGGCCGAGAATTCAGGTGCCCTTTGATTCTGCTGTGGTTTGCAGTGATGAAGGCGATGAAGTTGTTTGCTCTGGTGAGTAATGTGATCAGTCACCTTATATACACACGAGCTGCAGATTCAGTGACGGTGCTCATACTCATTTTGAAAGCCTCGAGTGAGCCAGAGGCATGAATATTCCCGAGGGATATGGTGACCTTGACTGTCATGTGAGGATGTGTCTCCAGTTCAGCTGAGTAAACGATACCGCTCTGTCACTGCCTGCCTGATGAATCAGAGCCTGCAGAGGTAGTTATCCTTCAACATTGCCAACTAAGTACCAGGTTTATTTGATAAAGAAAGGATACAGCCCGAGACTGCCGAAATGAATGCATGTTAAACCTCTGGAGAGAAAATGGGGAAATTGAATATGCAAAGCAACAAAGAAAAGCACAAGTTTGGAAAAGACATTTAACAAATCTCAAAAACCAATAGCCCTCAATCACCCAATCCTTTTCTTGCTTATCCATTTCTTCCTTAACCCTTTCCATATTATTTTGCTGTTTATGGTAATTTAATTACTAAATAAATCACTCACCCTCCCACCTCACCCCCATATTAGACAAATAAGTCTTAGGCCAAACTCAGCTGCAACACCGTATGACACACAATGAAAAGAAACCTGGAGATATGGATTGCTGCCTAATCTGATGACCCACAGGGCCCAATGAGAAGGGAGTTAAAATTAGGGCCAATGTCTGTTCCAGTCAGATGCACAGAGTAGTGACTGGTGTATTCAACCTAGAATTTAATTGATTATACTCTGATATCTCATTAACCTTAATTTGCATGAAACTTTTGCTTGTCCACATAGGGTTGCTAACTGTGATTAAATGTATTCCTGGAAGTTTCATCACATGACTTTCACCCACACTCCAGCCATTAGTCAGCCAACACATCCATCCATCCTTGTGACGTACTGCCTTCATATGCCAATTGGAATGCAAAAGACTCATTACCTAATCAGGTGATGCTTAACTGTCAGCACAGCCTTTTTTCTGTCCACTTTCAATCTTTTCATATCTGGTAAAGAGAAACTTTCAGAGAAAATGACAAAAAAAGCTTTTTTAATGTCCTGATGATTGTTCTCCAGGGTTGCATGCAGCAGTGTCCTGGAAACTTACCATCAATCCCTGGACACTCCAGGCCAATCCTGGAGGGTTGAAAACCCAAGGTCCACAGAGGTCACGATGACCCAAATAGGGTATTCAACAGAAGAGAGTGTCAAACTACTGTCTGAAGCTAAACCTGCTCACCCTTGTCCATAGACCAAGTTAATATAGGATGCTGCATGAAGCTTCTTGTGTGGTACTATGTTGAGCCTGAATCATGACATTTGTGAAGCAAATATTGTATACAAGTGGGAGTTGTGCAATCCAACAAATGATACTTAGTCCTGTAACAGTGATGAATAGATGGCATTACAGGAAAGCTCATTATCACCAATGTTTCTTGTCCAATCCTCACGTGTCAGTAGTTTGCCACAAGCGTCCATGGGCATTTCTGATTTTCAGGACAGCAGCAGGAAGTTGACACACATTACACTGGCTTTACCAGAGACTGACATAAATTCAAGGCTATAATGCCTCACTGAGGCGCCTAGCTGGGTTGATGTCCTGAATTTATAAATATGTCATATTTTCTTCACAGGTGCCTCACAAAGAAGAGGCCAAATGGATTTCTGGACCTCAGTGGCTTGTAAATGATGGCAAACCGCTAAGGCCCAGAAATCCATTTGGCCTCTCTTTTGGTGCTGCTACTGCAGACTGAGGAATGAGAGAGAGGTGGTGGTAGGCTTTGAAGCACCAGCAGAAAGCCCACTCTTTTCTTGACTGGAGGGAGAGAGCCTTAGGGGCAGCTATCTCTTCCCCCACAAAGGTTCCAAACAGTAATCTGTTGATAACCTTGGACCTTTATTGAAAAATGGTCACAAATCTTCAGGGTGATTCTGCCTCATTTCAGTAAGGAGGTATTTAGGTAGTAACCTGGAACTCACTGCCTAAGAGAGGGGCGGAAGTAGAGGTCGTCAATGATTGCAAAAGGAAATTGGTTGGACGCTTGGAGGAAATAAACTGCAGGACTATGGAGTAGAGTGGGGATGTGGGATTGGCTGGATTGTTCCACAGAGAGTTGGTACAGATTTGAAGAGCCGATTGGCCTCCTTCTGGGCTATAAATGCCCTAGGATTCTAACTCTGGCGATTAGTGTTGATGTGTGTAGGAGTAGTAGCTCCACGGGAATGATTTTGCATTCTGTGTGCGCTAGAAAAGAAAAATCGTGGAAAGCATCTTTGGAAGGCACAGCAAGTACCAGTCCATTCTGTTCCTCACCGGTTTAGGAATCATGACTAACAGATGTTAAGATACGGCCTACGTTAAAGAACATGGTTGACGGATAACACTTGTATTTCCTAATCGTTTAGGTTCGAGTTACAAACTTGACATTTCCAGTGCAAATTGTTGACCGTGGAATTTCTAGTAGCAGCAGAACAAGATAGAAAGGTAAAAGAATTACAAATGCTGAGAAACTGCTTATGCTGTTGACAGCTTGGAATTTAAAAGAGAAATACTGGAAATACACAGCAAGGTCAATGAGCATCTGCAAAAAAGAGAGAGACATTTCGGAAGTGAATTCCAGCCAATAGTGGGAAGTAAGAAATTCAGGATCATTAACAATGATGTCAGACAAGTAAGTAGGTTGGGCATATGGAGCAGATTATTTCTGATAATGTAGAGGAAGGTAGCAATAAAGCAAAGGATGGGATTAATGGCACTTGGGCTTGGGGCACAGTCTTGAAGGAGCTGTTGCTCAATGCCATGTAAACAGCAACAATGGTTAGTGGGCAATTCAATGGCGTGGCTGAACATATCCTGGAAGAGTACCCGACGTAACAGTCCCTCTGCCTGGAACAGTGATTCTTCAACTCAATCTTTTTGGTCAGTGCCTAGACTCTTCACATTCAGGCTTGTCCTCCTCCTCTATGTTTAGACATTTTTGTGTGGCTTTAGTCATTAGCAGCAAAAACAAATTAACGTCGGTGCTGTTAATTTCAGAGAAAGCGCCTGACTGGCCTTAAATTCCATTTGGCTTCATCTGAAAACAAGAAATTTCCAGGCTTTTCCCTTAATTAGCATTTAAATGTGTCTTTGAATGAATAATGCGGTGCGACAAAGCACATTGCTGGATTGGAATTTTTGCAACAGGTTCAACAGCTTAGAAGGTTGCAAATTCAGGGACATTGAAAGTTCCTGCACTCCCACTGAATTGGCAATGACTATGGCACAAGCGATGATTGGTGAAAGCCATTTCACATTACAGACATAATATAAAAGCAAAATACTGCGGGTGCTGGAAATCTGAAACAAAAACGAAAATTGCCGGAAAAACTCAGCAGGTCTGACAGCATCTGTGCGAGGCTGACAGAGTTAACGTTTCAAGTCCGTATGATTACAGACTCGAAACGTTAACTCTCTCTTCCTCTCCACTGAGGCTGTCAGACCTGCTGAGTTTTTCCGGCAATTTTCGTTTTTGTTTCACATGACAGACACTTTGCTATTAGAAAAAGCAGCACTGCAGATTCTTTCATCCTTTCACATAATAGCTTTAAACTTGCCCAAAATCAGAAGTGGATCTATTTTCACAGCAGTGCTGTTTCCTAATATTCTGGTCAAATTGTTAGGTTATATGATGGTCAATTTGTTCAACAGAATAACAAAAGCTATTGGACATAAAACGCCTTCTGCAGTGTGATGGATTAAAATGAAATGTAAAATATCATAATGTATTGGCCATCTGTCACCAAGCGTTGAATTTGACTGATTATAGTACTGTAGCTTTGTTATGGCCTCTGTGGTTGGATTCTAATCTTATATTTAGTTTAGTACCTTTAGAGCACATTATTTATATTGGGTCGCCTCCACTGCTACCAAGCTCTTTCTCAGCTGAAAGGAAGAAATGGGCTGAAGCGGTGAATTTCTCAAGGTTATCATTTTCGTGTTTAATTAAGAAGGCACACAATTTTGTTGGCAGAGAATTGATCCTCCTAATTTTTCATCTGTCCAAAGATTGCTGGATTTTTGTTTCAAGGCCGCAAAAAGGCCCCAACTTGCAGTTTGGCCTAACTGTAGTAACTAAATGGATTGTCCCTCTGCCCTGTCGATCACCCATCACGTGAGGTGATTACGGGGGCTTCGACCAATAAGCTTATCGCGCGGGTAATCCTGAAGCCGGATTTGGGGCTTCTGACAGAGAGATCGTGTCTAGTGTGCAAGTACCTCCACATGTCCCCTCAATAAAGCTTAGCTTTTTCTTCACCAAACCTGCAGCTCCATCAAGTTATTAAACTAACCACCTGCCAACAACAGCTTTTCACTCATCCTGTAAAAGCCACAGTCACCTTTTCCAAAAAATATGATTCTTCTTTTCAAGCAAGTCAAAATTGAAGTGGTTGGTCACAGGAAGGGAATGCAATAAACCATCTTGAACATTAATGGAGTCAAGGATCAAATCAATTGCTTTCGTGTGTTGGAAAATTAATTTTTGCTGGCATCTCTGGATTCTTAAGATAATTGACAGATGGCAACTGGATCTGACTCTTTACTTAAAAAAAAAGTAATCATGAACAGGCAGTGTATGTCACAAAATTAACCTACCCACTGCAGACCAGTTTGACACATTGCATTTTTCCCTGACCCTCATGAGTAGTCCACCAATCCTCAAGGATTGCTGTTGTATGAGAATTTGGAGACTGAAATGACTTTGTGAAAATGTACACTTGAAGTCCGTTAATTGGGATGGCCTGTTGGGAATGCAATTATCCTGATTCTCAGATTGTCCTCATTAACAATGTTCATTGAGCACATTTTTAGACCTCTCTGACCCACTAATTTCCTTTTGCATAAATTTTAGCTGCATGAATTAGCAAGGTGACTTACATCAGGATGTCTGTATTTTGAACAAAGTTGAAACTCATCTACAAGACACCATGTGCTAGAAAATGGGACTTCTTGATTCCTATTTATCATCAAATGTAGGGCTGAGCTGTTATTTTCTCATGGTTTCAATTATTAAGAATGTCCCTGGAACTTTATTTTGGCGAGGCCACATTTCTCGTCTCCATGAACGTGCCGTGTATAACATCCCTGCCCATCCCAGACAAAAATGAAAATGGTCCATTATATTTTTAAACCAACCCCCATCTTAGAATTCAAGGACGGGCTACTGTCCCTGTGCAGTAACTGCATTTTATTAATAAAAAATAAAAGTAACAAATGCATCTGAGCCAAAAGTACATTATCAAATATACTTTAGACTGGAAGTGGCACATCCAACTGTTTTTTTACTAGGCTCTTTTTGGAATATAATTTTTGGCTGCATGAACATTGTGCAGTGACACCAAACATAGCATTCAATGTTAAAAGATAGAATACTCATTCCTAATTTGAAAGGAGTCCTTAAAGGTTTTAGGATGACTGATTCCTTTCCATCCTCCTTCATGTTCCTGACACATCACACAACTGGAAAGGTAGCAGTTACACCAGAGGGTGGTCATTAATGACCCATCACATCAGATCTTTGCTCAAACTCAAAATTAATCCCACTCCCCCACTCTCTCAATTATAGCCTTTCCCTGATTCAAATAATGATACATCTTTCCTTTAAAAGAAGCAATGGGTTTCTGCATCAATATCCCTCTCTGTGACATAGCATTTTATGCTCCAACAAAACTGTTTTTAAAGAGTTTTTTCCTGACCTCTTTCCACACTAAGTTTAAACTGATTACTTCACCACTATCACAATTCTTCATCATTTAATTTTTTTTTTTAAATCTCCCCTTCTCTGCTCCCAAACACAAAAGAGATCCAGCATATACCCACTCCCTCTTTCAATCCTGCTCTCATCTGAACAACATCCACTTGCCTAACACAGTTTCCTGTCTGTCAACTAACTTTCTATGAAAGCTATTCCATCTCCAGGTGCCAGAATTAACATTCATGAGACACCGTCTGAAAGTACATACGCACTACACCTGCTGTCTGCTCCTAATAACTTGAATTTGCATGGAAGTGCCTTCACCAAGTCAGGAGGCACTGTTCCTCTAACCACTTCTTCTATGGTTAGGGGGAAAGTTATAACAGACATGGAGGGGCAGGGAGCGAGGAAGGAGGAGAGTGATAGAGGCCTGGGGAGGAACAGAATAACAGGTGTCAAAGAGCCAACACGGACTCAACTTTGGGAGGCGGTGGTGTAGTGGTATTGTCACTGGACGAGTAATCCAGAGACTCAGGGTAATGCTCTGGGGACCCAGGTTTGAATCCCGTTATGGCAGATGGTGCAACTTGGATTTATTAAAAAAATCTGAAACTAAAAGACAATGACCATGAAACCATTGTCGATTGTTGTAAAAACCCCATCTGGTTCACTAATGTCCTTTATTAGGGAAGGAAATCTGTTGTCCTTAGCTGGTCCAGCCTACACATGACCCACAGCAACGTGGTCGACTCTTAGCTGCCCTCTGAAATGGCCTAGCCAGCCACTCAGTTCTATCAAACCGCTACGAAATCTAAAAGGAATGATGGACCATCTGGCATTGACCTAGGCAATCTCAGCCTTGTTGACCCTGCAAAGTTCTCCTTGCTAAGGTCTGGGGGCTAGTGCTAAAACTGGGAGAGCTGTCTCACAGACTAGTCAAGCAACAGCCTGACATTGTCTTTAAGGTATGATTCAGTGACTATGTCCAGACATCACCATCACTATCTGTCCTGTCCCACCAGCAGGACAGGCCAGCAGAGGTGTGGTATACATGTCAGGACAGAGGTGCCTTGGGAGTCCTAAACATCGACTGCGGACCCCATGAATTCTCATGGCATCAGGGGTCAAACACGGGCAACGAAACCTCCTGCTGATTACCATGTACTGTCCTCCCTCAGCTGATGAATCAGTGCTCCTCCATGTTGAACACCACTTGGAGGAAGCACTGAAAGTGGCAAGGTGCAGACTTCAATGTCCATCACCAAGAGTGGCTCGGTAGTACGACTACAGACAGAGCGGGACGAGTCCTAAAGGGCATCACTGCTAGACCACCAGGCAGGCGGTGAGGGAACCAACAAGAGAGAATAATATACCTGACCTCATCCTCACCAACCTGCCTGCCGCAGATGCATCTGTCCATGACAGTATCGGAAGGAGTGACCACCGCACAGTCCTTGTGGAGACAAAGTACTGTCTTCACGTTCAGGAGACTCTCTATCGTGTTGCGTGGCACTACCACTGTGCTAAATGGGGTCATATCTGAACAGATCTAGCAACTCAAGACTGGGCATCATGAGGTGCTGTGGGCCATCAGCAGTGGCAGAATTGTCCTCAACCACAATCTGTAACCTCATGGCCTGGCATATTCCCCACTCTACCATTACCTTCAAGCCAGGGGATCAACCCTGGTTCAACGAAGAGTGCAGGAGGCCATGCCAGGAAGAGCACCAGGCATACCTAAACATGAGGTGTCAACCTGGTGAAGCTATAACACAGGACTACTTGCAGGTAAAAAGCATAAGCTAAGCGATTCCACAACCAACTGATCAGATTGACGTTCTACAGTCCTACATCCAATCACAAATGGTGTGAATGACTAAACAACTCACTGGAGGAGGAGGCTCTACAAACATCCCCATCCTCAATGATGGGGGAGCCCAGCACATCAGTGCAAAAGATAAGGCTGAAGCATTTGCAACAATCTTCAGCCAGAAGGGCCGAGTGGTTGATCAATCTTGGCCTTCTCTGGAGGTCCCCAGCATCACAGATGCCAGTCTTCAGCCAATTTGATTCACTCCACGTGATATCAAGAAACGGCTGAAGGCACTGGATAGTGCAAACGCTATGGGCCGTGACAATATTCCAGCAATAGTACTGAAGACTTGTGCTCCAGAACTTGCCATGCCCCTAGCCAAACTGTTCCACCACAGCTATAACACTGGCACCTACCTGGTAATGTGGAAAATTGCCCAGATATGTCCTGTACACAAAAAGCAGAACAAGTCCAACCTGACCAATTACGCATCAATCTACTATTGATGATTAGTGAAGTGACGGAAGGAGTCAACAACAGTGCTATCAAGTGACACTTGCTTAGCAATAACCCAGTCACTGATGCGCAGTTTGGATTCTGCCAGGGCTACTCAGCTCTTGGCCTCATTACAGTCTAAGTTTAAGCATGCACAAAAGAGCTGAACTCCCACGATGAGGTAACAGTGACTGCCCTTGACATCAAGGCAGCATTTGCCCGAATGTGGCATGAAGGAGCCCTAGCAAAACTGGAGTCAATGGAAATCAGGGGGACACTCCATTGGTTAGAGTCATACTTAATACAAAGGAAGATGGTTGTGGTTGCTAGATGTCAATCATTTCAGTTCCAGGACATCATTGCAGGAGTTCCCCAGGGTGGTGACTTTGGCCCAACCATCTTCAGCTGCTTCATCAATGACCTTCCTTTCATCATAAGGTCAGAAGTGGGGATGTTCACTGATGATTGCAATGTTCAGCACCATTCATGACTCCTCAGATATTGAAGGAGTCCATGTCCAAATACAGCAAGACATGGACATTATCCAGGCTTGAGCTGGCAAGTAACATTCGCACCTCACAGGTGTTAGACAATGACCATCTTCAACAAGAGAGAATCTAACCATGGCCCCTTGACATTCAATGGCATTACCATCACTGAATCCCTCATCATCAATATCTTGGGGGTTATCATTGACCAGAAACTGAACTGGGCTAGCCATATAAATACTGTGGCTACAAGAGCAAGTCAGAGACTAGGAATCCTGCGGTGAGTAACTCACCTCCTGACTCCCCAAAGCCTGTCCACCATCTACAAAGCGGAAGTCAGGAGTGTGATGGTCACTTGCCTGGATGAGTGCAGCTCCCACAACACTCAAGAAGCTTGACACCATCCAGGACAAAGCAGCCCTGCTTGATTGGCGCCACATCCACAAACATTCACTTCCTCCACCACCTACATACAGTAGCAGCAGCTCTACAAGATGCTCTGCAGAAACTCACCAAGCCCCCTTAGACAACAGCTTCCAAACCCATGACCACTACCATCTAGAAGGGCAAGGGCAGCAGATGCATGGGAACACCACCACCTGGGAGTTCCCCTCCAAGTCACTCACCACCCTGACTTGGAAATATATCATCATTCCTTCACTGTCGCTGGGTCAAAATCCTGGAACTCCCTCTGTTACAGCACGGTGGGTGTACCTACACCACAGGAATGCAGAGGTTCAAGGCAGCAACTCACCACCACCTTCTCAAGGGCAATAAATGCTGGTCTAGCCAGTGACACCCACATCCCATGAATGAATAAAAAAGATGGACCAAAAGGCCTCCTTCTGGTGCTGTAATCATTCTATAATGTGGGATAAACATCCCAAGGTGCATCACAGAGGCATAAAGAACTGTCTAAGTTGACCGCTTCTTCAAAAAAGGATTATTACATTTGTTAAATGCAACTTTTATATTGTTCTGTTATTCATAAAGTGCTAAGAACTAATTATGTGTAAATATATATCCCAGGATGCCACATTCACAGCTACACTGCAGTCATGTGCAGAGTAACAAGCTATTAGTCTACCAGCCACATGGAAAGATCCAAGAAATATACTCAGTGAAGCTTCAGTATTTTGAGTCTAAAGTGTGATTATTTCAAATTACGGGAACCAGAACACATAAAAGTAACTTGTCTTTTAAGTTTTAACTGAGATTTCATCTCTCCATTTATCCACTGATCTTGGACTCTTCATTGCACCCTTTCTTCTCCTTCAGGAGATACATTTATTTGATACTAAATTCATCTCAAAACTAAATATTTGTGACTGTTGACCTGTCTTTCGTTCTCTGCTCCTCTTTTATCTCACTGACCATTGCCTTTTTCCAGTCCAGCATCTTTATCAGCTGTCCTTTTCTACTCTGACACCAAACCTTCCTATGCTCCACTCACTGTTTGCCAATTGATCTCCCATCTAGCATCAGTTATGATCCCCATTTCATGTCGTTGTACTAAATCAAGCTACTTTCCTTGTTGGGAAATCTAGAATGCATCTTGAATGCATTCTACAAAGCAAGTTTAAGTTGGATCACATGCATTCATTTTATTCCATTCTAAGAATAATTCAATGAATCTTTATTGTAATTTTTCTTACTTTTATCTCTGAACTGTCCACAGATTCCCACTTCTGTGTAGTCTCTACTTTTGGTGAGCTATAATGCATACCAAGGATTGCACCACTTCAACAACAACAGCAACAACAACAACTTCTGTTTATATAGCACCTTTAAATGTACTGAAACAACCCAAGGCACCTCATAGGAGCATTATGAAACCAAGTATGACACTGAGCCGCATAAGGAGATGTTAGGTCAGATTACTTAAAGTTTGGTCAAAGAGGTAGGTTTTAAAAAGAGTTTTAAAGCAGGAGAGCAAGGTAGAGAGGTAGAGAGGTGTAGGGAGGGTATTCCAGGGCTTGGGGCCTAGGCAACTAAAAGCACGACCAGCAATGGTGAAGCAATTATAATTGGGTTTGCACAAGAGCCCAGAATTAGGAGAGTGCAGATATATCAAAGGTTTGTGGGGTAGGAGGAGATTACAGAGATAGGGAGGGGCAAGGCCATGGAGGGATTTGAAAACAAGGATGAGAATTTTAAGATTAAGAGGTCTTTAAAGTAAGACTTGTCTTATTTCTCAACTATTTGAACAACTGTTGAAAGTAGCATCTCATGGTCAAAAATGAGCACATAAATTCCACTCCAGTAAACACATGAATGGGAAGTGTTGTCCATACCTCATTGTACAACTTCACAGAGGTCGCTGAAGCAGCATCTTATGACAGTGACTCTAAGCAGGTTAATATGCAAAGGTCTTTTCTCAGGCTGTCTTTATGTTCCCCATTCTTAATTGTCCACGAGGTGGTGGTGGTAAACACCTTCTTGAACTGCTGCAGACAATGTGGTGTAGGTACACCCACACTGTTGTTAGAGAAGGCCTTCCAGCATTTTGACCTAGTAGGAAGGGTGATTTAGTTCCAAGTCTGCATGGTATGTGGCTTGCCTGTGGCTGGTGTTCCCATGTGTCTACTGCCCTTGTCATTCTAGGTGGTAGAAATCACAGGTTTGGAAGATGCTACCAAAGGAGTTGTTGTAGTACATCTTGTGTATGGTGTATATACTGTTGTCAATTGTATGCCGGTGATAGACGGAAGGAATGTTTAAGGTGGTGGATGATGTATCAAACAAGCAGGCTGCTTTGTCTTGGATGGTGTCCAGTTTCCTGAGTGTTGTTGGAGCTGCACTCATCTAGGCAAGCGGAGTATTTCATCACACCCCTGACTTGTGAATTGATGCAGGCATTTTCTCTTTTCTTCTGAAGCCAAGGAACTTGTGTTGTATGTAGAAGCATGGCCCCAGAGACACCAGTAGAACTTCAGTCCCTTAGCCAACTAGCCAGATTTTCCATATGACTGTGAATGTTCAACCAACCTATATTAATTAATCAGAACAGTGGATTGGTCGGGGTTGGGTGGTGCTGGAGGAGGTTGGGACATTGTACATCACGGGCTATTTTTAGAGCAAGAACCAATTTCCTCTGGCCAGCATTGATACTCAAAAATACATCACTGAACTATCAAACAGCTTGTTTACTGCAGGTAATGTTTTTCGCAAAGGGAATGCAACTAATTGCAAAAGCTCCCATGATCACAAACTGTCAGAGTATGGAAATGAGAGATTTGGTGGTTATTAACCCAGTTCTCTGTGCTTCTCTCTGTATACCCAGCAACCTCCCCCTCCTACCCCTGTCAGAATTTGTCCTCTTTCAAGTTGCCTTTGACTGCACATTATTACACTGTTTAATATATCAAATTGTGCTGGATTGACTCACAGTGAAGCAACACAGCCCCACATATCACATTCAGACTTGGGGAAGAAAAATTCCTTGCCTGACGTATGCAGCATAAATAGAGCACAAAGTACCAGTATTGGAAATAGAGAGCTGAGATTGATAATAATGGGACATCATTTTGTTCAGGCATTATGGTCATTACTGGTCCTAAGGGTCTCATTATCAATCCCTATGAATGAACACCTCAGAGCTGGTAATAACTATAATGTTAGAACAAAATGAGGCTATTACTATATTTTCAGGAATTATGTATTCCTTAAACTACTGTAGATATTACAACAATATTATATAGCCTCAGCATTGTAAAGCTGGAGTTTTGCTGAAAGAAGCCAAAAATTGCTTAAGGCATGCTAAAAAAAAGTTGTCATATTCCTAAGAGCCGAATCGGTATAAACCCTGGGGAACCTGGTGGCACAGTTTGTTAGAACTAGGGTGCAGTGTGAATCTAAGCTAAACACTACATACAATCTGAATGTAGTCAGCTCAATCAAGTAGAGAAATATAAAAAGAATTTGTCAGTTTAGGTTGAATAAAGCTGGGAGTTTGCTTACGGGGAGAAATTTCCACTTTTTCAGCCAGAAGCTCAGCTTTCATACCAAAAGGCAAAGTCAGAGACAATAAAGTGAAGGCATTAAGCTTATATTTCAGACAGTTGGAATCAGTTTGCAATGTAAGGAGCCACAAGCAAATGGGAATCTCATTTTGGCAGAGGTCTTTGTGGAGGGAGTGCCTTGTTTGGTAATATCCTAACGTTAAACGTCAGTTTCAGATGCCTTTTGGTGCATTACAGATAATTTGAGAGAGCATTTCAAATACCGATATTAACAATGTGTAACAAGGTTCCTTAGGCAGCATCTTCCAAACCCATGACCACTACCATCTAGAGGGACAAGGGCAGCAGATAAATGGGAACACCACCAACTGGAAGTTCCCCTCCAAGTCACTCACCATCCCGATTTGGAAACATGTTGCCCGTTCCTTCACTGTCGCTGGGTCAAGATCCTGGAACTCCTTTCCTAACAGCAGTATGGGTGTACCTACACCACAGCGTTTCAAGAAGACAGCTCACCACCACCAACTCCTCATAAGCACCTAGGGATGGGCATTGAATGCTGGCCCAGCCAGTGAAGCTCACATCCCATGAATGAATTTTTAAAAAACTGTTCAATTGAAGGAGAATGGCAGGAAGTGACGAAAGGGCAGGCACTTGAAATGAAGTCATTAGATCCTACACGTGAGGTGATTCGATCATGTTTAAAAGCAAAACATCCTGTAAGTACAAGCAAAATAACTAGTCTGAAGCAAAAAATTTAAGCCAATCTGACTACATAAGCAGGATGGCTGACAATGTGATAGTCAAGATGATGCAGTTTAAAAATTATAGATTAACTTTGAAAGGAAGACGCCTGCAAGTGGTATCAAACGGGCAACTGTGTCAGCCCTAAGGTAAAAGTTAACCATTTTTGGCACCACTGGCCAGAGATAAAAGCCCGAGTTAGCAAAACAACAAGAGCAATTTGATTTGGAAAATCTATTATCAGGATTTTAATGTTATAGTCATTAAGATAAGAACCTGTTTTTATACTTGCCATTAGTGCAGTGAGATGCTAATTGTAAATTTCTGCTCTATAGCACATTTTCTAGGGGCTCACTGAATAGCAGAAATAAAGATATAATTGATTCTTGGTGTACTGCTGTGCTGTGTTCAACACTGGGCAAGCATGGGGATTCATTAAGTGAGCATGCCCAGGAATCAATGTCAGTGATAGATCAAATAAAACAAAAATATGACAAAAACAAACTGACAGATGGTCCAAACATAATTACGGATTTGGAATGAACAATTTTTTGGTTTTAATGTGTACAGTCTATTCCCATTAATTCAAAAGAAGCAATTTTGAATGAGGTAACCTGGATTCTGATTGTGCAAGAAAATAAAAAGATGACTGTGACATTTTAACACAATTGCTTAATTTGAATGATTGAATAATTCGAGTTTGGTTGGTGGGTGGGTGGGGGGAACGGATGGGACACACAAAAACAACATTAATTATCAGTGGATTCTAATGTCAACTTAGTTGAGTCCAAATAAATTAATGGACCATTCATCTCACTTCTGCTTGAGTTATCATGCTATGTGCAAATTGGCTGCCGTGTTACCTACACAACGTTATTTATTGCAGTTCAAAGTAATGTATTGGCTGTAAAATTGCTTTGGGACTTGAGCCACTTTATAAATGCAAGTTATTTTTTTTCTCTAAGACTAGGTCAAGCAGTGCAGCACAGCCAAGGTACAATTTGGCTGAAGTAATCTTAATAGTTTTTTTTTACTGAGGGTGGTGAGATAGGAAAGAGGAGCCATTCAAATACAAGTTTATGGTGGAACGAAGGTTACGTTGTTCATAAACTGTTAATAATTCAAAAATTCAACGTGTAAAATTCACCTTTATTTCCAGCTCCTCCAAGTTATTTTAACCTCCTTTTCAAGTCACATACGCAAAGCTACTTTTTGCGCACGGATTTATACTCATAATAACTATTTAGTTCTTGTAATTTTGCTACCCCTTTTGGTCTTCAGTTCCCTAATGTCTACATGTGGTGCCCGTGGGCTCATCAGTTCATATTAATATGTGCCATCATTACACTGAGCTTTTCATAATGAATTTGTGCTGCAACAGTTTGAATTTGGCACAAAATTTAATACTAAGTAACCAAATCGTATTGGTTACCATTACCGCCTCCAATGAGGTTATCAAAGCTGATGACAATAATAAAATCAAGGCAAGTCAAGCCCAGTGCAACTCCTGAAAACTAAACTGCACCAGGAGGATACATCAAGATATGCATTGTCCCATCTACTTGCCATCGTGAAGTCAGTCACCTTTAAGTCAGACTCATGGTCAAGTACATCATGCAGCGAAGCAAAACGAACCACATAATGCTGGGTGCTGTGTCTTTTCCATGGGTCAGTGAAAGTCACAATGAAGTACAGTGATGTGGTGAGCACAGCACTCAGTTCTGGTCACCAAGACCCTTGAAGATATTCAAACATCATAAGTGATGCAAGTAGCCACAAGGATGATCCCTAGTGTCATGAAAAGCAGATTATAGCCACGAATTACCTACAGGCATATCAAACTTTTTAAGGAAGATCTGTGTGTTTTTAAAGAAATACAAACAAAGACACTAAGCAAAAGATGGCTAATAATGTATAGTGACCAAGTTCTGGAAAATACCTATGTGGACTATAGTTGACTGACTGGGAGAACATGGAATGTCACACCTGAAAGGTGCAATGGCCTTCTTCAAGCAGAGACACATGAAAGAGAGATAAGAAAGATGCAAAGGACTGAACTTTAATCTCCTGTGGTTTACACGCCTCAGCAGTCACCCAAAAATTTATCTCTTGTCGCCCCTCGTTGACTTATATCTCAGAATGTGTAAATAGTTCCGAGAAGAATACAAGACATTACCCCTCTTGGGAATGCACAAGGAAAATAGGTTAATAAACTGGCTGCACAGCAGCGTTTGTGAGTGGGTCAGCAAGAACAAAAAGCAGTCACCCCTGTATTTTGCAGGCAAAGTCTCTCTCTCTCTGTTGCTGGAGGCAAGGCTCAGCAGAAGCCACAATCAAAGGGATAAGGGACAGCCTCTTCAGCTACTCTGCAGAACCAAGTGTCTCAAACTGATGGCAAATCTGCCAAAGTCATCTCTACCTGAATTACCCAACTTAACAGCTATAACATATTGCTGTCCATGCCTTATGGACAAGCCAAAGACTGATTTGAATATTTTTAACGTTTTATTTGGGCTTATATCTTCTCATTTCTGACCTGTGTATATATATGTGTTGCATTTTTATTATTTTTCTCAGGTTTTAGTAACTAATAAACTTGCTATTTCTTTGGCTCAAGAAAGCCTGATTAAATTGGCTCCTTAATAAAAGCAAATATATTTTGGACTGGGAAAAGCTATCCATTGGGAAAGGATTTTTAAATTAACATTGTTGCGCCCAACTGAGAGGGTTGAATAAAGAAGGGGAGGCAGCACATTCCCCTTCACCCAGATCATAAAAAAATTGGGGTCCCATTTGGGAATTTAACAAATTGGGGGACCTTGTCCGGGAATTGGTCGTGACACTAGTCTTTAAGATCTCAGTTAAAGGGAAGACTAAAAAGACTTGAACCCTTCAGTCTTGAAAGGTAACATCTGACAGGTTCTATTATAGAGATATGTAATAAGGGAAAGATAAAATCTGTAAAATTAGCTTAAATTGCAAAGGTATCACAAGGAGTCACCAGCTTAAACCAGTAAAAAGGCAATGTAGAACTAGTATCAGGAAGTTTTTCTTCATACAAAGAATGATCAACACACCGAATGGACTCTCAGATAGAAAAGTGGAAGCAAATAACATGGAATTTTTAAAGAATCAATTGAGTGCTACAGTTGTTGGGGGGGGGGGGGGGGGGGGGGGGGGCGGGGGTGGTGGGGGTGGTGGTGTGTGGTGGGGTGGTGGATGTGGATGGGGGGCAGGGATGGTGGACGGCAGACGATAAGGGGAGTTAGGGCCACATCTGAACCTATTTGGGCAAGATGACCTTCATTTATAATTATCTTGCAAACTTGAGAAGCACATTTGCTGGTGAAGTAACGTTCTGAGTTCCAGATTCAGTATCTCGCTGCTGGCAACAGAAAAGCTATATATCGCACCCATCACTAGCACTCTGTAACAAGAGGTTTAGATGGAATTAGTTCTAAGAGGACCCAATAAGAGAACAAAAACAACGAAGAAACAATTATGCCATAAATTAAGCACAAGTTTTTGCATTAAATCACAGGCATTTTAGACATTCTATTATGAAATCATTGGGCAATAATTAATAGATGCGATGGTGGTCTCACCCGCTGGCTGAGAGCCGGGGAGGGCACTGCATTCTCTTTTAGGGAAGGTCTGCCAAATTAACTGGGCATTGGCAGGCCTTCTCCAGGAATAAGCAGTGGAAATCCCACCCTCTGAGAGCTGCTGACCAATTAGAGGCCGACAGCTCTGTTGAACTGCGACACCATTGTCACTAGATCCCTGGCCACAGGTGAATGATGGTGGAAGCAGTGTGGAGGGGATGGTGAGGGGTTGGGGTGTCACTGGGTGAGGGTCGCAAGGGAGGGAGGTCGGCAGCAAAGGCAAGGGGCGGCTCTCAGCTATGCCCCATGCACAACCCATCCCCCCACACCACCCCATTCCCACATTGGGTCCCTCAATCATGCACAGTGGGGAGGGGAATGGTTGGGGAGGGGGGGGCGAAATCTCCATCTGGGAGCACACAAGCAACCCTGCACTGGTTTGCTTGTCATGGCCCCCATATAACGAGCATACCTCTTGCCACTGGGTTGATGCCAGTGGTGGTGGGATAAAGCCCTTAAGTTAAATTAACTGGCAGTCCACCATGGACTTAATCAGGATGGAGGCAAGAAGGCGGGGTGTGTCCACACCCCCACCTTCCCATTCTATTAAATGTCACCCACCCCCCCATCCCCCACCACCACCAAGGCAGGGCACTAAATTCCACCCAGAGAATGGTTACAGTACAAAAAGAAGCTATTTTATCTGTCTTACCTATGCCAACTCTATGCAAGACCAACTTGGCTCGTGCAACTCCCCTGCCCTTTCCCCATAGCCCTGCAAGTTTTCTCTCTTCAGGTGCTTGTCCAAGTCCCTTTTGAAAGCCATGATTTAATCCGTCTCCACCACACTCAGGCAGCACATTGCGTCCTAACCACACCCTACTTAAAAAAACTTTTCCTCATGTCACCTCAGGTTCTTTTGCCAATCATGTTAAATCGGTGTCCTCTGCAAGTTGACTCTTCCATCAATGATAACAGTCTCTATAGCTATTCTGTATGGACCCCTCATGATTTTGAGCACCTCTATCAAATCTCCTCTCAACCTTCTCTTCTCTAAAGGTGGACAATCCCAGCTTCTTGAGTCTATCGGCATGACTCGTTGTAATTATAGACCCATCACCCACACTGCCATGAACCTTGTAAGGGATCTGTTTTAGAGCAACAGTGATTAGAAATTTATAAACCTAACCCCTTAGCAAGAGAATGGTGGCTGGGTCAGCAAAATATAAAGTGGAGAGAGGAAACTCAAGTGTGAAAACATGAATTGTAATGACAGATATTCCACACCAGCAAAGTGCAAGCCCGAGTGCCAACAAAAATATTCCAACTCTGACGAACAGCTTGACCCGTGTTCAAAAGCATTAATTATACAAACACCAGCTGCTGCTGGCTTTTCAGTCTTCAAGTCATTATTCAATTGTTCTTTGCCACATATCCGGCCTAATAAATTTGAGGAATAATTTATATCCTATTGCAAGCTTTTGCTCTATGCGTTATACTTGAAGAATACTAGTTCCCATTAAGCCTGTTGAATGAAAGCATTGACACAGAGGGGGGAGAAAAAGATAATGAACCCGAAACCTATCAGTTGAACTAATGAAGGTGGGGTACATCTTTTAGTCGCATATTCACCAATAGGGCTCAAAGCATGCAGATGACAAAATATCATCTTGGGCACTGCAGAATATGTGCAACTAATTTTCAGTTGCAGGTGATTACACCACCAGAAAATATTTACAACTCAGGCATATTATGCGGCCAACAGGTGAATAGCACGCGAAAGAGTGGAGGTAGACAAAAATCACCTGCACGTTTTCAATTTCGCTCTTTTTGATTTGGCACTGCATATCGGCTCTGTAATATTCCAGTTAGCAGCATAGCAGTCTGCTGCTGTTATTCTGCCTTACAGCTCCCCCACTGCTGCCTTGGCCATCCAATTAGCCAAACTATTGTTTTAATCAAGCACTCCTGAAAGTTATCCTCTTGAAAAGGCAACTTGTACCTCGAACTTCCTCTGCACCAAGAGTTCTAGTTGCTTTAGCAGATTTGGAGAGTGCTTTTAGTGAATTAAATAAACAATTTGAATTTAGACATGACTTACGTATTATCAATTATTGTTAAGTTGTACACTTTTCAATGTTAACATGCACACAAACAGCCTAATTTTTTCAGTTGAAAGGAAAGAGCAGCCGATTGTCTCTAAATTTTGAAGTGCTCTGCAGGATTACTTATTCTCCTCTTCTGCTCATCTTTGATGCTGATCAGCCTGCATCCACAAACGTGAATATTTATAATAAACTGGAGGGGGAAAAATGTTTTATTCTGAACTGACAGAAACAAATGTTCACAGGGAAGTTGGAAATGTGCACAAGAGTGCAAGAGCACATCTTCCGTGTCATGATAAAAGTGTTTATTTAATAACTGAAAGGTGAAGTTAATTGCAACATGAGAGAATTCCATGGATAAAAAATGTATTTGTTCTTCATTAAATTCAACTGACAGGTTTCAGTCCATGAATTTATTCGCCTTTAATTCCTTCCATCTTGTAAATTTGATGGAACTCACATTCCCATGTGTAAACCAAGAGTTAAGGCTTACACTGGGCTATAAATGACTCCTTATATTACACAGAATTTGCACCAAAGGATAGTTAAAATTAAACAGGCCCAAGACTGGGGAAGCTTGCAATAACTGCAAGTTGTGCGACTTAATACCTTTGAGCACCCTTAAGTCAGCCCTTCACCTGTCTTCAAGCTGGCTTTGAGCTCAGGCAAGATGAAGAAAGGAAATGAGTGCTTGTTCTCTGGAGGCTTTTAACCGGGAAAAGCAAATCATAGAAAATCAGCCTTGACTGGCAAAAAAAGTGAATGTTAATTTAGCACCTGATTCAACATGCTCAACTCTTCAGGGGTCTAAAATCATCAAAGCAAAGCAGGTTGCCAAAGCGGGATTGGCATCACATTGTACAAATAACATGCTAGGATCCCAAGACTGTCCCTCTGAGGGCTGCGAATTCAAACCCCACATCTGGAGTTTGACCTTACAACTTTAGCTGACATACTAATCCTGCCCTAGAGTCCTCGTTCTTCAAATGAGACATTAAATTGAGGCTCTATTTGCCAGTTCTGGTGCTTTGGGTGGATGTTAAAGGACCCAGACATGCTATGAAGAGGGGTAGAAAGTTTTCCCATTATCCTGGTACTGGGAAACATCCTTCCTTCAACCAATATTTCCCTTGAAAAATTGGGGAGAATTTTATTTAAAAGAACAAAAGGACATCACTGGGTAATTTGAAAATAGTATTTAATATCATAAAGGGCTGAGACAACATAGCTAGAGGCATTTAGCCAGAGTAGATGGTGTCATTTTAACATAGCTTGGCAAGGGATTCGTTGCCTGTCCATTTTATACCCTGGCCAATTTTATTTTTCACTGACTTCATTTTGTTCAGGTATTATAGAAAGCTGATCCGATCCTTTCAGTTTCCCACTGAGTGGGTTAGGTTGCAACAATTGCGTTGCATAGAATTACATAGAAATGTACAAGACAGAATCCAGCCATTTAGTCCATCTGATCTGAACCTGTGTTAGTCCTCTATGCGAGCCCCTTTCCATCCTACTTCATCTCACCCTATAACCTTCTATCCCTTGCTCCATCATGTACTTATCTAACTTCCCCTTAAAAGCATTTATGTTATTTGCCTCAATTACCTCACATGGTAGCAAAGTTGCACACTCTAAGCACTCTCTGGGTAAAAATGTTTCTCCTCTGGTTTATTGTGGTCAAGGTGATCTGATGTAGATACTTAAAAAATCATGAAGTCTAGGGTGGAGAAACCTTAACAGGGTGGTATAAGGCTGCGGAATGCACCGATTTAGTGATTGAAGCAGAAACCAGGCAAAACATAGAAGAATATGTTAGATCGGTGTTGAAAGAAAGGGAAGAAAACTGATATGCGATCAGAGCAAGTGCTGGAAATTAGGACCACTGTTCTCTTCAAGGTTCAACACTAAACACAAATATCTGACATGTATTCATATACAGCTGATCATAGCTCGAATTACTTGCAGGCATATTGAACTTTTTGAGGAAGACTTTTTTTTTTAAACAGACCTACAAGCAAAAGCTGGCTGAGAATGTAAAAGTAACCACTTGCTGGAAAATGCCTATGTGGATCACACTTGAGTGACTAGTCCATAAAGAATGGAATGTCATACCTAAAAGATGTCAAGGCCTACTTCAGACACTTGAAAGGGAGAGATGCAATACAAAAAATTAAATTTTAATCTACTTCAGTTACAGAGACAATGGAGACTGATTATCATCTCAACAGAAACCATCTCCTGTTTAGCTATATCTCAGAATGTGGAAATGATCTGAGTTGAAAGAATGATGATTTTGGGCAAAAGGCATGTTTGTTTTTCCCTTCCAGGAATACACAAGAAAAGGGGTTAAAAAGCTAGCAGCAGCCCTGATCTGTGTGTTCTAGTTCTGGTGTGTTAGTGTGTGCTGTGAAGGTCACGGCTGAAGAACATCAACTAGGCATTCCTGCTCTTACAGGTAAAAAAAGTCTTCGCTTTCTGTCGCTGAAGGTAAGTCTCAAGTCAGCAAAGCCACAGTCAAGAAGGAAACTGCACAGCTCCTTCAGCTAACCTGCAGAATGAAGCTCTTCAAACCAACTGATCAACTGCCAAAGTCAGCTCTACTGGAATCTCCCAACTTAACGGCCACAACGTTTCACCATCTACTCCTCACAGGCAAGCTCAAGACTGATTTATATTTATTTTAAACTTTTATTTTTGGACTCAACTTCTCATTTCTAATCTGTGTATATGGGTGTTGCATTTTTATTATTTTTCTTGGGTTTTTAAGTGACCAATAAACTTACCCTTTGACTCAAGAAAGCCTGGTTAAATTGACTTCTTCCAAAACATGAATACATTTGGAATGGGAAAAGTTATCCACGAGGAAAGAGATCCTTTTTCAATTAATCTTGTTGCGTCCAACTGAGGGGGGGGTGGGGTGGGGGGGCGGGGGTGGTTGAATGAAGGAGGGGAACCATTTCATCCCTCTTCACCCAGGAGCATAACAAATTGACGTATCTGATCCAGGATCATAACAAATTGGTCGACCTCACCCAGGGACTGGTCATAACAGTATCTATGTTGTAACTTCTATGAAATACCAAGAACCAATTAACTTGTCATGCATTTAATTACCATTAGTGGATTTTGCCTGTGCAGAAAATGGCTACCACTTTTCCAACATATATAAAACCACTACACTTCAAAGTAACTCACATTGATTTGAAATACTGAGATGTTGGAGGGACACAATAAGGTGCAAGTCTTTTTTTCATTTTTGGATCAATGCGGTTGCACAATGTGTCGCTGGCTGTTTATTTTGTCACAATGGTAAGTATTATCTGCCCAACAGTACAGTGCTTTTGTTTATTCTTATATATTGTGAGGCAAATGTAAGGAGATGTCTGCCTTTACTTCCTTCAGTTCTGAGATAGCTAAGTTAAAAAGGACACAGTCTTTCCTTACCAACTTTTAAAATAAAAGGTGAGATACGAGTGGTCTGCAGGACCAGGTCAGGTTGATTAATCCATAAATTAGTCAGGACACAGGCAGTTCATTCCAGGTACAAATTAAATTTGATATGGTTAAGGCATTGACAGACACTGCAAACCCAGATAATATGTAAGCAAACTGCTCTTTAGCATTCTATGCAACAATCCCTACCATTGTGCCTTTGACCATGCATGATTGATTTTGGACACACACAGAATAATTACTAGCAGATTCCCCAACAGCCTTTAGTTCTGGCAAGAGATTTGAACTCTGTGGATTAAGTAAGATTCACAATGCCTACCTACAACATTGCATCTCTTGAAACACATAGCTGACTATCATCCAAAAATGTGATCACTTATCAGAATCTGTAAGAAATGCATTCCAAGAAGGGTACTTAAAAACAACTGGAATCAATCCATCTGTGATTTAAGAATTCAGAATCTTGCTATATCATTTGCTTTTGGTGTATTATTTAGCCTACAAATAATTAGGGCTAATAATCTTAGCCTGCATGCATATGTCTGCTGAAGAGGAATTTTATGCTTTTAAAATGGAACAAGAACATTGTGGACATCTTGTGCGCTCTCCAATTTTCCATATAATCTGTTCTTGCAGGGGTAAATGCAAGCCAGGATACCAGAAGTTACTGCTGTTCTTCGCATGATACCATGGACTTTTGACATCAACTGGATGGCAGATGGTGCCTTCATTTCAAGGAAGGCAGCATCAGTGACAGTACAGCATGGCCACAGAAGTACAGCCTAGGTTATGAGCTCAAGAAGATGATAGCAACCTTACCATGCTGATGTTAGGATGAGCTCTGGCCTCTTCAACTCTGTTACATCCTTTTCACACACTCCCACATGTCCACAATTGGAGGTTTGGTAACTTTGATATGGAATCTGATTCTGAAGCAACTACCTGTGGGTTTTATTTTCAACAACAGTTTTTGCAATTTCAGAGTTGCTGTAAACTAGTCAAATCCATCAAAAAATTGAACATCTCTTCAATGATGCAATGTTCCAACTTGTCAGTAGCAACAAGAAATTGTTTTGCAACATCAGCAATTAACAAGTTTGCTAAATTAGGCAATAAATATTTACAAGATTTTTTTTCACTATAGCTGCTTGCGCCCAGTAACACGACCATTACAATATGAACAGGCAGCCAAAGCTATTTTGACTATTTTTTTCAGCTATTTTTCGTTCTTTGATCCTGTAAGTTGGATCTTCCAAATGTCCAGATGGGGGTAAACTGTTGGATTCTTAGATTTAGTCACCTGAGCTTAGTTGAACCTTGGCATTGCCTAAATGAGGGTGGGTTTAGATCTATTGTTCAACGTTCTTTTCTTGAGATACAAATCCTTCTGAGAAAATAATATTTACCTTCCAGCCTCAAGGTTAGAAAGTTACTGTGTCTGATTGTTCAACTTGGTACTGTAGAATGCACTACCATTCTATCCAACTAAAAATAATTCCTTACAACTGCCCAAGGAGCTGACAGGATCATTTTAGTTGACTGCCTGAAGACAAGGACAACATTCCATCTGCCGACCCAAGCACTGCTCAGTTTGACAGCTACAAAACTACCAAGTTACAATACGGAAATGGTCTATTTGGCCCAACCGGTCCATAGCAGTGCTTATTCTCAACGCAATCAAATAGAAGTGAGTTTCTTCACTTTAGCAAACAAAATAAAATTGCAATGAAATGGCCTTCTCTAACCAAAAGAGCACTAAAGAAGATTTAGAATTCCAACTAACTGGGGGAATGCGACGATTGAAAAGTAGACAGAGCACATCACCAATATTCTATTGTTGGAAACAGATACCTGGTAAAATGTGATGCACACTTACCCATGCTCAGCTCCCCCAAATACTGCAGAGTCATGACTGCAGGAAGGAGGGTTGGAGGGGTGGGGTGCAGTGGGGGTATGTGCATAATTTATATGGCCCAGGGAACACACCAGGAAATTTAAATTGGAAATTTCACAGGCAGATGAATGCAATAATGAGACAGAGAAAGAGTATGTGTTTGTGCAGTTTTGGTTGCTCACATGGCAATTAAATTTAAATTAGGCAATTAAATAATCACTCCACTGCACCACTGGAAAAGAAGTTCCCACAGATTAGGAGGTAATTGCATTGTATAATAAGATATTTACTTTACATAAATTTGTAATGTTAGCAATGCCACATAAAAAAGGTGGAAAGAACCAAAATCATTTCCAACTCAGGAGTTACATAAATTCAACTGGCTGTGATCAATCTGCAATTCTGACATCCTCCTCATCAGGTCAAATTGGATGAGTATAGCTTCACAGTTCCTTGGTTCAAAAAAATCACTAAACAAAAAGAGTATTGAACCTGGATTCATCATTACGTATTAGAGGTTAAAAGAAAAAAATTGGAATAAATGCAACGATTTTACAGTCAGATTAAGTAGCACCTTTCTCTTCCAGATGTTAATGGGCTTGTTCTCCAACCTTCTCTATTTTTAATGCATTACCATGCAACAGAGTTCCTCTCAAACATTTAAAACAAATCTTACCTAGTGATGTTGTAAAAGTTGGTGAAAGTTCCTTTAATTGGAGAGACTAGAGTAGCCGAGAGTATTCTCAGCAGAGCAGAGAAGGCTATGGGGATATTTAATACAAGTGTTCAAAATTAGGAGGGGATTCAATAGCTTAAATAATGAAAAACTATTTTCAGTGGCAGGACAGGCAATAACCCGAGGACACAGATTTAAGGTAATTGGTGAGGGAAGAGGAGGAGAAACTTTCTGAAGCAAGTTAGGATGATCTGGAATGTACTGTTGAAAGGTGGAAGAAGCAAATCCAATAGTAACTTTCAAAAATGAATTGGATTTGTACTTGAGGGGTAAAGTGTGCAAGGCCATGGGGAAAGAGTAGAGGAACAGGAGTAATTAGATAGCACTTTTAAAGAGCTGGCTCAGACATGAAGGGCCACATTGTCTCCTTCTGTGCTTTCATATTCTAGGAATTTTCATACATCATAAACCAATGTAAAATATTTATTTACAATTTTGCTTGAAACATTGACCAAAAATTGTATTTCCAATGTTGCTATCACAATGACCAGAGGAATTTTTACCCCAATGTGCCTTTCTGGGGTTCTCTCCCCTGCCGCTCCCCCCCCCCAACCCCCATTTAGTAGTAATTACCAAAATTAACCATACATCATTCACATTTTTAAACAGAGAAATGTTGTTAAAATAGTATGTTGCAATGCAAATTTTCTTTTTATATACAAACCATTAAAGAACAACTAAGAGTTGACGTTATAGCACCTAGTAGGGAACAATTGATTGGATGCTGCACCAGATATTTCCAAACACTAATTTAAAATAGCAAGAAAGTCAGCATGTGCCCAAAATTATGGAATGGGCTAACAACAGATATAGCTCTCCGCTGGGAGAAAAGTTGAGAAATCATTCCTGTGATGTTGGAAGTTGAAGAGATCCTTCACTTCTAGGGGTTCAAATTGTGCAATCAACTGGTTTCAGCAAACAGGGTATTTCCAATTTTGTTTCAAATCAAACTAAAACAGTTGATTGCCAGATTACTTTCAATGGCATGTGCACTTTAATTACTCTATGGTTGAACAGTGATGTTAAATTCATTGGTGTTTTAATGCATAATAAAACAAAGTAAATGCATTCTGATTGGGGGCAGAAGTGCAGAAAAGGCTATGCTATGCTTGGCTCAATGGTGCAGTTATTTTTAGATTTTCTATTGTCCAATGTGACTTACAGAAGAAATGTAAGGAACATGACTCTGTTAGCCTATTTTTAAAAAGGCTCATTAATATGCTGACTATTAGCACTTCAAGTCATCACTGCGAGTGAAATAAACGCAACTGGAGGTTTAATTTCCCTTCTACCTTTTTTTAAAAACCACACTGGCTTGTATGACTGAGCAAAATTCCAGCCTTTATTCTTTTAATGACTGTTTGTTTTAAAAGTAGCACAGAGGAAATTAAAACCTTCGAGGGTGAAAGAGTTCCACTGTTGTTACTAATAATGAAACGTGTAAAATGTGTGGGTTTACAAAATTACTATAAGCCAACAGGAAATCTCCTCTAGTAGTGATGAATATAGAATAGCTTAGGTTCCCTGATTTGGTTTTGCAAATTCTCAATACGCTCCTTTCTCCTTAAACCTCGTTAATTCAGCTTCTTCTGGTCAAGGAAAATCATTCATCTCTGACACTGCTATTCAAAATTTCTCAACCAAATTCTTAAAAAATTGCGGTCTGCTCCTCCAGACAGATACCACACAGGGTGCCAGAGTGACAGCATTCAATCAAAGGCAACATACTGGCCTTTAAAGCAAACTAAACGTGAAAAGCGAACAGGAAATCTTTTCAGCTCCTTGCTCACGTACACTTTCCTCATGAAAGATTTCTCCCAGATGCGATATTTCACCGCTTTAACAAAAAACAGGATCAGAATTTAGGGAACAGCAAGTGAGTAGAGTTTCTGTGTACATGATGGTGATAGGGCATCTTATTCATTCCCAGCACATAATTGGAACATTCTGGACAACTATTACTTCTCACTTTCTGACATGCACCAAATTACATTTTAAAAACAGCTGAAAAGTGTCTGCTTGCAAAATAGTTACCTTTTACCTTACAAAGCAACTTTGCTCCACCAGTCCCTCCATGTCACAGTGCAATAGGTTGTATTTTAAATATTTTGCATGAAGACATTACTGGTTGGCGATGTGTAATAAAGGGCACATAATTTACCTTGACAGCTTTGTTTGTAAAAAAAAAATATAAAACATTACTGCAGTAGCAAAGGCAACAATAGTAGGGATGGACATTGCTGAGATATAAAACACAATTGTTAGTGGGGGGTGCGGCGAAGTGTGAGAAGTTAGATTTTGCAAACATAGACTGGCACATAGGACAGTGCCGATGTGGTAGGACTAGGACAGTGCCGATGTGGTAGGACTAGGACTGTGCCGATGTGGTAGGACTAGGACAGTGGCCGATGTGGTAGGACTAAAGTCACAGGCACAAGGAACAGGGATCACAAACTTACAGACATAACAAATTAAGGAGGCAAAAGAAAGAGACTGAAAAAATACAATCTAAGTTAAAAAGGGATTTGGAAAAATGCCACATTGAAAAGTCTCCCTGTGAATGGGGATGTTGAAGTCATAGGCTTTGTCCACCATATTTAAACGTGTACTTGATGGGCGTTTTTGAGAGGTTAATTTGAGAGAGGTGGGAGCAGGAAAAGAGAAAGAGGAGAGAGAGAGAAAGAGAAGACAGGGGAAAGAGACAAGAAAGAAGAGATATGAACATGGTATAGAGAACACGGTATCATTGCCAGTTTAAAGAACTTTGCATAACTTTCTAGAACAGTGTGTGCTCTGTAGAGCAAATAACAATATTCATGTAAATTTGTTACAACGTACAATACATTATACTGAAATATTTTCTATCCCATTGCTCCTTGACGATAGTTAACAATACATTCACTTTCATTAATTCAATACTGAAATATTTTCTATCCCATTGCTCCTTGACGATAGTTAACAATACATTCACTTTCATTAATTCAACCCAGAGCAAATCCAGTTAATATAGCATCTTAGGCTTTATTAATAGGGGCACTGAGTACAAGAGTAAGGAGGTCATGTTGAACTTGTATAAGACATCAGTTAGGCCTCATCTGGAGTACTACATCCAGTTCTGGATGCCATACTTGAGGAAGGATGTGAAGGCATTGGAGGGATTACAGAGGGGATTCACAAGAATGATTCCAGGGATGAAGAACTGTAGCTATGAAGATAGATGGGAGAGGTTGGGACTGTTTTTCTTGGAGAAAAGAAGGCTGAGAGGAGACTTGATAGAGGTATTCAAGATCCTGAGGTGCATGGACAAGGTAAATAGTGAGAAACTATTCCCACTCAAGAACTAAAGGGCAGAGATTCAAAATAATTGGCAAAAGGAGTATATGTGATGTGAGGAAAATGTTTTCACCCAGAGGGTGGTTGGAGTCTGGAACAAACTTCCTGAGAGGGTGGTGGAGGTAGGTTTGATTGAGGTATTCAAAAGGGACTACTATCTGAAAAGGAAAAATAAGGGATAAGATAGGGGAGTAGGATTAGGTGGAATGCTCTTTCAGAGAGCCAGTGCAGACTTGATGGGCCAAATGGCCTCCTTCTGCACTGTAAAGATTCTGAGAGAAGAATGAGACAAGAGAAGATAGAGGAGAGAAAGGGAGATAGAGAAATGAAAGAGGAGAGAAACCACAAAAGAGCAAGATTAAAAGAAGAGACAAAGAGAGACCTAAATTCAGCAGAGCGCTCTCCTGAGGGACTGTTGCTAGTAAAAAAGGATGAATGATAAATTAGGAGAAGATAATGGTAGCAGGGAGGACTATGGGATTAGACTAGGTGGAATACCGATGCAGACACATGGGCCCAATGGTCAGTTTGCACATGCTACATTCTTAAAATCTGTGGTAAGTCATTCAACTCGACCACTCACTTTCAAGAATGTGGTATCATTGCCAGTTTAAGGAACATAATGTGTGCTCTGTAGAACAAATAATAATCATGTAAATTTGTAACAATCTACAATACACTGTACTGAAATATTTTCCGTCCCATTGCTACTTGGTGATAGTTAGCGATATGCTCACTTTCATTAATTCAACTGCAGAGCAAATTCAGTTAACATCACTATATCTTATGAGTACTGAGGGCACTGCAGATACAAAGCTTTTGTGTTAACTGTGCATTTCAGTTTTCTACAATGCAAGTTGGCATCAAAAGTTTAATAAGACAGGTGACATTTGTATCATGATTAACATTAGTTGACCTGAGTCTTTTAGTTGGAAGAGGCTCAGCCAAATCAAGTATCATGAATACATCGTGAGATTTCAATCCTTCACATTCCTCAGTGGAACAAAAATAAGCATGTTTGCAAACTTTACAAGAGGGTTAAGATGCACACAGCATGAAATTAATTATTTTAATAGGAATCATTTATTATGCTATAAAATTTAATGAGTTTATACTGAAGGATGCCAAATCTCTTTTTTATGTTTAATCTGGATTACTGTGACTCTATGGCTCCCCCAATGCCTCATTAATTGTTCCTGATATAGGTTCATTGCTTTTTGCTTTCTCTTACATGGATGAAAATAAGTTTAGCTGTGTTTTATGATTGGTACGCCATTATAATACATTTTGTTATAGTTCATGTTTGAAATCAAGGAAAGCAATGAAATGGGTCAATGTCATGGTATAAATTCAGCCGGTTAGAACAAACTAACCCACCCATCAAATTAACACAGGCTTTAAGGCTGCCATACTCGGTGCTAGTACAAAAGCTGGAAATCTGTAATAAAAACAGAAAATGCTGGAAATGCTCAGCAGGTTAGACAGCATTTGTGGAGAAAGCAGAGTTAACATTTCAGGTCAATGGCCTTTCTTCTGATGTTTCATGCCATGTTAACCTTGTTCCATTCCTGGGAGGCTTGCAAACAAATATCGACATGGGGAGACATGAAACGCCAAGCAATTATTCAAAATCAGGAAAGAAGTGAATCTCATTTGAGATTCAAATGATAGGGAGCATATTTAATATGCATACATATATATACACACATATATACATTTTATATATATATACTATATATAAAATACACGAACACACTCATTCATTATTTCATTACAAACAAAAGTTTTCCTCTCAAAAGTTATTGGATCACAAGCAGATTCACATACCCATGTTGCCTTTCAGTTTCAACTGACCATCATATATATGATGCAGAATAAAATGTGCAAAAATAAAAGCTTGTTTTCAATTTACTTTCCATCATTTACCATTGAGTAATGCATGCAATGGGGCATCAAAGCTTGGATGACAGTGGGCTAACTAAATCCCACTGACAATGATATAGAACCTAATGGATCCATGTGACATATTAAGATAAATTTTCCTCAATAGCAGATTGCTCTTTAGTTTCAGTACATTTTAAATGGTCATCTACATTTTTTATATCAATTTTTAAGCAGATTCTATATTCTTTAACCTAACATTGAAAAGTGTAACTAGTTTTACAAAATAAACTGATAGCATTTATTTTGGAAAGTAGCTGGATGCCTGGTGCAGCAGTTGATATAAAACCTGCTTCCGCTCATAGGAGCGATGGCAGCACAGAATGAAACAAACGACCTAAGTGGGAAGATGGCAGCCAGATTGAAGAACGGAATGGACAAGTGTTAGGCCAAGTCCTCCTTGTGGAGATATGAAATATGAGGGATGTTCTGTTTGAGGTTTTTGGCCAGATGCTCCAAAAACAATGTATCACACCTTAAATTCCAGACTTTTTTGGCACATCTTTTATCGCATTCGTTTCAATATATCATAAAGTTGGGCTTGCTATATTTTTAAATATTTCTTTATGGGAATGAGTAGATTTAAAATTACATTTTCTGACAAGTGTCAGCTTGATTCAGTTGGTTGGATTGCTATCTCCAAGTCTGAAATTTATAGGTTTTAGCCCTACCATGAAGCTGAGTACATAGTCTATGCTGACCACCGAGGTGAAATGTTAAACCAAGGCTCTGTATCCAAATATGGGAAACTTAAAAATCCTATGACATTATTGGAAGAAAAACAGTTTTCCCCAATATCCTGGAGAGCATTTGTCTCTTAACCAATACCAGCAAAAACAGATCATCTGTTTAGACTTTAAATTACTGTCTGTGGGATCATGGTGCATGCAAATTGGCCACCATATTTGCTTACATCACACTGACTATACTTCAAATCAAACCCATTGACAATAAAGTGCCTCGAGATGTTCTGAAGATATGAAAGGTACAATATAAATGTTAGCTCTTCTTTTCCCCTATCTGAAGGCTGCATGTTTCATTGCATCAAGGGAAAAGTAACAGCAACGATGGCCGGAATCTTCCGTTCTGGGGTCTAAGTTCGGTAGCAGGCGCAGGAGCGGGTGTGGTTCCCACTGTGCGGCAGGATGGCTGACGGCACACAACCCTGCACTGTTCAAGCTCATTAAATATGCACCCGCGAGGAGCTCTCCAATTCCTGTGGCAGGGGCAAGCAGGAAGTCACCATCCCCGCCATTAACTCAGGGTCCAAAGGTCCAGGCACCATATCTTAAAGAGCACCCGCACAGCCTACAAGCTCCCTTCCACCTTTGTCCAGCCACTTCTCCACCCTTCCCGATAGCCCTTCCTTGGTTATCCTCAACGCATCACTCTTAAAAAATTCATTCATTCAGGAGATTTGGGCTTCGCTGGCTGGGCCAGCATTTATTACCCATCCCTAGTTGCCCTTGAGGTGGTGGTGGGTGAGCTGCCTTCTTGAGCCGCTGCAGTCCATGTGGTGTAGGTACACCCACAGCGCTGTTAGGGAGGGGTGCTCTTGCTCTGCCACCGCCTGGTCTCAGGCATAGACTGGCACTTACAGACGCTCCCCAAAGGGGACGATGAGGCAGCGACTCACGGTTTATCATGGAAGAAATCTGCCTCACCTAGAGCGCATCACTTATATGCAGCCATGTATGTGAACAATCTAATTTCCGGCTGGCAGCCAAGTTAATTTGGAGGGGTAACTTAATTCTGGGGAGGTGACCTTTTAATGAGCATGTTTGACTTGCTAATGCATGCAATAGGGCTTCCCAACATTGTTCTTCAGGAAGTTCCACCCGCCTCTAAAGTCCTGAGAACTTCATCCATAAAGTTCGTCCTGCTGTCGGGAAACTGATTTTTGGCTTCCCACCAAATTAAGATTCCCGGCCCGCCAAGCTCTGTGCTGCTGGTGGGACAGGAAGATTCCACCCTACGAGTTAACGTACTTTCAAAGGCAGTTATCTGGTAGGTACACTAAAAAAAAATCATTAGCATCGCTGTGATATTAGTCAATATTAACCAGGTGCCAGGGAAGGGGAGGAAAGAAAGGAGCAAATGCCCATTCTATTAATGATGATATTCAACAGTCATAAACACTAAGCCAAGAAAGAGGTCAGGCAGCTTCTGCCGCTGTAAAAATCATCTTTCTTGGCCATTCGACTTCATAGCAAGGAGATAATAACTGTTAACTTTTAACAAAGTTGCTTCAGTGAATTTCTCTTTTGCCAAACAGCTAATGAAAAGAGACTAATTGTATTCTCCCTGAATGTTCAAATATTAACTAAGTATATTAACCAAGTATGCGAGATGCTTTGCTGAAACGAGGAGTGAGAGCTCACTGACCCTGGAATCCTGATGGGAAGTTGTGCTGAAGATGGCGTGGGCCACGAAATTAGGGCTCCAGCGGTTTAGCTCCATCTTTGGCCCATTCTTCCTTCCAGCAAAGAAGCAATGAATTTCTCCTCCTTTGAACAGGTTGTGTTGGCGTTACATATCCAAATTCCGCCAACATTTATATGGGTATCGCTAGTTAAACCAGGCATGACCTGCTGAAATGGTCACCCTGATAATGAACCTTTCCATTTAAGAGTTATCTAAAGATGGCTCTTGAAAATTTCAAGTGGCGGGTCCGTGATTATTTCCTTTGACAGCTTGTTCCATTTTGGGATTGTCCTCGAAAAGAAAGATGTTGACACACTGTCCTGGAAACAAATGGTCTTTGTAGTTTCTGCGGATGGCTACCTCATGTTTTGTCATTGCCGGAGGGCACCGGGTACTTGTTTCTAGTAATTCTCACTAGCCTATTCCATATTTTATAGAATATGGTCAGACTATTTTCCTCCCTCTTGTGCTGTAGTGATTCCCATTCCAAATCTTTGATCAAGATGTGACATTGGAGTATTTTCCATACTGATTCATGCAGAAAATCGTGTAGCATGCCTTTGGATTGCTTTGATCTTATTTATATCTCTCACCATATAAGGATCCCACACACAACTTGCATACTCCAGGCTTGGGCAACCAAATGTTTGATAAGCTACAACTGATATTTTTGTTGCAATACCAAAGACGAGTCCTCAGAAATCCAAGAACTCCATTTGCTTCGGATGTTATCAGCTAAATGTGGAATTTCGCTGCAAGGATTTTTTTTGGCGATCTGTTGGGGCTTTGAGACTTTCAACATTTCGAAATGGGAATTGCAAATTAGGTAAAGTGTCATGATTTACTGAAATTTGTTATGTTTGCTCTCGCTTATTTTTAATTTTCCTGCTAAATAAACTGGATTTGCAGTTATAGTCTGGGATGTATGGTCCGTCAGTGCTGTTTGTCTGGAGCAAGAAAGCATGTATGTTGGTAACCAATACTAGTTCCATTGTGTAGCTCATCAATCACATTGCTGATCCTAAGGCATGGAGCCGAATTTTCACTTGGCCTTGGGAAAACCCAACCTGCGCACTTTTGTGGCTCATAAAATGCGCACTCATCCCTTGTGTGACCTTACAGGTGATTTTTGTCTTTTCACACAGGAGTTGGGTTTGAATGTATCTTGCAAGCTATGATGGAGTGCACGAGGAGTGTGGATGCAGAGGTGAGCCAGTTAGAAGGCCTGATTCGGTTCTCCAACACAGCAGCACAACATCCTTTAAAGGCCCCTAAACCTCGCCCCTCATCCTCCTTACCCTCCTACCAACCCCCCCATGCCACCTCATATTCCCCAATGCCACCTCATGTTACCTCACATTCGCCTCGCCACTTCTATGCTCCCCGTGCAACTTCATACTCCCCATGCTATCTCAAGCCAGCTCTACGCCCCCCATGTATCTTCCAAAGCCACTCATCCAGTACAATGCATAGTTCTCCTGATCCATGCAATAGCAAAGGGAATTACTTTAAAGTTATTGGTTAATGTTTAATGGTTTTCCAATCTTAAAAAAACCTTGAATCCAAACTCACTATAATTGATACTGAAGCAAAAAACCCAAGGGAATAGAAGTTATAATCTTTTATGTGCCTACAGGGTTTGAAAACAAACAGAAAACCACATCAAAGACATAATTCATTATTATAGGCATATAAAAGTTTCAATAGCTCTTGGATAAATAAGACTGTCTGCTTAGCTAAAGCTTTTGAAACTCAACCAAGCATTCATAACATACCAGCTGTCATAACAAAAGCTTCCAACTCCACTGACAGAACAGATAACCATTTCCATTTCAAAGCAGAGTTCCTGTCAATCGATGGAAGGGGAGCAGTTGCAGACCATTTTTTTCTTCTTTAGAAACAGATATTTTGTTTAAAAAGCCAGATCTGCCACTCCAATTAAATCAGAGCATAAAAACATGACTGCAGAGGATATTTCATTTTACATTTAATACATTATTGTACTTTCTGCACTGGAAAAGTACTATTATGCATATGAACAAGTACACAAGGCTTAGTCAACATAAGGGTCAACTTATCTTTGCAGGGCAGATCCTTGTGATGAGTCACTGCCTTAAAAACAAATCTACATTACAATACATTTGAAAACATTTTACCCTTACCTTCAGAATGTTCCTGACTCCAGAGTAGACTTTCCTTTTTTTTTAAAACAAACTCTGGTTTGCTTTTAATGGACTTCCAAAACTCTGCACCACCAGACGAAAATGGTTTGTGGGAGGAAGTCCAATCTTCATTTCCCATTTAAAACGGGAACCCGAACTCAGTGTGGGTGGGGGTGCATTTTGCACATTAGGCATTCCAACCCACAACAAGGCCAGAGGAAAGTGACGAAGGGTCGGGAATGCCGAGAAAAATCTGATTTTCTCCAAAACGAGGAATTAAAGTGTGACCATTCACGAACCAAAACACGCCTCCAAACCCACACAAAAAACCGACCTCTAACATCCCTCATTATTTTAATACAAACTCAAGTTTCAGAACACAGGGTGTATGGGCTTGTCTATAGAAGTGCACTGCAGAATTCAGTTGCTGTCAGCAGACACTGGTTTAAGCAACGTTTCCTTTGTACAGATACCAAAGCCTGACAGAGCTTGATATTATGAGCCATGTAGGAAGATCAGTCGTCCCAGCAATTAGCTTATAATTGACAAAGCCGTTGAATGCAGCTATCTACAGGCAACAGGCACACAAAGAACTTGGACAAGCGCTAGAGACATCAGATGCCTAAAACTGGCAATCTTGTGCGGGTTAGCAGTTCATTAATGATGCTTCAAATAACATTATAGGTACATATCATTAGTTGCTAGAAAGGGAATACATGGACAAGAGCTGGATATTAATGGAACAAATACAGAATTATTTATAAAATTGCAATTAAATCCATGGGCAGCTGAAATTCATACATTGAAATAATCTCAACATGGAGGGTGGGGGGGGGGGGTACTTTTTTTTTCAAAGAATTAACATGAGTTAAATGAGTTACAAATGATCTGATTTAGGGAATTTTACAGAATAACTCAACATTATAAAAAGGACATGGATTCTGTTCCAAATGCAACTGAAGCCTAGTTTAAGATTTGTAATACTTCCATTAGAACAAAGCTGAAAACACTTCGTATTAAATTGCTGGGCTATTAAAACAACATAAATTGGTTTTTACTTCACACCAGCCTCATCTAAGATCCAAACTGTGCTCAGCCTTCTGTAAAACTCCAGTACCACAAGACCATAACGTAACATTTTCAACATTAGTATAATTTTACAGTACACTTTTCGGGGAAAGAGAGAGAGAGAGAGAGAGAGAGGGGAGCATAAACTGCCATGAAAGACATTTAGAGAAAAAAAAAATCAGCGCTGCACAAGTCAAACTCATTAAATTTCTGTGAAGTGCTGTGGGACACTAAATTAAAGTCCCTATTCATTATATTTTTCTATTTTCCTGCACACGGATCTGTGCTACAAACACGGAACAGTGAACAGGTCTCAGAGATGAGGAAATAATTGATGGTTACCTTGGGGTTTGCTTTGGTTTTTATTTTAACTGCTTAATATGCATGACCTGTGGGAGTGGCAGTCATAATTTTGTAGGCTGTGTTCAAGTTCTTAAATGGTCTACTGAGAAGCGTCCTGATGAAAAGGAACCCGTTGGTGAGCTCATTCTGTCCTACAAAATCGAGACCATACTGGTGTCACAGTGTTCCAAAAATGGCATGACCAAAAAATAATTTACCAATCAACACAGGGCTGTTGTGTTATTATAACGACAGCAGGCTTATTTACTGTATAAGACACATGGCACTAATCGCTCATAAAGGATTGGGTAAACACATTGTGGGTTCATTTATTAAGACTAGGCACATGAGAACAGTTATACATAGGTGCTGTGTGTGTGTACTCTGCTCAAAGCAAAAATGACACTAAGACTGGATCACATGACACATTTCCCTTCTAGTGATGTCATGCTGCTATCCCTTAAAGGCATATTACAACAAGGGTATTCAAGCCAATTTGAGTTACGTAGCCCGATTCACTGGCTACCAACATCTCTATGAATTGCTAGATTTAAATGTGGACCTTATTTGTCATACATTGTTAATTAATTCACTGCAAGACTAGAATTACACGTTTGCCTGCTAACGGTGATGTCTAGTCTAGAGTTCATGCAAGGGTTCACAAACTAAAGAACTTTCTGACAGCAATGCTGCAGCCTGTCAGATGTTGAAGAAATTACTGCATTTTCAGGAACTTTTGACAGTTTATTGATCTCATGGCTGTTCATGGGGGTCTCACCGTGCACAAGTTGGCTGCTGCAATTAGTTCCATAATGACAGCATTTCAAAAGTGTTCTTTAAGAGAGAACTTGAGATATTCTCAGAGAACATAAGACTTGAAAAAGAAACAGAAAATAGGAGCAAGAGTAAGTCATTCAGCCTTTCGAGCCAACTCCGCCATTCATGATGATCCTGCACCTCAACATTGTACATCCACGCTCTCCCCATATCCCTTGATGTCTATAAAAAATAGGATAGAGATGTAGAAAATAGGAAAATATAATGAATAAGGGCTTTTGTTTAGTGTCTCACAGCACTTCACAGAAATGCAATGTAAAACTAATGTTCTTTAATGCAGCAAGATATTGAAATTGGACGCAGCAAATCAATGTTGCATCATATACCAGGACATTAATCCCTTCCTGTCCTTCCTCCGACACAGCCCAAAGCCAAGCAGGATGGATTTTCTTTGGCGGAAAGGGAATTGGAGGCGAACCAAAAGGTTGGTTAAAGAGATATGTTTTAAGGTTCAGAGGATAGCCAGAGTCAGAGAAATGAAGGTTGAGGACAGGTGCAGGAGGCTTGGAGGAGGTTACAGAGATGGACATAGGAGAGGCCATTGATGGTTTTTAAATTCAAGAATGAGAACTTTAAATCTGATGTTTTGAGCAAGTTTGGAGCAACTTCAGCCAGGGGTCAAAATATATCTTTTCTCGAGTACTCTTTTTGAGATTTTAGTCACGGGCTCCTTTTTGATTTACATGGGCTCCTTGAAGGTAAAGCCTCCAATAAAGGATAGTAAAGAAACGAGCGGCTCGGTGTTAGGAGGATGGCCAAGAATCAAACAATAATCAAAGCTTTAAACAAACCACCCGCACACCCCTGCCACTGCACCATTCTCCTCCAGCAGCCAATATTAGAGCAATCTCAATGTCCAGAAGGTTGGAACTTCTGGATCGACTGGACTTCCAACTTTTTCTACACATTAAAACTTTTTTTTTTTAAACAGAAAGAAAACACATACAATGATAATCCAAAAAAGTTTGTACACAAGACAGACACCTGGACAGCAGAAAGATACAAAAAAACCCAAGGAGAATTTTTTTAAAATTGGATTTCCTCTACAAAACCTTTTCTCCCACTATCCCCGATCTATCCACATTAAACGTTCCTCATAAAATAATTTACTGGACAAACATAAAGAACAATGAAAGCTATTGGAAGTGATTTAGTTTTTTTCTTTTTTTGTTTGGTTACGGTAGCTCCAGCAGTAGTTCATAAATGTGAAAACCTGAAACCTTCCTTCTAGGCCTGAAGGAAAAATAATGACTTTTTTCTAAAAAAAAAGTTGGGAAATCATACAGCTTATTTTATTGTTGTTTAAGTGTGAATGTGAGAAAAGTAAGCTGTTAGCCACACCTCTATTTCCCTGAAAGGCTTCCTTCCCCTCACCCCATCCCCCTCCTTCACCCTTCTCTCTCCCTTTCCCCCTCCTTCACCCTTCTCTCTCTTTCCCCCTCCTTCACCCCTCTCTCTCTCTCTTTCCCCTCTCTCTCTCTTTCCCCCTCCTTCACCCCTCTCTCTCTCTCTCTTTCCCCCTCTTTCACCCCTCTCTCTCTCTCTTTCCCCTCTCTCTCTCTCTTTCCCCCTCCTTGACCCCTCTCTCTCTCTCTTTCCCCCTCCTTCACCCCTCTCTCTCTCTCTCTTTCCCCCTCCTTCACCCCTCTCTCTCTCTCTCTTTCCCCCTCCTTCACCCCTCTCCCTCTCTCTCTTTCCCCCTCCTTCACCCCTCTCTCTCTCTCTTTCCCCCTCCTTCACCCCTCTCTCTCTCTCTTTCCCCTCTCTCTCTCTTTCCCCCTCCTTCACCCCTCTCTCTCTCTCTCTTTCCCCCTCCTTCACCCCTCTCTCTCTCTCTCTTTCCCCCTCCTTCACCCCTCTCCCTCTCTCTCTCTCTTTCCCCCTCCTTCACCCCTCTCCCTCTCTCTCTCTTTCCCCCTCCTTCACCCCTCTCTTTCTCTCTCTTTCCCCTTTCACTCCTCTCTCTCTCTTTCCCCCTTCGCTCCTCTCTCTCTCTCTCTTTCCCCCTCCTTCACCCCCCCTCTCTCTCTTTCCCCCTCCTTCACCCCTCTCTTTCTCTCTCTTTCCCCCTCCTTCACCCCTCTCTCTCTCTTTCCCCCTCCTTGACCCCTCTCTCTCTCTCTTTCCCCCTCCTTGACCCCTCTCTCTCTCTCTTTCCCCCTCCTTCACCCCTCTCTCTCTTTCCCCCTCCTTCACCCCTCTCTCTCTTTCCCCCTCCTTCACCCCTCTCTCTCTCTCTTTCCCCCTCCTTCACCCCTCTCTCTCTCTTTCCCCCTCCTTCACCTCTCTCTCTCTCTCTTTCCCCCTCCTTCACCCCTCTCTCTCTCTCTCTTTCCCCCTCCTTCACCCCTCTCTCTCTCTCTTTCCCCATCCTTGACCCCTCTCTCTCTCTCTTTCCCCCTCCTTGACCCCTCTCTCTCTCTCTTTCCCCCTCCTTCACCCCTCTCTCTCTTTCCCCCTCCTTCACCCTCTCTCTCTCTTTCCCCCTCCCTTCACCTCTCTCTCTCTCTCTTTCCCCCTCCTTCACCCCTCTCTCTCTCTCTCTTTCCCCCTCCTTCACCCCCTCTCTCTCTTTCCCCTCCTTGACCCCTCTCTCTCTCTCTTTCCCCCTCCTTCACCTCTCTCTCTCTTTCCCCCTCCTTCACCCCTCTCTCTCTCTTTCCCCCTCCTTCACCTCTCTCTCTCTCTCTCTTTCCCCCTCCTTCACCCCTCTCTCTCTCTTTCCCCCTCCTTCACCCATCTCTCTCTCTCTCTTTCCCCCTCCTTGACCCCTCTCTCTCTCTCTCTTTCCCCCTCCTTGACCCCTCTCTCTCTCTCTCTTTCGCCCTCCTTGACCCCTCTCTCTCTCTTTCCCCCTCCTTCACCCCTCTCTCTCTCTCTTTCCCCCTCCTTGACCCCTCTCTCTCTCTTTCCCCCTCCTTCACCCCTCTCTCTCTCTCTTTCCCCCTCCTTTAACCCTCTCTCTCTCTCTTTCCCCCTCCTTCACCCCTCTCTCTCTCTCTTTCCCCCTCCTTCACCCCCCTCTCTCTCTCTTTCCCCCTCCTTCACCCCTCTCTCTCTTGCTTTCCCCCTCCTTTAACCCTCTCTCTCTCTCTTTCCCCCTCCTTCACCCCTCTCTCTCTCTCTCTTTCCCCTCTCTCTCCCTTTCCCCCTCCTTTATCCCTCTCTCTCTCTCTTTCCCCCTCCTTCACCCCTCTCTCTCTCTCTCTTTCCCCTCTCTCTCCCTTTCCCCCTCCTTTATCCCTCTCTCTCTCTTTCCCCTCTCTCTCCCTTTCCCCCTCCTTTATCCCTCTCTCTCTCTCTTTCCCCCTCCTTCACCCCTCTCTCTCTCTCTCTTTCCCCTCTCTCTCCCTTTCCCCCTCCTTTATCCCTCTCTCTCTCTTTCCCCTCTCTCTCTCTTTCCCCCTCCTTCACCCCCCTCTCTCTCTCTTTCCCCCTCCTTCACCCTCCCTCTCTCTCTCTCTCTTTCCCCCTCCTTCACCCCTCTCTCTCTCTCTTTCCCCCTCCTTCACCCCTCTCTCTCTCTCTCTTTCCCCCTCCTTCACCCCTCTCTCTCTCTCTTTCCCCCTCCTTCACCCCTCTCTCTCTCTCCCCCTCCTTCACCCCTCTCTCTCTCTCTCTCTTTCCCCCTCCTTCACCCCTCTCCCTATCTCTTTCCCTCCTCTCTCTCTCTCTCTCTCCCCCTCTTTCACCCCTCTCTCTCTCTCTCTCTCTTTCCCCCTCCTTCACCCCTCTCCCTATCTCTTTCCCCCTCCTTCACCCCTCTCTCTCTCTCTCTTTCCCCCTCCTTCACCCCTCTCCCTATCTCTTTCCCCCCTCTCTCTCTCTCTCTCTTTCCCCCTCCTTCACCCCTCTCTTTCTCTCTCTTTCCCCCTTCACTCCTCTCTCTCTCTTTCCCCCTCCTTCACCCCCCCCTCTCTCTCTTTCCCCCTCCTTCACCCCCCTCTCTCTCTCTTTCCCCCTCCTTCACCCCTCTCACTCTCTCTTTCCCCCTCCTTCACCCCTCTCTCTCTCTCTCTTTCCCCCTTCACCCCTCTCTCTCTCTCTTTCCCCCTCCTTTACCCCTCTCTCTCACTCTCTTCCCCCCCTTCACCCCTCTCTCTCTCTTTCCCCCTCCTTTAACCCTCTCTCTCTCTCTTTCCCCCTCCTTCACCCCTCACTCTCTCTCTCTTTTCCTGCCTTCACCCCTCTCTCTCTCTTTCCCTCTCCTTCACCCCTCTCTCTCTCTTTCCCTCTCCTTCACCCCTCTCTCTCTCTCCTTCCCCCTCCTTCACCCCTCTCTCTCTCTTTCCCCCTCCTTCACCCCTCTCTCTCTCTCTTTCCCCCTCCTTTACCTCTCTCTCTCACTCTCTCTTCCCCCCCTTCACCCCTCCCTCTCTCTCTTTCCCCCTCCTTCACCCCTCTCTCTCTCTCTTTCCCCCTCCTTCACCCCTCTCTCTCTTTCCCACTCCTTTACCCCTCTCTCTCTCTCTCTTTCCCCCTCCTTCACCCCTCCCTCTCTCCCTTTCCCCCTCCTTTATCCCTCTCTCTCTCTCTCTCTCACTCTCTTCCCTCCAGCTAACATTCCCTCTTTCACAGATGCAGCCGTAGCCACTTTACCTGCCTTGGACCTGCCCCCATCTTGGCCTCCCTATCTCCTCCGATTCCATCAATGGCGCTCCCATGGTCCAATTCTCTTCTTTTTAGTTATAGAAATAGGAGTGTTGCAAATGGGAGAGAGGGGTGTGGGGAGGGGACTCTTTATTTCTAAACAATTTAAGACTCACCGCATGGCATCCTGTCTAGTGGCTGCCAGAAGCAACCCTTTTATAAAAGCACACAAGTCTAAAAGGGCTTTTAAAAATAAATAATTCCAAAGGGAGGAAAAAGAAGTGTCAACTATCCATCGACTCCCTAGTTCTGAGTCCCTGCACTAAAGAAAATTATTTCAACTCAAAGAAACATTTTTTTTTTTTGCTTTCAATTCTCCCGTCTCTCAATCCATTCATCGATTCTGTCTCTGGATGAGCTGCAAGAGTGGGGAGGAGGGAGCCTGCGACTGGAGCGGGAGCACGAGAGAAACAGAACCTATGGCTGAAGCAGATCCTCACAGGTTCTGTCAGCCATACTCCCTGCTCCTCCAATCAAATTCAGCATGTTTTCCAGCTTCCAAAGAGACGCTTGCGCTGAACAAAGGAGGCATAATGTAAAGTAATATTGTTGTGTGGGGGGGGGGGCGGTGACCTGTCTTGGATTTTCTGCCCCCGTTTTTTTATTTTGCGGGCTGCTTGTGACATTTTGCGGGTGAATTTACCCGCCACTTCCGTGCACCGTGAGCTGTGCAGGCCCGCATAAACAAGCATCGTCAGTGGTCAGAAAGACAGGGCAGTAGAATTTTTGATGAGCTATGGGTGGAGGATGGAGGGCAAGCCAAAGGAGCTTTGAAATAATTGAGTCTGGAAGAAATGCATGGGTTTGGATTTCAGTGGAAGATGGATTAAGGTAGGAAATTGCGGGGGGGGAGGGCAAGAAGTTTTGAGAATTAATTGGCATCATTGGTATAAATGTGGATCTTGGCCCATGAAAACGAGGTTTTACTTATTCTTTTGGTCAGAGGGCAGAAGGTAATTTTTTTTAAAAATTACATTCTTTGTCTCACAATCTGTTGAAATATTAATTGAAGGGAACATGTCAATTAATCAGACCTGAACCTCAAATTCTAAAAATATGTGGACTCACTTATTTTATTTACAGGAAATAAAATATCAGTATATAGCAGTCATAGAGGTGGGTGATCAGCACCAAAACACTAGCAGGTGTATCTTTTCAGCCATGGAAGAGGTTAGCCCTTTGTTGTTCATGCCACACTGAGCACATTATATGGATGCAGTCAGCATAATAAAGATAAATATGGAGGCACGGCTTTTGAGCGAATAGGTCATGGATGCAAAGCAATAAACAGTTATGGGACCAAAAACCAAATGTCATCAGTCATTAGTCAACTGCTAGCAAAATATTCTTTCAAGACTCGAGTTAATAGTTTCTGCATCACTACAGAAAATTAGTCGACAGCAGAGTTGTGTCATTTATTTGGCCAAATGTTGCAGAGAATGACAAAGAACAATCAATGCTGCATAATTTCAGATGAAGCATACAAGTGCATTTCAACATTCTCAGATGTTAATGAGGGCTATTACTGCCACACCATTATTTTTCTGTGTCATAGCTTCCAGACATCTAATGCATCAGCGGCACTGGAAAACTGCACATAAATTAATGATCTTCTATTTAAAAACCTTTTTCAAACACATTCTTTTCACATAACACCATGGGCAACAACATTAAAACCACATCACAATAATCCATCATCTATTCGACATTAAGCAAAGGAAGTTGTAATCTAATCATTCAAAAGCCATTCTGAAATTTTACCCTGTTGAATTTTGAGTTGCTACTGAGTACTGATTGGTGTTTGTTTTATGAAACAACTGACCCATACCCCTCCACAGGAATTAGTCTATGCAACACTATAACAAGTTATTAACTTGCATGCAAAATGTTAGATTATTTAATCATTACATTTGCATTCTTGTGTATGTTTCCATTAATTTATTATCCCAAGGTAACTGTCACCGTGACGAAGTTGCTGAGCAGAAACTGGAGCCAGATTGCCATTCGAGTAGATGAGAAACCTTCGGCAGCTACAGATTTTACAACCAAAGTAAAAAGAAAACCTCACAAGCTACAGTATAACTCTCATTTCTTGGAATTCACTGCAAAAGAGGACAACTGTTCAACATGCTACATGTTAATCCGTGAACGTAGTGATAGGAATAGGCCATCTGCTTATCAAGACTTTTGCTCCATTCTAATAGAACATGGTGACATGTATCTCAACTCAATTTATACATCTGTCAGGAGATTGTCGGGTCTCATTCCCAAGGCTTGAGCACATAATCTGGGCTGGCACTTAGCGCAGCATGGAGGGAGTATTGCATTGTTGGAAGTGCAGTCTTTCAGGTGAGACATTGGACCAAGATCCTGTCTTCCCACTTGGGTAGACCATAAGACTTAGGAGCAGAAATTAGGCCATTCGGCCCATCGAGTCTGCTCCGCCATTCAATCATGGCTGATAAGTTTCTCAACCCCATTCTCTTGCCTTCTCCCCAAGTCAAAGTTCTCACAGCACTACTCAAAAGGCAAGTTTTAACACAAAGATAAAAACAAAAAAACTGCGCATGCTGGAAATCCAAAACAAAAACAAAAACAGAATTACCTGGAAAAACTCAGCAGGTCTGGCAGCATCGGCAGAGAAGAAAAGAGTTGACGTTTCGAGTCCTCATGACCCTTCGACAGAACTTGAGTTTGAGTCCAAGAAAGAGTTGAAATATAAGCTGGTTTAAGGTGTGTGTGTGGGGGGTGGAGAGATAGAGAGACAGAGAGGTGGAGGTGGGGAGGTGTGGTTGTAGGGACAAACAAGCAGTGATAGAAGCAGATCATCAAAAGATGTCAACGACAATAGAACAATAGAACACATAGGTGTTAAAGTTAAAGTTGGTGATATTATCTAAACGAATGTGCTAATTAAGAATGGATGGTAGGGCACTCAAGATATAGCTCTGGTGGGGTTTTTTTTTATTTTTTTTATGTTTTTTTATAATGGAAATAGGTGGGAAAAGGAAAATCTTTATAATTTATTGGAAAAAAAAGGGAAGGGGGAAACAGAAAGGGGGTGGGGATGGGGAAGGGAGCTCACGACCTAAAGTTGTTGAATTCAATATTCAGTCCGGAAGGCTGTAAAGTCCCTAGTCGGAAGATGAGGTGTTGTTCCTCCAGTTTGCGTTGGGTTTCACTGGAACAATGCAACAAGCCAAGGACAGACATGTGGGCAAGAGAGCAGGGTGGAGTGTTAAAATGGCCAGCGACAGGGAGGTTTGGGTCATTCTTGCGGACAGACCGCAGGTGTTCTGCAAAGCGGTCGCCCAGTTTACGTTTGGTCTCTCCAATGTAGAGGAGACCACATTGGGAGCAACGAATGCAGTAGACTAAGTTGGGGGAAATGCAAGCGAAATGCTGCTTCACTTGAAAGGAGTGTTTGGGTCCTTGGACGGTGAGGAGAGAGGAAGTGAAGGGGCAGGTGTTGCATCTTTTGCGTGGGCATGGGGTGGTGCCATAGGAGGGGGTTGAGGAGTAGGGGGTGATGGAGGAGTGGACCAGGGTGTCCCGGAGGGAGCCGATAAGGGGGGTGAATGGAAGATGTGTTTGGTGGTGGCATCATGCTGGAGTTGGCGGAAATGGCGGAGGATGATCCTTTGAATGCGGAGGCTGGTGGGGTGATAAGTGAGGACAAGGGGGACCCTATCATGTTTCTGGGAGGGAGGGGAAGGCGTGAGGGTTCAAGTGAAGCAGCATTTCACTTGCATTTCCCCCAACTTAGTCTACTGCATTCGTTGCTCCCAATGTGGTCTCCTCTACATTGGAGAGACCAAACGTAAACTGGGCAACCGCTTTGCAGAACACCTGCGGTCTGTCCGCAAGAATGACCCAAACCTCCCTGTCGCTTGCCATTTTAACACTCCACCCTGCTCTCTTGCCCACATGTCTGTCCTTGGCTTGTTGCATTGTTCCAGTGAAACCCAACGCAAACTGGAGGAACAGCACCTCATCTTCCGACTAGGGACTTTACAGCCTTCCGGACTGAATATTGAATTCAACAACTTTAGGTCGTGAGCTCCCTCCCCCATCCCCACCCCCTTTCTGTTTCCCCCTTCCCTTTTTTTTTCCAATAAATTATAAAGATTTTCCTTTTCCCACCTATTTCCATTATAAAAAAAAATAAAAAATAAAAAAAAACCCCACTAGAGCTATACCTTGAGTGCCCTACCATCCATTCTTAATTAGCACATTCGTTTAGATAATATCACCAACTTTAACTTTAACACCTATGTGTTCTATTGTTCTACTGTCGTTGACATCTTTTGATGATCTGCTTCTATCACTGCTTGTTTGTCCCTACAACCACACCCCCCCCACTCCACCTCTCTGTCTCTCTATCTCTCCGCCCCCCACACACACACCTTAAACCAGCTTATATTTCAACTCTTTCTTGGACTCGAACTCAAGTTCTGTCGAAGGGTCATGAGGACTTGAAACATCAACTCTTTTCTTCTCCGCTGATGCTGCCAGACCTGCTGAGTTTTTCCAGGTAATTCTGTTTTTGTTTTGGATTTCCAGCATCCGCAGTTTTTTTGTTTTTAAGATTTGATGATATTGCCTCAAGGAGTACAACACAATAAGCAATTGGTTAGCATGTCTCTGTAATCAGTACCCTCTCACTCATGGTGCTGAGAAGTGGTTGCCTGGCATAGGTTTTCCTTTCAGGTTGTGAATACAGAGATTAAAAAACAAGTAGAGATAGACAACACTTTTGGTCCCAGAAGTGAAATCTACATGAGCAAGCTTTCATTAAGCTCAGAAGGGGCTCAGAGGAGGGTAATTAAGAGCTATTTTATTTAAGTCTAGTAAGACAATTCACTAATGCGGCGAAGCATAGTGTGCTCATTATTACTATGTATAGACGAGGTGCACTGATTGAAATGTGACTTTGGTCCAATTATTGCTCTTTATGTTCACTTGCTGTAAATAAAGCAGCTTAATAATTCCGTTTTTGCCACCTCTTCCCAAGTACCTTCTCATTCCACCTTCGTAACGCTTGGAGAAGCAGTGGGTAGATGCATGAAAGACATGAATGCCCAGTTCCAATCCGAAGGAGATCCTGCCATTATGTCCTGGTCCTAGGATTATCAATTCCGGTTGGAAATATTTCAGGAGTTTATCACATGGCCCACCCCCACACTCCCTCCATTGGTCGCTCAGCATGCCTATGTACACTGAGTACAGCCTTCTCAGGTCAATTGACTCTTCATTACTCAAGTAGGTAAACAGCCTTTTTGTTCCTATTTCTGATATTTTTTATAATTAAGTGCTCGAATAGGTTTCTCAAAAGGCATTTCTCATGGGCTGATTGCAGAAGTGTCCTGGAGATTAGCCTTTAATTTCCAGAGAGTTGGTGATCTTCATAACATCACAAATTTCTAGCAGTTTCCTTAAGTTTGTCCATGTTGGACTGCACTGCAGTGACATTTTTATATTAAAGTGGATGGGGCTGGAAAAGGAGGGGAGAAGCTGAATTCGGATCCTAAAATGTAGCATTAATTGTACACGTAACATCCAAGGGTTTCGCGCAAATGTTGAATTTGGTTCAAATGCATGATCTGCAATCATTTATTTTTGCCACTTTTCTATTTATAATACAAAATCACAGCAGCACATCTCAATATATCTGCTCAATGTACTCAGGATTTTTGTCCAAAACACATCCTCAGTTGGACAGAGGCAACTGGGTAGAAAGAGGTTAATTTTAAAAAGATAATTGCTTCAGTGAAGAGCTTTGGGATGTTTCTTGACATTATAAGAGTGATGTAAATGCGAGCCACTGTTCTAATAAATGAATCCAGGAGTTTTGCTTCCACTCCTGTTCCCATTCTCCCTGCTTATCACTCTTTTTGCAAAGGGATACTTTCTGCTTTCAGTCTTAAATTTGCCTCTTGTTTGCTCAAGCGTGTGATCACTTGTTCTACTCTACAGTTTAGATCCATGCAGTTTTCTAGTTTGTTCTTTTTTCTTCACTGTCCTGAACACCTCTAGCAAATTATCTCTCAGAGAACTTTCGAGACTGACCAAACTTTCTCCACTCTTTGCTCAGAATGATGGTCTCCAAGATTGGAGATCAATCAGCCTAATGGCAGTATTTTAAAAAAGTGAACTGCCTTCAGTGCATCATCTCCCTCACAATTAACAAAACTGGACACAATACTCGAGGTACGATCTGACCAAAGCAGTAGACAGCTTGATCATGACCTATTCAGTTTTGCCAATATGGTTCAACAGTCCATTGGCTTTGCTCATTGCTTATTGCTGTGTTGCAATGGCTGGAGATTTTGAGTTGAACTCTGGTCGTTTTCAATATGATCCTTAACTATTTCTGCACTGCTCATTCAGTACACGTGTTGTGCATGTTTTGTTCCAAAGTGTATTACTTTTCAGTACTCTGTGTTAAACTGGATCTTCATTTCCCCACACAAATATCTTCCCTCCTCCACCACCCAGGGTAAAAGCTAACTGGAAGGGGCTTGTGGAGTGGGGCACTATGACACTTCAGTTTTACTTCAGTCCAAGCCATATTGTTCTTATCATAGCGGCATAATTCTAAATAGAGAACTCTTCACCTTGGAGAGGGTGCAGAGGAGATCTGCTGGGATGATATCAGGGATGAGGAACTTCGGTTATGTGAAGTGACTAGAGGAGCTGGGATTATTTTCCTTAGAGCAGAGAGGTTAAGGGGAGATTTAATATGAGCGCTCAAAAATATGAAGAGCTTTTGATATATTAGACAAAGAAAAAATGTTTCCACTGGCAGGAAATTCAGTGAGCAGAAAACACAGGTTGAAGATAATTGTCAGAAAAACCTGAGGGGAGAAGAGAGTTTTTTGAAAAACTGCAATGGGTCGTTACAATTTGGAACGTGCTGCCCAGAATGATGGTCGAAACAGGTTTGATAGTATTTTGCAAAAAGGCATTGGATACATACTTGAAAAGGAAATATTTACAGGGCTATGAGCCAAGAATAGTGAGGCTGGACAAACTGAACAACTCAAAAGAACAAGCACAGGTCCAGTGGGCTGAATGGTTCTACTCCGACTGCAGACATAATGAGCATTCTTCATGAACAAAAGTAAATCATTCAGTGCAAGGGAAGGAATAACAAATGTTATTGTAACAAAAGGAGTTGCATTCTTTTTTCAAGTTTAGTCCTTCAAACTTTGCTGCAATATTAAAAATGACCTCAAGTACAGCATTATAATTTTTTTTATTCATTCATAGGATGCGGGCTTTGCTGGCTGGGACAGCATTTATTGCCCATCCCTAATTGCTCCTTGAGAAGGTGGTGGTGAGCTGCCTTCTTGAGCCGCTATAGTCCATGTGGTGTGGGTACAACCCCAGTGCTGTTAGGGAGGGAGTTCCAGGATTTTGACCCAGCGACAATGAAGGGACGGCAATATATTTCCAAGTCAGTATGGTGAATGACTTGGAGGGGAACTTCCAGGTGGTGGTGTTCCCATGTTTCTGTTGCCCTTGCCCTTCTAGATGGTAGTGGTCACGAGTTTGGAAGGTACTGTCAAAGGAGCCTTGCTGAGTTCCTGCAGTGCATCTTGTAGGTGGCACACACTGCTGCTACTGTGCATCAGTGGTGGAACATTTGTGGCTAGGGGTGCCAATCAAGCCAGCTGCTTTGTCCTGTATAGTGTCAAGCTTCTTGAGTGTTGTGGGAGCTGCACTCATCCAGGCAAGTGAGGAGTATTCCATCACACTCTTGACTTGTGCCTTGTAGATGGTGGACAGGCTTTGGGGAGTCAGGAGGTGAGTTACTCGTCACAAGATTCCCAGCCTCTTACCTGCTCTTGTAGCCACAGTATTTATATGGCTAGTGCAGTTCTAATAATAGAACTGCATTGACTATGTTTGATTCAAATGTACCATTAATATTTAATAGAATAATTTAGTGTGTGAAACTCAGAAGTATGTCAAACTTTGGAAGAAATAAAATCAATAATTTTAGTGTTAAAAGGATGAAACAATAGCCAAGGATAATGAAGCCATTTCTAGGATAAGTTTTTGCCAGATGCCATTTTCACCATCCAAGGAATAGATGAAATGGTCAACCAAGAATGCTAGAGATGTTAGCAGAAATGATTGAACTGTAAAGGGTGGAGAATAACTCTAAGAGTGCAACAAAACACTATTACAGAAGTCAAGTTATGTTGTATCTGTATGATGGCGAGTTCTTCCAGGAGACATGTTTGAGTCTTGAATCAATGTCATCAGGGAATTCTCCTCTACTTTGACCAGCCGTGAGAATTTCAATGTAGTCTGGGCATGGGCATATAAAGTCCCATGCATGTATGCATTCGGCCATTTTTTCCCCTTAGAATTTTAGGAAATCCAACTAACTTTCTAATTGTCGGATGCAATTTTCATAATTTGAAGTGGTTTTTCTTTCCATTGGAAGAATGGTCAGGAAGAATTAACTAATTAAAACTGGTGCATGTGACAAGCTGATGTTGGAACTACAAGATAGAATACATGAGCAAGATACTAGATGACCCACTTTAATAGGAGACAATGCACACTAAAATCCTTTTAAGGCACAACTTAGCATTTCCAAATACTCTTTGGGGTTTGGAGTTGGGTTGATGCCCCAAAAGCAACACTTGGGCTTGATCAGTCTACTGGGATATTCATTTGTTCTTTTTAGAATCATTTCACTTGAGTTGCGTGAAGAGCTGACCAGGTTTTTAGAAAACCTCATTTCTGCAGGTTCTACGTGGTTTGAATTTACTTTGTCACATGAGAAGTCAACATATCGATTCTGAAAGTAAATGATGCCATCTGAAAAGCAGGAGAGCTTTTAAACCGCGAACAAGTAGTGGGATGCAGATACAAGCTATCAGAAACTGTCTCTTTCACTAAAGCTCAACCAGTGAATAGAATCACTGAGGGGGTAACGCTTTTTATGTCTGCATCACTTGATGCTTTGCCAAGATTAAACCATTTAAATGCAAGAGTTAATGGGGGCGTAAGACCTGTGGTCTGAAGATGTTGCCTTTGAGTATAATTGGGTTTTGTGGCGTCTCCTCTACATCCACAATATAGTGCATCTCGCTATGATTGGAAAAAACTTAGCAATGGAAATGACCTAAGATGTGCGGTTCATGTGGCTGGTTCCTGGGATTGGGGGTTACGTTATGAGGAAAGGCTGGACAGGTTGGGCCTGTATCAGCTGGAGTTTAGAAGAATAAGAGGTGATCTTATAGAAACATATAAGATCCTAAAGGGACTTGACAGGGTGGATGCGAAGAGGATCTTTCCCCTTGTAGGAGATACTAAAATTGGGGACACAGTTTAAAAATAAGGGGTGTCCTATTTAAGACAGAGAGAGATTAGGAGCAATTCTCTCAGCGGGTCATTAGCACGTGTGGAATTCTCTTGCAGAGAGAGCAGTAGAGACAGGATCATTGAGTATTTGTAAGGCTGAGTTAAACAGATTCTTGGGGGAGAATTTTCTCCCCATCCGGGGGGTGTGGGGGTGGGGTGAGGTTGGGCGAGAGCGGGTGTGTGCGCAGCCAATCGCCACCTGCGATGGGCTGGGCGCCATTTTGCGTGGGCAGGCCAGATAAGGCCCGCCCAGCGTGACGCGCGCCCAGAAGCACTGAGCGCTCCCTGTGTGGGCGGTGGGAGGGGGGCGGGGTCCCTGAGTTGGGGCCTGCGCTCTTTCACACACAGAACTCTCCCTGAGGGAGATTAGTTTAAGTTCAAAACAAAATTTAATAAAGAGAAAAAAAAATTTTTAAGACATGTCCCCTTATGTGAAATTGTCACATGACCTGAGACATATCTATTAATTTTATTAAATTTTTTTTTACAAGACTTTGAAAACCTTCATGAAACCTCATCCCACCCGTGGATGAGGTTTCATGATAAAGACGAAGGCCGCCTGCGCTCTTCGCCTGCTCCCCCGCCAACCTTAAGGTTGGACGGGCAGCTCAGTTAATTGTTTCAATTGATAGTTAACTGGCCTTCATAGGCCTTTGACAGTTTGGCGGGGACACCGCCAACTCAAATGAAAATCTGAATGATGCGCAGTGATATCGGTACACAAGCCCAACGCCACCACGCGTCATTTTACGCCTTGGTGAGCGAGCCCCGCCCCTTCTAACTGAGCCGAATATTCTGCCCTTGATTAACAAGGGAGGAGAAGGTTTTCGGGGATAGACATGAAAGTAGAGTTTCATGACAATTATATCCGCCATGATCTTATCAAATGGCAAATAGCTTACTCCTGCTCGAAATTCCTAAGCCCGTACCTATCTATGTTTGTGTGTTATCTAATTATCAGAGAATAACAGCCATATTCCACATGTACTTTAAGCAAGATGTATATAGGTCTGCATGATATGAATCCTCCATATGATACAATATTGCACAGGATTTTATGAAGAGATGTTTCCTCAAGTATACCAAAATACAAGTTTCATTGTTGTCTTCCTACTTCTCCAAAAATAATTATTAAATTACAAGGCTGCTGAAGCATTGATGATGGTAATAAACCACTGATATGCTTTGCTGCAATTATAATTGGAAATTCACACAAGTTACCCAGTTAAGCAAGTTAAAATAAATAATCTTATATGACATTTTGACACCACAGCCATGAGCTAAATTTTTAACTAAAGGACATTCCTAGACTTCTCAACAGTGCACCTGTGAAGTGACAACAGAAAACATCAAAGCTTATTACATTGGTCAAGATGGTAGTCATGTATAAACCTTAACTGACTTCTCCAGTAGTCAGGATCAGTCATAGAGAAAAGTTTATGAATAGTGCATTCAAAAAGGGCCTAGGATGTGGATTAGGTCTGAAGAAACATCATCATGTTGGCTATTAAAAAAATAAATCCAGGATCTTCATAGTTTCATTGTTAAATGTCTACGGGATATTATTAGTTTAATGTCTCTATTTATTAACAAAACTAATAACTTTATTGCCAGAACGTGTTACTTCTGCAGTCAATATTTTTTCTTTCCATCTCTAGCTATTCTCTATCAGCGCGGTAGCACTGAGTCAGTAGACTGAGAGTTTAACCCTTGCTCCAGTGCAGTACTGAAAGTGCAGTGCATTATTAGAGGAGCCATACTTAGTTGGCATTGTGGCATGAAAGCTCATGTTTTGATTGCAATGCTGTTAAGAGATAACTTGCCACACAAGACCATTTCCTGTAATCCCTGTGGGATGATGGCAACTTTGCCCTTGGTAAAAAAAAAATTTAATTTGAAAAGGTACTTTACAAGAAGTGAACAGAGTGTGTCTAACGTCTATGGCAAGTTGAAAAATAATCAAAGTGCCTAAACCTAGACAATTGATATTTGCGATCCTAATCAGCAGTTTACGTGGCGGTTCCCATTCCTTTGTATCAAAAGGTTGCAAATACCGTGACACTGATCCGTTTTTTTTTTATGGCATTGCACAAGGGAATCAAGACCAAATGCTGTCTTCGAGTGAAGTGGAACAGGATAGCGGTTATAAAACGCAGGAATAATTGTACCAGGATGAATAGATATAATGTAAAGCTCTTCTGAAATCATACATTTGTCCTTATTTTTATGCTAAATAATAGATACTGTGGCACTTTGGGAATTAGAGAAGTGGTGTTGATAGCAGAGTTGTTTCTCCACAGTCCAGAATTGAGGGTTTTTCAGGACTACTGCAACTGGAGATGCACTTACATGGTGAAAACCTAGAGGAGTTCCTGCCATTCAATAGATATGGATACCAATGGAAGATGTCACTATTAACATTACTGGTTGAGACAGAGCATGCAACATTTAGGATGGCCAAACTGGAGGCCAGGGCACAGCAGGATGTTTGGGCATTTTCCCCCTTCCCCTTTCTCCTTCTACTTAACTCATTCACACGGCTTTTATAAAGCTCTGGTTAGATCACAACCAGAGGCTTGCATCCAGTTCTGGTCACTACACTTTGGAAAGCAAGTGAGGGACATCGAGAGGGTGCAGGGGAGATTTACCAGAATGGCTCCAGGGATAACGGACTTCAGCTACAAGGTTAGGTTGGAGAAGCTGGGGTGGTTCTCCTTGGAAGGAGAAACTTGAGATCATTGCGTAAAACATAGACTTGCCCACCCCTACCAACCCATCTCAGCCAATTCCATCATCAAAACAATTGTACAACAGCTTTCAATTCATTTGTGCTAACATTACAAATTTTATATGTAGGCCATATTTCTGATTCTTTGGCCAGAAGGTTTGTACCGATACACAAGTAGAGCAGCTTTTTAAAATAATGTTAAAAGGTGGTGATCGACTTCCTGTCAAATGCAAGTTCAATATATTCATGCACAGGTCTTTATTGGCAGGTGCATGGCAGGGCTGTATCATTCAAATTATCAAGTGTGTCTACCATATAAACACAGGTATCAGTCAGGGGTATGGGGTTGGAGGGTATGGAGAGGGGTGGTTGTAGGTGCAGGAAAGAAAGGCCATTGAGATCCTTCATCGTTAGAAAATAGCTTGAGACATTTGTCTCCTGTTGCATATCCCTACAGAATCCTCAGAACAAATTCCACAGGAATCCCATGGATTTATACTGTATATTACAGAATTTAGCCAGGTCTCGTGACAGTTTTTAAATGGCCATCAGCTTTGGATTTTGTTCGCAGAATCTGAGAAAAGAGTGAAACCTCACTCCTGGTAATTGTTAACTTATTTTTGTTGTATTCGTCACCTATTTTACCAATGACACTTCTGGTTTATGTGGCGATTAGCTTGTAATTATTCATTGTTCACGTAGATAATGTAATAAAGGCTGAGAGTAGAAATATAAATTTTATTCTTTAACAAGGTAAAGTTGAGAGTCTGTCACATTTTAAGTTTAACAGACATATCTGAAAAGAAGCAAACAACTTCATGCTTGTTTCTTCTGATTGTTAACCTGTCTTACCAGGAACAAGTAAGCTGCAATTAGATAAAAACAAAAACAAAAAACTGCGGATGCTGGAAATCCAAAACAAAAACAGAAATACCTGGAAAAACTCAGCAAGTCTGGCAGCATCGGCGGAGAAGAAAAGAGTTGACGTTTCGAGTCCTCATGACCCTTCGACAGAACGTTCCACTCTCCTGTTTAGCACAGTGAGAATTTGTGATCTTAAAGTGAGATGGGGGTGGATAAACACAGCGGCAGCGTAATAATATGGTGTGCAAACACATGGGATGGGATTTTACAGGGGGGGCCCTGTTGCTCAGGCCTTCCCCACTCCAAAAGGAAGGTCGGTTCCAAACTGACTGACCTGATGTAACGTCAACCCCACAACAAAACACTGCAAGGTGGTTTTAACAAGCTGAGGGTCAGACTTCCGCCCATCAGTGGGAGGAAGGCCCACCCCCGAGAGCTGCCGGCCAATCAGAGTCTCCAGCAGTGCCAGAACTCAGCAGCGGGCACTGCTGGGATTGCAAGCAGGGCCCAGGGCCCATGGCCAGGGGAGGGATTGGGGAGCCTAGGCAGGGGTGGAGGGTGGGGGAGTTGGGGGAGGAGAGGGATGTTGTCGGCGGGGGGGTGGGGGAGGGGTGGGATGGGTTTTGGAGACCTGGCAGAGGGGAACAAAGGGGGAGTAACATCTTGGGGGTGCACCTGATGCACGCAGAGCGCCCCCTAAAATGACGTGCCCCCTCTTCCTTCCGATCTTTTCGCTAAGTCGTTTAAAAAAAATGGCTTTCCGGTAATCGCCCTCCTGCCGCTCCCCAGAATTTTATGATGGTGGAGGGGGATTGAGGGCCTTAAGTGGGCAATAATTGGCCATTTAAGACCCTCAGTAGGCGTAAGTGAGGGCAGGCTAGTGGGCAACCTATCCGCCCTCGCATTACGAGGACTGGGTCTGGGGTGGGCAGCAAGGTGATGGACTAGCCACCCGATATATTTTACGTGCCCCCTCTCTGAAAGAAAACCCGGCTGAGGGCATAAAATCCAGCCCATGGTCCTTATAGAGGACGGTAGCATCCAACTTACCTGGTGAAGGCCAAAGGAAATGCCAAAATACATTTTTTAAAACAAAACTGAAATCATGACCAAACTCAAAGCTTCTTACCTGGAGCGCATAGTAAACCTACGTGTTTCAATTTGTAACTAAAGGAGATTAATTCTGCGATCTTCTCCTCCCAGTGGGGAAGCCACACTTGGAGGAAGCACAGGTCAGACACACAGCAACAGCAATTTCTTACCTGCACCCACTGAGCTTAGCTTCCTCCTGAGAATACAGAAGAACCTTGAAAGTAAAAAGGTACAAGTGATGAGCCACAAACTGGGAACCAGAAGGGTCTCTGGCAATAATCCCTTCTGCCATATTCTTAAAATTGACCTGCAGGTACAACAGACGCTTAAATTAATTATATCCTTATCACTAGGGAAAAATGTATAAACTCATACCAAAGGCCCACTTTGTCAGTGTCGGTGAATTGACCGTGATTAATGTTGAAGCAAAAGCAGATAATGCTGAAAACGCTGAACATTTCAGCCAGTCTCCATGTGTCAGTGTAGCCACTCCTCGGTTCTTATCTGGTGCACAACTAGAATAGCCATCCATTCCTCAATCTGTCTTTGCTTTCAGCACTATCAGGCCTCACTCTCCTCTCTCACCCACACCCCCAGACCAGTATCCTGAAGGGTGAAATATCTGGCAAATGGTTCAACCCTTCTTGCTTCCTTGCCCAAGTGGCCAAGTATTCAGGGGGAAAGGAACAGGCGTAGGCCATTTAGCCCCTTGAGCCTGTTTCGCACTTTGAACCTGGTCCTGCCTGATCTGTATCTTAACTTCATCCACCCAAATTATTAATCATTGGCAAGTTAGTCCACATGACTGAATCGCAGCCAAATCCAATCATCTCCTCACCCGATCTCTTTGGAATTTTCTACCACAGAGGATTGTGGGTGCTCAGCTGATGAGAATTTTCAAGACGAAGATTTTTGAGCATGTTGGGAATTGAGGGATATGGAATTTGGGATTGGAGAGTCGAGTTGATAGAGAAGTTCAACAATTATCTCACTGGAAGGCAGAACAAGCTCGAAGTGTCCAATGGCCTATTACTTATCTTATTAATGTCCACACATTAGGAGAGAGGCAGTGGTGTAGTGCTAAGGTCACTGCACTGGTAAACCAGAGGTGCAGGTTAATGCTCTAGGGATATGGATTCAAATCCCACCAAGGCAGCTGGTGGAAGTTAAATTCAATTAATAAATCTGGAATTAAAAGCTAGTCTTAGGAATAATCATTGTCAATTTTCGCAAAAAAAACGCTCTCTGGTTCACTTATGCCTTTCTGGGGAGGCAATCTGCTGTCTTTACCTGGTCCGTGACTTCAGCCCCACACTACAGTTTTTGACTCTTAACTGCCCTCTGAAATGGCCTAGGACCGCACAGTTTGTGATAAGGTCAATAAAGAATGAAACCAGACGATCACCCAACATCGACCGAGGCACCAGAAACAACAGCACACGAAGCCCTTTCAACCCTGTGTCAAAATGAGGAGAGCTGCCCTACAGGTTAGAAAAGCAGCAACCTGACATAGTCATCTTACAGAATCATACCTTACAGACAATGTCCCAGATGCACCAGAGGTGGAGACCCAGTGGTATACACTCAGGAGGGAGTTGCCATGTGAGTTCTCAACATCGACTCTGGGCCCCATGAAGTCTCATGGCATCAGGTCAAACATGGGCAAGGCAACGCCCTGCTTATTACTATCTACTGTCCCTCTCATGTTGAACACCACTTAGAGGGAGCACTGAAGGTGGCAAGGGCACAGAATGTACTTTGGGTGGGGACTTCAACGTCCATAACTAAGAGTGGCTCGGCAACACCACCAGTGATTGAGCTGGCTGAGCCCCAAGGATGTAACTGGTCAACTGGGTTTGCTGGAGGTGGTGAGGGATCCAACAACAGGGAAAAACCTACTTGACCTTGTCCTCACCAGTCTGTCTGTTGCAGATGATCTATCCAGGATAGTACTGGTGGGAGTGACTGTAGTATAAGGGTCTGGCACATATAGAGTTAATGTTGGACTGAGTATAGCACCGCCCACAGTGATTTAAGACAGCACATGACCCGTACTCAGGGTCAGTCTAGTGTTGGATAGAACCATGTGTACCAAGCATGGAGACAACTCCAAGCTTGTACCCTTTATGTATATTTGTAAATAGTTCTAAGAACCAATAAAGACTTGCAGTTACCTACTTATGACTATGAAAACTTCTTTAGACCTACTGAACTATAGCCAATACCCTACAACAATGTCTCCACAAGGACTGTACAGTGGTCAAAGTCCCATCTTCACATTGAGGGTACTTTCCATCCTGTTGTGTGACACTACCACCATGCTAAATGGGATCAAATTTGAACAGATCTAGCAACTCAAGGCTGGACATCCATGAGGTGCTGTGGGCCATCAGCAGCAGCAGAATTGTATTCAACGACAATCTGTAACCTCATGGCCTGGCATATTCCCCACTCTACAGTTACTATCAAGCCAGGGGATCGACCCTGGTTCAATGAAGAGTGCAGAAGGGCATGACAGGAGCAGCACCAGGCATACCTAAAAATGAGATGTCAACTTGATGAAGCTACAGCACAGGACTACTTGCATGCCAAACAATGGGAGCAGCATGTGATAGACAGAGTTCAGCAGTCCCACAACCAATGGATCTGCAGTGCTACCACATCCAGTTGTGAATGGTGGTGGACAATTAAACAACTAACAGGAGGCGGCTCCACAAATATCCCCATCCTCAATGATGGAGGAGGCCAGAACATCAGTGCAAAAGTTAAGGCTGAAGCATTTGAAACCACCTTCAGCCAGAAGTGCCGAATGGATGATCCATCTTGGCCTCCTGCTCAGGTCCCCAGCATCACAGATGCCAGTCTTCAGCCAATATGATTCACTCCGCATGATACAAAGAAATGGCTGAAGGCACTGGATACTGCAAAGGCTATGGGCCCTGACAACACTCTGGCAATAGTATTGAAGACTTGTGCTTCAGAACTTGCCACACCCCTAGCCAAGCTGGTCCAGTATAGCTACAACACTGGCATCTACCCAGCTACGTGGAGAGCTGCCCACGAATGTCCTGTACAGAAAAAGCAGGGCAAATCCAACCTGGCCAATTTCTGCCCCATCAGTCTACTCTTGATCATTAGTAAAGTAATGGAAGGGGTCATCTATTGTGCTATCAAATGGCACTTACTCAGCAAAACCTGCTCACTGACACACAGTTTGGATTCCACCAGGGTCACTCAATCCTGACCTCATTACAGCCTTGGTTCAAAAATAGACAAAAGAGCTGAACTCCAGAGGTGAGGTGACAGTGACTGCCCTTGACATTAAGGCAGTATTTGACTGAGTGTGTGTAGTGGCCTGGGCAACTGCAGGGAGCCCATTTGCTGCTGGAAGGGTTAATGGGAAGTTGATTGTACACCTCGGCTTAAGAGAAAAATACTGCAACCTTGAGATGAATACGATCTTGCCTGGCCACAGTTGCAGGATGAGCCTTGAGACATTACATTTTGTTTTTCTCAGGCCGAATGCAATCAGGGTTGTGATAAGCAACTGAGTAACCAAACATCTGTTGTGAGGAAAAGGGAAATTTACTGGAACATGGATTGGTCAGTTAACTGATGCAAATATACGGATAGGTTTGTTGCAAAACATACTGATTGGCTGTAAAAATGCTTTTAACAAGTCTGTGTGTATTCTGCTATGAGACTGTACAGTAGCTCTCATTGTGCTGTCTCCCTTGTGCACAAGTAATAAATGGGGTTTCTACGTACGAAATGATGTCTCGGTGTGATTAATCTCCAACATGTGGCATCAAGGAGCCCTAGGAAACTGAAGTCAACAGGAATCAGGGGGAAAACTCTCCAATTGTTGGTGTCATACCTAGCACAAAGGAAGATGGTTGTGTGATTGTTGGAGGTCAATCATCCCAGTCCCAGGACATCACTGCAGGAGTTCCTCAGGGTAGTGTCCTAGGCCCAATTATCTTCAGCTGTTTCGTCAATGACCTTCCTTCTATCATAAGGTCAGAAGAGGGGATGTTCATTGATGATTGCACAATGTTTAGCACCATTCGCAACTCCTCAGATACAGACACAGTCTGTGTCCATTTGCAGCAAGACCTGAACAACATTCAGATTCAGGCTGACATGTGGCAAGTAATATTTGCACCACTCAAGTGCCAGGCAATGACCATCTCCAGCAAGAAAGAATCAAACCATCTTCCCTTGACACTCAATGGCATTACCATTGCCGAATCCCCCATCAACATCCTGGGGGTTACCATTGACCAGAAACTGAACTGGACTAGCCATATAAATACTGTGGCTACAAGAGCAGGTCAGAGGCTGAGAATTCTATGGCGAGTAACTCACCTCCTGACTCCCGAAAGCCTGCCCACCATCTACAAGTCAGGAGTGTGATGGAATACTCCCCACTTGCCTGGATGTGTGCAGCTCCCACAACACTCATGAAGCTTGACACCAACGAGGACAAAGCAGCCTACTTGATTGGCAGCCCATCCACAAACTTAAACATTCACTCCCTCCACCACTAATGCATAGTGACAGCCATGTATACCATCTACAAGATGCACTCAATAACTCACTAAAGTTCCTTCAACAGCACCTTCCAAACCAGTGATTTCTACCACCTAGGAAGACAAGGGTAGCAGATGCATGGGAACACCACCACCTGGAAGTTCCCCTCCAAGCTACTCACCATCCTGACTTGGAAATATATCACCATTCCTTCACTGTCGCTGGGTCAAAATCCTAAAACCCCCTCCCTAACAGCACTGTGGGTGTACTTACACCACAGGGGCTGTAGAGGTTCAAGAAGGCAGCCCACCACCACCTTCTCAAGGGCAATTAAGGATGACAATAAAAGCAGGCCCAGTCAGTGATGCCCACATCCCGTTAATGAATTTAAAAAAACACAAGTGACCGGATACTAATGAACAGAAACCCCGGCTAATGTTCTCTTGCCCAGGACACTGATGCCAATGGTAGCTGTTTTTCCTTCAATAAACTGTCCCAGACCTGAAATGGCTTCCCTCCCATTAAGTTACCGCACTATTGTCGAGGAACACCTAGCTTATTGTTCTGACCTCATTTCATTAACATGACAGATTGGTAGAATTCAGAGGTGGAGGCATTGTAGCTGAGAAACCATGCCTCATTATACTGCACCATGACGTATTGCAACTGCTTCTATTCAAGCTACCTTCAAGGTTACAGCCTACCATACAAGGACATAGGCTTATAATTCCATATTTAGCAACATTAACAACCTATTTTGACCTTATAGATGAAACTTATACAACCATGGTGATCTCAATGTAATTTAATAAACAATAATCTAAATTTGATCACTCAGATTTTAGAATAGTCCTTATTTTGATACATCTCCAAAACTGCTGGAAGTCTGTCAGGCAAATATGAAATGTTTTACTTGGCAATAGGAAGCAATAAGTGATACCATGTAAGTTATAAATTACTTGCTGTACTATCTGAATCGAGATCTGACAACTTGCAGTGTATTAAATAAAGTCTATAAACTTAGAAATAGATTTTGGAACAGGAACAAAAGAAATGTACAAGTGTGGATAAATGAATTGGCTTAACTCATTGGTAGCAAAATTGAGATAATCCTGGAATCAATACACATTAGACCCACACTTTCACAGGAACAAGTTCAGAAGCCTACTACCTGATAGATATTACACTGAAGCAACCAACATTTACTGTAGGCACTGCTAACACATTCCTAATATATACCTTATATATTCTCCATTTATAGATTTTGAAGATGCTGCTCTACCTACATAACGTGTAATAATTCCTTATGTCAGTAATACTTTCAGGTGTTATATAATGCATTACCTAAATACTTGATTTTCTTCCCTCAATTTATCCTCAGTTTGACACACACAGATGTTAAGAGTAACAATTCGCATGCTTAAATAGCATCATTCCCTGTTAAAAGTAGATTAAGATTTTTCCAAGTAATTATCATAAACCAAGCTTTTGAGATTCTGAAAGTACTGAAATATAGTACATCAAAAAAGAGAGATTACATACTGGTTAAAAATGTAACAATTCATGGATATGTGATTCAGTTTCCAAAATATTAAAGGAGAATCAAGAATTTAGAAGGAGCTAGTTTTCCTAAAACTAGGGAAGAATCTGAGAAAAATCGGTGAAAACCCTACACACATTACCTTGGAAAGTCTTTGATCCATCTTTGGCATTGAACAGAAGATACAAGATTGATACAGGGACACTGCCAAAGAGATTGGCATGTTTAAATAAAATGTTTAGCAGGCAGTCAGGTTTTTAAAAAGGAAAAAGCTGAAGGGAAGCTTGATGAAGATAAGAGGTCAGAAAAGCTAGAGGAGCAGTTCAAAGGCACCTGGTACCACCAAGTAAGTTGAACCACAAATGTGAAGAACGTGGCCATGTTCCTTATTTTGCATCATTGTATGCGGATGAGTTGTACTGTTTGAATTAAATTACTCCAACCATAACTAGGTGTTAACAATAGTTCAGTTGGTCGTAGTCTCGCTTCTGAATCACGAGGTCCTGGGTTCAAGTCCCACTCCAGCCTGCTTGAGCACAAAACTCATGGCTGACGCTCCAGTGTTGTTCTCTGGGAATACTGCTCTGCTGGACACGCTAACACCATGTAAAAAAAAAACAGCAGAGGAGTTATTGTGTCCCTCATGTAAATTCACAAAAAACAGATTATCTAGTTATTATCTTCTTGCTGTTTGTTGGGACTTTGCTGTGAACAAACTGGATGCCACATTTACTGCATTTCAACAATTACAACCCTTCAAAAGTACGGAATTGGCTTTAATTCACTTTGAGGCGATCATGAAAACGCAATACAAATGCAAATCTTTCTTTTCCAACTATTGCTTTGTATATTTACTTGAATGTGAAATACAACAACAGATTAATTTGTATCGCACCTTGGGCGGGGTTTTCTACACCCGCCCATCACCGGGGTCTTCCGGTCCCTCTGCAAGTCAATGGACTTCTGGCTGGGGAGCTGCCTCGCCCCGCAGGAGGTCCCACCCATGATGGGGCCGGAAAATCCCGGCCCTCATCTCATTAAATGTTTGCTAAGTCTGCCTTCAGAGGAGGTTAAAGGAGCACTGCTTTGAAAGATACCCGATCACACAAAATGCTACTGTTATGACCCTGAGTTACACCATCATGTGAATTAGAAATATGAGAGTGAGAGTTAACTTTCTCTGTCTGTCTATGGGAGTGACTGATCGCATTCAAATTGAAAAGGCATCTAAGCTGGACCTGAATTTGTAGCGCACGATAAACTGCTTTGCACAAATTTGCTCTGCTCCTATCACTTACTAAGGGTGTAGAAAAACAATACAACTTTCAACGTTTTTAAAATAATGCACGTCAGTCAGCTACTGTATGCCGTGGCTGCTTTTAAAAAGAAAGCTTGGGGGATGGCGAGAGGGAATAGCCAATTTCAGTTTACTAGATCATCAATAGCTCCTGTAAACCTGAGCGCCAACAGGAAGGGAACATTTGAAGCAGGGGGTCAGTCCCCTTTACTCTTCTAACTGCTATCTTCTATCCATCACCACCGCAAATTACAACAGTTAAACCGAGAGTTGGGTCACCTACTTTTGGAAACACACCAAACAAAAAGGTGGGTTTTACTTCAGATTGATTTTGTGAAGTCACACAGTTAGAAGTGAGAAGATGGGAACAAAATCTGGAGTTAATTTTGGCACCAGCTTACTAATATAAATGAGACGATGTGACACAAGGCAGTTCCTTCCCTGAATGATTGGGATATTAAAAGGAAGGATATTATCCTAGGATATTAAAGGAAATAGCTAAAGAGATAGTGGATGTACTGGTAATAATCTTCCAAGAATCCTTACGTTCTGGAAAAGTCCCAGGCAATTGGGGAATGGCCAATGTAACACCCTTATTCAAAAAGGGAGGGAGACAAAAACAGGCAACTATAGATCAGTTAGCTTAACATCTATAATTGGGAAAATGTTGGAGTCTATTATAAAAGATGTAATAGCAGTGCATTTAAAAATACATAATCTAATCAAGCAGAGTCAGCATGGATTCAAGAAGGAGAAATCATGCCAAACAAATTTATTAGAATTCTTTGAGGAGGTAACAAGCAGGATAGATAAAGGGGAGCCGGTAGATGTAATATATTTTGATTTCCAAAAGGCGTTCGATAAGGTACCTCACTAAGGCTACTTAATAAGAGCCCATATTAGCATGGATAGAGGATTTGCAAACTAACAGATGACAGAGTTGGGATAAGGGGGGCATTGATGGGATGGTAACTTGTAACTAGTGGAATGCCACAGGGATCAGTGCTGGGGCCACAATTATTTACAATATATGACACAGATGAGTGAAGTGAATGTACTATTGGCAAGTTTGCGGATGACACAAAAATAGGTGGGAAGGCAAGTGGTGAGGATGTCACAAGGAGTCTACAGAGGAATATAGACAGGTTAAGTGAGTGGGCAAAAACTTGGCAGATGGAATATAATGTGGGAAAATGTGAGGTTGTGCACTTTGACAGGAAGAATAGAGGAGTTGAATATTATTTAAATGGAGAAAGACTGCATTATGCTGCAGCGCAGAGGGATTTGGGGGTCCTTGTGCATGAATCCCAAAAATCTAACATACAAGTTCAACAGGTAATAGGGATGGCAAATGGAATGTTGGCCTTTATTTCAAAGGGAATGAAGTATAAAAAATAGGGAAGTCTTGCTAAAACTATACAAGGCACTAGTTAGGCCACACCTAGAATACTGTGAATAATTATGGTCTCATTATCTAAGGAAAGATATACGAGCATTGGAGGAAGTCCAGATAAGGTTCGCTGGGTTGATCCCGGGGTATGGAGGGATTTTCTTATGAGGAGAGGTTGAGTAGATTGGGACTGTACTCATTGGAGTTTAGCAGAATGAGAGGCAATCTTATTGAAACATATAAAATTCTTAAGGGCTTGACAGGGTAGATGCTGAGAGATTGTTTCCCCTTGTGGGAGAGTCTAGGATCAGAGGGCATAATCTCAGAGTTTGGGGGCACCCATTTAAAACAGAGATGAGGAGGAATTTCTTCTCAGAGGGTAGTTAATCTGTGGAATTCTTTACCGCAGAGGGCTGTAGAGGCTGGGTCGTTAAGTATATTCAAGGCTGAGATAGACAGATGTTTAATCAGTAAGGGGATCAAGGGTTATGGGGACAAGGCGGGAAAGTGGAGTTGAGGATAATCAGATCAGCCATGATTTCATTGAATGGTGGAGCAGACTCGATGGGCTGAATGGCCTACTTCTGCTCCATCTTATGGTCTTACAATTGAGAGAGCAAGGAGGACATGATCATCTCATCAGTGGTGTCCGCAATCATTTGTTAAAAGATGGTATTTTTGAAAAGCATACAGTGAGACAAGAGTCTTTTATTAGTATGCCAATTGGGAAATAAAGCACATTTAAGTTGTTCACCTGCCTGAAAGTCTGTATTTCAAATAAATCTAAAATACAATTCTACGGGTGAATTGCACAACACCAACCAAACACTGAAGTTTGGTGTCACTTTTGCATATTTTGCTTGGAAGGTACAACATTTTTAAATAAATTTCCTTTCTAAATCATGTAGCTTCAAAAGACTTTTAATCGTTCCGCTTACAGATTTGAATAGAACAACAGGAAGGTCCCTCTTTTTGTAATATTTCGAAAGGTTGGAAAAGTAACATAGGGTGCTGATTGCAAAATAACAGTAATCTGCTGGGTAATGAATACTTAGCAAGAGTGTCTGTACAGTTGGCGATTCTGACCATTTTTTTTAATGAGACATTCCTGATATAAATATTGGTTTCCTCAAACGTATGACTATATAATTTTCATGGTGGCTCCGATGAACACAAATCTTACCCGGAGGCCACTATAGTGGTTGCACTCTAAAATCAGGAGTGAAATGCTTTTGTGCTGGGACACAGGAGCAAGCTCCTCCCCAGCTTTAGATCGCTTGAGACTCAAAAGGGACAGGACAATGCAAAAATCAGATGGTGGGGGGAAGTGGAGGAATTTAATTTTTTCTTAACGATTCACTTGAAATTGGGGAGGATATTGTGGTGAGTGAATAAAAATTAAATGGAGAGGCCGACCAACGCGTTTCACGACTGAACTTGATTTCTCTCCCCCTACCAGGTCGACCACTGATTAACCCCTTCCTTGCCCATTGCATGTAAGTAGCAGTGAGAAGATGGGTGGCAGCAAGCTTCTGGATTTCTCTGCTGGTCCAAGACCAGCTCTAGCAATCACAGGGAATGCCAGGAAGATGGGGGCTGTCAAGGCACAAAGTTATATTTCTTCCTCTCAGTCTCTTCTGCCCCTTTTGAATCCACTCTTCCCATGTATAGCAGCATCAGAACTCTCCATCCAGCGGCAAGCACTCAGGTGGTGGTCAGGTTCCCAATTGGAGAGCTCAGGCTATATAATGAACCCTGACCCAAAGAAAGAGGTCAAAGTTGTAAGCACGGTTCTACCCTGCCAAATAAAATCTCCCAGCTGTTGCCATCCATAGAAATCCATGAAGGCAAATATGGGGAGAAAAATAGGAAAGGGCACCGTTTCCTGGATTATAACTGTGACAACACTTGATACTCGCGCATACTCTTTACCCTCTAAATTAAAAATGTTTTGAAAATGAACTTAAGAACATTATGGGTCAGATTTTGCTAGGAAAATAACAATGAAACCAGTCGTTATTTCTGCACAAATTGGACAACTTCTTCTGGCAAGTACACATGTGCAGTTAACACAAAAATCCAAAATGTGCTGGTGGGATGTGCTGTACCTCCACAAGCTGCAAACCCTTCGCCATCTGGCTCCCCTTTCAAATATGGTGAATGGCATGAAGTTCATATGCTGATGGCATTGATGGAGAATAAACATGCCACAGAAAGTCAAGTCATTCCAGTCTTAGTACGTTTTTAACTGTGTAGATAGTCTTAATTACTGTTGAACAACCTTGAAATTAACTTTAACAAGTGTGGAATCACATTCCTTCAGATGTTAATTACTATTGGAGATTTTTTTCTCTTTAATGCATTTTTTCCCTTAGTCTTTTTATTTCTTAACACTCTCTCTTAATCCAATCCTTTCCTCTCTATATTTGATTTGACACTTACTCATTCAGACTCCATGCTTCTCATTAATGATTCTCCAGTCTGATTGGCTAAGGTGAGAAACCATTGTCTGCCATGTTCACACAAGTTCAGATGCCCTGAAAGGGGGAAGGAGAGGAGAGGAGGGGGGGAGAAGGGAGGGGAGAGGAGGGGGAGGGGAGAGGAGGGGGAGGGGAGAGGAGGGGGGGGGGGGAGAGGACGGGGAGGGGAGAGGAGGTAGAGGGGAGGGGAGAGGAGGGGGGTAGAGGGGAGGGGAGAGGAGGGGGGTAGAGGGGAGGGGAGAGGAGGGGGGTAGAGGGGAGGGGAGAGGACGGGGGAGAGGGGAGGGGGAGAAGGAAGAGGAGGAGGGAGAGGGGGGAGGAGGAGGAGGGAGAGGGGGAGGAGGAGGAGGAGGAGGAGGAGGGAGAGGGGGAGGAGGAGGAGGAGGGAGAGGGGGGAGGGGGAGAGGGGGAGATGGGGGGAGGGAGAGGGGGGGAGGGAGAGGGGGAGAGGGGGGGAGGGGGAGGGGGAGAGGGGGGAGGGGGGGAGGGAGAGGGGGGGAGGGGGAGGGGGAGGGGGAGAGGGGGGGAGGGGGAGGGGGGGAGGGGGAGGGGGGGGGGGGGAGGGGGAGGGGGAGGGGGAGGGGGAGGGAGAGGGGGAGGAGGAGGAGGAGGAGGAGGAGGGAGGAGGAGGAGGAGGAGGAGGAAGAGGAGGAGGGAGAGGAGAGGAGGAGGGGAGGAGGGGGAGGGGAGAAGAGGAGGGGGAGGGGGAGGGGGAGGGGGAGGGGGAGGGAGGGGAGGGGGGAGGGGGAGGTGGGGAGGGGGGAGGGGGAGGGGGAGGGGGAGGAGGGGAGGGGGGAGGGGAGGGGAGAGGGGGAGGGGGAGGGGGAGGGGGAGGGGGAGGGGGAGGGGGAGGGGGAGGGGGAGGGGGAGGGGGAGGGGGAGGGGGGAGGAGGAAGAGGGGGGGAGGGGGAAGGGGAAGAGGGGGAGGAGGGAGAGGGGGAGGAGGGAGAGGGGAGAGGGGGAGGGGGAGGGGGAGGGGGAGGGGGAGGGGGAGGCGCTGTGCCAATTGGATGTTTGGCTGACAGCAAATTCCTTTGCAAAAGCCCATAGAAAGACTTCTCAACAGCCGTTCATTCATCGCTCACAACACAATCCAGCCTCTAAGTACTAAATGGCTCTGCACATATCACGGGTCTTTAATAATTTTAGATCTTTCAGCTTTGCAGGCATTTCGCTGCTGGAAAGGTTTTTGCATATTGATGGGTGAACTGTTTTCCAGCAGACAAAGTGAGACTCGAAAGGTCACATTTGAAAATTCCCAGAAAATAATGAAATCCCAATCTTAAGACATGGGTGCATCAGAATGGCAGAAAACATAGGGAAAGTCCAGCCATGTAATAGGAATTTATTTGGACGCATCTGGAATCATGAATGTTTGCAGCAACAATTTCCAGACTAAATCATGATTAACAACCATCCGTCTTTATTCCAGAGTTTTTTTCTTAAATATTCAGAACCATGCCTCTTATTTAAGTTGAAAATTCTGCACCATTGCTTATTTTGCTGAAAAATACAGTGCCCATCTTATGTTTGGAATTTCTAATACATTGAATAGCTTCAGGCCCAACTCTCAGCAGGGTAATATATAATGTCCATTCCAGAAACAAGCTGATAGCTTAGCACGCGCAACACGGAGAGATTAAATGTCAGTTCCTTTCTACCTTAGAGAACATTACACTGCCATCAATTGAAATAGACTTCTCAATAATGAATTTCTCCATGTAACTTCATACAGCACTGATGGGCAAATAAACAATGCAACCAAGTTCTGAACATTTATTAGAATAAAGTTATCAGCATATAGTATACACAAGCCTTGACAGATGAGTTACACATTTCGACGCAAAAGTCATATGTAGCAAATAACAATACAAGTACTGGTGCATGACTGAATAAACATGACTTTCCTTTGAAACATCCATTATTGCTCCCATCCGCTGTCAGCGCTGCCTGTGGTAAGGCTCAGTGTTTTAGCAAAGCAACTTCACAGGATGTAAACGAGCCACAAAAACTTCATGTATTCTATGCATCTAGAAGGTTCGATAAAACCAAATAAATGGCTCCATCGCAGTTTAATAATTTGTACTCAAAACAAAACTACAAGATGGAATTTTTTTTTTAGGCAAGCACACAGGTTTTATGAAAATAAAGGTGAAATAAATTAAAAATCATTACATCCTACCTGGCTATCTCATTTGCTCAGCAGTTTTATAAACTCTTTCAGGCATTCAAGATATCAATTGAAGAGAGAGGGGTAATCCCATGTAACAGTTCGTTGATTTCTGCACATGTGGGTGCCCATGTAGGCTTTTCCACATTCTCCTATTTCACAATAGCATTAAAAATTAAAAAATAATTTTGACCCTCATGTTACATATTATAAATCATGAAGAGTTTAACCAAGGTTCAGATCAAGGGAAATAATGCTGCAACTCTGTACTTGCATCCACAGGTTCTATGCTCCAGGTCTGGGTTAACAACACTGTGCATTTATATAGCATCTTTAACATAGTAAAATGTCGCAAGGTGCTCTACAGGCACATCATCAAACAAAATAGCCTCCCTACTCCTACCTGTCTTTATCTTTTATTATTTTAAAGACCTATAATGTCATGTCCTACATATATTATTCGCCATCTATCCACATTAAAATCGATCTGCCACATCTTATCCTACCTAATTGCTCCAAGTCTCTGCTGACGATCCATCACTCTGTTAATCACTTGCCAACAAAGCTTCATGCCATCAGCAAATCTAATAATTCTGCACACACCTTATTCTTAATGATGGTGAATGGTAAGGAACAGCAGGACCCTGTCGATCATCATATTGCCCCATTTCATATTTATCACCATCCTCCATCTTCTGTTGCTATGCCAATACTCAATCAAGCTAGACAATTTCAGAACCTCTTCACCTTCATTTGCTGAAATAATTATAGCCTAATGTGGATCAGTTGCTTGTCCAATTAATTACATGGTAGAGAGATTCAATGGGCCAGTCATAAATAAAATATTAGTGCACAAAGTTGTTTGTTCATAAGAGCATTGCTTTTCTAAGACAAATTAGTTTAAGTTAAAGATGATCATATTGACCTCTTAATTGTGGTGCAAAAAGGACTTGATACACAATGGAAACATAGATATTAAGAGCTTTTAGTATACAGTGAAAAAGAGGGATAGTAGAAAAGGAAACAAGATGGGTCACCACATTGCAATCTTTGATATCCACATTCAGAAAAATGTGCAATTATTACATTACAGGTTCAATAGTTTTGAACTGGCATCTTAGCGTTGGGGAAGTTGAAGGAGATATACACATTTTATTTGAAAAAAAACATAATCGCTTTGTGAAACAGATATATTGCTATCACACTGCTAAAACATACTGAAGTAAACAGGTTAAAAAAAAGGCTTGACAATCGCTTTTCAATTGTAACAATCCTGTTTAACTAAAGATTACTTCATGGATTTTTATGTTCACAACAGATTTACGTTCAATGGGCAGATTCAGAAGTACCTGGAAAAACTCAGCAGGTCTGGCAGCATCGGCGGAGAAGAGCACAGTTGACATTTTGAGTCCTCATGACCCTTCAACAGAACCTTGAAGAAGTTTTTTGCTTATATATATATATATATATATATATATATACATACATACATTCAATGGGCGGGGTTTTCCAGCCCTGCCTACTGCTGGGATCAACCAGTCCCGCCGAAAGTCAATGGACTATTGGCTGGGCGGCCGAATCAGCTGTGACAGGTCCCACCCCAACGGGACGGGAAAATCCCGGCCAACCTCATTCTCCAGAAGGAAAAATCAGTAAAAACTGGGGAATAAGACTACTGGCCTGAACTGGTCTTATATATCTTAAAGTGGAATACCAGTAAAACTGGGAAATAAAATGCTGGTTCAAACTGTTCTTTCCCCTTCTGGGTCATGATGTAAAATAATCCTTATAAATTCAGGAACCATGAAATATTTTCCGTCTCAACCTTAGTAGTTGGGTTAGAAGATATCAGTCCAAGATCCTGCAAATTGTTACAATTGAATATTTAATTTTTACTCATAATGAATGATGTGATTACTTGATATTTAACAAGACAAATATCGCCATCCAGTCCTGCAGGATAAGTACAGTGTGTGCACATAATAAATGCTCCTTTACTTCACTGTGTGTGTTCATGTTTCGTATCAGCTTCAGGCACAAGTGAGAGCCATTATCTCAAAAATCAGCTGCTGACTGACATTGCATCAACAGATTATTCCAAACAGGTTTGTGAAGACCGAGTTCTGTTAGTGGTGCCTGATCTTTGCAACATAGCAGTGCTTTCCAAACTTTTTCCCAGTGTGACCCCATTTTAATGCCTCAGAGTGACCCCGGAAGTTGAATGGGTCGGGGGCTGGGGGGGGGGGGGTGGTGGCGGTGCTTTAGCTTCAGCCAGTGAGCGAAGCGGGGAGTGGGGTTTAGCACCTGAGCAGGAAGATGGGGAGTCAGCTTCAGAGTTTGGCAGCATCGGGTTGTATGGGGGCATGAAGTGGAGAAGCTCAGTGCGGCGGGAATTATTAAAACTGCAGGGTTTTTTTAAAATGAAAAGAAATCCCCGCCTTTTCAAAGGCTTTTTTTTTGCAACCTCAGTCAGGCCTCAAAGAGCTGTCTGTTAGGCCGTGCCCACCAATAGGAAAAAAACCCGAGTGTTGAAATGAGCCTCTCAGCTGTAAGCACTCAGTCCAAGCTCCACAACAGTCATTGCTGCCACACAACTCACGACCCCAAAATCTTGTCTCCTGATCCCATGGCCATGGCAGCGGCCGGGGGGGGGGTCACAACCCACAGTTTGGGGTGCCCTGCAATATGGTTTTGAACCTTATTCCAAGTTATTCCCTTCATTTAATCCTCAATCATATAACAGCCTCAAAATAAGCTCAAGTATTCCATTCCTCAACCCATTGCCACTGAAACCATTACCCATACTTGCATCACCTCCAAGATGTGACTTCTCACCTACTCCAAATTGCCCACAGCCCAGTTCCTATCCTCTCTATTCACCTGTTTTATTTGTGTGTTCGAACTGACCTTCATAGCTCTCCATGTTAGAGGATGGAGGCGCTTATTTATATCTTACTGCTAAAATCAATAATGTACTTACTGAGTTACGTTCCGCACACATTTCGTTTCTGTAATCTTTTACGTTGAAAGCTGGTCTTGCCCATAAAAACTGGCTGCACCTCCTTCCACCTCCCCACCCCCCCATCCACTTTGCCCCCATTCCCCTGCCCTGATTGAATGAATCACCCATGGCAAGATTCTACTAACTGCGCCTGTGGCCCATCAAGGGGGCTTTTAAAATGTTTTATATTATTCACAAGGGCACGTTTAGGCACCTTTTAAAAAGACTTGATATTAAAATATATTTAATGTACTAAGAAAGGATCAGATACCAATAAAATCAGCAAATGGTTCTGTAAAGTTAGTCATTTTTTAGTTTAGAAAAATCAGGTGACTCAGAGTAGGTAAGGGGATTGGACGTTAATTAAAAATGCTATTTAATTAGTGATAAACTTTTCTTCAGCTGGATTGGTGCAGTTGCATCAGGCTGTCACTCACCAGCCTAGCTCCTTGTCACAGATGCATCTGTCCGTGACAGCAACTGTAAGAGTGACCACCGCACAGTCCTTGTGGAGACAAAGTCCCATGTTCACATTGAGGATATCCTCCATCATGTTGTGTGGCATGACCACCGGGCTAAATGGGATAGATTTTGAACAGGTCTAGCAACTCAAGATTGGGCAACCATGAGGCATTGTGGGCCATCAGCAGCAGCAGAACTGAACTCAAACAACAATCTGTAACCACATGACCCGGCATATCTTCCCACTCTACCGCTATCATCAAGCCAGGGGATCAACCCTGGTTCAATGGAGAGTGCAGGAGGGTGTGCCAGGAGCAGCACCAGGCATTCCTAAAAATGAGGTGTCAACCTGGTGAAGCCAAACCACAGGACTATTTGCAAGCCAAACAGCATAAAAGCGATAGACAGAGCTAAGCAACTCCACAACCAACGGATCAGATCTAAGCTCCGCAGTCCTGCCAAATCCAGTCGTGAATGGCAGTGGACAATTAAACTACTCACTGGAGGAGGAGGCTCCACAAATATCCCCATCCTCAATGATGGAGGAGCCCAACACATTAGTGCAAAAGATAAGGCTGAAGCATTTGCAACAATCTACAGCCAGAGGTGCCGGGTGAATGATTCATCTTGGCCTCTCTGAGGTCTCCAGCATCACAGATGCCAGTCTTCAGCCAATTCGATTCACTCCACTGGATAGTGCAAACACTATGAGCCCTGACAATATTCCAGCAATAGTACTGAAGACTTGTGCTCCTGAACCTGCCACATCCCTAGTCAAAATTTTCCAATACAGCTGCAACACTGGCATCTACCCGACAATGTGCAAATTGCCCAGGTATGTCCTGTACGTGAAAAGCAGGACAAATCCAACCCGGCCAAATACCACCTCATCAGTCAACTCTCGATCGTTAGTTAAGTAATGGAAAGGGTTATCAACAGTGCTATTAAGTGGCACTTGCTTAGCAATAACCTGCTCACTGACGCTCAGTTTGGGTTCCGCCAGGGCCACTCAGCTCCTGACCTCATTACAGCCTTGGTTCAAACATGGACAAAAGAGCTGAAATCCCGAGGTAGAGTGAGAGGAACTGCCCTTGACATCAATGCAGCATTTAACTGAGTGTGGCAGCAAAGAGCCCTAGGAAAACTATTGTCAATGGGAATCAGAAGGAAAACTCTCTGTTGGTTGGAGCCATAACTTACACAAAGGAAGATGGTTGTGATTGTAGGAGGTCAATCATCTCAGTCCCAGGACATGGCTGCAGGAGTTCCTCAGGGTAGTGTCCTAGGCCCAACCATCTCCAGCTGTTTCACCAATGACTTTCCTTCCATCATAAGGTCAGAAGGTAAAGGAATCAAAGGTCATTATGGGAATGGGAGTGTGGAACTCGGAACACAAACAGATCAGCCATGATCTTACTGAATGGTGGAGCAGGCTCAAGGGGCCAAATGGCCTACTCTTGCTCCTATTTCATATGTTTGTATGTTCATTAAGTGGAGATGTTAGCTGATGATTGCACAATGCTTAGCACCATTCACCACTTCTCAGATACTGATGCAGTCCATGTCCAAATGCAGCAAGACCTGGACAATATCCAGGCCTGGGCTGACAAGTGGGAAGTAACATTCATGCCACACAAGTGCCAGGCAATGACCATCTCCAACAAGAGAGAATCTAACCATCACCCCTTGACATTCAATAGCATTGCAATCGCTGAATCCTCCATTATCTATGAGTTACCATTGACCAGAAACTGAACTGGACTAGCCATAAAAATACTGTGGCTATAAGAGCAGGTCAGAGGCTAAGAATGCTACAGTGAGTAACTCACCTCCTGACTCTCCAAAGCCTGTCCACCATCTACAAGGCACAAGTCATGAGTGTGATGAAATACTCTCAATTTGCTTGGATGAATGCAGCTCCAACATTCAAGAAACTTGACATCATCCAGGACAAAGCAGCCCGCTTGATTGGCACCCCATCCACAAACATTCACTCCCTCCATTGGGGCAGCAGTGTTTAACATCTAGAAGATGCACTGCTGGAACTCACCAAGCCTCCCTAGACAGCACCTTCCAAACCCACAACCACTACCATCTACAAGGACAAAGGCAGCCAGTACATGGGAACACCATCACCTAGAAGTTTCCCTCTAAGCTACTCACCACCCTAACTTTGAAATATATTGCCGTTCCTTCACTGTCGCTGGGTCAAAATCCTGGAACTCCCTTCCTAACAGCACTGTGGGTGTACCTACACCACATGGACTGCAGCAGTTTAGGGCAGCAGCTCACCAGTGCCTTCTCAAAGGTAATTAGGGATAGACAATAAATGCAGGCGTAGCCAGCGATCCCCACATCCCATGAATGAATTTAAAAAAGCACTGGGAGCTGGGAAGGCCAGTTAGAGCAGAGGAAAGACTGTTGAACAGGATTTTCAAAGAGTTAGGAATTAGGCAGTGAGATTGAGTGAGGTAGAATTGGTCTAGGGTAGAACTTTGGAGAAATCAAACCTGGTGGTGATGAAACCTGGTGGTTTCAGTGGCAATGGATTGAAGAATAGAATAAAGTTCTCACCCTGTGTTACAGGCTCTGAGCCAGAGCTTTTAAAGGGCTTGTAAATACCTCAAAATATCTGACGTGATTCAGCAGTGTAGGGACAACTGCAGTCAGAGAAGGACATACGACAAGGAACACAGTGGGGGAGAAATTGGTCTTCAACGGCAACATAAATGGTCGATAATAAATCCGCAGCCTGTTTGACACCCTGAGAGACTTTCTTTCCCAATGTCTTCTGTTGGGTGTTGCTTGCTGTCACCCGTTTTTGCTCTACAGCTGAAGGCTTCACTCTGTTGCTGTTGTGCTATGTGGAACATGAGAACATTACCTATCCCATATAATTAATTAGGGCTCAACCAACAGGGTTAGACTGTAGCTTCTCTCAATTAGCTTTGTGAACCACAGAGGAATATTCCTCAACTGTTTTCAGGTGATTTTTTAAAGTAGGGTGGAGGTCTTTGAGTGGACAAATATTACTTGCTTTCTAAAAAAAAGAAAGACTTAAATGGACCAAACAATCGATTTTTAAATTTCATATTTTGTTGTGTTGTTTTAGAGATAAGAACACTGGGAGATGCTGGAAAGTGAGGATGCTGATCCAAAATAAATCATCCAACATTCATCACTTTGTGAGAAAACATGACTGCAACTCATCACAAATGTTGGATGATCATCTTCACATGCTCTACCTTGGCTGTGCTGTCTATATCCATCCAATGACACTGGAAAGATACCCAAGGTGAACTGTCACCCAGTGGAAAATCTATTTCTCCCCACTCACTGTTGCCCTCAAATGGCCTGCTGCTATATCGGTGTCTTACAGCTAACAATTTCCGAGGTACTTTTACAGAAGGAGCGGTAGAAGAACAGAAGAAAAGGAAGGAAGAAAGGAAGGCAAGTGAATAAAGCAAGCACGAAAGAAAAAGGAGGAAAGAAACAAAAGAGGGCAAACAAAAGGGATGGGGAAAAAAATAAAAACCACACAAAGTCTTTGCACATTAATACAATTTATCACAACATCACCCAGTTATGCACATACACACTCTGCGAAAATGAAAAGGAACTGCCCAGACACAGTTAAATGAGGATCTGCACAGTTAAACACACATTAATGCGCAATAACTAATTCAGATTTCCTGCTGTTCCATTAAAAAAAGGTGATACCAGGATGTGTTCATTGTTAACCATTACTCTCAGGATGGATGAGGGAATAGGATGAATAGTAATGCTCCATTCCCAAAACTGATGTCACCTACTGAAAGGCCATTAACCTGAAAAGTTAACTCTGCTTCTCTCTCCACAGAGCCTGCCAGGCCTGTTGAGACTTCCCAGTTATCCTATGACATTTTTTGACATATTAATAGCTCATAGAAGAAGGCATCAAAAAAAAGTGTTGACTCTCATCCTGGCAGCAGAGCTCTTCTTTAAAGGTCAAATTTTCTGGCCTCTTCACATCCTCCTCCTACCCTGTTACCTACAAAATAGGAGACTGTGATGTGCTGCTTCTAGCAAAAGTAAAGACGTTGCAGGGTATCATCGCCACCCTGACCTTTGCTCAGGGCACACATAAACAGGAATGATCCACACACTCAAGTTCCGATTCAGCATGAGAAACGTGTGCTCAATCAGCACCCTGGCTGGTCATAAGCCTCACTGCAGCAGACCCTCTCCCTGGCGTACAGATAGTGCAGAAAAGCTTGTACCACACAGCTGCAGCCTGCCGAGTTTCTCACCCCTTGGGAGAGCTTTATTACATCAAAATGTGGCAGGATTATGAATCATAAGAACTCTTGGGAAAGTGGACACCAGCTATGTTTAATGCATATCGTCTGCATCCGAAGGGAGTGAGAGTACTTCAAATTTATCTGCACCATGATATATTTCACAAACCCTGGGAAAATCACACCGGTTGATAACAGTCTTTGGGTTTCCAGGAGCTGATCTATGCCCAAGTTGAAACAGCGGTGTATATTGCCAAGCAGCACATCAGCGACATGTTACATGAATCTGTGGATTTCACTGAAGCTCTGTGACACTGCTTGCTGGGGTAATGCAGCTACAAGAGGCTTGGAAGCTGAAGAGAGTCTTAATTTCAACTATAACAGGAAGGCCAATGTAGCCTGACAAATCTTGCAACTCGTCTCTCAGGCGAGGTCACGAATCAGTAACCATCGCCCTAGGCAACTTCAACATTTCAACTGATCCTCCTTTCGAGTTAAATAGCCACTTCCTGACCTGTACATGTAGCTGTAGGGATAAACTGTAGGAGCTCTGCCTTTTTCTTCTTATGCGAATGCAAAAATCATATAATGCTCAGCAACATGTTTATCTATCTCAGGGATGCAACAATCGCAACTCAGGTCTGAAGCAGTGGAGAATTTACAGTCCCAAATGCAAACCAGAACTAAATGGCATTAAGCAGTCCCATTAAAATAATGCACAATATAAAAACTGTTATAGAATGAAATGGGGCATGAGGAGGCCATTTGGCCCATCATGGCATTGCTGGTTCTTTGAAAGAGCTAAGCAATTTCTCCCACTACCCTGCCTTTCCACGTAGCCCTGCAAATCTTTCCCTTCCAAGGTATTGATCAAACTCCTTTCTTGAACGTTTGTATTTAACCTGCTCACGTCACTTTTTCAGGCAACACATTCCACATGGTAACAGCTCCATGTGCTCATTTTTGCCCCACCCCCGGTTCAATTTTCAATTGCCTTGAATCCCTGCAGGTCCCGGCAGTGGCCACTACACCTGGCGGTGCTGCTGGAACTAGGGAGCTGACGACCATCCCATTTGCTGGCAACTCGCCAAGACGTGACTTCCTCCCCGGAATGAGGTGGAAATCTTGTTTTACGGCAATTAGTGCTGCTGCCAGTGTTAAACTGCTGGGCAGCAGCTGTTGGAAGACTCGGTCGGCTCCCTCCTGCACTAGAGGTTTAGCCAGGGTTTTGGGGGTGGGGGGGGGGTGGTGAGAGAAGGGACCACAGCACCCCACAGAATTCAGCTCCACGAAGCATTCTTGCTCATAATTCCTCTAATGGAAGAACCATCACTGGATTCATCTAATGGTGCATTCTAGTTACCCTTTAAGGCTGACCACCGTTGGTGTTTGTAATAGAAGATAAAACCATTGTATACAGAACTGGGTCAATGAAGTTGTACATTTGAAAACTGAGGAGCACTATTCCCATCACCTATAGATGATTTATCTTTTTACTGATCCAGAGAACATATTTAAATTTGCAGCTTTCTAATAACCGTCATGAGTGATTTTACAATGATTTAGGCCGCTTAATGTCGTTCTCAGTAGACATAAGATTTTAGCGCATAACTGGCTGACTGTAACTCTGAGCACTGGAAGACATTTCCAGCTTACAAAACTCTTATATACATGGCTCTTCTTATAAGCAACTGCAGCAATCATTTTGTAATCAAAGAAGCATTATTAAAACAATTAGAATTCTTGGAACAAATAAAAATGTAAAAAACAAACAGAATAAACAAAATATGGGGAGATGGTGGCATAATGGTAATGTCACAGGGCTAGTAATCCAGAGTCCCAGGCTAATGCTCTGGAGACATGGGTTCAAATCCCACATGGGCAGCTGGTGGAATTTAAGATAAATTTTAAAATCTGGAATATAAAGCTAGCCTCAGTAATGGTGACATGACAACTATCATCAATGAATGTAAAAACCTATCTGATTCACAAATGTCCTTCAGGGAGGGAAATCTGCCATTATTACCCAGCCTGGCTGACATGTGACTCCAGACCCACAACAGCGAGGTCAAGTTTTAAATGCCCTCCGAAATGACCTTTTGAGCCACTCAGCTCAAGGGCAATTGTGGGGGGTGGGGGGTGGGGGGTTTGGGGGGGGGGGCAACAAATACTGGCTCTGCCAGCAATGCCCACATCCCATGAAAGAATAGAGAGAAGAAAAGTGTGGTAAATTGTACACTTTGCACTCCTAGATATAAAAACCTAAGAAATAGGAACAGTAATAAGCTTTTTGGCCCTTTGAGTCTACTCCGCCATTCAATAGGGATTGAGGAACGTTTGAGGACTCTGGGTCTATACTCAATGGAGTTTAGAAGGATGAGGGGGGATCTGACTGAAACTTACAGAATACTGAAAGGCCTGGAGAGAGTGGACGTGGGGAAGATGTTTCCATTAGTAGGAGAGACTAGGACCCGAGGGCACAGCCTCAGAGTAAAGGGAAGACCTTTTAGAACAGAGATGAGGAGAAACTTCTTTAGCCAGAGAGTGGTGAATCTATGGAATTCATTGCCACAGAAGGCTGTCGAGGCTGGGTCATTGAGTGTATTTAAGACCGAGATAGATAGGTTCTTGATTGGTAAGGTTACAGGGAGAAGGCGGGAGAATGGTGTTGAGAAACTTATCAGCCGTGATTGAATGGCGGAGCAGACTCGATGGGCCGAGTGGCATAATTTCTGCTCCTATGTCTTATGGTCTTATGGGTCTAATATGATCATGGCTGGTCTTCTATCTGAATTCCACCTTCAGCATGACCCAGATACCAAGTAATTCCCTCAGAGCCAAAAATCTATCAAATTTCTGTCCTAAACTTTATTTTCCATTTCAATGGCATAAAACAGAATAACAGATGTGAAAAATTATACATTTCTTTACTGTTACAGAATATCCTGCTTTCTTAAACAAAAACAAAAATTGCTGGAAAAACTCAGCAGGTCCGACAGCATCTGTGGAGAGAAAGACAGGGTTAACGTTTCGAGTCCTTATGACTCTTCATCAGAGCTTCTTCAGCTCTGAAGGAGAGTCATACAGACTTGAAACGTTAACTCTGTCTTTCTCTCCACAGATGCTGTCAGATCTGCTGAGTTTTTCCAGCAATTTTTGTTTTTGTTTCGGATTTCCAGCATCTGCAGTATTTTTCTTTTATCTGTTTTCTTGTCTGTTCCAAGACACCTGTGAAAAAAGTTCCCTTCCACCATGCTTTTGATTTCTCCTTCTTAATCTCTGTCACTCCCCAGTTAAATATAGGCCAGTTAGTTTGACATCTGTGGTGGGGGAAATTTTGGAATCTTTAATTGAAAGATGAAATTGCCAAATATCTAGAAGACGACAAAATAATGGAAGCAGTCAACACGGATTTGACTGGCTCCCATAGAGTAGACAGGAAGAGATTCAAGAATACAGATTCAGAGGAGCAAATTGGTTCAGAAATTGGCTAGAAGGTAGAGATGGAGAGTAGGATTTATCAGAAGTTTGGCTGGAAGGGCACCTGGCTTCCCAGAGGGCTCTGTTCTGGGGCCGTTTCTGTTCACAGTGCGCACACAACAATAATTTGGATATATTGTGAGGATCGGGGATCAAATTTGCAGGCAACACTTCAACAGGAGGAAAAATAAATAGTACTCAGCATCAAAGGAATTACTGATAGGGTAAAGGGATGGGCAAAGAAGCAGCAGGTCGCTGACAAGTTTAGAATGGCTTTTTACATCGAAACAAAATTATATATAATTGATTTGGGAAAGACGAGAAACATTTTTAAACAGAGGGTTGACAGGCTGTGAAATATACGGCTAGAATTAGACTGGAGCAGACAGCATGGGCTGAATAATACAAGGGAGGGGGGTGGGGGTTGGCAGACAGCTGCCACCTGCGCCCACCCCCCCCCCCACCCCCACAAAGAGTTAAAGTTGTTGTGGAGCCGACATGTTCCACAGCAACAGCAGCCATAAAGTGCCATGGAGCAGCTAAACAAGGTCTAAGTTGGACTTCCACACCTCACTGGGAAGGGAATCCCAATCATATTGGCCGGCAGCTCCATCAGTCTCAGCAGTGCCAAGAGCGGGTCGGTGGCCGCTGCCGGGACTGCAGGAGGAGGAAGGAGGCCGATGGATCCCTGGAGCAGGTAAGTCCAGTGTCTTGGGCAGGGAGAATTTGAACAGGCCAGAGAGGGGGGGGTGGGGGTGGGGGATGGTTTGGGGGTGGGGGGGGGGGGGGGGTGGGGGAGGTGGTTTAAGGCTGTGGGCATGTAAGAAGGAAGGGGGTCTTTGATCTTAGGGGGTCCGGCCCCTGATTAGCAAAGGACAGCCCCCGAAGGTCGCACCCTCCTTCCTTCCTGCCCTTTGAAGAGCTTCTCAAAAAAAAAATTGGCCTGCCCATGTCAAAAGTTTATGGCGTGGGTTGCGTGTTATCAGGGTGAATTGGCTTGATAACAAGATTAATTGACCCTTAATTACTTATTTGAATATGATGGGCAGGCTCCTGATTTTGGCACTCCTGATTGAGTTCGAAGGTGGTTGGAAACATGGTGAGGTGGGCACCCACATAAAACACTTTCGGTGTGGGCACGTAAAATACTGTCCCATGTTAACATTTAAGAATACCTTAGATAGATGGTTGAAAGAAGGAGTAATAAAGGAGCACTATAGCTGATGTAGAGGATAAACCCCAACAAGGACTTGATTGGGCAATCTCCTTCCACACTGTAAACATATAATTCCAGCTCATTTTTCTCTCTCTCCTCATTTTTAGGTACTCAAGCACTCAGATTCATAATGGGTATGATACAAATGTAATTGTTCTTCATGCACTTGTAGCTCAGGAGGGAAGGTTAGACTTGTATGATTTTATGACCTTTTAGTACTGTCCCTCAGCCAACTTTAAAAAGAGAATGACAAGGCAGAAAAAAGTTCTCATAAAACAATTACTTCAATAAAGTTTGCACACCAGGATTGGCAAGAAAATCATATTTATTTAAAAGAAAATTTGTCCGGCACCATTTCCTTGTTGATTCAATTTGGGAAGGCTAGGTAGATTCATTTTAAGATGCAACAAGAAATTCCTTCATAACTATAGGTGTATTATATATTGGATTTCGATAGCTTAATAGCAGCCTCCACTTATCATATTGCTAGATGCAGCAAATAAAAAAAATCACTAAGGGACACTGAACAGCCTCAGAAAATGGAAGTTTCATGGCCCAAAATCTTATCACATTGGATTTTGTTCCAGTAACTATTATAGGACTGCCAGTGGTCTGCTTTGCTTGCTGTTTGTAGCCTGGAATTCCTTGCTAATATTATTTTGCTGATCAATAAGCATAAAAAGCATTGTATCTACCCTTAGCCACTTATCTTTGGGGGTTTGGTGCAAAGCCTTTGCTTGTCTTCAGAGAGCTAACACAGCAGTGTCAAATGTCATTTGTTGAAAAGCAGCAGGTAGCCTTTAGAGAGAAAGCATCTCATTGAAACATTCCTTTTAAGGTAATCTTCAATGGTTAATAATGCGCCAAAATTCCATTTGACATTACTCATGCTGATTTATCACCATTACTAGTATCAATATTATAATTCCAGCCTTGGCAGACTCTACTTATTAATAAGCAAAAGATATTTCATGTGCATCAATAGTGGCATCACCATACAATCAACAACACACAGGCCACTCCTCAAATCAAAGTTGCTCAATTCAAATTATCTGATCATTTGAAAATTTTAACACCAGATTCCCACTTTTCTATGTTATTTAAATTGTGTAACTCAAATTATTGGATAATTCAAATGTTTCTTTGCATGAAGCCGCTTCAAATTAATAAGTTATGAAAAATAGCAATTTGATACGAGTTCAAATTAACAAAAAAGATGCACAATCATACAATGTAAAGGACATTAGCTTAATTCTTATCATTGGCCTGAAGGCCTAACATCCATGTCTTAGCAACTAGCCAGTTGAATTTTGAATGAGAAATAACTTAATCAAATGATCAGTATGACATACTTAATCTATAACAAAGGCTATAGAATTTGGGTGCCTGTTAAGCAGTTTGCACATCTGGTGGTTGTGATATTCTTTCAAAGCAATTCATCTATATTTTGAATCTTTTATTTTGAAGAACAGCAAAGGAGGTGTAGCCTGCCAGACATTATTTCCATCCTTGAGTACCTGCCAGCATTATAGAAATTACTCTTAAAGAAGGCAGAGAATTAGGAAAGGGAATGTGGTATGATCAGCCTTCATCACCTAGTGGGGAGGAGAAGGATAAACACCAGCCACCTGTCGTTATTATGTTTCTAGTGTTTAAAAATGCCCGTTATACTCCAGATTGGTGAAGGATAGAACTGGAGCCAATCTTTACACACTTTTTATATAACCATTTATTTACAAAATTACACATTACAAATATGCACCTCCTAACCCAACAGCCACATTACCACTATTTACAAGGCCACAAATATATGGGGGAGGTGGTAGTATAATGGTATTGTCACTGGACTAGTATTCCAGATACCCATGGTAATGCTCTGGGGACCTGGGTTTGAAGTCCAACACAGCAGATGGTGAAATTTGAATTCAATAAAAATCTGGAAAAGTCTGATGATGACCATGAAACCATTGCTGATTGTTGTAAAACCCATCTGGTTTATTAATGTCCTTACCTGGTATGGCCTACATGTGGTTGACTCTTGAATGCCCTCTGAACAAGAGCAATTTATTATAATTTTTTAATATTATTCGTTCATGGGATGTGGGCAATAAACGCTGGCCTAGCCTGCAATGTCCGCATCCCATGAATGAATAATTTAAAAAAAAGAATCATCAGTTCATAATCACTGCCTGTATACAATTAAATACAAGTAATATACAATTAACAATGACAATGGAAAGCTCAATAATGGTTTCCTACTGGATGCTATAAATTCTGTGTGATGAATTGAACCTGTAGGATCTCCTATATTAGCACAGTCACCAGAGTGAAAGCTGTACATAAGACACATAATTCCTCCAACAACTGGTGAGTGTCAGACATCATGGCTATATCACAGTCTAAAAGCATACATTAAGGGTAGCCACAGGCCTCAGTATCTCAGTATCAGTATGGCTACTATGGGTTTGTATTCAAGCATAACTCAATGTCTCGAGAAAATTGAAGAAAAGAGGAGGGTGTGGAGTCAAGTTATTCCCTCAAGATATTTGATAAAATCCAGGGCTATCTGGATGTATTGATGAATTAATATGCTCAGAACTCCACTTTTTTTACAATGCATCTTATCTACAAACAGCAACATGTTCAACGTAATGCAATAAATCCAACAAAGACCACAGGAGAAGTTTCTTTGCTCAGGGAACGTGGCACTCGCAACCTTGTGAAGGGGGTAAGGCAAGTAACAGACACATTTAAGGGGAACTAGATCACGAGCTGAGGGAGAAAGAGTGGAAGGGTATATTGAGGGGTGAGATGAAGTAAGGTGGGAAGAAGTTTGTATGGAGCATAAATACCAGCATTGATCCACTGGACTGGCCTATCTCTGTGCTGTAAATTCTATGCAATATGTGACAATATTACCACAGAGAACCACAAGCACTTCACTACCAGACACAAGCAGGGCATCAATTTTTAATACTCCGGTTATAATCTTCTTTAACAACAGTTGCAACTTGTTTGGCACAGAGGCAGTTAAACCAAGGAAAAAGAGCTTGTGTACCAGAGGTCCTGCCAAATATAACAACATTGCACATCTTCAGGTCTAACTTTTAAAGAAACACTCATTCAAAATGCAGAAATTGGGAAAATAAGTTACTTCCTATATGCTCCCATTTATACCACTTTAATCTAACGTTTGAAGTCAGTTGAGTTAATTTTGATTCCTAGGGTAGAAGCACTGCACTTGGTCTCTACATTTGCCTCAGGTATTCTGACTACATACACACGTGCATTAATTTTTTACATTCTCAGCTTTAAAACTGTGTTGCTAGGTCTTCAGTGATTATCAAAAAGAGCACTGCAGCATTATTTATGAGAATTGGAAGGTCAGAGGCTATAAATGGCTTTCTTGTCAGTAGCAGAACAAGCATATGAAAAGTAAAATATTCTACCCATTGGTGATGACATTTCTGCTGTTTTGTTCATAGATATATCAGCATCCAAGGCTTTAGAAGCAAAGGCAAAATCTTTTAAAACTTTTATTCAGTACTTTAGAAAAATACCATTTCAAATTAAGCCACGGGTACTAACCAGACTGAGGAGACTAAAATATTCTAATTGATTTTTTTGAAAAGCCAATTCTGATGCTACAGAACAATTCTCTACTTCACGGTAACAAGAGAATTCTTGGTAACAATAGTTTGTAAGAAAACAAAATCTACATTTATACAGTGCCTCATCATATCACTCAGAATATCTCTCAAAAACCTTCATTTTGACACTTAATGCCTGTAATATGGTCAACTGCAGCAGCCACTGTGCAAGGTCACACAAACGGCAAAATCTTGAAGAGTAACCTAATCTTACCCACAACCAACTTTCACTAAAACAGATGTGTTTTGAAGTTCACTTGGATGACCGGTCTCTGAAAGTGTAGAGAACAAGGGTGAAACTGTAAAGGGACCCACTGGCCATTGCCCATTGCAAGTTCCAACATCTCTGTCTCAAAAGTGGTAGTTATTTCTGCATTGCTACTTATAAAGGAGAGTGAAAACTCTGGGGTAAAATTCAACTGGCACAAAAATCTACGCACAAAACTTTGCTGCTAGCATTCTATAATTTTTTTTGATTGGCGTATACAGGAGCCAGAAATATGACACGGAATCTGATCAGGTGCTGTTGCTGTCTACACACAAATGAATAGAATTTGCTAAATAATTAAGACAACTCATCTACACTGTTGTGATAGTGCTTTTGTTATTATGTTAATTATTAGGATAAACACATATTTAAATGATTATATGTATGTCATCACAGGAAGTGATGCAATATCAGGTGATTCATTTCCTTGCACAGTTAGCATGTATAAAACTGAAGCAACAAGTCTCCATTAAACCTAATGTTCAACCTCTCCGACTGCCCTTCAGCTTCATTTGCATTAATCTAGAAAGAGATAATACAACACACATTACTTCCTGGTGCTTTGCACACATGATATTGCATAACTGATGCTGTAATTTACACTTAATATGAAGATAAAAGCAAGATACTGTGGATGCTGGAAATCTGAAATAAAAACAGAAAATGCTGGAAAAGCTCAGCAGGTCTCACAGCATCTGTGGTGAGAGAAACAGAGTTAACCTTTTGAGTCTGTATGACCTTTCTTCAGAGCTAAAGAGGAGAAATGTGATGAAATTTATACTGTTTAAGGGGGGCTGGAGCAGGTGAGATTGGATAGAATGCCAGCAAAAGGTGGGGGCTAAGGAGAGACTCACCAAGATGTCATGGACAAAAAGACAAAGGGAGTTAATGGCAGTGGTAAGGGCTAAAGGAGGTGCTGATAGCAGCATAAAAGTAAGAAAACAGAGTGTGTTAATAGCAGAACAAGGGTCAGCACTCTGTGAAAGAACAACATGGAAGAAGTAACAGATGGCCCTTTTGGAAGTGGGGTGGTGGTTGGGAAAAAGGATGGAAAAAGGGATGAGAAGGGGAATAAAGGGGATTAAAAAATGAAAGAATGAAAATAGGTGGATAAAAGATAAATTTTTTTTTTTAAAAGGGGATCAACGCTGCTTTCAGGTGAAACAGCATTTCACTTGCACCTCCTTCAACTTGGTCTACTGCATTCGCTGCTCCCAATGCGGTTTCCTCTACATTGGAGAGACCAAACACAGACTGGGTGACCACTTTGCGGAACACCTTCGGTCTGTCCGCAAGCATGATCCAGAGCTCCCTGTTGCTTGCCATTTCAACACTCCACCTTGCTCTCATGCCCACATGTCCGTCCTTGGCCTGCTGCATTGTTCCAGTGAAGCTCAACACAAACTGGAGGAACAGCACCTCATCTTCCGACTAGGCACTTTACAGCCTTCCGGACTGAATATTGAGTTCAACAACTTCAGATCATGAACTCTCTCCTCTATCTTCACCCCGTCTTAATCCACCTTTTTAAAAAAATTATTTTATTTTTTATCCACCTATTTTCATTTTTATTCATTTATTCATTGTTTTATCACCTTTTTTATCCCTTTTCCCATCCTTTTCCCCCAACCACTGTCCCCTCCCTCCACCCCACCCCCAAAAGGGCCACCTGTTACTTGTTCCAGGCTGTTCTTTCAGAGAATGCTTACCCTTGTTCTGCTATTAACATATTTTGCTTTCTTACCTTTATTCCACTATCAACACCTACTTTAGCTCTTACCAGTACCATTAACACTCCCTTTGTCTTTTCGTCCATGACACCTTTGTCAATCTCTCCTTAGCCCCCACCTATCACTGGCCTTCTATCCAGCCTCACCTGCTCTACCCCCTTAAACAGTCTAAATTTCGTCACATTTCTACCCCTCTTTAGCTCTGAAGGAGGGTCATACAGACTCGAAATGCTAACTCTGTTTCTCTCTCCACAGATGCTGTCAGACCTGCTGAGTTTTTCCAGCATTTTCTGTTTTTAATGCACTTAATACTAACCTCGTTTGAAGGTCTAAACATCCTTTCAGCTAACTGTGCTCAGGTCCGCTGCTTCATTTGAAATGGTTGTCCCTACTGGGGTATGCTCAGCACTGAGTGTGTGTTGCAGGCTTCCATCCTTGATGGAACGGTATACCCTGTGCACGTCCACACATCAATTACCTATCATCAGATGATCGGTCACAATGTCTGGTGCAGTCACAACGAATCTTGTGTTTGAAGTATAAATGCCAATACCTATGATTCCTGAGGCACTGTTCCATATGTGAGCACTTCAATCTCTGTGCTGAAGGATTCAGATCTCTATTCTCGTGTCAAGCATATTTTAATTTTTATTTCATAATTCAAGTGTTTTTAAACTCTTAATACAGTTCACTATTGCTGCAAAATAAATTTAACGAAACATAAAATTGAGGAATTAAATACCCTGACTACTCATTATAATTAAAAGTTAACTGCAATCCATTTCAAATCTCTCTCATGAAGTGGATTTCCAGCATCCGCGTTTTTTTGTTTTTATCTCTCTCATGAAGTGCTGTTTCCATTTCTCCAAATTTTATAAGTAAGATTTCTTACAGCCAATGAAATATTTCCCATTATATATCAAAAGACACCAACTTTATCAAAGATTTATCAAAGTATGTTTCTGTCAGCTTGAATTCCTATCTCGAGGGTACGTACATTTCTTATTTGATATACCAAGTATTAAAGGATACATGATGAGAGCATCTGTTAAAACCTCTGGTTACAGAAACAGCCAAAAACAATTCTGAATGGCAAGCTGCCATTAAACTGTCTGAAATAATCCATGGCTTCAGGCCACGATTGTGCTAAGCATTCTTTTACAGGGCTTGTTAAAGGAAGAATGACACTAAAACTAAACTTCCACGGGTGCTGAAAACCTGAAATAAAACGAAAGTGCCAAAAACACCAAACACTTCAGGCAGTGCCCGGAAATTAAGTTAAATGGCTAACCTAATGTTTCAGTCCTATGGCCTAGCGCCAATTCTGATAAAAGGCCATAGACTTAAAACTTTAACCCCAAGGAAGAACACTAACTAGTATTAATATCGGAACTCTAGAACAGGGGACATGAGGCAAAAAGTATTTTTTTTAAAAGATTTGTTTGTTCAGGATCAAAAGCAGACTTTTTTTAAAAAAGAAAATTAATTTGTCAAAAGTGCAGAATGGTTGACTGGAGTGTGTAGCAAAGTTACTGAGGATATGTTAGGCTGCAAATAAAGTTTGAACAAATCATGATTGGAATCAAATGTAGCTTTGCAGAATACAATCTTTTTAAGCAAGTAGCTTAAATGTTTCAAGTGTATAAAGTTTTGGCTTTGGTAGGTCGATTACTGATGTAATCTTGTTTGACTATTGAAAACCCTTCTTAAAAGGGCCACTCCAAAAGGACTTGACATTAACCCTATGACATATTCTCATGAAGCTAGCATAACATTTTAAAAGGTGTTGGATATCACACTGTGGAGATTTCTTAGAATGATCTATTACTAAGAAAAGCTCAGTGATTTTCTTTCTTCTGCAGGTACGAGGTGGTCATTTTGTGATTTTTGTTCTCACTGGTTTTAGTGAATCTCATCTTCTTACCTTCCTTTAAGAAATTAGGGATGTCAGTGCTGGAGGAATATAAAGTTTTGTCTTCTTAACATTTTGCACAAAGCCTCTGCATCAAGCTAATATCAATCACAGCCCAGTGGACACACTAGGTACAGTTGATCAATTATAGGCCTCTGACATTTCTATTTTCCACTGTAACTATCTGCATGTCTGAACAAATCACTGACAAAGCCAACTGGGGGTGTTGTGGGCAGCTTTGTAATGTGAGCTAATGGCTATTAACAACTGGATTGAAGCCGTACAAAAAGTGCTTTCAACTATGTGCATAAAGGAATAGAAGCATTAATCTGTTCTGTCACCAATTCAGATCCAGGATTTGTAAGTGAAAAGGCAGTATAGAAACATCCACTGGACCATACAGGTCTTTTTTTTTTTTCCGTTTTCTTTATGCTTATTAACTGTAAAAAATCTTTTTTGCAGAAAACAATGTTTGGTGATACATTGCATCTGTCTTACTAGTTCCCCCATGCTGCATCCCCCTGCTTACCAGCATGCTAAAAGTGTTTTTATAATTAGTTAATTTCATTCTCCTTTGCTCTTTGAATCTGCAAACTATGTTGCCAACAGTTGCATGGTACCTGGACAGCTGATGACGACTGCTCTTGTATGTTGTATATTCAGTGAGTCTCTGAAGGGGTTCTGAGCCTTGTATGGTTGAACAATGAGTGTTTATTGGTAACACAGAACAATGTACATATATACAGGACATAGTACAAGGTAGGATCTAACTCCATGCTGGCTTCTACGCAGGTCTCTGTCCAGCCCCAACTCTCTCGAGAGTCTGGTCATGTAATTCTTTATATCACACTGTGGGTGATACTGTCCCCAGTCCCACATTAACCCTTGCTATGCCACATACCCTTATACTACCACCGCCGCCACCTCTCCACCTCCCACCCACCCCTTCATTCCAGCAATAGTACTGAAGACTTGTGCTCCTGAACTTGCCGTGCCCCTAGCCAAGCTGTTCCAGTACAGCAACAACACTGGCACCTACCCAGCTACGCGGAAAATTGCCCAGGTATGTCCTGTGCACAAAAAGCAGGACAAATCCAACCCGGCCAATTACTGCCTCAAAAGTCTACTTTCAATCATCAGTAAAGTAATGGAAGGGATCATCAACAGTGCTATCAAGCAGCACTTGCTTAGCAATAACCTGCTCACTGACACCCAGTTTGGGTTCCGCCAGGGCCACTCAGCTCCTGACCTCGTTACAGCCTTGGTTCAAATATGAACAAAAGAGCTGAACTCCTGAGGTGAGGTGAGAGTGACTGCCCTTGACATCAAGGCAGCATTTGACTGAGTGTGGCATCAAGGAGCTCTAGCAAAACTGGAGTCAATAGGAATCAGGGGAAAAACTTTCCAGTGGATGGAGTCATACCTAGCACAAAGGAAGATGGTCGTGGTTGTTGGAGATCAATCATCTCAGTTCCAGGGCATCACTGCAGGAGTTCCTCAGGGTAGTGCCCTTGGCCCAACCATCTTCAGCTGCTTCATCAATGACCTTCCTTCCATCATAAGGTCAGAAGTAGGGATGTTCGCTGATGATTGCACAATGTTCAGCACCATTCATGACTCCTCAGATACTGAAGCAGTCCATGTCCAAATTCAGCAAGATCTGGACAATATCCAGGCCTGGGCTGACAAGTGGCAAGTAACATTTGCACCACACAAGTGCCAGGCAATGACCATCTCCAACAAGACAGAATCTAACCATTGCCCCTTGATGTTTGATGGCATCAGCATCACTGAATCCCCCACTATCAACATCATTTACCAGAAACTGAACTGGACTAGCCATACATGCTGTTCAAGAGCAGGTCAGAGGCTAGGAATCCTGCAACATTTAATTCATCTCCTGATTCCCCAAACCTGTCCACCATCTACAAAGGCACAAGTCAGGAGTCTGATAGAATATTCTCCATTTGTCTGGATGAGTACTGCTCCCACAACACTCAAGAAACTGGACACCATCCAGGGCAAAGCAGCCCATTTGATTGGCATCACATCCACAAACATTCACTCCCTCCACCATTGCCACACAGTAGCAGCAGTGTGTACCACCTACAAGATGCACTGCAGAAATTCACCAAAGCTCCTTAGACAGCACCTTCCAAACCGATGACCGCTACCATCTAGAAGCACAAGGGCAGCAGATACATGGGAACACCACAACCTGGAAGTTCCCCTCCAAGTCACTCACCATCCTGACTTGGAAATATATCAACATTCCTTCACAGTCACTGGGACAAAATCCTGGAATTCCCCCACCACCCCCACTAGCAGCACTGTGGGTGTACCTACACCACACGGACTGCAGCGGTTCAAGAAGGCAGCTCACCCCCACCTTAAGGGCAACTAGGGGTGGGTAATAAATGCTGGCCCAGCCAGAGGAGCCCACATCCCATGAATGACTAATAAAAAAAAAGTCTCTGTCTTTACAGGTTCAGGCGTTCTGGAGGCAGTTCTGCCAGATCTTGGTTCCGGTTATATTTGAAGGAGTGGTAGTCTCTGTTGACTTGGCAAACCTTGTCAGTTCAGAGGTTGCATTGTAGGTTGTCTGTCTAACCCTGGGTTGTCTTCTAACTTTCTTAAGTGTATAGTGGGAGGATTGCCTTGAGGGATGAGGAGACAGCTCCTCTTGATCGTACCTTCTGGAGTATGGGAAAGGTATGATCTTGGCTGGTCATCGTCTATGTGGACAATAAGGCCCCTTATTCCAAGGTCCTTGATCCACACCCTGTCACCTTTGTGAAACTGTTGCGGTTGCTTCTGTTGTATGGGAAAGCCTGCCTCGGCCTGTAGGATTATTTCCGGTCCTGAATGTTTTGGTAGTCCTAGGCTGCCAAGCCTGGTGTTAGTTTCATTGGCAGCATTGGGAGTTGAGTGCGGAGTTTTCTGCTTATCAGGAGCTCTGATGGGGCTAATCCACATTGTAGAGGGGTGGATCTGTAAAGTATCAGCGCCTTTGGAAAGCCACCGTCCTTTCTCAGGAGAGCTTTAGTGGCATGGATGCCCCTTTCTGCTGCACTGTTAGTTTGCGAATACCTTGCGGAGCTGGTATGGTGTTAAAAGCACAAAGGTGATGGCAAATTGGGTGAAGTATTAGTCTGCGAATTGCGGACAGTTTTGACACCACCTGGTCTGAGATGCCATGGCTCACAAACATTTCTTTCAAGGATCTCACAACCACCTCTGTGGTCGTTGTGTGTAATTGCTTCACCTCAATCCATCGGGAGAAGTAGTCCATCATGATGAGGAAAGACTTGCCATTAAAGACAAACAAATTGATTCCCAGCCATTCCCATGGCTTGGTAGGGAACTTTCTGGGGTTGAGCGGCTCTGTCTGCTCTGGCTCGCGCAGTGCACACTGCTGGCAGTTTACGATTAGTTCTTCAATTGCCCTTGAAATACCCCGGCCACCATATTGCAGATTGGGCTCCTGCCCTGCACTTTGTGATGCCCAGATTGTCCGGCTTGGAGAATCTCCAGCCGAAGGGAGACTGGAATGACCGAGTGCCCGTCGTATACCAGCAGATCATCTATGACAGTAAAAAGTGCTAATGGTGCTCAAATGAAATTTTGGTGAGTCTGTCGCCTGGTCACCCTCATTGACAGGAATGGCAGACGTGGACATAGCCCTCATCTCGTATCTGCTCCTGGCGAATTTGCTGAAGTTCCCCTGATGTAGCCAGCAGTCATCGTCTCAACCATTAGGAATCTGACTCAAGCTCCTCCACTAAGTTGACACCATGTTTCATAGGAAGGTCAGCTGTGGCCCTGGATAGTGTGTCAGTGGTTATTTAGTTCTTCCCCTGAACATACACTGTCTCATATGCGAATCTCATGAGGCATAAACTGAAACCTTGAATTCTGAGGGCATCCCGGCAAGCTCCCTCTCGTCTGACAGCGAGACCAATGGTTTATGGTCCGGTTCAATGGTGACTTTCAGGCCAGTAACGGAGTAAGAGGACTTTTAGCAAGCCCACATGACCATGAGAGCTTCCGTTTTGATAACAGCGAACTGTATTTCTGTGTCCAATAGTTATCTGGATGCATTATATACTGGTCAGCGAAATCCATCCAGTTGTTCCCGAAATAAAACTGCTCCTGGGCTTGTGGATAAGGCATCCACTGCTATAGTAGTTGGCAGGGATGGGTCAGTGGGTCAGGCTATCGGGCGAGAGCAGCATGGCTTTGATGCTTGCTCCATGGTACATGTCCCAGCACCTGACCTGGTCTTTTTTGAAAAGGCATCATAAGGGTTCTGTGACCTGTGCCAGATTGGGTAGACATTTCGCCAACAGGTTCACCATGCCCAGGAGTCCCTAGAGATTTGGAATGGATGATGGAGTTGGGAACTCCCTGATAGTGGTCATTTTTTGTGGGTCCACCATGTTGCCTTTACTGCTGCTGGTGTGGCCTAAGAATCGAATAGAGGCCTTGGAGAGCTCGCATTTCTCATTCAATGTCAGCCCCGCTTCCTGCAAGCATTCTAGGACAGCCTTGAGCCTTCTGTCACGTTCTTCCACTGTTGTGCTGTGGACTGAAACATCATCCATATGGCAGATGATGCCCTCTAGGCCCTTGTAAAATAGCCGACCCCCCCGTGTGTCAAAAGATCTCAGAAGCTGAGGTAATTCTGAATGGCAAGTGGTTGAAACAGAATCTGCCAAAGGGAGTAATAAACGTAGTCAGCAATCTGGATTTCTCGTCGAGAGGAATTTGCCAAAAGCCGCCTTTAGCATTGAGCTTTGAAAACGCTGTGCTTTTGGCGAGCTTGGTCAGGACACTGGGTGGACTTCTCTCGCCACTGTCTTGCCGAGCTGCGTCAGGTCGGACACAGATGCGGATGGACCCGTTCGATTTCAGACTGGGACCGTCCCAGAATGTCATTCAGTTGGCTGAGTGACGGAGGAGATGACGCCCATTATGGTCATTTCGTCCAGCTGTTGCTGAACTTGCTTCATGAGTGGGTGGGGCATTGTCCATGGCGTGAACGGGCACAGGGGCTTGGCATCCTCCATTCATGTAATCCTGAGTGCGATCCTCAGTCAGGCCAATCCAGTAAAGAGTTTTGGAAACTCTTTTAAATTTGCAACCAGGCCCTTGCCAATTGGCGCTGGTAATTTTCTGAAGGAAGTTAAGGTCAATACATTCTGCTTAAACGGAAAATTCCTGATAATGGACAACAACTAATGTCTCCTGTATTCTTTTGTCTTAGTATTGGAGTGTGGCCTGCAATGTGGCTTTAACTGGGAGCTTGATGCTGCCTGCTCTGTACAGCTCGCTCATGTGTCCAGTTTATCAGGCTGCTTCATACAGGGAGAAACTCCTGGTGTGGGACTGGAAATCATGGCCTGATTTTGAACCCCTTCCAAGGTCAGGAGCAAGGGTGGTGGGGGCTATACAGAGGACATAGAGCCTGTTGGTTCTGCAGTTCCATCTCACTCCGAAGCCATTTTCGCCAGACACAGCGGGGGGGCTAGATAGTTGTCTGGAGGTGGTGCCCTGGTGGCTGACTACAGTGGAGAGGGGGATGGGGGGAAAAAGGAGTGGGCCAGTGCTCCAGGTAAGCAAAGCGGCCTCTCCGTGACTGAGTGCACCAGCAGCCGCATGCCACCCTATAAAGAGATTTCAACACTGGCGGCCTGGCTGCAAGGGCCAGTTTTTTTACTATAAGTGTTTTATTCGGAGAGAGGGCACATTCATTTTGAAGTGCCCTCTCCCTTGCTTGCCTGTCATTGCGTTCTCCACCATTTACAGACTGACCCTCCAGCTTCAATACCCTTCATTAGACAGTAAGCCCACCCCCCTTGCCATTAATTGTTCAGTGGAAAATCACATTGTGTGACTCTTTCCCCACACCGTGTGGGTTTCTGATCCCCATTTGAATCTGGTGGCAAGATTCAGAAGCACACAGGGAAAATCCTACTCCACGTACTGTCCAGACCAGATTAAGGTTGGCAGGTTTCCCTCGCAGAACAGGTTTGTACTTAAGGGTTGAAGGGCACTTTGAACCATTTAGGTGTTTGTGACAATCCCAGCAGCTTTCAGTGGTCACTACTCTCAGTGCTAGTCACCAATTACTGAATATATTCAATTCAGTTTCACTTTGCCATTGTAGGATTTGAACTCTCAATGTCTGGGTCACTTATGCAGCACCATAATGCTTACATTACCATCCAAGAACAACCTTTACTTATATAGCAGTTTTAATGTCATGAAATGCCTCAAGGCGCCTCACAAGAGCATTCTAAAACCAAGTATGATGCCAATACACACAAGCAGATATTAGGTCAGATGACCAAAAACTTGGCCAAAAGAGTTAGGTTTTAAGGGGTGTCTTAAAGGAGGAAAGGGAGGTAGAGAGGTGGAGAGATTTAGCGGGGGTGTTTCAGAGCTTGGGGCCCAGGCAGCTCAAGCCAGTGCCCCAACTGCTGGAGTAATTAGAACTGGGGATGCACGAGTAGCTAGAATTTGAGGAGCACAGATATCTCAGAGGGTGTGGGGGCTGGAGGAGATTACAGAGATAAGGAGGGCAAGGCCATGCAGTGATGGGTTTGTAAACAAGGATGATAATTTTGAAGTCAAGACGTTGCTTGACTGGGACCCAAAGAAGGTCAGTAAGCACAGAGGACGTTCTTCACTGAAACACCATTTTATTTTCTAGGGATAACTGTCATGTCAGTAAATAATAAACCGGTGACTCTTACTGCTTCTACTGACATGCAATCCAAAAAAAAAATCCCTGGCAGCCATTGGACTTCTTGGTCAATTTTAGTTAGTAATTCAAAACATTAAGTTCAGTGATCTGCCACTGACTCATTCATGCACCATCAAACTATATGCAATTCATGCATTAGAATTAACAACATATCAGATTAGGACCACTGCCAAATCAGGCAGGCCAGTTGGCAATTATGGGCCTCTTACTTAAAACAAAATTCCAATTGTTCTGGTAAATTAACCTGCCAGTACAGACCTGCACCAATGCAAAGCAGCACTGAAAAACAGACGTTGCACATCGCTAGCAATGATTGCGTGAGATTATGGATGACTGAAATTGTAACTTGATGTAGAACATGGTGCCCTATCAAGGTTAAGGTCAATGCACCATTAAAATGATGTCCTGCAGTATTGCTGACAACTCAATATACCTGCACCAGAGGCCATCCCATTATTTCTGATGAATTGTTCCGCTCCCAAGAATTGAGACACATTAAAAGTTCTCACTTGAAGTGACACCTGCTCTAGACTCATTTTTCATAGAATTCTTCTACTGCTAATTTCAGAATCAGGATCTCAAGAGATTAGAAACCTCTTGCGATAAAACAAATTGAGATTGTGCAGTGGAGACCACTTCAACAGCCCTACACATCAAATTTAGTGGATGGATAGCTAATGATTGTGCACTGGATAGTCAATTGGAAAAGGCTTGATGAATTTGAGGTACTTATATACTGGAACTGATCTGTGTAGAGAATATCATTACCATGATGCTAATGACAACAGAGCAGTTTTTGAATGTTGCTAATACAAAAGCACAATCATTTCAGTGGAGGTCTTCAAAGCAGGACTGTTAACAACTGAATTGTTATCGGAAAGTTGAATATGTTGGCATTTTAATTCTAATAGTAGCAAGTCTGAAATCATTTTTAAAATGCTTTTGGGCTAATCATTTTTGGCTTTCTCAAGGTGAGGGCTATTTGTGGTGGAAAATGTTACTTTTTTTAATATATATCTTTGAACATCCGGCCTCAGAGGTTTTTCAACTTGTTTGCCATCCTAATTGCTTCTCTTTATGAGAGATTGCCAAACTGGGTGAAGCCTGCCAACTCAATTTGCATAGAAATCTGGCAGACCTAAAGAAACAATGAACAAACTTACACTTAAGGCTCCTCAACACGTTTCAGGATACCTCAAAATGATTCACATGCAATCAACTTGGCCGGGACACTTGGAGGACCTTGGTTCTTCTTTAAATAGTCTTTTTTCCTTTATGGGACCAGCATTTGCTGCCCATTCTTGAACTGAGTAGGTTGAGTCAGTTAACTGTTAGTCACCACTATCTCCCCCTAGTGTCATAGGGCCATAGCTTCACCCAAACCAACAGGCAGACAGAGCCTCAGTTTAACATTTTATTTGAAGAATGGCATCTCTAATATTCTACTCAAGGCACTGGTGTGTCAACCTAGCAGGCGTACTGCATGCCATAGGCTGGGGTCTAACAACTGATACTGCATAGCGACAGGAGTGGGGGTACGAGCAAGGAGAACCAATGTACTGAACTTTAGACACAGCAATTTAATGAAGACTCCTGGAACCATTGGCGCTTCAAACAGAAACTGAACTGATGGCATTGAACAGTTCAGAAAATCATGTACTTGCTACAAAGCGACAATTATTCAGATTGTTCACCCACCCCCACCACCACCAACCCATAGTTATGGTCTCTTGCTTTGCAGTTGGGATTGTTAGGCCTCTTTTGCAAAACTCAATGGAGGAGAAATTTTCAAGTCATCTATTGATGACCAAACAGGTTTTGTCTGCTCTCTGCTGGTTTGTTATACAAGACATCCCAATGTAACAAAACCTACAATTCCTATCCATCACTCATGGATCTTGTACCGAGAACAAACGTTCCACTGGAACATAGGGAGAACAGACAGAAGCCCAAAAAAAACCATTTCTAAACATCAGTTCAAGTTTTAATATTTATATGACATTGAAGGAAAATAGTCACTTTACTTCAGTCCTATTTCCAGACTCCAATTCCACTTCCTTAATTCATTAGAGATAAAAGAAAACGTAATGAGCTTTTCACCTTCATTTGCTTAAAGTGCATTTTCATAGAATGATAGATAACTCAGTGAATAACTAATCATTACTCCAAACGTTGTCTTTGCTCTCAGTAATAGATGAGTTAAGCGTTCCAAATACCTTATTGCAAAAGTAATTATGCACAGTGGGTTTTGAATTAAATGCACCAACGTATTATAGGGAGCCTATGTACTGTAGGTAAATTAACATTTGAGTTGTTCAGAAAAACAGACTTCACTTTCAAAAACAGATTTAACCTTCATAGAGGCCATATACAAGGCTCTCAGTTTGACATTTTACTTGCTCATGACAAAAGAGTTGACAGGGCTGAAGACTGGAAGTGCTATCCTCTTTTGCGCTCAGGTCAAGCAGAGTCCGCAGGCTATTGTAGCATGAATTGTTCTGCGTTGCTTCGACAGCTACCCCAGATTCAGAAGGGCTCCCCATCTACTTCAGCCTAACGTTCCCAAGCCTCACATTCTCCTGTTCACTGCGATGATCTGGAATTAGCACCAGCAGATCTTTAAGCACTAGCACCTTCCAAGACCTGGACTGAAACCTTCAGAATTTCACTTCATCCATCACTCTTAAAAAGCAATATTACATGAGGAACCTCTTTTTTTTGAACCATTAAAATCCATTTATTTCTCAACAATCACTATCAAAGGAAGCTACTTTAATGGAGACTGTAACATTCTAAAATACACCTATAACTTATTGTTCCTACCTGTGAATATCCTGAAATACAGCTTCGGTTAATAATTGATAGACTTCAGTTGCACCTGCTCAGTTAAGTTTCATATCCTTTGCCCTGTTATTCTCTCATCGCCAAATGTTGAGGTTTTTTTTTATTTTCCTGGTTTATTGTTTTATTCTTCCCTGGTTTTATGCATTACTTCTGTGCGTCTTTTGTTTGAGTGCTTAGGTTAACTGCGTTTGAGGTGGTTTATTTTTATGCTGATACTTAGCCAGGGGGAAGAACAAGATCTGCCAGTGGCTGAGTGCGTCTGTGGAGAAGGGGTGTGGTGGGTAGGTGCCAGGGAGCAGAAGCTGTGACAGCTGGTACCAAAGCAACAGAGAACAGAAGGCAGAGGGGAAGAACACAGCCAGGTTTGGAAATGAATAATTGCAGATGGACAGGTGATGGAGCAGAAAAGAAAAATAAATAAATTGGAGTTAATGAGGTTAAAAAGCTGAAAAATGGTGATTGAAAGAGGTAGATACATGGACTGTTGAAAGGACTTATTTTACATTAGATTGCATAGGATATATTGCACAGAAACAGGCCATTTAGCCCAACCATTCTATTCTGATGGTTACGCTCTTCTCAAGTCTCCTCCAATTTTCCTCATTTAAATCCATCATTGTAACCCTCTATTTCCTTCTCTCTCATATGTTTGCCTAGTTTTCCCTTAAATGCTTCTATACACCATGCCCTGTGGTAGCGAGTTCCACATTCTCACCAATCTATTAGATTTCTTAGTGAATATATTGGGGTGGAGGGAAGAGAGAGAGAGAGAGAGAGATAGAGAGAGACAGACAGACAGACAGTGTAGGGCCATCATTTAGAGATAGAATGAATTAGGCTCACAATAGACACAGAAAGATAAACATTGAAAGGGGAAAAATTGGACTGAGAGAGCAGAAAAAAAGACAAAGGACTCATAAGAAACAAAAATAATAAAACTCTAGAAACAATTTACTCCTTACAGGAAAGAGATTCCAGTTTAAATTAATCTCTCTTGCACAAAATGGGAACAAGTTCATTGAGTGCATTGTAACAACATTAATTACTAAAGGGGTCCTTATGTCAATGAGTACCAGCTATTGAAACTCACGGAGGTTAACAGAGATTTCCCATTTTTGCGAAGCTAAATGGAGCAAATTGTAAAGAAATCCATGGTGATTTGCAACTCGCTACACGTCACTTCTTCATCAGAAATTGCCAAGTTATTTGCACACTAATAAAACTTTAAACTGCTATTTTCTCAACAAATTACTGATTGTTATTCAAAATGCAAATCCATTTGTCAGGTTGCCAGTTTATAAGAACGTAAGAATTAGGTGCAGGAGTGGGTCATACGATCCCTTGTGATATCTATAATCTCTCTGAACTTTCCTTCTCTATTCCCATAACACTCAATCTGGGTCTTGAATATAACAAGCTACTGGGCATCCAAAAGGCCTATGGTGGGGAGTTTCCGAATTCTGAAGGTTCACAACTCTCTGACTGAAGAAATTTCTCTGCATTTCGGTCCTAAATAGCCAACCACTCATCCTGAGACTATGGCCCCTAGTTTCAGATTCCCCTGCCAGGGGAAAATAGCCTCTCATCAGCCTATCAAGCCCTCTAAGAATCTTACACATTTCAATGACATCACCTCTCATACTCCTAAATTCCAGAGAATATAGACTTCACTCAACCTCTCCTCATAGAACAGCCCTCTCACAAAAAATTTTAAAACAATCTTACATTGATATTGGGGAGTAGGCAGGAATGTGGAGTTGATGTTACAATCAGATCAGCCATGATCTTATTGAGTGGTGGAGCAGGCTCGAAGGGCCAAATAGCCTACCCCTACTCCTAGCTTATATGTTTGTATGTATTGATATAAGGCGTTTTATGACCACGGGTCATCTCATAGCACATTAGAACATAGAAAGAAACATAGAAAAATAGGAGCAGGAGTAGGTCATTCAGTCCTTTGAGACTGCTCAGCCATTCAATATGATCATGGCTGATTCTCTATCTCAATGTCCTACTCCCACGCTCTCCCCATACCCCTCGATGCCTTTATGTCTTAAATATATTCAGTGACCTGGCCTCCACAGCCCTCTGTGTAGAGACTTCCACAGGTTCACCACCATCTGAGTGAGGAAGTTTCTCCTCATTTCAGTCCTAAATGGCCCACCCCGTACCCTGAGATTGTGACCCCTTGTTCTAGGACCACCACCACCTCCCCACACCCCAACCCAGCCAGAGACACCATCCCTGCATCCTGTCTGTCCAGCCCTGCCAGAATTTTATACATTTCAATGAGCTCCCCTCTCATTCTTCTAAACTCTAGTGAAGTTCAGGCCTAGTCATCCCAATCTCTCCTCATACGACAATCATGCCATCCCAGAAATCAGTCTGGTGAATCCTCGCTGCACTCCCTCCATGCGGGTATATCCTTTCTTAGGTAAGGAGACCAAAACTACTCATCGTGATTCATGTACAAGGACACTCAAGCCCCTCTGAATCCTCAGATTTACTAGTCTCTCACCTTTTAAAACGCATTTTGTGATTCCATTCCTCTTCCCAAAATGGATAATTTCACACCTCTCCACTTTATACCCCATTTGTCATCTTTTTGCCCAAACACCCGGTCTATATTCTTTTGCAGCTTCTTTGCATCCTCCTCACAGCTTACTTTCTCACCTAGCTTTGTATTGTCAGCCAACTTAGACATACTATGCTCGGTCCAATCATCTAAGTCATTGATAATGGATTTTAAATAGCTGAGACCTAGGCACTGATCCTTGTGGCTCACCTTGTCATCCTGAAAATAACCTGTTCACTTTGTTTCCTGACTGTTAACCGGTCCTCAATCCATGCTGATATATTACACCTAATCCCATAAACTCTAATCTTGTGTAACAACCTGCTCTGTGGCATCTTCTCAAATTCCCTCTGAAGAACCAATACACTACATCTCCTGGTTCCCCTGTATCCACCCTGCAATTTACACCCTCAAATAAATCTAATAGATTTGTCAAACACTATTCCACTATGATTTCCAAGTGCCTCATACTTGTCCTTAATAACAGTTTCTAGTATTTTTCCTCCTACTGATGTCAGCCTAACTGGCCTATAGTTTCCTATTATCACCCTCCCTCTTTTCTTGAGCAGCAGGGTTACAATTGCTACCTTGCAATCCAGAATCTGTTCTTCCAACAAGCCCTAGATTCTAGATCAAAACCAAGGCATTCACTATGTCCACATTTACCACTTTTAAAACTAAACTATTTGAGGGTCATTCACGTACTTCTACGGGTTTTTTGTGTTTCCTGAAAGGGTACCATATTATGTGGCTTCATTGGCATCGGCCGCTTGGCAACAGATGCCAACACCAAAAACAACAACCCACAACCACACTTGGAAGCTTCATTTGCAGCACTTGTGGCAGAACCTGTCTCTTAAGGACTGGCATCTTCAGCCATCAGCAAAGGTGCTCCATTTAAAGGCACCCCATCTGAAATAGGTTGTTTGCTGTGTGTCCATCAACTTTCGTAAATAGAAAGATGCTGTCGACACTGAAAACAGAAGTGTCGAAATATAGATTTATGCTTTAAATGTCCCTGTGATTTTCCTCCTGGATCACTCACAGCAGTATCTGAGAGATTAATCTTCAATTCCAGGAGACTCTAGGACAACTGTGCCTCCCAATGTCACGGTCGCTGTCACAAGGAGCAAGAACAGCATTACCATTGGAACACTCTCGCCTCCAAGTTTCATCACAAGATCCTGACTTGAAGCAACACCAGGCCTTCAATGTCACTGAATCAACATCCTGTAGCGTCTTGATATCCTCAAAAAAACTATCACCTTTTCAGGCGGTGGGCAGTAAGAGCAGCCTTTCTGAAGGTCCAAGAACAAATTAAAATTGTAAATGTGGTGGACTTTTTAAAAAAAAAAATTGTGCTAGGCTACCATAACTTTTGTCTATTCAAAGCTATTGTAACAATCATGTAGCCTTCCTTTCTTCAGTCTAAGTACATAGCAACACGTTTAAAAGCTATTAAACTGGAATCTTTTTATGCTCTTTATTAATTGAAGTAACAATTGATGCACAGGAGCGCAGCCAGCTGTAACTGGAGACAGAAAAGTTAAAGGGCAAAATTGCTGATTGAAACCCTCCATCAAATTGGTGTTTATTTCTTCTAATTATAATGCACTAAGTATTTGATATGAGAAATAAAAAATACTTTATAAACCCTGAGGTTCATCCCCAACACCTGTCCCAACTTTCTTTGCTTAAATTCAACAACTGAGGATCACTCATCATTATGACAGCATCTGGATCTCACTTAATTGTCCTTGAGCTGAAACCGAAGAACACCTACCTAGCAACCAGAGAAATAATTGCCTCCACATGATGGAAAATGCTAAAAAAAAAGTGCTGCCTGTTTAATAAACACTAAATGATATACACTGTTTGCAATGCATCACATCGATTCAAGTTATGCAAATTCCTCTGCAGATTATTTCACTGGGAATCAAGCAGACATTCTAACCATGCACAGTACATTTTTCTATTATGTGGGAGTTTGCATTAGTAATTAGCTGAAGTTGAACTGGCAACATCACCAAAAGTTATCCCCTCCAAACACAACAATTGCAGGTAAAGAGACACCCAAGAGGGCTGCTATTTGGCTACTAATTACAAAGAGTGACAAATATCTCCAAGGCACGGTATTAGAAATACAGACTTTAGGGATATGCAAAATATAATTTGACAGTATGCAGGAAGAGTTGGAGTACTGTAGGAACGAACCTTGCTGCCCTAAACGGCCTTTTCTCATCCATAACTTTTCTAATGTTCATCAAAGCTATCCAAGGCAGTGCTATCCAGAATGGAGGGATTGTGCCTCTTTCCTTTGCAGAAGGCCCAAAGAGTTTATTGGTGTCATAGAAGATTTTACAACCTCCTGAGGTGAACAAAACTAGTAGATATGCAGCTATAACATCCACCACCAACCCCCCCACCCAATCTGCAAACTGCATCAGGTACCACTGGAGGCCAGAACCAATGACTTCTCTGCAGTCGAGGATGAATCTAGCGTTGTATTGTTCGGGTAAACAGTGTACAGCAAAGCACTAGTTAAAGAAGGTCCCCCACTGCCTTCCTGTAGGTGTCCGTCTGGCCTGCTCACAAAAGCAAGTTAATAATGGAACCAGGGAAAAGCAGGGGGATGGGTGCTGGTTAAATGCACCAGTCATTTGAACTGCCTTCCAGCCATGCTAATATGATCCAAACTGGACCTCATGTTTGTTAACTGCTGCCAACCCTGGGGCACATTGCTCTCCAATGAAAACAGACAAGCCTGGATTTTGCAATCAGTGGCAAAGGAACAGTGTTCACTGATGACCTTTAAGAAAGCTGCCCAAAATGATCTACCAGTCTCATGGATTTCACCTCTGCCAATATCAATTGGAATCTCTGGCCAAGTCATGGGGATCTCTAGGAGTCCAGCAACAGTGATGTCATCAAGCAGGGTAAGCAGCCAATTATAATGAAGCATTCTCACTAAACCAGGAAGTGAAAAGTATCGATTATCCTTCACTTCTTAATAACAATTTTACAGAGAGGGAAATAAAAAGGGATTTCCACATGGGATAAAAGATAGAGGCTCAAATATCAAATTAAAAAAACTAAAATGTGTGTGTAGGGTGGGTGGTGTCGTCACAATGGAGGAATTTGACATTCCACAAACTTTAAAATTAGTTTACCAGGGCTGGAGAGGTTGCTCAATTATGAACCTAGCATTGCTGCTAAAAGCCCAGTTACACTTCAGTCAAAATGATATAACTTTTTCCAAGTGTTTTTTAGTGTGAGACCAACAGCATAAGAGCGGAAGCTGTCATCTATTCAGTGATTTCTAATTGATTGCAGCCCACAGGAATTTCAAAAGTGCACTTTGTGGACAAGTGGGGACTCACCGACAGCAACTACTGGATCTCCGTGTTTAACCACACATGGGCAGACATCAGAAGTTACTTTTAATTTCAGAGGAGGAATGACAACAAAAGCTGACAGTTTCACTGTTATTATCACAAAATCTACTTTGGAGGGGCAAAAGAGTGTGGAAGTAGACGTTTCTCATCTTCATCCCAGAATAAATTCTAACTATTCAACGCAGACCAGTACCGGAGAAAGGTGAGTTAAAATCATATTAAGTGCTGCAAGTGCTTCCAGCCCATATAAAGTTATCCAGAGAAGTGATATCAAATTGGCAATTTATGGAGCCGTTTGGATCCAAATTTGAGATCTGAAAAAATAAAACCAGCCAGGATATTCAAAGGCTCGGTGTTCTTCACCAGTCCATACGAAGATGATACTGATATCTTCTCGACTGAGGCTCTTGTCTGCAGTTAGTCCAATAAACAAATGTCTGCTAGACAAATGCCTTCCTCACTTAATAAACACAAGAACTGCACTCAAACAAGTCTTCCATTCCAGTTACTAAGATGGACTCTCACTGGACACAGGAGTGTTGGGCAAAGCCATTCTATTGTCAAGAAGTACTTCAGTCTATTGGCAAACTGTTCTGTAGAGAGTGACAAGCTTCACATTTATTTCAAAATGTTTGATGGAAGATGTCAAGGACATTTTCCATGGATTGTTGGATAAACTAGATGACAGGAAAAAGCAAGCTTGAACAATGATGCAGGCACATATTGAGGGAAACATTCATGTGAGCAAAGCACAATCAATAGCACTGGGTACAGATACACATACATTGATATTGAAACTTTGACTGAGGTGAAGACAACAACAAAGTTGTGTGTCAAATAGTTAAAGTTAACAACTGGATCCAAAATGACATTGTGGGGAAAGCAAGACATTGAGATAAGCATGGGAGAAAAAGAATTAACAGGATAGATTGGAGTGCCCTTTGGTTGAAGAGGGAAAGAAATTCATGTATTTTTAATAAGGCAGCTGAACTATGAGCCAATCTCAATTTGTATCAAAAGCAAACAAATAAGGAGCATTTACCTAAGTCAATGTAAAGGCTTACAGTCAACAAAAAACTCTCAAATTAAGTAAAATGTGACAATACATTAAAAATTCCAATGTGCAAGAGGATGCTTCTTAGAGCCCCAGAGACATCAGAACACAAATGGAGGACATTCGCCCATCAAGTCCATTCCAAGTGTCTGAAAAGCATTCCAGTCAGTCCCATTCACCCACTCTATTCTTGTGGCCCTGCAATTTTATTTTGAAGTGCCCATCCCATTTCCTTTCAAAATCATTGATCGTCCTTGCTCCCAGGATCCTCATAGGCACCCGAGATGCAGGTCATTACCACTTGCTTCCTAAATAAAAGGCCTTCCTCACATCCATCCTGTATCTCTTGCCCAAAACTTTGAATCTATGTTCCCTAGTCCTGTGCCATCAGCTAATGGGAAGTTTTTTTTTTGTATACCTTATCTAAACCAGTCATAATATTGTACACCCCCAGCAAATCTCTGCTTAACCTTTATTGCTTCGAGGAGAGCAAACCACCTTCTCCAAACTAACCTTGTAGCCAAAATCCCTCATCCCTGGAACCATTCTGCTACATCTCTTCTGCATCCTCTCGAGGACATTCATGTCCTTCCCAAAGTGTGGTGGCCAGAACTTGACACAATGCTGTAGTTGTTCCCTAACCAGAAATTTGTAAAGGTTCATCATAACTTGCATGCCTTTGTACCCAACACCTCTATTTATGAGACCCAAGGTCTAAAATGCTTTCGGAAACTCTCTGTGTGTCCTGCCACCCTCAAATATTATTGCACATGAACTCTCAGGTCCTCCTGTCCCTTCACACTCATTAGGATTGCGCAGTTAAGTATGCATTTCTTCTTCATATCCCATCTGCCAAAATATAGCACCTCACGCGCACATTAAACTTCATCTGCCAATTGTTTGTCCATTCTGCTAGCCTTTGTCCTGTTGCAGTCAATTGGTATAACCAGCCAATTTTGAAATTTTACTTTGCATTCCAATAAAAAGTCATTTACATATAGTCATTTGGGAGTGCAGAACTTGAGTACTGGTGAAAAAAAAAACTTTTTTTGTCAAATCTTTTTATCTTGCGCTCATCAGGACCATTCGCAAGAAAATACCAATGTTGCAGAAACAACATATTTATACTGCAGGCGAACAGAGAGTGCCAAGGACAAATAAACTTCAGCAAAAAAATCTTTTTCATTTACATACATACGAGAAAAGCAGAGGTTCTGGCACTGACTCTTGGAGAACTGCACAGACCATCACCCCCCAGGTTAAGAAACAACCATTTACTACGACTCGCTGTTTTCTGTCTTTAAGCCTTTTTTTTTATCCGCCAACCCTCCTGGTTCATAAACCTCAATTTTTTTAACCAGTCTTTAATGTGGTGCTTTGACAAATGCTTTCTTAAAATGCCTGGAGACAACATCCATTGCATTCCCTTCATCAACCTTCTGTTACTTCATCAAAATATTCAGTTAGTTCAGTCAAACACAATCTGTCTTTTACAAATCTATTCTGGCTCTCCTTAATCAACTCAAACCTTTCCAAGTTATTTTATTTCCTTGACTATTGTTTCTTAAACCTTACCCACCACTGATGTTAAACTGACTGGCCTGTAGTTATATGGGCTGTCATTACACTCTTCCTTTCCAATCCTCTGCCACTTCCCTCCTCTCTAGAGAAGATTAGAAGATTATGACAAGCCCTGCTGCTCTCTCAACCCCATTTCCCTTAGAAACTTGGGACGCTTGGGTTCAATCCTCATAGCAGCTGGGGGCTGCCTCTTCTACTTGCCCCACTGCAATATCATGCCATCACTGAGCCATGATTAGTAAGCCTCGGACAACGAGGATGTTACATGAAGAGAGAGAAAGAGAACTTCAATGACAAATCACCTCTGAAATAATTTTGATCACAAGTAACAAATTATGGACTGCACAAGCTGTAGACCGGTCATCGATAATCATAAGGAATGCTTGTTTTGCTATACTCTGTATCACAAAATAGTAACAATGTTAACGCAGTCAAGTCACTAATAAGATCTTCCACTTTTTCTCTCGGTAGAATTAAGTGATCTCAGGAAGTGACTAGGTCATCCTTGTTATAACTAACAATGCTGGACTAGGTGAAAAATCACATTCATAATACACTATCTAATCATCTTTTGCATTTCAATACAACGTGAAAATATTCCAATTTAAGATTCTGGAAATGTACTGCTTCCAAGGCAATCTTTTTCAATCAATCCTTGGTGAAAAGGTTGCTGGTGAATTACAAATCCTTTCATTTCTCAGACAAGCTGCGAACACCTATTGATTTGGAGGAGGTGGACCGTTCTACATCACTGAAGAAAACGCTTACTTATGTCTATTCATTAAGAATTTAATGTACAGGTTTCATGGACCTGAGATTATGTGATTGCACTTCCACTGATAGGACTATAATTCTTTGCTACCAGAGAAGCAAAAAAGATCTTTCAGGTTAATTAAAATCTTGAGCTTATGGTTGAAAATACGTTTAAAAAAAATTTCTTAAAAGTCTGTAAGTTAAATGGAAAAAAATACAATTGAACAATATCTAAATTATAAATTGCCAAGAAAGACATGAAGCATTTTTCCTAACTCAGTTTTGTCTGTTTATGCTAAACTTGTCTTTGCAGCAAAGCCGCATCAATGGTGAATATGCATTACTTTCAGTTGAAATTGTTCAGTGGAAATGACGGGTAACAGCAAAATACAAGGTCCCATGCTGTTCCTCATATACTGTGAAACAAATATGACAGACTTAATGTGCTCAAAAGTTCTGTTTTTTTTTTAATTTATAAAATGCAATTAATCTTCATGGACCTTATAAAGAGCATTCATTCAGTTTTCTTCAGTACAATTCATTGCCGAATAATTGTTTGTTCCAATTATTGCAGCTACATTTATAGGTTAGCTTAGAGCTAAGAAAGTAATAATTTTTGGGAAGCAGCCATTAAGACCAACAAGCATGTCCCACTTTGATAAAATAACCATAGCCACATATGGACTAGTTCATTCAATCCAAAAATCTGTGTAATTAGGACTTGAAACCAAGGTGAAACGTTAAACCTACTTTCATAAAATAAACTTCCTCCTTTTTTTAAAATTAATTTTTTTTTTTTATAATTACATGTATTTGAGCTTTCACCACACCAGGATTAATTTCAATTCCGTTCTAACTCATAAAAACACAATTTGTTCAATTCAAAGTCTACATTATATAAAGCAAACAAGGCCATCTACTTTAAACTTTAGATTAAATTAAGGGCAATAACCAACTTCCAGTGATTGAATAAGGTTCAGGCAGAGTAACTTGGGTACACCCCGACCAACACTTGATACCGCTACACAATCACTTTTGTGATTGTAATCTGCTACTAAAACAAACCAGTATCTTGTTGGCCTTATCACTTCTAGCTAAGCACAATGCTAATTATTTCATTAATTTAAAAACCTTATTTCTCTTTTCTGATCATTTGTTTTATACCACTATCCATTTAAATAAGCACATCCTCCTAGACTATACTCCTCAGTCATGGCTCATTGAGTCACACTCTCACCTCTGAGTCAGAAGATTGTGGTTTTAGGTCCCACTCCAACACAAAAAATGTAAGCTGGCATTTTAGTGCAGTAATGAGGGAGCGCTGCGCTGTCAGAGGTACTCTCTTTCAGATGAGACGTCAAACCAAAGCTCTGCCTCCCCTTTCAGATGGATGTAAAAGATCCCATGACACTATTTGAAAGATCACCAGGTCGGTTATCCCTGTTGACCTGCTCAATATTTATCCCTCAGTCAATATTATCTGGTCATTATCACATTGCTGTTTGTGGGAGATTCTTATGCACAAATTGGTTGCTGCATTTTCTACATTAAAACTTAACTACACTTCAAAACTATGCCATTGACTGTAAAAAAGCTTTGGGATTTCCCGTGGTCGTGAAAGGTGCTATATAAATGCATGCCTTTCTTTCTTTAGATAAAAGCAAAGAACTGCAGATGCTGGAAATCCAAAACAAAAACAGAAACTGTGCTCTTCTCCACCGATGCTGCCAGACCTGCTGAGTTTTCCCAGGTATTTGTGTTTCCCTTTCTTTCTTTATACTGAACAGCTTACAGTTATTTACATTCCACTACACCTACCATCTTTTGACACGGTTGCCTCATTCCTCATTATTTGCTTTATCTCCTATTCTGGCGTCATCTTTTAGAGTTGGTTCCAAAAGGATCAAATGCCAAACTGCCTCTGTGAACTCTTGCCAGAGATACAAACCAAGGTATATCAGGGGAAAAAAAACTGGAGCATGTCGGAGTCTGTTCTAATTTAAGAAAGCCTTCTCTATCTCTTAACTGAAGCGAGCATAATAAAGACCCAGCAGACCTCTGCTATTTTTAAGATATGCCCAAACTACTAGTTTAAAATTTCTTGATGTGGAAAAGTGATTGATGTACTTGCGAGTACCTTGAGAATTTCAAACTGGACACTTTTCTTCGTACAAATATAGTACTATTACAAAAGAAATATTAATTAAAAAGGCTCTTGCATAATTAAAATGACTTATTTCCCTCTCAAATATAATTTCCAGTGCAATTAATTATCCAGCGCAAGTCAGATTAACCGAACTGCATCTTGAATATAGCCTGTTGTACTCAATAGATGGTAATTTTCTAAAATGTTATTGCTATTGTGGCAGCAGTACCTCATTCATGAATATGACCAGACTTGATCGGAGAAATCAGAGCTGGGTTTGTGGTGATTAACACAAAGTTACAAAAATGCTATAATATTAAGTTCGTCCTGTACATGGCATAATATTACATATCAGACTTCATTCATCTGATCTCGTTCTGCAAATGAAGCACAATCCTCATTAGCCAACTATCAAAATACAATTTCAACTTTCAGGTGGGAAGGGGTTGGTATGGCTCATAGCAACAAATTACAATTCAAACATGTAGGCTTTTTCACCAGGTCACCAGTAGATTGTCATGATGTTGAATGTATGTTTAACTGGAAAATGATGGCCCTGTGTACCGAGTCACTCATTCCTAGAGTAGGCAGAATATTTCAATTCAAAATTAATTGGCTAGGACAGCCTTAATCTTATTATATCCTATCTATAGACTATTGAACCGCTCACTGTTAATTTTTTGTTTTATTCATTCATTCATGGGATGTGGGCTTCGCTAGCTGGGCCAGCATTTATTTCCCATCCCTAGTTGCCCTTGAGGTGGAGGTGGTGGTGGTGGTGAGCTCCCTTCTTGAACCGCTGTAGTCCATGTGGTGTAGGTACATCCACAGTGCTGTTAGGGAGGGAGTTCCAGGATTTTGACCCAGCAAAGTGAAGGAATGGTGATATATTTCCAAGTTAGGATGGTGAGTGGCTTGGAGGAGAACTTCCAGTTGATGGTGTTCCCATCTATCTGCAGCCCTTGTCATTCTAGGTGGTAGTGGTTGTGGGTTTGAAAGATGCTGTCTAAAAGAGCCTTAGAGCCAGAATTTCTGCAGTGCACCTTGTAGATGGTACACACTGCTGCTACTGTGCATCAGTGGGGAAGGGAGTGAATGCTTGTGGATGCGGTGCCAATCAAGCAGGCTGCTTTGTGCTGGATGGTGTCAAGATTGAGTGTTGTGGGAGCTGCACTCATCCAGGCAAGTGAGGAGTATTCCATCACACTCTTGACTTGTGCCTTGCAGATGGTGAACAGGCTTTGGGGAGTCAGAAGGTGGGTTACTTCACCGTCGGATTCCTAGCCTGGGACCTGCTCTTGTATTTATATGGCTAGTCCAGTTCAGTTTCTGGTAGATGGTAACTCCCAGGGTGTTGATAGTGGGGGATTCAGTGATGGTAATGCCATTGGATGTCAAGGATCATTGCCTGGCACTTGTATAATGCAAATGTTACTTGCCATTTGTCAGCCCAGGCCTGGATATTGTCCAGGTCTTGCTGCATTTGGACCTGGACTGCTTCAGTATCTGAGGAGTTACGAATGGCGCTGAACACCCCCATTTCTAATCTTATGATGGAAGGAAGGGTCATGAAAGGTCCAGGACCTTATGATGGAAGGAAAGATGAAGCAGCTGAAGATGGTTGGGCCTAGGACACTGCCCTGAGGAACTGTTGCAGTGATGTCCTGGAGCTGAGATTACTGGCCTCCAACAACCAGAAACATCTTGCTTTGTGCTAGGAACAATTGGAACAGTGGAACAATATTATTTAGGTGGAGGGTTTTGAGGGATGAATTTTCAACAGCAGTCTCCATTGTTCAGTCTTGCCCAGAACTGCACCAGTTGCCACTTTAGACATTGCCAATTTCAGTGGCCCTGGTACCACCAACTTGAAGCAGACTCTTTGAAAGCTAATGAAGCTGTCCAATGCCTGTTTTCCAACCTTGCCACCAAATACTACAGAAACTATGGGCCTATGCTACTCAGCTTTTCCAGGATCTACTGTAACCTAACCAGTGACCCTCAAGGGCCACTGACATAAAAAACAATTATGTGCATCCAGGAATAACAGGAGTGCTCCCTGTGCTTCACAACAGCATTACACAGGCCACTGAAGCCTAAGAGTTTGGTTTCCCTATCCTAAAGCCCTACTTGTAGGCCAGTTTGGTACCTGAGAGAAATCAATTTTTCAATCTTCAAATTTTAGCAAGAGTAAAGATCTTCACGGAACATAAATATTCAAGGCTTAGAAAAACTAAAAGAGAGTGCCATTATCTCTTGTATTTCATGGACTTGCTCAATGTGTAATCATGGACATACTGTACAAGCAACAGTAAATGGTCCTCCGGCATTTTTCACAAGGATACACCAATTCTTTCAATTAAAATGAAGAACCTACTGTCACATTTGTGCATTTTAAAATACTTGATGGCCATATTTGGAAATTTAGAATGCTGACAGAAACATTTTACATCATCATCTTTAAACCTTGGAGTCAGCTACAATAATGATCCCTCAAACAGTCTTTGGCAATTCGATTCGCAATAACTGGAGAATGAGTTTCCTTATTTCACAAGTTCATTCAATTTTTTTTTTTGTTTAGACCATCTGTGAAAAGCCGCAAGTCCACTTACAATCCAACCATCAAATTTCTGGTTGACAAGATATTTCAAACTGATTAATAAAAAATTGAAAAGATTCACTGTGCAGAAAACAGTGACTATTAACTTAACACCAATGTATCCTTCAGCCTCATTTTAAAGGCAAAGGTTACTGAATATTGCGTTTTACATGAATAATCCATTCAATATATTCAGAGAATGGATTACGTGTGTGCATTTCAATGTATGATACAGAACATTTTTCGCTAATGCACCACTAGACTGTGACAAATCTGACCTTGGAATGCTTCGTTTGGCATTAATGGCCTGTACATCATGAATATTTGGTTTCTGCCTCATGAATATTGCTGAGATGAGTATTCATTTTTAATATTAATTTCATTTTTAAGTGAATCATCTTTAAATTGAAAAGGGAATAATTTCCACTCTTTTTAGCAAACCAAGGAAAGGTTTTAATACAGCACCATTAACATGCATAAAATTGATGGCACGTTCAAGCTATTCACTAGTCCTAGCAGCAATTGATACCGCACTGACTGTTGTGAAGAACGACATTGGGGCCGTCAATGTTCCTTCAGGATCCAATAAAATCTGAAATCCCTTTGATTAAATTGAATCGTGTCAAAATAATTTCCTGAAACTTGTGCCATCACAGTAGAGCATTTGTGGCATAACCGCAAAGGCATAAGTGAGTCATGCCATTTCTTAATTTCCTGGGACCATTCAGCCAAGTTCCAGTTAAAAGATAATTATAAAAGCTCTGCCATCCATCAAAATCAATGATAACAATGATAATTGCAAATTTGCTGAAATAATGGTACTTTGATCGCTACTGTAATTTGGACCATTCGAGAATGGTGCTAGTTGGTTCAGAATTCAATTTGTCAACTATTTACAACCTATACTAACGACTTGCATAAAAGGACCAGATGCACTGTAGCCAAATTTGCTGACGATACAAAGATAGGTGGGATGGCAAGTTGTGAGGAGGGCACAAAGGGAAAAACGATAGATTAACTGAATGGGCAAAAATTTGGCAAATGGAATGTCACGTGGGAAAATGTGAGGTTCTCCACTTTGGCAGGAAGAATGGAAAAGCAGAATGTTATTTAAATAGAGAGAGAGTGCAGAATGCTGTGATACAGAGGGATCTGGGTGTCCCCATTCATAAATCAGAAAAAATTGGCATGCTGGTAAAGCAAGTACTGAATTAGGAAGGCAAATGGAACGTCGATCTTTATTGCAAAGGGGGGGAGGGGGGAAGGGAGTATAAAAGTAGGACATTCTTGCTACAATTGTTGGTGTTGGTGAAACCACACATGAAGTGCTGCACACAGGTTTGATGTCCTTACTTAAGGAGGGATTTCCTTGCATTGGAGGCAGCTCAGAAGAGGTCCATAAGTTGATCCCTTGGATGCGAGGGTGTCTTATGAGGAAAGATTGAGCAGGTTTGGCCTATGCTCATTGGAGTTTGGAAGAATGAAAGGTGATTTTATTGAAACATAAAATTCTGAAGGGAAGCTGAGAGGTGGTTTCCTCTCATGGATGAACTTAGAATGAGGGGGAATAGCATCAGAATAAGGGGTTCACTCATTTAAGATGGAGATGGGGAGAAATTTCTTCTCTCAGGAGGTCATGAATCTTTAGAATTCTCTGCCCCAGAGCAGTGGATGCTGGGTCATTGAATGTATTCAAGACTGAGATGCACAGAATCCTGAACTACAGGGAAATCAAGAGTTATGGGGGATAGGTAGGAAAGTGAAGTTGAGGCCCAGACCTGATGAACCATGATCTCATTATATGGTGGAAAAGGCAGGAGGGACCATATGACGTCCTCCAGCTCTTAATTCTTATCTTATGTAAATAAACTGACTGATAACTGAAACACATACTTTATTGACAACTGAATTTACAACTATCTTCATAAAGTTATTGTCCATCATAGTATTGGTGGGGGGTAGGAATAGTAAGTTTGCGGATGACACAAAGATCGAGTATGTGTTAATAGTGAGGTTAAGTGTTTTGGGCTACAGGGAGATATAGACGGGATGGTCAAATGGGCAGATAAAATTTAACCCTGAAAAGTGTGAGGTGATACACTGTGGAAGGAGTAATTTGACAAGGAAGTATTCAATAAATGGCATGACACTAGGAAGTTCTGAGGAACAAAGGGACCTTGGCATTGCGTCCATAGATCTCTGAAGGCAGAGGGGCATGTTAGTGGGGTGGTGAAAAAGGCATATGAGACATTTGCTTTTATCAATCGAGGCATAGATTACAAAAGTAGGGAGGTTATGTTGGAGTTGTATAGAACTTTGGTGAGGTTACAGTTGGAGTACTGTGTGCAGTCCTGGTTGCCACATTATAGGAAGGATGTGATTGCACTGGAGGGGGTGCAGAGGAGATTCACCAGGATGTTGCCTGGGGCAAAACATTTAAGTTATGAAGAGAGGTTGGATAGACTTGGGTTGTTTTTGTTGGAGCAGAAAACACTGAGGGGCGACCTGATCGAGGTGTACAAGATTATGAGGGGCATGGACAGGGTGGATAGGGAGCAGCTGTTCCCCTTAGTTGAACGGGCAGTCACAAGGGGACATAAGTTCAAGGTGAGGGGCAGGATGTTTAGGGAGGGATGTGAGGAAAAACCTTTTTACTCAGAGGTGGTGATGGTCTGGAATGCGCTGCCTGGGAGGGTGGTGGAGGCGGGTTGCCTCACATCCTTTAAAAAGTACCTGGATGAGCATTTGGCACATCATAACATTCAAGGCTATGGGCCAAGTGCTGGTAAATGGGATTAGGTAGGTGGGTCAGGTGTTTCTCACGTGTCGGTGCAGACTCGATGGGCCAAAGGATCTCTTCTGCGCTGTGTGATTCTGTGATTATTTTACCTAGACTAAAGCATAAGGATGTTGGGGGTAAATCTGGTCTTCACCAGTCTTGCTCATAGCGAAGTGGCAGCATGTTTATACTGCGCACAATTGTCCTTTCCATTGAAGTTGAAGAAAATCTGGCATTGAGTAAAACAAGTCCATTTTTTTTCTATAAATCCAATTCACTGTAGTAGTGAAGAGCAATCTTACACACTGCTTTTCCCCAGGAGGTTGAAAAATCCATGTTTGGAAATAGCTTGATTTCCAGCTCACTAATAAAAACCTAAGTTTGATCCTCTCTCTGTTGTTGGAACTATAATGGTAAATTCCCACTGATCTTGGTGGCTTGAAAACTGTATTTATTTAAACTGGAACAAGGCACTTCCATTTGGGGTGACTGAAGCATAACTTTTATTTCACTACTTCATTCAGACATGTTTTTGTTCACATTCACTGAAAGATTGACAACAATGAATAATGGAAGATTATTCCTGTTTAATTTTCACCGAGGTTGTTCTGGCTTCTGTCAGTCAGTGATAACCCTCAGCACATTCTGTTTTAGAAAGCTCTCTCCTGTTGCACAGAATGGAACACTTTTTCCTTCAGAATACCAGTTAGGCCCAATTGTGGGGGAATAACGATTGTTGCTCATCAGAACTAAGTTGAGACTGGTGAAAGTCCACTTCATATTATTACTAATGTGTTAGAACGAACCTGGAAGTTTCTTCAAATCTCCCCTCATTCCATAACTTCCCTGGGAGTACAGGTTCACACAGGGAAATGAAATTTCTGCTGCCCTTCCTGCAAAGTTAGAGTCCCTGAGTGGAAGGAGTTACCAGGAAATTCCTTATGCTTTTATCGGTAATCAATCTGCCTTTTGAAAGATAATTTCAGTGTATTTGAAGGTTCCTTTCAGATGTCTTACTTGTTGGTACTTCAGTAATTCTTCAATTACTAATGGTTAGGGGAAAAAGTGTTCATGTGTCGCCACGTCAATAAAATATGAACCTGCAGAGCATTAGTCTTCAAATAACAAATCCTTCAAATTATGAAATTCAAAGAGGTGAATGGACGTAAGCAGGTTTCTCTTCTCAGCCGGACTGCTGATGTGAGTCAGTTCCTTGGTGGGGGGCACACGGTGGCACAGAGGGCAAGTGGGGTTTACATTATGCTATTTCTGCACATCTCTTTGCAACTGGCTGCAGAATAGCACCACAGGAGGCCCGAGAATTCCTGATGGATGAAGGATGGACAAGGCCTTCTATTCCTGGCGGACAAAGGTCATCGGAAGATCTGACCCCAAACTTAGGTTGGAAATGAAGTAACAAGGGAAGAATTGAAGGAATTCTTCATGACTTAACCAAGCTCTCGAAAGATAACCCAGCATAATCCTTTTCAGATCAGTTCTTTGACTTTATTTGTAAGCAAAGATTTTTCAAATGCAACAAAAGATAAATTAGGAATAGTTGGCTTTTGTGGAATCATACGCTACACAGAGAAAACAGGTTTAATTCTGACAAAATAAAATACACGTTTATCTTATTTCCCAAGGAGCCTTTATGCTGTGAAAGGAAGCCAGATGTCAAAATAGACCTCAACATATTGAAAGTTTAACAAATACCTTTCACCTTATTACAATTAGATTGTGGTTGTGTGCATCCACTTTTCATTGAATTACTTCTGGGTGCAAAACTATTAAAAACATCTCCAGATAACTGTATAATCAAACGATAGAATATATGCATAAAATTAATACACACAAAATCTTCCCTGATCATTTGTAAAGTTTCTTGCTCCAAATGTGAAATGTTGCATCAGTTATGTGGTGTTATTATTTATTTAATCATTCACAGGATGTGGGCTTCGCTGGCTGGGCCAGCATTTATTGCCCATCCCTAGTTGCCCTTGAGAAGGTGGTGGTGAGCTGTTGAGACATAGGCCCCAGTATTTACAGGAAGGCGGTGGGGTGTAGGCAAGTCGAAGAAACTGGTGCCAAACATAAAACAGCAGGATCAAAACAATTTATTTTAACTTTAATTTCCCACCTGCAGCAAGCCAAAAAGGGCAGCTTGGTTGGCAGGTGGAATGGAACGCCAGCGGCAAGAGATTGTAGCCAGTGGCCCTTGGGGATGTTCCCTATCGATCAGGAGGGAGTGAGATCGTGACAGGGAGGGCGACAGGAAAGGCAACAATCACGGGTGCATGGGGGAGGGGGCGGAAAGAGAGGTGCAAATCTGGAGGACTGGGAATCTGGGAATGGTTCAAAAATAAAAGTATGATCACGGCTGAGGGAGGTTGAAGGCTCCTCAAGGAATCTGGGGTGGGGGGTGGTGGGATTGGAGTTGGGGGGGTGGGGGGGGGGGGGGAAAGAGAGAGAGAGAGAGAGAGAGAGAGAGAGTGGTGGTTGGTGATGGTATAGGGGTTTGTTATCACCTCTGCTTGGCCTGGCCCCAAAAAACAGTCAAATAGCCACTTATTTCATGGAGCTGGCAACAACCATATCCCTTTCCCTGCTGGGTTTCTCAAACCCAGGAAAACCTTATGCAGCAATGGCCCATTTTAAACTGGGCTCTCAATAGGACTGTGGGAGCCAGATTTAAACGTGTTGGTTAATCACCCTGCCATTGACTGGGACGCCTCGATATACATCGTGAGAAAAGGTGATGAGCACGGTGTGTTGGGGACACATTCCTCCTATTGAACTCATCAGCCATCCCAATCCTCCTCCCCGCTGTCGCGTGGATGTGGGGAGTTTAATGGAGGCCATGGTCTCCACAGGATGTATTTGGTAATTACATACACGAATCATAGACGTGTCACATTCTGCACCATTTTGTCAGCGTTATGAAATCGGAATGTGACTCTTTGCCTCTGCTTCAACAACAACAACAAATTAAAAATGGCTCAACAGACAATGCTTTATAAGGGTGATGCATCACCGAGAATCAATGCACCAACCATAGGGCTGAATTTCAGGGTCGCTTCCCCACCCTCCCACCACCAGGCGTATTTTTGGAGGTGGAGGCGAAAGCACAAAATACCCACCGCCTTCTCAATCCGTTACCCATAAAATGGTGCACAGTCAAGTGGCAAAGTTGGCAGCACGCCCACCACTTCTAAATAAATAATTAAGAGGCAATTGAGCTCGTTACCAAGCCAACTGGCCTGAATATTACAGGGCCCATGCCATGTTGGCATTAGCATGGAGACAGGAATGAGAATTGGCCATTTTTAAAAGAACTCTGTGTGGGAGGTGGGAAGGAAGGGAGGGGCAAATCATTTGGAGGACGACCTGTGTGCATCAGGGGCACCCACCACCCCAACTTTGTTCTTCCTCCCCACCTGGCCTCAAATTCACTCACCCCTCCCCCCATCACACCTCGATCCCTCCCCATCCAAAACCCAGGATTTACCTGCGTTCAGAATCCATGGTTATCTTCACCCCTGAGGCCTCCTTTCAGTCCCCACTGTGCCCAACACTCAGCTCTGGAACTGCTGGGAAAAATCAGACTGGCCGGCAGCTCTCAAAAGGAGGGATTTCCTCCCATGGAGGGGCAGAAGCCCCACTCTCTGCTCGTTTAGCCTGCAGGCAGGGCATTGTCCATTGTGGGGCAAGGTGAGCTTTTTTATTTTAAAAAGTCGGTCGGCTGACACCCAATCTTTGCCACGGGGGGGAAGGGAAGCAAAAATGCATCCCCGTGAAATTCGGCCGTAAACATAGTGCGCAATCAAAACATCACCCGGATGCAGCATCGCGTGTTGTAACTTTACCCAATCTTGCGAAACATCTACGTTTTTGCCCAGCATTTTCTGCTTCTTTAAACATTAAAATGGAAGCAATAAATAAGTAAAGGTGCAAAGAGAAATTTTACCTATAGCTTCAGAGCTCTGAAGTTCATAACAGAAAAATTATAGGGTAACGTTACATTTCTAACACTTCTTCAAAGAAAGCAAAGGTTGCTTGGCAGTAAAAAAAAGTGCCACTCAATTTAAATAGTGTAGGTAGTGAGAGCCAAACATTTCATGTTCATCAACATTTGTTCAGGCATTGCAGCCTTTATTTGATGGAGGGAACAAGGATAATTGCACTGTGTATCCTGTACAGTTGAAAACCCACCTTTATTATTCTCAACCTCTCAGTCTCATTACCTGCTTTTGCCAGCCTTCTAATCTCCTGCACAAAATTCACCACAATTATTTTCTTTTTTAAAATGTGGAGAAGATACCTTTCTGTGCTGTTCAAATGGGAACTAAACTGGGCAACAATGCTTTCAGGGCAAGGAAAAGGATTAAGCGTGTACTTACCTTTTATCATTAACTTTTATGTTCCTTGACGGGAAGTTACTCCCCCACTGAGAATTAACGAGGAAATGAGCATAAAAAGCACAGAGAGACGTCAAGATAGAAAAATGTAAGTTGGCCACTGCTGTCAACTAAGAGCCCTTGAGTTAGTGGCTGATTGCTGCCCATTTCCACCTGATGCAAACCATTAGGCTACTTTATTCCCTCGTGCTAGTTTTCTCTGTTATTGCGAGTTCAACTGTCATAATGAGAAACGACTGCAGGGTTCAACTGTTCTGTTAAGGTTTAATGATTACGTGGAGTAATCACTTGTTGATTGGCTTGAATTTTTCGTATCCTCGTCGCCAGAATAACATTACCAGAATTCCCTTACGATTCATGAGCTCGGTTTTGTGCATTTTTAGATTTCAATATTTTCTCATCCGTAAGTTGGATTCGAGAGGGAACAAAAGAACAGATGTAGGCCATTCAGACCCTTGAGCGGCCAAGAGACGGGTGAGGTGATTGCAGATGAGTTGGTTGTACTTTTGTACTTGGTTGGTTCTACTCTTTAGATTCAGGAATTGCACCTTTGGATTAGAATTTAGCAAATGCCTCTATTATTTAATAAGTGAGGTGGGGGGGGGAGGAAATATCAAACTGCAGGCCCATCAGGTTTGGTAAAACTACTGGAATCCATTATCAGGTGCACACTGATTTAGCACTCGGATAAGTATGAGCTGATTAAAGCAGCTGAAAGGAAGGATGTGAAGGCTGGGTCATGTCTAACTAACCTCACTGAATTTATGGATCTACTTTTGGATGCTGTCTTCTTGAACTTCCAAAGGCATTTGGTAAGGTTCTACACAAGACAATTACTAGCAAAAAGAAAAGCACTCAGAATTGAAGGTAACCACGGGTAGCAATTGGTTAGAAGGTAGAAACAAGATATTGCAGAGGAAAGAAATTCAATCCAATGACAAGCAGTGATCTCCACCAATGTGAACTTGGGCCTCAGTGAATAAAGAAATGCCAGACTTGTTAGATGCATACTTAATATTCACTTACACGGAAGAGGAAGACGAAGAGGACAAAATACCAGGGACAGAATTTTCCATTGTGAGGGGTGGGGAGGGGGTGGAGAGCAGGTGTGGGCCCGATTGGCGCCTGCGATCGGGTCCACGCTGCCATTTTACGTGGGTGGGCCAATTAAGGCCCGCCCAGTATATTTGCCAACTCCCCTGGATAGCGGGAGTGTGTAGGTGGCAGCGGGCGTGCACAGACCACCCAGTCCAATGGCCACCCAGTGGCCTGTTTGAAGGAAGGAGTGGCAGCCTCCTGTAGGCTGGTGACAATGGCCAGTTCGAGGGTGCACCACAGGGGGTGAGCTGAGCAGGGCACGCTGGAGGGAAGGGCAAAGGAGCAGAGCAGGCTGCGGTGTAGGCCAGCGGGGGAGGGTGATGGTGCCAATGTGCCCCTTTCTTTCCAGATGACTGGCTTGCTGCCCTCCTCGAGGAGGTGGCAGCACGACAGGAGGTGTTGGTCCCCCAGGATGAGAGGAGGAGGCCCCCCCCCAACATGGTGAAGCGTGCCTGGGAGGAGGTGGCGGAGGTGGTGAGCTCCCACGATGTGGTGCGACTGACCTGGATCCAGTGCCATAAGCGCTTCAACGATTTGTTGCGCTCTGGAAGGGTGAGGACAATGTTGGCATCGGGCATTTAACCCAGCAGGTAGCCTTAGTCTTTGAGGCCTCCCCCCCCTCACCTAAGTCTTACTGTAAGGTGGCTGTTGTGGGGGGTTGGGAGCAGGCATACTATCTTTGTGTAGCTGATCAGCAGTAGCGGGGAGATGAGGCACTGGAGCCATCCATCCAGTCGGGCTGGAGCACTGAGGAACCCCGGCACCTGGGAGTGTCTGAAGATGTAGGTGTCGTGGGAGCTGCCTGGGTACCTTGCACAGACTTGTAGAATCAGCATCCTGTGGTCACACACTATCTGCACGTTCATGGTGTGGAAGCCCTTCCTGTTGATGAAGGCACCGGGCTCACCTCCTGGCGCCTTGATGGCCACATGTGTACAGTCTATAGCACCCTGGACACGGGGGAAGCCAGCAATGGCCACAAAGCCTCTGGCTCGCTGTGTCTGGCTGGCCTCGTCCCAGCGGAAGTTGAGGAAGGTCAATGCCCGTCTGAACAGAGCGTCTGTAACCTGCTTGACACAAGTGTGGACAGCTGATTGGGAGACACCGCAAAGATCACCCACCGAGCCCTGGAAGAAGGCAGAGGCATAGAAGTTGAGGGCAGCTGTGCCTTTCAGAGCCACTGGCATGGGGTGTCCACCCACAGTTAGGGGAGATCTCAGGCCCAATCATCTGACAGATATAATTGACTGTCTCCCTTGAGAGACGGAGCCTTCTTCGGCACTACACCTCAGTCATATTGAGGTAGCTGCTTCACCACCTGTATACCCTGGCAGCAGGATAGTGGCGTCTTCTGTGGTCCCTTCCACCTTGGACTACCTCTTGACCCTGGGCCCCTTGTGCCTGCGCCTGTCCTCCCAAAGGTGGCTCTCCTGGAGGCTGCATGTGCACTCCTGGCCTCCTCCCCCTTCTAGCCCTCCCTTCCTCCTCAGAGGAGCTGCCTCCAATGGACATGTCAGAACCCATACCCAGGCTAAAGGGAGGCCTCTGGAAAGCTGCAGGCCCGATAAAGATTCCTGACTGAAGAGAGCTGACTTTAAGGTTCAAAGTACAGAGAAAGCTGCTGGAATTCATTCTGAACTGCTACAGGTCACATAGGCAAGTTTAAGATACTTTCTGCAATAAACACTTCACAGAGCAGATTGACGACCCCACTGAGCTCTCTTATCCCGCCCGTGGATGAGGTTCATAGAAAAATCTCTTACCCGCCTGCCCATTGCGCTCGTGCACTGACCTGAAGATCACACGGGCGCCAAAAAAAATCACTGTTGATTGACGAATTAAGGGCCTGAACTAACCCATTAATTAATGGTGGGCACGTGTCAAACTTCATCGCGCACCCGCCCAGCGAAACATCGCCCGCCCGGAGTCACCATGCGTCATTTTACACGAGGGACCCTGTCCCCCCACACCCCAAACTGAAAATTCTGGCCCCAAGAGCACAAGAAGTCAAAGGGAAGGAAGGAGCTTATTGGATCTAATGGGGGAAAATGGCAATGGTGAAGATATTAGGGCTTAAAATAGACATTTCCAAGACTCAACAGTTTCAACCTGAGGGCATTAAAAGGCATAAGTGAAGAAATTACAGCAGTATTAGTCATAATTTTCAAGCTTCCTGGATGCAGGAATTGTGCGTTAGGTTGCAAAATTGTAAATTTCACTGCTAGTTAAGCATTGGAGGTAAACAAAAAGGAAACCAAAAAAACCTGTCAGTTTAACCATCAGTTATAGGGACACGTGATGGGCAATTTATACTGCCTGGCTTTACAGAATTGTGTATTTGTGTGCCATTGTTTAAATGCAATTATAGGCAAACATGGTTCAATCCCATTAACACCTTAAAGGGAATGACAGGAATGTACAGAATGGACAATATCAGGAAAGACTATTGCACCATCCGATTGGTCCCAGTGAAAATGGGCTCAAATTAAATGTTGCTTTCACCTAGAAGTCACAACAATTCATCAGTATGTTTCAAGTCAAGGTTGTGTTTCCAAAATCATAATACTTGAAATAAGAATACACATTAGAAATAAAGGTTCAGCCCATTATTTGCAACTTTTATCTGGATTTATGGTCGATTAAATCATGGATTACTTCAAATTCCTGGAAAATGGCGGAACAAATAATACACACATTCTCTATGGGGAGAGTCATAAACAAGATATATAAAGGATTATCCACAGCAACACAAATATACTATAGGGAAATCCATACATTTGTTCAATCATATACTAAACAACTTCTAGAAATACATGTTCCCACATTAATAAAGGCAAGTTTGAATTTTTTTTAAAAAAATATCCATTTTGTTCAAAATAATTTAGCATTTATATGAAAGTTACTGCATAGGTCATAATATTGAGCTGCTGATATAAAAATACCTTCAGCAGCACTTAGCAAATATTGTTACGAACAGTTAATCATTGGGGACAGTTTCTGTAGAGATGAGTGCAAACTGCTTCTAATACTTGCTGATAAAGCTGCCAAACCTTCTTTCTTTCATTATCAAAAATGTAACTCATTTAACAGAAATTGAACTCCTGACCTGCATATAGCAAGCTTACAAATTGTTTGAGCTACTGGGCTAATCTAGGAACTGTACAAAGACTTATTTTCTTGGTGCTTTCTGATTGCCAAATTTGGCAAACTTATTAATTCCTGTTTAAAAGCAGGCAACTGAGCTCCTGGATGGGGGGAGCTGGGGGGGGGGGGGGGTGGGGAGAAGTGAACTGCAGTCACCCTTACTAACTGAGGACATTCGACTCAAAGAAACCTATTTTACTATTTAAATATCCAATTTCCGTCAATAGACCAGAATGATTCATTTCACTTCACGATACATGAAGCATTTCTAGCACATCAAAAATGGGTATTACATGCACTATCCTTTACCCAGCATTACTTTTTTTCAGAAAAATATACTTTATTCATAAAATATCTGAAAGAACATTGCAAAATATTTCAAAATGGCCATCACAAAAAGTGCAATCAGGTCACACATGGATCACGAGGCTTTCTTGAGTCAAAAAAAGAGTAAGTTTATTGGTTACTAAAACCCAAGGAAAATAATCAAAATGCAACACACATACACACAGATCAGAAATGAGAAGTTAAGAGTCCAAATAGAAGTTTAAAAAAAATACAAACCAGTCTTTGCCTTGTCCGTGATGCATAGATGGTGGTACAATGAATATTACAGTCATTTCAATATGGTCATTGCAGACAGTCAGAGAGTGCAATGGTATTGGAGTTATCGACATACGTCATGTTGTACTCTGAAGTGCTTCAACACAATTATGATACATTTAATATTCACTACATACTGTCTTTGTGAGCCGTACAGCCCAAGGAGTCTATGCAATTCCCAGACCCTCGGTGCACTATGGCAGAAAGGTCTTAGACAGCGACCCTTCCCCATTGCACCTCTGCAGCGGCTACCCCAAGCTTTAGTGCATCCCTCAGCACATAGTCCTGGACCTTGGAATGTGCCAGTCTGCAACACTCTGCCGGGGCACTATCCTTTACCCAGCATGTCATATCAAAATGTTTCAATCTAAATGTTTAAACATATGATCTATGCACCCTAATGACTGAAGGTCAAGTTCACGCAGGTCTCCTCACAGTCATGCTCTAGAACTGGTAAACTGTCTGTGTAAATCTTCTGTCAGCCAATAGGCCTGTCTTTATTTTGAATGCAAAATTTAAAGGTATGCAGCTGGAACAGGTGAAACTTGCTCCACAAAGTAACTTAGTGACCAGCGTTTATAATTATATATGAAAGTCAACAAGGAAAAGCCAAATGAGAAATATCTGCATCGTTGTTTACAATAGTAAGTGCCAAAAGGAAAGTGAAACCACCAAAAACCATGCCAATAGAAAGTAAGGTGCACTTGTCCTACACAAGATTTTAAAATGTACAATTGTACTTGCTTTTGTGTATTTCAGCATATTTAGGCCCCATTGCATCCAAGGAAGCAGCCTGTTTTTTGACCTTTGCCAATGTCAATAATTTTTCGGTGGTTGGCATGCGTTATTGTAAGAAATGTGAATCTTCTTATACTCTGCCCTGCCAAGAAATCTGGTGGTTGGCCATGGCACTATTGGTAGCACACTTGCTTCTGAGTCAGAAGGATCAAGCTCCCAATGCAGAAGCATGAGCACACTCCAGTGTAACACGGAAGCATTGGAGGTGCTGTCTCTCAGGCACGTAGTTGGACTGAGACACCTTCTAGCCTGTAAAAGATCCTGAAGAACAAGGGAGTTTTATCAAGAACAAAAACAGAATTACCTGGAAAAACTCAGCAGGTCTGGCAGCATCGGCGGAGAAGAAAAGAGTTGACGTTTCGAGTCCTCATGACCCTTCAGCAGAACTGAGTAATATTAGGAGAGGGGTGAAATATAAGCTGGTTTAAGGTTGGGGGGGGGGGGTGTGTGGGGGGAGAGAAGTGGGTGGGGGTGTTGTAGGGACAAGCAAGCAGTGATAGGAGCAGATAATCAAAAGATGTCACAGACAAAAGAACAAAGAGGTGTTGAAGGTGGTGATATTATCTAAACAAATGTGCTAATTGAGAATGGATGGCAGGACACACAAGGTACAGCTCTAGTGGGGGTGGGGTGGAAAGACTAACAGGGCATAAAAGGTATAGATTTAAAAATAATGGAAATAGGTGGGAAAAGAAAAAGCTATATAAATTATTGGAAAAAACAAAAGGTGGGGGAAGAAACAGAAAAGGGGTGGGGATGGAGGAGGGAGTTCAAGATGTTGAATTCAATATTCAGTCCGGAAAGCTGTAAAGTGCCTAGTCGGAAGATGAGGTGCTGTTCCTCCAGATTGCATTGAGCTTCACTGGAACAATGCAGCAAGCCAAGGACAGACATGTGGGCAAGAGAGCAGGGTAGAATGTTAAAATGACAAGCAACAGGGAGGTTTGGGTCATTCTTGCGGACAGACCGCAGGTGTTCTGCAAAGCGGTCGCTCAGTTTACGTTTGGTCTCTCCAATGTAGAGGAGACTACATTGGGAGCAACGAATGCAGTAGACTAAGTTGGGGGAAATGTAAGTGAAATGCTGCTTCACTTGAAAGGAGTGTTGGGGCCCTTGGACGGTGAGGAGAGAGGAATTGAAGGGGCAGGTGTTGCACCTTTTGCGTGGGCATGGGGAGGTGCCAAAGGTGGTTGTGGAGGAGTAGGGGGTGATGGAGGAGTGGACCAGGGTGTCCTAGAGGGAACGATCCCTACGGAATGCCGACAGTGGGGGTGAAGGGAAGATGTGTTTGGTGGTGGCATCATGCTGGAGTTGGCGGAAATGGCAGAGGATGATCCTTTGAATGCGGAGGCTGGTGGGGAGATAATTGAGGACAAGGGGGACCCTATCATGTTTCTGGGAGGGAGGGGAAGGCGTGAGGGTTCAAGTGAAGCAGCATTTCACTTGCATTTCCCCCATGAGGGCGGATGCGCGGGAGATGGGCCGCACACGGTTGAGGGCCCTGTCAACTACCGTGGGTGGAAAACCTTGGTTAAGGAAGAAGGAGGACATGTCAGAGGAACTGTTTTTGAAGGTAGCATCATCAGAACAGATGTGACGGAGGCGAAGGAACTGAGAGAATGAGATGGAGTCCTTACAGGAAGCGGGGTGTGAGGAGCTGTAGTCAAGGTAGCTGTGGGAGTCGGTAGGCTTGTAATGGATATTGGTGGACAGTCTATCACCAGAAATTGAGACAGAGAGGTCAAGGAAGGGAAGGGAAGTGTCAGAGATGGACCATGTGAAAATGATGGAGGGGTAGAGATTGGAAGCAAAATTAATAAATTTTTCCAGGTCTCGATGAGAGCATGAAGCAGCACCGGAGTAATCATCGATGTACCGGAGAAAGAGTTGTGGAAGGAGGCCGGAGTAGGACTGGAACAAGGAATGTTCCACATACCCCATAAAGAGACAGGCATAGCTGGGGCCCATGCGGATACCCATAGCCACACCTTTTATTTGGAGGAAGTGAGAGGAGTTAAAGGAGAAATTGTTCAGTGAGAGAACAAGTTCAGCCAGATGGAGGAGAGTAGTGGTGGATGGGGATTGTTCGGGCCTCTGTTCAAGGAAGAAGCTAAGGGCCCTCAGATCATCCTGGTGGGGGATGGAGGTGTAGAGGGATTGGAATTCCATGGTGAAGAGGAAGTGGTTGGGACCAGGGAACTGGAAATTGTTGATGTGACGTAAGGTGTCAGAGGAATCATGGATGTAGGTGGGAAGGGACTGGACAAGGGGAGAGAGAAGGGAGTCAAGATAATGAGAAATGAGCCCTGTGGGGCAAGAACAGGCTGACATGATCGGTCTGCCGGGACAGTTCTGTTTGTGGATTTTGGATAGGAGGTAGAAGCGGGCCGTCCGAGGTTGGGCGACTATCAGGTTGGAAGCTGTGGGAGGAAGATCTCCAGAGGAGATGAGGTCAGTGACAGTCCTGGAAACAATGGCTTGATGTTCAGTGGTGGGGTCATGGTCCAGGGACAGGTAGGAGGAAGTGTCTGCGAGTTGACACTCAGCCTCCACGAGGTAGAGGTCAGTGCGCCAGACAACAACAGCACCACCCTTGTCAGCGGGTTTGATGACAATGTTGGGGTTGGACCTGAGAGAATGGAGTGCAGTAAGTTCAGAGAGAGAGACAGATTAGAATGGGTGAGAGGAGCAGAGAAATTGAAACAACTAATGTCACGCCGACAGTTCTCAATGAAAAGATCAAGAGAAGGTAAGAATCCAGAGGGAGGGGTCCAGGTGGAGGGAGAATATTGGTGGTGAGTAAAAGGATCTGTTGAACGGGGAGAGGACTCCTGCCCAAAGTAGTGAGTATAGAGACGAAGACGGTGGAAGAAGAGTTCAGCATCATGCCGAGCCCGAAATTCATTGAGATGAGGGCGTAAGGGTATGAAACTAAGTCCTTTGCTGAGCACTGAATGTTCAACGTCGGAGAGGGGAACATCAGGGGGTATAATGAATACACGGCTCTCTTGCCCACATATCTGTCCTTGGCTTGCTGCATTGTTCCAGTGAAGCCCAACGCAAACTGGAGGAACAGCGCCTCATCTTCTGACTAGGCACTTTACAGACTTCTGGACTGAATATTGAATTCAACAACTTTAGATCTTGAACTCCCTCCTCCATTCCCACCCCCTTTCCGTTTCTTTCCCCTTCCTTTTGTTTTTTCCAATAATTTATATAGATTTTCCTTCTCCCACCTATTTCCATTATTTTTAAAACTATACCTTTTATGCCCTGTTAGTCTTTCCACCCCACCCCCACTAGAGCTGTATCTTGTGTGTCCTGCCTTCCATTCTTAATTAGCACATTCGTTTTTGATAATATCACCACCCTCAACACCTCTTTGTTCTTTTGTCTGTGACATCTTTTGACTATCTGCTCCTATCACTGCTTGCTTGTCCCTATAACCACCCCCCCCCCACCATCACCACTCACTTCTCTCCCCCCATACCACGCCCCCCCCCCCCCCACCCACCTTAAAGCAGCTAATATTTCACCCCTCTCCTAATATTACTCAGTTCTGCTGAAGGGTCATGAGGACTTGAAACGTCAACTCTTTTCTTCTCCGCCGATGCTACCAGACCTGCTGAGTTTTTCCAGGTAATTCTGTTTTTGTTTTGGATTTCCAGCATCCGCAGTTTTTTATTTTTATCTCTGAGTTTTATCAACGGAACTTTACCCAGTGTTCCAGTCAACTAGCATGCAAAACAGATGATCTGGTCATTTAGTGCTGTTTGTGGAACCTTGTACGCAAATTAGTTGCCTTGCTTCCTACATTACAACAGCGAAAACACTTCCAAAGTTCCTCATTGGTTGTGAATTGGTTGGCTTTGGAATCTCCTGAAGTCATGAAAGGTACTGTATTGAATAAAAACCCATTTTCCTTTGATAATGCGGTGCCTATGCTCTGTTCAACGTCTGATAACTCAACTGAGTTCATTCCGTGGAGAATCATGTACTTTCAATGCACGGTCCTGAAGATTGGTACCTCAATGTGCTGTGTTGGTGAATCTCCCCTTCTCAGACCTTTTTTTAACTCTTTGTTTAACTTACCTATTCAGGGCCTCCTAAAACAATCTCAAAGCATTAGCATTCAAGTGAGCAACTGAAAATGATCAGGATTTTTAGGACACTTGCCAACAGAATGGCATATCCATAGAAGAGGGCCCATTTTATAGCACAAAAGAAAGTGAATTGTGATGCAAGTGATTTATAACAGGACTTAAGACATTTATTATTTCCCCAAAGTTTCGCACCATGCCACTGCTACCCTCACCAAAAGTGCATTTATGTTCATTATTATTGCTCTACCCCCCCCCACCACCCCCCCACCAACCCCCCCACCCCCCACCCCTCACCTGCCATTTGGTCGTAACAAGGTTAATTTAAATGGGATCCCTTCCCCCGTGGATACCCTTTCTCAGTTCAAATGTATTTACATTTTTGAAGGAGCCAATTTAACCAGGCTTTCTTGAGTCAAAAAAAGAGTAAGTTTATGGGTTACTAAAACCCAACGAAAATAATCAAAATGCAACACACATACACACAGATCAGAAATGAGAAGTTAAGAGTCCAAATAGAAGTTTAAAAAAATACAAACCAGTCTTTGGCTTGTCCATGATGCATAGATGGCAGTACATTGCAGCCATTAAGTTGGATGATTCCAACAGACTGACTGTTTCACAGTTGGTTTGGAGACACTTGGTTCTGCAGGGTGGCTGAAAGGCTGTCCTATTTCCTTTAGATTGTGGCTTCTGCTGAGATTTGTCTTCAGCAACAGAGAAAGAGAGGTCCTTCATCTACAAGCTGCAGGGGGTGACTGACTTATTCTTCTGTTTGCTGTCACACAGGCACACACTAGCACACTACTTTTTAAACTGATTTTTCCTAGTGTGTTCTGGAATGGAACTTAACTATGACTCGCACCCAGAGTCCATGTATTTTTCATTCTCAGACCATTTACACATTGTGAGATGTAATGGATTTCAGATGTCTGCTGAGATGTGCAAATCAGTCTTTTGTCTCTGCAACCATAGGAGATTAAAGTTCAGTATTTTGCATCTTTCCTATCTCCCTTTCAAGTGTCTCTGTTTGAAGAAGGCCATGACGCTTTTCAGGTGCAAAATTCCATGTCCTCTTAGGACCAGTCGGTCAAGTATAATCCACATAGGAATTTTCCAGGAAGTGGTCACTTTACATTACCAGCCAGCTTTTGCTCAGTGTCTTTGCTTGTATTTCTTTCAAAAAAAAACCCCACAGATCTTCCTTAAAAAGTTCAAATTGCCTTTAGGTAATTGGTACCATTAGTCCACAGTCTTAACACAGAATATTGTCATCCCTACTTTTTTGTGATAACATTAGGAATAGAATATCCATAGTCATTTATATCATTTTACAATTCTATAACAAAATTATTTAAACTGCTGTCAACTAAAACAGCTGCATCTAGGTGAAACTCTACTGTATGTTATAAAGCTTTGGGTCTGTTGATAGAAAAGAAAACTTTAAGCTTTAAAATCTTCAACCTATTTATGCAGAAGTTACCCGAGAGGTAATTGATGGAGGCAAGGAAGACAAACAGCAAGTGCATTCATCACCTCAAAATGTATACTATTTATTACTACAATACCCAAAGAGCACACAAAACATAACTCCTCTAGTACACCAGGGACTAATTAGTGGAGTCTTGGTGCAGTTAAGTTTATAGGGGTATCAGAGTTGCGGCAATTGATGGAAACACAGAGCCTCGGGGAAATCGTACTGCAGCATTAATGAGATCAGATTGCCCACAATAATCAAGTTCCAGCCTCCCTGATTCAGCAAGTGACAGTCTAATTGACACCTTTACCAGAAGGTTGACAAGTTCCAGATAACAGCAGGTCACGGAGTTTCCACAGACAAAAATTGTATCCTTTGATGTTCTGCGTGAACTTTTGGATTGTCGGAAAATGTGAAGATGCAATTTCATTAGCTTTGATCCTCTAGCACAGAGTAATGAGTTATAAAGCACTGATATAGACTGGTGACGTATTCATAGTCAATCTTTGCCATGGCTATTGATTGGTCTTCTCAGTACTGAAGTTATACACCATTTGTTTGACACAGTCCAATTATCTCTATATCTTTAGCAATGTGGCTGGTATCTTTCTTACAGATCAGATAATAATGGTGGGTGATGTGACCTGCAAAGGGATTACCATTTTTGAGGACATCAACCAAGTAATCGGGCCTGCATATCCAGGTCTGCCTTGTGGAAAATTAATCTTTCCGTTATAGTCTCCCATATTTGGTTAGTAACCAGGTTATGTCAGGAGTTTGTAGAGTTTCAGTTAATATTCAAGTGGGAATATACCAGTACCTAAAATTTTAATAGATTGATTTTGAGGCTCCCATGAAAGTTGGGACAGTGTGCACCTATAACTGTGCTTTCCTAAAGCAAGCATCAAATACTGGAATATCTCAGACAGGAAAAAAGGAAAAACAGCAGAGAAAAGGAAACTAGGAAAGAGAAAAATCAAGAAATAAAGGATAGGAATAAAGAGGGAATTGTTACTTCGTTATCGGGCATTGTTCTGGGTCACAAATGAAAGATGATGCTTGCCATTATCCACCATGCTTCTGCTTTTGGGGGTGAGTCGGCACTTCAATAATATTGTGGCTAATAATCTTGCATCTAGTAGTTAGTCAATTTTTACAGCTATGGGCCAATTGGAGATGAGGACACCTCCTTGCTCAGGTGTTAAACGTGATACGAACATTTATTTGATCAGTAATCGGCCAAATCTGACAAAGCAAATAGCAGACACCAGAAAATGATAGAGGTTTAAGATTCCTCATATGGAAATTATGGAAATTGTTGACATTCTACAAATCTGAATTGTTGGTTATGAACCACAATCTCATAATTCAATGCATTTTAAGCCCAGATTTTCTCTGAGTGTGATAATAATCAACTCAGAAGATTGTTTTCCTGTTTAGTTAGGTAAAAAAAAACATGAAAACCAATTAAAACTTGGCCTTTTGATATTTAATTTCCCTATGCACTTTACAACCTATGTAGTATGCAGCATCTGATGCCAGTCCACTCAAAGCATCAAATGGCAAATCTCAATAAGTGGTGCGTTTTCCTTTTGAATTCACTTACTTTCAATACATGGGAACATAGCACTTATATTTCATCCGACAAAAGTGCTTGTAAAAAGCAAATGCTGAACTTACAAGACTTATTAAAACAAGGAAAGCTGCCACGTCCATTATATCAAAACCTCCAAGGACTTCTTGTTTCGGTCACTAAATTGTTGGCAACCACCATGAACCATCAACTAAGACTGCTGCCTCAATGATCCAAATTGTATTTTAATTCTACCTCAACCAAGCTCTCCATCGTTTTATTCTCCCCTCCACAAATGTGGAGCCCAAAAAAACTTTGATGCAGAGTTTGTCCATGGAAAATCTCTTCAATTTATTTTACTACAACAGCTTGCATTTACATAGCACCTTTAACATCCCAAGGTATTTCACAGGAGTGTTAACAAATAAAATTTGACATCTAGCCACAATGAGACATCAGGACAGCTTGATCAAAGAGGTAAGTTTTAAGGTGCATCTTAAAAAGAGGACAGAGAGGCAGAAGGATGGAGAGAGTTTTAAGGAGGACAATTCCAGAGCTTAGGGCCTAGGCAGCTGGAGACACAACTGACAAGAAATGATCTGGCAAGTACCATTTATCTTTTCCATAATCCAGGGAATTGTCCTGCAGGGGCACCCAGGAGCTGGAGGATAAGCTTTACAAAGAAAATCTGGTTGGAAATATGCAATATGAGGGAAGCAAAGATAATACTGAGCATTTTCAATAGACTACTGGGTAAGAACAAAAGGAACAGTTCTGTGAAGAGACTGATATCAGCATAGCCAAAAAACTTATAATGAAGATCAGTAGGTAGCTATGTATATTTTCTGGCACCTGCAGGTATTGCACTTGTGACTAAAAATCTCACAATGAAAGTTGTAAACTGAAACCAGGCCTATTTCTGCAGAAGGGTAGTTATGTGCAATAAACAAAAAACAGCAGAAGGTCAAAGCAATTTGGTAGGATTGTATCATTAATCATTTTATCTTTTAACAAGTACTCTCCTTTAAGGCACTTACTTGGCTGATGAACCAAAAATAACCAACTGAATTCAATAATCACAGGTTCAAGTTCCCTACAGTAAAAGCCAACCATGTGTCTCAGAGGTTTTCTAAGATGTGCCCTCATCCCTCCCTCTCTATAATCGCCTCCAGCCCCACACCTTCCTGATAATCTGTTCTCCTCTAATTTTGGCCTCTTGTGCATCCCTGATTTTAGTCGCTCTACCAATACGTAGGATTATGTCGTATATTTGGCACAGGATCAGGCCATTTGGCCCCACCAGTCCATGCAGGTGCTTCTGGCCCAAACAAGTCTCCTCTCATTTTTCCTCATCTACAGCAATCCTTGAAATCCTCTGTTCCCTTTTCCCTCAAATACATATCTAGCTTCCTCCCTTATGCATCAACTATTCATGTCAACCACTCTCTGTGGGAGCAAGTTCCACATTCTCACCATTCTTGGGGTAAAGAAGTTTCTTCTGAATTCCTATCAGATTTCTTGGTTACTATCATATATTGGCAGCCTCTAGTTATGCTCTTCCTACAATGCACCACATCAAAACCTTTCATAATGTTAAAGACAAACCTTTCATAATTTTAAAGATTGATGGTCATGTTTTCAGTTGCCTAGGCCCCAAACTCTGGAATAAAATCCCTAAACCTCTCTGTCTTTCTAATTCGCTTTCCTCCTTTAAGACATTCCTTAAAACTTCCCTCTTTGATCAAACTTTTGGGTCACCTGACCCAATATCTCCATTTGCAGCTTAATTTTATATTGATCCCGTGAAGTGCCTTGGGACATTTTTATTACCTTAAAGCTGCTATATAAATACAAGTTGCTGCATCTGCTGAGCAGTTTAGTGAGAAAGAAAAGGCACTTTGTGTGTGTCAACCAATAAAAGCTCACCTTCTCTGAGCCAATTACAGGGGCAAATTAGCATCAGAAGACATGAAGGGACAAACATGCATCCAAATGGAACAGATATAAAGTACAGTACAGGTACACGCAAGGGTCAAATGCTCAGTTTCAGAATACAAATTTATTCATATTCAATTTATTCCATTTGATTTGACCTATGTTTTTTGATAACCTCAGCAAAATTCCTGAATTTGCAGAATTTGGAGCACTTGAAGCAGCAGGGCTTGTTATTTTGGATTGGGCACAGATAGAACTTTGCTGATGCTGATCCCTCACTCCATAGCAATCTGCAACCTATAACTTTATAGGAGGTTACACAGTATTAAATAACTATGAGCAGAAGAGGAGAGGAAACAAAAGCCTAATAAAAGCTGGCTTTTAAAATGTGTGGCTCTCAAAATATTGCCTAGGTAGGAAGGATAGGCAAAGTCACAAGTCTAGACACTGAAAGCACCTTGTGTTACAACTAATCGCAGTGGTTTGAACAGTTGAGTAACTTATCTAACTCTTTGGAGAAAATATTGAACCCATTACACAATGGGTCATTGATTTCCTCAAGAATTGCACAGTTTATTCTGCTAGTGCTGATAATCACTTCCTTGTCTGAGCCTTAAACAAAGTTAGGGTAGCATATGAGCCTTGAGTTATATACACTGGGGAGGGGAATCAACCTTGATCTCCCCGTTTATCTCAATACCTTTTCGACATCGTTCACCATGAACTTGAGAGCTGACCAATTCCCGCTCTCCACTGTGAAATGCCATAGTGAAAAGTTCCTTAATAGGACATACATTTAAGGAAACCCAAATGGGTTACAGGCTAAAAACGGTTTCTTTTTCAATGGAGAAAACAACATATTGTCAATTTAGTCAACACTTGGATCAACATTTAAACATCAATTGTGTCCATTCTGCTCATTCATTCAAAATGGGAGAGAATAATCGCCGACTCCATCTCATGTCATGCAAAAGTAAACAGCAAATTAAATAAAGTAGGGAGCACTTAGATGTGGTGATACCTCCTCCAGGAAAGAGCTTCTGATTCAGTCACGTTCACCATCCATACTTTTAATGAAATATTCAGTAGAAACCAGATAGTACTTAGCTGTCTGAGTGACAGAGTGACAATAATGCAGCTCAATTTCAACATCCAGGCACTTCACAAACATTGGAAACAGTGCCACAACCTTGAACAATAGTATCCTGGGACATAGAACAATCGTGTCATCCTAAGTTATCAATTTTAGGGGATGAGGGAAGAAAGCGTGAAAGGAATTGAGGTAGCAGGTTGAAGTAGACAAATGCACGTGTGAAGGTACAAAAATATCAAATATGCGGTTATAAAATCAAAATATTGCAGATGCTGGAAATCTGAAATAAAAACAAAAAAAAACTGGCAATACTCAAGTCTGGCAGCCTCTGTGGAGAGAAACTGAGTTAATGTTTCAGGTTGAGATGACTTTTGTCTCCACAGGTGATGCTTAACCTGTCAAATACATGGTTATTCAATCAAGAGGAATTCACATCGAATGTATAATAAACTACACTACTTCAGACATTGGAAAGTTGATAGATGCATTCAAATTATTTAATTTTGGGAAGACATTGGTATAGTGGTATCACATGATTAGTAATCCAGGCGCCCAGGCTAATGCTCAGCAGTGGGAGGATGGAACGGTCATGGGTTCAAATCTCACCAAGGCAGCTGGTGAAATTTAAATTCAATTAATAAGTCTGGAATATAAAGCCAGTCTCAGCAATGGTAGCCATGACAACTATCGTCAATTGTTGCAAAAACCCATCTGGTTCACTATTGTCCTTTAGGGAAGGAAATCTGCCTTCCTTACCTGGTCTGGCCTACATGCAACTCCTGACCCACAGCAATGTGGTTGACTCTTAACCACCCTCTGAAATGGCCTAGCAAGCCAATCAGTTCAAGGGCAATCGGGAGTGGATGACAAATGCTGACCTTGTCAGCAACACCCACATCCCATGAAAGAAAGAAAAAATATATAACCTATAACTCCAAGTGTTAGATTAAAATCGATGACATTATACTAGCTGCATAAATCGGTATCATTTTAAAAACGATCACTAGAATAAAGGATAATTCAGAGCTAGTAACAAACACTGACAAAATGATAAATCTTTGCTTCATTTGTCAACATCTGTCTTTTCCATCATTCATTTTTCTTTTTGTCTCATTTATTTCACTTGTTCTCTACATTCAGCTTCTTAACTCATTTCCTCTGCACCCCTTATCGAGTGAAGTGTCTTCATTCATCTGCTCTCTCACACACACTGAGTTTTACTGCTGTTCTTTTCTTTAAAAAAACTGTGGTTTGCTTTTTCCTCTTTTACGTGTGGTTTTATTTTAATGCATTCATGGGATATGTGTGCATCACTGACAAGGCCAACATTTATTACCCATCCTTACATGCCCTTAAAGGTGGTGGTGAGCCACCTTCTTGAACTACTGTAGGTCGTGTGGTGTAGGTACACCCACAGCGCTGGTAGAAAGGGAATTCCAGGATTTTGACCCAGTGACATTGAAGGAATAGCAATATAGTTCCAAGTCAGGATAGTGTGTGGCTTAGAGGGGAACTTGCAGGTGGTTGTTTTCCCATACGTCTGCTGCCCTTGTCCTTATGGGTGGTAGAGGTCATGTGTTTGGGAGGTACTGTTAAAAGAGCCTTGGGAAGTTGCTGTTGAAAGTCTTGTGGACAGTACAAACTGTTGCCACTGTGCACTGGTGGTGGAAGAAGTGAAAGTTTAAGGTGATGGAAGACCGGGTGCCAATCAAGAGGTCAACTTTGATTTGATGTGGCTTCTCGAGTGTTGTTGGAGATGCACTCATCCAGGCAAGTGGACAGTATTTCGTCAAACTCCTGATGTGTGCCTTGTAGATGGTGAACAGACTTTGAAGGGGCCAGGTGTTGAGTTAGCTAGAATAGCTAGCCTTTGTTCTGTTCTTGTAGTCACAGTATTGATTTTTTCATTTAATTTTAAATTTATTTTTCAAACATATGCACTCATGTTAATTCTAACCTTTAGTGCCACAGTCCCTTTCTTAATAGAGGCATTCAAATCTCACAAACAGCTGTCTTTCCTCACAAATAACTGAGCTGATATTATTGCTAAACTGAGTATGAAGAACACCTTACTTTCCCTCAATACATAAATATTAACAGTAATACTACAAAATAAAGGATAGGATTGACAGTTAACAAGATAAGAGTGTAGATCATTCCTACGTTAGAGCAAAACTCCATTTCAGTGAACAACTTTATTGTTCTTCCAGCCAAGGCTAAAAGCTGCAAGTTCTACTTCAATTAATGATTGTGCCACTTTGGCACATTGATCACCTTTATATCCCAAGCGGTCAGTTTCTATAATCACGACTGCAGAAAAATATATGCCCAGACTTTTCAATTTAAAATGGAAACCCTTAGAAATGAAAGGGGGTAGACAAAGGGAAAAGTACAAGAAAGAAAATCAATACAAAATAAAACACCAGATGTGAAACACAATCAGAACAGAAAATATATGTTTTTTAAAAATAGAACTGTTTGATACCTTCATTGCAGTAAAATACTAACACAAAACACATCCACACCATTTAAAGGCAGAATCAATGAAAACTAAGAGAGTAAATTTTTATGGCAACTTATCACATTGCTCAGAGATGCCTCAAAGTACATCACCTGCAAAATGGTGCAGCTATTTTGTACACAGGCACAATTTCACCAGCAGCAAGGTGTGACTGGTCAAACCGTTTTGGCGTTATTGTTCTTCAGATCGTGCCATGGAGACAATGTTCCCACCAAGCCGTGTGGACACCATCTCCATGTTGTGGACATGGAGTGTGGACACCATGTGGACATGGACATGTGTGGACACCATCTCCATGTTGGCCCCTGTAGATTATCGCTCAGACACAGCTGTGTAAATGTATTTCGTGTCCACGCACTTAAACAAATCACATGTGTACAACAACAAAAGTTAGCGGGACTGTTGCATGGGGACTTTTAACATCCAGCCACTTAATGTCTCATCTGAAAGACTGTGTCACAGAGAAATGCAGTTGCCCTTCAGCCTACGTAATGAGTTCGACTTGGCACAAAAAAATCCTGAATCAAAGGCAGGAATACCACCAGCTGAGCCAAGTTGTCACAGAGAAGTATCTGGCAAAGGACAAGCCTTCCAACCTTGAAATGGGAACTCATTGAATATGCATCTCTCTAAGAAGGACATCTCAAGCACAACCAAAACGTTTAGCCCAGGTCGTTAGTGAACTTTGTTGCAATGGAATCTGAACCGAGAACCAGAAAGAACCCAGGAGTTTGCTATAGAACACAGGACTTGGGAGCAGAAGTAGGCCATTCAGCCAGCTTACTCTGCCATTCAATAAGATCATGGCTGATCTGTTTGAGGTCTCCACTCCACTTTGCCATTTGCTCCCCATTACCCTGATCTCCCTGGTCTATCAAAAATCTTGTAATTTGCATTGAGTAAATTTAATGACACAGTCTCCGTTGCTATTTGGGGAACAGAATTCCACATACCAGAGAAAAAAAGTTCTCCTCGTCTCTGTCTTAAACAGTAGATCTCTTATTCTTAAACTGTGTCCCCTGGTTCTAGTCACTCCCACAAGCGGAAACATCCTCCGGGTATCCACCCTATCAAATCCCCTCAGGATCTTATATGTTTCAATAAGACCACCTCTCATTCTTCTAAACTCCAATGGGCACAGGCCCAGCCTGCTCAACTTTCTTCATAAGATAAATCCCTGATCCCAGGAATGAGTCAAGTGAACCTTCTCTGAGCTGCTTCCAACAGAATTATATCTCTTCTCAAATAAGGAGACCAATGTTGTACACAGTATTCCAGATGTGGTCTCACCAAGGCCCTGCACAGCTGCCTTAAAACTTCCCTACTTTTATATTCCATTCCCCTTGCAATAAAAAATCCATTTGCCTTCCTAGTCACTTGCTGTACCTGAATACCAACTTTTTCTGATTCATGTACCAGGACACCTAGATCCTTCTATGCCACCACATTCTGCAACCTCTATCCATTTAAACAATATACTGTTTTTCCATTCTTCCTGTCAAAGTGGACAAGTTCACAGTTTCCCACGTTATACTCCATCTGCCAAATTTTTGCCCACTAACTTAACCTGACTATAACCCTTTGCCGACTCTCTACCTTCCCTTGATAACTCACTTTTCTACCTACCTTTGTGTCATTGATAAAGTTAGCTACCACACATTTGGTCCTTTCATCCAAATCATTGATGTAGATTGTAAATAGGAGGCTCCAAGCAGCACTGATCCATGGCACTCCACTCGGTAGAGCATGCCAAACCTGAAAAAGACCCGGATATCCCTACTCTCTGCTTCCTGTCAGCTAACGAATCCTTTATCCATGTAATCTTATTTTGTGTAGCAACCTTTGACGTGGCACCTTATCAAATGCCTTCTAGCTGAAGATAAACCCACCACAGGCAGGGTGTACTAGAAAGACTGGCTATGTTTAGAGTAGGTGAGTCTCTTGGCCCAGATAGCTTGCATTTCAAGCTGCTGAGGGAAGCGAGGATGCAAATAGATGAAGGGCTTGCCACAATCTTCTAACCTTCTCCAGATACTTGGGGCACGGACAGTGCAGAGGATTGGACAGTGGCAAATGTGGCACCCTTATTCAAGAAAGGGTGTAAAGGCATCCTAGTCACTACAGACCAGTCAGTTTAACATCAGTGGTGGGTAAGGTTTTAGACACAATAATCAGAGAAAAATTAACAGGCGTTTGGAGAGGTTTGAGTTAATTAAGGAGAGCCAGCATGAACTTGTAAAAAGCAGATTGTGTTTGACGAACCTACTTGAATTTTTGGATGATGTAACAGAGAATATTCATGAAGGGAATGCAATGGCTGTTGTCTAAATGGATTTGAAGAAAGGATTTGACGAAGTACCACAGAAAAGGCTGGTTAACAAAACTGAGGCTCATGAAATAGGAGGATCAGTGTCAGCTTGGATTAAAAAAATTGGTGTAAGAACAGAAAGCAGCCATCATTCTTTTCAACCTTGAGGGTGGTAGACAGTGGTGTTCCCCAAAATTTCAAAATTTGCCAATCTTGGAGGTGTGGCAGAGAGTGAGGAATATACCAATTGATTGCAGCAGGCATAGATAGGCCAACGGAATGGGCAGACAAATAGTAGATGAAATGTAATACAGAGGAGTCGGAGGTTATGCCTTTTTTCAGAAGGGAAAGGGAGAGGCCATATATACTTAATGGCTCGCTTCTAAAGAATGTACAGGGACAGACAGACCTGGGAGTGCACTATATAAATCTTTGAAGGTAGCAGGACATATTGAGAGAATGGTTAGCAAAGTATATGGGATCCAGAGCTTCATAAGGCATTCAGTAAAAAAATAAGTGACGTTATGCTGAACCTTTATAACACTCTGGTTAGGTCACAACTAGACTGTTGCATCCCATTCTGGTCACCATTTAGGAAGGATCCTTTTATTCTTTCATGGGACATGGGCATTGTTGATAAGGTGATCATTTGTTGCCCATCACTTTGCCTTGAATTGAGTGGCTTGCTAGGCCATTTCTGAGGGCAATTAAGAGTTAACCACATTGCTGTGTATCTGGAGTCACATGTAGGCCAGACCAGATAAGAATGACAAATTTCTTTCCCTAAGGGATGGATTTTTATGACAATCGACAATGGTTTTCATGGTCACCAGTACTGACCCTAGCTTTATATTCCAGATTCATTAATTGAATTCCACTACGGTGGGAATTGAACCATTGTCCCCAGAGCACAAGTCTGGGCCTCTGGATTACAAATCCAGTTACCACTACATCACATCTTCCTGAGGATGTGAGGGACCTCGAGAGGGTGCAGAGTAGATTGAACAGAATGGTTCCATGGATGGTAGAATTTAGTTACAAGGTTAGAGTAGAGAAGGTAGGGTTGTTCTACTTGGAGCAAAGGAGATTGACGGGAGATTTAATAAAGATGTACAAGATTATGACGGATTTAGATAGGGTAGCCAAAGAAAAGCTGTTCCCATTAGCTCACAGTACAAGGAATAGGAGTCATTGATTTAAGATTTGGGGCAAGCGATATGGGATTGGGGGGGGGGGGGAAATGTGAGAATGAACATTTCTTTCACTTAGCAAGTTGCAATGATCTGGAACTCACTGCCTATGAGGGTTCTGGAAGCAGAGAGGATCAATGATTTCAAAGAAAATTGGATGGGCACTTGAGGAAAATAAACTTGCACGTTACAGGGATAGATTGGGAGGATGGGACTGACTGCATTGTTCTGTTGATGATCAAATGGCCTCCCTTGCGCTGTAATAACTCTAGGCCTCCTTGACAACTCATCAACTGAGTGACTCATCTTCAGCTGGGAAATCTATTGTTTAAAACATTCTTTTAAATAGAAAACATTTTTTTTAAACCCAGGAAAATACTTAAAATAATCTCTCCCCTGGGTTATCTTCCTCTAAGTAGAATATTTTCTATTTTTCAATCCGTTGGTAAAAAAAAATAGCTTTTTTTACGAGGAGCAGATTTTGCAAAGGATCTCCCGGATCATCAATATTGGAGAGAAAGGTAGGAACGTGTGAACACTATGATAAAAAATACAGCTTCTTCCTAATGTTGGTGAGAAAAAACATTCCCAAAACAAGTGTCCTGATTTAGAGGAAGCCATTGAAAAATTGCTCTCCCAATGGTGAATTAGAAGGTTCATTGCATTGCCAATATGAGAAAATCCATAATGATTAACTCACTAAACTGTCACCTGATCAATTCCTAGATGTTGTTGCTTGCTGCTCTGAAAAGCTAATGATCTAACCTCCTGGCATATATGGGGAAGATGGGGAAGGGTGAGCACAATGAGAATGATATTGCATGCAAGTATAAATTGAATATAGAAATCCTGTAGACCACTAAACAAAAATTTCTTCATCTGGAACTTGAGGAACCTGAATATATAAATCAACTTTTCCACATGCAAGTAGGCTCTTTCCACAAGTACCTTATCCTTCCTAATCTGCTCATCTCGACAAAATTAAATTCATTACGCTTTTCAGTCCAATCCAACTATAAATGGTTCTTATGATGAGGTGGATGATTCTGATTTGAATTTTTTTTTAAAAATACAAATGCTTGTAATTTTCCATAAATTTAAATACAAGAATCAGTCTTTTTGAAGGTTACATTGGGAACTGAAGTTCTCAAAAAAGGACAGAGAGATGTAGCAAAAAGCTACAATACAGAAGGAGTCATAATTCTGTCAATTAATCAGATAATCATAATGGATAATCATAATGTTCCAAAAAATTAAATGCCAGAAGTTTTTAATGTAATACTGCACCCAACTTTACAACACAAATACGTACAGCGTCTTCAATCTTCCAATACTTCTCACATCCCATTCCAACTGATTAGTCTTTGGGGTTTCTTCCTGCCAGTAAGTTTGTGTCGAGTTATTAATATTTTGTAGATTTTTTTTATTAGAAAGACTGTGTGGTCTGCAATAATTCAGTGGAATGGAAAGTAGGAATGACAGGTGGATTGAGTTTTCAGTCGTATTAACCTTTTTGCACTGAACATACTGAACTGCTGCTTCATGAAGCAAGATTCTATTTGGTGAAAACACAGTTTGGAGAAACTAATAGTTTAAGTAGACACAGGGATAATGTTGCAGCATGGTGCAGGATGAACATTTCTCATTTCAGACTCCAGGGTCAATATTCATGATTCCTAGAGAAGGTACAATGCAACCAGATAATCCTTTCACTTCTCTCCAATGTTCTTGAAAGCAGAGTGATTTTTTTTTTGTAACTTCATGAAAATGACATTTTGAGGCCGGAATTAAGGGACAATATTGAGAGACCAGATAGAGTTTTCTTTTACATTTGAACATGATATATGAAACTTGGGAATGGTCACTGTCAATAATCCATATTAAAGTCAAGGGTTCCATTCTTTATTATTGTCAATACCATACCTCTGAATATAAAACTCTCTACAATATAAATTGAATTTGCAATTAGTGATAAAAGAAAGTTGATGATCATCCTCGGATGTCGGCCATGGCTCAGTTGGTAGCACACTCACCTCTGAATCACAAGGTATCAAGTTCAATTTCCACTCCAGGGCTTGAGCGCAAAAATCAAGGCTGACACTCCAGTGCAGTACTGAGAGTGTGTTACACTGTCAGGGGTGCTGTCTTCAAATGAGATGTTAAACCAAGGCCCCACCTGCCTGTTTGGGAGGACATAAAGGATCCCATTGAACCATTCAAAGAATTGCAGGGGAGATATCCCCAGTGTCCTGGCCCATAATTATCTCCAATCAACATCACAAAAAGAACTGATTATCTGGTCATTGCTAGTTGTGGGAGTTTGCTGTGCATATGTTAATTGCTGTGTGTTCCATATTACAACAGTGATTACACTTCAAAAGTACATAAATTGTTGTATAACACTGAGGCATCTGGTAGTTCTGAAAAGTGCTATATAAATGTAAGTCTTTCTCTCTTCTGAGTACTCATTGCCAAAATGCACCATCTTAGATGGAGAAGAATTCCATCAATTTGAAATGCGGACTTACACACTTGAAAGCTTCTTTTGTAAATAGTGAACCACACAATAGAACAGCTCTTCCGTTCAGGAAACAAAACAGCTCTAAAGGTCCTGAAGCACATACACCACATTGATTGTGTTTTACAATTATATACATCATTGACACCTGTAACTGAGCCAATACAAATTAGACCATCAACAGAGCCTACCCATAATTGACTTAATTAGGTGAAACTTCTCATCTGGGTTTTGTGCACACCAGGGCTTGGCACTCGAACCAAAATACCAGGCACTCTAATAAAAATACCAATGTTCCATAGACAGTCAAGGCAAACCTTTTACCATATGTTTGTGCACATACAGGCATGCACACACCTGCAAACTGTTTCTTGCTTTAAAAGGGGTCTAACAATTTTTGTCTCAATACTTGATCTGTCCTTTCAGGTGATGATACTCCTTTCCCAGACAATACGTCTTGACCAAAAATCGGCATTCTCATCAAATGTCCATCGATTCAAGGGGAATGTCTACTCAGGGTCGTGTGTTTCTGCCATGGTCTCCATATGACTCAATAGGCCAATTCTCAACCCACTGATCTTTGGGTACCTGAGGCAGGACGTCCCATGAGATAGTGGGATCTGGAGTGCAGGATTTGCTGCTTTTACTTTCCTTCTCTGCCACAGCTCTGCCTCATTGTTAATATGTTGTAACTCAAAGAGTGATGCAACTTGATGGATAAGTTGTCGCTATTTTGATTGTTTTGGCAGTAAGCTCCCCCCCCCATTCATTAATGTCAATGCTGCCACACTTCAAAGCTCTCTCAGAAATGTTTTCTTTCTCCTTGACTGGAACATTGGCCATTTGAGAGTTCATAAAAACAGAACCTGGCAGGGGAGACGCTTTGCGGCCATCCAGACACAGAGTCCAGTTAATCATGGCTGATCTTGCAGGAGTTTTTTCTGAGTGCTTTTGGATCTGACCAGTAAGGACACTAGCGCCTATTTTACGGTCTTCCCATTGAATCTGGTGGATTTTTTTCTACCAGCCTTGTGTCGCTGATACACGAGGACTTCTGCTGACTTGCAGAGGTCTTTGTTGTCAAACACTTGCTGCCATGGTCTGTAGCAGCCTCAGCTGGTGCAGCTGATCCAGTGTTGGATTCCTGATCAAGAGTGGCCTTTTGAGAGAGATGACTTCTAAGCTAAGGGAAGTACTCAACATATACTCTTTTCAACATATACGGAATATTTGACTGACCAGATGTGGGTTGATATAAGAGTTTCGTTTTATCAACATTTAAGGACAGGCCAATCTTCTTGTATACAGCATTGAAGAGCTTGCAGGTGGCTTGCAAGTCTGGTGCAAAGTGGACAAGAATACTACAGGCACCTGCAAACTGTAGATCATGTATGTCTGTGGTGATCTGTTTAGTTTTGGCATGGAGGCAAATGAGGTTAAAAGATTTTCCATCTAAGCGGTATTTAATACCAACACCAGAGGGCAGTTCTTCTTTGATGAGGTGGATAGCCACTGTCAGGTAGATTGTAAATAGTATGGGGGCCTTCATGCAGCCTTGCATGACACAAGTCCTGATTCTGAAGGCATCCGTTTCATGTCTCCCATTCAAGACAGTTGCATTCATATCATGATGAAACAAGTGCAGGACTGTGATGAAGTATTTTGGACATTCAAATCTTTGAAGCACAATCCACAGAGCCTTATGATTTACTGAGTCAAATGCATTGGTCAGGTTGAAGAATGCAATGAAGAGTTCCTCATGTCGTGCTCAACATTTTTTCTTGGATTTGTCTGGAAACAAAGCCTGAATCAGAGATTTCTCTGGGAGGTCTAAAACTACACTGTGTCTCTGGAAGGACTCCCTCAGCCACAGAAAGTAGATGATTCAGGGTTTCCCCTACCCTGGACAAGGGAGAAATACCTCGATAGTTTCCACAGCATGATCTATCTTCCTTCTTGAATATATTTACAATTGTCACATTCCTGAACTCAGTGGAATGGGTTCTTTTACCTCCCAAACATGTAGGATGCGTGCACCAGCATTGAAGACCTTAGCAGGGATACCAAAGCTTTGTTGTTTTTCATCTGTTTGATTGTTTGTAGCAATTCTCCCATCGAGGGTGGTTCACCCGTGGATTCTACCACAGGGTGCAGGGAGATAACCTGGAGAGTATCAGCTGCCACAGTAGATTCATGGCTGAGGAGTTGAAAATGTTCTTTCCAGCACTGGTGATGGTGATTATCATCCTTAAGAAGAGAAACACCATCCTGTGTGCAAAGGGGATTTTGTCTATTTGACCTTGGTCTATAGGTGGTGCAAGTGGCTTCAAAAAGGTTTGCATGTCATGATGGTGAGCGTATTGTTGGATCTCTTGGGCTTTCTGTACCCATCACTTGTCCTTTATCTTCTGGATTTTTCCAAGGTGTCAGCCTTGGTCTCTTGGAAATGTTGTCTTCTTGACTTACAACCTTCAATTATTCTGCCAGGCAAAGAAGGCTGCTTATTTTGTTCTAAGAGGTCACATATTTCAGCATCGATTTCACTAGACCAGTTCTGGTGATGACAATGCTCAAGGGGCACAGGAATCTAACACAGCTGACTTAATTTGATCCCACTGTTCTAGAATGGAGTTGGATGTGTGAAGATTTTCCAAATTGGTTGTGAGCTGCACTTGGAACTTCTCTCTTCGGTTAGCCTGGTTTAAGGCGAGAGATTGATCATCTTCCTCTTGGACTTCTGGGTCTTGCGATGTCTTGCTGTTAGGTTGATGTTCATCATCAATCGAACAAATCAATGATCTGTCCAGCAGGCACCAGTGCCCCGCATGGATCGAGCGACACAGACATCAATTAGATATTTGACCCGAACGATGACATAAACAGGATGTGCCAGTGCAAAAACAGAATTACTTGGAAAAACTCAGCAGGTCTGGCAGCATCGGCGGAGAAGAAAAGAGTTGACGTTTCGAGTCCTCATGACCCTTCGACAGAACTTTGTGCTTTGATCTGGGATACCTCCATATGGCTTTGTAACTGTCCTTCTGAATGAAGAGGGGGTTTGTTATAATGAGGCCATGCTGAGCACACATTGTCAGCAGGAAGACACCATTTATTTTGGCTTTTCTCACCCTGTTTTTCCCAATTGTTCAGCTCCAAATATCGGAGTCATGGCCAACCCTGGCATTAAATCCCCCCAGAAGGATGATCTTTTCTTCTTTTGGAATGGCAGTGAGGACTTCATCAAGGTCAGAATAGAACTTCTCCTTAACATATTCATCTGAGTCAAGGGTCAGGGCATATGGACCAATGACGATGGCATATTGGTTGTGGCTGAGCTGTAGGTGAAGTGTCATGAGTTTTTCATTTATATAATTGGAGATTTCTGACAATACATCCAAGAATATTCTGGAAGGCAAAACCAACTCTGTGTACACAAGGGTTGCTGTCAGCCTTTCCTTTCCAGTAGAAAGTGTATCCCCCTGCTTGCTCCTTTAGCTGCCCCTTCCCCAGGAACGTGGGTCTCACCGAGCGCGGTGATGTCAATTTGGAGTCTTGATAGCTCACATGATATGATTGGTGCTCTTCTTTCCGGATTGAAACTCTTGAGATTATCCACGAGTGCTCCAACATTCCGAGTCGCAAAATTTAAAGTTTTCTTTCTTGGGCCACAAAGATTATGATCCTGCAGGGCATGGTTTCCCAAACAGGAGAAAGCGGGACAGCTATTTTTAGGGAACTTTTTCTACTGCTCTCTCCTTTCGGGCTGAGCAGATGGGATCCTGAAGAGGGTTGCTCAGTTACAGGTGCTGCTGCCTAAAGACACCTCTGACCCAACGTAGGTGTCTAATGGCCTTCGTGCATTTATCGCCTGTGTGCAGAGTCTTTACCGGGGCTCCCAGGTTCACCCTGGTGGAAGCTTTGCTTACTTTCTTTAATATGGGAGCTTTGGGGTGCTGTCATTGACCACACAACCTTGGTGGGTTGCTGATCAGGTTTTGGTGGCATGTCCAACCACAATGACCGAGACCACCTTGCCGCTGCAGCCTTCTTCCACCTTCACGGTCCATGAGACTCTCAGTCTTCCTTTGCCTGATCCGCCACTGAGTACTTTTTGGATCACACTTTGTCTGGCATCTCCCCCAACATTGCCGGCGTAGGTGGCCCTATCTGAATCAAGGAGCTACTCAACAGCATCATGCAAGAGATCATCGGAAAGCACAAGCCTCTCCACCATGTCAAGGTGGCGATCCACGGAGGTAAAAGATAGACCAATAGTAGTGACATTTTCAATATTGAGGATCCCAAAGTTTATGACAGCAGGATCTGTAATACTACTATATAAACAGTTGAAAGGAGTTTTACAAATTGTCTATCTGCACTGCACAATTTTAAAATATAAATTTAAAAATGTTTTGGGGGGGGTGTGTATGGAAAAGAAAAACACAGGCTAAACATGAAGTATGTATTTGTCTAGGTATTCCTTCTTCTCTCCTCAAATCTGATAACAGATGTGGCTCATTTACCCGCGTGTCTGAGATATAATAAATGGCTCTACCAATGAAGCAGAAAGATTTTGACATCACATTAACTAGATGCAGCAAAACCTGTCAAAAGGGTCCATATGGAATATTTACACATTCTCAGTACTTATTCAACAGATCCCATTGGCATTAATCTGACAGTCCCGAACATGTATGATCCTACCAGCTTTGACATTTCCCACATTGGTCAGTGGAACGACGGACAGTTTGAATTCACAGCAATGTGTGGGTAATTTAATACCCACGAACCTGCCCTCCTGCTGTGTGGGAATAAATGTTCACCGTGACATTTTCATACAATTTTAAGAACTGGCCTGAGAAAGTGCCTCAGACAGTGTTAAATTTAGGTCATATACACAAATGTACCCTTAATATAGTTCATTTGCAATGACGGAATCCTCTATTATGCTGTATTTATAGAAGATAGTCATTACTCATTTGGAAATGATTCAATTGCAATTAGGGGTTTATTTTCTGCTTTTGGAAACAGGACTGTTATTCTCATTTTTTTTTAATTTAAGCAGCAACAGGTAGAATTTTCAGATGTATAAGTCTGTAAATTTTTTTTACCCTTACTGGCAGGAATTTGGCCAAACATGAGGCACCTGCGATTACAATCCATTCATGCTTCTTAGGCGAGTTAACAGAAACTTAACTAGTCAACTAATGGTCATCGATGTTAATCCAACGCAGGTAAGAAGAAAAATGAAGAAATAAAGCAAAGGGTAAATTCGTACAGACCAATTTTGGATTTTGAAAATCGCATACACAAACCAACCACTGGAACTGAAGCATTTTCTCTAATGCATATAATCAATTTCTGACTTTTCAAATCACCAAGAGTAAACCAATTTGAGCAACAAATATGTGTGAAAACTATATTTAACATCAATCCACCAGTCTTGGCCATCTTTATACTTGAAAGCATGTATTTACACATCCAATCCTTGCAATTTTCGATTTTCTAAGAGGCAGAATCAACTAGACAGATTACAGCTTCTGGATGCTCAGCTTTTCAAATCCACCACCACTAAAGTGGTTACCACACTAAGTGTCCAATGGCAGTCAGAAGGAGAGATGCTTAATATCAGATGCAGCCCACACTCCTGAACATCCCTTTTCTGCCAATGCCAATAGCAGAACAGTTAATGCAGTGATTGTAGAAAATTCCCTATGGAACAGACATTCCTGCTGGAGAGTTTTGCTGTTCTATCCAATTCATTGCAAGTCAGTCATCAGGATAACTTTCACCTGGTCATTTTAATAACTGCCATAAAACTTTTCCTTTTCTGATTTCGAAGACATGAGGATATTTACACAAAGCCTTTCATGTCTCGAGGTGCTTGACACCTGGGAACGGTAGCATTGTGATAAAGTTACTGGAGCCGCGATCTAGGGGGTCCAGACCAATGCGCTGGAGACGCGAGTTCAAATCCCAGCGTTGCAGCTGCGGAACTTAAATTCAATGAATTAATAAACCTGGAACGCAAAGCTAGTCTCAATGACCGTGAAATGACTGGATTGTGATTAAAAATCCATCCGGTTTACAAATCTGCCATCTGCACTTGCTCTGGCCTACATTTGTCTCCAGACCCACAGCAATGTGGCTGATTCTTATCTGCCTCCAAAACAGCCTAGCAGATTGTTAAATTGATGAATTACTTTTGCAAACGTTCCTGATTGTATCCTAGGCACCCAAATTTCAGACACAAAGGTCCCGAAAACAGCAAAGATAAAAGACCAGTTAACCTGGTTTTTGGTTATGCTGTTTGAGGATACATTTTGGCCAGAGGACCAGAAGTACTTTGTTTCAAATTGAGTCACGAAGCTTTTATGCTCACTTCTTCGGACAAACAGAAGCTCAGTTTAATGTTTCATCAGCTCCAACAGTGCAGCACTCTCTCAATAATACTGTGTTAGAGCACCAGCCTAGATAATGTGCTAAACATGATTCTGTGGTTAGGGTGTCACTACTGACCTATGTTGGCACTTAATCTGTTATTGTTGGGTTGTCTCAGAAGACATTTGGTATCTGGAGGCTGGAGGCAAAGATCTTTCCTTTAAAAGTACTATTATTTACATACCTAACTATATACAGGATTACAGAACATCAGGGCAGATGTACTGCTCCTCTCTGACGTTCTTCTCACTCCTTTCTCTGTGAGTGACATTATTATGACATAGTTCCTTAAACAGATGCTCAGTATTTATTAATAAAGTAGTGTAACACCTAACAGCTTTCAAGAAGCAAGAGTACATTCAATTTTCAGTCAATTTTAATCTCTTTTCATGTGACAATTTTATCTATTTTTTGAGGGGTGCAAAACACAAGTAGGGCCAAAATGATTTGTAAAAAATACCAGTTTCGACTTGTTTTATTTCAATCGGAGTTTATCTCCCCATTTCTGTCCATTTTGATCAATTTCACTGTTGCTCTTTAACAACAGAAAATGTCTCCCAACATACAATAGTCACTAAAAGGCTTCAGAGGAATACATTGATCGGAAGATGTGGTGAGACTGGAGACTGGTGAGAAGGCTATCTTTAGCTTATTTATAATAGTTGAGAAACAATTACCTTCTAATTCACCTCTGGGCCTATTTACAACCATTAGACCGTGGGATACATCATCCTACTATTGGAGTGGAACTATTATCTATGGTGCAATGCTTCTATCTTTATAAGTCAATATATCCTGAGCAACACCACAAAAGGTGTGTTCAGATGAAAATAAAAATAGGTTTCCTCTACATCGGCCAACAAAATGGGTCAGTTTTCTTTAAAAACCTAGAACTCGGACCATGTGATCTTTACCAGATAATTTTTTTTGTTATCCCAGTAGTAAGAATTGGACATAAAAGTTCCCAGAACATTATTCAGAGAGCAGCAGCAAGCCCCTCTAGTGGCCTGACCAATATTTGTTAATGAACACCCACCTATATAAGCGGTTAGCTGGCCATTTCTCTTATTTGCTACTTGCGAGATCTTGCAACGCATGAATTTGCTGTTACGTTTGCCTACATAAGAAGAGTGACTGCATTTCAAAAGTAACTCAAATGCGAGGGGATATCTCAGGAGGAATGGCCCCGTTAAAGATGCTGGATAAATATGAAGTTGTGTTGTATATAAATTCATATTCTTTTTTTTCTCGAAGTATTTTCTCCATAAAAAAAGGAATACATTGAGCTTTGGACATTGGTTTTTTTTAAGACCAACCTTTTGATTTTGATGCTTTGTGTATGCACTTAACAAGCTAATGATCAAGCATTTGGAAATGCAATCCCTCCTATTTCATTATGTACAAGTCCCCACTACTAAACAAGTGCAATACCTCATCAGAATGACCTCCAACCTGGTAGAACACACACACACAAGCATAATATTCCCATTTCCACTTCTATCCTCTTGGCATCTCAAGACAAGCAGCACCAAATTAGTGCCAGCTAGTACTGAACCTTGGGGTCGTGTTGTGCAGATGTCTATAGAGACCAGAGGAACACTATTTATTTCATTTAATGATCATTACCATCTGTCATTGATAGGTTTTTGTGTGATGCTAGATTGTCTGCATAGCTTTCGGACCATTTTTAAAAAGCATTTTTCAAAATAATTTTACACATCTGAAGTTATGAAGATTGCTAACCCACTCCTGTCCTTGAAAGGACAATAAGAAACTTCTTAAAATTTGACATAGCCTAACTGAATCGGTGAACAGGACTGGCAACTTTGCCAGTGAGTCCTGCCAGAAAAGAAAATCTAAACAATAATTTTTTTACAAACAAGCATCTTAGTGAAAGTGAAGGACATTTTACGCTGTCACATCTACATTAACCTGTGCAATTCGTTTCAGTTCAACAGTATAAAATTAAGCTGCTTTCAGGTTGTTTCTTGTGCCAGTTGAAAGAGCTGGGTGCTCTTGCATGCTTGTGAAAATGTAGCATGTAACTGTAATGTGGCCACAAAGGAGCACAGCAACATTTTGCGAGACTTAATTCTAGCCAATAACATCTCCCCCATTTGAAAACATGGATGTCAATCACTGCAACCCTGTCCTACATTATGAGGTAATCAAATGACAGCCTCAAATCTTATTTGGCTGCACTGTAATGAGGCTTCCAAGAGAAGGGCCAATCTTCTAATGAAACATAGCAACATCTATTTATCCAATCCACATTGATTAATTCTGGGGACCTTGAAGTGCTAATGATATTAACTCTGTTAGTTAGAACAGACAAACTCACAGGATATTATTTCAAGGTGAGCCAGATGATAAAAAGAACTGATAGAGATTTTATCAATTGCTTTTTTTTTAAATAAAGTGCTTTGTTTGACCAAGCATGTTGGCAAAAAGGTACCTAATTTTTCTAAAACTGCAGCATTTTCATAGTGGAGATCGAAATCAGTAATGCACTGTTGATGTACCGAGCTGTAAATTCTATGCAAAGCATGTGATAATCTGATACAGGGAGCAGTTAAAACTTATTTTTTTAAAAAGAAAAGTAGATAAACATTTGATGCAGAAGATGATACAGAACCTAGAAGAATTGAGGAGGGCAGTTGGATTAGTTATGGGATTGTTCTAGCAAAGAAACAGCAGAGACTTAAGCTGAATGACCTGCTTCTGTGCTGTAACCTTGTTTATGGTTCTATGGTGTCCATCTACCCTAAGGACACAAGTGTACATTATTTAAAACCATCTCCACTGTAAACCAATAAATTCAGAATGCTGGGCAACACACCTCTCTATCTACAGGTTTATTCCTCACTGAGAAAAAATGGAAAGAAAAGGGAGCTACAGTTTCAGGGGAATTTTACAGCAATTTTTGCAGGCAATTCATGTATTGAAAGGGACTAAGCTCAGAGCATAATTCAAGCAGTAAGAACTCCTTTGGACATTTGCAACTATCGCAAACGTAAAGGGATATTAGCAACCTACTGCTTCAGGACAATACCGAGAATCATAGGTGTATCAACACCTTAGAAACTCAATAGTTTTCACAACCAAACAAAAAGGATGTCTATTAAACTTCTGTAATTCTATGTCCAATTACAAAGCATGAGAAAATGTATGGAAAAACAGCAATCTATTTCATATCTGCAAAGAACATTCAGCGCTTCAAATATTCAAATATTTTTTGACAAATTGACATAGCAGTGAGCAAATGACAGAATAAAGGAAACAGCACTACCTTGGTGGTGTCAAAAGAGTCAATTCAGCTTACATGAATAATGAAAGATAAATTCATCATCACCAACTTGTATTTGTATAGCACATTTAATGTAATGAAACATTCCAAGGCTGTTCACAGGAGCGTTATAAAGCAAAATGTGACAAGCAAAATGTCACATACAGGCAAGTGGGTAAAGAGAACTTGGTGTGAGGAAGGATACAGGAAGGTTTGGGAGACCTCAAGTTTAGAATATAAGAACCAGGCTAGGAGTGCACTGGAATAGTCAAGTCTAGAGGTAGAAAAAGCATGAATGTGAATTTTGGCAGCAGTTGAGCTGCAGCAGAGCTGGGCAATTTTACTGAGATGGAAATAGGCAGCCTTAGCGATGGCGCGGATATGTGGTCAAAAGGTCATCTGGGGGGTCAAATATCACTCCAAGGTTGTGAACAGCCTGGTTCAGCCCATTCAGTTGCTAACAAAACTACTATTCTGTAAAATGAGTGAGAGAACTACTTTCAGATGCATCCTAATAGCCAGCTCCATCGAGCAAAGATCCACAAGCAAAGAACAACTGTCAGAGAGGCAATGAAGGCAAAAATACTCGCTAGAACAATGTTATTACAGCTGTTCCAACCACTTGCTTTAAAAGATCAGCAGAAAGTAGACTCTCACTTGCCAGATCTAAACTCATTAATTTTAATTGAATGAATACTTTAATGTACATGGGCATTACCTTTTCTTCCAGGGAAGAATGCAACTCCATATGCTACACAACTTAACTGCAGTTCTGGCATGAGTGTCATCAATGGAACGTACTGACAGTTATCAGCATTGTGGGTCAATAAGCAAAGAATAATGTAAACAAAAATTGATTCTGTATATTGATCTACAGCAAGTAACTTTAACCTTGGGGATCTAGCAGTGAATATTAACTCAAATTTCTCTTTGGAATCAATTGATTTTCTGGGTCTCAGTTGGGAGAAACCCATTAAAAAGAATGGCCTCCAAAGCAAAATGTTGGCCACATCAATAGCAAAGTTTGAGAGCTTAATTCTTCCTTTCTTTTGCTGAGCTAGTTTAAGTCAAGGCACAAGGTATGTACCAGAAATAGAGGGTAACCAAACAGCTAATAAGAGTGAGCACCTTAAGATAATTAATATCAGAAGAGAAAAAATATTGGAAAAACATAAAGGACTAAAAGCTGACAAGTCCCCAGGGCTTGGTGACCTACATCCTAGGGTTCTAGAAGAGACAGCTGTACAGATAGTGGATGCACCAGTTATGATTTTCCAAAATTCCCTAAATTCTAGAACGGTCCTAATGGATTGAAAGTTAGCAAATGTAACATCACTATTCAAGAAAGAAAGGAGAGAGAAAACAGGGAACTACAGACTAGTTGTTGGGGAAATGCTGGAATCCATTATTAAGGAAGTTTTAACAAAGCACTTAGAAAAACATAAGGCAGAATTTCCTCCACCCCCAGTTGTAGGGGGGGGTATGTTCAAGAGCGGGCACGCCTCCGATCAGCGGCCCTGATAAGGGGCGTGCTGCCATTTTACGTGGGCGGGCCAATTAAGCCCCACCCAGCATGACGTCCACCAGGAAGCGGTATGAGCTCCCTGTGCGGGCGGGGGGGATTCCCTCAGCCGAGAGTGTGCTCTTTCACGCGTGCACGTGAAAGAGTGCACTCACCTCCCTGAGGCTAAGTGCTGCCTCAGGGAGATCGGTGCCAAATTTAAAAATGGTCAATGTACAGAAATAAAAATTTCCCATACATGTCCCCTCATGTGACACTGTCACATGAGTTGGGACATGTCCATCACTTTTAATCAAACTTTTATTAAATATTTAAAAACCAACATGAAACCTCATCCCACCCGAGGATGAGGTTTGTTGCTTTTTCTGAAGCCCGCCAGGGCTCCCAGCCTGTCCTTAAGGTTATACGGTGTAATATAAGGGGTTAACATGGTGTCCCAATACATGCAAGATTGGATCCAGGCACCAGTTGACCTTGAACACAAGACGTTGCTAAGAGACTTCCTGTTATCTACTGAAGGGAGTCGGAGCCGAAACCGCATGGGAACAATGCCCAGTACTAAACAATGTGTTGGACGAGTGCCCAACGCGGACTCAGTGAACTCGGCAAGTAGCGCATATATAAGCCTGGAAAGTCCCCAGTTCGGGGAGTCTGCTCCGGGTTAAGCTAATCGCTGAGCGTGGGTCACAGGCGGCACCTCCACAGAACTGACGGCTCCCAGTTCCAGTAATTCGTGGAGTAAGTATATAGCCAATTATGCCAGACCCGTTGTGAGTATCGGACCTGGTTTCTATCCTATGTAGGCTAGGTAGGAAACAAGCAAAATAAAATAATATTATCCTAGCAAGCTAGTCTCCTGTTCTTTGTTTCCGCATCAAACTACCCGCCTGCGAACCTGATCCTCATAATTTCTTAGAACATTTTGGCGTAGTCGGCAGGATCAATCGCAATTGAGGAGGGATTTTGATGCGAAACAATGTTTGGGAAAAGGAATAAGAAACCAGAAGGGCAGGCCGAGGCGGTTGCGGTCCCAGGATGGCAAGGGCCGTGGCATAGTGTAGCGGCCTGTTTGCGGAAGGGTGGGGGGCGACCGGAAAACTGGGAGGCCGAAGGCGTAGGAACCACCCCAGGGTCGCTGCTGTCCACCCTTGAGAAAATCCCGGTCCCCTCAAGGAACCCCTTGCCAGGGATCCAGAGGCGGATGTGGGCTTGTGCGGCGGCTTGTAAGCAGCAGTCTGACAGGCGTCAGAAGTTGGAGGCTGAAATAGCAACCCTTAAGCATGAGCAGGGGCTCAGTAGCGGGGATGCCTCCGTGTTAAGACAAGAAATTATAAAACTAAAGGCAGAAATAGCAGCACTAACGGAATTAGCGGGGCGGTGCATATGGTAATCATGCAGGCCGGAATTATTGGGGTACACCTATTTTCCGATTCATGGTCAGTAGTTAACGGGATGACTCAGTGGATGCCCACATGGCAGGCCAATCAGTGGATGATCCAAAGTCGGGAAGTATGGGGTAGGCCGCTGTGGGAGGAAATTTGGGAGAAGGCCCAGCATTTAAGGATATTTATCACACACGTGGACGCCCACACGTCCCGAAATGACGCAGAAGCCCTCCATAACCGATATGTTGACGGCATAGTTCGAGCTATGGTAATACAGAGGGACACCTCGGTGGACCTAGCCAGATGGGCACACCAAAAGGCTGGGCATTGGGGGGTACAAGGGACTCTACAATGGGCCCGGGATCGGGGTATAGACCTGCTGGTAGACGATGTAAAAACCGCAGTGAATCAGTGTGAGCAATGCCAACACCAAAGACAGGGAGTGCCTCAGCATATGATGGGGCACATTCACCGAGGAGAAGGCCCCGGCCAAAGCTGGCAGATGGACTTCGTGGGCCCATTGCCCACGTCCCAGGGATGCAGGCACATTTGCACAGCAGTGGACACCATGTCTGGGGTCCTGGTGACCCATCCTTGTCGCCATAATAATCAGCAGGCAACCCTGCGATGTTTAGATATGGTAGAACAATTCTATGGGATGCCTATGCAGGTCCAGAGCGACAACGGTTCGCACTTTACGGGAGGGCGGATAAAGCAATGGTGCAACGATAATCATGTCGAATGGATATACCATGTGCCGTATCATCCGCAAGCAGCAGGACTGATTGAACGGATGAATGGGATCTTGAAGTCCTCTCTTCGGAAGGCGGGGGGGGCGAATGATTTGACAAATTGGAAAAAGAACCTCATCCGAGTTGTAAAACAAATTAACAATCGTCCATTGGGGAATGGAGTTACACCCTTAAATAGGATGATAAAGGTATGTGACACGCCCGAGGCGCGTCCCATTAAAATGTGGAAATTCGATGCGGAAGCGGAACTGCCAGTCCGGGCCACCCCGGCATCAGCGGGGCTTGATTTGCGGGCCTTGACTACCCGGACGTTGGTGCCCCAAGTGCCAACGGCAGTTAAAACCGGCTTGGGATTAGTTTGCCCTTCCGGGACTTATGGACACATTCTCCCACGATCTGGGTTATCACTGAAAGGGATCGATGTCATGGGTGGAGTTATTGACGCAGACTATCAGGGAGAGATTGGGGTTATCCTAGTCAACATCACCACCGAGCCCTACGTGGTTAATAAGGGGGATAAGATCGCCCAATTGGTAATTAAACCTTGTGACATGTCCACTGTGGAGGAGACGGGGGCCCCTACGAAAATAACCGAACGGGGAACGGGAGGTTTCGGATCCACTGATGTAAAGGGGGCTAAAGTTTGGGTACGCCAGCCAAATGGCCCTCCAAAACCGGCAGAAATAATCGCCCAAGGGAAGGATAGTTTGGTGACAATAATGTATCCAGGGGACTCAGCCTGGCATAATGTGCCGGCAAACCAATGCTACCTCCGAGAAACATGAGCCCACGTCTTCTCGTCACCATAGATCCGGATCATGGCATGGTGGTGGGCCCTGAATGTGCTATGGACTGTTGGAATCCTGGGTCGGAGTATGTCAAGACCCGGGTCGGAAGAAACGAAACACAATGCTGGTGCTCTGGGACAGATCGTCAGCTGGGAAGCCAGTGACCAAGAGCGAAGGCAGGACAATTTTACGTGCCCCTCCGGACAACGATGTGACATTATGACTATCACCAGCAATTGCACGTTGTATCGATGCAAGGGCAGCTTTGAGGATGCAAACACAACAGTGGCCCCGGGCTGCGCACTGACCATTCACACCCGGGTGAATATGTGTTCCGAAGGACAGTGTCATGAGGGTGGTATTGAATGGACTATTATTACCGCCAACGACGAAATGAGGATTACCAATGGGACGCCAATCACTGGCAGAGGCCCAATGGACTGGTTAATCAGGGGAGAGTCTGGCATCCCAAAACATCAACCACCTTCCGACTGCCAGTCATACCCGAATGTAACCCTAAACGGCGACGACGGGCATGGTACGATACCTTGTTAGGAGGGGCAGGGACAGTAATGGGGATATCCAATGCTATAGACTCTGAAGTGACCCGTACTAAATTATCCAGTACGGGGCAAGCAACTGCACAAGGCCTGTACACTATTGGCCGATGGATGCCGTCGGCCATGATGACGCAGGAAGAGACTGCACGAATTTTGCTGCATTCCTTAAAATGGGAATTGGACGTGTGGGATTCGACTCAACGGCTGTTCCAAAATTTTACTGTACAGATGAACTGGACAATTTGCGGTATCCAAATGCTGCATGCACATTTGCAAAAAGAACGATTTTTACGAATAGTCACTTCGCCTAATGTTCAGGCCTGGCGAGGGGTGTGGAACGTATCTGAGAAATTATGGATGAACACCTATCCGGACAAAACATGGTGTAATGCAACGCTGTGTAAAGGACATTTTGTAACCTTGAATGTAACTGATTTTGTGACGGTGTGCCGATATTACGTATTGCCGGTCATTACATCTGATGGATATTACTTTCTCAAAACAAAAGGGAATTGGTTCAGTCCGGACACCAATCTTACCTATGACTTGTCCGCGTGTGAGCAGGCGGATCAAGGAAAGGCCTGTCTGTTGATGGATCGATATCGAGACCCGTGCCTTACAGAAGACACGGCTTTGTGTGAATGGATGATTGAGGCACCCCGAGATATGATGTGGCAGATTGGTCCCCATACGCTCTGTGTGGCCACTAGTCATGCCCATGCCTTACTCCCGACGACCCCTTTTTCAGGTTGCCTTACTGGCATCTATCGATGGCGGTGGCAGAACCATACTTACCTATTGACCAATTACAGCGGAACGCAACACCTCACCACTATGCAGTGGCAGGTATGGCTGCACCCTTGGAGTATCTCGCTAGAGCGTTTTAAACAGGCCCTCGATCGCTCGGAAGAGCTAAAGCAGATATTGCGACAACATCAAATCAATGTTACCCGGGTGACTGTGTCCACCTTTATACATGGCCAAAAGGTAGTACACGCTGCTCATGTAGTAGAGGTGGAATCCGCCCATCACTGGTGGGATCTGTTCAATGGGCTGTCAACTACGGCACGACGTTCCCTATTTCCTCCGTTGTTCATTTTAATCGGAGTTTTAGTGATTCTGACCTGTTGTAATATACTGACCTGTACGTATGTTTGCCGTGTGCGGCAGCAACTGGAACAAAACATGTACATGTTATAACAATGTATTGCTTATTATTATGTATTTGTATAATCGTTACATGTATTGGGCCAATCAGTGGAATGTAATATAAGGGGTTAACATGGTGTCCCAATACATGCAAGATTGGATCCAGGCACCAGTTGACCTTGAACACAAGACGTTGCTAAGAGACTTCCTGTTATCTACTGAAGGGAGTCGGAGCCGAAACCGCATGGGAACAATGCCCAGTACTAAACAATGTGTTGGACGAGTGCCCAACGCGGACTCAGTGAACTCGGCAAGTAGCGCATATATAAGCCTGGAAAGTCCCCAGTTCGGGGAGTCTGCTCCGGGTTAAGCTAATCGCTGAGCGTGGGTCACAGGCGGCACCTCCACAGAACTGACGGCTCCCAGTTCCAGTAATTCGTGGAGTAAGTATATAGCCAATTATGCCAGACCCGTTGTGAGTATCGGACCTGGTTTCTATCCTATGTAGGCTAGGTAGGAAACAAGCAAAATAAAATAATATTATCCTAGCAAGCTAGTCTCCTGTTCTTTGTTTCCGCATCAAACTACCCGCCTGCGAACCTGATCCTCATAATTTCTTAGAACATACGGTAGGCCCATTAACTAGTTCAATTACTTTTTAAATGGCCTCAATTGGCCATTGACAGGTCGGTGGGTGCACAGCTGATTTGGCTGCGCCCCCGCCAACCTGAAAATTGAAATGATGCGGGGTGACACTGGGAGCTCTGCCCAACATCGTCCCGCATCATTTTACACATCGGCAAGCGGGCTCCTCCCCCTGCTCGCTGACCTCAATGTCCTGACCATAATATAGTCAAAGTCAACATGGTTTTACAAAAGGGAAACTGCTTAATGAATTTATTTGACTTTTTTGAGAATGTAACTAGTAGAGTAGTACAGATGTAGTATACTTCTATTTCCAAAAGGCGTTCAATAAGGTGCCACACAGACAGTTAATACATAAGGTAAGAGCTCATGGAGTAGGGGGTAATATATTAGCATGGATAGAGGATTGGTTAACAGACAGGAAAGAGATGGTAGGGATAAATGGGGTATTTCATTGGTATGCTGTAACTAATTGAGTGCCACAAGGATCAATGTGGAGTCTCGACTATTTACAATTCTATATTACTGACTTAGACAAAGAGACCAAGAGCAATACATCTAAGTTTGCTGATGACACAAAGCTAGTTAGGAACATAAGCTTTGAGGAGGACACAGAGACTGCAAGGAGATATAAACAGGTTCAGTGAGTGGGCGACAAGGTGTCAGTATAATGTGGGGGAGCGAGAGGTTATTCACTTTGGTAGCAAGAATAGGAAAAAATGAATATTTCTTTAAAAGCCATGAAACTTCGAAATTTTCATGTTCCTAGAGACTTGAGTATACTTGTACAAGGAATACAGAAACTAGTATGCAGGTACAGCTAGCAATTATGAAGGTAAAATAGCATGTTGGCCTTTATGGCATGGGAGTTGGAGTATAAGAATAAGGAAGCCTTGCTACAATCGTACAGGGCATTGCTGAGACCAGACCTGGAGTTCCATGTACAGTTTTGGTCTCTATATCTAGGGAAGGATATTCTTGCTTCGGAGGCAGTACAACAAAGGCTCACTAGAGTGCTTCATGGGATAAGAGGGTTGTGCTATGATGACAATCTGTGTAAACTGGGCCTATTATCCCTGGAATTTAGAAGAATGAGAGATGATCTCATTGAAGCGTACAAAATTCTGAAGGAGCTTAACAGGGTGGACACAGAGGGTTTTCCCACTGGCTGGGAAACCTAGAACATGGAGACTCAGTCTCAGGATAAGGGGTCAATCATTTAGCTCTGAGATTAGGAGAAATTTCTTTCCGCAGAGGGTTGCAAATCTTTGGAATGTCCCACCTAGAAGGTCGTGGATGCTCTTTGTTAAGTATATGCAAGACAGAGATTGATAGGTTTTTGATCTCCCAAGGAATCAAGGGATATGGAAAGCAATAGGAAAGTGGAGTTGAAGCAGACGTCCAGCTGTGATTGGTGGAGCAAGTTCGAGGGGTCACAAGGTTTATTCTGTTTCTATTCCTTATGATCTTCAGTTATTTAAAGTCTCTTGCTTGTTCAAAAGGAAGCACCAGTACCTTCTAATATGACTTTACTCTCTCTCCGAAATTCGGATCTTGACTGTTGTTGAATTCATGAGCATTAATCAAGCACATGTGTCCTTTTCAATAGAAACTATTTTTCTAATAGGGCTATTCTTCATACCAATGTGATTCAGATTATTTGACTGACCTCATGATGTGCAACAGTCATTAACTGCACTAACTTATTGCCTGGATAAACAACCACTTGGTCTGACTAACCCTGTTCTTGAGTTCACATCGAGTCCAGACGTTCTTCACTCACATGTCAGTGCAAAGCAAACCCCAGCAAGCAAGTGACAATTCTCAGGATGATAAATGCTTGTTGACATTAACTGCTGCAAATTTTGGGTGTATGTGAAATGCATAAAACACGTCCTTCCTAAAGAAAATCATTAGCAGTTCATTTAAAGTAAAAGAAACATGGTTGCATTCAAGATTGCCAGCTTCTTTGTTGTAGAATTTGTGTAATTAAAGTGGTTACCAATTCTTAAATATACATTGAATGTATCTTAAATATTTCACAATGAAACTGCCATAACGGCATCAATCATCTTAGGACGATCATTGGAATACCCTGACACATAAAAACAAAATTGACCATTTACAATGGATGTACCTTCATGGGACATGGGCATTGCTGGCTAGGCCAACATTTGTTGCCCATCCCCAATTGTCCTTGAATCAACTTGCTTAGCCATTTCAGAGTGCAGTTAAGAGTCAACCACATTGCTGTAGACCAGACTGGGTAAAGGTGGCAGATTTCCTTCCCTAAACAGCATTAGTAACCAGGTGAGATTTTACAACAATGGAAAATGGTTTATGGTCACCATTATTGCAACTAGCTTTCAATTCCAGATTTATTAATTTAATTCAAGTTCCACCAGCTGCCAAGGTGGGATTTTAACGCATGTCCCCACAGCATTCACCTGGGCCTCTGGATTACTAGTCCAGCAGCATTACCACTATGCCACTGTCTCTCCCATAACAAGCATTAGCCCCCTGAAGTTTCTCATGTGGGTTAATCAATTTAGGACATTCAAGTTGAAAGGAGCAAGGGATTTTCCCTCAACCTACCAAACAGGAAAATATACATCAAGCATTTTAACTGAATGGATCTAAACTACAAATAAGTGCACACAAATTTGAAGCTCTGAATTTCCTAGTTACAGCTCCATGTTTTACCAGGTTTGAATATTTGGGAAACATGAAATGTTAATATGCATTTATATCAATGTACAAAAATTTTACAACTGCATGTTCTGCCTGACTGTAACTTTGTCTTATTAACTCACATAGGACATTTCTGTTATAAATGTGGGTATGTAAACTAGTCACATTGTATTGATATCCTGTCTGCCATCAGTGGTCCTGTAGTACCTTAATTTTGTGTCTCTCGTTCCCCAGTTTGCATCACACAGAACCTCCACTGTTCCTATCATCTCCTTCTCTATCTCCCAAATTGCCATGCTTTGGTATTTAACTCTAATATAAAAATCATAAAAAGCATTAAAATAATACAAAATCAAAGTATTATTTAAAAAGAATAAATGATGTGAATTTAAAATGGGGCTGAATTGTGTTGATTCTTTCGGATTCAATCGTCACTTATACAAGCCCCTCCCTCCTTCTCCTCCTACATCTCATGTAGCTCAGCTTCAACTAGCGATTACACTTGTTCTTAACTACACAACTAATTCATAGTTCTACTATAAAAGGAACAGAAAGGACACTTTAATAGCAATTTCCTCTGGGCTTAGTTGTCACTTAAAGGGCTACTTGGTTATCTACCTTCCCTATCACAAACATGATTACCTTCATCGTCAGCTAAAGATTACCAGAATACGCGATCGAACAAATCAGCCACAGTTCCACATTTATTTGGTAGAGTGATGGAAACTCAGATGTTTTTTTCTCTCTCTCTTCTGCCTATCATTCTGCTAAGAATGATGGATCTATATAGATTTTACTTCTTAACAGTCAGAAGTCAAGCACTAAGCAGGCTTGTAAACTTTTCACTGATTGGTGCCAAAAACATTCAAACTATTCTCAAATCATCCTGCAACGTTTACAAAGTAGTTAAATACACAGGGGCACCATTCCTATTCATTTTTTAAAAAAATGCACTATATTCAAATAATTAACTTAAAAATTCCCAATGGTCTAACTGGGGGGGGAAATACAAATGATAGAATAGGTCCCTTCAGGAAGTCACATGCAATCCTAAATATGATGTGGCACAGGTCACTAACAGTTGCCATCAATTAGCATAATCGTTATATTAGAAGTTGTATTCAAAAAGATAAGCTCACTTTCCAAGTCTATATTCACATCTAGCTTAATAATTCAACAAGGTTCCTAGCTACCTGGATGAACTTTTGTCATTTTATTCGCCAGTATCCTTCCATTAAGAAAAACAATTCTGTGACAGTTTAATTGTTGCTGTTCTCTACCTCAGTAATTTCAAGTGTCAAGAGCTTGGCTCAGTTTTCTATGAATGTAAATGGCTTTATGGGTAATTAGACTATACTATGTGCTAATCACCACAATGGACGAGCAAAATCCAGTTTTGAACCTTGGTGTGTTCCAAGTTAGAGCAATTATGCTATCTAGAACGTTAAGTGCCCAGGCTAGGAAGGAGAAAAAAAGGTTCGTCTAATTACTGGGAAGTGCACAATAGGCGTTGGTCAAGGATAAGATTGGATACTCCCCACAAGCAAACACCCTTGAAGGGCTCACTGTTCATTAGAAGAAGGTTATAGCTGAGGCCCAAGTCAGGTCCTTAAGGAGAGGCAGAAAGAATAGTGAACAGGAGGAAATAAAATAACATGGCCCCAAAATTTCATCACAGTTTCAAAGGTTACACCAGGATTGTGCTCAATGGCGCCTTTCTGTACTGACCATAGCAGAGTTTGCAGGGTCAATGCAAGGGCATCTCATTTCAGTGAGATACCCTGGGCACATCTGCCCATGTTGGCAAGAAACTGTGGCATCTTCCCAACCACAGAGGTGGTTGTTGCTCCAGCGTGGAAGCCAGCAGTCAAGAGAAGAAAGCCATTGTTTAAAACAACAATCCTTCAAATCAGGCTAATAGAACCCATGGCCCACATCTGAGCTTTATTGGTTGAAATTGAAATTACTGTCATGGTGTCACTGTAAAATTACATTTACCTTTCCCATCTAAAGCTTATCTAATGTGATTTGAATACCGACCTGTCATACTTAATATGACAGCCTTGGATTCATCGTCAGGCCGCTGTGCTAGAAAATTCCACCTGAAGTTTAGATGACAGTATTTAACACGTTCCTGTAAAAAGCAACTTTTTTTTCTTAAAAGAAAGATTGGTACCTGCCACCAGAATAAACTGATGTGAATCAGTTTGATATTTTGCAACTCAGAGAGCTTAGACGGAAATCCATCTTGAGCTGTACAGCCACCTTAGGGGTAATTGTCTCCTCAATGTAGCGATGATAAATTGCATGCTGCATTGTACACTGCTTCCTTTCTCTGTATCTTTAAAAAAAGGCATTGCCCATCATTCAACATGTTTTCTTCATTTGTCACTAAGAGATATACCACAATTTCAGCTGAGATGGAAAGTCTTGACTTTGCCGAAACTTGCACTTTCAGGTCCGAGTACCAGGTGCTGGGACAGTAAGTGGGGGGGGGGGGGAACAAGGAAAGAGGAGAGGGAACAAAACACACAATGCACAACACTAGATTCTTTTTTCTTTTTAAAGTAACTGGGAGATTGCAGGAACGCGCAGCCAATAATTGGGGCATCCTTTTACAATTCAGCAGCATTGAGTGGCAGAGCATTAAGGGAAAAAAAAACTGATATTTTGTAATAACAGGGAATATTTCAACAAACTCAATAGGAGTTTCAGATTATTTTTCATTGTTATGCAAATTGAATGCAGTTCTGTTAGCAGCGTTCCAATTACATTCTGCTCAATAGCCGGAGCACAGAATGTAAATTGCAGCCCTGAAATAAATTGTTCCGCCAAGGTAATTTTTCTTCTTTCAAAATTGCCAAAACAAATGATGAGAGGCCACAGTATGAAAGGTTGATAGAAGTTAAGGATTGTCAGAAAGTAGAAGATGGTACTATCTTGTTCTTCTCAGCTAACTATTCCCATAACTTCCTTTTCTACTATTAATACATTCACCCTTCGTCACAAATAATAGTTTTCATTCTCTGTTCAAGGTAAGCATTTTTGGTGAAAAATTAATATTAAATGTCGACATTCTGGCATGGGAATTCATACCACCTAAAGAATATTGGAATCATTTTGCAATCCTGCACTCCTGGCAAGGAAACTCACACATCAAGAACACATAACAACATTTGGGTCACCTATTGACCCTGACACTTACAGCATTGCACGCCAGCATTTTCAGGACATGTTTGTACAGGGCAGCGCCCTCCCAACCCACTCCCCACCCCCATCCAAAAAAGGGATGGAGCTTTGATGTCACCAAAAGTAGAAACTTTGCCAAAATGACCCAAGTTGCTCTTAATGGTCCAAACCATGTTCTACTGCTTAATTTATGATTTGCTATAAGAGCTGCTGAGAAAACCTAAACACAGTTAGGGCATTTAAAATTATTCCCACTCTTATTAATGCACATCTGTATACTTCTGCTGATATACAATACCAGTGGAGCTCTGTGTCTCCGCCTACGGAACGCTTGAACAAACTCAATTTCTCTCATAGCGTATTGATGATGTTGTAGGTGTCAGCCATAGCTCAGTTGGCAGCACCTTAGCCTTTAGATCAGAAGGTTATGGGCTCAAGTCCCCATCCAGATACTTGAGCACAAAATCCAAGCTGACACCCTAGTGCAGCACAAAGAGACTGTCAGAGCTGCTGTCTTTCAAATGAGATGTTAAACCAAGGCCCCGTATCCCCTCTTGGATGGATTATTTTAAAGGGCAAGTCAATTCAGCCTAGGGTCCTGGTCAATACTTAACCCACAACTGAAATGAGAAAAAAAGAGATTATCTGGTTATTATCCTAGTGCTGCTTTTGAGAAGTTCCTGTGCACAAATCACCAGCACCGTTCCTTGCATTGCAATAGCAACTACACTTCAAAAGTACATCCTTAGTTGTAAAACGCTCTGAGGTATCCCAAAGTCGTGAACGGCACCATCTTTCTGTAGGGACATCGAAAGGAAGCTACAGTTTACAATGTTTCATCTATTGACATAAATCTGTACCTGTACCCACAACAGTGCCACAGGATGATGATATCCCAAATAGACAGACACAGGCCGAGATATTCCTTGCCCACTGGCGTCGGGCGTGTTCAGCGGAGTGAGCGGACAACATGGCGCGATCGGTTTCACGACAGCACGAAACCAGCTCGCGACTGTCCACGGGCTGCATTCTCCACCGTCAGATGTCGGGGACCTCATTGTAATACATCAACATATCATTATTAGGCCTGCCCACTGGAATCATCCCCCCACTGGATCGCCACACATTGGCGGGAAAACACGCCGGTGTAGAACACGTCTTGTCAAGTGTGACATGCAGAAGTCGGGACTTACCCACCAGGACCTTGCTCACATCACGGACATCTGAGGAGCAGTAGGTGCTGGAGCCTGACAGCAACAGGACCCTGGAGGAACGTCCTTGGCATGCTGGATGGATTCACATAGACATGGCTCTGCTGTGAAGCAGCTCACAGAAGTTGGATAGTCATGGTTGATGCTCAGAACAGCTGATGGTTGAAGGGATGGCAGCGGAAGGGCTAGGATTGGCTGGGAGAGAAAGAGGTGTTGAGGGGTGGTGAGGTTGGGTGGGGGGAATGAAGGTGTCAAGGCCGGCTGAAGTTGTGGAGGTAATAAAGGTGTTGGGGGGAGAACAGGGGAGAAAGGGGTAACGGGGGAGAAGACGCCAACTGGGGAGGTAGGTGTAAGGGACGTGGAAAGTGCAAGGGAAAGCATGCGGAGAGGGAGTCTTGTCTGGGGGGAGGAAGGGGTGCAGAGAGGTGGGGGGGAGTAAGGGTGGAGGAAGAAGTGTGGCTGAAGGAAGAGGTAAGGCTGGAGGAAGGACTTGGGAAAGGGGATAGACTAAGGCTGGCAGAAGAGGCAAGGATGGAGGAAGGAGTCAGGAAGTGGGAGGGACTAAGCGGGGGGGTGGCGGAAAGTGGGTGGGGGAAGGTTGCAAAAGGGGGAAGTGGTGCAGAGTTGGTGAGGTGGGGAGGTGGGAATGTGCAGGTGGACGTGCACGGGAGGGGTCAGATAGGTCCTTGCTTTCCTCCTGGAGAGCGAACTGAGGGTGGGCGTAGTATGGAGGAAGGGTGAGAATGACCGAGGGCAGAGTGAGGCAATAGGTGGGAGGGGGAGGGTTCAACGATAGCGATAGAAGGGACAGCGAGGGTGGTTGGTGGGGATCCGGAGGCAGACATGGACCCTCAGGGTGGGAAGGAGGAGATTGGGGAGGTGCATGTGGACGGGAGTAGGATTTTTGGGAAGGAAGGGAATGTGCACGTTCACCTGGGCATCCCTGAAGGAAAAGGGCTGGGGCTGGTAGGTCACAGAGGGGAGGTGGAAGGTGATTCCACGGAGGGGGTGGGTGAGGGTCGACTGTGATGGGGGAAAGAAAATGGGCGACTCCGGGAGGTTAAAGGACAGGGGAGCGAAAGTAAAACCGAATTAGCACCACACTGTCTAAATCGAAAGAGAAACGAGACTCATGGTGGGTAAGATCAGGTGCTGCATGGGATTGTGATCAGTGGATGGGCAGAGATGCAGGTCAGATGGACAACTGCAGGTGAACCCCAGCAAGCAGCATTGAAAATGCTCGGGACAGTGAGATGAGTGTGAAACGTGAAGGATTTACGTGCATGTGACAGTGCTTACACGGTACGCACGCACACACACACACACGCACACACACACCTTTCCCTCCAAAATCACTCATGGTTCTCCCTCTGCAGGTCTTCCAGGCTGCTTATTTCCAGCTCTTGATGTTCACTTGGCTGGAGGTGAGGATGTGGATGGAGTTGAGGGACTGGCTGGCTGAGGGTGTCAGCCGCTTGCCAGAGCAGAGATAAGTAGTGCATGGCAGCAGAGTCAAAAGCAGGAGAGAGAGAGGGAGCACTCACAGTTGCGTTGAGGGAAGGAAGATGTGGTGCAGGGTCCTCAGGTGGGTGTTCACCAAAGGTCTCACCGTCACCACAGACACGGTCCGCACCCTCACCAGTCAGCGCGATAGCACACTCCTCAAAGTGAGCGAGGGGCCTAATGTGGGCCACTCCACCCCCAGCCCGGGATCGCTCCCTGCTGACGTGAGCCAGCTTCTCCTGCAGAGGGAGAGAGTGTGAGTAGGACACTTGGCACGGCGTGGAATGTTTGTGTGGTGAGCAGAGCCGTGGACAGGAATTAGGGAGTGAGCTCCAGAGGATATGAGCCTAATGGGGATGTGCGGGTGTGTGTGAGAGTGTGTGGTGTTGTCCCTTGAGGTGTGAGATCCCTGTGGGTGTGTGATGGGTTTGTGTGAGTGTGTGTGAGTTGAGAGTGTTGAGAAGAGTGACTTACCCTGGTGGAACGGAGGAGACCACTCACCCTGTAGTGGCACTGGGTGGCTGTCCTCTTTTGCAGGGCATTGGCGCTGACCATTGCTGCCACCACCTTCCAAGCCTGGTTGGCAACACCGCTGCCCATCCTGTGACCAGGGCAGGGGATAAAGGACATCGCAGCGGGTTCCACAGCATCCAAAAAGCGTCCCAGCGAAGCATCGCTAAACCTGGGGGCTGCCGTCTTTTTGCCTTTCCTGGGCCCCTTGCCTGCAGTGGGCTGGGGAAGCACAGGGATGTGTGCACGCAGCTGCACTTTAAATATGGCGGCCGGCGTGATGAAGTGGTGAGGCGATGGTGGGCAGGCGAATGAGATCCCACCCGTCATGGAAACGGCCTGTTTCCCGGGAATGCACAACTAACGTGGCGGGTTTGGGACGATACGGCGTGAAAAGCCGCCATTATGGCCGGCGGGTTAAACGTCATTTTACCCGCCCGCTACCGCACTTTGTGCGAATCTGGGATGATTCCGACCACAGGGTTCTGACAACCCGTTTGCTATTTGGGAAAATAATGAGCTGCTAATTTTTTTAATCATGGCAACTTCACATGCAGTTTATGTTATTGCGCCACAGTGTGACTATAGTAAAATTTTGCCACATTTTCCATGAAGACAATGTCATCTTGTAAGGTCTTTTTGGACAAATTACAAGTAAATGGCTTTTCATAAGATCTACGTTCTGCCTCATGAATATGTCACCAATTTACTTTGCTGTAGTTTTTTCTTGGCCAGAGCTGCACCATCGAACTATAAAATAACAATAGAGCAAATATAAAGCGGAAGTAGTTTGTTGCTTTCAGTTTTTCCTTCACAAATCACTAGAGTCCATTCAATCTTGCACCCTGACCCGGCTCTGAATATTTAGAGGTTAATACTGTAATTGCTTCACTTCTCTACACTCCAAATGTTCCACGACTACAAGGATCCATGAGATTTATGATCAGCGTTCCCAACTCCTAATACATCAGCTTGTTAAAACATCAGTATTTTGTGTTACTGTGCAACAGTGTTTTCAGGCTTATGCTGAACCTTCACCGTATGCAAGAGTAACAAGGTAAACACTTCAATAGGCATGGCACGTTTTTTGTGGCCCTCATACCAAGTCAATGGAAAAGTTGGCTTGAGAGTCTTGTCAATATCAGGGCAAAAAATATTCCAACCCCTTTATTTAGCAATGCAATATGTGACATTTCCACAAAACTGCATAATCTCGTTTATGTTAATAATGTATATGCAGATATTTCACAAACTCCTTGATCTACAATTGATTATTTCCAAAAACTAATATTCAGATCAGAAAACCCAATACCATGAGATTTAATCTTGTGGCTGTGATAAACCCGTTATGCATTAAACTTAGAAATACACCATCATTAACCAAAAACAAAGATAGACCTAAGATAAAAGCAAAATATTGCGGATGCTGGAAATCAGAAATGAAAACAGAAAATGCTGGAAAAACTCAGCAGGTCTGGCAGCATCTGTGGAGAGAAAGATAGAGTTAACGTTTCGAGTTCGTATGACTCTTCGTATGACTCTTATTAACTCTATCTTTCTCTCCACAGATGCTGCTAGACCTGCTGAGTTTTTCCAGTATTTTCAGTTTTAAAACAATGATAGACCTGATCATTATTTCTAAATAAGCAGAAATGCTATTCTCACTTTTTGAACCTTAAAGGCTAACTTAACTGATCCTCACGAATTTGCACTCGATCTTCTTGATATATGTAAAAAAAAAAGAACTAGCTCCACGATGTTCCTCAAATCTCACGTTTCACCCAAATAACATTTCCTTACGGTGAAACCGAGACTGCATACATAATGTTCACAACAAGGTCATCCCCCATTCTTACTGCATCACCACAGTGAAAAGACGTCATAATTAAACCATTCGGAAATTTTCCTTTTACTGTCCCTGCAGGTTAAGAATCATCAGCAGCGCCCAATAGAGTGAAATCGCTTGGGTAAAACGGATCTGACCAAATTTTCCATTTAAATGATGCAGAGAATATCGAGTGGAATTTTCTATGCCCTAATTTCCCTCTCAGCCATCTGTAGCCAGCCAGCAGAATACCCAACAGAGTTAGAATCTGATTCAAAGCACAGTGGCTAGATGGGCGGGGGTAGATAGCTGTAATTAAGGCAAATGGTTTTCGGCCCAACACTTTGCTTTATATCATTCACCTCAAACCTTTATTTGCTTTAATTAAAAGGGTTAGGGAGTGCTGCAGAAAAGAGGCTTCAATCGCCTAAATAAGAAAGGAATTAGAAGGCTGATTTTACAAAACTCTGCTTCCAGTGGGGAGCTGTGCACCTCAGAAGCACACATCAAGAAATGGTGGTCGTGCTTCGGCCGATTTTCAACCCATTATTATAATGGTGGTATAATTAAGGGAAGCGTAACAGCGTTCACACTGGGCAAGCCACTTTCCTTGCCTGCACAATTACAGAAACGTGGCTCTTCTGTCTCGTTGTGGCCACCTTTCCAGCAGGTAGTAAAACGCATGGAAATGTCGCTGTTATTGTGAAGAAAAGCTGCAGTGGAAAGTAAGGGAAATTTCCTTCAGCGCATTCTTACCAGGTGCAAATTAGGCTCACAAAACGTGGGACCCGTCATTATTTGGACACCCGCAAGGAAATCTCTACAAGAAAGAAATCTCTGCCAGAAAGTGAGCTCCGGGGATATAGGCCCAGGATTGGTCCATGTGCCCCTCAGTATGGCAGGTTAGAAGCATGCAAACATTTCTATCCAAACGTAGCCTGCCACACTGGATAATGACAAATGGAGTTCCTTTATCAATGTCTGAAACAGGCTTTAGACCATTTGTATGTGTAACTGAAGGGCGTAATGTCCGTTTGAGGTCCTATCTGTAAGACTTGCCCCCACCGCCCCCCCCCCCACCCCACTGACCACCACTCTCCACTGCCCACCACCATTGCCCCACCCCCATCCTGATCTCCAGACTCCACAGCCCCAGGCCAGCTTTGCTTATACCAAGCAGCCAGATGTTTCACTGCTCTTCACCGGTGGGCTGCAAAGCCACACTGTTTCCATTATAAATGAGGCCAGAGGCCCAACATGAGGAGCCCGAGGCCTCACCATTGAGCTGCAGGCGCCATTACGGAAATTTGGCTCTTCCATCTCACCGTGGCCACCTTTCCTCTACAATCCAGCAGGAGGCAGTAAGATACGTAGAGGTGCACCTTCCATGAATGGGTGCGCCTGAATTGCTGCCCATAACGTGTGCTGTCAGTTTCCCATAATGGCAAGTCACGGTCAGATGTATGCGTTACAACAAGGTCTGTCACTAGCTGAGGCCTGAGGTTGATTTAAGTTAAAAGTGGAGTGATAAAATGCCACTTTGCACCAAATCTTTATGAAAGGTCATAAACTAATTGAGCTCCTGACAATTTCAGCATTTCAGCAGGATTAGACTTTTACAGCGTGAAACAACCCGTTTTACACACTACGAGGAAGATCGGATGAATGTGAACAGAAAGGACATTCCATTAATTTACACAGAAGAGATATCGTTACAAGGCTTGGGGTGGGATCATCCCGGATTTGCAATAAGTGCGGTAGCGGACAGGTAAAACGACATTTTACCCGCCAGCCACAATGGCGAGATTTCACACTGTATCGCCCAAAAACCCGCCACATTAGCTGTGCATTGCCGGGAAACACGCTGTTTCAATGGCTGGCGGGCAAGTGGGCTCCCAATCCCCCGCTATGGCATCGCCTTGCCGCTTCATCATGCTGGGCGCCACATTTAATGTCCAGCCACACATACCTCCAGCCCATGACTACTGCAGGGAAAATGTTCATGAAAGGCAAAAAGACTGCAGCCCCCAGGTTTAATGATGCGTCACAGGAATGCCCTTTGGATGCTGTGGAGGCTCGCTATGGTGTCCTCTACCCACCGCTGTGGCCGTAGAAGGGGTAGCGGCTTCACCAACTCAGCATGGCAGGCGTCGGCAGCAGTGGTCAGCGCCAGTGCCCTGCAAAAAGGACAGCCACCCAGTGCCACTACAGGGTGAATGGTCTCATCTGCTCCGCCAGGGTAAGTCACTCTTCTCATCACTCTCACAAACCCATCACACACTCACAGGGATCTCACACCTCAAGGGACAACACCACTAACTCTCACACACACCCACACACCTCCATCAGCCTCATACCCTCTGGAGCTCACTCCCTCATCCTGTCCATGGCTCCGCTCACCACACAAACATTCCCCTCAGTGCCATATATCCCGCTCACACTCTCTCCATCTGTTTCCATGCAGGAGAAACTGGCTCACAACAGCAGGGAAACTCCCAGGCCAGGGCTGGAGTGGGCCACATTAGGCTCCTCACTCACTTTGAGGAGCGGCCTTTGCACTAACTGGTGAGGATGTGGACCGTGCCTGTGGTGATGGGTGTGGCCCTTGGTGAACACCCACCTGAGGATCCTGCATCACATCATCCATCTCTCAACGCAACTGTGAGTGCCCTCTTCTCCTGCTTTTGACTCTGCTGCCATGCACTATTATCTCTATTCTGGTTCACTGGGAGCTCTGCTGAGCGACCGACACCCTCAGCCAGACAGTCCCTCAGCTCCATCCAGGTCCTCACTTCCAGCCAAGAGGACACCTCCTCCAGTGAAGTGCTGGAAATAAGCAGCCTGGAAGACTCATCACAGCGCTTACCCACACCCTCCACCAGCGCAGAGACACACACCTCGGTGGGAAGTAGATCTAGAGCAGGCTCGGGGTCACAATCTGGTGATCACTTCATGAACACGTGTCCGCAGCAGGAGGGGGCAGGTTCAGCCGAGCTCCCCGGCATTCGGAGGGACTGCTGGGGAAGAGGCATCTCTGAGGTCCAAGTCAGATGACAAGCCTCTGGATTCGGCCTTCCAACTCATCCTGGAGAGTCAGCAGAAGGTGGAGGAACATCACACAGAGCTGTTGGAAGCCCTCAACAGAGTGGCATGTGAGTTGGAGGAGTGCATCTGCCCCTAATGAAGAGGTACCCGCATGTGGATGTATGGAGTCTCCATAGAGACCCTGGTCCAGCAGAACACGGAGATGCGTGCAGACCTGCACTCTATCGTGGGAGACTTGGGTGAGTTCCTACAGTGGCAATGTGAGAGGGAGGCGGGGCACCTCGATGTCCCTCCAGCTGCTCCTTCCCCTCAAGGAGTCAGGGTGGGGCCCTCAGGTACGTGAAGGGAGGAGGAGTGGCAGCTGGACATCTCTGGGTCATCCACTCAGGAATCTCAGAGGCTGTGCTCTCCCTCTGAGTCCCCTTTGCCTGTGACCCTCTCAACCACATCCTCCGTCACCAAGGAGGGAGCAGCTGGAGAACGAGCGATTCTGGAGGGAGAAGTGTGTGTGTGTGTGCGTGTGTGTGTGTGTCTGGCAGGGCCTTTCAGTGCTTCATGTAAGCATTCTCCCACGCACACGGATCCTTCATGTATCACACTTGCTTCAGCATCCTGAGCATTTTCAATGCTGCCTGCTGGGGTTTGTTTTCAGTTGTCCATCTGAGCTGACCTGCATCTCCACCCACCCAATGATTACACTCCCATACAGCACCTGAACTCACCCACCATGACTCTCGTTTCACTTTTGATTTGGACAGCATGGTCTAGATTCAGTTCTGTGTGTGCTCCCCCGTCTTTTCCCCTCCCCCAGCCACCCATTTCCTTTCCCCCATCACAGTTGACCCCCTGGCATCAAACTTCCACCTCCCCCCTGTGACCTACCAGCCCCAATTCTTTTCCTTCAGGGATGTCCAGGTGAACGTGCACGTTCCCTTCCTTCCTGAAACTCCCACCCCCATCCACATTCACCTCCCCAAACTCCTCCTTCCCACCGCCAGGGTCCGAGTCTGCCTCAGAGTCCCCACCAACCACCCTTGCTGTCGAACCCTCACCGTCCCACTCTACCGCCTCACTCTGCCTTGTCATTCTTACCATTCCTTCATACCATGCCCACCCTCAGTTCGCTCCCCAGGAGGCTGACATGGACCTATCAGACCCCTCCCTCACACGTTCACCTGCACATACCTTACCCCCCTCTAGACCCCTTTCCCCAGAACTCCTACTGTCCCCCCCAAGAACCCCTTCCCCTTCCTTGGTCCTCCCAAATCCCCGGACTTCTCTACCTGCTTAGTCGCTCCCCTTTCCTGACTCCTTGCTCCATCCTGACTCCTTCCTCCATCCTTACTTCTTCCTGACGCCTTCCTCCAGCCTTACCTCTTTCCCCTTCCTGACTCCCTCAGACACCCTTACTTCCTCCAGCTTTAGTCCTTCCCCCTTCCCATCTCCTTCCACCCATTCCCCTCTCTGCACTCCTTCCCTTACACCTTCCACCCCCTACACCTACCTCCCTAGTTGCCATCTTATCTCCCCCATTACCCCCTCCTCCCAATCCCAACCTTACCCTGCTGACACCTTCATTCCCTCCTTCCCAACCACAGCCCCCCCGATACCCTCATTCCTCCCTCCCAACCTCACCCTCCCGACACCCTCATTCCCCCCCCTCCCAACCTCACCCTCCCGACACCTTCATTTCACCCCCCCCTCTCCCAACCTCACCCGCCCTGACACCTTTTCCTCTCCTAGCTGATCCTGGAACTTCCTCTCCCACTCCTTCAACCATCAGCCATTGTGAGCACCAATGGTGACTTTCCAACCTCCGTGAGCTGCTTCACAGCCGAGCCATGTCTATGAGAATCCACCTGGCGTGCCATGGACGTTCCTTCAGTGTGCTGTCGCTGTCGGGCTCCAGCATCTTCTGCTCCTTGGATGTCCGCGATGTGAGCAAGGCCCTGGCGGGTAAGTCCCGACTTCTGCACGTCACATTTGTCAAGACGTGTTCTGCACCGGCGTGTTTTCCCGCCAACATGGGGGGGATGATTCAGCAAGTCGGGGGGGGGGGGCCGAGATTGCAGCCTGCCATTGGCGGGCTGAGTGGATGGTTGCAAACTGGTTTCACGACGTCATGAAACTGATCGCGCCATATTGTCCACTCACGCCACCAAACACGCCCAACGCCAGTGGGCACAGAAAATCCTGGCCTTGGTGACCAAATACTTAATCCTTCACTGAAACATGCAATTCACTATGTCGTGCTAAAATAAAAACTCTCCAAAAATTATAGAGACTATCATTTCCACCCACACTGACCAGCACTTGGAATGACCAAGCTAGCCGGAGTGAACACATTCTCTCTTAGCTCTAATAGCTCTACTGGCTATTCAACGAGGGCAGGACCGGCCTCCACTCTATGAGGAAGGTGGGGGAGTTTGAAGGAGTTGTTTTTTTTTAAATTATTCCTGTTCAAAGTCAAAGAAGTCATTTAAACTTTTAACAAGTGCACGATTGCGCTTTGAAGGGCTGGATGCCAAGAAAGCACCTGTTAAGGAAGGTAAGAGGGAAAATGCTGAAGTATTCAAGTGACAGAATGATCTCATATTATAGAATGTCTAACATATCTGGGCAGATATTTAATGCTCTTAATTTACTTCTGGTGGAAAAACCTTGTCACCCTTTTCATTTCCCATCCCCCATACTAGCATTCCTTTTATTCTGGCCTCTCGTGCATTTCCCTCCCATTCTGTAATCATGTCTTCAGCCCTCAAAACTCCACACTAAGCCCTGCCACTTTTCCACTTCCTGCTTTCCCTTTAAAACCCAGCTTATGTCTGCCTATCTTCCAGTTTTTGGTGCTGACAGAGAGGAATGCCTCAAGTCCCTGACGGACTATGACTAATTACCATAGGGTAGAAATATTCTCCATTCACCAACAGGCATATTGGTTCACAGATGTCCGATTTTAGCACAGCAAACCAATACTGAAAAAAGTTTTCTTCTCGAAAAGTTTTCTTCCATCTCTCACATCATGGTGTTCCCCTTCTGTCACTCAAGTTAATGCAGGTGGTCTCAAATTATTTGTTCAGCCCAAAGTTCAAATGACAGTATAGCTGGGAGCCCAGTGATCTATCAGAAACGCTACTTGGATGTAACTCAGTGTAAAAATACAACAATATTAGGGTTATTTAATGAAGCTGGATTAACATGCAACAAAGTATAACTGATCATTCCTTGTCATAAGCTTGCCCATTGCATTTCCAGAACACAGTAAAATATTCACCTTCATGCAGCATTTCCTGCTGCAACTACAAATCATTAAATGAGCTCCTGCCAACAAATTAATAGATTTATGCTCTGAGTTTCCAGTGTGTTTTGGTGGACAATTACTCTGGAGACCACTGTCAACACATTTTCATTCAAGTGAAACCAACTGACCTATCACAGGCAGAAGTGGATTAGCACCAACACGTTTGAGATAACATATTATTGGTATTGTTCTACAAATTGTATCATTAGTCATGAATAGATCTGTGCTTGTGAGATCAATTACGATAGCAGGGATGGTCTTCAATTTGTTAATACCATAACACACAAACTTTGGTCTTGCTGTGCAGTCTCGCCAAGTTGAACAGCTTGCCATCAGCTCTGGAATGCAGGTAGACATCCTCATTTGAGTCACCGAAAGTGCATAATGGCATCGTGAAGAAAAATGTGCCTAAGGGAGTTGGTGCCAGGACACAGCCCTGCTTTACCCCACTGCCGATCTTGAAAGCCTCCGATGAAGCCCCATTGTAACTGATTAAACTGCGCAAGCTCTCGAGGAAAGAAGAAATGATGTCCAGGGTCCAGGTGGACTCCTCATTTCCTGCAGCAATTTAAAGAGTCCATCTCTGCTGACAAGGTGGAAGGCGTCTTTGAGGTCTATGAAGGCAATGCAGAGCGGTCTGTGCTGTTCACTGCTCTTCTCCTGTAACTGCCGAAGTGAGAACATCCTGACAACTGTTGATCTACCAGTTCTGAAGCCTCATTTAGACTCAGGGTCGATGCATAATGCCAGAGGCTGCCAGCTGGTCAGAGCAACATGGGCAAAGACCTTCCCCACAATACTTAACAAGGAGATGCCTCAATAATGGTTGTGGTCATGGTGATTTCCTTTGTTTTTTGTACAAGGTGACTATTTTTTCATCACGCATGGCTTGAGGTACAAATCTTTTCCTACAGCAGACAGATGCTGCAGCCGTGCTGGTTTTCCACTTTTGATGATTTCACACCTGCCATCATTTCCTGGGGCTTTACCACTGGCAAGACGGTCAATTTAGTCAATTTATCTTGAACAATAATTAATTAGAAACAAGTAAGGGAATCAACGAGAGCTGAGATGCAACATTGGGTAATGTTGAATAGAGTCCATATTATATTTTGGGACTTTTGGTAAACTTTTTTTTTTAAAAAGGGCAGGGGTTTTAGGCTTGTATTTTGTTCACTAATTGGATTTTAAAAACAGTGAATTATGACAGATTTATAACAAAGGAAAACCAGAGTCTTGCCTTGAAGATGTGCATTAAAATATGATGAACACACATATGAACAATCAAATTAGGAGCAGGATTGGCCACTGAGCCTCTCGAGCCTACTCTGCATTCAATAAGATCATGGCTGAACTAATTTTAACCTCAACTCCACGTTCCTGCCCAGTCCCAATAACCTTTCACCCCTTTGCTCGTCAAGAATCTATCTCCATCTGCATTAAAGGTATTCAAAGACTCTGCCTCAACCACCTTTTGAGAAAGAGAATTCCAAAGTCTCACAACCCTCTGAGAGAAAGGTGCTTCCTTCATCTCGGTCTTAAATATTTTTGAACAGTGGCCCCGGGTTCTGGATTCTCCCCCAACAGGAGGCATCCTTTCCACTTCCACCCCGTCAAACCCCCTCAGGACAAGCTAGCTTGCAAAATGTCAGTTTACAATCTGCCTCACACAAATACGATAAAAAGCTATTTGTTCTAGATCAGGATGAGAAGTTTTCTTGGCAAATCACAATGAGAAGCCCATCAGAATCCCAGATCTCCCAGGGCTCAGGACGGAAAGAACATAAACGAAATATTGTAGCACCCGGCCTTATAAAATGCAAAAACCCAAGAGCTTATTTCTTGCCTTTAGATATAGCTTGAAAGAAAGGTCATGCCAAAAACAAGTCAGCCCTTGCATAGAAGTGGCAGTGGATGAAGTTGATTCATTTTTCCCCATGTATGAGAAGAGATGTAATATGGAGTTAAGTAAATTGACTGTGCTTTAACTGCTGCTCAGTACATTTACTTGCCATCTGCAAAGCATGGTTAGCATCTGGCCTCATCTCACCTTGAAAAGGTTGGAAAGGCACAATGTGCAGACACACACAGAAAGCCCAATACCCAACTGAGATCATAAGAAGGTCCACTTGTCCACATATAGATTAGTGTTTGGGAACTTTGGGCACATCCTTCATTGCAAGACGCTCAGGTAGCTTACAAGAGTGTCCAGCACTTATGTAGTCCAAAGAATATCTAAGACAGGCACAAGACCTTTAATACTCCACATGTCCTTCATACAGGGCAAATGCCTGCTATCTGCTGGGCGCCAAGGACTAGAAAAGAAGGACTTGCATTTATATAACGCTTTTCATGGCCACCACTGGACATCTCAAAGCACATTACAGCCAACGAAGTACTTTTTTTTAAATCATTGTTGCAATGTAGGAAACGGGGCAAGTAATTTGTGCTCAGCAAGCTCCCACAAACCCCAATGTGATAATTACCAGGTAATCTGTTTTTGTAATGTTGATTGAGGGATAAATATTGGCCAGGACACCCAGGAAGTACGAGGGTATAACAGGCACTGGTATGTATGTCTGTAGAGCCTGGCAGTCCACCTTGTGTCTCAAACAAAAATGCAGGCAGTCTCAAAATTCTACAGAATTGAGAGAATCTTATCAAGTGAAAGAAATTCATAGCATTCTAGCTGCTGCTACTTATTATCCACGGGCACATCAATTATTTAGTTGGCTTTTTCCAAACAGGACACCTGTGACCAGCAGATTGGTAGCTTTGGGTGATGTTCCTGTGGCTATACAGTCCCCAACATATAAATAGAAATCGTGGACTTTTCCTTTATTCATTCACTGGGTGTTGGCGTCGCTGGTTAGGCCAGCATTTATTTTCTATCCCTAACTGCCTTTGAGAAGGTGGTGGTGAGCTGCTCTCTTGAACTGTTGCAGTACATACACACACACTGCTGTTACGAAGGGAGTTCCACCATTTTGACCCAGCAACAGCGAAGAGACTATTTCCAAGTCAGGATGGTGAGTGACTTTCAGGTGGTGGTGTTCCCATGTATCTGCTGCCCTTGGCCTACTAGATGGTGGCAGTTGTGGGTTTGGAAGGTGAGTTTCTGCAGTGCATCTTGTAGATGGTACACACTGCTGCCACTGTGCGTCGGTGGTGGACAGAGTGAATGTTGAACGTGGTGGATGGGGTGCCAATCAAACAAGCCGCTTTCTCCTGGATGATGTCGAGCTTCTTGAGTGTTGTGGGAGCTGCACTCATCCAGGCAAGTGAAGAGAATTTCATCATACTCCTGACTTGTGCCATGCAGGTGGTGGACAGGCTTTGGGGAGTCAGGTGGTGAGTCACTCATTGTAGGGGTCTGAGCCTGTAACCTGCTCTTGCGGCCACAGTATTTATATGGCTAGTCCAGTTCAGTTTCTGGTCAATGGCAACTCCCAATCTGTTGATAGTGGGGGATTCAACGATGGTAATGCCATTGACTGTCAAAGGGCGATGGGTAGATTCTCTCTTGTTGAAAATGGTCATTGCCTGGCACTTATGTCATCCAAATGATACTTGCCACTTGTCAGCCCAAGCCTGGATATTGTCCAGGTCTTGCTGCATTTGGACATGGACTGTTTCATTATCTGAGGAGTTGCAAATAGTGCTGAATATGGTGCAATCATCAGTGAACATCCCCACTTCTGATCTTATGATAGAAGGAAGGTCATTGATGAAGCAGCCGAAGATAGTTGGGCCTAGGACACTACCCTGAGGAACTCCTGCAGTGATGTCCTGGAACTGAGATGATTGACCTCCAACAACAACAACATTTTTCTTTTGTGCTAGGTAGGAGTCCAACTAGCAGAGAGTATTCCCCCCAATTCCCTTCGATTCCAGTTTTTCTAGGGCTCCTTGATGCCACACTCGGTCAAATGATGCCTTGATGTCAAGGGTAGTCACTCTCACCTCACCTCTGGAGTTCAGCACTTCTATCCATGTTTGAACCAAGACTGCATTCAAGTGTACTTCCCACCCAAAAAAAATAAATAAACGTGCTTCCCTAAGTAGTTCACTTTTTTCAAAATACTGAAATCAGCATCTTGCCAGTTTTCAGAAAAGCAGCTGACTTCACACCTAAGTGCAAGTGGTTGGACAATGCAAAAATGGACAATGCCAATCGTACTCATCTTTCGACTTCCTAAAGATAAACAGAAAATGCTGGAAATACTCAGCGACTGTGGAGAGAGAAACAGAGCTATGGTTCAGGCCGATAACTTTTCATCAGTACCTGAATCGACCTGAAACATTAACTCTTTCTCTACAGATGCTGTCTGACATTCTGAGTGTTTCCAGCATTTTCTGTCTTTGTTTCAGATTTCCAGCAGGTGTAGTATTTTGCTTTTGTCTTTGAGTTCTCACGTGCTGATTTTACATTAAACAGTGGAAGATTTCCCCTATTAGGATGTCAAAGAGAAGGAGATAAAATATAAGTAAGGAAAGAAGCATTAACAGGCTGTGGAAAGCAGCAATGCCTTGAACAAGCCTTTGTATGGATAATGAAGGTCTGAATGTGCTCTGTTCTCACCTTCACACTGACTACATAGAATAAGTACTGTTCTCAAAGCCTCCAGTCTGATAGCAGCTTGCTGTCCTACTGATGTTCATATTACGATGAAGGAACATGAAAAATCCATTCAGCCAATTCAATCCATTCTGATCACCAATGTTGATTTGACTCTAAGTGGATCATTTTATCTTTCCCAGCTTCAGTTACGAGCCTTTAAGCCTCTACATCCTGTTACATTATCAATTTGTTATTTCTTTTGTTAAGACTTAAACTGTGTCTACACTCTGCATTGCGGCTGCACTTTATAGGAGTTCATTCCAAGTGTGAGGTTATTGTTTGTGTCATGTTCAACTCACAATATCCTAAGCTTATAATCACACCCTTCTTTTGAAGGCGCTTGTTTACATTTATATAACTTCATAATTACTGCTGAACAACCTCATTGCTTTTCAGGGCCAATGTTATAATTATGGAATGTCAAATTTCTGCTTTATAATAAAGAAGAAATGATCAGTTTTTTTTTTAATTTGTTTATAGCATGTCAACATTTACCTTAAATGTTTATGTCCCATTTATTTATTTTGCTATTATACTTAATTAAAAGTTGAATAATTCAGTACTTTTTACTTCCTGATTTGCTCTCTGGGAGAATACTTCAATGTGATTGGCCTCTTACCCTGCTTGATGACATCACTGCTGCTGCCTGGAGGTTCCCTTGACTTGGAGCCTAGTTCAAACTGATATGGGGAAGGAGAAATCCATACACAGAGATCACTAGATCTTTGTGGGCAAATTTCTTTAAGGGTCAGCAGTGAGCACCATTGCTTGTGGTCACTGACCACAAAATCTAGGCCTATTCAGATTCTTATGCAGCATTACGTTTCATCTTTGTTTTAATTCCTTGATCTTTTTTCATTTCTTGACCTATTTGGTACGCACGTATTTTAGCCTTGTGAAATCCAGTGGCTTGAAAAATAAAGGTGAATGCGCATAATTAAATCTGGCTGTATTATGGTCTTGGTATAAGGATAGAAAATGCCCTTTAATCATCCAAGCTATTGTGAAGGGCTGAATAGCAGAGGAGATTGTGAGAGAGAGAAGCATCTGGCAGAAATAAATGGCAAGGCAAACATATGTGAAGGCACAGACCAGGGTTTTAAACAGCTGGTGAAATGAGGTGGATACACTCCAGGATATCCATTCTCAGTGTACCAGATCTAGCAAGAAGCAGTGACCATACTCAATCTGATTTACATTTGCTGCAAGTTGGGACCAGAACAGGGAATCTGGCTAAGTATCAGCATCATGCATAAGGCTACTTATTATGCCTTCCATCAATGTACCACATTTATGACGCATTCATTTCAACCCTTCACACAATTTAAAACTATTCCATTGCGTTGCATGCATATCCTTACCCCATCGTGGCCAACAAACTTGCAAAATTCAAATCTTGCCACAGTCACATCTTCTAAGGGCTTCATGTCAAACCATTCTAACACAACCTAGTTGCAAGATGTATGGTTGCTCACCGCCCCCCTGAATAGGCACAACTCTTCAACTATTTACTAACATCCAAAGGCCTGACATTATTTCATGCACATGTTGCAAAAGCACCATATCCAATATTATATATGCATGCCTCAAAGGAAAGCAATGCAGCTTAGATTTTTCCAATTTAGTGAAACTGGGGTAACACCTTTGGTGACACAAAGATGAGCCCCTGACCACGAACAATTTCCCTGTCTTGGGGTAATTTAGGAGAAGAGAGTGTATGACAAATGGCTGCTCGTGCATTGGATTCAGAGCAGTGCTGCCAGCATAAATTGAAGCCTTTGCTAAGACTGCCATCTAAGCAGGACTGGGCACCCTGGACAAATAGTTCTCCCTTGCAATCAAAGTGCTTGTCTCATCCCAAGTTGCAGACGAGTCATAATCATCTCCAACTGAGCATCGGAAAGACTGAAGCCACCAATCCCAAATGCAAATACCATTGATGCCATTTTCTTCCTCAGTCACTTACTCAAACTGAACAATGCAAAACATGAGCACTCTGACCCACAGCTAAGCTTCAAATACCATTTCCTGTCCATCACAGAGATCACGGACTTCCTTCTCTGCAATGCTGCCTTTTTGCTATCCCTATCTCACACGCATGGCCACTGTAAACTATATCGACATGTCTTCAATAAGGATAGCTTCCTTTTATTCCTCCGAAAAGTTGTTCTAAACTCAGCCTTCTGTCCTGCTAACCCAACATTTTCTATTCCTATTGGCCGACATTGACTCCCAGTCCTCAACATACTCAGTTTAAAATTGTAGGGGAGGGATTTCCTGGAGGCATGAGGTGTCTCGCCTGCCAGCTGGAGAGCCAGTGAGAGACCCGCGCAGCCTCCTCCACCAGTATTAAGTGCCCCTCTGGCACTCAAATGCCCACTGGCAAGCATTCCCCAGGATCAGGGACCCCAAGGGCAGAAAGGCCGCCCCCTGAGAATTGTCAGCCAATGAGAAGCTTGCAGCTCATTTGCTCACCAGCGCCACCAGGGAGACAGTGGCTGCTGCGAGAATGACAGCCTCTGGGAGGGGCCCAGGATCAAGGAGCGACCCAGGTCAGGAATAAGTTGTAAGTCGTGGCTGGGAAGCGTTTCATAACGTGGGGATTGTGGAAGAGAGAGTATATGGGGGGGCTGGTGGCAAGGGCGGGGTGTGCCTCTCAGCTGGTTTTCCACCCTCCCCCAATCCTGATGCCCGATTTTCCCCTTCCCACCCACCCCTCCCATTCCCAGGGAACCACAAGCAGACCACACAGGTTTGCTCATTGTGCTCCCAGAGTGGCGACAGGCCCACTCACCACTGAGTTAATGCCAGCAATGGCGGCATGAGGCCCTTACGTAGTTGTTAATTGCCCACTTAAGAGCCTCAATAGGCAGCTGGCAGGAAGTCCAACCACGGGCCATCCTGACCCAGACTTAATTTAGGCAGAAACAAAAACAGCTGGAAAAGCTCAGCAGGTGAAGAGGTACTGCTTGTTTCGGATTTCCAACATTCGCGGTATTTTGCTTTTGATTTAGGCAGAGATGGGAAGACAGCAGGGTGCTCACACACCGCCCACCCGCCTGATTAAATGCCCTCCCCACCACGAGAGAAGGCATAACATCCCTCCATTGTCTTTGTCTTCAAATCTTGTCGTGGTTTGACCCAGTCGAATCCCAGCAACTTCCTCGAGCAATATATCCCTCCCACATATCTCGCTCTTGCCTTTGTGAATCCTGCCATTCCTTTACCCACCACTGGTGGCAAAGTCTTCATGTGTCTCAGCCACGTCTTTGGAATTCCCTCCCTGAACCTCCCCCACCCGGAAAGTCCTTCAGCCACTCCCTCAAGTCTGCACATCCTTAGGCTATAATCTAGTGAGAGACATAAGATATCACATATAACACATAACGCCGCAGTAACAAAACATTCAGATCGTGAGAAGTCCACTTACCAGAGGAGGGTAATTAACATAAAAGCTTCATTAAACCTAAAAGCTTATTCACAAATCCTTCCCCAAGGGCACTTGGAAAACAAAGGTATCTAGACAACATTATGTATGATTATGCTAATTAGAAATGCCAGTTTTGTGCATGACAATGTTCAGGAATGATTAGTCAATCCCACACTCCTCTTGGGAAAACAGCAGGCAGAACATAGATGGAAGATAGGAGTATAGAAATGTACCCTGACTTGTTCCAGAACAGCTTCCTGCGAGAAGCACCTTAAAGAGCTGAATCAGGCTTAAAAAGGATAACATTAAAAATTAAATTTTTCACATGTTTGAATGACATGCCTTCATCCACTATAGCGGCATTGGAGGTATTAACCTGTTTGCAATGAAGAAGTTAACTTTGTCATCCAAATATCAGGTAACTGTTATGAAACTCAAATACCTAAGCTTTTTACTTGGTTCGGAGGTTGGGAACTCTGGTTCCCGATGTTCCTCGGGTTTCTTTTGCCTGCACTGGCTGGGAAATGGTGGCACGTGTGCGCAGTTCAGGGATTTTGCGTTCGTCAAGCCGGGGACTGGGCTTGCGCAGCTGTGCAGAAGATTAGAAACAGAACAGCATGAAAATGCAGGTCAGATGACCTGAGATGGAGCACCATCATCTTGTAGGTGTCCAAGAGAGCTGGACATGGGAGGGAGGCAGGGAAAGGTCCCAAAATGTAATCCAAGGTAAGGGATGAAGACAGGGAACAGGAAATAGGTCCCTTAAGTTAAAGAAAAGAACAGATTAAGAATCCATGGAAGATCTGCAGGGAGCAGACTTTAAGTGAAGTGGGCACGAGAGAAGCCCTTAAGATCTGAGGAGTTAGCCAAAGGTTAGTGACTCCATGCTGTGAGCTGCTGCGTAGCCTTTGGAGCAATGGTGTTCCGCGTGGCATGGCCGAAGAACTGAGATCATGCGTGGAAAGTGAAGCTTGAATGTGCTCAGAGATCCAGGGAAAAGAATCTCGGAAGGCGAGATTGAAACCTTGCCAGGTGGGGTCACTGTTGACAGCGTCTGAGTGGGAGCAACTTTTGAAAAGAATTCCAAGGCAAGATCTTCAGATGTGGAGATTGGAAAACCTCGTGCGAAAGATGAGGTTTCAGTGCAAACGTCTGTGTAGGTTGTTGAGAAATCCATGGAATCTATTTTGGTCACATCTGTCATCTATTGTATAGTGTGGTGTGTCTGACCACAGTTCACCTGTTAACTCAAATGTACCTCATACTTACCCTGAATCTTAGAGGATAAGATATATATTGTGAGTCGTTTCATCTTTCAGAACTTGGATAATAAAGTTTATTTTTGTTTGTTCCAAATCCGTGGAATCTTATGGCGTAATTCACTTAATAAGTGTCTTGAAACTCAAACTTTATCTATTTATACAAAACGTTATTAGTCCCTAACCCAATCACCCCCCCAATGTCCCAGAGTCTGACCAAGGACAACATAACATAATTACAATATAAACATTTTAGATTTTGAAACTGTGCAAGATTAACACACAATGTTCAAGTGTATGTGGCCATCTTTATAAATAAATGCGGGGTAAATGTTCAAAGCTAGTGGAGAAAGATGTAAAGTGGCTCTGAAGCAACATTTGTATAAGTTTTCAAACTTATAAACTCTCAAAAAATCTCGCCCGAAAGCGGGGCCTGTGCAATCACCAGCCCAACTAGATGGTCGCCTAGTGACCATCAGAAGTGAAAGGCGGCTCGAAACCCATCAAGCTGCCTGAGGGTCGGTAGCAGCAGTTCCTACTCTGACAGTGTCCGACAGGCAGGGTGAAAGGCCAGATGTCTGGGCTAAACCCGTTCACAGGAACTTGGGCCATTTCAGGAGCTCAAATGGAGTTCTCCACTGGCAGCTCCCACAATGGAAACGCAAATCAGCAAAGTTAAGAATGCCGGCGTTTTCCATGGTGCTGCCTTCTGAAAAAAAACATGTTTGATTTCTATAAAAAATGCAAACATTAATCCCTCATTGTTCTCGCATTCCTTGTTTCAACAGACACCTTAAATCATATTAAGTACTTTCTCTCTTTACTCTGTGCCTACGTTAGTCTGTCAGGGTTTAGTTTATCATTTTAGCGAGAATTTAGTGAGAATGCAAGGGGAGAAGTTGGTGAATTTTAGGGTACAAGTACGAGACCAAACTATAGAAAGAGCAGTCTTTAACATTCATTAACCATATCAGTCTGCAGCCTTTCTAATTTTATAATTTCAGTTTTATTCTTCCCCCTTTCTTTTGGATTCCAGAGATAATTATCCTTTGAATGTGATAGGTAAATTGCCAATTGGTTCATCCATCCTGTCACATCACTGCCAAACTGGCTTAGAATGATTTAACTTCCTTTATGGATTAGTGTCAGCCATAGACACTTTCTTGGATGCAGTGATCACAGTCACTCTGTTCAACAGTCAGAGCATCTTACTTTTATGGGATTTGACTCACACTGCTCTGTATACATTTGTACAGCAGCACAACCCTCAACAGTAACAGCTCTTTGTGAACTGGACTGTCTCCAGCCCATGAAATGTGTGCAGTGTGTGTGAAGACATAGGGTTAACACAAAATGAAACCAAGCTTCCCCACTTATTCCCCTCTGCAGTATGGTGAATTTACAGAGTTTATCATTGAATTCATTTAATTCAATTTCTTGAACTCATCTCCCACTAATGATACAAAATAAAGAGAACATGCCATGATTTCCCACTTCAATGTTCATTGTACTTGACTGAAGCAAGTGATCTCCTCTGCAGCATTTTCAATATCTGCCTCAAAGACCATTTCAAACTAAATCATCTTTGCAGCCTACTTCACTCCTCTAAAAGCCCATCGTTCCTGCATTTTCAAAGTCCAAATCCAAATTGACTGCCAAAAGTGAAACACCACCCCCCCCCCACAATGGAATAAAATCTACGCACCTAATTTAGGAATAGCCACCGCAGAGCTCAAAACAAATAGACAGGGTGGTTGAAGCAGCAGATAGAATTATCACTGAACTTGAATTATCTTTCTCGTCAGATACCATGTCAGGACCCAATATACAGCAGCCAGCTTGGGAGTTAAATTTCACTCAACAATAGTAATTTAACATGTATTACACCAACCTTCCCCCATACCCCCACTTGTTTATTGAGCAATTAAATACAAGGTTTAATTACCCTCATGGTCTATGGTAGGGTCTGTGCTAATCACAGGAATAGTGATATCTTAATAAGATACCATGACCATGGTTTCATATAAGTCTCTAATTGAGCATGAATACAAGGAAATCCTTGTTTGCCATAAATTTTCACTGAGGCTACAGATAGGAAACTGTACAAATATAGACCAGTGCACAGAAACATATTACAGCAATACCCATTGCAGAGGAGAGATCTAGGCTGTCGCTTATTTGTCACTATTTTGTCTATTAGGTTCTTATTCTGTTAAAAAAAAAACTAAGTGAGCACCTGTGTGAATAGTCATCTGGATAAGCCGTTAAGAGATGAGGGGGGTTGTACAAATTTCTGATTGCTATTTCGTTAGACCCTTGATATGAAAGCTAGTCATCCTGGGTATTGTGACATTTTCTGATGGCCATTTATACAACAGCATCGACAGAAGCCTGCCAGCAGATTGCCTGCCAAGCCAATTTGCCAGTGAGTGGTGCATGACCCAGGCAGCCTTTTGGAGGAGCAAGAATATGCTGGAGGGACTAAAAATAGCCTTACACATCCAACAAATGCGAACAATTCCTGTATCCCAGCTATTTGTTTCAGCACTTAAATGTTCAGAGTGTAGGGTTTTATATATATCTGTAAAGAACTAGGATTTAATTAGCTTGTAACTAATTGTTATGTGTAAGTGATCCAGGGAGCCACATTTCACGGCTGCACTAGAGACTGATGTGATGTGTAACGGAACTAGTTCAAACTGGGTCCTTCTAGTGTACAAGCTAAGTTAAGGATAAAGCGTTCTGATCTTGCCAAGCTTAAAGTGTGATTATTACCAACATCTGGGAATCAAAAAACAACAAGAACACATTGCAAATAGTATTACAAACAAAGTCAAATCAAAACTTGGTAAAATGCAGGTTAGATATAGATTTACTATCGTCATAATTAATGATAATTTTGCTTCCAGAAAACATATTTGCAAACTTTGAGGTAATTATGCACAATTAAAGGCATGGGCCTGGAGCTTTCTCGCAGTTGTGCTGTTTTGTCAGGATAATTCCACCAGTATCAGCATAACTAGCGCAAAAGATCGCAGAATTTTAAGCACAAATTGCATTCACTGCGATCAGAGTTTCTGGGATCTTTTGTGTCAGTTTTAAAATCATCATGCTAATAGCAGATGCTACCCTCAAAACTGGCCATACCATCAGAGGACTGGAGAATTGCAAACATTACACCCTTGTTCAAAAAAGGTTCTAAGGATTAGCCCAGCAATTACAGGCCTGCCAGTTTAACTTCACTGGAGGGCAAGGTTCTAGAAACAATTATTCGGGATAGAATTAATAGTCACATGGAAAAATTATGGGTTGATAAGAAAGAGGCAGCATGGACTTCTAAGAGGGAAATTATGTTTAACTAACTTGCTGGAGTTTTTTGAAGTGGTAACAGAAAAGTTCAATGCGGGTAATGCTGTTGATGTGGTGTACATGGACTTCCAAAAGGCATTTGATACAGTGCCACACAACAGACTTGTGAGAAAAGTTATTGCTCATGGAATACAAGGGACAGTAGCAACAGGGATATGAAATTGGCTGAAAAATAGGAAGCAGAGTAATGGTCAATGGATATTTTTTGGGCTGGAAGAAGGTTTGTAGTGGAGTTCCCCAGGGGTCTGTATTGAGATCTTTGCTTTTCTTGATATATATTAATGATCTAGATCTTGGTGCGCAGGGGACAATTTCAAAGTTTGCAGATGATACAAAGCTTGGAGTGTAATAAACTGCGAGGGGGACAGTGTGGAACTTCAAAAGGACATAGACAAGTTGGTGGAGTGGGCAGATAGATGGCAGACGAGGTTCACTGTGGGGAAGTGTGAGGTGATGCATTTTGGTAGGAAGAACATGGACAGACAATATAAAATAAGGGGTGAGATTTTGAAGAGGGTGCAGGAGCAGAAAGACCTGGGGGTATGTGCATAGATCATTGAAGGTGGCAGGACAGTTGGAGACACCAGCTAATAAAACATATAGTATCCTGGGCTTTATTCATAGTACAAGAGCAAGGAGGTTATGCTGAATTTAAAAAAGACACTCGTTAGATCTCAGCTGGAGTATTGTGTATGGTACTGGTTGCCACAGTATAGGAAGGATGTGTACATAATGGAGAGAGAGTGCAGAAGAGGTTTATAAGAATGGTACCAGAGATGAGAAACTTCAGCTATGAGGATAGATTGAAGAGGTTGAGACTGTTCTCTTTGAAGAGAAGATTTGATAGAGATGTTCCAAATCATGAGGGGGCTGGACAGAGTAGATAGGGAGAAGCTGTTCCCGCTTGTGAAAGGGTCAAGAACGAGAGGGCACAGATTTAAGGTGATTTGCAAAAGAAGCAAATGTGATGTGAGAAAATTTTTTTTCACACTATGGGTGGTTCAGGTCTGGAATGCACTGCCTGTAAGTGTGGTGGAGGCAGGTTCAATCATGGCATTCAAGAGAGCATTAGATGATTATTTGAATAGAAACAATGTGCGGGGGTACAGGGAAAAGGCAGGGCAATGGCACTAGGTCATAATGCTCATTTGGCGAGCCGGTAGAGACACGATGGGCAGAATGACCTGTTTTATGTGCCGTTAAAATTCTGTGAATTCATGAAACAGTCATTTGTTGAATCTGATTACTCACAGATGGTGGATTGACACTATGTTTTAAAATGTTTATTTTTTGAGGTAAGTCCATTTTCAGCCCATATTAAATCAAACCAAACCAAGTGACCAATCAAATACATCAAGAATTCTTTTATTTGAAATAAAACAGAATTTTACTTTTTGGAATTATAGTTCAAAAATTCTGTCCAATTGCACTGGTTCATGGTTGGCTCTGCATTCATCAATATGCAAATGAATTTTAGCAGAAATTCTGGGTGGGGAGGGGGGCGGGGGGGAAGACTTTTCCAAATAGTTGCAGTTGATATTTGCACCCAAAATCACTGATGGTGCCCATAACATAAACTCTATCTCAAGGTGGGAGGACTCATATAGCCAGTTCCTCGCAGAAGATTATTCTGCTGCAGTCTTCCATCTCGGGAGACGATGGTTTGTGCTGTGGTGGTCAGCTCTGTGTTAAGCATGGCCTGGTGCAGCTCAGGAGCCCCACTCTGGCATGGCCGTCTCTGCCGCGTTTGCTGCAGAGGAAGACAGTGAGCTGGGAAGCTACACAATTCCATACCGAGGAACATTTTCAGAGGTGAATGGACAAACTCTCTCACATTTGTGAAGAGTTTGGTTTGACCATTAGCACAATTTTCTTGGCCAGCTGAGCTTCTCATTTCTGCTCAGCTCTTCCAACGCCCTTCCAAACGGTCAACCTCCAGAGGTCATGGCCGTCAGTCACTGTCTCCCAGCTGTCAGTGTCAATACTCGTTATCTTCACATCTTGCTTCAAGATGTTCTTGTAGTGGAGATATGGACGCCCAGTGATCCAGTGGCCAGTTCATCATCCAGAAGGCGTTTGGTTATATGGTCATCATCTATCCAACGAATGTGGCACAGACATTATTGGCTTGGCAGTGAGTCAACGCTGATGGAATTAGCTCTCTCCAAGACCACAGAATTGGTGACCTTATCTTGCCAAAAGAGGCTAAGAGTACGTCCAACACAGCGAAGGTGGAAATTGTTCAGCTTCTTCTCTGCCCAGCATGTTGTCCAAGTCTCACCACTGTATTGGGGTGCGCTGGGGGCACAGGCTTGATAGAGTCACAGTTTGGTGTTCTCAGTCAGGGTTCTGTTGTTCCACGCTCTCTTACTCAGCTCAGACATAACAGCTGCAGCTTTTGCAATGTGTGTGTGTTGATTTCAGCATCAAGTGACAGATTGTTGGTGATTATGGAGCCTGGATATGTGCATTTATCTGCAACCTCCAGCGTCACATTGTCAATGCTGATGGATGGTGGTATAGCAACACCCTGGACCATGACATTTGTCTTTCTGGTGCTAATGGTCAAACCAAACTCTTCACAAATGTGAGAGAGTTTGTCCATTCACCTCTGAAAATGTTCCTCGGTATGGAATGCTAGTGCAGCATTGTTAGCGTAGAGCAACCTTCTGATGAGGACTTGGTGCATCTTTGTCTTGGATCTCAGGCTGGCGAGCTGAACAACTTTCCGTCAGTTCTGCTATGCAAGTAGACACCTTCTGTAGATTAAGTGAAGTCATACAACAGTGGCAAAGAGAAAAATAGGCGAAAGTGTGTCAGTGTCAGAACACAATGCTGTTTGCACCTACTGCAGATCTCAAAGGGTTCTGATGTTCCCTGCCATAGCTGACCTTCACAGAATCATAGAACGTTAACAGCACAGAAAGAGACCATTCAGCCCATCATGTCTGCACTGGCTCTCCAAATGAGCTTAATGACCTAGTGCCATTGCCCTGCCTTTTCCCTGAACCCCTGCACATTGTTTCTATTCAAATAATCATCTAATGCCCTCTTGAATGCCTCGATTGAACCTGCCTCCACCACACTTCCAAGCAGGGTGCTCCAGATCCAAACGACTCATTGTGTGGAAAACTTTTTTCTCACCCATTACTTTGCCATGGAAAGAAATGACCACATCGAGCAGCTTGGGTGGGCAACCACCAGCAACTTAAATAGACTGCTCACATGGTTGAATGTCTTGGTGAGATCGATGAAGGCAATATACTGTGGTCTCCTTTATGCTCTCTGACAACTGCTGGACTGAGATGATCGTGTCAACTGTATGTTCCCATTCTAAAATTAGAGTGAAATTTGGGATAGACCCTGTCGTTCGAGATGCGCATTCTAACAGGGACAATAAGGACAACACGGACAACCATTTTTCCCACAATGCTCAGCAGGGAGGTGCCTCGATCGCTGTTACAGTCACCCTTGTCCTTGCAAAGGGCCACAATCTTTGCATCATGCATATCATGGGGCACTGCCCCCCTCCCTCCAAGAGAGAGCTGGAAGTTCGTGCTGATGCTGCAGGAGTGCTGGGTTCCTGTGCTTGCTGAATTCAAACGGTATAGCATCAGCACTTGGAGCTTTGCCCATGACAGGCTTGGAGCAAAAGATTATAAAAGATCATACAACAGTGAAAACCAACAAAACAAAGCTTCCCTGTGAATTAAATTTGATCGAGACATATGCTGGATTCTGGTTAACCAGACCATGTGAAAAATTAGCATCAGTGTTACTGTAGGCTACAGGCAACCACATCAAGATATTTGCTTTGAAATTAGATTCCTTGAATATTTGCATATGCTTAATGTGTATGAAACTCCTTTGACTGCTAGCTTAGCAAAGACTTTAAACCTGTTCAAATAAATGGGTTAATGCCTCTGTTAAAATGGGGGACAGGGACATTTTACACAAATCTGTCTGGACAGAAATATTCAAACAGCTTAATTTCAGGCCACTTATGTTCTATTAACAGTCTCCATAGCCACAGGCCACAGTAATTCAATGCATTATGTATCAGAGCTTGGAAGTACTGGCTACAAGAGTGTCACGTGCTGCTCCACAAAAGTACTAAAAATTAAACAGGACTAGGTGGTGTTCTTTCCAAAAATATGCTTCTGCAATGTCAATTTGATGTAGCCACTCATAAACACTTTAGGCTGCCTGAAAAGAATGACACCTTAATGTTCATGTTATGGTGTTTCCCACAGCTCGGGAATTGCGCATAAAGTTCCCAGTCTTTCAAAGTAAAACAAAACATACACAAAAACAACACACTGCCAACGTAGCATGAAATAAAACCTAATTGCTGCCTGTGGAATGGATTTTTCTGAAACACCTCACCATGTGTGCTCTCCCATGCTCCTCTCAATGCTTTCTGAGATTTAACTGTTCTATCTGCCCAAAATTAAATGTAGCATGAAATAAAAAAAACTAACTTTGCCTTTCACTCTGCAATGGCTTCCAGCTAAACTGCCTGCAATATTAAACCCTGTTTGGTTTCCCTAAGATGGTTTGACAGTTTTGCCAGTGAAGAGAATTGAAAACGTGAAAGTTGTATTACAATTTGACCTCTTTTATTAAAATGGCAAATTAGATATCAGCAAAGGGAGCTCTCCCCAGGATGGAGGCAAATACTTCATTTTCTGCAATGGTTAAGTAAATGGAACATGGCCACATTCAGAAGGATTACAGAAGTGGGTGGATGTCAGGAAGGTATAATAATTTTCATATAATGTCATTTGAAATTTATTGTAAAGTAGACTAATAGTCGGGTCTGTGTCTACGTGTGTGTGTTTGTGTGCATGTGGTTAATTGAATTACAGACACCTCGTCTGGTTGCTTTGATGTATCAGATGGGAAACTAGGTTTGAAATGCTAAGTGGGTAAACGTAGGGGAATATTTGCATTTTTAAATAAACCAGACTAATTTGAATTCAAAAGAGGGAGTGAAATGTTACACCTAGCCAGAAGAAGTTAAGAAACAGTGTGTTAATTTTTCCCAAAGATTACTGGTAAAATTAGTACCATGATAGATTTGTATTACCAGAGACGCAAGTCCAAAGACATAAAGAAAGAATGGGAATTTGCATTCAAAGGGGAAAATGTGTATATAGGCTGTGTGTAAGTGCAGGCATTTTAAGATTTAACACATATGTGAAAAGCCTCCAGCATCTAAGGCTCAAGCTGCTGTCTACAAGGAACCGAAGCTGAGAAAAGCTCACTTCGAATGCAACTTTCCAGGGTGTGTGCTTTGCCTGGGTCTGTTTAAATCTGTATGTTTTATTGTTGCCTCAACAGAGGTATAACTGGGAGTCAGATTAACTAGGCGATTTATAAGTTATTATAGTAGTAATTTGTAAACCTATATATGGGCTTAAAATCATTTTTTTGATTTAATAAAGGTCTAAATTAGTTTTATAAGAAACCTATAAGACCCAGCGGCCTTATTACTACTGAATTCAAGGCACGCATCTCAAAATAAATACAAATTGTATAGTAGTTGTGACAGTTGTTTCAAGTTTCCCTCTGAGATTTGAAGAGCTCAGCATTTTGCATTCACTGCGCCATAACAAAACTGGGGGCTCTTGGCGGGATATATCTGAAATTCCTGGATTGCTTTGGAGTCGGTGAATCTTAAGGTTATGAGTACGAGAAGCACTTTGAATTCAGGAGTTGGTGTGAGATTTTTTTTTAAGTGTTGAGACTGCAATAGGGCTTTGGCAGCTGCTAAGACTTGTCTGGGAGCTGAAGTTGCAACTTTGGTTGGTTTACAAAAGCCAAATAAAATTAAGTTAATGGAATTGGCAGATAAGTTACAATTAGGATTACCTGCAGGGGTGAGTAAATCAGACATAATTAAAAGTATAGCACAGCATTTGAAATTGGAAGGAATGCCTGAGAGACTGAGTTCTCCACAGGGTGGTTCATTGGAATGGGCTCAAATGCAGTTGCAAATGGAAAAACTTGAACTGGAGGCAGCAGAAAAGAAAGGGCACTTCAAAGAGAGGCAAGGGAAAGAGAGAAGGAACAAGATTGGGAATACCAGCTTAAAAGGCTGGAAGTTAAAAAAGGGATCTCAGATTCTGAGGAAAGTTCTGATGATGAAAAACCTTTAACCTAAAACCCAGTGGGGAGATGTTTAAACTCATACAAACTGTTCCAAAGTTTGAGGAGAGAGATGTGGAAGCATTCTTTATTTCATTTGAGAAGACAGCTAAACAGATGAAATGACCACAGGAAAACTGGACATTATTGTTATGATCCAGGTTGGTGGATAGAGCACATGAGGTTTATGATTCACTGTCAGAAGAAATGTCAGTGAACTATGATGTGGTTAAAAAAAAAGAGCTATTTTGAATGCATACATGGTGGTTCTTGAGGCATACAGGCAGAAATTTAGGAATATGTGAAAGCAGCCTGGGCAAACCTGTGTCGTGTTTGAAAGAGTAAAACAAAGTAATTTTGACCGGTGGATACAGGCATTAAAGATAGAGATGACATATGCAGCTCTTAGAGAGAAGTAACTCTTTTGGAAGAAGCTAAAGGTTCAATTCCTTCGGTAGTGAGAATTCATGTGGAGGAACAGAGGGTTGAAACGGTAAGACAAGGAGCAGAGATAGCTGATGATTATGAGTTAGTTCATAGAGCTAAACCTTTGTTGTCACCCCATTTAAATTAGAAAAGGATAGAAAGTGGGACAGTGAAAGGAAGGTGGGTAGTCAGGGAAGAGAAGGAGTAGGTGGAAATTCCCAGAAAGTTTTTCACAAATTACAAAGGAAGGTGCTGAGGGTAGAAGTGACACTCAGAAATTAAGGTGTTTTCATTGTAGTAAAGTTGGGCACATGGGGCAGAACTTTCTGCCTGTTGGGTGGGCGGGCCTGACCCAATCTCTGGCAGGCGATCTCAGCCGGAGAAGCGGGCCCCGCCGCCATTTTATATGGGCGGGCCAATTAAGGCCCACCCAGAGTGACGCCCGCCGGGAAGTGCTATGTGCTCCCTGTGTGGGCAGGGGGGATTCCCCAAAAGCAAGAGTGTGCTCTTTCACGCATGCGCACGAGAGAGTGCACATCTCCCTGTGGCTAAGTGCAGCCTCAGGGTGATCCCTGACACTTCTAAAAATATTAGAAATAGAAAAAAAAAGAATCCCTAACATGCCCCCCTCATATGACAATGTCACACGAGATGGGACATGTTCATAATTAACATAATAACTTTATTAAAAATTTTAAAACCCTGCATGAAACCTCATCGCCTTAAGGTCAGACGGACAGGTACACTAAGTAACTCTTTCGAGTGAAGTTACATTGTTTTTCCTGGTTTGCCATTGTGAGATTTGAACTCTTGATAATCTTTTAAATGAAAACCAAATCAACAAAATTGGGATAAATCAGGCACAGCCCCTAATTCAGGTCAGCTGTAAAACCAAGAACAAAGTTTAAAGAAAACTTACAAAATTTAAATCAAAATGTGATTAAAGGGGTCAACAAAACACCCCAGTCCCCGCGGTGCCCATCGAGCACGGAAGGCCTCGAGAGTGCCAGCAGACACCGCGTGCTCCCTCTCCAGGGACATCCGGCAGCGGACGTAGCCACGGAAGAGGGACAAACAGTCGGGCGGGCCTCCCCCGTCGATCGCCCGCTGCCTGGACCTGTTAATGGCCAACTTGGCCAGGCCCAGGAGCAGGTTCACGAGGAGGTCCTCCTCCTTCCCTACCCCCTTCCGCACCGGGTGCCCATAGATCAGGAGCGTGGGGCTGAAGTGCAAACAAAACATCAATAAAAGGTTTTTCAAATAACTAAAAAGGGAGTGCAGCCTATAACACCCTATGTATACATGGTCCACGGACTCCACAAGACCGCAAAAAGGGCACGTGTCCTGAGAGTCCGTGAACCTATGCATCCTCTTATTATAGGGGACTGCTGCATGCAACACCCTCCAACCCAGGTCCCCGATAGAAAGGGGGAGGACACCTCCGTAGAGGGCCTCCCATCGGGGGCCTCCGCCGCCGGATGGCAACAAGGCACGCCAGGGCGTGTCCGGTCGACGGACAAGGGCGAGAAAATGGAAGGTGTGCAGCAGCAGTCCATACAAAAAGCCCCTCTTTGCCGTGCCAAAAGGCACGGAGGGCATGTCCCCGAGGCGGCTCATATTGCGGGGCACCAGCACCCGAGGGAGGGTTCGGGGTTTGGGGCCAATGTGGAATTCTGTCCAAACAGGGGAACACTCAGACGGAAGACCACCACGCACCTGGGCCACCTCAAGACCCAAAATAACGTCGGGTCCGAGCACGGCCGTTCTCAGGTCTTGGATGGCATCGGCTGCGACCTGGACACTCACAGACGCGCGTCGCGCCAACTCCTGCGGGAGCATCCAGCCCAGTCCTCCGCCACCCAGCACGTCCCCGATCCTGGTCACCCCTGCGGCCACAGCCCTCCTCTCCGCCAACCACTGAAAAGGACGGAGGGGCGGATTCCTGAGCAGCGGCTCTCTGACGATAGCCGCTACTCCTGACGGGGGAGAGCTGCGTCGCGAGGCGACCACGTTCCAGACTTTGATCAGGTCCTGGTAAAAGACGGGCAACGCCTGCAAGGAGCCACTGAGGCCCCCCTGTTCTATAAACAGGAGCTGCACGTCATAATTCAGGCCGTGCACCTGACAGAAGAAATACGTCGTCAGGGCACACCATCTAGGAGGAGGCTCGACGTAGAGGTATCGCTGCAGGGTCTGAAGGCGGAAAGTCGCCACCTGTGTGCGTAGGCACACTAGCGCCTGACCACCCTCCCTAAGCGGGAGACTCACAACCTCGGCAGCGACCCAGTGCAATCTTTTGTCCCAGAAGAAGTCGACTAACAATCTCTGGATTCTTGTGACAAAGTCCGGGGGAGGGGTCAAAGTGACCAGCCGATACCACAACATGGCGGCGATCAGCTGGTTTATGACCAGAACTCGACCTCGGTAAGATAGCACTCGGAGCGGTCCTGTCCAGCGCCGCAGGCGAGCGGTGACTTTCGTCTCCAGTTCCTGCCAGTTTGCCGGCCAGGATTCCTCAGCGGGGCAGAGATGGACCCCCAGGTAGAGGAGGCTGGTCCTGCTCCAGGTGAAAGGCCTGAGCTCCTCGGGTAGGGGATCCATCTGCCACGGGCCGACCAGGAGTCCAGAACATTTACCCCAGTTGATCCTGGCAGAAGAAGCGGCAGAGTAGACCTCCTGGCACTCGCGCATCCTCCGCAGGTCAGCCGGGTCACTGAACAGAAGGAGCACGTCATCGGTGTAAGCCGAAAGGACCACCCCGATGCCCGGCCCGCGCAGAACCAATCCCGACAACCTCCTCCGCAAGAGGCGCAGGAAAGGCTCCACGCAAATAGAATACAACTGGCCAGACAGGGGGCAGCCCTGACGTACCCCTCTCCCAAAGCGAAGGGGCGCCGTCAGGGACCCGTTAACCTTCACTAGACACTCCGCGGCGGTGTACAGAAGTCGGATCCGGGCGACAAAATGCGTCCCGAACCCGAAAGCTCGCAGAGTTCCGAGTAAGTATTTGTGATCCACCCTGTCGAACGCCTTCTCCTGATCGAGAGACAGGAAGGCGCTCGACAGACCAGCCCTCTGGGAATGGTGGATGATGTCCCGGACCAGATGGATGTTATCATAAATGGTTCGGTCCGGGACGGTGTAGGACTGGTCAGGGTGGATCGTGTGGTCCAGCACGGTGCCGAGCCGAGAAGACGTGGCTCGGGCGAAGATTTTGTAGTCCGTGCTGAGGAGGGAGACCGGGCGCCAGTTTTTAAGAAGGCGGAGATCCCCCTTCTTCGGCAGCAGGGCAATCACGGCCCTGCGCCACGAAAGGGGCATCTCCCCGGTAGCAATGCTCTCCCCCAGGACCCCCGCGAAGTCGCTCCCCAAGACGTCCCAGAACGCCCTGAAGAACTCCACGGTCAGCCCGTCTAGTCCCGGGGTTTTGCCCCTAGAAAGACCGTCGAGTGCGCCGGTCAGCTCCCCCAGACTTATAGGGGAGTCGAGCTTTCCGGCGCACTCCGGGCCGACCTGTGGCAGGTCCTCCCACAAAACTCTGCAAGCTTCCTCACTGGACGGATCCGGAGAGAACAGGGCAGTGTAGTAATCTCGGGCAATGGCCCTGATGCCCTCCGGAACCGAGACAAGGGATCCGTCGTCGGCCAGCAGCGTAAAGAGCTGCTTACGGACCCCGTGCCTTTTTTCCAGTGAGTAGAAGAAGGGGGAGCCGCAGTCCATCTCCTTGAGGAACCGGATCCGCGACCTCACGAACGTGCCCCGAGACCCGACCGGTTGCAGGTCCCGCAGCGCGCCCTTCTTCTCATCGTACACCGACCGCAGGGCCGGGTCCGCGTCGGGCTGACGGAGACGTGCCTCTAGGTCGAGCACCTCCTTCTCCAACTCCTCGACCCTGGATTTGCGTCTCTTTGTCGACCCCTTTGCGTACTCTTGACAGAAAACTCGGACGTGAGGCTTGCCCACGTCCCACCATAGCCTCAAGGAGGGGAAGCCTCCCCGCTTCCTTCTCCAGCCGGCCCAGAAGCGACAGAACGAGTCCAGGAACCGCTGGTCTTCCAACAACAGGTTATTAAAATGCCAGTACGTGGACCCCGTCCGAGCGCAGAACGAAGTGAGCTCCGCCCACACCAGACGGTGGTCTGTGCACGGAACCTGCTGTATAGAAGCAGCCGGAACGCAGGACACGTACGGCTTCGAAACGTAAAGGCGGTCGAGTCTGGACGCTCCGACTCCAGGTGACACGAAGGTGAACACGCTGGAGTCAGGATGGAGATTTCGCCAGATGTCCACTAAGTCGAAGGACCTGACCAGGTCCCGCAACTTACTCACACCTCGCATGCAGTGCGGGGTACCGTGACGGTCCCGGACCCCGAGGGTGCAATTGAAATCCCCCCCGAGGACGATGCACTCGCCAGCGTCGATGGAGCCGAGATGAGTGGACACTTCTTCAAAGAAGCTCGCTTGCTGCTGCGTGCCCAGGGGAGCGTACACATTCACAAAGTGAAGCACCGCCCCCCCCAGATGCACAGTCAGGTGCAGCAACCGGCCTGGCACCGGCTCCTTGACCCCCAAGATCTCCGGCTGAAATTGCGGGGCCAACAAGATAGCCACCCCGCCCAAATTGGAGGCTAGGTGACTCATGTAGACCCCCCCTCGCCACTCCAGGAGCCACGTGGCTTCGTCTCCCGGAACGGTGTGGGTTTCTTGCAGGAAGCACAACGCATACTTCCCGTCCCTGAGGACCGAGAAGTTCTGGAACCTGCGCTGTGCGTCCCTGCTGCCGCGGATGTTGAGGCTGGCTATAGTCGTCTTCATTGTCAAAGGTACATCAAACCTTCACCTTAAGTCATTAAAAAGAAGAAGAGGACTTTTTAGTCCTTCCTCTCCTTCAGGAGCCCAGTGAGAAACGTTTGGACCCTCCGCCGCGCGTTCCTATCCAACTCGGGAGACTTGAGAGCCTCGCGAGTGGACCAGAACACCAGCGGAAAAGAATGCCACCGGTCCAAGGCCAACTGAACCCTGTCTCGGCGACCGCGATGACTCGCCAAAAAGTCCCGGAGTTCCCTTGGGGGGATGAGGGGGGAGTCAGTGGAGGGCACCAGGGGATCCACCGCCTCGCTTGAGAGCGACTCAGCGTAATCTCCAGCGCTCACCACGGACACCCCGTCCTCCTCCGGGTCGTCGCCTCCAGCTTCCGACCCCTCCCCCGCATTGAGTACGGGGGCTGTTTCAGAGCTGCCAGCTGGCTCCACCTGTACCTCGATCCCACCCCCAGGATCAAGGCCAGAGGGGTCCTCTCTGGTCTCCTCTAAAGGTTTTGGGTCAGAGGGCAGCGGCAGTTCTGATGCCCGCTCTCCTCCCGGCACCGGGTCGTCCGGGGAGCTCAGGACAAGCTCCTGACCCAAAACTAGGACGCCCGGTGCTAAGGTTTGGGAGGGAGGGAGAAGGCCTTCCTTTTTGCCGCCACCCAATGACCCGTTAACATTTTTTAAATTTTGAAAGCTACAGTCCCCCGACGAGCCAGAAGGTACCTCGGGGGTATCGAGGGTTCCTGAGTCGGGCACCACCTCAAGGGAGGTGCCTTCAGTGACCCCCGAGGGGCCCTGTTCAGGGGACTGCAGCAGGTTGACGGGGGTAACAGTGGTGGGAGTAGGTGCAGGGGTTTTGGGTTCCCCCAGAGGACAGGGCGAGATTTTACTTGGTGGAGACGCCACCACCTCTTCATCGGGGGAAGGGACACACCCAACTTCTTCAGTTTGGGCATCGCCCACTTCCTCCTCCGTAGCGTGACGTCTCTTCCGGGTCAGGCTGGGGGCAAGGGAGACCTCCATTTCCGAGGCCCCCTCCTCCTTGTCCAGCCTTCTCGGATACTCCACCCTCTGGGGTTTGGGTGTCTCTATAACCGGCTCGGGGTCCCGCGTCTTTTCCCCGCCGGCCCCGGGAGCACGCGTAGGGACGACGCCGGGCCCAGCACTCGGCGCCTTAGCGCCCACGGGCCCGGGAGCACACGCGGACACGACGCCGGGGCCGGATGATGTTTCTTCCCCCGAGCCGGTGCTTGCAGGTGTTTGGGGGTTTTGGGGCGTTTCAGGGGCCGCCTCCAGGTTGCGGGTCTTCCTCCGCGCCTTCTTACGGCGCGGGGGCTCTCCCCCCGCCTCACCGGCAGCCGAGATGGCAGTGGCCGCCGGCGTCGCTTCCCCTTGCGGGGAGGGAGATGGAGTGGTGGCGGGGGGGAAGAGGGGCGGTGCCAGCCCCGGCCGCTTGGGTGGGGCTCGTGGCCTTGGAGATGGGGCAGTTCTTCCTCACGTGCCCCGCCTCCTTACAAGCATGGCACCGCACGCCCTCCACGGTCCAGAAGACCCGATAGGCGGTCCCCTCAAAATTGATAGTAAAGGCCCCCTCCAGGCACTCCTCCTGGGCCAAGCGGACAAATACCTGGCGCCGGAAGGAGTACACGTGGCGGAGGGCCAAGTCTTTGAGGCCGAGCGGGATTGGTGCAACCCCCGACCTGACCTCCCCCAGCTTATTAAGGTGGGGGAGGAGGAGCTCACTGGATAGAATAGGTGGGACGTTCGAAATAATAATTCTCTGGGCGGTGGCCTCAAGGGGATCCACCGCCAGAAAAGTCCCGCCCACAGTGAGCCCCTTCTGCAGGGCGAGGTGCACCGCCCGCTCGGACCTCAAGAAGAATATGACCTTCCCATACATTTTAGAGGCCGCGACAATGGCTGAGGGGCCGACGACCCCAGCCATAGCCTTTACGCAGGCCTCTATTGTCATCTCAGGGTGAGCATAGCTCTTTACCCCAAGGGCCCTGGTCAGGAGGTGGAAAGGCGACAGGGCAGCGGGAGCAGCTGGAGCCGCAGAAGCAGCCACCCCCGCATAGGTTTTCTTTTTTTGAGGCCCTGCCACCGGTGACAAAACCGCCTCCACATTAGCCCTCGAGGGCCCAGCCACAGGCGATGGTGAATTGGCCTTAGGGCCAGAGCCACGCCCACCCCGGGAAGGATTGGCCATTTTGTTTGAGGAAAAGGGGTGGGGGAGAGAGGTAGAAACAACCTCCCCTCTTTTAGGCAGGAGAGGAGAGGAGGGAGAGGAGTAAAAGACAGGGAGGCACAGGAGGGAAAGAGGTAAATGTCCAGGTGGGTGTCCTCGATGGTGGATGGACAGTGGGTGGGGGCCTGATGTTCTTCAGGCAGGGGGAGGCGATGTCTTCACCAGCTATTGCTGGCCTTACCGGGGAAAAGGGCTGGGTTGGGGGAGAGGCGGCAGAAAGATGGTTTCAGCACACACACTCACCCTCCCTCTCTTCCTTCCCCAACCCCTCTGGCAGTCTTCTTGCCTCCCCCTACAAAACACAGTCCTTTATTGCCCCCACCTTACACAAACAATAACGTTGGACACCCACCTAGGATGTTGTTTTTAGACACAGTCCTGGCCTTCCTGTCCTGTAACAACAGAAACTGTTCTTCTTCTCTCCCTCTCTCTCCTTTTGCTCCACACGGACAGGTCCAGCAGCAGCAGCAGCAAACACCCTCGAGTGCAGGTCCAGCAGCAGCAAACACCCTCGAGTGCAGGTCCAGCAGCAGCAAACACCCTCGAGTGCAGGTCCAGCAGCAGCAAACACCCTCGAGTGCAGGTCCAGCAGCAGCAGCAAACACCCTCGAGTGCAGGTCCAGCAGCAGCAGCAAACACCCTCGAGTGCAGGTCCAGCAGCAGCACACAGCAGAAGCAACAACCCCAAAGGCAGCAGCAGAAACAGTTGAAACACTGAGGAGCAGCAACACCAACACCACACACCTTCTCTCCTCAGTATCAGGAAACCAACTGAATCCACAATTGCCTCCACGAGATCGTTAAGAAAATGAACTCTTGATACTCTTTTGAGTAAACCTGTTTCCATCTGTTTCAGATGAAGTTACATTGTTTCATAGTTTGCCATTGTGAGATTTGAACTCTTGATCTTGGGGTTATAAACCCAGTACCATAACCACTAAGTACTTGAATTGATCTGTGAATGGCCTCAATTGGCCATTGACAGGTCGGCGGGCCCGCAGCTGATTTTGCTGTGCCCCCCACCTTCCTGAAAACTTAAATGGACCGGGATGACGCCGGGGGTTCCGCCCGACATCATCCTGCATCATTTTATGCATCGGAAAGTGGGCCCCGCCCCCTGCTCGCTGATGGCAAAATTCTGTCCATGAAGTCAGTGGTTGGAAATTGCAGGGAAAACCTGTTGGGATTATTGGGGTGCAGAAAAGTACTAGAAGTAAAAGTACTGTGAGTTCTGAGGTTCAGGCACTAGAAAAACCAGTGGTTTGTGCACAGGTAAAACAGGAAGAATCAGGAATAGGTAAAAGAGTGGGAATGTGTTCACAATTTACCCAAGAGAATTCTGAGGAGCAGGTTGCAGAAATACTTAAAGATTTTGTGTGTGAAGGGGAAGTCTTTCCATGTGTACGGGGTGGACTAGGTAAAGATGTTAAAATTTTAAGAGACACAGGGGCTAGTCGAACCTTAATGTTGTGGGATAGTGATGTTTCTTATTCAGAGAGAGTATTGCAAGAGCAGGTGATAATGAGTGGGGTTTATGGAGATACTAAACCTGTTCCATTGTGGGTGGTGAATTTAAAGAGTAAGTGGAAAACAGGTGAGGTTGGAGTAGTGGAAAAATTGCCCAATGCAGGGGTTCAGTTTAGTCTGGGTAATAGTACAGCTGGGTCCCAGATGTGGGTGATGTCTATGATGGTTGAGCAGCCTGTAGAAGTGTTTTTAACAGAAGTGTTGCAGAGACAACATCCTGGGTTGCTTCCAGATTGTGAGATAACACGATCACAGGCTCATAGGTTGAAACAAGAAGAACAGGAAGCTGAAGAGCAGAGAGACTGTGTGGAAGTCCAATTAGCTGGCACTGCGTTTGTTGAGGTTGTTCAGGAAGATGACTGGAAAACAATGCAGCTGAGGCGTTTAACTCAAGTTAGTTGGTGGAGTTGCAGAAACAGAATTCACAAATAAAGCAGCTGTATCAGACAGTTTACTCAGAAACAGGGGCACAAAGTATTCCAGAATGTTATTACCTTAAGGGTAATGTTTTAATGAGTAAATGGCAGCCTTATCGTGCTCCAGTAAATGAAAGCTGGAGGGAGGTGCATCAGATTGTAATACCATTTGCATAAAAAATGAGATTCTGAGAATTGCTCATGAAGTCCCAATGGGGGGACATTTAGGAATTAGAAAGACACAGGTGAAAATACAAAAACATTTTTATTGGCCTGGATTGCATAGGGATGTCGTCAAATTCTGTGGAGCATGTCACACATCAGGTGATAGGGAACCCACAAGCAGAGATTAAGTCGGCACCTTTAATTCCAATTCCAGCATTTAAAAAACCTTTTACTAGGGTCATGATTGATTGTGTACAACCCCTCTATAAGATTAAAATTGGAAATCATTACTTACTGACAAAAATGGATGTGTCTACAAGGTTCCCTGAAGCGATACCTTTGAAAAATATTGCAACAAAGAAAATTGTGAACTCAGGAAATATTCAAAGTAACAAAAAGCATCATGGAAAAAGTAAATGAAAAAGAAAAGGAGAATTTTGCAAATGTGAAACTAAAACAGAAAATGCCATGTTTCTATCACTTCCTTTAGGACATACCTTATCCTAACAACTCTCTGCATGAAAAAATTCTTCTCACCTCTTGCTTTGTTCTTGCAGTGATATGTTTATACCATCCACTTACTGACTCACTCACCAGTGCACACAATGGGTGGGATTTAGCCAGGGAGAAGGGGGTCCCGTTGGTGGACTCAGATATCGGGCAGGATTCCCAAGTGGTCAGGAAGGGGCCATCGATCACCATTATGATGGACAAATAGGGAAAGGGACGTGAGGGGTCCATCTAATGACTTGGTGGTTGCCCGTCCGTCGGCTTTCATTGATAATGGTGCTTCTGGTGCCTGCAAACACCTCCCTCTGCGTTGCTCCGCTCATGTATCCAACACCATTAAAAAAAATGAAGGCCGAGTTATGCTGCTCATAGAAAGAACATAATGTTAATCTTGTTCCGTAACAGTGTGCTGCAAGGTTACACTTAATAAAAAAAAAAGATATTCTGTAATACAAAGTTGTGCTGCTCTTGGATCGTTCATATTTCTCACAATCCAGGTTCCAATGTCAAAGAAGTCGGGCTGTACTGGGGTTAAGTAGACAAAAAAAAAAGGACTGCCGCTGCATCTGATGTTCCATTCTGTGCCCCTCAGACTGTTACATCAGACCCTCCCGCTCTGACCATTCCATTCTCCCCCTCTGACCTAAGCCCCACAGACTGCACCTTTGCAAAGTCCTTCTGTCCTCCTGTGGGAGAAAGCAGCAAAATGACTGACCTTCCACCTCCCCACTTCAACTCCGCCAACTTCCACTCGCCTGGGATCTTATGCCCTGCAATCCCCGTGAACGCTCGCCTGATCCCATGCAGATGAACGTGAATGGCCTTCTTATCTATTTAAGTTGGATCTGTGCCACGTTGATGCGGGTTTGCTGACTCGCTGCCTTCCCACCAACCGTTTAATCAGTTTCCGCCCTGCTCCCGTCCGATTCTCTGGCCCATCCCACCATGAAACCTACTTCAACACAAAAACAGAATTACCTGGAAAAACTCAGCAGGTCTGGCAGCAACGGCGAAGAAGAAAAGAGTTGACGTTTCTGAAGTTCTGTCGAAGGGTCATGAGGTCATGAGGACTCGAAACGTCAACTCTTTTCTTCTCCGCCGATGCTGCCAGACCTGCTGAGTTTTTCCAGGTAATTCTGTTTTTCTTTTGGATTTCCAGCATCCACAGTTTTTTGTTTTTATGAAACCTACTTCAGTGGGTTGCACTAAATTTCGCCCACTGTTTCCCGATTTCCTTTACAAAAGCCTTTGAACACCTCTACTCAGATCTCCTCTTAACCTTTCCTTCCAATAAAAAGAGCCCTCATCTCAAATATCACTTCAGAACTAAAGATCCTATTCCTTGCTCTCAGCTTACAACAACAACAGCTTGTTTATATGTAGTGCCTTTAACATAATTAAAGCCCCCCCCCCATAGGATTGTTTCACAGGCCCATTATAACGCAAAGTTTGACGCCATGTCACATGAAATGACAATAGGACTGAAAAGCTTGGTCAAAGAGGTAAGTATTAAGGCGCATCTTAGAAGAGCAAAAAAGAGGTAGAGAAACAGGAGGTTTTGATGGGCAGATTTCATAGCTTCCTAGGCAGCTGAATGGTGGTGTGATTAAAATTGGGGAATGCTCAGGAGACTGGGATTACGGGAACGCTGATATCTGAGAGTTGTGGGGCTGAAGGAAAACACAGAACAGGGGAGAGCCAGGTTGTGGGGCAATTTGAAAGCAAGGATGAGAATATTAAAAGCAGGAGCCAGTGGTAGGTCAGTGAGCACATGGGTGAATGGGATCTGGTGAGAGTTAAGAGACAGGCACAAGTTTTGAATAACCTCAAGTTTACGGAGGGTTAAATGTGGGAGGGCAGCCTTGCGTGCATTGGAATTGTCAAGTCTCGTCAAGGCATAGATGCGCAGCAGGGACAGAGTTGAGCAATGTTACAATGGTGGAAATAGGCGGCCTTAGTGACGGCATTGATACGTGGTTGGAAACACATCTCAGGGTCAAAAATAAATTCAGCATAAGCTTAGATGAATCGGTGTGCCTTCGACATGAACTTGGCAACTTTCTTGAGGTAAAGTGCTCAAAAGTAGACAATATTGTCGCTGCAGCCCATTCAATGAAAGCAAATGACTGCAGATGCTGGAGATGTGAAATAGAAACAGAAAGTGCTGGAAAAACCCAGCAAGGCTGGCAGCATCTATGGAGAGAGGAACAGCATTAACATTTCAAGTCCAATATGACTTTTCTTCGGAAGTCAGTAATTTGTATAGGTTTATGTCACCTTTTTGCCTCTCAATTTTACAACCCTACGTATAAAACCTAGGTTGATGTGTTTTCTTTAAACATAAGCACCGCTTTAGATGTAAAACCCTTAATCATTCAAGAAATAACTTCTGTGTTGAGGGGATTATAAAATTCTGAGAGTCTGAGCCCTTAAATGACCTTTCTCATCATATCTAAGATAAAAGCAAAAAACTGCAGATGTTGGAAATCCAAAACAAAAACAAAACTACCTGGAAAAACTCAGCAGGTCTGGCAGCATCTGCAGAGAGAACACAGTTAACGTTTCGAGTCGAAACGTTAACTGTGTTCCTCTCTGCAGATGCTGCCAGACCTGCTGAGTTTTTCCAGGTAGTTTTGTTTTTGTTTTCTCATCATATCAATGTTTGATTACATGGGGTACAGACTAATAATGAGCAAAACCTTACTTGGACCAATAGACAGACAATTTATTACAAGTTTGCAGGCAAAAGCTAATTTTCTCAATGGCTAAATGCCTTTACCAGGGAATCATAATTAGCCCCTGTTGCCAATTCTACATGCTCAAAGGCAAGCAGTGATCCCAAGAGTGGATCGCATGAAATCGCAGCCACGAAGGCCATGATTGTCCATTCATTCATGTTAAAAGAAAAAAGACTTGCATTTATATAGCACCTTTCATGACCACCAAATCTCCCAAAGTGCTTTACAGTCAATGAAGTGCTTTCAAAGCTTAGTCACTGTTGTAAGGTGAGCAACATGGCAGTTAATTTACGCAAAGCAAACTCCCACAAACAGCAATGTGAGAATGACCGGTTAATCTGTTTTTCCCTGTTGTTGATTGAGGGATACCTAGCTAATATGTAGCATTACTGAAAAAAAACTGTTTGTGTGACCTCCCCGTGTGTAGATTGGCTACTGTATTTCCAAATTACATCAATGACTGCAATTTAAAAAGTGCTTATTGACTGTGAATTAGTTGGGGACATCTTGAGGCTGTGAAATGTACTGTATAAAACACTTTCTTTCATAACTTTAAACAGTCAAATGGTTGTGCAGGGTGCACAGTTAAAAGTTTAGATATGTGCTCCCAATGGACAGGACTACCCACCAGGAACATGAGGTCAGAATATATTTCACTTAGTAACTCCATTTTCAGATAGCTCATCCCTTCAAGCCATTATTTAAACAGCCTCAGTCTATACATTGTGAAGTATAGCTGTGGGCTATTATCTGACAGCAGTCATTCATTCACAGAGCAAACAAGAGGTGCAGAACCAACAAAGAAGCTTAAAGTATCTTTAATGCATCTGGCTTGAAAATAAGATCAATAAGAAACCTAGGTTCTTGCAAACAGGTCACTGAAGCGTGGCTGAGGCCAGCCCTATTTTCAAAATAGGCATTCTCAAATGGCTAATTTAAAATGACCAAACTGCAGCAAACGTCTTCCTGTTTTATTGGTGAATCACAGTAACCAATGCTTCTGCCCTGCCGCAGCCGTGAACTCTTCAACCTGAGTAACATAGCTATGGAGTTTTAAGTTACCACTCAGCAAAACTGGATAGCAAGTGCAGAAAGGATTTTCTGACTTGAAGAAACCATCCAGCAGAATGATATAGATTAGATCCACACTCGAGTAAAATCACATTCATTACTGTTATTTATTCACTGAACACTCTCAGGGAAACATGATTACTAACAAAAGAGATTGTGGGCTGCAGCGCATTCACTGTTTTGTTAAGAAGGTCTCAGAAATACCTTAATGAGTGTGTCAAATCTCACTTATTTTACAGTTCGTCTGCCACATAAAGATGACGGATTTCTGCAATAATACAACTCCCGAGAATGGAAAGGGATTTGCTAAAGACTCCACGTACAAACATCAGTGATGATACATGAGAGTTCATTGGTTCAATAATGCAATGAACCAGAACCTCACTGCACAAGTAAACACAGATGGACGGGCCAGTAAGTAACCACAAAGGGATGATTTTCTGAGTGAACAAAGCAAATAATCCCCTCTATTCTTTTCTAAACGAACAGAGCGTGCGAATCCTCTGCTATATTTGCTGGCTGAATAAATCAATGCAACAATGCTCACTAGAAAGGAAGTAGCTGAATAAAAATTAAATTTAAAGTATAAAGTAAAAAAAAAACCACAGATGTAGTCTTGGGGCAGACAAGAATGCTCTACTCCAAAGTGCTACATTTCCATGTTGCCAAATATGATTTTGTTATGATATGGCAGATGGCAATCGCCAGGGTGAACAAATCCCAAAGGGAAACAAGCTATCATACAATCTTGCATTTATTACGAGAAGGTATGTATACTGAAGTCAGAAGTAAAGAGTCCACTACCACCTTTGGAGATTTTAAAGATTAAATTAAAACATTTATTAAGAAAAGGAAAGAAAAAATTAAACATGCACAAGATTACAGTTACACAGTTAAATTTAGTCTTATAACCATTCTCAAAAACTTTCTAATTAACTAGACTCCCAACTACACACCCCTTTTCAAGCAGCACTCCAAATAGATCCTTAACCTATAAACACCCAGCAATATTACCACAAGCACCAACTGTTGCTATAAGTGAGGTATTTTCACAGCTTCTCTCTCCCTCTCGCTTGACAATGGAACTCCAAGGCTTTTAACAAAATCTTGCACTCTGGCACAACCAGCACAACCCTAGGGTGGCTAGAGGCTGCTCTTTCACATGTCTGTTTCACACAGTTCACCTCTCAAGATCTCACGGAGCCACTCTTCATACAGCATTCCATATTTCTTTGAAGATACTTTCTTTCTTTTGATCTGTAAATCCTATTGATTCACTCTTGTTTTGGAAGATACTTTTCGCAGAATATAAAAATCTTTCATGTTGTCCTTATGGCCAGCACTTTCGGGAAAAATAAACTTAATAACTTTGCCTTATTTATCTTGACAGTTGTAAACCATCTTGTCATTGTCTCTTTGAAAATCAAACAACCTCTCAGCTTATCTAAAAATGCAAATGTTAGCTCGTCCATTTCCATTTCAAGATGCCTGCTTACACCTAACCACTTTGATGATCTAAGCCTTGCAGTCTGACAGGCTTCAGTTTAATTAAATAGTCACACACACACACACTTACATACATACATACACACACACACACACACACACACAAACATATACACACAAGCCTGCTTCAGTATCCCACAGTAATTTTAGGGAAAAAATTATATTTCCTTTACAATTAACCAATCACACTTAAGAAGAGAATGGAACCTAAAATTTAGGACAAGGGATATTCTAAACACCAATCATGGTTTGGGCATACCGAAGCTTTTCCCGTCTTTTCACAAGAACAATTTAAATATGCTAAAAGAGGTTATTTTCTATTGACATTTTACACATTTAACTGGAGTAAATAATAGCCTTTTTTTCAAATTACAAAAGGATTTTGTTATTCTAATTTGTGAAAGACTAAATTCTTGTTGCGAGTTTGCATTGCAAAGGCTTGTGGCACTCTGCTCATGAGTGCTCAGCCTGAAGGTGAGTCCTTGGCTCATTGTCTCCTGATGCTTCATCCTGAACCGTTTCTCCGGGTAGTTTCCGCCCGTGGTGGTTTGCCGTTGCTTTCATCCCCAGAGGCATGGCAAGGAGGCAGGTCCCAGGTCTACTTCAGCCAGAATGGAAATAGAACTTGTGCTATTGGAGTTAGTCTGAACCACACCCTAACTTTCCAACTGAGTTAACCCCAAGGCTTGTGAAACTCTGGAAGCAAAAAGGTAAAAGCAAAATACTGCAGATGCTGGAAATCTGAAACAAAAAGAAAAATAGCTGGAAAAGCTCAGCAGGTCTGACAGCATCTGCGGAGAGGGACACAGTTAACGTTTCGAGTCCGTATGACTCTTCAACAGAACTGCTGAAAAATAGAAATGAGGTGAAATATAAGCTGGTTTAAGGGGGTGGGACAGGTAGAGCAGGATAGAGGGCCAGTGATAGGTGGAGGCAAAGAAGAGATTGCCAAAGATGTCATAGACAAAAGGACAAAGGGGTGTTGATGGTAGTGATGTTTGCGAAGGAATGTGCTAATGGTGACATTAAGGGTAGAAAGCAGGACGAGTAAGTGACAGGTGGCCCTAATGGGGGTGGGGTGGGGGGAAGGGATCGAAATAGGCTAAAAGGTGGAGATAAAACAATGGATGGGAATAAATTTTAAAACAATAGAAATAGGTGGGAAAAGAAAAATATATTGCCTTCCTTAACCGAGGTTTTCCACCCACGGTCATTGACAGGGCCCTCAACTATGTCTGGCCCATTTCCCGTGCATCTGCCCTCACACCTTCCTCTCCCTCCCAGGACCGTGATAGGGTCCCCCTTGTCCTCACTTATCACCCCACCAGCCTCCGCATTCAAAGGCTCATCCTCCACCAGTTCCGCCAACTCCAGCATGATGCCACCACCAAACACATCTTCCCTTCACCCCCCCCCGTCAGCATTCTGCAGGGATCGTTCCCTCCAGGACACCCTAGTCCATTCCTCCATCACCCCCTACACCTTAAACCCCTCCCACAGCACCTTCCCATGCAACCACAGAAGGTGCAACACCTGCCCCTTTACTTCCCCCCTCTTCACTGTCCAAGGGCCCAAATACTCCTTTCAAGTGAAGCAGGACTTCACTTGCACTTCCCTCAATTTAGTCTACTGCATTTGCTGCTCCCAATGCGGTTTCCTCTACATTGGAGAGACCAAACGCAGACTGGGTGACCGCTTTGCAGAACACCTGCAGTCTGTCCGCAAGCATGACCCAGACCTCTCTGTCGCTTGCCATTTCAACACACCACCCTGCTCTCATGCCCACATGTCCATCCTTGGCCTGCTGCATTGTTCCAGTGAAGCTCAACGCAAACTGGAGGAACAGCACCTCATCTTCCGACTAGGCACTCTACAGCCTTCCGGACTGAATATTGAGTTCAACAACTTCAGATCATGAACTGTCTCCTCCATCCCCACCCCCTTCCTGATCCTCCCTTTTCCCATCATTAAATTTTTTTATATATATAAATTTTTTTCACATATTTTTCTTTTCCCACCTATTATTTTTAAATTTATTCCCATCCATTGTTTTATCTCCACCTTTCAGCCTATTTCGATCCCTTCCCCCCACCCCACCCCCAGTAGGGCTATCTGTCACTTGCTCATCCTGCTTTCTACCATTAGCACATTCCTTAGCTAATATCACCACCGTCAACACCCCATTGTCCTTTTGTCTGTGACAACTTTGGCAATCTCTTCTTTGCCTCCACCTATCACTGGCCCTCTATCCAGCTCTACCTGTCCCACTCCCCTTCAACCAGCGTATATTTCGCCACATTTCTATTTTTCCTTGGTTCTGATCAAGAGTCATAAGGACTCGAAAGGTTAACTGTCTTCCTCTCCGCAGATGCTGTCAGACCTGCTGAGTTTTTCCAGCTATTTTTGTTTTTGTCTCTGGAAACAAAACCCTGTTCCCTTTATGGAAGCACTCCTCTTTTACGCAGCCCCAAGTAACAAAATCTAAGAACAAGCAGATATCATGTTTTAGAATAAGGTGGGACAGCAATTCCTATTCTGGCACCACCACAACAATTTCCCTTTATTCCCATTCATTAAACTCCCTGCAGGTTAAAAAATGAGCCAGTTTCATGAACAGTACTTCCAAACACTTAGACCTAGATTTTCCTGTGGGAATGATGATAGAAAGGTTCAGTTGACAGCAACCATAGGTGAGGAAATGAGTAACTCTCCATTTGTCAGCTTAGTGGGACAAGGTTACTCAGTCAGTCAGTCAGGTTACCATGTCAGCGGTAGGGAAACTACTGGAGAAAATTCTGAAGGAGAGAAACTATCTCCACTTGGAGAGGCAAAGTTTGATCAGGGATAGTCAGCATGGCTTGGTCAGAGGGAGGTCATGCCTAACAAATTTGACTGAATTTTTTAAGGAGGTGACCAGGTGTGTAGATGAGGGTAGTGCAGTTGATGTAGTTTATATGGATTTCAGCAAAGCCATTGACAAGGTCCCACATGGGAGACTTATAAAGAAGGCAAATGCACATGGGATACAGGGTAATTTGATAAGGTGGATTCAAAATTGGCTCAGTTGTAGGAGGCGGAGGGTAATGACAGAAGGATGCTTTAGTGACTGGAAGCCAGTGTCCAGTGGTGTACCACAGGGATCTGTGCTAGGACCCTATTATTCATCATTTATATAAACAACGTAGATAACTATGTGGGGAGTAGGATTAGTAAGTTTGCGGATGATGCAAAGATTGGCCGGGTGGTTAACAGTGAGGTTGAGTGTCTTGGTCTACAGGAAGATATAGACGAGATGGTCAAATGGGCAGAAATGTGGCAAATGGAATTTAACCCTGAAAAGTGTGAGGTGATACATTTAGGTAGGAGTAATTTGACAAGGAAGTATTCAATGAACGGCCTGACACTAGGAAGTTCTGATGAACAAAGGGACCTTGGCGTGTGTGTTCATAGATCCCTGAAGGTGGAGGGGCATGTTAGTGGGGTGGTGAAAAAGGCATATGGGACACTTGCCTTTATCATTCGAGGCATAGATTACAAAAGTAGGGAGGACATGTTGGTGTTGGAGTTGTATAGAACCTTGGTGAGGCCACAGCTGGAGTACTGTGCACAGTTCTGGTTGCCATATTATAGGAAGGATGTGATTGCACTGGAAGGGGTGTAGAGGAGATTCACTAGGATGTTGCCTGGGATGAAACATTTAAGTTATGAAGAGAGGTTGGATAGACTTGGGTTGTTTTCATTGGAGCAGAGAAAACTGAGAGGCAACCAGATCAAGGAGTACAAGATTATGAGGGGCATGGACAGGGTGGATAGGGAGTAGCTGTTCCCCTTAGTTGAAGGGTCAGTCACAAGGGGACACAAGTTTAAGGTGAGAGGCAGGAGGTTTAGGGGGGATGTGAGGAAAACCTTTTTTACCCAGAGGGTGGTGACGGTCTGGAATGCGCTGCCTGGGAGTGTGGTGGAGGTGGGTTGCCTCACATCCTTTAAAAAGTACCTGGATGAGCACCTGGCACGTCATAACATTCAAGGCTATGGGCCAAGTGCTGGTAAATGGGATTAGGTAGGTAGGTCAGGTGTTTCTCACGTGTCGGTTCAGACTCGAAGGGCCGAAGGGCCTCTTCTGCTCTATGTGATTTTGTGATTAACACCTTTTCTGGGAAGGGGGATTTCTGCTCTTTTCATCAGCTCTGAAATCTCAAATCAACTTGAAGAAGGGAACTCTACAAAATGACCTTCGTTCTTTCTCACTTCTCAAATGTTACCATTTTCTCCAGTATCATGACCTAGAAGGCTCCCCCCACTCCTGCAGATTAGCATCTCCACTTAGTCAATCACTCTCTCGATAACATGGATAATTGACCAATATGCATCAGATACTCAAAGGTTGTTAAAATGGCATCACTATTGATTTCTTTAAAAAGATATTTTCTCATTTCAACATCTTACAATTAGCATGAGCCTCAACCACCAAAAGTTATTTTTGCATTTTAGGAGCAGCCCCAACTTCAGCAGGACAATATGAGGAAATAAAAAATAGTTAAAAAAATACATAATTGGCAAAAGAGCACAGCAGTTCTACCTTTTCATCACATCCTCTGTATGAGGACTCTGCAAAGTTTCTTACTTCCAATTGTAAGGTTTAACCATTTCATCTTGCAAAATTTTTTTGACTACCCCTTTAATGAAAACACATGGACCACCAGGATAAATTTTGTACGTAGCTCTACCGATTTGCATTGCATTGATTGAGTTATCATGAATTTCTGACGAGCAAATACTCTTCTCATCCATTTCACAGCAAATCCTGGGCTGATTGCACGGAGGCAATTTATCAGAGGTGGATATGGGAAGATTTCAGTCCTTGACATTTAAGTTGCAAGTTATGACCAATAAAATTAGTAATAAATCCAACACTAATTTATCTACAAAGGTTTTGGCACCAAGGTCTCGCCAATGAAATACTAACCCTATTAAAGAAAACATCAAAGGATTCAATCAGATTACACCTCTTGTTTATTTGGCCCATTAAGTACTTCAGACCATGCTATTAATATTAATATGCCAAGCACGAAAAGTTATCTAAGCTGATTTTTGCAATTTATATTCTCTATCTTTATGAAGCTGTTTGTGCGTCATCCCAGCTTGAAGTAAATTTTTCATCTTTATCGACTGATGTATTGAAACTATTTGTTTCTGTTCAAAATTGGAAGTAGCATGGAAGATTGTAGATCAGAGAATTCTTAAAGCATTAGAAGTGTTCAGGTTTAGTTCAGACTGTCATGACATGACAGTTTGTCATATTATGTGGAACATCTTCATGCTCGTGCAGCTAAGCGAGCAACTCAAGCTTGAGGCAGAAGCAGAATATACCACCAGAGAAATAATTTACTGATTTCATTCTCTTAAGCAGGAAACCTCAGTCATCAGGAGCAGAGTGATTTTTTTTCAACTGCTTTAAATGATTAGAGTACCACTGTGATTGCGGACTGGAAATTATTTGTGTTATCGGACAATTATACCTTTTAAATATTTGCAAGGTGTCAGCTAATGTGAGAAGATGGCAACTGTCAAAGAACCAGCAATAAAGGTGATGGATGACTCTCTGAAGGCTTACCCAAGGAGCCAGAAACAGCCTACTCCATACCAAAGGAAGACAATTATTTAGTGTAGTGGTTAAATTACAGCTTGATGAAAGAGGTTGTATGCTTTTAAAGAGTAAACTACCCACATATAAGACAGGACAATCACCCAAGTTACCTGTTACTTTACTATACAAACAGGAAGCTAATTTTTCTAAAGCTCTTTAACCTTCCAAACTGAATGGTATTGTAATGCAAAGTGAATGTATAAACTCATGCAGCATTATGGAAATTCCAAAACTAATATATTCCCCTTGTAACCATTTTGTGACTCATTCTACTATGTAAAAGTGGTGAAATAAAAGTAGCTGTTAGTATTACATTTAAATTGCAGCCTTTTCATCCCTCTATACTTTTGAGTTGAATTAAGGTGATATGTGGTGTTTGACAAGCACTCTGCTGTACTGTTGTGCCAGTGCAAGCATGAAGATATTACATTTTTTTTTAAAACATATTCTTTTTTAAAATGGGCTCTGATGAACAGTAAAATGGCTGCTGAGGGGGGTCATCTGACTTTTGCAACTTCAACAGCCCAGCTAGCTTTCTGGAAAGTTCCAAACTGGATTTATGTTGGGGAAGGATCTTCCTTGAACGGAAATGCCTATACAGCATTCTTCTGTGGAATTTAACACCTGCTATTGTCAAGACCTACTCCAAAACACAAGGCCAATGAACTCCCAGCCTCTCTGACTCTGGGTCTGCTATGTAATGAAGGATGGCTATTGAGACTCGAGAGAGTATCCACAATGAAGTGCTAAAAAACAATATTTACCTTCCATTTTATATCAATAGCTTTTGACCATGTGACTGAAACTCCTTCTTCACTATGAAAGACCATCAAGTACCTTCCATCATGTATCAATGGCCATTCATCATGTGATCAAAACTGCCCTCTTGATTTTTGAAATTCTTTTATCGAAAAACTGAGAGACCTGGCAGTCTGCAGAACGCCAGCAACAACATCACATGTGAAAAGAAAGTCTGTGTCACCTTATGTTTTCAAAACCTGTGAGGCCTATAAAAACCTCTTCCAACCTGTTTTGAACAGCTCCAAGTTCACCTGTACAAAATTGGACCTCTGGTTACAACAGCCATCAAGATTTGTCTGCACAATCAGTTGAACAGTTTTTATTTTGAAGGAACCCTCCAGTTAAACAGGGTTTGATCCCAGCCATCTGAATCCACCTAAATTACAATTCCAGAGTGGGAAAGCTCTGTCTTTTGCTGGGCTCTCAAGGATGCATGAACAGCTAACTATTCTGCCGGTTTTAATGTTTATAGAAACGCACTACAGTCTTTAATTGTATCTTGGGCGTGTATTGTGTGATTGACGTAGTGATAGACCTTTCCAGGGTGCGTGTGTGATTAAATAATACTCCTTGTTTAAATCCATGAAAGTCGGCTGCTGGTGACTTTTAAATTGACAATACACTAACCGGGTAGGGGGTTGGTTTGGGAACACAAATCAACCTTTTCAAAACGAACCTACATTGATTACAGGCAGAAGGGAATTGGGGGTTTCAGCCTGTCTCTTTCCCTGTCTGTAACCCTACTTAGTTCTTCTGGCAGTCAGTGTCTACATCTTTTATAGATTGACTTGTGCAGAGTGATTCAAAAGCCTAAAATTAGACATCACCAATAAAATCCCCAAGGTTGGTGGGGGAGGGGGGAACTTAATTGCAACACATTATCCCCATTCGAAGAGGTGAACCAGACACAGCCATGAAGGCACCTAGCCCTCTCCCTCGTCTGAAGCTTTTGTGCCAGGGAATTGAGTGGGAGGGCGAAGAGAAATGAATGAATACCTCCTTGGGAAATAAGTGGCAGGGAAAAATAGGATAACAAATGAGACATCCAGTCCATTGTCCCCATGTTGTCAGGAGATTATTGTACAGCCAGGGCCACAGATTGGCTGCAGATTAACGTCAACGCTCAATCGGTTAATCTGCCCCGATTGCAACAACCGAACTGTTCCTACACGGGTTTGCAGTGCACGTTGGCTGCAGGGAAGTTATTCTGGCAGCAGTTCTGGAAATAGCAGGCTTTACGGTTACAAAAATGGAATGGAAATCTCCGCACAAATAAAATTTCAATATTCATGGAAGAATGCAGTTAACAATAGTTTCATAATAATACAGGGAGAGATGTATAAAAATATCATCAACTCTGGCAACATTCCACTCTTGTCAAGCTGCTTCAGGGCAATGACATACAGCTATGGTTTGCACTAAGTTGAGTTTCTAATACTGTTTATGTGAAGTGTTCCGTGTAATTTATTTAAGGATGCAGCCGTGTTTTAAGCTGAGAGGGCACATCAAAAAGCTTAATTTTTTTTTCTCTCTCAGATAATGGAATTTCATGTTTAACTAAGACAGGAACCAAGAAAGCTAATTAAACGTGTGCCTCTGTTGCTTTTGTTCAACTACCGCAGGAAAAAAAAGTGGATCAGCATTAAATAGACTGTTATATTTTCATTAAGCTCATATTCTTGGTAAAACGGATTGTTAGAGTATTAGGATGCAGTATTTAAGCAAATGTTACATGCTATCAAAATACAGGTTCAACAGTAATGGAGCATCCACTTGAGGCAAAGCATTGCGTACACATGATGGACTAAATAGGCAAATGTTTCATACATTTGCTTTTGTTAAATAATCCAAGATAATTAATTATGATCACATTTTTAAAATTCTGTAGACAGCGGTATTGACCTTTACAAACAAGTATCGAAAAATTGCAGATGCTGGAAGTTTGAAACAGCACAGAAAATGTTGGAAACACAAAGGTCAGCCTGAATCTGTGGAGAGAGAAACCAAGTTAATGTTTCAAGTCAATCATCCCTTTGCTTTATATCTATATCACTGCCACTTCCTGAACCATATGCCTAAGTAATTTATGGCTGCATTCGCACTACAATCCAAAAAGATGTTTCATCCCAATACTGAGATGATTTCCTTTAAATCCGGCGTCCTGACAAGGAATGGAGTGAGACTCCCTGTCTATAGTGATTGTAAGTAAAACCTTTCCTACTGCTTTAGGGGTCACGTGATTCTACTGGCGAATCAGTCCTAAGTGCGGGTAATATTAGGGGTGAAGCTTTCTAGTCATGGACCTGGTTCAAGCATGTAGTTTCATCAGGAGCTCTGTAAATAAAGTTAACTGTTTCAAGTAAGAAACCTGTCCGGTACACCAAGTTTATTACACTGTCCATCCAGAGATAGACCTTGACTTCAGAATTACACCACAATTTTACATAGTTAACCACTTTGGACTGACGCTGCAGTCTACACACAAAGCACTGCTGTATATGGTGACACTGTCAACTTGTTTCAGAAATTCAAATGAATGTTATGGGACAACAGAGCAAGGATCAAAATTATGAACAATAAAACATCCCCTTTTCATGTACTCTTAATAGTCTAGCTACAATTCACTTTAAATGTTAAACTCTAGTTTTAGATCGTGATCATTTTCAGGCAAAATTGTTTGGTTTTCCTCCTGTTGCGTCATCTTCATCCCTGTTGCCGCTGTTCCCCTTGCTTCTTTTTAATCTAAGATTTCTGCCCATCAGTTCCATGAGCTCTATTTTCTCTGCTAGATCTCCCCACTTTGCCCATTCCCTGTTCAGTCTACGAACCCCGTTGAACATCCCACTTCAACTTTGCCAAGCGAATGCCTTTTAGCTCAGAATCTCTGCCTCCAAAGGCAGTTTCAGAATTACTATTCAGAATTTTATCTTATTTCCTGGACTTTTCCTCACCACTGTTCATCTCCCTTTCAACTACAAAGATTTCTTCTTGCGCATCGGTTGAATTTTCTACTGTCACTTCTGGTTAACAGGTTATCAATCCACATCCTCTTTCACAGCTATACTGTTTTGCCTAAGGAGAAATACTTGTTTGCACCTCTGAATTTCTAGGAACTTCATGTGTAGGACAGGCCCTGTAAAAATCAGGATTGAGTAAATTGTCCAGCAACATAGCGTGGAAGACCCATGGGCAGAATTTTGCCTTTGGCGAGCAAGGGGCAGTGCCCACTCGCCAACGCGTAAAATGACGCGGGACCCCTGATGTCATCCCAGCCCATTTAAATTTTTAGGAAGGCGCAGCAAAATCAGCTGCGGGCCCGCCAACCTGTCAATGGTCAATTGAGGCCATTGACAGGATCAATTATACAATTAAAGGACCTGCTCGTCCAATCCAGGAGCCCCAGCGGGCAATGGAAAAACGTGAAACTTCATCCACCAGCGGGTTGAGGTTTCATGTAGGGTTTAAAGAAGTTTAAGAAACTTATTATATAAATTATGAACATGTCCCATCTCATGTGACATGTTAGGGAATTTTTTTTTGTTGGACTTTTTATATTTTTGAAAGTGTCAGCGATCTCCCTGAGGCTGCACTTAGCCTCAGAGAGATGTGCATTCTGTCATGCGCATGTGCGAATGAGCACTCTCTCGCTTTTGGGGAATCCCCCCCACAACCCGCACAGGGAGTGAATAGCGCTTCCCGCCGGACATCACACTGGGCGGGCCTTAATTGGCCCGCCCACCTAAAATGGTGGCTGGGCCCACTCCTCCGGCGGGGATCGGTTCCCCGCTTGCTGGAGATTGGGTCAGGACTGCCTGCCCAACAGGCAGAAAATTCTGCCCCATGTGTTTCTTGCAATCTGGCTTAGTGATAAATATGTTCCAACAACATGCAGTTAAGAGCTTCTTTCATTGGATCGATCATCATAGGTCAAGCAACAAAAGGTAATTTATTGCCTTTATTATATGATGTTCCGGACACATCACTGTGCCCTAATGCTGTTATGGGAGGTGTGCATCATTTAAACAACTCCTATAGGTGGCAGTGAGATAAATCATTACCAGCTCCAGCACCCCCACCAACTTAATCTGTGCTCATTTTAAAATTCTTCATTGTGCTGATTCCTCAAAGGGGTGGAAAGAAAAAAGTTGACTAAATAAATAAAAGCAGCAATCTACGGCATTCTTATGTCTACCGGCAGTAGAACAAAGATTAGAACACTCAGCAGACTAGAAATTGGTTCCCTCCCTCCTGCCCTTTTTTGGGGGCAGGACTTTGTGTAAAATGATCAATAAAGAAAAACACAATACTTCTGAAACTGTAAGCAAAAAATAAAGTTTGCAAAGCATAAAGGAGCTAGAATATGGTAATTAATAATTCCAATAGCTGTGCCTTTAACATCCAGTTTGCAAAGCATAAAGGAGCTAGAATATAGTAATTAATAATTCCAATAGCTGTGCCTTTAACTTCCAGAATTCTTGCTGGCCTTAATGTCATTACAAGAAGCAACCAAAACTATGTTTTCTCTCACTAGTTTTGCTCATTTGCAACCTGATGCCATTCATTAATTTGGACGATAGGAACAAACATTTAATTGGCTTGTTATACAAGGTGATGTTTCAAACAAGATCCTCAAATGAATCCATACTCAATATATAAATATACCCAACTAAATTTACTAAGCACTAAAACCTTTATTCAGCAGCTGTTCATACAAAAACTATGAACACAAGTGGTCATTTTAAATAACTGAAAATGATATTGAAAATAGACTGACGTTTGCTACAATAAATGGTTCCCTTCAACCTTCCACTTCTGTTTTCCTGAAGCTTTCCAGTACTAAACTCAAATAGCCAATCTTCATGTGTGAACTATAAGGAAGAGAAGCCCTTGTTGACAATTTTCAAGCTAGACATTCAACCAGCATGTTTTGGCAAGTTGGGAATCTTGCTGACAGGGGGCAAAAGCTCGTTTTAACATCAAAACCTGTTGAGCTGTTGCAAAGCAGCAAAACCAGTCAGCACTATCAAGAAGCAAAAAAAGGCAATATGAAGCTAACTAAGATGTCTGTGTAAATGAGGCCTTGACGAGATTATACAGAACTCAATGGGCCTCTTCAATCTTTATCAGAAAGTTTGCCAGCTTGACATTTGATATTTGTTCGAGCTTTCCAGTCAATCAACTGTTACTGTGGTCCTCACGCGATGTAATTTACTGGAAGTACCTGGGTGGACAGTGTCATGTTACCTTTAACTTTTAAACAAAAACCTAATATATCATTGGTTATCATGATCTAAGGCTATCAATAGATCAATCAGGCCTTGGTGATGTAACCAAGGAAAGGAAAAGATATGAAAGAAGCTGTTAAGGTAACTTCATTACTGCAGACAAGGAAGGGACCCTGACTTATCACAGGAGAGCTTCAGCTAAGATCATCAGAAGGAGATGACAGTCGTAGAACCAACTCACCTCACTCTGTTTTGTGCTTGGAATTTATTAAGGGAGCCTGACTCATCCTCTGCAGCGTATGTGTAATCAAGAGGTTCACCATTCCAGGGTGATTATGTGACCATTTACTGAGAACATTTTGGGGTATTACATTGCTACAGCACCTTTATTGCTAAAAGTACCTTAAGAAGGGCATTGTGTTGTCAGATACACTAAGAAGGGCATTGTATGCTAGGTTTAGAGCTCACACTCTGAAGTGTATGAGTGTGTGGTCTGTCTGTGTGTGTGTCTGTATCATTACCAGTGTAGGCTCTGTGCCTTTTCTCTGGATCTGCTTGGAACATTTATTCTAAGTCCTACATAGTCCATTTTAGAATTCAATTTTGCATGGTATTCCTGATCTAACAGGGTTTAATATTTAATTCAGATTGTTGAGTGTGCTCTCATTATTTCTCATCATTTCATGTCTGAACCATAAAGTAATCTATCAAAGGTAGAAGGTTATGTTCAAAAGAACCAAGGCAGTAAACGTCAATACTGATTCAATGTGGGGAACTTAAAGCCAAGCTTGTTCCTCTCCTCATCAATATCCATACAAATATTTGGCTAGGGGTTACAGATCATTGGCTAATGATCAGGATTGGCAAACCTGGCAAATTCTTCCTACCCCAGGCAATTTTAACAAACCAACTCTGACTGAGATCAACCATCTCAGCAAAGATCAGACTTAGACATTTGTCAGTGTCACATTGAGCAATGCACTTGCCAACCCAACAATCAAGAGGAGTTTAATCAGTAAACTTATTTTGCACAATAAGTAAAATTACAAGAAAATAGCACATTACAATTATTGCTTCAATTTCAAAAAACTACGAACGTATTAAGATTTTGAGCATGGGGAAAGATTTTGCCAACCCTATTTAGATGCAATTTCTTTGTAAAGTATAATAATTGTCACGACAACAGGAAACTGACTGAGTGAGATCAACCTACAACATTACCAGCTAACTACAGACATATTGAACTGTTTAAAAGAGACCTTTTTTTTTAAAAAAAAGTACAAGAAAAGACTCTGCAAAAAAGTGACTGCCACAAGTCACCTGATGTCTGACGCTGTAAGGTTGACCACTTTTCTGGTTTATGAATTTCGCTGCAGATCTGTTGCATGGAATTTCATACTGGAGACATCGTATGACCCATCATAACAACCCAGAAACAATAGTTTTAATATTAGACTAGAAGTGCTAAACATTTTTATATGATTTTTATCAATTATGTTAATGGATATATTAGACCATTTACTTTAAACAGTTTAAAATAACATACACAGAAATGTCTGATGAATTGCTAAGGATTCATACAGTCATATCACAACAAGTAACACTTAGACTTTGGGCACTTAGAAGTAAGCAAATTCAGGAATCTTGCTTAGGGCTGAGTATCTGGACCTAGGCCTCCCTCTACAGCACTTGTGCAAAGCAGCGCACATTGGAAAATTGGATGAGGTGGACTACGTGGCCAGGATTTTCCCGTTGGCAATTTGGGGACGGGGCCCGCTCACTGACAGGAAAATGATGCGGGATAATGTTGGGAGGAACCCCTGACATCATCCCGGTCCCTTTAAATTTTCAGGAAGGCGGGCGGACAGCGGAATCAGCTGTCTGCCTGCCGACCTGTCAATGGCCAATTAAGGCCATTGACAGGGTAATTAACCTTGTTAAATGCCCTGCCCGTCCAAGCTTAAGGCTGGCGGGCAGGCCAGGAGCCCCAGTGGGCTCCTGATAATACAGGAAATCCCAATCACTGGCGGGATGAGGTTTCATGTCCGTTTTTAAAAAGTTTCGTAAAGTTTGTGTTTTTTATTAACATGTCCCATCTCGTGTGACATTGTCACATGAGGGGGACATGTTAATAATTTTAATATTTTTCTATTTTTGGAGTTTTTTTTAAACCTGTCAGTAATCTCCCTGAGACAGCACTTGGTCTCAGGGAGGTGTGCGCTATTTCACGTGCATGCGTGAAAGAGCGCACTTTGACAGTTGCGGAATCCCTCCAACCCCCACATGGCAAGCGCAGGCTGCTGGGTGGGCCTTAATTGGCCCTCCCACTCAAAATGGCGGCAGGCCCCATTTCGGCAGCAGAGTTCGGCTACCTGCCCACCGCCGAGCCGGTGGGGCCCACCCGCTCACCAAGGGCAAAATTCTCCCCCATATCTTCAAAACCCACTTGATTTTCTATCCGGTTAAGTTTAATGGACAAGATTCCCTATCTGAGGTTCAGCCTGAATGATGCTTCATTCCCCAGGGCTAAAAAGTAAAACTGGGCTCACAAGTCAGAAAAACAAGATCTCAAAAGCTAATCAAAACCATCATGTCATCGCTACGCTAAGCTACGCCAAGGATACTCTCGAGTATATTTTCTTTACAAAATATGTGGAAGTACAGTGATCCACCTCCCACAGTACACTTTTTGAAAGTGGTTAATCTCGATAGGTTTGTATTTGTTACTAAAGTAAGCATTTGGAGTCAGGGTTTTTGGCATTGTAACATTGCACTGGGCCCCTTCATTGCATCTCATTCATCAGAATCCACAACACTGGGTACAATTCGTGTATGAGATTTTAATCATAATCCTATACATAAATCTGATTAACAGTGGTAAGATGTGTCAGTCGCTTCATACGATGTGCAAATGTACTATGCCTAACCCTCCCTCTTTTCCAGGTCTTTCTCTTCCTTTTCCATCTTTGGAGAAAGGAAATCAAGCAGGTGCAGAATAGGTGGTCAATCTTACATTACGTACTTTGCACCATCATTGAAATTTAAAATGATTCCCATTAAACCAAGACCCATGGATTGGTCCACATAGCTGCAAAAGATCCCACGGCACTAGCTTAAGAACAGAGATTTCTCCAAAGTTATTCCATTTGAAGGCTTCTCTTCATTTGTCAGTTGGGATACCTGGTAGTGCACAAATAGCTATTGCATTTGACTAAGCAACAATGGTGCCTGAACTTCAAGCATATTCCATTATTGTAAACATTTTGGGATATCATGATGATGTACTAAAAAAGGTTTATAAGTGCAAGCCCTTTCTTTTTTCTAGTTGTAAAAACTTGACTTACGAATCATAGAAATCATTGCAGTGCCATTCGGGTCAGTGTGTCTGCACCAGCTCTCCTCCGACTTCTCCCCTATAACCCTGCACATTCTTTTCAGATAAGTCTAATTCCCTACTGAGAGTGCATCGATTGAACATGCCTCCACCACACCTCCAGGCAGTGCACTCCAGACCTTAACCATTCGCTAAGCAGTTTACACATCAGAAATTTTCAGACTATCCAATGGTAAAGCTAAGCAGACAAAATCCATAACCCTGAATGGTTGGAAGGCAGATGTTGTTATGGAGAGCCTTGAAGTTCTTTCACTTGTATGAATCTTTACATCACATCAGCAAAGCCAGATGATTGCGTTCCATGGCCAAGGAAATCAATATTACCAACTATTATTAACTGCAATACAACTTGGAAAGACCCCAGTTGATACTTCAGTATGAAACCACTTGGTGATGATACTCACTGCGCACATGGAGAGACAGTAACAAAAGTCCCTGGAGGTGCAATACTGAATCAGACTGATCTGAGCACCTTGGATAAAAGTCCAAAGTTTATCTCCCTGAGGGATTATCAGACATTGACTGTCACTGTGAGTGAGCACAACCAGTAAACAGAATGACAAAAGCTGGAGCTGGTGGAGTGGAACTCAAAATATCTACAGATCTTGTTTGAAACAAGGACTCTCAATTTTCTTTTTAAAAAGTTAGTTTCTTTCTGAGGGCCAAGGCATATTCAGCCAGCTGCACCTAGGAGCAGAGAGTCAAGGTAATTCAAAACTAGGAAACTCAATTTAAATTATACCAGTTTCCAAACAGTAACCAACCTCCCTCACCTCTGTTCCAAATAAATTCACTCATGAGGAAGATAGTTTTGAAATGTGATTTTATGACATAACTGTTGCACTGGGGCCTCTCTTTCTCGAAGTACAAACATGAAGATACACAACCTTGCTTAACCAAAGCAAATAATGTTGGATATAAACAAAAACAAAAAACTGCGGATGCTGGAAATCCAAAACAAAAACAGAATTACCTGGAAAAACTCAGCAGGTCTGGCAGCATCGGCGGAGAAGAAAAGAGTTGACATTTCGAGTCCTCATGACCCTTTGACAGAACTAGGTGAATCCCAGGAAGGGTTGAAATATAAGCTGGTTTAAGGTGGTGGGAGGGTGGGGTTGGGTGGGGGGAGAGAAGTGGAGGGGGTGGTGTGGTTGTAGGCAAAAGCAGTGATAGAAGCAGATCATCAAAAGATGTCACAGACGGCAGAACAAAAGAACACATAGGTGTCGAAGTTGGTGATATTATCTAAACGAATGTGCTAATTAAGAATGGATGGTAGGGCACTCAAGGTATAGCTCTAGTGGGGGTGGGGGGAGCATAAAAGATTTAAAAATATTTAAAAATAATGGAAATAGGAGGGAAAAAGAAAAATCTATATAATTTATCAGAAAAAAACAAAAGGAAGGGGGAAGAAACAGAAGGGGGGTGGAAATGGAGGAGGGAGGCCAGAGCACTTTGCAGAACACCTGCGGTCTGTCCGCAAGAATGACCCAAACCTCCCTGTCGCTTGCCATCTTAACACTCCACCCTGCTCTCTTGCCCACATGTCTGTCCTTGGCTTGCTGCATTGTTCCAGTGAAGCCCAACGCAAACTGGAGGAACAAAAACTCATCTTCCAACTAGGGACTTTACAGCCTTCCGGCCTGAATATTGAATTCAACAACTTTAGGTCTTGACCTCCCTCCTCCATCCCCACCCCCCTTCTGTTTCTTCCCCCTTACTTTTGTTTTTTTTTTCCAATAAATTATATAGATTTTTCTTTTTCCCTCCTATTTCCATTATTTTTAAATATTTTTAAATCTTTTATGCTCCCCCAACCCCACTAGAGCTATACCTTGAGTGCCCTACCATCCATTCTTAATTAGCACATTCATTTAGATAATATCACCAACTTTGACACCTATGTGTTCTTTTGTTCTGCTGTCTGTGACATCTTTTGATGATCTGCTTCTATCACTGCTTTTGCCTACAACCACACAAACCCCCCACTTCTCTCCCCCCACCAACCCCCCCCACTTCTCTCCCCCCCAACCCCTCCCCCACCCCACTTCTCTCCCCCCACCCAACACCAACCCCCCCCCCCCCCCCCCCCCCCGCCCCACCACCTTAAACCAGCTTATATTTCAACCCTTCCTGGGATTCACCTAATTCTGTCGAAGGGTCATGAGGACTCGAAACGTCAACTCTTTTCTTCTCCGCCAATGCTGCCAGACCTGCTGAGGTTTTCCAGGTAATTCTGAAAATAATGTTGGACTTGCACCTAATGCTTTTCTCCCACATTTCATCTCCTAGCCTGGCATTTTTCCTCAACACCACTCCCCAGGCAGAAAGACGGGTGGGTGATATAATCCCGGTTCAGTTGATGCCGCTCTCGCCAGCAATTAAGGGGTGTTTGTGGGTGAGCTGAATTAACGTGATAAAAACAAAAAAACTGCGGATGCTGGAAATCCAAAACAAAAACAAAAACAGAATTACCTGGAAAAACCCAGCAGGTCTGACTCGAAACGTCAACTGAATTAACGTGATCTCGGTTAATCCTTCCCTATGTAGAGACACCTTGCTCAATTCTACTTCTGTTTCCACTTGCTCAAGAGTAAACAAAATGTTGTATTTTTAAATAAATACAAAAGGAAATGGTGCAACAAGTCACCAGGTCTTGCAGCTTCCTTTGTACAGACAATAGTTTTGAAGGCAGTGTAAAGTAATTTCAAATCCAAAGACACAGCACAACCATGTACAATTTATTACCACAGATGCTTTACTCAGTGCACAGACAGAACCTCAGTTTATTTCTAAATGAGATTTATTGTCTACAGTTGCAAATAAGACAGTATTTTTCTTTACTCTTTTGCTTGGAAGCGTCTACAGGTTCAGCTGGCATCACTAGTTCTGTGACCTTTGACAGCTTGTGTAGCTGTTTAGTGTAAAAGCAGTTGTGAATTGTTGAGTATATTTATTTCATCAAGATTCTCCTCTCTAAGGCATTGGCTGTTTCCTGCAGTACCTTTCAATGGAAGCCAGATATACACCAGCTATTATAATAAAAATATTATTGCTTGTACTTAAATAACATCTAACCATATTAAATCATCTAAGTACTTCACACACAGAATGCAATTTAAAATATAGTGATTGCTATCAGCAATACCCCACCGACTGCAGGAAAAATAATGACCAGTTAATCCTTTCATTGGTGGCAAGTGACCAAAGGGATACGAGAAAAAACCTCAGCTCTGGTCAATGAAAAGCAACCAGGAGGAGAAATTCCAGCCAGTTCTTACATGCAGATACCTGAGGCCAGCTGTAGCTTTTATCCCAATGACAATCTGCTAACTCAGGTAGTCATTGAGCCTAAGATCTTGCTGGCATAGTTATCTTATTCTCGGGATGTAGGCAGCACTGACAAGGCCAGCCTTTATAACAACAACTTGTATTAAAATGGTGTCTTTAACATAGTAAAACATTCCATGGCATGTTACAGGAGTATAAAACACAATTTGACACTGGAGGTAGTATTAGGGCAGATGATTAAAAAAAATTTGTTTGGGGGTAGGTTTTCAGGAGCTTCTTAAGGGAGGAACACGAGGTAGAGAGGCAGAGGGGTTTAGTGAAGCAATTCCAGAGCTTAGGGGCATGTGGCAGCTGAATGCAAGGCTACCAATAGTGAAGCAATTAAAATCAGAGCATGCTCAAGAGGTCAGGATTAGATGAGCATAGATATCTCAGAGGGTTGGGGGTGTGGTGGGGTGGTGGCTGGAGGAGATGACAGAGAATAGGAGGAGCTAGGTCATGAATGTGTTTGAAAACAAGGATAAGAATTTTAAAATTGAGGAGTTGCTTAATGCGGAGACAATGTAGATCAGCAAGCACAGGGATGGTGGGTGAACAGGACTTGGTGCACGTTAGGATTCAGGCAGCACAGCTTTGGATGACCTCAAGTTTATGGCAGGTAGAACATGGGAGGGTGTCCAGGCATGTGGTGGAAGAGTCAAGTTTAGAGTTAACAAAGGCATGGGTGACCCATCACCAGTTGCACTGCAAAGGTGGTAGTGAGCATTCTTCTTGAATCACTGCAGTCAATTACATGTAGCAATTCTAATACACCGAGATGCTTACTGTTTTTATTTCAGTTTTCTAGCATCCACAGTGTTTTGCTTTTGTTTGAGTTGCTTACTACGCCACTTCAATGGACAGTGCAAAGCCAATCATGAATGTGAGACTCCGGTCACATACAGGCCAGGCCGCTCAAAGATGGAAGGTTCCCTACCCTGAAGAACATCAAGGTTAACCACCTAAATATTTATGATAGTCCAATAGCTTCATGGTCATTTTTACAGATACCAGTTTTTTAAAAATAAAATATCATTTCCACTTTTTTTTTGATAAACTAAATGGAAATTTTCAAATTGCACTGGAGGGATTTGAACACATTCTCTGGATTATTAACATTACCACGTCCATTATCATTGGCTAAAATTGTCAAGCCATTGGGGAGCTACACCTGTTTTCCACATCAGTAAAAAAGTTATTAGCCATTACACCAGACAGAGCTCATTTCTCAAGGGAACGTGTTATGTATTAAATGTAATAAACTTTTTTCATCTGCATTTTAGATGGTTGGAGATCTATGGGCTTTGTTTCTAGAATATCAGGATCTTCTACTATGATGCGAGATAACCTATCCTTCATATTAGCAATTTCGGTACTCAGCAGCTAATGGAAAGGCTGCAGAGACCTTTGTGATACTCAGCAGATTAGTGCAGTGCAATAAGACAATCGAGTCAATAAGTACTGTCAAGCCCGAGGCATATCACATCCCTAACTTTACACGTGAACTGGGCTTGTATGGAAGATTCTGGAACTGTCTCTTGTTTGTTTAAAATGGACAGTAAGGAATTGTTTTGCTGTCAAGGGGTCAGGTGACCTTTGTTTATTCAACACAGACCATCAAGCTTCCAGAAAGTTCAGTATTGAATAACTATAGACGGCGGCATCCCACTGGAATGTACATACCAAGACGAATGTTATCTGCGGAATACATATCTGCCACTGTTTGAAGCTTACTCAAAACACAGGAATCAATGAACTACTAAACTCCATGGCCCAGATCTTCTGATCTCCAGCTGGCCAGAAGCCAGATTTACTCCAGAAGATGTGCATGGGACCCCCTCGGAAGACCCAAGGCAAGGACATCTTGGGAATTGCCTGGAAAGTTTGAACTTCCGATGGGCTTACCTGTCACCCTACCACCTCATCTCCCTGCCGCCCCACCATTCACCTTACCCACCCTACCCCCTTACCCACCATACCACCTTACCCACTAACTTTACCCATCATAGCCCCTCATCCATGTCAAGAAAACATCATTTTTTTCCCCCAATATTACTGTGGGATACTGTGAAGCAGGATTGTGGGGGCTATGTGCAGTTGTGTGCGCGTGTGCACATGCATGTGTGCGTGTGTGCACGTATGACTAATTTAATTAGACTGAAGATAGTCGGGCTGCAGGGCTTAAATCATCAAAGCGATTATGTGTTAAAGCAGGCATTTTGAAGTGGAGCTGGGGTCCCAGTAGATACAGCATGAATAGGAATTTACATTAGGAGATAGATAAGGAATTACATTTTTTGCTGTTGAATTTCAGAGACCTAACAGGAAGTTTTACAACTGGCAAAGGTCATAAATGGATAAAGCAAGTTATTAAGTTTATTTTTCCCGGAAGTACTGGCCATAAAGACAACATGAAAGATATTTACATTCTGGGAAAGGTAACTTTCAAGAACAATGGGTTTAAAGATGAAAGGGGAAAAAATGTATTTAAGGAAAGATTAAAAGCTGTATGAGGGGTGTGTGGCCATGTGAGATCCTGAAGGGTGGGCTGTACAAAAACACGCCTGTGAAAAAGCAACTCCTAGTCACCCCAGCGAAATGGTTGCTTGTTTCAGAAAACAAGGTTTTGTTACAAGCCTTGGATTGCCATTGTTGAGTGAGAGGGAGGGAGAAGCCCTGTGACATGCCTCCCTTATTGCGACAGTGGGTACCTTGCAGTAATATTACTCTATGTTTTACAGATTGAGAATCGAGTGGGACTGTTGCCTGAAAAAAAGAGTTTATTTGTCAGTCTAGCTAAGCAGAAATCTTTTGGGAAATGTTATAAGACTAACTTTAACTGTGCAACTGTAATTTTGTGTATTTAAGTTTTTGTTTCTTTTGTTAATAAATGTTTTAATTTAATATTTTTAAAATATCCAAAAGTGATAGTGGAATCTTTACTTCTGACTTCAGTCCACATACCTTCTTGTAATAAAATACAAATTGCAAATCGCTGTGATGAGAACACAAGAGATAGGAGCAGGAGCTTTGTCCCTTGTGATAGAGACTGTTACAAGGTCTTTCCTCCCATTAGCTCCTTGCTTATCTGATATCTTTGGCATGTTTATAGTGTCCTCCACTGTGAAGACTGATGCAAAATATTGGTTTAAATTATCTGCCATTTCCCTGTTCCTCATGATCAATTCTGCAGTCACATCCTCCAAGGGTCCCAAGCTCACTATAGCAACTCTCTTTCTTTTTATATACCCACAGAAGCTCATGCTGTTTGTTTTTATATTTGTCAATTTACTTTCATAATCAATTCTTTCCCTCTTTATTAGCTTTTTAGTTATCCACTGCTGGTTCCTAAAAAATTCCCAATCCTCTGGCCTACAACCAGTTTTTGCCGCTTTGTATGTCTTAGTTTTTGATCGGATACTCTCTTTAACTGCCTTTGTTAACCACGTGCGGTTCATCCTTCTCATTGGGTCCTTCTTTTTGACAAGGATAAAGTTTTGTTGAGTGTTATAAAATATCTGTCACTGCTCATCCACTGACCTTCCCCTTAGCCTGTTTCCCCGTCCACTTTAGCCAATTCTTTCTTCAGACCTCTGTAATTGCCCTTATTTAAGTTGAGGACACTGGTTTGGAATCAGAGCTGCTTGCCCTCAAACTAAATTTGAAATTCTACCATGATGTGATCGCTACCTCCTAGAGGATCCTTAACCACGAGGTCACTTATTAATCCTACCTCATTACACATTACTAGATCTAAAACAGCCTGTTCCTGGGTAGGTTTTGCAACATATTGCTCTAAGAAACAATCCATGATGCACTCTACAAATTTGTCTTCCATGTTACCCCTGCCAATCTGATATGTCCAGTCAATATGCAGATTAAAATCACCCGTGACAATTGTACCGCCCTTCTTACATGCCTCCATTATATCCCAATTTATACTTTGTCCTACAGTGAGGCAACTTTTTGGGGGCCTATAGACAACTCCCACCCTTGACTTCTTCCCTTTGCTATTTCTTATTTCCACCCAAACTGATTCCACATCATGATCTACTGCACTTATATCACTACTCACCACTGCACTGATACTTTCTTTTATTATTGATCTATTACCTTTAATCTATTACCAGCAACGCCCACATCCCATGAATGAATTTTTAAAAATTGCAGAAGAACACCGGCAAAACAACAGCTGCAGAGAAAGGCTGTGTCATCTTTGCCTTTTAAGAACCATCAGGCGTCAGACGAAGAAACAGACTCTGAAACTCTGCAAGCCATCAAGCAGCTAAAGTACTTAATCTGTCCCCATTTCAAAGTCCACCTGAGAACCAACCTCCAAGAAACCTCACAATCTGCTGTGAACCCTTCTTCAACTTCAATTTTAAATCCTCAAAGATATTCAAGAAATCACAGGCCTGATAAATGGGGGACGGAAATTATAAATTAGAGACTGAATTAACTGTAAACTGTAAAAGTGCACTAAGAGTGTGTGTATACAGTAATTCAGGGTAATTGTGGGAGAATAAATAACCTTCTTTATTTAAACTCATGAAAGCTTGCTGATGAATATTGAATACAGACTCCGAAGTGGAAGAAACAACACTTCTCTTTGCATAAGAAAAGAATACTGATTACGGGCAGTAAGAAAGTAAACACATTCTATCCGTAACAATACAGTGATTTGCTCACGTATACTGGAAGATGACACTCCATAGAGCATTTTGAGTTACCAGCACAGTGCTTTAAAAATGCTAATTAACCTTCAAATCTTTCCATTTTGTTGTATTGTTATTTGGCTCCGGAATTTACCAATTTTCCAGATACGTGTCCAACATTGTGGCCAATCAATGCTGCGAAAGCCTCCACTCCAGTAATGATTAACATATTTTGCATTGGCATGAAAAATGCACAGGTCCTAAATGCCAAGTTAATTAACAAAGTGAGATATACACTGATGACAACCTCTAATTTTTCATCACTACTTTGCTGGAGGAAGAGAAGGTTTGTTAAGTGATATAATCAATTATGCATGCCTATGCATTAGTTGATATGCGATTAGAATTCCTTTATCAATGTTAGGTCATTTTTTTTTTCTATATTTGTTCATGGGATGTGAGCACCACTGGCTAGGCCAGAATTTATTGCCCATCCCTAACTGTACTGAGATGGTGCTGGTGAGTGCCTCCCTGAACCTCTGCAGTCCATGTGGTGTAGGTACACCCACAGTGCTGTTAGGGATGGAGTTCCAGAATTTTGACCCAGCGCCAGTGAAGGAAAAGCAATATAGTTCCAAGTCAGGATGATGAGTGGCTTGTAGAGGAACTTCCAGGTGGTGGTGTTCCCATGTGTCTGCTGCCCTTGTCCTTCTCGATGGTAGTGGTCATGGGTTTGGAAGGTGCTGTTTAAGGAGACTTGGTGACTTCCTGCAGTACATTTTGTAGATGGCACACACTGCTGCTACTGTGCGTCAGTGGTGGAGGGAGTGAATGTTTGTGGATGGGGTGCCCATCAAGCAGGTTGCTTTGTCCTGGATGGTGTCATGCTTCTTGAGTGTTGTTGGAGCTGCACTAATCCAGGCAAGTGGAGAGTATTCCATCACACCTGACTTGTGCCTTGTAGATGGTGGACATGCTTTGGGGAGTCAGGTGGTGAGTTACTCACCGCAGGATTCCTACCCCCCCGACCTGCTCTTGTAGCCTAGCATTTATATAGCTAGTCCAGTTCGGTTTCTGGTCCGTGGTAACCCCCAGGATGCTGATAGTGGCGAATTCAGCGATGGTAATGCCATTGAATGTCAAGGGGCAACGATTGGATTCTGTCTTGTTGGAGATAGTCATTGCCTGGCACTTGTGTGGCGCCAATGTAACTTGTCACTTGTCAGCCCAAGCCTGGATATTGTCCAGGTCTTTCTGCATACGAACATGGACTGCTTCAATATTTGAGGAGTCGCGCATGGTGCTGAATATGATACAATCATCAGTGAACATCCCCACTTCAGACCTTATGATGGAAGGAAGGTCATTGATGAAGCAGCTGAAGATGCCCTAGGTTGGGCCTAGGAGAGTACCCTAAGGGAACCCTGCGGTGATGTCCTGGAACTGAGAAGATTGACATCCAAAAACCACAGCCATTTTCCTCTGTGCTAGGTATGACTCCAAGCAGCAGAGAGTATTCCCCCCCGATTCCCTTCGACTCCAGTTTTTCTAGGGCTCCTTGATGCCACACTCGGTCAAATGATGCCTTGATGTCAGGGGTAGTCAGTCTCACCTCACCTCAGGAGTTCAGCTCTTTTGTCCAAGTTTGAACCAAGGCTGTAATGAGGTCAGGAGCTGAGTGACCCTGGCGGAACCCAAACTGAGTGACTGTGAGCAGGTTATTGCTAAACAAGCGCTGCTTGATAGCGTCGTTGATGACCCCTTCCATCACTTTACTGATGATTGAGAGTAGACTGATGGGGCGGTAATTGGCCGGGTTGGATTTGTCCTTTGTGTGTACAGGATATACCTGGACAATTTTTCACAATTCTGGGTAGATGCCAGTGTTGTAGCTGCACTGGAACAGCTTGGCTAGGGGCATGGTAAGTTCTGGAGCACAAGTCTTCAGTACCATTGCTGGAATATTGTCAAGGCCCATAGCTTTTGCAGTATCCAGTACCTTCAGCCATTTCTTGATATCATGTGGAATGAATCAAATTGGCTGAAAACAGGCATCTGTGATGCTGGGGACCTCCGGAGGAGGCTGAACTGGATCAACCACTCGGCACTTCTGGCTGAAGATTGCTGCAAATTCTTCAGCCTTATCTTTGATACTGATGCGCTGGGCTCCCCCATCGTTGAGGATGGGGATATTTGTGGAGCCTCCTCCTCCAGTGAGTTGTTTAATTGTCCACCACCATTCACGACTGGATGTGGCAGAGCTTGGATCTAATCCGTTGACTGTGGAATCACTTAGCTCTGTATATTGCTTGCTGCTTATCCTGTTTGTCATGCAAGTAGTCCGGTGTTGTAGATTCACCAGGTTGAGAACTCAGTTTTAGGTGTCCCTCGTGCTGCTCCTGGCATGCCCTCCTGCACTCGTCATTGAACCAAGGTTGACTCCCTGGCTTGATGGTAATGGTAGAGTGGGGGATATGCCAGGCCATGAGGTTACAAATTGTGGTTGCGTAAAATTCTGCTGCTGCTGATGGCGCACAGCACCTCATGGATAACCAGTCTTGAGCAGCTAGACCAGTTCGAACCCTATCCCATTTAGCACGGTGGTAATGCCACACAACACGATGGAGGGTATCCTCAATGTGAAGACAGGACTTGATCTCCACAAGGAGGTCACTCCTACTGACACTGCATCTGCAGCAGGCAGGTTGGTGAGGATGAGGTCAAGTATGTTTTTCCCTCTTGTTGGTTCCCTCACCACCTGCCGCAGACCCAGTCTAGCAGCTGTGTCCTTTAGGGCTCGGCCAACTCGTTCTGTAGTTGTGCTACTGAGAATTCTTGATGATGGACATTGAAGTCCCCCACTGCACAATACATTCTGTGCCCTTGTTACCCTCAGTGCTTCCTCCAGGTGGTGTTCAACATGGAGGAGCACTGATGCATCAGCTGAGGGGGAGCAGTATGTGGTAATCAAGAGGTTTATTTGCCCATGTTTGACCTGATACCATGAGACTTCATGGGGTCTAGAGTGAATGTTGAGGACTCCCAGGGGAACTCCCTCCTGACTGTATATGGCCATGCCACCATCAATGCTGGGTCTGTCCTGCCAGTGGGACAGGACATACCCAGGGATGGTGATGGTGGTGTCTGGGACATTGTCTGAAAGGTATGATTCTGTGAGGATGACTATGTCAGGCTGTTGTTTGACTAGTCTGTGAGACAGCTCTCCTAATTTTGGCACAAGCCCCCAGATGTTAGTAAGGAGGGCTTTCCAATGATGAACATTAAAAATACTCTGATTCAAGTGAGAAGTGTAAATACTGTCCCTAACCCCAAACCACATTTGATATTTATACTATAGTCTTGTTATGTTTTCCAAAATTCCTGACAGCAATGCAGCCAGTCACTATGTTGGACACATTTCTGAAAATGTTGTGAGAAGAATGAGACCTCACACTGCATATTTTTATAAAGTAGATATCAAGAAAGCCGAGGCTATTCCTAAAATTTTTAAAACTGGCCAAGGGCTTTTTAAAATGGCTGTATCCTTGCGGTCCCATGAGGCGTGTGATCCCTGAACTAAAGGAGCTATCTGGCAGTTTTGAAGAAACTTACACCTCATTATCTCGAAAAAGAGACAAATGACTCATTTTGGGCTGCACAGACCAAATTCAAAGAGAACAATGCAAAGGCCATCTGGATTTGCTAGCCCATGATGGCCAACTGGAGCCTATTAGCCTGCTAGAACAGAGGGCCCTGCAACCTTCCTTTCAATTTTAAAATGGTTGAAACATTTGACCATCTTGGGAACCCATGCAGGGCATCCACATCCTTTGTCAATGCCACTGTGAAGCGGCGTGGTATGAGTCTCTAGTTGGTGGAACCAGTTATATTGCCTTGCTGTAACACAAATGTCAGTCTGCCATTTTAACATCCAGCTAGCAGCAACACAGAAAAAGGAACACTGCCCAGATTGAATACCTGGCCACATCTACACTGCTTCTCCAGGAACTTTTATACAATCACCTACAAGAGTAATTGAGCTCCATGTGCCTATCTCGTTGTGGAAGTCAGCTCTGCTGGAAAAGTGAATTATACAGTTTTCAGCCTGCTGATCTCTGTGAAGGAATACCTCATTGGATTTTACTTCTGGACTCTGGGCCCATGTGAAACAATAATTATTTTCTCTGTGGTAGTTGCCCTGTAAACTTTTCTTTTCTCTATCCATCTTTTACTGAATGAGTGCACAGGAGGCAATGTGGCATTCCTCCTCCCGCAGTTCGAAAGTGTGCAAATAAACTAACCCTTGAGTTCATCCGATCTCATGTTTGCTGTGGGGTTATTAATAGAAATTTGGGTATCACACCAAAACTGAGGGGTTGGGAACACACCTTTGCTTATAGAGGGGGAAGCAAATCAAAAACACCTTTCTGTTAACAAACGGGTGGTGAGAGTAGAAATCATGGCTGTTCAAATTAAAACCCCTCTGGTCTGGAACAATGCCAAGGAGAATTTAACAGAATGACAGGATTCAGAAGTTCATTTATATGTTCAGGAAGCATAGTGGTCATGCTACTGATCTAATGGTCCAGGGAATGAATTCAAATCCCACGATTGCAATCTGGGTTCAGTTTCAGAATTAGAAAATTTCAAAAACTGGTACATATGTGTGAAAATGAGCATAAAGCTATTAGATGGTTGTAAAAACCAATTGGTTTACCAATGTTCTTTGGAGAAGGGGACTTGCTGTCCTTACCCAGTCTTTATGTGACTCCAGTCCCACACCAAAGTGGTCGATTCAGAACCACCCTCTGAAATGGTTTGGAAAAAAATCAAAAAGTTGCATCAAGTTTTCAAGTAGAGAGCCCAGCACTACCTTGGAAAGTGCAATGTTCACATTCCGAAAAAACGTTATAACAAATCTGTCCCAAATGAGACATGAAGCTCTAAAAGAGGATACTTTTTTTGCCTGTTCCATCGATCTACTCAAATTAAGCATCGCCTGCAAACAGCAAGCTAGCATGATGCCCTATCCCATAGCTTCATCAGCAGGTTAGATGCCACTATTAAATGGCACAATTAGATGCATTAAAGCATGACACAGGTTAGATTTGCTGAGGATTAGACGTTTCCTTTTACAAATGCTCTCAGAATAGCATTTCTTTTTTGGGAAGAACAAGCTTGAGACCCAAGGACAGGAGAGAAGCTGAAGCAACAACTAATGTGACTTTTCACCTACCAAGTACTGGATGGCAAACACATTTTGGTTAAATTGCATTTAATACCCTGGACCAACCTGATATAAAAGGAAGATCAGAGAAAAACAAGAAGGTGGCATGGGGAGAATAAGAATTTGGTGTGACGGGTTTAGCAACAAAACTCTACATCTGTTCAAGATGGGTCAATGCATTCAAAAGTAAAGTATCCCAATTGCACAGCTATACAAAGCCAGCAGCATGACTCAGACATCTACTCCACACTGCTCTAAGTATAGGTTCTGGCATCAAAGATTACAATGCAATGGCATTATTGTAGGCAGGAACTTGTTTTCTTTACAAATTCCCTATCACTGTACCTCCATGGAGTACCAACACACTCTGGAAACAAACCTTAGCACTATATTCCCTCATTCTTATATATTATACATTATTAATATATATATTTTAAAAATTAATAAACAATGCTCTTAAAAGATTATAGTGTCGAGGAAAATCAATTCTGTCACTTCCTACTTATTTACTGACCAAGTATGATGCAAAACAACTTATTGGCAAGAGATATACTAAAGCATCCCAACATGACTGCAACCTGACAATGGGCAAGTTCCTAAAATAGAAAAATGTTTTTTTTTTTAATTAAAAAGTGAAACGAATTTGAGGTTCTTTTCAGGGGCTCGATTTAATGAGTGCCCGTGATATTGAAAACAAAATAGTGGAGGAAATGCAGTTTTAATAATTTAACAGGAGTGGTGGGAGATGCAGTGACTCTAAAGCTGACTTCTCCTGGTAGGTCACAAATTAATTTGAAAGCTTCTTCAGCTCATGTTCAGTGCTGGAAAAATATTCTAATGGTTCAGTGGAGGTCTGAGTGTCAGGGTAAGAGGTGCAAAAGAACATTGTTCAACGAATCCTGGAACTCATTCCATTATTACTAGCTTCTTCAGGTTAATATTAAAAAATGTCACTGGGATATGTACCACAACACATAGGCCTCTGTTGTCAGCCTGCCATGTAGGCAGCATGTTCCATTACTGTGGCACCTTTATTTAAACACAATATCTGTCAAAATTGGCACTTAAGCTCTTTATCAAAAAAGGAAATGAAAAATTAACACTGGACTATCCCTTAGCCAGACCTTTGGAGTGACTTTTACTCATAAATCAGAATCTTGACTAAAAAAACATTCAACTCCGCCACTGTTAACAATCAATTTTCAATCAGGTTGTTTAACAGAGGGTTTTGTGTTCAAAAAAAATAATTAATTGTATTTTGGAGAAGGGAAGGGACAGATTACATGTGGGGTACACTTTGAATATTCTTCCCTATCAGTTGATCATCACGCAGCCCTTACGGCAGCCATTTGGGGGGGTGGGGGGTGGGGGGGATGGGGGTAGTGGGGGGAATGATCAGTCCTGGCTGCTGTAATCTCCCAGATGAAGATGACAGTACGTGCCAGCAATGACACACAAGGCGGGCAGGAGAGAACAGCAAGTAGATAACAACAAAGTTCACCAAGTGAATGCAGTCTGTATGGTGTCGCATTTCTAATTGCAAGCTTCAGATGTTTCTTTCCACATGTTAAACTATTAACGTTAGTAAAAACTCGGTAATTATTCATACATGGGGTTTTTTTCTGGTCATATTGCACCAAAGTAGTAGAGATTAGAAGAAACAGTAGAATGGAACTTGCATTATTTATAAAGCACATTATCGAGATCTTGGAATATCCAAGGGTGCTTCACAGCCAATTAATTACTTTGAAAGATTAGTCACTGTTGTAATTTGAACACATCAACACCCCACAAATAGCAAATTAGTTCATCAGTTTTTGATGGCCGAGGGGTAAATGTTGGCCACAACACTGCAGGAGTTCTTTGTTCCTCCACACATAGACAACCTGATCTTTCATGTCGATCTGAACCAGTAGACAGGACCGGAGTTAAACATTTAGACCAGAAGACAGAAAACACTACTTTCTTCCTCACAGATCGTCTTTTTCTAAAACTGACAAGAAATAAGTTTACCACAGAGCCCCCAATAAAACAACTGTCAGAATAGTTCACATCAAACCTTTTAGTTTTGTGCAAGACAAGATTTTATAACCAATATTCTTCTGATTTAACTCCCAACCCTTTCTTCCCCTCTTGTGGTTTATTTTGAAGCCTCTGCACTATGAATAATTAAGCTTTTAAAGTAAATGTATTAGTTTTCCATTAACAAGTAACAGGGGAACACGTTTAGATTTCACTGCAGGAGAAATTTCTATTTCGTTTTTTCATTTCTATCGTGCCATTTTTAAATGTGATTATTTCTGGAAAGTTCTAGCAATCTGCAACTTGACGTTTGGTTGCAAGTTAAGGTTAAATAAAGGTTCATCACCTGTTCACAGGATATGTAACACTGGTAACCAGCTGCTTTCACCTTAGCTGCCAGGCACGTTTAGTAGTCTGGATTTCTCACTAGTAACAGGCTCAGTTTGTGATGCTAATTGGATTAACACCTGTGAAAAAACTGTCTGCAATCTATTAACCAGATCTTCACCCACTTTGTATCATTTGCAAAATCCTGTCGGTCATGAACCTGTACTCCTGTCAGAAATATGAGTTTCGAGCAAGTTCATTTACATAGTAATTTGTAGGCAGTATCATGAATTTCCATTCAGGCTTGCAGGACATCAGTTTTTTTAATACATTCATTCTTGGGATATAAAGGACTCAGAATACAATGGAGTAGAAGCTGTGTTCTAGCTGTACAAACCCGTGGTTAAACCACACCGAGGGAGGAATCATTCCCAGATTTGCACTAAGTGAGGTAGCGGATGGGTAAAACGACATTTTACCCGCCGGCCACAATGGCGGGTTTTTAAACCATATCATCCCAAACTCACCGCATTAGTTATGCGTTCCCAGAGAAAGTCTGGAATTAAAAGTCTGAACCCATCTTTAGGGAAGGAAATCTGCCACCCTTACCTGGTCTGGCCTACATGTGACTCGAGGTGCACAGCAATGTGGTTGACACTTAAATGCTGTCTGAAATGGCCTAGCAAGCCACTCAGTTGTATCAAACCACTTTAAAGTCTAAAAGGAATGAAACTGGACGGACCAACCAGCATCAACCTAGGCACCGGAAATAACAATGGCAATTTCAGCCCTGTTGACCCTGCAAAGTCCTCCTTACTAATAGGAAAGCTGTCGCACAGACTAGTCAAACAAAAGCCTAATATAGTCATATTCACGGAATCATACCTTACAGATAATATCCCACATACCACCATCACAGTGGCGGCACAGTGGTACACAGCTGGGAAGGAGTTGGCCTGGGAATCCTCAACATTGATTCCAGCCCCCATGAAGTCTCGTGGCATCAGGTCAAACATGGGCAAAGAAACCTCCTGCTGATTAACACATACCGCAACCCCCACACAAAATCAGCTGAATCAGTGCTCCTTCATGTTGAACACCACCTGATTTCACTGTCGCTGGGTCAAAATCCTGGAACTCTCTCCCTAACAGCACTGTGGGTGTACCTACACCACATGGACTGCAGCGGTTTAAGAAGGCAGCTCACCCACCACCTTCTCAAGGGCAGTTAGGGATGGGCAATAAATGCTGACCCAGCCAGGGAAGCCCCAAATCCCATGAACGAATGAAAAAATGTTTTCCTTTACATCTCTATATACGGGCAAGCTGTGTGCACAGTGAGATCCTTTTGGGATCAATGAGAAATAATACAAAAAATCTATTTCAACCCGATGTCAATAAAATTGCACGTGGAATATAAACCTGGTGTGACAGCATTTTCTGCTCATCTAAAAGGAGAACAGAAGCTAAAAACAGTGATTCCTACGTGAAGCCAGCAAAACTGATAGCTGCCAAATTGTCTAGCCATGTTATGCCTATTTTGTCAAGTGGAAAATTTGTGCCTGTAATGGAAATCTCTACATTGTGTTGTGTAAATTTAACTCAATACTTTTTGCTGTCAGGCACTTCTTTCTTTTTAAATCCAGTTCGTACAGCTCCAGTCCTCTACCCAGCTGTTGCAAAGGTCACCGACTCCTGTTCTTTCATAATTGCATAAATGACAGTAATTTATTTTGGAAAAAGTTGCATATGAAATTCAATTAATATTATTCAACAGAGTAAAATGGTTTCAATCAATATTTTACTCTGTATTAGTGAAGAGTGAAAACAATTTGCTGGCAAAAATAAAGGTTTTCAACTCCCAGTAATTGCAAGGGGCATCTCCAAGGAAAAGATCTACCATACAATTAATTCTGCTGTAGCAGTCGCTTTGTGCTCTTATCATAGTCACTTCATATTAAGAGAAAAAAAAAGCAATTTTACCCACACCACCATATGTAAGCATGGTGAGTTAGATTATAGTGATTAAGAGGTGCAAAAATTCAAAATTTCTGGACTAAAATATATAGTTTAACACATTGACCTGGATTTTGCAGTGAGAATGACAGCATAACTGTCAGCGTTCAGCCCCAAAACTAACAGCAACTTCCAGAGTCCACACATGTGAAGAATAACATGGAGCTCCAGGAGCTGCTGTCAGTGATTCTGTGCTCTTCCTGATGCTGCACTGTTGAAGCACCCCGGGTTGGAATCAATGGAACATTTTATGAACCGATGACAACATTCTCCTTAGTGCTATTAACATCAATGTAAAAACTTTTGAGGTGTTACTGGGTCTTTTAATGGTGGACTAACAACATAATTACCAAGGGTCACCCTCACTGGCCCTGAAAAGTTTTTTTTATTTGTTTATGGGATGTGAGCATTACTGGCAAGGCCAGCATTTGTTGCCCATCCCTAACTACCCTTGAGGTGGTGGTGGACAGCACCTTCCTGAACCACTGCAGTCCATGTGTAGATACACTCACAGTGCTGTTGATGAGGGAGTTCCAGGTTTTTGACCCAGTACCAGTGAAGGAATGGCGATATAGTTCTAGTCAGGATGGTGTACAGCTTGAAGGGGAACTTGTGGGGGTTGGGGTTGGAACTTTCATCTACTGCCCTTGTCGTTCTAGGTGGTTGAGGTTGTGCATTTAAGCTAATTTTATATTTGTGGAATGTCAAGGTCGTCATTACGTTGATTGAAAAAAAATGTTATAATTATGTAGTATTTTAAGTTTGTCTTTAGTTTAGCTTCTTTCTTAATCCATTCATAATCATTTATTTCACAATCTAAAAATTTAAATTTAAAGCAAAGGGTATTAAGTGTTCTAAACTTCCCTGGTTTGTTGTGTGTGAATTCTTCAATATGTCTGGCTGCTTACATACTTGCTGACAGTACTACTGCTAACACCAGCTTGGTGCTAGATTTAAACTGCTTTGAGGAAAGCTGTGCCACAGATTACTGACTGCAAAATCCAGCTCAACTACAAATGTGTACAATATATGCTTGACAGAACAGTCTTGCTGAGCACATCTTGCTGTTTGCCTTTCACTCCTATCCTCACTGGCTTACACTGGCTCTCCGTCCCTATCAGGAAGGTATAATAATTTCCATAATGTTATTGGAATTTATTGTAAAATAAGAGTAATAGTGGGATATGTGTGTGTGCGCGTGCGTGTGTGTGTGACAGAGAGACAGAGAGAGAGACTTAATTGAATTAGAGGCAACTAGTCTGGGTGCTTTCATGTAAGAAGAGAAGTTAGGTTTGAAATGTTAATTAGGTAAACATGGAATTTTTTAGAATGTGAAGTGTAAAGGGAACATTTGCATTTTTAAACAAGCTATAGAGGCTTGAATTCAAAGGAGGGGGTGTAATGTATACCTAGCCAGCAGAAGTAGTAAGAAATAGTGTGCTTATTTACTTTTTTACCAAAGATTACTTGTAAAATTGTTACTATGATAGATTTTTTTTTACTAGTAGAGAGGTAAAGTTCAAAATACATAGTGAAACAATGGGAATTTGCTTTCAAAGAGGAAAATATGTATAAAGGAGAAAAGGCTATTTGTAAGGGAGGCAGTTTAAGATCCAACAAGTATGAAAAGCTTGCAGCCTGTATGCCAAACTGTGTGCCAAACTGTGTGCCAAACTGTGTGCCAAACTGCTGCCTCCAGGGACTGAAGTTAAGAGAACTCACTTTGAATCCGACTGTTCAGGGTATTGTTTACTTTGCCTGGGTCTTTTAAAATAAGCTTCTCACTGTTACCTTAACAAAAGTATACTTGGGAGTTAAATTAATTAGGGGATTTAGAAGTTATTATAGTAGTAATTTGCAGACATACATATGTGTTTACAATCTTCTTTTATTTTCTAAATGTTTTAGTTTTACAAAAACCTCAAGACTGGGTGGTCTTATTACTGAATTCAAAACCTGCATCTCGAAACACACAAATTGAAAATTAGTTGTGACAGTTGTTTCAAGTTTCCCTCTGGGATTTGAACAGTTCAGCATTTACTGTCTGCCGTGTCATAACAGCTCCAAACGCATCAAATTCAAAATCATTTGACTTGTTTCTAAACTGCTCTCCCACCGTATCTCTGAAATATCCTCCTAAAATCTGAAATCAGAGGAATGGAACATTCAATACATGCCCCACCATCACCCTCCCGACCCCCAAACCTACCAACCCCATCCCTTCCCCTTCCCACCAGAATATAGGTGGTAACATCTTCAGCCACCCAAGTCCTACTGTCCAGAATTCTTTCCCCAAATCTTTCCAGCTCTCCGTCTTTCAAAACTCTCTCAAAATTCTTCTATTTGAAACAAGTACCAGCTTACCATCCATTTTTTGCATATATTGAGAGAGCTACAAATCTATTCATAATGAGTTTATTTCTAAAGGGGGTGGGGGAACAACATCAGTTCCTAACCACAATAACCCCCTTCCTACCCCAAGCTAAGCAATGCAATTCCACAAGCAACTATTTTTTTTTACATTTGTAGCTGAAGGAGTAAATCTGGACACCCACTGAGGGCTCCCTGTGAACTGAGCTGCTTAAGGTCACAATGCTCTTGGTAAAAATGCAACACAGAATTACCAGTTAGCATAAATCCACTTGGGGATTTTTTTTTTCCCCCAAGACTGCTCAATTTGCCATTCCAGATTATATTTTCTGGGAAGGACGGACTGAGGTAAATTCCTGGCCCCTGTTGTAGGGGGTAGAGTTCGCTGAAATGATTGAATACAACCTGCCTTATTTACAGTGATTTTACATGTGTTGCACAGACCCATACCCCTTCAATAGGGTATTGTCAACAATTCATCCAAACTAGTAGTAATTTAATAATCAAATGATATGAATAAATTCACCTAGTTACAATCTGCATTCATTATATTAAGCAATTTGTTATATTAATTAGATAATAACTAAATTTAAGTAATATTTTCTGTTTACTTATTTCCATTGGAAATTCTGTGATCCAAACATGTGAAGAAATGACCATAATTTAAATTGGAAAGGAATTACTAGAGATGATCCCATTCTGCTATTCAAAAATACTGCTTACATTTTAATGGTAAGATTGCTTAGACATAGCCGTGATGGTACTGTTTAGTTGTGGCTGTTTGATTTCATTGGGACACTTCCTAAAAGCTTTAAAATGTCCCTTAAGTTAAGGGATATCTTTGCTGGGGAATAGAACTCTTCTTACTTAAAGCACGTCAGTGATATACCTCAGTCAGATGCAGGGCAAAGCTTCCTTTACTCTAGCCCACAGCCTAGCCAAGACCTAAACTGTGAAGAGAAACTGCACCAATGTTTTCCCATTTCTCACACTAGTCTTCTTGTGGCTTATCTGGCAATATCAGCAGTCTGGCACTGCAGGATCATGCCCATTAGGATGTAGATGAAGCTGGCCCAAGTCGTTTTGTTTAAGATGCTTATAGTTAAATAGGTGAAAAATAAATATTTGCAATGTTATGGGGAAAGGACAAGAGAATTAGGAGTAAATGGATAGCTCATTTATAAAGCTGACACAGGCACCATCAGCCAAGTGTCCATGTGTTGCCCTGGAAAACTCTATATAATTACTCTGAGCACCAGTATAATTTCTTGTATGCTGGTGGTGAGTCTGAGTGGAGTTATCAGCTGGGCTACATGACTCAATGTAGAAAATTAAATTTAAAAATCATAATAAGTAGAAATAAGCATGTCAGTGTTTGAAAAGACCATTCAAGTGGGAATCTTTAACCCATCTTTTCCTTTCCACATGATAACAGACTTGCTGCACATCCAACATATACTATCCTCATTTCAGATTTTCAGCAGCAGTTGAGGTTTTTTCTTCTATACTATGAATAGGCACTGTGGAGGATGAATTCAGAGCACCGTAAGCTAATTCTGAGGAACAGAAAGAAGAGAGCATTCAGCTAAATCTTTAACATGATTTAATGTGTATTATTTAATCAATAGAATGCAGGGTAACTTACACAGATTCCCCTTTCTCAAGAATGCCTTAAGCAACAAACCCCTCTGTACATAAGAGGTCAGGTTAGAGGCTGGGAATTCTGTGGAGAGTAACTCACCTCCTGACTCACCAAAGCCTGTCCACCTTCCACAAGGCACAAGTCAAGAGTGTGATGGAATAACCTCCACTTGCCTGGATGAGTGCAGCTCCAACAGCACTCAAAAAGCTTGAGAACATCCAGGGCAAAGCAGCCCGCTTGATTGGCACCCCATCCACCACCTTCAACATTCACTCTCTCCTCCACCACAGTGGCAATAATCTACAAGGTGCACTGCAGCAACTCAAAGCGTCCTTCAGCAGCACCTTCCAAACCCACAACCTCTACCACCTAGAAGGACAAGGGTAGCAGACGCATGAGAACACCACCACCTGCAAGTTCCCCTCTAAGCCACTCACTATCCTGACTTTGAAATATATTGCCATTCCTTCACTGTCGCTGGAACTCCCTCCCTAACAGCACTGTGGGTGTACCTACACCACGTGGACTGCAGCGGTTCAAGAAGGCAGCTCACCAGCACCTTCTCAAGGGCAATTAGGGATGGGCAATAAATGCTGGTGTCCTATGAATGTATAAATGAAAAACAGAACATTTAAGAATTTTACAGAAAAGATTAATGGGAGTTTTTTTTCGTTATTTTCAGTAAAACTCAGCTGCTGTCCAGGGCATGTTCTCCTTGCCATAAAGATGTTATTTTCTTAAGCACAGAAATACAGAATAGAATTGTTATTATGGATTGAGATATTTACTGGGGTTGAAGGCATCGTACTGCTCAACCACTTCCTTCTCAACACATTGGATACCTTTGTTCGCAATAAACTATTTTACTCTCACAATCATTTCACTGGTATGGCATCTACCTCTTCTCCCTCCAGTCTAAAGGCACAGGCACATATGGTTTAGACATCCATCATCAGTTCTGGCTGGACTGCATCAAGCGCCACTTGGCCTCTTGGCCCTCTTAAAAACACCCATGACTCCTGTGGTGATACATTACAGCGATGGAACAGGGTTGAGCATATTTAACCTGTCTACTTCTCCCAAATTGACTGTATCTTCCAAATTGTGTGCGCGTGTCCGTGTTTCATGATACCTCTCTGAATCTGAGTCCTCAACTCCAGATGCCAGCGTCTTCCTCTGTGCAACCTCGCAGTAGTTTGGTTTTCCACTGGACATATTTATTTTTCTTAAATTTCTTAAATCTTTTCACAACAACAACGCACAAATGCACCACCATCCTGCAAACATGCTGTGTTAGCAAGCTAAAAGTGCTGATGGAAATAATGGACACGTGACTTCTTACTTTGAGAATGCAGGGAAATATGATCCCGTCTATAAAGAAGCCCATCATGCTAACACTGCACAGAAAAACAGAGACAGATTTCTGACAAAAATGTTGCCGTCAACTAAAATTGTTCTCTCCAGGAGGCCACATTTTCAATTTTTCATATCAATATGCGAGTGAAGCAATAAACGAGTTTCAAATAATGGAGTTTTTTTTTAAATTTTATGCTTTAAAAATCAAAACCACAAATGGTTGTTCCAAATGTTTGTTTCACAGAGTGCTATCAGTTTTACATCAGTAATTTCCTATTGAAGAAGCTCTCAACTTCAGTCTCTCCATTGAAGAAAGCACAAAAGCACAGGCAGAGTTACTTATTCCGTGCTACATGATTTCTCCTCCACACATTTTAGTTCTTCAAAAAGGATTGGCTGAGAAGATAACTTCAAAATGGGAGAGCTACACTCACTGTTTTTTCTATACATTTCTTCAGCTGGGCTCACACAGCACTTAGAAATACTTCAATTGCCCCCTTGTGAGTAGATTTGTTTTTAAATTTTAACACTTTAAAACTCTAGCCATATTTTACAGAGATGGCGAGGGCATTACTGCTAGGGAATAAATCAGCTTTCAATTTTCTAACGAGGCTGCATTTTCATTTCCCACATGCTGTTCAGATGAAGTCTAGAATCATATTCCTGAATTCTACTGGGACATAGAGCAAGTGGTCTAAATTCCCATTTCTTAGCAGCTCAAGAAGGGACGTTAATCTCCCTATAGAATTTATTTATGGTTGTACAAGTACAAAATTTCATTTGTACCATTAACCAGCCGATCAGAGAAAGGCCAACTTAACCATGGGGAAGTGCCTTCAGGGGCTAAGGGATTTTTTTTAAACCTACTCTTCCCCACTTTTCACCAGTTCAGCAAATATCTGCCACAATTTGCATTACTTAATGAACCTTAGCTTCCAGCAACACAACTACTATTATGAACTTGAGGTGACGCTGTCAAGCCTGTTCAGCTTGGCTCAAAGCTCGATGTAAGACACTGTTGAGGTTATCGGATTTGTGCATACAGAACATGTGACTAAAAATGAATAACTTTTAAAATGGCATATTGGAAGTATTCAATTTTATAAAAAATCTAGATTTTAAATAAGCCAGAGTCAGTTAGGAAGAATTTAGGTTTTCACAAAGGGCTTGCAACATTGCTCCTCAAATTTAAAGGTGACAAATTTATTAACAGACAGACAACAGCTATGAAGAAATGAGTTAGGCCAACTGCAGTGAAAAATGGTTGTGTTCATAGGCCTTTTTTTTTTGCAATATTCCAAGAAAAATATCGATAGTTGAAGCTTATAATATTAATGATTGCAAATGTTCTGGACAAACAAACAAGTCAAATAATACAAATTCATAGGACATTTCCATATAAGGAAAGACTACTGGATTCTAATCAGTGATAGTCAGATTTAAATGCCAGACTTGGTATTTGGTACTTGATGCAGGTATTGTACTATATGCATCAATGTCAGAACATAAAATACAGGACCACAAGTATATGCTTACTGTTAAGAAAAGTACCAACCTGAAGTTCACAATTTTTCAATTCTATAAATCACCATCCTGATACTAACAGAGGCACGTCATGATAGTTCAATAACAAAAAGCTGTACGTAACTGTAAGGAACATGTCATTAAATAACAATATTACAAATAAAATGTACTGAAAATTTCTCTGCATTTGGAACAAAATACAACCTTGTAAAATCTTTCTCAGCAAAGTGATGGTGTAATCCCTCAGAGATTTACATTTTTTTTGGGTGTCACACTACTGAGGCTATAGAGTCTTTGCACATGCTGCACATTGTGAATCCACGATGACAGACGCAACTGAATTATATGCAAATATATTAAATCATAAAAGCACCCACACGCTCAGCGGGTTCAGACAATGGTAAGCTAAATTATGGAGATTGGGTTCAACCAGTAATCTGTTTTCACAGTCAATCTTAGTGGATCAGTTGTCGGACACTACAGTTGACTTCATTTCCCTGTGTTAGAAAGGTAAAGAAATGTGCCCACGATTCTCACTCTTGATCGTTTTCAGATGTTTGTTTGCATCAATGTCAGGTGAAGAAAAGCTAGGCAATGATGTATCTAATGGTCAGATTGCCTGCCGACACTCACTTTTGTTATGAAGCTATTAATGACTGTAATATTATTGGAAAATATTTTTCTTTTAAAATAGAGGTTTAGTCCATGGGTGTGTCTTAATTGGATTAAAGCCAGCTAGTCTGGGTGCTAGTTTTGAGATGTAGGGGAGGTAGCGTGCATTTGCACTTTTTGAATACAGCATTCAAGAAGTGGGGTGAAATCTGGCACCTAATGAGCGGAGACCAAGCCATATGTTTATATTGCTAATAAAATTGGTACTATGAAAGGGGTTTTATTGTTAGAAGAGGTGGGTTCAAAGAGGTTGGTGATACTATGAGAATTTACATTCAATGAGCTGTGCTAGGTATAACTTCAGCAGTACTGTGTGCGCAGAGCAGAGGCAAGGTAAGATCAAAGCAGCTGTAAGCCTCCAACTGACTCCACAGGAACTAAAGTGAAAGGAATTTCATTTTGAATTTGTAAGGTGAAAATGCTTTGCCTGGTGTCTGCTTAAAAATCTATGAGTTGCTGTTGCCTTAATGGAGATTAGCTTAGAAATTTGTTAAAAGTTATGATAGTAGTAATTTGTAGCCATGTATATGTATTTAACATGTGTAAATTAATAAAACGTTTCCTTTAGTTTAATATAAAATCTCTCGAGAACTGGTGGTCTGATTCCTGAATTTAGAGTTGTATCTCAAACACACCACTTAAAAATATAGGTTATGACAGTTGTTTAAAGTTTCCCTCTGGGATTTTTAAATAAGCCAGCCTTTAACAAAAGGCTGTCTCGTTACAAATTTCACATGAAGAATGGCCAAGGATTTGCACTTATTGATGAGGCTCCTGTGGGAGCATTATCCAATGCCAAAACCAGTGGACTGGAAGAGATAGAGGGTGAAATGGAGCAGTTACCATTTTAACTCATCCACTCCTTTCCCACTGATCAGGGAGAATTAAAAATCACCCCTTCAGCATTCATCTGACATTTACAAATGGCTTTGTAATCCATGTTTGTTGAAGCCCTAGATTCAGTTACTACCTTATAATTCTCTGCTTACTTCTATTCTCTTTATCACAGAATACTACCTAAGATAATTGATAACTTCCAATCAAATGTTACATTTTAAACTTCCAATGCGCCATTTTTCACTCCCACCTTTACATAAATCTTACAAAAAACCTGCTTTGCAGCAGAATTTTATTGCTCTGTCTCTTATCTGTCCTACGGGGCATCTATTAATGAGACCGTACCAGCATCTGCTATGGGGAAAGGCTTACAGGATTAACGTGCTATTTAAAATTCAATACATATAAAAATCATTCAAGATGAACAACAATCAGCCAGAGCATCTCCAGCTTGTAACAAGTAAACATAAAAGCCAGGCCTTGAAAAACAAAACTATAATGGTGCCCCAAGATTAAAAGAAAATGTTTTTTTAAATGCTCGAGTTGAGTCCTGCATCATTAAGACAGCTATAAAACATTCATTAGCCTACAGGATTAAAATGCAATGTTTCTAATACATTCACAACCACGCAGGGAGAGGGATTTCAGATATTTCAAAAGAGTTACACATCAGCAAACAACTATTTTCTTGTGGCATATTATTATAGATTTGTTGCCATAGAGATAAATTAACACGCACCTTATCATGAGCTACTGTACAGCAACAATGCACAAAGCACTGAAGAATCCAAAGCAAAGATCTAATAGTGTGCAAACTTGGGAAGTGGATGAAGACATTTAGTAGAGGAAAAGAATATCAAACAGGTTAGGCTTTTATTGATCCACCTCTAAGCTGACGGTGCTTTGTGTATTTTCTCCACCTCTTGCAACATTTAGATGATTTTGTTTTTAAACAGAATACAAATATGGAAGAACAAACCTAATTACGGTATTCAGTGGGTCAATAGATCCTTTTATCCCTGACAGCATTCTACATGCATAGAATGCATCATAAGGCGACATCATTTTCCCCCTGGAGTGTGAATTTGCTTTTAAACAGTGTGTGGTAAATGACTATCAGATACTGCAGAAATTGGCACAAAGGATTATTGCCTCTGCTTGGACTCTCTCAATGATGCTATTCAGCTACTTTCCAATTCCTTTCCAACTACTTTGTGCACGCATCTATGGCACCGTTTCTTCTACCTGTTTAAGCACAAAAGAAAAATCAGCATGGAAACGAAGATGGAAATTATCGTTTATACTCAGATCTTTGGATACACTTCTACATTAATTAAGAGTAGATAATTGTCCAAGTGCATAAAAAATTAACAAGGTTCTCCAAATTGCAACAAGTAAAACTATAGGTGAAAATCAGTTCCACAGAAAAAGTTTAGACTCATCAAGATTATAGTGTTCTGTATCATAAAGGCAGGAAGTCCAGTTTCACACAGTGGATCACCAATCAGTTGCATAGAGTCAAGTCACATGAATACAAAGCTCTAATTTCCCTCTCCACCCCCACATCATCATGTAGGAAATTTTGATTTCCACTTCCTAAATATTCAAATTGGTCTTCCAACACACTGGTGTGTATGAAATCAAGGCCTTTCCATTCTTTAGCCATGGGAGAAGAAGCATTATTTGAAGAGGCATTAGCATCTCAACCTCCAATTCAGGAGGACTATTGGGAGCAGACCTGGGAGCTGAGAGCCTGACCTGTTGCCCTCAAAGCCAGAGCTGATGCTTCAGCAGGGAGAATAGATATGAGAGAGAGTAGTGCAATGGGGTCCCATTATCCATCTTAATGAAGGAAACCCCTTCCCCATTCCCACCAGGAAAAGTAGTAAATAGGGCGGTCAACAAGCACAGGCATGAAAGCAAGCAACAGAGAACATTTATGGGCTTGAAATGGAACAAAGACTCTCAAGACTAGGGGGAGTTAATCTAGATATTTGATTTTTTTTTAAATTATTCATGAGGTTTGTCATTGGCAAAGCCAGTATTTATTGTCCATCCCCAATTCCTCTCGAGGTGTTGGTGAGCTGCTTTCTTGAATTGTTGCAGCCCAGGTGATACAGATATATCCACAGTGCTATCAGGGAGGCAATTCCAGGATTTTGACCCAACAGCAGTGAAAAAACAGGAATATATTTCCAAGTCAGAAAGGTGTGAAACTTGGGGAGGGACCTTGCAGGTGGTGGGGTTCCTATGTCCCTGCTGCTTTTGCTCTTCTAGATGGTAAAGGCCACAGGTTTGGAAGGTGTTGACGAACTGCCACACTGCGTCTTGTAGATAATATATAATGCATGTAACCATGGTGCATAGAAGGTGGAGGGAGTTAAGGTTTAATGTTTAAGATGGTGGACGGATTGCTGATCAAGCAGGCTGCTTTGTCCTGGATGGATGTCAGGCCTCTTGTGCTTTTGCAGCCGCACTCATCCAGACAAATGAAGAGTTTTCCATCACACTCCTGACTTGTGCCTGTTGATGGTGGACAGGCTTTGGGGAGTCCTGAGGTTGAGTTACTCACCACAGCCTCTGACATGTTCTTGCAGCCACAGAATTTATATGGCTGGCCCAGTTAAGCTTCGGGTCAATGGTAACCCCCAGGATGTCGATAGTTGGGGGAATCAGTGACTGTAATGCCATTGAATATCCATAGAAAAAGTTACAACACAGGAGGCCATTTGGCGCATCTTGTCCATGCCAGCCCGAGGACACCGAGCTGGCCTTTCTAATCCCACCTTCCTGCACCCGGCCCATAGCCCTGCAGCTTACAGCACTTTAGGTGCAGATCCAGGTACTTTTTAAAAGAGTTTAAAGTTTCTGCCTCTACCACCAACTTGGGCAGCAAATTCCAAACATCCACTACCCTCTGCATAAAAAAGTTCTTCCTCATGTCCCCCTACACCTTCTGCCACTTATCTTGAATCAATGTCCCCTGGTTCTAGAATTCTCCATCAAGGGAAACAATTTTATCCTGTCCACTCTATCTATTCCCCTCATAATTTTGTACACCTCAATCAAGTCATCTCTCAGCCTTCTTTGTTCTAAGGAGAATAACCCCAACCTATCCAATCTCTCCTTATAGCTACACTTTTCTAACCCTGGCAACATTCTTGTAAACATCCTCTGCAATCTCTCCAAAGCTATTACATCCTTCCTGTAATGTGGTGACCAGAACTGCACACAATACTCCAGTCATGGCCTCACAAGTGTTATATATAATTCCAACATTATATACTTACTTTTATATTCTATACCTCTGCCAATGAAGGAGAGCATTCCATATGCCTTCTTTACAACCTTGTCGACTTGAACTGCTGCCTTCAGGGACCTGTGTACTTGTACGCCAAGATCTCTCACTTCATCTACCCCTCTTAGTATATTTCCATTTATTTTGTAATCCCTGTAACTGTTTGACCTCCCTAAATGTAAGACCTCACACTTCTCTATGTTAAAATCCATCTGCCACTTTACTGCCCACTCCACCAACCCATCTATATCATTTTGGAGATTATGGCTATCCTCTACACTATCCACTACTCGGCCAATCTTTGTGTCATCTGCAAATTTCCCAATCGTACCCTCCACGTTCACGTCCAAATCGTTAATATAACACAAACAGCAAGGGTCCCAACACCGAGCCCTGTGGAACATCACTTGAGTCAACTTTCCATTCGCAAGGGCATCCATCGACCATTACCCTTTGTTTCCAGTTACAAAGCCAATCTTTTATCCAGTTTGCCACTTTACCCTGAATCTCTTGGGCTTTTACTTTCCTGACCAATCTGTCATGTGGGACCTTGTCAAATGCCTTGCTAAAATCCATGTACACAACATCCACACATGGGGAAGTTGTTAGATTTCATCTTGTTGGGAGATGGTCATTACCTGGGATTTGGGCTGCAAATCGCATTCAGTCCACACAAGCCCACATGTTATCCAGGATTGCTTCATAAACTGAGGAGCTGTGAATGGAACTGAAAACTGTGCAACCATTTCTGAACTTGATGAAGGAACTGAAGATAGTCAGGCTTAGGTTACTGCTCTGAGAAGCTCTTGCAGCACTGTCCCTAGGCTGTGATAATTGGCCTCTAGCAACCACAGCCAAATTTCTAAGTGATAGGTATGAATGTTCCCCCTGACTTCAATTTTATTAGGGCTCCTGTTGCCACACTCGATCAAATGTTGCCTTGATGTTAAAGGCAACTCATCCTTGCCTCACCTCTGGAACTCAGCTCTTTGTCCATATTTGAACCAAGGCTATAACGAGGTGTAGAGACAAGTGGTCTTCGCAGAACACAAACTGAGGATTGGTGAGCAGGCTGTTGAGACTAAGTGCTGCTTATTAGCACTGCCTATGACACCTTCTATTACTTTGCTGATGATCGAGAGACTGATGGGGTGGTAATTAGCCGGATTGGATTTGTCCTGTGATTTTTTGGACAGGTCATATGAGAGCAATTTTAGACATTGTTGGTCGATGCCGGCATTGAAGCTGGACTGCAATAGCTTGGCTGGGGTCATTGCTAGTTCTGGAGCAGATATTTTCAGTACTACAGCCAGAATGTTGTGAGGGCCCATAGCCTTTGCTAAATCCTGTGTAGTCAGCCATTTCTTAATATCACATGGAGAGGATCGAATTGTCTATTCACATCAATGGCATTGGGGATCACAACAAGTGACCAAGATCGATCATCCACTCAGCACTTTTGGCTGAAGATGTTTGTGAACCCTTCAGCCTCATTTTTCATACTGACATGCTGGGTTCCACCATCATTGTGGATCGTGCTGCCCAGACTGCATTTTCCGCTTATTATTTAATTGTTCACCATCATAAAGACAGGACTCCAGAGCTTTGATTTGATCCATTGGTTGTAGGATCGCTTTGCTCTGTTTATCACATGCTATTTCTCCTGTTTGGCATGCATGTAGACCTGTGTTGTAGATTCACCACATTGACACCTCATTTTTAGGTATGCCTGGTTCATGCATGCTCTCACACACTTCTCATTGAACCAAAATTGGTCTCTAGGTTTGATAGTAATAATAGGGTCAGAGAAATGCCAAGCCATGAAGTTACAGATTGTGGTGGAATGTAATTCTGCTGCTGATGGCACAAATTGCCTCATTGATGCCCAGTTTTAAGCTGCTGGATCTGTTCTGTATCTATCTAATTTGGCATGGTGGCAATGCCACATAAGGTGGAGTCCTCAGTGTGAAGACATAGCTTCATCTGTAAAAGGATTGTGCAGCGATCACTCCTATCACTACTGTTATTAACAGAAGCATCTGCGACAGGTAAATTGGTAAGGATGAGGTCAAGTAGTTTTTTTTCCTCTTGCCTGTTCTCACACCACCTGCAGCGCAATCCCTGCTTGGCAGACATGCCCTTCAGAACGCAGCCAGCTCGGTCAGCAGCAGTACCACCCAGTCACTCTTTGTGATGGACATGGAAGTTCCCCATCCAGAGTACGTTTTGTGCCCTTGCCACCCCTCAGTGCTTCTTCCAAATGGTATTCAACGTGAAGGAGTACTGATTCATCAGTGAGGATGGCAGTTAGGTGGTAATCAGCAGGAGGTATCCTGCCCATGTTGTACCTGACGCTATGAGTCTGGTGTTAATATCAAGGATGCCCAGGGCCACTTCCTCCCGACTGTATACCACTGTGCCATCACCTCTGGTGGGTCTGTCCTACTGGTGGGCGAGGACATCCCCAGGGGTGGTGATGGCAATGTCCGGGACATTGGCTGTAAGGTATGATTCAGCTAGTATGACTAGGTCAGGCTGGTGCTTGACTAGTGTATAGGACAGCTTTCCCAATCTTGGCACAAGTCCCCAGATGTTAGTGAGGAGAGCTTTGCAGAGTCGACTGGTGGGCTGAGCCTTTGTCTTATCCTGTGCCTAGATTCAAACCAGAGGAGCACTGATTATTCTGATTTAACCTTTTCTTAGAGATTTGATACAACTTGGTTTGCTAGGCAATTTCAGGGGGCAGTTAAGAGTTAAGCCCCACATTGCTGTGGGGCTAGTGTCACATGTGGGGCCATATTGGGTATAAACTGCAGATTTCCTTCCCTAATGGACATGAATGAACCAGATGGGGTTTAATAACAAACCAATAATTTCATGGTCACCAATACCAAGGGTAACTTTTAATTCAGATTCATTTAATTGAATTTTAATTCCCCTATTGCCGTGATGGGATGTGGACTCATGTCTTCAGAGCATCAGCCCAAGGCCTCTGGATTCTAGTCTAATAACATTACCACTATGCAAACATTCCTGTTGTAGTGGATAAGGTTCCTCTTTCCGATGTAATCTCTAACAAAGCATAAAGTTTGACCTCCAAATGTATAGAATATGTTACAATGATATTAAGGGCAGCCATTGTTATAATACATTTATAAGGTTTTATTGAATAATCACATAATTATACAGCTGAAAGGAAAACTTATCAAACAAGAGCAAGGCAAAATCAAAAAAATAATAATTACAAATGAACAAGAAGCAAAATACTGCAGATGCTGGAAATCAGAAATAAAAACACTCATCAGTTCTGGTACCACCTATGGATAGAGGAATGTCAGGTTAACATCTCAGAAGTTAGGAGAAATGGTGGTGTAGTGTAATGTCACTGGACTAATAATCCAGGGGCCCACGATAATGTTCTGGGACATGAGTTCAAATCTGACCATGGCAGCTGGTGGAATTTAAATTCAATTAATAAATTGAATCTCCAAACAAAGCTTCCTTTCAGAAAGGAAATCTACCATCCCTACCCAATCTGGCCTACATGTGACTCCAGATCCACTACAAGGTGGTTGACTGTTAAGTGCTCTCTGAAATGGCCTCTCAGTTCAAGGGCAATTAGGGATGGGCAACAATTTTTTTTTATTTTCCATTACGGGATGTGGACATCACTGGCTAGGCCAGCATTTATTGTTCATCCCTTCAGAAGGTGTTGCTGGTGAGCCGCCTTCTTGAACCGCTGCAGTCCATGTGGTGTAGGTACACCCACAGCGCTGTTAGGGAGGGAGTGCCAGGGTTTTGACCCAGCGACAGTGAAGGAATGGCGATACATTTCCAAGTCAGGATGGTGCGTGGCTTGGCGGTGGTGTTCCCATAAAAATGATGCCCTTGTCCTTCTAACTGGGAGTGGTCATGGGTTTGGAAGGTGCTGACCAAGAGGCCTTGATGATGCCCACACAAAAAGGTTTTTAAAAAGCTTTGCAATTCCACCAAATCTGGTTACGAATTGGCTGATGTGACGGTACACAGTGTGGAGGATTCATTCTCCCTCTCGAACTCTGCCAAATGATTTTCTAACATAAAAGCAATCAAGAAATTGTTGCAATGCCAGAATAAAACAGTGCAGAGCCATTTTCACTCCTGATAGAACAGGATTTATATTTTTCTCTTCATCGTGGCAAGAATTTGTTATCCGCCTGTGGATACAAGGAAGGTGTTCACTCATGGCAATGAGTTGCCTCTTGTTCTTGATTTAATGCCCAGTGACTAATAGATAAGTTAGAAACCACTAACAAGGAATTGCTGGAAACTGAACGAACAACTCTAGTGCTCAAAGCCATGTAATTCATTTTAAAAAGTTGGGAGTTTATACTGTCTTGAGAAAAAAAAAAGACAGAAATGATCAGACACAAATAATTCATACTCTTTAAAGCTGATATCCAATTACATTTTTTGTAACTTTGGGACTCTTACTGTTGGAGAAATATGATTAGCCGGCTCTTAAAGAGACAAACAGCTTTGGGAGGGATTGCAATCAACTTGTTCTGAAGAGATGTGTAATCAACTTGAGACTTGAAAATGATAGATTGATAATTTCCTTTAAAATCTGTGGCATTGCCAACAGCAAAAACAGAGACCGGAAAAAATAAAACCGATATCTAGAGCAGCAAAGAATAATTAAAAGAGATTTTACACCGCAATTGTAGCATCAGTAAAAAGCACAAATAAGGGAGAGTAATAATATAATTGAAGCTTCAAAAAAGGAGGCAATAATGCAAGTTAATAAAAAGAATGCAAGTTAAAAAGAAATGTAGATAGTGGAAAATGGATGAACGAGTGAGTGACTGGCAAAAGAAATAGAGAGGAGAGGAAGATAATTTAACAAAATAACTAAAATAGGAGAATTGAAAGCAAAGTGACAAGAAGATAAGAGTTTTTCTTTGCCACATGATCAGCTCATGATTTTTAATGCATGTTTCTAAATACTTCATTATAACTTCAAACCCACCTTGCAAAATCAACATTTCAAAGTAATCAGTCTTCTTCAGTTCATATGTAAAGTGAGTGCAATTTTTATAAAACTTGTTTTGTAGTCTGTATGTTCTGCTCCCTCGAGCACACTTCCAGTTTTATTTTAAAATATTAATCCAGTCGCTCTTTTGTCTAAATGTCAGCACAATACCTCATTATTCACTGGAATCTAAGCCGTAGAAACATTTTGAAGTTTTCTTATGAAAACCATGTATTTTCAAAACACATCAGGCTTTGTACAACAGGATACTTTGTAGATAATCCTCTTGAATATACAGCAACAATCATTATGAAACTAGTAACCAGCTCAGTGACACAAGAGGTGCACTGAAGGAGGCACAAGAGTGACAAAACCTCCTGGGAATATGACAAGCTGGAACAGAAATAGGCAAAATAAGATTTTGCACAGTTCCCAATAGTATGATAAAAAGTAAAATGCTTTAACGCAACAATATAATTAAATCTTTTGACATTTAAAATGAGACATTCACGGATGTTACATCTAAAAAAAAAATACATCAATGCACAGGACGAACAATAACAATGGTTGGCTGGTCCCGTACTTGTAAAGAATGGAGGAATTGTTTAGCATTGAAATGTACGCTGATGACTGTTGGGAATGCTTCCATCTTTATACAGGGCAATGTGCTTTATTAAGTGGAAATCCTAATGGGGAGGAGCACTGCATGCAAACTACACAGGTTCCCCCACCCAATCTCTGTCAAACCGTCAGGGAGAGAAAAAAATAAAGTAAGGCAAGTAGTTTCACCGGCTCAGCCATTTGGCATTCACGTCCTGGCAACTAGTGAGAATCGGATTAGAAGATGTCACAGAAATGTGATCTAACACACACACTAACACACACACACACACACTAACACACACACACACACAGTTAATAGGCAGTCCTGAGCCAGAAGCAGGAATGTGATGTTGAGTTGATGAACTGGGCAGCAGCTTTTCCACCTTCAAATATGCAAACCCAAATAATGGTAGCTACTTTTAAACTGTGAAGAAGAATCAAAAGGAAAGGAATAGTTGTAAATTTCAACCTTCCCATGAGCCTTAGGCTTGCTTTTCTCTTTTCCTGGTTTGTGACACAACTGAGAAACCATGTTGTTTGGTGTCTGACACCTGAAGTGTTACAAACATATGCTACATGGCAGGCATTAAAAAATCTTGTTAAGCGCAGATTGTGTCTGGGGGGGAGGTGGAGGGTGGGGTGGTGCAGGAGGGGGAAACATGTGCCATCTTTTGCTTTGTGAATTCCAGTGCAGCTTCCCAATAGAATTTGCACTTAATAAAACACACTGTCCCGTATAAAGATGGGATTGTTTCCTACAGTTACCAGTAAGTGCCTAACCCACTCTGGATGCTGCACTGCTACCAAAAGAAAAAGAGAAACATTGAAGATCACAGCACAGGACAGTAACATTCTGCCCATTGCGTTTTGTGCTATATCAATCCAAAACAAACATGTAAAACGGGTAAAATTTTTATAAACTTATTTTTAGAATCTGTTTTGTATTTTGTATGTTCTGCTCCCTTGAGCACATTTCCAGTTTATTTCTACCCATAGCCTTTTATCTTTCTATGATTCAGGTATGTGTCAAATTTAGCCTTAAGTGATACAATGATTCCTGCCTCAACCACTATGTGGCAAAGCCTTCCAATGCTTCAACAGCCATCATCATAAAGAAACATCTCCTTACTCTCTATGCCAGTTTTAAATTGATAATCCAGTCAGTCAACTTTTATGGTTTTAGTCATCATGTGGTGAGGGGTCTGAAACTGTATAACTGGTTCTGGTAATACAGTATACTTTTGCTGTGACTCCAACGTTTAATGACAATGCACAAAGTGTTTCTTCAAAAAACTTTAGGGTAAAATCACCAAGCATACGTATAGCAAATATAAAAAAGGTGGGACAGAGACTCAAAACCTATCTGTTATAGCCCTACTTTTGGAAATGCAGCCCAAATACTCTTGTACGACTCCAAAGAAAACCTGCAATCCAGCTGTCCCTTATGAGGTTTGCCCATATTTTGGAGCATCTTAGCCACACACTCCAAAGGACAGCAGTACCTGACCCTAAAGGTCATATTTGATTTGCTGGCTGAAGGACAGAGGAAGACAACCTGCCCCCTGTGGAATAAAAACAGAAAATGCTGGAAATACTCAGCAGGTCAGACAACATCTGTGGAGAGAAGCAGAGTTAACGCTTCAGCTTGTGATGACCTGTCATCTGAACAACAGAAGAGACAACCCGGAATCCCATCGGAGACAAGAGCAGAGCTTCTTCGAGGTGGGCATTCCCGGAAGGGAAGCAGCAGTGAATTAAACATGAATACGGAGCACTGCAGATGCTGGAAATTTGAGATAAAATTAACACAGAAAATGCTGGAAATACTCAGCAGGTCAAACAGCATCTGTGGAGAAAGAAACAATGCTAATGTAAACATTGACTGTTACTCTCTCCAGATGCTGTCTGACCTGCTGAGTATTTCCAGCATTTTGAGTTTTTATTTCAAATTTCTAGCATCTGCAGTATTTTTCTTTTGTAGCAGATCCCTGTGGATTTGTAAAGGAACCTCATCATTATAATAAATCTCGTGTTATGAAAATCTGCTACCCTTACCTGGTCTGGCCTACATGTGACTCCAGGTCCACAGCGATGTGGTTGACTCTTAGCTGCCCTCTGAATGGCCAAGCAAGCCACTCGACTCAAGGGCAGCTAAGGAATAACGATGCCCACATCCCATGAAATAATAAAAAAAGGCAAAACAGTTCAATTGTTTAACCCCTTTGAGGCAGACGCTCCAGAATTAATTGCCACCTTTCCAACGTTTTGAAAATCAATTAGATAAGAAGCTATTTTGACCCACAGCAACATCTGCATATTTTGAGATCAGGAGGTAGACATTTTTAGTGGGAATGTTAAAAGTGTGGTTGATGAAGTCTAATTTTGAGCATCAGTGACAGGGTCCGATTTAACAGTCTAACTAGAAATGCACATTATTTTACATCCATATACCAGGAGTTATCTTTTCTTTGAAACATTGCTCTGTCCTATAGGGAAAGACAAGCACCTTCTAAAGTGCAAGTCGAGTTTCAGGATCAAGATTGACATGTTCTGCAGCTATACCGGTCTAACCTGTAACATTAAGCATGAGCTAATGAGTGCCATTCCTGATCGATGAATCTTTTCAGTGCCTTTATTAAGTATTAGTAAAGCAATATTGTATTCGGAGCAAAACATTCCAGGGTCAAACTTAATTTGCGAACATGTTAGTGATAAACACCTTTAGTCATGACAATATTCAAGTTGTTTCAAACAAACCATCATTGTAGCTGCTCAACAATGTTATTCTAAGACTATAACTGTTGGATCAATGAGAATTGACCCAAACAGAGTGTCTTGCAGAGGGAGGTGATTGGTCAAGCACAACTAAACCCAAATGAGTACACAACTAATTTAGGATAAGGAATATACCTGAGTCAGCATTTCTTTAACCTGGAGATGAAAATAGCCAATTTTGAAAATCTTTGCGCAAGCGTTTAAAATTGTGTGTTTAATTCACCCAGCACAAAAAAAAACATTCTGTCTGCTGCACACAGAGAGATTAAACTTGACATTTAATTTACTGCACCTAATGCTGCCAGCCTTAAAAAAAAAGCAAAAATGTTGCACTTCAATTGATATTTCAAATTTAAATGGTATGGTTAAAGCAGGAATTCTACGTAAATATGAAATGGTTTGCTGCATTACAATTCTATGCTCAGGTCAGATATAAATTTATGCGGAGTTAGATGTATCAGCAATTCAAAGCACTAACTCAAGTATGGTTAAATGGAACACAGATTTGCCCAATTTGTAATTACCCTACGCCATGCAAGCACTATGGGTTTTAGTTTATACGTTCCACCTTATGTTGATTGCATAGTTGTAGCTAAAGAAAAACTCAAAGGGATAGTGTGTGTTGGGATACCGAATACTTTCTTCTACCCCGCTTCTACATAAACAGCAGTGGTTTGGAGCACAGGGATCATACAGTAGCATTCGGATTTCTGAATACCCCCTCTTTACCATCCAATTATCTAACACAGGGTCAGGGTCCTACATTAAATGTTTCTTATTAAAAGCTAATGGGCAGGATTTTATGCACCGGTGAGCAGGGGACGGAGTCCGCTTGCCGACACGTAAAATGACGTGTGGTGACATCAGGGGGAACGCCCGTCGTCACCGCGCCGTATTTAAGTTTTCAGGTAGGCGGGGGTGCAGCGAAATCAGCTGTGCGCCCGCCGACCTGTCAATGGCCAATTGAGGCCATTGACAGAGGCAATTAAAGTAATTAAAGGGCCTGCCCGTCCAACCTTAAGGTCGGCGGTTTGACCAGGAGCCCCGGTGCGAATTGGAAAAAGCACGAAACCTCACCCACGGTTTCATGTAGCTTTTAAAAAATTTTAATAAAGTTTTTGTGAAAATTATGGACATATCCCAACTCTTGTGACAGTGTCACATGAGGGGTCATGTTAGGGAAGTTTTATTTTTCTATTTTTGTCTTTTTGACATTTACAGCCGATCTCCCTGAGGCTGCACCTAGCCTCAGGGAGATGAGCGCGCTCTTTCGTATGCATGCGCGGAAGAGCACACTCTGGATTTTGGGATTCCCCCCTACCCGCACAGGGAGTGCATAGCGCTTCTGTGCGGACATCATGCTGGGTAGGCCTTAATTGGCCCAGCCGTGTAAAATGGAGCTGCGCCCCCAATTGGGGGCACCGATCGGAAGCATGCCTATGCGCGCCCACCATACAACTTCACCCCCAACGGGGGGAAAATTCAGCCTAACGTTTGGCTATTAACACTCTTCATTAAAAAAACACTAACCTGGGGTTACAAAGTGAGTTTAGTTTTAAAATATTCATAAATGAATGGTTATGTGGTGTAGCAATATTTTTCTAATTGGCTGATTACTGGGTCACTAGTATTTCCCTTCTGCCTTTTGACTGCTGTGATGACATTTGGCAGCTTTTGGCCCATCTAGTAGATAGATGATCACCAGGTTATATTGGCAGCAGGCATTAGACACTGATAACCCAATCTACTATTTATTTGAAATTATGGCTTCACACACATGGAAAGAAGGTGTCTCACTGGGGAACGTACAGGCAGTTAGGATGCTCCTGGTCGGGTTATTCAAGATCTGCTCAAAGCTCACCACTCTGCTTGTGGAGAAGCATTTGCCTCATACTAGGCTCAGTATCTGTTTTGATGCAACCTTTTGCAGTGCGCTGTTTTAAGGGTGCAGAGGGATGGAATTGTGAAGGAACAAATGCGACTAATGATCCAATAACCTCACCTGGTTAACATTGTATGACTCTGGACTACACCTCTCCCACATCTGAAATCCTGGCAAATTATCTTGCCAGCCATCCAGCAAAATCTCTAAATTACTGTCCATACAAAATGATGATGAAAGCAATGTTGTGGATAATCACAATGATCTATATTAAAAATCTCAGATCTGGTGTTAACTTCTGAATCCTAATGAACATACAAATAATTTAGCATTAGGGTTATGCCTGGATCAGGGTTTTTGTAAACTAAAGGTGAAAATAGTCAATTTGAAAATCTTTACTTTATGAATTCCTATGTCCACATTTTTATGTTGAATGTATGCTGTAATTATATCCTCCAGCCAGTGGTGATATAACATACATATGAATTAGGAACAGGAGTAGGCCCCTCCAGGCTGCTCCACCATTTAAAAAGATCATGGCTGATTTTATACCATCTCAGTTTCCCATCTCCCAACTCCTCGGTCTCTCCAGAGAAACTCCTATGGTCTAATTATCTCCCAGCTCTAAACCAGGTCCACCTGATTTTGACTCTCCATGTGCAATGGAGAAGTGGACGATGTTAAAAATATTGACCTGGATTTTGTGGACAGTCACATTGGTACAAGACAAACGCTTACCTAAAAGTAGGTTGCCCACGAAGGTCTCTGTAACATGGATTTTGCCCTTTTTACTGACATTAGTTTCATTCTGCCGCCAACTATAGGGGATCTCTAGTGTCCAGCAACAGGTAAACAGCCAATCACATTGAAAGGTTTGCACAGACAACACACCAGGAAGTAACAAGCAGGTTTTATCAATCATTTTTTAAAAATAAATTTATAGAAAGTAAATTAAAGATTGGAACATGTACATGGATAAAAACCAAAATATCAATCTTTTAAAAAGCTATTTTAAAACTCTATGGAATTATCCTGGAATGGAGAAATTAGGCATTCCACAATTATGGAATTATTTTATTCAGGGCCAGAGAAGTTGTTCAGCAGTAATTATGACTTAGGACACCGTTATGAACCTAGTTACACTTCAATCAACAAAACGTAATGTTTTCAAGTGTTTTTAAAGTGAGCAATATGGAGAAAAGTAGAAACTCATGTCAAATCAGTAACTTCTCATTGATTTTCATCTGCAAGGACCTCAACAGTACATCATCCAGAGGAGCAGAGTTTCAGTGACAGCAACTTCTGGATTCGACTGCACACATGCAGATGTTAGACGTTGCTGTCAGTTTCACAGAATAAGGAATAGGGAACCCCAACCTGGATACACATTACTGTTTCTTCATTATCTCTGGGTGAGGATCCTAGAATTGCCCAACAAACACTTTTGTGGGGACACCATCACTACAAAGAATGCAGTGGGCAGGAGTTTGAGGTCATCAGGCGGCAGGCTTGGGAGAGGCTGGGAAATGGTCCGCCGCTCGCTATCTGCCCCCAACCGCGATTTCACACTGGCGGGTCACTGGTCAGGAAGGGCCGAGCAGGTGGGGGGGGGCGGCGGGTGCCTGTCAGCCGCCGGGTCCAATGGCGACCCGCCAGCCAGTTTAAAAACGGCCCAGGCAGCCCCTGGAAGGCTCTGCCATGAGAGAACGTCTCCTCTGCGTCCTCAACATTCAAGTTATGGGGTTGAGTGCGGCTGGAGACACCAGGCAGGAGAGCAGGTCAGCTGGGCACTCGGGCCCCTCCCAACTTGCCTGGTGAGGGCCTCGCCATCCTGCTGGAGGAGGTGGCTGCCAGGAGAGACACCCTTGTCCCCAGAGGTGGGAGAAGGAAGCCACCGCACCTCACCAAGAGGGCATGGGAGGAGGTGGCAGCCCTGGTGAGCAGCCACGACATGTTGGGGCGCACATGGGTGCAGCGCTGGAAGCAGTTCAATGATCTGCTGTGCTCAGGAAGGGCGAGCACCACGTTGGTATGGGTCGCTATGCTAAGGTGTGGCCATCCCCCCCACCCCCAACCCCTCAGGGGTGCTACAGTCTGAGTGCCAACTGTCAAATGATGCCAGAGCTGGCCAAGGGGGGGGGGGGGTGAGCCTTGTGGGTCGAGGGTCATGACTCAGATGTGCCCTGATTGGTGTCCCTCAGCTGGGGGTTGGCCAGGCTGCAATGGCGCTGCAGGTAGAGAGTGGACTAATCATTGCTCCTCTGTCCTTTCAGGAGATGACAGCCCATAACCAAACAGAGAGGTCACGCACAGGCAGAGGCTCCGCCCAATCTCCTGCAGTTTGGTTCAAAGTGAGAATTTGAATGGTAAAGCTGATCCAAGTTCAAATTGAGAGTGAAAGTCAGGTTATGAACTAGAACGAGCAGGTTTTTAAGTTAAATAGTTAAACAAGCACTGCTGCTCAGGTTCGAGCAGGACATCTTCAAGCTCGAGAGCCGATTTACTCCCCAGGCAAACGGGTGCGGAGAGGCGGGGTTGCCAGATGAAGGTAAGAGCGCAGTGCGCAGAGGTGAGAGTTTCAGACTGTGCAGCTACTCTGCTGTAGTCTCTTCATTGATAGGAGCCTCAAACCTGGAGTCCCCATTGATCATTGAAAGACAATGGCACCGTGATGCAGATCTCCATTGTCTCACCAGGGTGCCTGGCATGCACAGTGACAGTGTGATGACTTAAACTAATGACATGTCCTTGTTCTCCCTTTTAGGTTCGACAGCACACACTCGCTCTGTGGGACCTGAAGGGCCGCCTCTGATGCTGGAGGACCATCATGCTTCACTTGCACCTGTGTCACACCCGCTCTCTGAAGCAGGCAGCAGCGCAGTTACCAGCTCCTTAGTGGGCATTAGATCGGCGGCTAGAATGTCGGTGCACATTGGTGAGGGTACTTCACAATCGCTTGAGGTGCAGGCAGAGGCAGAGAGTGCCCAGGGCACCGGCAGTCAGGGGGCTGCTGGGGATCAGGATGATGCTCAGTCGAAGGCTGATGATGAACCTCTGGAGTGGTTGTAAGGAACATACCTTTTTATTTTTATTTCTGTGGGACTGTGGTTTTAAAAATTGAACTGTGGCTTTAAAAACTACCATGGCTGCAGCTGAAAGACATGTTCACTGGAAAACGATGAGGGATATACAATGTTGCTATCTCCTGGAACAGTGTGTACCAGGTTGGACAAAATGGTGCAGGAAATGGTGAACTACGGACTGAAAGTGTTGTAAGACCATCTCGTGTCATTAACAACGAACTGCGAGGAACTTGGAAGACATCGATCAAAATCAAACCATCTAGTCCCGTACTCCAGATTAATGCTATTGAATTGTTTTATCTCACCCTTAAAATCAATGTTTTGTGTGTTGTGTGTGTGTGTGTTTTTGTGTTTAGGGGTTTAAGAAGGGTAGAGTTTAAGTTATTAAGTTAGAGATTAGCAGTTCATATTTCTTTCTTTTGCCTCTAGTTAAAGCCAATTTGTTCAGTAAATAGTTATTTACTTATTAAGTTCACAAACCTGATGCTCATCTTCTGTTAACCTAAATTAAACAGTTGGGTAGAATTGGGGCAATCTGGCAGTTTGGTCAAACTTTTCACATTTGTCGCTGCTCGGGGAACAGTGGGGCTCAAAATTACAGCACACTATCCCCAGTGAGTCATGACAGTTGTTCATTAGGTGGCAGATGCTGGATGTCCAGCGAGATGTGCAGGAGGATCAGGCAGAGATCCATGAGGGCATGCATGCCATGGTCTCTGTTGTGGATGAGTCACTGTGGAGCGCGAGCAGTGCGTTGAACCTCATTGCCAAGCGCACTGCCTCCTCTATTGAGAGAGTGGCAATGCTCATGGAGAGGCAGCTCCAGGGACAGAATGAGGGATTTCTGGGTTTGCGCTCTGACCTGCAAGCCCTCACACAGGTACCGACCTCAGGTGGTCAGTGCCAGTGTGGGAAATGGATGAGGCACCCAGTATCCCAGCTAGGTGCCCGTCCCTCAATGCTGAGCACGGAGGTCCAGGGTGACCTCACATTGGCACACGAGCTGCCTATTGTCTCTGTGAGCTCCTCTCAGGATGCTCTGGATGACGGCAGCAGCTCCACTGCCCCTCCGCCAGTGACCGTTGCATCTGATGAGGCTGCTGCAACTAGGGAGATGCCAGCCCTGGCACTGGCTACTCCCTCCCAGGCGGGGCCAGCACAGGCTCCACAGGCCAGAGGACAACTGCCAAGGTCATCCAGGCCATTAAGACAGCAGAGTCAGCAGGCTGTTTCCAATGCCTGTGCCAGCGAAGGGCCGGGGGAGGGGGTGTGCAGGAGGGCACCAAGACATAGCACTCGCAAGCATAAGTTAAAGGCCCCATGAGCACAAGAGGTCACAGGTCACGGGTTATTTTCTGTTCATTTATGTTTAATTTATCGTTACTGGTCTGGGAATGAAGACTAGAGAAGGTTATGTCAATTGTTTTGGTTTGTCAAAATGAGATAAATATTTGTTTTTGTCATAATGGCCTGAATATGCTTCACCTTTATATTTTCTTAGTGCAGGGTACGCCAGTATGTAATGCTGGATGTGAGTGGCTCTGAATTTAATTGCACAGGCACCAAGTGAACTTTGGGTTCAAATTAAAGGGTCATTTCAGACACCTGGGATGGAGGCGCCTAAAGCTGATCTTTGGTAGTCTAGCTGAAGAAGCATTGGATCAAGGTGTCCCTGGTGTCGCTGCCTTCCTGGAGGTTACTGAGATCTACCTCCATGCCCTCATCGTTCTCCTCACTGTCCTCCTCTTCTGACTCACTACTGGACTCAGCACCTGTGGCCTGTGCAGCTGCATTAAGATCCTCTTCCTCCAGTGGGTCCCCCTTGCCAATGCCAGATTGTGGAGAGTGCAGCATGTAACCATTATCACTGACACCCACTCTGGGGGGGTATTGTAGTGCACCCCCTGAATGTCCAGGCATCAGAAGAACATCTTGAGAAGGCCTATGGTCCTCTCTATCACTGCCCTTGTGGAGGCATGACTCCTATTGTAACGCTGCTCTGCCTCTGTTCTTGGATGGCGGGGAAGGGTCATGAGCCACCTCTTCAACGGATAGCCCTTGTCACCCAGCAGCCATCCATCCAGTTGGGCTGGAGCACTGAAGAGCCTCGGCACCTGGGAGTGTCTGAGGTTGTAGGCGTCATGGGAGCTGCCTGGGTACCTTGCACAGACTTGCAAGAGTCTGCATCCTGTGATCACATTTATCTGCACGTTCATGGAGCGGAATCCCTTTCTGTTGACAAAGGCACCCGGCTGACCTGGTGACATCTTGATAGTCACATGTGTGCAGTCGATTGCACCCTGGGCACAGGGGAACCCAGCAATCGCTGCAAAGCCTTTGGCTTGCTCAGCCTGGCTGACCTCGTCCGTATGGTACAGAATATAGGTCAGTACCCATCTGAACAGAGCTTCTGTCCCCAGCTTGACACAATTGTGGACAGCTGATTGGGAGAATCCACAAAGATCCCCCACTGAGCCCTGGAAAGAGCAGGAGGCACAGAAGTTGAGGTCCACTGTAGCCTTCAGAGCCACTGGCATGGGGTGTCCACCCACACAGCCAGAGCTGATCTCAGGCCCAATTATCTGACAAATGGAGGTGACTGTCTCCCATGAGAGGCAAACCTCCTTCAGCATTGCACCTCAAACATATTGAGGTAGCTGAATCGCTGCCTGTAAACCCTGGCAGCAGGACAGTGGCATCTTCTGCGGCCCCTGCTGCTTTGGACTTCCTGCTGGCCCCATGCCCCTTGTGCCTGCAACTCTCCTCCCACAGGTCCCTACCTTGGAAGCTCCATAGGGACACCTGGCCTCCTCTCCCTTCTGCCCCTCTCTTCCTCCTAGGTGGAGGTGCCTCCAGCGGAGACCACAATCCCCATTACCAGGGCCACAGAAGGCTGTCTGATACCTGGAAAGGTCCACACGGTCTGAATCCTCCTGGGGCCTTGGAGCCACCAAGGAGTCTTGAAGCGAAGCCTGGAAAATGCTAAGAGTGAAGCCCCAAACAGTGCCAAGTACCAAGAAGTCACCAGCAGCAAACTATGTACCAAAATCCCCACCACTGACACTGGCAATGCTGCCCACCCCTTTTACCCTGGCCGTGGATGAGGTTTTTGGGAATGGCGGTGACCACCTGCCCATTTCGCCTGTGCGACAAGCGTGAAATTGCACAGGCAACGAAAACAGTCGACGTCAATTGGATTTTTAGTGGCTTTAAGTGGTCTCTTAATTAAAGGTGGGTGTGGCTCCGGCACCAGCTCGCGCCCGCTGACCGAAATATGGTGCAAGTGCGCGATGATGTTGGGACACTCACCCGACTGTTTTACGCCCGATGTTTTACACGCGGGACATAAAATTCTGCCCAGTGAAGTAAGAAGACGTACGAGCTTCTTCTCAGGGCAATTCGGAAGGACAAATAATTGCAAGCTTGTCAGCATCATCGAACCTGAGAACAAACAAAAATGTAAAAACTCCCCGTGGAAACAGATCACTGTATAGCTACGAAGTGCACAATAGCTCCACCGTATACAATAACATTGCATTCCCTGCTGCAGGATTAACAGTAGTTTAACTGTCTTCATTTTATCTTTGTTGAGAACCATGGCACCTGCAATGTGTTGACTCCCTGCTTCCACGCTGTCATTAACAGAGCCTTGCAATGATGATTCTTTATCTATTCAAGGAAAAGAGTTTAAAAATGGGACAAGGCCAGCTCTGACTTACAGAATGTCTGACCACAAATGGTAAAATTTGTCTTTTGAGAAAACCAAAAGGGCAATTATTAACCAGGAATAATGAAGTGCACTCTCCAAAGTACCACTAGGAACCGCATTCTCATCCAGGGTCAAACTCTGTAGCATTGTGACTGCAGAATCATCCCGAGGCTCTAGTATTTATGCACAGAAATGCACTGCACCTCGTACTTACAAGTAACTTTCACTTTAACGCAGAAGCAGCCAGGAAAGGTAGCAGCGGGAAAAAAATTCTACATTTAGGGAATAGAACCCAAGATATCAAGGACAGCAATCACCCCTAAAAGCAAAGAACCTAAAGGTGTCGGCACACAGCCCATCCCAGTATTTAGATGTTGCTCTGTTTTTATATACTACACGCTCTGGCAAGTGTGCTGCTATATCTCTGCTTCCTGTTTAGCCATTTATCAATTATTTACATTTTTCAATGCTTCGAGTAAGTCACTGGCTTAGGAGCAGCCAACAACCTGACACTTGAAGGTACTCCTTAAAATTAAAGTTAACTCGTGACTTCCTTTATTTATATCTCTCTGTTTGGCACAAAGACTGTCGGTTCAGATCTGAAGGTTTGGATCTGACACCTTCAATTTTTCTAGCCTCTATTTGAGCGACGGAAGTGAGGCAACCTGAAATATAGAGGAAAGTGGCCTGTGCCAGCTCACACTCTCAGTTGAGGGAACATGTGAGCAGTGAAATAAGCACAATGATGTGAGCGATAATGAGAGAAAGGTAACGATGAGGAAGTGGAATTAAAGGGCATCACGATTTGAAAATTTCATACCAAACAGAAACAACTCTAGGGCACCATATAGCATAAAAGAACACTCGAATGAGGAAATAGATATTGCAACCTCCAGCTTCATCCACAAGCCAACAAAAAAATAGTGCATTTTTAATGTTCTGTAACCACTGGCAGGGGGAGGGGGGTGCTGTGAGGCTGGGGGTGGGGAGGAGGGTGTGGGAATACATTTGTCAAATGGAAATATAGGATAAACCAGGTTTATAGGAGTGAGGGGAAAAGTGATGAGCAATTTCTTTTCCTTTTGCACACTGCATTTCCTTTTCAATTTTAATCAACTACGTCGGTCCTTACTTGCTGAGCCACTGTAACACCACTGTCGACTATGTCAAGAAAGAAAATCCCCTCTTTTTCCCACAAAACAAAAATCCAATACAACACAAAGCAATGAAACCACTTGGTATTTCAATGTTACAAGTTGAACAGTCAATTTCTATTCCTCTGGTGAGGCTGTTAACAGTTTTACTCACTGGATAAAAATAGCCTCAAATCCTTTCACATGTACTCTGTTCTACAGAAATCTTTGGGGGAAGAGGTAAAGGGAGTTACCGATAGGGACTATGACCCTTTGGAAAGAGACTAAGACACTTGAACCTTTGTTTCCAAAACCCCGTTGCCAAGAATTGATATTTCCCTACCAGCAAGGGGAATCTTGCTACTGCTTTTAAATTATACATATAATCATTCCCTTTGGAGAAGACATGTTGCCGTTTGATACAAAAATGTCCTTGAAGAAGCAATGAAGAAAAAGTGCACTGAGTGATCCAAAACGTAACAAAAAGGAGCTGAACATTGACACACAAAGCCTTTGAAAGAAAACACCTTTTAAATGGTTAATTTTGAAAATGGCCATTGGTTCAATAAACTTGACAGCAAAACTATACATTTATCAATAAAGTTTCATTTAAATTTGCTTCCACAGTTATCATATTGCTGTGACAAAAGGAGAAGCTGAATAGTCCAAATGTTCTCCAGGCAAATTATATCTTGCTCCAAAGAAAGGAAAAATTGTCACTCTCCAGTATGCAAAAATGTGAAACCAGTCATGCATATAGCTAGCTGGTAAAAAAGCTTCCATTACAAATACACACGACCCTTGTTAACAGTCTAATGGTTTTGCAATTTCATTGATAAGGAACAGCATACAGAAAATTGCTTTTAATCTGTTACACTCTAAAAATATTACTGTGTTGCCTAACATCAAATAGATGTTGAAATACAGTACTTTTAATTAGTGACTTTAGATATTCAGCAACTATGTGAAAACTAGAAATTCCATCATGATGCTCATGATGAGAAGAACTCATAAGCCTGGCTCATCAAACGGGAAATATCTTAACATGACCTACTTAGAAGCCTTCCTCCAATTGTGTTAAAATAAGCTAGAGGCCAATATGGTATATTTGGAACATGTTGAACTTTAAAAGGCAATTGAAAGGGAATTTTACATTACAAATATTAGTAGATTTTTGGGATTGCTCCAGTTAGCACAAAATAGATCTTTCAAAAGCTCCAGCAGGAACAACATAAAACACAGCCTGGGAGGCTCTTCAAAGGGGGCTATCTATTTAATTATTAGAGTGGTACGGCATTAATTTGAAAGAAAATGAGAATTAATAGAAGTTTTTCTGTGCCTTTATAGGCCCCCAATTCTACCTCATCATGTTGACCACTGAACCAGAGAAAACGTGAGGATTGTGTGCTGCAGCGAGTTTGTAAAATCAGGATTCTGTCTCTTGAAACAGGGATTTGAATACAGGCCAAACTCATGGGATCAAAGTGCCATCTGAGTGCTGCAATATCTTCCTTACATTTATCATACAGTATTTGTTCAGACTATGCGTAATGCATGGAGTGATCATCCCGAATGCTTCTTGCATCAGTGGAGTGACCTCATCAGCCACAGAGGATCACTTTAACTATTGGTGAGTGTGAAATGGACAATGTCCAACTGGGCACCCTTTATACACTTTGCCAATGTCTCCTTTCTATTGAAGTTAATAATGTGAATGGTATAATGGGCAAACAACCAGGTATTATCCAAAAAAGGTGAAAACACCCCAACTGTTACTTGCCCGCTTCTGTAGTATTCTATCTGGGAGTTCACTTTGTGGGTTAATACATTAAATCAACAGTTGGCTGTCCTCAGTTCACTGTTCCAATGAAGTTGAACGCAAGTTTGAGGAACAACAGTGCATCTTTCATTTAGACACTTGACAGCCTTCTAGACTTAGCATCGGGTTCAGTCATTTCATACCAGGATCACTGCTTCCATTTTTTTCTTTGTATTTGGACGGCAGCAGTTGATGATGATTGTGCTTTTCACATTTATATTTGCTTGAGACACGTCTGTTGTTTCTTTACTTGTGCAATTACTATCATCCTTTTCACCATATCACAAACCTTCCAGTTTGTTCTTTCCCCCCCTTCACCACCACCCTCCCAACATCCCCATCGCTACCTTTCCCAGCCTTGCTTAAAACCTGTTCCATCTCTAAGCACTCCTAGTTCTGATGGAGAGTCATTAACCTAAAATGTGGGCCTGGATTTTCAAAATGGTGGGCAGGACCCAGGTGCAGAAGTCCCAACCCCATTTCTGACAGATACAATTTTTACTGGCAGGGGAAGGGCCCATAGCATGACTTACACAGCCAGGAAGCACAAACTCAACAGAGCAATTTGAACATAGCACTAAGCTCAAATAGATCCTTTCTAGCTGTTGCAAGGGCCTTAGCCCACAGCGTGGGAGTCACAAATTCATGAATAAATGACTTTGAAAGGTGGATAAGGTCTGTTTAATTGTTATGATCTGACCTATTTTAAAATTCCCACTCTTTAAACATGAAAAATATCTTAATCTGTCCATGAGAGTTTAAAAAAATCCTCTGCTGGATTGCTTTGATTAACAGGCCATGTGGTATTGGTTATAAAAAAACTCTACCATCTGGTCATGCAGTTTCAATAGGCTCTTTATTGATACTGCCCCAAGAACTATTATTTGTCATTATGAATGCCTGGCTAAGTTTCAAAAGTGGTGTGCTGAGTTCACAGTTCATAGTTTGATTAACAGTTTAAATAGACTATTAAAGGATTAGCTGCCTTTGGTGTGGGGTCTAAATAGAAGGTTGTTTTTATAAGAGATTAATCATGAAGAATTTTATAAAATTTGAATGGGTCTCTTGAATGCAAGTGTTTTCACTGTCAAGTGTAAGACCTGAATTAGATTGTAAAAAGTTTATTTTTTTCATTTCAACATGGCTCTTGACATCGGCCCATGGTGGATACTGGGTGAGGGGCTATGGAAGTGGCATGGGGGTAGGAGGGGGCATGAGTTGGCATGGACGAAACATGGTGTATGAAAGGCCATAATGGCAGAGGTGGCAATGGGGTATGAGGGGGGTGGGTGAGGAAGTGTGAGGGGTGAAGGCTAGAGGGCCTAACAACATCTAAAACAGCTGGGTCAAAATCCCAAAGAACCAAGAAGGACCTTCCAACCAGCCCACCTTGGCACACGCCTGCCCCTACGGCCACCTAGGATCTGCTTCCAGAGTCGACATGGCCTCCCCAGAGTGAAAATTGGGCCTAATGGAGTCCTTTAAACCGAGGGGCATCTGCAGGATTGGAAAATTTCCTGACTCGAGTGACCCACCTCAGTAATGAAAATCCGACCCATTAGCTGTGTTTCTCTCTGCACAGATACTGGTCGATCTGCAGAGTATTTCCTGTGTTTTCCTCCTTAAACTTTCAGATTTCAAGCATCTTTGCTACTTTGCTTCTGTTTGAAGGTATTCATGTTGATTTGTCTTGTGGCAAAAGCTGCCTAGTCATGGGGTAAAAATTGCCCAATTGTTGTTATTCCTTTTAATTAATTTTGTAATTTATAGAAATTAGAAATGTACAGCAATTATACTCCAGCCAGTAACACTTTATGCCACTACAAGTTGATAGTTTTGCCTGAAACTTATGTTATCCTACATTCTGGATAGCATCAGGGTGCAATGATGCACATTTCAAGAACAGTTTCAACAACTGCAGCACAAATCCACTCGCTAATGTGTAAAATCACGGGGTTCCAAGGAACCCAACTGATCGCTGGTCAGGCAGATTAAAATGTTGTTCTCATTCGGGAGGCATAAAACTGACCATATTGTAGCTATAATCTTACCCAAAGGACACAAGAGATACATCCAAGGTACAAAATAGATGCATCACACTGGTGCAGTAGGTCCATCACAAAAGCTGAATTTAATGTATACCACGTGAAGAAAGCTATACAGAGCAACTGACTCATTATACCCGATCTAGAAATGCAGAACGCAGACTGGAGTTGCAAAATAAAATGGGAGAAAGTATGTTTCTCTAGCACAGAGTTAAAAAGAATACACAAAAATGCTTTTAAGAACACCAAATAGAACATGATCCTTGAAAAGAATTTTGAAAGCTACAAGGAGCACTCTGTTCTAAAAGCATTCACTAAGTTACATTAATGCCTTAGCAATTACTGGGTTGGAATTATCAACTATCCTTTATTTTAAGAGTACATTACACAATGAGATTGTTGTCCATTTTTGAACCAGCTGAGAGGACTCGTGTACTAGAAAATGTCCATTAAGGTGTAATGGTCTAGTTTTCTACATGTGTAGGCACACACACAAACTACTTTGCTGCACATATTATTCAGGTCATTACCTACTGTGCTGGTGAACTACAAATGAAGAGAACTTACTGCACCATTTTTAGATGAACTACCTTCTAGATAAAATGTGGCATTACAAATGAAAAAGATAGGCATAGACTCTGGTGGTGCTTACAATGCTTAATAGTAATGGATTTGCTGTTTTTCTCTTTAGTCCAGCATGTAGCTGCAAACCTGGATGGAGCTTTAGTTTGCAAATTATCAGACTAGAGCAGCAAAATACACACACACTATTTGACGAAACACACTTTCATCTTTACAGGCCTAATGAACTTACTTAATGAAATGTAGTGTCACAAATTTTACTGGTATGAATTGTATTTGATCATCAAAATTCAAAAGCATGTAGCTAAAATAAGCAGGACATCTAATTAAGCACTTCAGCCAATTATTTGTTATCCTACTGATGGGAACTTCCCCAACTCACCTCCTTGTTCAAGATGGCAGAGCCTGCTTATCTCTCAACTGTTCACGGTCAATGCTGCTTCTTGGCCAGACTATCAAGAGCAATGCCTCAGCAATACGATAGAGACTCCTTTTCATCTCTGTCCCCTCAGCCTTTTACCTTCCATAAAAACCAGCTTTCACATCCTGCCCCCAACAACCTGGCTGGGACCAAAAAAAAAAACACCTCCAGGGAAAGACAAAATATGAAATCCTCCAGAACCCTTATCAAGAAACCAACACTGGGCTCTTATAGCAATCACCTTTCTAGCTGCATAAACAATTTAATAACATTTGTGTTTATACAAGTCCATTCACACCAAAACATCTTGGGAACTTTACATAATGAGTTACCTTTTGAAGTGTAGTAAACCTGGCATAAACAGGAACTGTTACAAATTTAGCCAACTTGCTGAAATACAGCCAGGTGAACTTCTACAATACAAAATTCCCTCAGGGCCTTTCTAAATAGTGGCTATTTTTCAGCATATTACGGTTGTGAAAATAACTTTCTGTATCGTTCCAGAACTAAAGAAATTATTCTTCACTCATAGAACACCCAAAATTAGTTTTGTTACTCATTCCATTTATCGGATTAATTCCCAATAAGAAAAACCCAAACCTTTGAAAGTGACTGCATTGCTGAAGACACCCCCTCGCCTCCCCTTCAGATGTATTCTTTCTTGGGACACAAGTCAATGATGGACACTTTGCAGGCAATATAATAAAGAAATGATGCATTCACTTCAATAGCTTATTGAACATACAGAGACCAGGGCCAGCAATGACATTGTTGAAACCTAGAAACTTGAGATGCCACGATGACACATATATGGCCTGAATTTTGTAGCCAGCATGAAGCAAGAACACTCACTATTAACCGTGCAGAGAGCTGCCCACACAGACCTAGCAATCTCTGCGATATGGTTTTCTCCTTTCCCAACAGCAGTTTAAATCTCGCACTAAGTCAAAGGGATCTCTTGGAATGCTGCAGCATGGTGTCAGTAAGCAGTCAATCACATTGAAGTACGCACACACAGCAAATCAGAAAGTTAAAAGCACTTACTATCCTTGCCTTTTAATTTAAATTTTGAAATAGTGGAATAAATGATGGATAGTTTATGATAGAAACTAAATAAAATGAAGAAATCTGACATTTAACAAATATAAAATTACTTCAAGGCCAATGTAAGCACTTAACAGTTATGAAGTTAGCATGCTGTTAAAAATAAAATTATAATGACGCATAACTTTTTCAAAGGTTTTTTAAACAGTGAGACGAAGCACAAGAGTGGAACTTTTCATCAATGTGATGGATTTCCATCGACTGCAGTCTTGTGGGGGACAGCAAACCTTCTGCAGAAGCACAGAATCACCGACAGCAACTTCTGGAACTCCTGCATTATTCTGCACGTGTGCTGTCTCCAGAATACTGCTGACAACTTCACTGGCGCAATGCTGGCAAACGCCCACAGCCCCACGAACGTTACCTCCCATAAAATCCGGGGCACAATTAATTTCTTGAATCGCAGAATCAGAGTTGCGGCCGATGTTCCTGTTGCTGAGCTCTTGTTTGATATCAGAATATTGGCTTGGTAATGCAAATTTTAACACACCAAGAAAATATTGCGCCGCTAGATTTATATCAACATCAAATCTTCATAGACTAGCTTGACTCAGAAACAATGAAAGCCTTGGTTTCCATCTGAACCAACAGCTAGTTCACAAAAAAACACTTAAAAGAACTTTTCCCTCGGGAGTGTAACTGTGAAACTCTGCCGCTGAGAAGAGAAATACTGAAGACTGGGTGACATCTGTAAATGCTCATATAGCAATAAAAGAGGCCATCCCTCTGAATGAGGGTTCGACGAGCAGATTAAAACAGATACATCCATGTGATTTTCTTTGACTGGAAGGCAAACAATCTTAAAGTGCCTGGAGAATAAGTGAATTACAACAACAATGTATGTAGCACCTTTAACATATAAAAAAAATCCCAAGGCACTTCATGGGGATGCTATAAAGCAAAATTTTGCACTAAACTAGAATAATGAGATATTTGGGGAAATGACCAAAAGCTTGATCAACGAGGTAGGTCTTAAGCATTGTCTTAAAGGAAGACAGCAAGGTAACAGATAGAGAGACAGGTGGAAGAGACTTCTGGAGAGAACTTCAGAGCTTGGTGCATAGACAGCTGGCTAAATGGCTACCAACGGGGGATGGATTGAAATCAGAGATGGCAAGTGTGTCAGCTGTGGCTCAGTTGATATTCCTTTGTCTCTGAATTTCAAGTCACATGCCAAGACCTGAGCACATAAAATCAACACTGACACTCCAGTGCGAAACTGAGTGTTGTCATCAGAGGTGCTATCTTTTGGATGAGATGTTAAACCAAGGCCTTCTCAGGTGGACATGAGAATTCCATGCCGCTATTGTGAAGAAGAGCAAAGGAGTTACCCCCAGTGTCCTGGCCAATACTTATCCCTCAATTAACATGACAAAAACAGATCATTTGGTCATTAACATAGTTATTTTTGGGAGCTTGCAAGGTGAAAATTGGCTGCCATGCTTCCTTGATTACAAAAGTGCTTCATTGACTGTAAAGAGCTTCGGGGCATCCGGTGGTCATGAAAGGTATTTTATAAATGCAAGACTTTCTTTTCTATATTCAAGAAGGGAGAATTAGAAGAGCGCAGGTATCTCAGAGGGTTGTGGGGCTGGAGGAAATTGCAGAGATAAGGAGGGGCGAGGCCAAGAAAGATTTGAAAACAAGGATGGGAATCTTATAGTCAAGGCATTGCTTAACACGGATCCAATGTAGGTCAGCGAGGACAGCAATAATGGGTGAACACAACTTGGTGCGAGTTAGACCAAGGACGGCAGAGCTTTGGTTGACCTCTCAAGTTTCAGAGGGCAGAACATAGAAGGCCAGCCAGGAATATGTTAGAATAGTCAAGTCTAGTGGTTACTGAGACAGGGTGGAGTCAGGAGATAGCACAGAGATGGAAACAGGCAGTCTTAGTCATGGCACAGATATGTGGTGGGAAGCTTATCACAGGATCAAACATGGCACCATTATTGTGGACAGTTTGGTTCATCTCAGAGGAGAGGAATGGAGTCAGTGGCTAGGGAATGGAGATTGTTGCAGGGGCCAAAGACTGTAGCTTCTGTCCTCTCAATATTTAATTGGTGGAAATTTGTGCACATCCAGTATTGGATGTTGGCCATCAGTCTGACAATTTAGAGACAGTGGAGCGGCTGAGAGAGGAGGTGGTGAGGTTGGGTGTCATCAGTGTACCTGTGGAAACTAAAACTGTGTTTTTAAGATGATGTCACTAAGGGGTCGCATGATGATGAGAAATAGGAGGGAGTCAAGGATAGTTCCTTAGAGGTAACGGTGTGGGAATGGATTGAGAAGCTATCGCAGGTAATTCTCTGGTTACGCTAGAGAAGTGCAGTTGCACCAGTTGGATGAGAGTGGAGAGGTGTTGGAGGAGGATGGTGTGGTCAATCATGTCGAAGGCTGCAGTCAGGTTGAGTAAGATGAGAAGTGATGGTTTACCTTTGTCACAGTCAATAAGATGTCATTTGTGACTTTGCTAGATCTGTTTTGGTAATATGGTAGGGTTGAAATCTGATTGGAGGATTCAAACATCGAGTTCCAGGGAAGATGGGCATAGATTTTGGAGGTGACAACATGTCCAAGAACTCTGGAGAGGAGAAGGAGGTTGGAGATAGAATGGTAGTTTGCAAGAGTGAAGGAGACAAGGGTTGTTTTCCTTTGAGGAGAGAGTTGATGACAGTAAATTTTAAGGAGAAGGGTCAAAGGTGATGAAAGCTGATCTGCTGGCAGAGTTCACAGGTGAACAGTGGCAGTGGAGAGTAGTATGGGGAGAGGATTAGCCAGATTAGCCCCCAGCTGATACAGTGGGCAGGGAGGTCAGTGCAAGAGTAAAATGGGGCACCTGGAGCTGCTCCTTATAAGGAGGCAGCGCAAGTGCCTCAATAGGCCCTTCAGAAGATGCCAAAAGAGACAGAGGGGAAGGATAGGCTTATCCTAGAGGGAGTCAATGCAGGAGGAATGAGAGTATTGAAGGTTTGGGAAGGGCAGATCACCTGACAAGGGAGAAATCAAAGTCACGATGTCAGAAGAGAAGATTCTAGGAGGGACAAAGAGAAAAGTGTATATAAAAAAGAAAAGTGGAAATAGAAGTGATGGGCTCTCTCCCACAAAGTAAAATTCTGAGTATTCAGATGGCAAGTTCTACAAGGGAGCATGAGGAGATTAATGTCTGGGCGGAGGTAGTATGCTGCTAATGACTGTGAGCTTTTCAATAAAAAAATCCCATTAATCTAAAATGACTGAAAATAATGTGAAACTGTTCATGGTTAGATAAAAAATTGCCTTTATATTGATATATTTTAAAAGTCCATCCCACCCCCTCAATCAAAAGCAATAGATCATTGCAGCCAACAGTACAGATGTGGGGTGTGTTGGTATGAATGAATTAAATTACAACACGTAGCCGCGATTTCAAAAAGGTGAAGAACACAATGCAATCTTGCAGCAATAAAAAGGTTACAATGGTTAACAGAACAAGACCCTGTGACATCAACTGGAGGTAGGGGAGAGGAGTGAGAAAAAAAGGCATTATAGAGAGAATTGCAGGTTTTGAAGCAGGCAGAGGCAGAAGGGAATAGAGTGTATAGTGCAGTGTCAGCTGTAGTTCAGTTGGTAGCATTCTCACCTCTGTATTACAAGGCTCTGTGTTCAAGTCCCAATGTAGGGACAAATCAAGACTGACACACCAGTGCACTACTGAGGGAGCACTGTACAATAGTGCCTATGGCACTATTTCAAAGATGAGCAGGGGAGTTATCCCCAGTGTCCCTTATCCCTTAAATCAACACCACAAGAAACAGGTTATCTGATCATTATTACATTGTTGTTTGTGGAAGTATGTCGAGTGCAAATTAGCTGCCATATTTCCTACATTACAGCACTTCAAGTGTTTCATTGGCTGTAAAGTGCTTTAAGACACCCAGTGGCCATGAAAAGCACTATATAAATGTAAATCTTTCTTTTCTATATAGGTCATGCAAACAAAAAATTGGTAGTGTGGGATAAATTCTTCCTTTGTCTCCCAGTGAATGAACCCAAGTCCAACCTCAAAAATGTTTCAATATTTGAAAGGATCAGATAACTCATCTATGCAATTGACAGGAAAAATATATAAGGCATCTTTTGATCGCTTTAATTTGTAGTGTTTTCTTTCAATTCTCTCTCTTATGCAATGAAATTATGAGGATTTGGATGACAAGTTTGGCAAGGGAGCATGAGACGATTACTGCCTGAGTGGAGGTAGTACACTCAATGATTGCTTTAAGCTGTTTTTTTTTTTAAAAAGATACTATAAATCTAAAATGTGTCTCAATAATGTGAAATTGTTAGTGGTCATGTTTTTAAAAAGTGTCTTTTAAATTGATCTATTTTTTTAAAAAATCCCACACCCTCACACAAAAGGAAAGAATTGGCAAGCAGTTGCCAATTGTTTGACAATGAAAGGTCTTGGCAACTATAAAAGGATTTTGTAGGGTCCTTTCATACAGCAATACATTCCCCTTGATTGGGTAGCAATAACACAATGATTTACAAGAGGTTCAATATAGCCTGAAACAAACACAATTCGAAGAATCAGCCAGCTTTGCTCTTTGGTAATAGGCTCTTCTAAAACATGGCTGAAAATTTTGGAAATCAATATACCGTGTCAAAAGAGTTATAGAAGACTCGTAACACATTTGCTAACCAAGCCACATGGTGCAATCTACACTTTGAGCTCCAATGTAAAAATTTGCAAGAGAATGCACTTAGACAAGCAGACAATTTATTACATTTGCTTGTCAGACACAAATGTAAATGCGCATACTCATGGGAGCCCTTGTATTTGTGTAGCCAAAATCAATCCTGATAAATAATGATTGACAACCTCTTTAATCTTGCTCACTTGCCCTCGGTGTTTAATTTTACTCCCTGGGGTAACTGTCTGAACCCATCTCATATAATTTTCAAAGACAACACATTGAAATTTATGGCACATTGGGACAGAAGAACAAGTCACACATTACGTGCACTGGTTCACATTTACTCTAAGGAAACAGATGAGAAACTGATGCAACTAGTTTCGGACAGTGCTAATTAATATTAGCTGAAGGCTAGCAAAATAAAAAATCACTATTTAGTAGATCATGGGATAAAGGCAAAAAAACCAACAAGTAAATGTGGGTCAGAGGTTTACTGCCCACTGGAGGAGCATGTTAACTGTAAGTGTTCTAAATCCAGCATGTCACAAGTGATAAATTATTATGTATCACTTCAGAATTATTCACTTGAAACAGTGATCTATTACAACATTCATATTAATGCTCAGTTCAGCTGCAATCACATAGAATAGTTCTGCCTTTAAGCCAAATTAAATGGGACATATATCTTTTTTATATAAAAAAGATTCACAGGCTACTGAGGACACACAAGTAGATTACCATGCAGCAAAGGATCATCATATACAGAATAACAAATTACTGAGAGGGAGCTTCAAGGTTGCAACATAATTGATGAGATCTGATTGCATTATAAAACTGCAACAGCACAAGTTATGTGGTTTATGAATGTCATCAAAACCTTGATATTGAATTAGTCTTTAACACTCTCTCTCCTCCTGTATTGCATTATTTAAAACATATGTAACTTGTCTTGGTGTAATTGGTTAAATGAAGTCACTTAATATGTTATTGTAGGAAACCCTTACTTTGCACAAGGACACTGAAATTGCCTCACTCTATAGCACCCTCAATGAGGGAACTTTCGTTTGAGTGTAGTCATGAGGTGGATGGATATCAGTTATGCTGGAAATATTTACGAAAGCATGGGTCCAAATCATTTCAACAAATAAGTGGACAATTTAAGCCGCCCCTTGAAATGTTTTTGCAAAACTAGTAACTCTGAGGTTGAAGTATGGCTGAGGTAGAAGAAAGCCATAGAACCTCTCATAAATTGAATATTTTTATCTAGCAAGAAATCAACGTTCATCATTTTATTGCCAAAGCTCGCATGACACTCAGTAAAATGGGAAAAAGTTGATTGTTTAACAACATAATTAAATATAACCTTTAACAGCTAGCCACACAAGGATAGGATTAGTTCAATTGAGATCCTTCACAGATTATATTGCAGTTCACAAAGAGTGGCTCAACTGAACCACATGCAAAAGAAAGACTTGGGCAGAATTTTCAGGCAGGTTGGCATTGAGATTCAGAAGAGTGTATCTACCTTCATATTCTATGGGACTGAGCTAAAATCTCCCCCTTTTAGGAAATTTTAATGAATTTTAGAGCCTAGGGAGATGGACTAACTATTGATAATGATCCTGAAATAGGTTTATTTGAATTCCTATTAGAACACCACTCAACTGGGGCAAATTCATTTGCTCAGTTTTAAGACTTTTTTTTTAAAAAAATGCTCCTAGCTGTTCTAGACTAGATTCATGTTTCTAATGCAAGAGTAGAGCCAAGAGGAAATTACTCTTAAATGTAACTGGCAGTTAGATATGAACAAGAGTGCTCAGACATTTACGTGAGCTAGAATGAGTGCTTGACTTTGTCATCCCGAGTAAACAGTAGTGCAAATTATACAATACAACGCAATGCTATCACTCTCCAATGTGAACTGCAGTATATTCACATTTCCTCCCCATACCCAAATTTAAATATCATATTTTCCAGTATATTGTGAACTTTCAATCAATACTTTAAAATTTTGAACACAGACTATTGAAATGGCCACTGCAAATCATGTGACCTTTGGCACGTCAAGCTCCAGACAGCCGAGTCTCAAGCAAGTGCCTAATTAAATACAACCATTCACAGCCATCCAGGGAATTCACACACCCCTTTGCTTAAGGATGGACCATCAACAAAAGAACTAGAGCATTCCAGCCAGCTGGACTTTGTTTCACCATGGACAAAAACATTGAAACTCAATGTGTGTTAGGTGAATATGAATGGATCCCATCGACCTTCCATTGTATTATTATGGTTCCTCATCCAAATTAGACTGGGTGAGTTTCAAGGTGTCAAACAACAATATTGGATGTGCAATCAACACATCACTATTTTGGAAAAAGGACATTTTAAAAAATTCATTCATGGGATGTAGGCTTCATTGGCTGGGCCAGTATTTCATGCCCATCCCTAGTTGCCTTTGAGAAGGTGGTGGTGAGCTGCCTTCTTGAACTGCTACAGTCCATGTAGTGTAGGTACACTGACAGTGCTGTTAGGAAGGGAGTTCCAGGATTTTGACCCAGCGACAGTGAAGGAACAACATTATACTTCCAAGTCACGATGGTGAGTGACTTGGAGGAGAACTTCCAGGTAGTGGTGTTCCCATCTCTCTGCTACCCTTGTCCTTCCAGATAGTAGAGGTGGTGGGTCTGCAAGGTGCTGTCAAAGGAGCCTTGGTGAATTCTTGCAGTGAATCATGTAGATAGTACACACTGCTGCTACTGTGCGTCAGTGGAGGGAGGGAATGTTTGTGGATGGGGTGCCAATCAAGTGGGCTGCTTTGTCCTGGCTGGTTTCAAGCTTCTTGAGCATTGTGGGAGCTGCACTCATCCAGGCAAGTGGGGAGTATTCCATCACATTCCATTACAAGACTTGTGCCTTGTAGATAGTGGGCAGGCTTTGGGGGGGTCAGGAGATGAGTTACTCATCGCACAATTCCTAGCCTCTGACCTGCTCTTGTAGCCACAGTATCTATATGGCTAGTCCAGTTCAGTTTCTGGTCAATGGTAACCTCAAAGATATTGATGATGGGGGATTCAGTGATGGTAATGCCATTGAATGTCAAGGGGCCATGATTGGATTCTCTCTTGTTGGAGATGGTCATTGCCTGACACTTGTTTGGCACGAATGTTACTTCCAACTTGTCTGCCCAAACCTGGATATTGTCCAGGTCTTCCTGTATTTGGGCATGGACTGTTCCAGTATCTGAGGAGTTGCAAATGATGCTAAACATTGCACAATCATCAGTGAACATCCACTTCTGACCTTATGATGGAGGGAAGGTCATTGATGAAGCAGCTGAAAATGGTTGGGAGGAGGACACTACCCTGAGCAACTCCTGCAGTGATGTCCTGGAGTTGAGATGATTGACCTCCAATAACCACAACCATCTTCCTTTGTGCTAGGTAGGAGTCCAACCAGCAGAGAATTCCCCCATCCCACCCCCCACCATGATTCCCATTGCCTCCAGTTTTGCTAGGGCTTCTTGATGCCACACACAGTCAAATACTGCCTTGATATCAAGGGCAATCACTCTCACCTCACCTCTGGAGTTCAGCTCTTTTGTCCATGTTTGAACCAAGGCTGTAATGAGGTCAGGAGCTGAGTAGCCCTGGTGGAACCCAAACTGGGGGTCAGTGAGCAGGTTATTGATAAGCAAGTGCCATTTAATAGCACTGTTGATGACCCCTTCCATTAGTTTACTGATGATGGAGAGTAGACTGACAGGACAGTAATTATCCTACTTTTCGTGTACAGGACATACCTGGGCAATTTTCCACATAGCCAGGTAGATGCCAGTGTTGTAGCTGCACTGGAACAGCTTGGCTCGGGGCGTGGCAACAAGTTCTGGAGCACAAGTCTTTGTGCTTTTGCTGGAATATTGTCAGGGCCTAGAGCATTTGCAGTATCCAGTGCCTTCAGCCATTTCCCCACCTATTTCTATTCTTATTTTAAAAATTTATTTCCATCCATTGTTTTATCTCCACCTTTTAGCCTATTTTGATCCCTTCCCCCCCACTAGGGCCACCTGTCACTCGCTCATCCTGCTTTCTACCCTTAATGTCACCATTAACACATCCTTTAGCTAATATCACTACTGTCAACTCCCCTTTGTCCTTTTACCTTTGATATCTTTGGCAATCTCTCCTTTGCCTCCGCCTATCACTGGCCCTCTATCCAGCTCTACCTGTCCCACTCCCCTTCAACCAGCTTATATTCCACCACATTTCTATTCCTCTTTGTTCTGATGAAGAGTCATTCACACTCGAAATGTTAACTCTGTCTTCCTCTCCGCAGATGCTGTCAAACCTGCTGAGTTTTTTCAGCAATTTTTGTTTTTGTTGCCTTCAGCAAATGGAGTGAATCAATTGGTTGAAGACTGGCATCTGTGATGCTGGGGACCTCTGGAGGAGGCCGAGATGAATCATCCACTCAGCGCTTCTGGCTGAAGATTGTAGCAAATGCTTCAGCATTATCTTTTGAACTGATGTGTTGGGCTCCTCCATCATTGAGGATGGTGATACTTGTGGAGCCTTCTCCTCCAGCGAGTTCTTTAATTGTCCACCACCATTCATGGCTGGATGTGACAGACTGCAGAGCTTAGATTTGATCCATTGGTTGTAGGATCGCTTAGCCCCGCCTATCACTTTCTTCTTATGCATGCAAGTAGTCCTGTGTTGTAACTTCATCAGGTTGACACCTCATTTTTAGATATGCCTGGTACTGCTCCTGGCATTCCCTCCTGCACTCTTCACTGAACCAGGGCTGATACGCTGGCTTGATTTTTTTTCTTATTCGTTCACAGGATGTGGGCATCACTGATAGGCCAGCATTAATTGCCCTTGTTCAGAGTTTTAAGAGTCAACCACATTGCTGAGGGTCTGGAGTCACATGTAGGGCAGACCAGGTAAGGACAGCAGATTTCCTTCTCTTAAAAGGACATTAGTGAACTGGATGGGTTTTTATGACAATTGACAATGGTTTCATGGCCATCATTAGACTTTTAATTCCATATTTTTTATTGAATTCAAATTCCTCTATCTGCCATGGCAGGATTCGAACCCGGGTCCGCAGGGCATTACCCTGGGTCTCTGGATTACAAGTCTAGAGCAACCCACATGTTGAGGAAGCTATTTTGTCATCTGCTTTTAAAATAACAGCAAGAAACTGTTCTGCAGACAGAGTTCCAGTCGGAAGCCATTGACAGAGGTGCAAGTCTTCTAAGCACTCAAGGTAATAAACTACAATACCTTGAAAGTGGGAGAAGGTCTTTCCCCCAACCTGTTCCAATTTCAAGTTCACCTAAGAACAAACCTCTTGGAGCAGCTTACTAAAAATCCTCTGCTTTACATGACCTTCACCAGCTAAAGCATCAACTCATCTGAAAAAGAAACACAGTGGAAGAGATGTGGAAGAGACCAAGACAATCATAAATTTTAATTGTGTCGTTCTACCTTCGTCTGTATCTAATCTTTGTTTCTGTGCTGGTGTATGCAAGACAAGTGAGTAAGATAGTGGTGTTTTAAACCTCCGGGGCAAGTGTGTATGATAATAAATAACTTTATTTTTTAAACTCACAAAAAGCTTGCTGCTGGGGTTATTTTAATTGAGCCAATCACTCTGAGGGTAAACAAGCACATTCCTTACGTACAAACATACTGATCACAGGCAGTAAGAAAACACACAAATTCTGTTCATCACAATACACTGCCATATTTATAGATGATATAACAGTAGCTGTGAACTATTCTGCATTTTAGTACAAGAGAACAGATTTCGCATTTTACAAGGCTTTTACAAACAAACCAACAAAACTGATGAATACATCCAAAACAACAGATGACTGGAGTGTATCATTAATATATTTTGGAAGCATTGGAGGATGCCATAAATTAGAAGGGTGAAGCTTGGCTTGTTTATGAATGGCACCCAAACCCAAAGAGCCAATAAATCTTTCAGCAGATGCACAGTTTTACACACCCATATACATGGGATGTTTGGCTTTCTTGCTCAGTCTTAGTTTGCTTAAGGACATGAAGAATCAACCATATAATGTGGACTGGAGTCAAACATATGCCAGACCATAAAGCAGGTGGCATGTCCTCAAAATCCTGAAGCTTGGTGATCCAGTTGGGTTTTTAAACGACAAATGAGCAGCTTCCTTGGGCCATTATTTTCTGACATTAGCCTGCAAGTTTATTGAATTCTGCTTCAATACATAGTATGCAAGTGGATTTAACAGCAAAAGCTACCTTACTCTATGTCCACATTCTCCCACCTCTTGCCAATAAATAACTGAAAAGTCGTGATTTGATATTAGTTGCAAGAGGTTTCTTTAAACCATTCCTTGGGTGACAAAGTAGTCACACTGTAGAAAGCAGAAAGCAGCAAGTTGGAATTTTTTTTTTGTTTATTGCTGGTTGCAGCTGTGGTCAATTGTGTTGTGACAGCAGTCCTGCTTCCTGAGGTTCATGACCGCTCTCGTTTGAAATCAGTATCCAAGACAACTTACAGGATGCTAAGCTAGGGTATTAAAAGCAATAGCGAGCAGGAATGAAATGCAGTGTGTTTTACCAGATTAGTATGTTTTATTTATGTCATATGGATTTACATATAAAAATTATATGTTGCACAAACGGCTCCTAATAAGGTTGAGTTTTGTGGGACTAACAATCCAAAAAAGACCAGACTGCATTCTCATAGACAGATAGCGGTTATGAATGCTAACAGCTGCGTCTGGTGAAACCTTGCCAGATTCAGTTTGAGGGAGTTGTTGTCCCTTATCATCTTTATCAGTGACAAGTATGGGTGTCTTGGAACTGTCCAAAACTATGTGGGTGATTTAAAAAAAAATTTCAGGGGTAAGGACCTTAGATGAGGAAAATGGATCAAAAGTAGACTTACATGACATGAGCAGAGGGGGTGGGGGGGCGGGGAGGCAGAAAGGTGATGGTGCAATCATCCTTTCTCTATAAAATATATTTTAAAATAGGTAACTTATGTTAGACATGTGGACAGCAGCAACATCAAGCATTTGTACGCTAGTCAAGCACTCAGGGATATTGAGGGGATGGCAGATCTGGATGTTAATAGTTCATAAACGGCCAAAGATTAAGTTTGAGAGGTGAATAAATAAAAGGGGTTAAAGGATATAGGAATAGAGTAGGCAAATGCAATCTGCATTATTTGCTTGTGTGGATTTTCAACACCATAATAGTTGAGCCAAATGGCCAGTTCCCATGTTCAACCTTATATGTCTATGTCTTTCTCCTCAACCGCTGCAAAACCAAATGGACATTCGGGATATAGTACCATAATATTCAACAATAGAGCAAGGCATTTCTGCACAATGCCTTAGCTAAAGCCTCATCTGGAATACTGTGTCCAGTTAGGATCCACTGATTTGAAATAAAGGCTCTCAATTACTGTGATAGGCTTAGAGAGCCAGAACCTTTTACTTTCAAAAACTGTAGACAGAGAAGATTTGATTAAGCTCTTTAATGCAACTGAAAGGGTTAGATTTGGTAACATTGCATATAAAAAGGTGGGTATTGGGATCAGGTGTATGTCAATCAACTGGAACTTATTTGGTCACTTTTGGGGGTGAGGAAGAAAGAGATTTCCCATCTTTTTCTAAATTGGCCAGTAGGCTTTTCCCCCCTGTTTGCCTCTTCCTGGAGAATGCAGGTTAGCGGATGCAGAATGGGCTGGAGTAGGGAAGAGGGCTGGAGTTGAGCAAAGAAGGTGTTCTTGGTATACTTTTATTATGACATGACAGTATTAGATGGGTTTAATGGACCAACTGGTCTTTGTCCAGCCTTCATTTTCATAAATATATAAATCTAATTAAACACCCCATTATATAAGGCCACAAAGAAGGAATTGACATTTGGTTGACTTATTGCATTGGTTGTACTGTTTCCAAACTCAATGTAGCAGAAAGAATCCTTAATTCCCAATTCTCACAAAAGTTTCAGATAGCCAAGATTATCTAGTTATCAATAATTATTTGCTGAATGAATATAATTAAATCTTTATACTGATTACAGGTCTAATACAAATTAAGCCTAAGGATTTTTTTAAAAATCTTCTTTGGCGAGTGATCTTGACATCTAAGAGCTGAAAACCTAATTGGCTTCTTCTTCAGAAAGTCCAGTCAATTTAGAACTGTAAGAACCTAAATACTTTCATGAGAATCCTGGGAGTTACAATAGGAATATCATCACTGTCAGCAGTAATCTATCCCTAATACTTAAGTGTTCTTGATCAGTGCAGTAAATAATGACCTTGCAAGCAACAGTGAAAGAAATTTTATTAAGGTCTAGTTTTAGGGAAGATCTGAGCTAGGAAGGCTCTGGTCACCCTCAACTAATTGATCATGCATACTCTTGAGTCCTTCTGAACAAACTTCCTTATTTACTCTCAGAGACCTAGAGCTGAAATCTGATCTTTTAGCATTCAGGAGCACAATCTATCTGCGAAACAGCCTCATTTACACTGCAGGGTTTATACTGTAAGGCAGTTTCACAAAGAGGAAAGAGAAAACGCTGCCGGTTGTGACAGTGATAAAATGTGGCCATTGCCAACCAGCATCCCAGCACATCCTATCCACTACCACAGTGCTTCTATTCTACTCCTCAGGATCAGATATTTGCTCTCACCACAGTACAGTTAATTTACAATGAAATGAAGGCATTGCAACTAAACGTAATAAACACATGATCAAATAACGAGAGAGGGGCTAAGACATGGCTTATTTTCAGAAAGAGGTCACTGTTAGAAGGTTAGAATAAACTAAGCTTGCTAAACTACATACACTCCATTAGCTCTGAATTGCCAAAGACAGTAACACCTCAATACTTCTAATCAGAAGTCCAGAGCATAAAACTACTGTTTATTTTCATATTAGATCTGGTAGGTGTTACCTCAGGATGTGTACACATGCATATATGCTTATTTATAAGTGTAAAAATTGTAGCTATATAATTTTATTTAGACAAATGTATATAGCAGAGGATCCTAATTTAAAGTTAAAAAATGTTTTGGTGGCAACACTAAGTTTCATTTAAATGGATTTCACATTACCTCTCGGATCCAGTCCTATATATATATATAAAAAACATAAAAGCATCTGAGAAACACTTGATTTCACAGTAATTAAACATATCTAAAGGCACTTTAGAATTCACTTTCCAAGGGTAAGGAAACAGAAATCGACATTTTTCGGTTCCACCTGCTCAAGAACAGAAGCTGTCTGCAAAAATAATCTCTGAACATGAAGCATGATCTACCGGTAAGCCCTTGCATTAGCGCATCAACCTTGCTGAAGTTGAAATCAAGGCACCTAGCGCAATCGGGTCGGTGTGTTGAAGCAAAATCACGATTCCTCTAACCTTTAACAGACTCGAGGACTTGGAATTTGTAACTCTCAAATAATGAACCGAACCATTTAGCACGGTAGCTGGAGAAGGCAGCAGTGCAGAAAGTAATGGCATAACATTCACGGGTTTGCTCTGCTCCTTTCTGCCAGCGATCGTGCAAAACCGTCATGCCCGTAAAACAACAACAGGAATACTTAACACTTAATCAGGTTCAGTGAGGGAAATCGTTCTGGCGCAGGAGTGACACCGAAACCAAAGTTTCCATCACAATAACAGACCCACTGGCACTTTTAGAACGACCGTTGCGATTTTGTTTTACGGCCATTAAGCAACCCTCCACGTCTTGCTTATTTACTTTTACTACACGTTGGATATACCAAGGGATCGGCAGGGAAAGCACATGATGTATTGCCAGCCTACAAATCGCTATGATTTGGGGTAGAACAGAACAGGGAATGACCGGATAAGCCGATTTACACGGTGGAGGGCGCACTTCCGAAGGTGGAATTGGACCACATGATGTCGACGATAGCAAAAACCATCTTTATTACAAGTGTTCGTGACTCGGGTGGTGTCGGCGCCTCGAAATAAAACGCACGTTAAACTACCGTCCATTGTTTTGTGAACTCTGGAAAGCGGAGAAGGAATGCGGTCTTCCGCTTTCACTTTGAGCCGCTTCAGCAAGTTGAGCTTTGCAGCATCGAGTGCTGCTTTTTCCTCAACATTTCTCATTAAGATTTCAGGAGCTTGCAGTCGACGTTGGGGGTGAGCCCTCCGCACAGAAAATCGCTCCTACGTGTAATAAACTTGCATTTAAACATTGTACCGTCACACGGCGATTTAACACCGAGCCGTACCAGTAACCCTGACAGAGCCGAACTCCAGCAAATAAATTCACACGCCAATTAACAATTCGTCATTGGTTCTATTATCTGATGTCAATTAAGCTTAATGAAACTGATGAAAAGGGATAAACACTGGGATTAGAAATGCTTCGGTGGCAATTCTTCAGAACTTGTTAACAGATTATTTGTCTCGCTGATTGTACACATGCGTTATAATAGCAATTTCTGTAGACTGCCAACACTTTAGAACACATTGTCGCGCTGCCCTGTTTTAAAGATCGCCGAATGAAATCCAATGAAGCACATTTACTCATACGGGCTGGCTGAACAGGGGGATATTCATGGTTCAGTTTCCAACAACTTATTTGCTACCGTTAACCCTTCCAATGCTGCCTGCGCAACGCGAGTACCGCTGGAGCTCATTAATTAACATTCCGTTGCCCCCGCGGACTTTGGACTAGGCTCTACCTGCGAAATCCGATACACATTGGCAGCACGCTAAGTAAAGGAAGGTATGGGGAGGTAATACCCTGCGTTTGTTTTCGCTGCCGTGCACGTGAATCTCATTGAATCGAGCAGCCCAGGGATCCGTTCCTATATCAACAGACTTTACACACTATATAATTTTTGCAGCCAGTCCTCCCCCCGCCCCCATACACACACACACACACCACCAAAGTCTTACCTTGACCGTAGACCTTGACCAGAAAAGCTAGGAGCAAATATATCGCGTTCATTTCCAGCCGACGGGGACGGAAAACGCTCTTATTCATTCCAGAGGTTGCCAGCTCACATGGAAAGGATATCTCTCTCTCTCTCTTTCTTTCTTCTCTCTCCCTCTCTCTCTGTCTTTTTTCTCATCCAACTAGTTTCGGAGCAAATTGAAACGGAACCTCCCACTCCCCCGAGCCGGACGGCGTATTTGATCCGGTGGAGCAGCTTGGAGCAGAAGTAAGCACTTGGCACAGCCCCACCGAGTCTGAGCGGTTTGTAGTTGTGTGTGTGAGTGAGTGAGTGAGTGAGTGCCGCTCTGGGAGCGGGTTGCCGCTACTCCCGGCTGCCGTCAGCACCACGAACAGCTCCAGCCGCTGGAGCCGACCACGTGTAACATGACGTTCTCTTGTCTCTCAAACTGACCCGCCAGACTGCGGGCTGTTCAAGTTGTATTACACACGCGGATCCGTCCTTCAGCCTCTCCTCTACTTCTCACCCCTCCCTCCCTCCCTCCCTCCACCCACCCCCCCCAGCGAAAAAAGGCGACGGAGGGATTCTTATCGCATCTCTCGCTAGAATGTTACACCGCCTGCATTTAACTTAATTTCTGGAAGCGTTGCTGCTCTAGACCCCGGGCTCTGGTTGCCCGGTTTATATATATATATATTTCCCCAAGTCCAGGTACAAGCAGCGACTCAACATTTGCATTGCATTTACAGCCCAGGAACAGGCCATTCGGCCCATCTAGTCTCAGCCAGTGTTTCTGCTCCTCCCTCACTCCATTCTCCCATCTAGTCCCTCCCTCACTCCATTCTCCCATCTAGTCCCTCCCTTTGTCCCTCCCTCACTCCATTCCAACACTACAGGGAAGCAAGATACTGCAGGTGCTGGAAATCTGAAATTTAAGGGGGAAAAAAAATGTTGGGAAAGCTCAGCAGGTCTGGCAGCATCTGTGGAGAGAAAAACAGAGTTAACGTTTCACGTCGATAACCTTTGACTTCGTTTCACATCTAACCATATGAGCATGTCCATCTATTCCTTTCCCCCTTGTTGTGTTTATAATGGCTCCTGTATTTTATTTCATATATTTATGTTCTGAGCACCATCCATTATGGTGCCATGTTCACACTGGAGATAAGCTTGGGCGCTGTTGCTTTGGCGCACTCGAACTATCTCTCATTGCTGTTTGCGCCTGGATTCCGTACAGGTTTGGGCCCGAGGTGACTGGTGTCTGTGCCACTGAACTCTATTTCCCGTGGATTGCGTGAGCAAAGCTAGAATTCAGTCGCCGAAAGAAAGAGTTAAACACAGGAGTGTGCAAGGCACAGTAACTCTGACATTAACCTCAAAGCTAAACACCTTTATGAGAAAAGATACCCACGTCTTCACTACCAAATCCCCACCGATGATAACTCCCCTCCCCCACCCCCCCCCCAAAAAAAAACCCGGCCTGGCACAGAGTTTAAGACTGTGAGTATGCTTCTCAAAATTGACCCCCGCCACCTACGTATCTCGGCAACCTCTGGCCTGGGAGTAAATGGTTTTATTTTGGCTCCTTAACTGTACTTCAGTATGTTGTCGTTACAATGCAACTGTGAAACGCTGTCCTCACAAAAAATGAATATGATTTTATCAGGAATTTGTTCCATAAGAACTAATGACTAATGACCAGCTCCCCACAGAGCCTATTTTAGATGCAGCACCTTATGTAAATAAACGACTGCAGTAAAAACATGCAGTTGAAAAGGTTTTAAAATAAAAGTGAAGTTAGCACAGCAACACGTTTGGTATGACGCTTTATAAATTAAAGTATTTAAACAGCTACTCAAAACCCGTACATTAAAATGAAAAAGAAACATGCTATCCAGAGTCGGAACACTTGGATATATTCTAACTATAAATAGAATGGCAGACAGATATTGTACAATTCCCCATTTGTACTGGTACATGAGACTAAAAGGTCATCAGAATCATTTTCTCCCGTTCATTCATTTTATTAATGTGACACTGTCCAGCATCCGATTGTATAATCCAGGAAATAAAAAAAAATTCCTTCTTTTATGTTATCTTTATTTAATCACAATTACTACATATGTGTGTGCATTGATGTGAACCCAGAGGCAGTGACTATATCATGAACCTTTTTATATATGCAGCACATCCAGCCACAAAGGAAATCATTTTAGAATTTAAAATTGGAAAAGGATACTTCAAGTTAATGCAATCTGGGTAGACACTGATAACTTTTAAAAAGAGATTCAAACTTCCACTTACTAGCTGAAAGAATGACATGGCAAGAACTCATGTTTTAAAACTTATACTGTAACAATTGACTAAAAGCCCTATTAACTAAACACTATTTTCTTTTTGTAGGCAACTTATACAGAGAGGAACATTTCCCTTTTAGACTTAACTAACATTGCACTCCCCACATAATTATGGTCCTTATTGCAAACAGTCCACCATTGCTCCCAACATCCAATGGGTTCCCATATCTCCACTTTGCCGAGTAGTAACTTTGAGTGACCATTTCCAGGTGCTTTCTTCAGTTTTTGGAAAATTCCTTAAATCCACCACCAACAGTAAAGCCTGTCCTGATGATTCGTCTTCCCCCTGGCCACAGCAAGACAAATCTCCGGGAACCTTTAGATGGCTGCAGGATGCACCTCTTGAGTTAGAGACTGTCTCCCTCCCACATCCAACTGTGGTACCTCGCAAAGCTAAGCAGCCTCTTCTCTCTGACCACCACGCAGAACCCCTACTCTCGTTGATAGTCCTTGATTTGTAGGGAAGCCTTTAAACTGATCTCAAATATGGCTTCCTCTGCCCTCTTCCCCATGGCAAGGTTAAACTCATTAGCTTTGTACCTAGGTAGAAATGCTAATGAACTATTCTTGACCTCAATTCCCATTCATTTTAGAAGTAAATGAACTATATACAGCACAACTATTTGCAACCTGGAACTTTTAACAACTTCATGGGACTTTGGGAGACTCAGAGTCTACACATTGCAAACCCAGAGCCTGTTGCCATTGTCTCCAAGCGTAAATACCTTGCACCTTTTTCTTAGTAAAATAATCTTAAGCCTTCCTTTGATCTCTAACAATCAAAACACCCAGGCTTACTGTCAGGCAGACTGCAGAACAGGTCACATGACCCCTTCATTTACCTTAAATTTAAACTACAGTCCCAAAATAAAGTAATCTTATAAACCTCATAATAGTAACAATAGTCTTTCTATTCAATACTCTGATTATGTTTGCTAATGTTACGTATCACTTTCACATTAATGTGAAGTGATTTTGGTGCATGGGCCCAAAAATGGCAGTAAAATTCTTGATCCCAGTCGAGTTAGGAAAGTGGTGCAGTAAGGCTGTTCATCTGAGTTTGGTATAATAGCACAAATAGAGTAACATGCAGTCTGAATCTGGACCCTTGCTATACCTATTTTGGATGTATTGTATGCCAAAAGTGAGCAATTCCCATTTCAACATTAACATTCTTCACTTTTAAGAGTCCAAAGTCCACACATAAGTATAAATTTAATCTACGATAGAGATAGCTTCTAGGAAAAGAAAACTGAAGTTTTTCCTGACCTCTACAGGCAATCAACAAAAAAACCCTACAGGATATCAGTCTAACATTAAAATCTGCATAATGTTGCTCTGACCTGTTGTACAGATCCCTGGAGTCGTATAATGTTCGGTAGAGTATTTGATCCTTTGTTCCTATACTGAATTCTGTTCCACAATCCCTTTCATAACCGGATATTCTGAAAGTATGTACAGCTCCTTCAGAGGTTGTCTTACACTTATTAATATTTTTCCACCCTTGGCAATAGCTATTTAATCTGCTTAGAGCTTTAAACAGGGCTCCCAAATAAGCAGTAACAAAATTTAATGTTGTTTTTAAAACGGACATAATCTTTAAAATCACAAAGAGAATAATCCTGTTTCACAGATGTGTTGTAATGTTTTTGTCTGGATATTGAGAAATCCTGACTGGAAACAAAGAGCTATACAAGTTTTAAGGTTTTAAAGAGAAGTGTGACACATTCATTTTCCAGGATAAAGAGGTAAGCAGCTGGAACCATTATTGAATACCTTTGTAAATTACTTCAACAGTTTGGAGTGAATTTCATTCAGTAGGCTTCTGTTCACGTTCATTCCCAGACGTTTAAGTGCCTCATAGTTTATATAATTGGTGTAGAATGAGAAGGAGTGGTCAGGTACAAGCAATTAGCAGCAGGAAATATAGTCCCGATCTTATTAATATCAATCCAGTAGCTGGAATAATGCAAACGTGTTTCAATATTCAACAGTACATAATTTAGGAGGAGTTTATTTATTTCACATTTGTCATCATATATTGATATGTTATGATAAAATTAACTCCATCCCTCTCCCCAGCTATATCTTAAATAGCCTCAAAATAACTTGTGTGATAAGTACTTGGTCATATTTTCAAGGAGATGACACAACAGAAGGTAACCTTATCAGGTATCGAGTTGACATTGATAATATATACCCCATTTAATTCTGAATGTAAACTATTGATCCACTTACTGAAACTCAGGCACATGATCTAGACTGATCTTTCACTGCAGTACTTGGACTGTCATTACTTGGAGTCTTTTCAATGAAGTGTCATACCAAAGCTTTGTTTGTCCACTCAGGTGAACACAAAAATAAAAATCCAGGGCACTGCTGAAAGAAGAGAAGGGGGTTTCTCTTCAACAACACCAGTAAAATATATAGATAAATTGTCTTGTCATCTATCTCATTGTTGGTTGTGGGACCTTGCTGTACTCATGAAATGGATGCTGCATTTCACTCCATGAGAATGTTTACACTTTGAAAGTACTTCGTCTCATTCAGCCCTTTGATTGGATGTGGAAGGTGCTATACGAATGAAAGTTTTATCTTTCTTCCTTGTTAAATAAGTATATCAGTTGAGTCCATTTTCATTAAATCCAATCTGTGCATCCATATATGTTTCCAGTTTCATCAATACCTTAACATTTTCAAATGACAATTTAGCTATAATTTTGGTCTATGGGAGTCACTATTCAATGTATCCTTGGAGGAAATTTAAAGTTCCCAGAGTGAGTGGGCTGGCTGCAGGCTGAAAGTGCTGAAATTGACAGAGTGCCAGAAAGCCAGCTCCAACCTGCCAATTTCAGCATTTAACTGCAACGCGTTAGGCTACATGCAAGAAACCCCTTTGGCAGAGGCACGTTGCCAATTTAAATATGTTACGAGTTCATTAGCAGCTCTTTTAATAGAGAATTTCAACTTTAACTGTGGATGCACAAATTTCATGGACTTCCCGGACTTGACAGTGAAAGCAAGGCAAGCAAACAGTGGCAATTGAGGGGGCTGAAGAAATGACAGGCAAAAATCCCCATAGGTACTGACGTTTCACACCCGTGCCCTTGCCTTGATGTATAAAAAGCTTTTGCTCACAGTGTGTGATCTGAGAGTTGGCTTTCAGTGCTTTCTTGGTAGGCCTGCTACTTTGGAGGTGACTTGCAACTACTTGGGAGGCTTATGCATTTGATTCCCACTTGCCGATCAGCAAGGGTACCGCATATGCTGTTTTAGTTTGGACCTCAGGTGAGGACCAAGATGACCAGCAGTAGCAGTAAAACCACCCAGTGCCAGGCATAGCACAGCAAGAGCTGCAGCTTTCTCCTTATAGCCCTTACAAGAGAGTTAATAATCAGATGTGCAACCCACAGGAGTCTCCACAACGTACGGTGTACAGGTAGAGGATCAACTTCCTGGACATATTTGAACACCAGTGTCTCAGGGTCTTGCATCAGATGGTGGCAAGGATACACAGCCTGCTGGAAGATTTGCTGCCAAGTGGACCTAGTGGTTGTACTTTACCGGTGGCTGTCAAAGTAACTACTACGCTTAACTTCATTGCCTCAGGCTCATTCAAGGGATCTGCAGGAGACATATGCAGGATTTTTCAGTCAACTGCCCACAAATGCATCAAACAGGTGGCAGATGCCATGTTTACCAGGGCAGGCGATTGTGGACATATTGACTCTGATGATGCCAGTCAGACTGAGTAGGTACTCAGGTTTGTGTCTCTGGCTGGATTTCCACAGCTGCAAGGCATCACCAACCGCACACATATGACAATCAAGGCACCTCTAGATCACCTTGGGATGTTTGTAAACAGTAAGGGCTTCCACTGCATCAAAGTGCATCTGCTCGACAACCACAAGGTGTGCACAAGATTCCCAGCGAGCTGCTATGATGAATTCATCCCGCGCCTGTCCACCCTCACTCAGTTCTTTGCACCTTGAAACAAACTTTCCTGCTGGGAGACAAGGGCTACTCACTTAAAATGTGGCTGGTGACACCCATGAGGAGCCCAAAGGCAACAATCAAAGCCATGCGTCATTGTGCAAGCAATCAACCTGCTGAAGATGTGCTTCAGGTACCTCGGCAGACTTGGAGGCACCCTTCAATGTGTAAGAGGGTCTTCAGAATGATTGCAGTGTTCTGTACTCAGCACAATACAGCACAACATTGAGGACCATCAGGAGATGCTCGAAGCAGAGTGCAGCACCCCTTCCAAGTTCCCCCTTTGTCTTTATTTAAGAACAGTAACAGATCTCACATAGTTTTACTCAAGGTAAGTGAGATTAAACCATTTTATGAGGACAGGATTGTTACATAATATAATGCACAATATGTTATTCTGCTAAGGTTACAATGTCTGAAGGCTAGTAAGTAAACATAGGCCAATAGACTTTGATTGTCATTTGATGAGGGAGAGCTGCAAATTGCCTTGTACTATTCAGTTTCAGGCTGTAGCTCACAAACAACCAGCATTTTAACATGAATATAAAAGCAAAATACTGCTGATGCTGGAAATCTGAAATACAGACAGAAAATGCTGGAAAAACACAGCAGGTCTGACAGCATCTGTGAAAAGAGAAACAGAGTTAACGTTTCGAGTCTGTATGATTCCTCTTCAGAGCATTTTAACTCTCTGCATCCTACAAAGGCCAGGGTTTCCCCCTCGTTGAGTGGGCTTGAGGGCCGCGTGGGTGTGAGCGGTCAGGGAGCCGACCGCCGCCCGCGATCGGGGCCGGACTACCGATTTCACGCTGGCGGGCCAATTAAGACCCATCCCGCGTGCTTCAGCGTTCAGTGCTGCCTGTGTGTGGGGTGGGGTGGGAGGAGGAAGGTGAGCACGAACTTGTGCACATGTGTGCAGGCACGCGCTGGAAAAGCTCCCCGAAGCACAGGGCTGCCTCAGGGAGATGAACAATTTTAAAAATAAAAATAAAGAATTTTTTAGGTGTTAAAAAAACATGTCCCCTCAGGTGACTCTGTTACATCAGCAGGGACGTGTTAGAAACGAGGATGAAATTTTTTTTTAATCGTGGATGTTTTAATGACCTCATCCCACCCGCGGATGAGGCTTCGCAAAAAGTGCAAAGGCCGCTTGGCCTTTTCGCCTGCCCGTCGACTGGAAGGTTGGAGGGGCAGCGAAAAATTTAAACCAGTTACATTGTTAATGGCCTTGATAGGCCTTTTAACTGTGTGTGATATTTCGGTCGGCGTCTGTGGGAATTGGCAGCGCGCCCGCAACCAAAGTATCGCATGAGTGCGCGATGACATCAGGACACTCGCCCGATATCATCGTGCGTCATTTTACGTTCAAGTAGGTCGGATGTGTACCCACCTGCTCAGCGAAAAATCCTGTCCAAAGTGTAATTTGTATCTGGAATGTGACGTGTGGATGATGATGTCTACACATCAAGTGGATGATGATGCCTACACACACTAGAGTGCCAGCACTAATATTAGAATTGAGAAACAGATGGATAGAAAGCAAATTGTGAGCACCTTCCACATGGCACACACAGTAAGTACCTTTCACTAGTGATAATGCAATACATTTTTCTACAAAGAGTGGAGACTAGAAATTCAGATCCAGCTAAAGTAATTTGTAGCAAGCGTGTCCAAACATTTTCTTGTCATTAGCCATTTACATGCTTGGTATGGAGCCACAGAGAATACACATAAAGTTTACATGGTATTAATTTGTAATAATCTGATTTATAAACAATTCGCCAATGTGGAACACATTTTACAAGCTTCCAGCCCTATAACATCGTAACATGATAAACCAGCAATAAAAACTGTGTGCAAAAGGGTTGATTTGTCAGGGCTCAGGAGCCACTTATATGGGCATCCATTCTTTATCCAATTCAATTAGGTAACCTTCCTGTCCTGTGTGCCTATTCAGGCACTTGCTACAGATTGTAGCTATTATTTTAGTTGGATTTTTAAGTTGTTAGCACTCTCCAGTCCAAGTCAGATGATTGTATGTTCAAACACTCCAGGACCCAAATTGCCATTAGTCAGGAAGTTGATTCTGAAGCACTTTGGGTAGCTCTAAGGATGTGTTATGGAACTTTGTGAATATGGTTTTTTTTTTTAAACTGTCATATAAACCATTGTACTGCTTTAACAAAAGAGTTCTGAAAAAAATGGCTGTCAAACTCAGTCAAAAATGCAGGTGATTTATTTTATGGAACATTTACTGTGGTGGTATACTCATTATCTTAACAAGAAGAGAACTCTTTTAATCCTGGTAGCAGTGAGAGCCAGTGTTGTAATATGGGTTCAGTTGTTGTGACACATTAATGGGAAGGTCTTGTGTGTTTAAACATGAACACTTCATTGGTGACCTTTAACTATTTACAGATCCCAGGTTACTGTTATGCATGGTGCTGTTGCCATGTATGTAGGCTGCTTCTAGAGTGTTCTCCCTAGACTTTTCTCTCAGATTCTATTACCATGTAGGTGGGGAACTTCAATGTCCATCACCAAGAGTCACTCGGTAGCACCACTACTGACCGAGCTGGCCGAGTCCTAAATGACATAGCTGCTAGACTGGGTCTGCGGCAGGTGGTGAGGGAACCAACAAGAGGGAAGAACATACTTGACCTTATCCTCACCAACCTGCCAGCCACAGATGCCTCTGTCCATGACAGTATTGGTAGGAGTGACCACCACACAGTCATTGTGGAGACGAAGCCCTGTCTTCACATTGAGGATACCCTCCATCGTGATGTGTGGTACTACCACCGTGCTAAATGGGATAGATTTTGAACAGATCTAGCAACTCAAGATTGGGCATCCATTGAGACGCTGTGGGCCATCAGCAGCAGCAGGATTGTACTCGAACACAATCTGTAACCTCATGGCCCTGCATATCACCCACTCCACCATTACCACCAAGCCTGGGGATCGGCTCTGGTTCAATGAAGAATGCAGGAGGGCATGCCAGGAGCAGCACCAGGCACACCTAAAAATGAGGTGTCAACCTGATGAAGCTATAAAACAGGACTACTTGCGTGCCAAACAGCATAAGCAGCAAGTGATGGACAGAGCTAAGTGATCCCACAACCAAAGGATTAGATCTAAGCTCTGCAGTCCTGCCACATCCAGTCGTGAATGGTGGTGGACAATTAAACAGCTCACTGGAGGAGGAGGCTCCACAAATATCCCCATCCTCAATGATGGGGGAGCCCAGCACATCAGTGCAAAAGATAAGGCTGAAGCATTCGCAACAATCTTCAGCCAGAAGTGCCGAGTGGATGATCCATCTCGGCCTCCTCCGGAGGTCCCCAGCATCACAGGTGCCAGTTTTCAGCCAATTCAAATCACTCCACATGATATCAAGAAACGGCTGAAGGCACTGGATACTGCAAAGGCTATGGGCCTTGATAACATTCCAGCAATAGTACTGAAGACTTGTGCTCCAGGACTTGCCATGCCCCTAGCCAAGCTGTTCCAGTACAGCTACAACACTGGCATCTACCTGGTTATTTGGAAAATTACCCAGGTATGTCCTGTACACAAAAAGCAGGACAAGTCCAACCCATCCAATTACAGCCCCATCAGTTTACTCTCGATGACCAGTAAAGTAATGAAGGAGATCATCAACAGTGCTATCAAGCAGCACTTGCTTAGCAATGACCTGCTCACTGATGTCCAGTTTGGGTTCCACCAGATCCACTCAGCTCCTGACCTCATTACAGCCTTGGTTCAAACATGGACCAAAAAGCTGAACTCCTGAGGTGAGGTAAGAGTGACTGCCCTTGACATCAAGGCAGCATTTGACCGAGTGTGGCATCAAGGAGCCCTGGGAAAACTATTGTCTATGGGAATCAGGAGGAAAACTCTCCGATGGCTGGAGTCATACCTAGCACAAAGGAAGATGGTTGTGGTTGTTGGAGGTCAGTCATCTCATCTCCAGGACATCAGTGCAGGAGTTCCACAGGGCAGTGTCCTTGACCCAACCATCTTCAGCTCCTTCACCAATGACCTTCCTTCCATCATAAGGTCAGAAGTGGGATGTTCACTGATGATTGCACAATGTTCAGCACCATTCGCGACTCATCAGATACTGAAGAAGTCCATGTCCAAATGCAGCAAGACCTGGACAATATTCAGGCTTTGGCTGACAAGTGGCAAGTAACATTCATGCCACACAAGTGTCAGGCAATGACCATCTCCAATAAGAGGGAATCCAACCATCGCCTCTTGATGTTTAATGGCATTACCATCACTGATACCCCCACTATCAACATCCTGGGGGTTACCATTGACCAAAAACTGAACTGGACTAGCCATATAAATACTATGGCTACAGGAGCAGGTCAGAGGCTAGGAATCGTTCGACGAGTAACTCACCTCCTGACTCCCCAAAGCCCGCCCACCATCTACAAGGCACAAGTCAGGATTGTGATGGAATACTCCCCACTTGCCTGGATGATTGCAGCTCCTACAACACTGAAGAAGCTGGACACCATTCAGGACAAAGCAATCCACTTGATTGGCACCACATCCACAAACATTCACTCCCTCCACCACTGACGCACAGTAGCAGCAGTGTGTATTATCTACAAGATGCACTGCAGGAATTCACCAAGGCTCCTTCGACAGCACCTTCCAAACCCACAACCGCCACCACCTAGAAGGCAGCAGGTGGATGGAGGAAGTTCCCCTCCAAGTCACTCACCATCCTGACTTGGAAATATATTGCCATTCCTTGACTGTCGCTGGATCAAAATCCTGGAACTCCCTTCCTAACAGCACTGTAGGTGTAACTACACCACATAGACTGCAGCGGTTCAAGAAGGCAGCTCACCACCACCTTCTCAAGAGCAACTAGGGATGGGCAATAAATGCTGGCCCAGCCCGCGAAGCCCGTGTCCCGTGAATGAATTTTTTACAAACCCATGTGACTCACCGTACATCATACGGTGCTATTCTCCAGTCCCACGTTAACCCTTGCTCTGCCAAGCACCCTTACATCATAATGGCGTGTGGGCACATACAACATCCAGATTCATTAATCTTGTGAAAACAATATGAATGCTTAATGAATTAAAGTTATCACATCCCTGAATTCTTTTCTATTTTCCTTTCAGTAAAAGATAGCCACAATTGCAGCATTGTGCTGAGACAGCTGCTTTATGGGGACTGTATAGAAATTAAATAAAATGCAGAACACTGCAAAGGGAAACTACCTTTTAAATAATCCTTAAGGGGTGAGGTGTGAAGTAGCTGATGAGTGCCAGCATCTGATGGAACTCTGTAATAATGCTTAGTGCCTCATGTGAGTGCCATTAGACTTCAAATGCCTTTTTAACACAGGCATTGATAATGAGAGGTGGAACAGGGCTGGGAAAGAAGGGAAATTAGTCACTGGACAAAGTCCTGCATATTTGCCATAAAGTGGGGATTGAGGAAAGTTTCAGTGGCCATTTTTTGAGTGGGGGTTTAATGGGAAACTTCCCCGCCCCATATCTCTCCATTGCCTGCCTCATGATCGCCTGTTTGGAGCAGATAAGTGATAAGGAACCAGTGATAGAAGGAAAGAGGAATGAGTGATAAGGCCTGTCAAATCCCCATCTCTAATAATAAAATAATCCACCAGTGTTCCTCCCAAATACTGCCCTAAAAGTATGGAATCAAAACCATTGCCTTCAGCTCAAGCCACAAAATCCATAACCATGGCAACAATTTCACCCCCTTCCCCAGCCCCCCACCCCATCTCCCCCCACCTCCGTGACCACTGCTTCAGGCTGAGCTGAACTCTTTGCAGCCTCAGCATTCTTTTGACCCTGAGCCAAGCTATGATGCCCTTATGTCCCCATGGCAACAACCATCTCTGTAACATCGCTTGCCTTTGTCCCTACCTCAGTCCATTTGCTACCGAAATCCTCATTCATGCTTTTCTCACCTCCAGGCTTGACTGTTTCAATGCCCTCCTGATCAGCTTCCTTTGCTTCACCCATGGTGAAATTAAGCTCATCAAAGCTTTGTCGCTCATAACCTATCCTGCGCCAAGTCTCACTGACCCATCACTCATGTCCTTGCTGACCCACTCTGTTTCCTGGTCCCCTAACCGCCTCCAATTTAAAATTCTTATCGCCTTGTCCGAATCACTTAATCACCTCGCTCCTTCACCATCTCCATAACCCCCTAGCTGGAATTTTCCAGCCTCACCGCGGTGAGTTCCTCCATGTCAGAGCTGGTAAGTCATTGAAATCTCCATGCACATTGGAGGGACTGGAAGATCCCATCAGCGTGAGGGGCTGGAAAATTCTGGCCTCTGTTCCTACGACTTTGACCTTTTGCATTCTGCCTTTGGCACTACCGTAGGTCTTTCAGCTCTGGAATTCCCTTCATAAACTGCTCCACCTTTTTACCCACTTCCTCTCCTTTAGGACCCATCTTAAAACCCAATTCTCTGACCAAGCTTTTGTTCACTCTTCCTAATGTGTCCCTCCTTGGCCTGGATTTAATTTTGGTCCCATTATGCTTGTGTGAAGAGCGTTGTGCCATTTCCCCACATTCAAAGTGCTTGATAAATGCAAGTTGTTGTCGTTGTGGCTTTGGTTCTTTTGTGTTTAGTTAAATTTATTTACATAAAAGGAAAGCATTTTGGGGACCTTTCATATTTGCCCCTTTCTGTACCAAATAAAGATGACTGCGTATGCGAAGCCAGTACAGAATAAACAATCTGCCAGGTTCTATCTGAATCACATGGATTTAATGCAAACAGAAAGTGCTGCCAATACTCAGCAGGTCAGGCAGCATCTGTGGAGGGAAAAAACAGAGTTAACGTTTCAGATTGTTGCCTTTTTATCAGAACATGGATTTAATGTCTGATTTTTGTAACTACTTAAACTAAAACCACTCTGTGCCTGCCTCTCTTCCATGTCTATGTCCATGCCTGGGTGAGGAAACGCTTGAGGTCTTGTGTGACTGGTGGACATTAGAGGACTGGAGTGCGTCATTGTCTCTGAAATATCACCTCCATTTGATTCGCTAAGTTTTCTTTAAACTTTTTGGGTATTTGTAATAGTATATTAGTGAAGCCCCTTTCAAAACGAGCACTTAGTTAAAAAAAAAACACACACCGGGCAGGGCTTTTTTCCCAAAGTCAAGTGTCAAATGTGTGGGAACAGTCACATGGCAATCAATTTCCCCGAATTGGCCAATTAGTGGCCAGAGGGTGTGCTCACCATCCTAGGGTGGGCACACGAAGCTGGGGGGCCCATAGGAAGCCCTTCAGCATGGAGAAAGCAGCAGGTGGCCCTTACAGATAGGAGAGGGAAGGAAAGGGAGCTTCAATGTGGTGGAGGCGTCCTTTCTACAACCTTTTAAACTTCAAAATAAAAAGTGCCTTCAGAAGCCATGGTGGAAGGGGAGCCTCCCCACAGGACAGCCTGTAACTGCAGCTGAAGCCAAGCCAGGATTAACCTTTGATTCCCTTTTAGATCAAAAATCTGCTTAACTCAGTCCCGAATATATTCAGTGACCTAGTTTCCACTGATCTCTGGTGAAGAGAATCCCAAAGACTAATGACTCTCTGAAAGGTGAAATTCCTCCCCATCGCCATTCTTAAATGCAAGGCCCCTTATCTTGAAACTGTAGCCCCTAGTTCTATATTCTCCCAGGAGAGGAAACATTCTCACAGTATCTACCCTGTCAAGCCGCCTCAGAATCTTATATCTTTCAATAAGAGCACCCCTCATTCTTCTAAACTCCAGCGGGTACAGGCTCAACCTGCTCAATCTTTCCTCATAAGACAACACCTTCATCCCAGGAATCAGCCTAGTAAACCTTCTCTGAACTGTTTCCAGTGCAAGCACATCAGCCCTTAAGTAAGGAGATCAAAACAGTACACAATACTCTAGGTGCAGTCTCACCAATGCTCCATACAATTGTAGCAAGGCTTCACTACTTTTATATTCCATTCCCCTTGCAATAAAGGCCGACATCCCATTTGCCTTCCTAATTAGTTGCTGTACCGCATGCTAATTTTTTGTGATTCATGTACAAGGACACCCAGATCCCTCTGCGCCACAGCAATCTGCAGTTTCTCTCCTTTTAAATAATATTCTGCTTTTCCACTCTTGCCACCAAAGTGAACCTCACATTTTCCCACATTATACTCCATCTGCCAAATTTTTGCCCACTCAATTATCGACTATCTACATCCCACTGCAAACTGTTTTTATCCTCCTCACAACTTGCTTCCCAGCTTTTCTTTGTATCACCTGCAAATATGGCTACAATACAGTCGGCCCCTTCATCCAAGTCTTTAATATCTAAAATAGTTGAGGCCACCACACTGATCCCTGTGATACTCCACTTATTACAGTTTACTGACCTGAAAATGATCCACTTATCCCAACTGCGTTTCCTGTTAGTTAGACAGTCCTCTATCCATGCTAATATCACCCCCAGCACAATGAGCTCTTAACTTGTGCAGTAACCTTTTATGTGATACCTTATTGAGTGCCTTTTAGAAATCCAAATACACGACATCTACTGATTCCCTTTTATCCACCCTGCTTATTACATCCTCAAAGAACTCTAATAAATTTGTCAAACATGATTTTTTCTGTCACAAAACCATGTTGACTGTCTGATTGTTTTATGATTTTCTAAATCCTTAATAATGGATTCTAGCATGTTTCCAATGACAGACGTTAGATCAACTGGCCTACAGTTTCCAGATTTTGGACTTCCTCCTTTCTTGAATGGAGCTGTTACGTTTGCTATTTTCTAATCCGCTGGGACCTTTCCACAATCTGGGGAATTTTGGAAGATTACAACCAATGCTTGCACTATCTCTGCAGCCACTTCTTTTAAGACCGAAGTGTTCAGGCCATCAGGTCCAGGGCACTTGTCAACCTTCAGTCGCATTAGTTTTCTGGGCTGCTCTCTGGTGTCTCCAGTGGTCCAGAGCCGAACTGGAAAATTCCAGTCAGCCTCTGACAACAGTCAGTTGCCTGACAGTTGAGCCAATTAAACTGACTCAATTTGTTACCTGAAATGAAAACAGAAAATGCCTGATAAATTCAACAGGTCTGGCAGCATTTGTGGAGAGAGAAACAGAGTTAACGTTTCAAATCCAATATGACTCTTCTTCAAATTGGTTACCTGCTGCTTACCAGGTGGGTGATCCGCTGCTGCCCATCCTGCCTCTGGGAAAATGGCCCGGGATGGTGCCAGGAAACTGACAAACCTGCTGGTAGTGCGAATTTTTGCCCCCACGCACCTTTTTGCTTACTCCCACTGGGGTGTAAAAATCTTCCTTACTAATTCTGAATGGACACTGCTCAGATGAGAGGGATTGCTGTTAAGGATCCCAAGTGAGATAATCTTGGAAACCTCAAGCTCAGTGTGTCAAGGTGTGTGTTTCAATGAAGGGTTGAACTGGTAATGTCACACGTACGGATGGATGGGAACGTGTGAATGCTTTGTGTCTGCCAATCTACTGGATTGGAAGAGATAACTCTTAAGACAAATGTTAGCAAAGTAGGGAAAGACCCTACATTATGGCCCAGATTTTCATCATGACATACCAAAAATCCCACAAAAGGCTAGAAACTCTAGATACCTCCCCAAACATTTTTGCGGGAGGGGAGCTGTGCTGGTCTTCACACACAGGGCAGAATTTTATGAGTAGGCAAGCGGGGATCGGGCCTGCTCACCGGTGTGTAAATTGATACGAGGTGTAGATGGGGGGAGCTCCCAACATCATCCCGCCCCATTTAAATTTTCAGGAAGGCGGGAACACAGCAAAATCAGCTGTGCACCCGCCGACCTGTCAATGGCCAATTGAGACCGTTGACAGAGTCATTAAACTAATTAGTGGACCTGCCCATCCAACCTGGTGGGCAGGTCAGGAGCCCCACGGGAACTAGAAAAAGCAGGAAACTTCATCCACCGGCGGGATGAGGTTTCATGTAGGCTTTAAAAAATTTAAATGAATGTTTTGTGAAAATTATGGACATATTCCAACTCATGTGACATTGTCACATGAGGGGACATGTAAGGGAAATTTTATTTTTCTATTTTTGTCTTTTTCACATTTAGAGCCGATCTCCCTGAGGCTGCACTTAGCCTCAGGGAGATGAGCACGCTCTTTCGTGCGCATGCGTGAAAGAGCGCACTCTCGATTTTGGGATCCCCCCCCCACTCAGCCTGCACAGGGAGTGCATAGCGCTTCTGTGCGGACGTCACGCTGGGTGGGCCTTAATTGGCCCGCCCACGTAAAATGGCGGCACGCCTCTGATTGCCCATCAACCCCCACCTCAACGGGGGGAAAATTCAGCCCGTAAGCAGTTCATGGAGGCAGCTGGCCATTGAAATCACCAGCTGGCTTCACTGAAGTGGGATTTCAGTTAACCAGGAGTGTGAAACATGGAGTTGGCAGATTAGCCCAGGTAAGAGGAGGTCTGAACTTGGTGGATTTGTTTGGATAGCCAGGGTACCCCTTTGGAAAGGTAAGCTATCCCCCTTTGGATCTGGTCCTGGAACACCTTTGGGAGCGGTAAGGCACCCTTTAGGATTGTTAAAAGGAAACCTGATTGTGTGTAAAAAAGTGCATAAACTCATTGAAAATGTCAAGCTTTCAAGGAACTGTCAAAAAAGTCAAGGAATTGTGGAAGGATACGAGGTGAGCTGGCATGGAGGGTGAAGGGCAATATGTGATAGGTGGTGGTCATGGGTTGGCAGAGGGGCTATAAAGGGCCAAGGAGATGTGTGGGGGGAAAGGGGCTATGAGAGGCCATGTGGGGTGGGTAGAGGGGCATGGGTTGGCATGAAGGGCCAAGGGGATGGATGGGGCATGAGGTGGCATAGGGTTGGCATGGATAGGGCATGGGGACTCTCAGGAGGGAGGTGAGGGTTGAAGGCTGGAGGGTTGTTTTAGTTTTATTCTCTTTTAGACAGCATGGTTTTGTGAAAGGAAAATCATGTTTAACCAATTTATTGGAGTTTTTTGAAAGAGTCACATGTGCAATGGATAAAGGGGAGCCTGTAAGACATACTGTACTTGGATTTCCAGAAGGCATTTGATAAGGTGCCACATCAAAGATTATTACAGAAAATAAAAGTGCATGGTGTAGTGGGTAACATATTGGCATGGATAGAAGATTGGCTGGCTGACAGAAAGCAGAGAGTATGCATAACAGGGTCTTTTTCCAATTGGCAGGATGTGACGAGTGAAGTCCCACAGGGTCTGTACTGTGGGTTCAACTTTTTACAATTTACATCAATGACATAGATGAGGGGAGTGAAGACATGGTAGCTAAACTTGCAGATGACACAAAGATAGGTAGGAAAGTATGTTGTGAAGAGGACATGAGAAGATTGCAGATGGACATAGATAGGTTGAGTGAGTGGGAAAAGATGTGGCAAATGGAGTTTAATGTGGGAAAATGTGAAGTTGTTCATTTTGGCAGGAAGAACAAAAAAGTAGAGTATTACTTAAATGGAGAAAGGCTGCATAATTCTGAGGTGCAGAGGGATCTAGATGTTCCAGTACATGAGTCACAAAAAGTTAGTATGCAGGTACAGCAAGTAATTAAGAAGGCTAATGGAATGCTATCCTTTATTACGAGAGGGATTGAACATAAAAGTAAGGATGTTATGCTTCAGTTATACAGGACATTGGTTAAACTGCACCTCAAATACTGTGTGCAGTTTTGGTGTCCTTATTTAAGGAAGGATGTAAATGCATTGGAGGTGGTTCAAAGGAGGTTTACTAGATTGATACCTGGAATGAGTGGGTTATCTGATGAGGAAAGGTTGGACAGACTGGGTTTGTTTCACTGGAGTTTAGAAGAGTGAGGGGTGACCTGATTGAAGTATACAAGATCCCGAACGGCCTTGACAAGGTGGATGTTGAAAGGATGTTTGCTCTTTTGGGTGAGTCCAGAAGTAGGGGACGCTGTTTTAAAATTAGGGTCGCCCTTTTAGGACAGAGATGTGGAGAAATTTTTTCCTCTCAGAGGGCTGTGCGACTTTGGAATTTTCTGCCTCAGAAGGTGGTGGAGGTTGGGGGGGGTGGGGGTGGGGGGGGGGTGGGGGGTGGCGGGGGACGGTTTGGGGGGGAGCGGGTGGGGGAGTGTCATTGAATATTTTTAAGGCAGAGGTAGATAGATTCTTGTTAGGCAAGGGAATCGAAGGTTATCGGGGTTAGATGGGAATTTGGAAATCGAAACACAGCAAGAGCAGCCATGATCTTATTGAATAGCGGAGCAGGCTCGAGGGGCCAAATGGTCTACTCCTGCTCCTATTTCTTACGTGTTCATGTTCTTTTTTCAATTTAAGTCAACACAGTGCAGGAGCACAGAGGCAGGCCTTCTCCCCACCTCTGTACCTGGCAGACTCCGCAATCAGTCTGGCAGCGGTGGGCCTGACTTCAAATCCAACCCACAACCTCCTCCACCCCCCCCACCCCGCTCCACCACCTCCAGAACGAAAATCTGATTTGTGGGCAGTGATTTTTAAAGGTTGGGTTTGCAGAGATGGAAATCCTCCCATCACTGCGCACTCGACCCAGGGGCAAAAATCTGGGCCTATGCCCGTTGAGTGCAACACTTGGGCCGCAAACTGGGTGATGCCATATCAGCAGCAAAGTTTAGAACATCCGCGGCTAAAAATTAGAATGTTATTCCTTATGGCATTTATCCATGTGCCATTGGACAGATTAACACAATTACACAGTGCAGCATTTTCCCCGCCGTTGGCCGGGGGGTGGGGGCGGGGGTTGGGGGGGTGGGCGTGAACCCGATCGGTGCCCCCAATCAGGGACACGCCGCCATTTTATGGGGGCGGGCCAATTAAGGCCCGCCCAGCGTGACGCTCGCCCGGAAGCGCTGAGCGCTCCCTGTGCGGGTGTTGTGGGGAGGGGGGGGGGGAGGTGGTGGGATTCCCTGAGTGGTTCCTCGCGCCCTTTTGCTCATGCGGGCGAGTTTAAGGTTTTAAAATTTAAATGAAGGGAAACAAAAATTTTTAAAACATGACCCTTCGTGTAACAGCGTCACATCAGCTGGGACATGTCGATGAATTTTTAAAATCATTTTTACTGGATTTTAAAACACTTCATGAACCCTCATCCCCGCCCGAGGACGAAGTTTCATGAAAAATGCGAAGGCCGCTTGGGATCTTCGCCTGCAACCCCCCCCCCCCTCCACCCCCAACCGCCAACCTTAAGGTTGGACGGGCAGCTCATTAAATTGAGTTAATGACTATTTTAATGGCCTTAATAGGCCTTTGACAGTTTGGCGGGCGCTCAGCCAAGTCCGATGCGCGTCCGCCGAACTGACAATCTAAATGATGCGCGTTGACATTGGGATGCACGCCCACCATCACCATGCGTCATTTTACACGTCAGCAAGTGAGCCCCGCTCCCCCCCCACACCCCCCCTCCCCCCACCCACCCCCTGCTCACCGACATGAAAATGCCGCCCATGGTTATACTTTGATTTCTGAACTCATAATTTCAAGACAACATCAGAGCTTCAACTTTTCAGTTCTGCTTTGTGGCACGGAGAGAAATCGTTCTCAAGACCTTGTTTATCGAGCTGCTTACGAAACCAGTAAAATAAAGGAAGGTTCATAGAGCAAAAGTTCTTCAAGGCAGGCATTCCTTGAAGAGAAGAGAAGGTTCATGCTCATTTCTTTCACTGGGAAAAGAACATTTGTGTCACAGTCAGAAATTCAGTCACTTCTAAATAGGGTAAATTATAGCGCAAGATTAACAAGACAGATAATATGCAATAGTAAAGCACGTTTAATCATAAAAGTGTTATATTATGGAATTTTTTTTCGTATAGAAATAAGAATCAGGGCAATGGCCTTTAAACTGTGTGTAGCAATTGAGTGAAGGCTGCCCTCATTTTGACTTCCATGAATGTCATTTGGTAATTATGAATTATGGTATCTTTACATACAGTGCAGTGCAACATCAGTTTAATCGTTGTGAAATCTGTTTGTTAAAGCACTCATAACTGCACAGCAAAATGTCAGGTCCTAACAAATGTAAAGATGAGTGAATGTATGACAAAACCCAAAGTGAGCATGGATGTTGTGAGGTTAATTAATGTTGTGTTTCAATCAGAATTAATAATTTTGCAGCTCAAATAAACCTCTCTTATTCATTGGGCAGTCTTTAATGAGTCTCGAGATTGCTGAGGAAGTAAAAGTCATTCTAGTTTACTTGTGGAGAGATATGCACTGTTGTCTACATAATTATGTTATAGCTAATAAAACACTGGTTTAAGATGTATATTTAATTGTGTTACATTATCATGGTAAACAAAAGCATTGCCTTAATTTTAGATGGATCCTGGAATACTATCAGAGGGCAATATCATCTTGTAAAACTGTCTTGTAATACCAACTGTCCTACAGCATAAAATTGCAGGTAGCAGCCAGTTGAGGGCTGTGCAGCCTGTTAAAAATCATTGTCATTGCTCTTTGTCGAACAACTTTAAGGATGCAATTCAAATTGCATCTTGAAAATTTCTGAAACATAATGGACAGGTCAATGAAGGCCATCTGATGATGTACTCTCAGTGTGAATCAGACAGCTGCAAGATTTAAAAAAAAGCTTGGAAATTATTGTGAACAACTCTGATGTCTCATGTCTAATGGGCTTGAATCAAACGCAATGTGTGTTCTACCAAAAATAATTAGATTTTATTATGCTGATATGGTAATGGATAACTGTTAATGTGAATAATATTGATGCTTTCCTAATATGGGAAAATTATATATGTCATGAAAATGAAGGAAAAACACCGAATTGCGTTTGTAAATATTGGACTTTAAAAATAAGACCTGAGTTTTTTAAAATGCACACAAGCCACTGGCTGGAGTGTTACAGGGTGACAAGGAAGTATTCAATGAACGGCCTGACACTAGGAAGTTCTGAGGAACAAAGGGGCCTTGGCGAGTGTGTCCATAGATCTCTGAAGGCGGAGGGGCATGTTAGTGGGGTGGTGAAAAAGGCATATGGGAAGCTTGCCTTTATCAATCAAGGCATAGATTACAAAAGTAGGGAGGTCATGTTGGAGTTGTATGGAACCTTGGTGAGGCCACAGCTGGAGTACTGTGTGCAGTTCTGGTCGCCACATTATAGGAAGGATGTGAAATACCTGGAAAAACTCAGCAGGTCTGGCAGCATCGGCGGAGAAGAGCACAGTTGACGTTTCGAGTCCTCATGAGTTTTTCCAGGTATGTCTGTTTCTGTTTTTGTTTTGGATTTCCAGCATCCGCATTTTTTTGCAGGAAGGATGTTTTTTGCACTGGAGGGGGTGCAGAGAAGATTCACCAGGATGTCGCCTGGGATGAAACATTTAAGTTATGAAGAGAGGTTGGATAGACTTGGGTTGTTTTCATTGGAGCAGAGAAGACTGAGGGACGACTTGATTGAGATGTACAAGATTATGAGGGGCATGGACAGGGTGGATAGGGAACAGCTGTTCCCCTTAGTTGAAGGGTCAGTCACAAGGGGACATAAGTTCAAGGTGAGGGGCAGGAGGTTTAGGGGGGATGTGAGGTAAAACCTTTTTACCCAGAGGGTGGTGATGGTCTGGAATGCACTGCCTGGGAGGGTGGTGGAGGCGGGTTGCCTCACATCCCTTAAAAAGTTCCTGGATGAGCACTTGGCACGTCATAACATTCAAGGCTATGGGCCAAGTGCTGGTAAATGGGGTTAGGTAGGTAGGTCAGGTGTTTCTCACATGTCGGTGCAGACTCGATGGGCTGAAGGGCCTCTTCTGCACTCTGTGATTCTGTGACTCCCTAAGAGGTAATGGAACCCCACCCTGTTGCCAGACAAGGTACTTCTAAAGACATCCCGAAACTAATTGCTCCTTCCGGTAGAAACAGTGGAATATGATGGGAGATGAACATCATCTCACCAAGAAATCCTGTGAGCAACGCCCAGACAGATTTGTGAATTCGATTCCCACCTGGAATATACAAAGAAGGGGTTCAAAGTGAGCTGAAAAGCTGCCCTGGTGTCTGCCTGTTGGTGGGTGTTCCAAAAGGAAGCAAGTACTGGAAGTTTGATTCAGAAGTAACAGCCACACATGGTACCCCTGCAGATTGCCATTTTGCAAGTATCCCGATCTCTCTCCCTCTCTGCCGAATTGAACACTACTGGATGCTCGAAACTGATTACTCACCTACCAGAGTCAACTCTACTGAAATCTCGAATCACAATGGTCGCAACAGTCAATCACCTACTCACCACGAGTCAAGGACTATTCCATATACATATATATATTCACTTCAAGCTAAATTCTTACTTTTAACCTGTATGACCGTACATGCGTGTGTTTTATCCTTTCTTGCTTTTAGTAGTTAATAAACTTACCCTTACCTTTAACTCAAGAAATTCTGATCAAATTGGCTCCAGAACAATTGGCTCTGGGAGAAAGGTATCCGTGAAAGGGATCCTTTTCAGATTATATCTTGTCGCGGCCAGAGCGGGGGCGGTTGGGGGGGGGTTTCCTGAAGAGAGACAGGGAGCCAGTTCATCCCTCCTCACCCGGGTCATAACAATTTGGAGGTGTCCCAGCCAGGTGGTGACAAATTGAGGGGTCTCGCCTGGATCAACAACTTGGGGGAGCCTCACCTCACAAATCCCAGACTAACTTTGTTTTTAACATTGTTCTTCTCATTCCTGAATATGGCTTAACAAATCAATCCACCAAAAATGTTGGAAAACCTGTATTTACTGCACATCTATGAAGAATTACAAGTATCTCATCATTTTTTCTTCACTTATTATACCTTTGTTTTTACTTCCTTTCTGTCCTGGCTGTGTCCTGCACCATAGATCTTCGTCCTTCATCCTCGTTTCTCAATGAAAAAGACCATTGGGATTTAAATCTAGGTTCCAACAATGGCAGTATTCCCTGTTTGATTTGTGCTGGGTCAACCTGAATGGTGCATCACGGTCAAATGGGTGGCAGTGTTCGGGGTGATAGCAAAACAGGGTCTGTGACTGCATTCAACAAATTGTTTATCCCACTAAGTTACATTTCCCTTGGCACTGTATTGACAATCGTTAACAAATTGCATCAGCATTTCCTTCTAAAGAGAGGCCTATCATCCTGTGAGCCTAGCTGGCTTGTAAATTTAACTGGAAGACATCTACTCAATACATTGTTTCCTCACAAAGCTGTGCACATTGCCTTAACATCAGTTTAAACCTTTAACGCAAAATCTTTCTGCAGCAGTACCATCTTTTCTTCAGACAAGAAATCCTATTCTGATTCTTTTTTTAAGTGAATTGGATGCAATTCATTGACTTTGAACTCAGTAAGAGGTTATTCTGATTTTTCTTCTTATTTTGGTTATTTGTCTTCCTGAAATTTGGGACCACTTTTAAAAAAGCTAAACCACTGATTTTAGTACTTAGTGAAGGCCAGTGAATGTACATTATTAAAATTTTATTGCTCTAACTATGCTCCACATGGTAAAATTAAAGAGGTAGTATCATGTGTTTTGTTGAATGGATTATAACTTCTGGCAGGAAAAGGAACAAGGCAGTGTTAACGAGGCTCACAGGCAGCTTTTTGCTTTCAAATGTGCTGAGTTCAGATGAGAGACAAAACACAGCCTGAAATTTCACACGCTTCTCTGCTTTAATTAATCTTGGACGGTCCTAGATCAAGTGAAGCACAGAAATTCATGACTTATTTTAATTTAAGTTGATGCATTTTTTTTAAGTGAAAAATGATCAGCGCCTAGGCATGGCTGCCATTGCTGTCTCTGCCACATTTTCCTCATTACCTCTTGTCCAACTTACAGTCAGAAATTCATGCATCCAAAATTGTAAACAATTTGATAAAAATGTAATGCACCCAACTGTTGTTTGCAGTAATGTTTTTTGAGCTTTCACTGGATAAAAAGCTGTTGCAAATCTGCATATGAGAGTAAAACTTTATTTTACTATTGCCATTAAGAGTGTTTTGTAAGCATTTATCTTTCAAAGCATCTAAATTATTGCGGCATTCCATGCATTAGTCATGGGAGATGGTAATGATGCTGTAAATCATATTTAAAAGCTAACTTTGTGTTCTGAATACTTACATTTACCATTGTCAAAATATATCAAAGCACAATTATAAGTATGCTTATGCCTAAAGTTGTATCGTGATGTGTGGTTTATAACTCTATTTACACTACTAATTATGCATCAACAATGTAGAAAAAAGGATTAAAATTGAACTAAATTGTTTGAAGCATTTAGCAACCCTTGCATGAAATGTCAGCAATTGCAATTGGGGTTAGGATATTTAAAAAGTAAAAAACATCCTGTCCACATAATTTTTTTTTCAAAATATGTAATCACCTACAGGATCAAAGTTCAACAGTTGCAAGTGTCGCTATAATTCATTCAACATCTGACCTCTGGTGGGAAAGAGAAGCATTAGGTTTCCAGGCACTCGTTAAATTTTAGATTTGTGACATAGGGCCACTACATTTATAGGACAAAAAATTGATTGGAAAATAAATCACACCACACATGGACAACTTAAACAACTCGTTTAGCAAAAAGCTTGGCACTGCACAGTGTCATTACTATCTCTGCATTTAGTATTATTCTGAAGCCAACTTCTGTGGCCAAAATCCAATAAATTTTTGTATATTTTGCATGACTACAGAAGATGGAAATATTTGTAATTTCTTAGGGAGATCGATTTTTGACAGAATAAATCAATGTTGAGGTAACTAATCCTACAGGACCTTCCAACACCTTTCGAAACCCCTACGTCAAAAGGTACAACAAACCTAAGGAACACAGCCCCCATTTGAAATTCCTCAATTACCTAATTTCATTACACAGAGAGAGTTAAATCGATAAGTAGAACATATCAAAAAGAGACTTGACAAGTAATAAAAGAGCAGGCTTAATTAAAATGAATAAGCAATCTTAAAAATAAACAAGACCTGACACAAATTATCGTTCATGGGCTGAGGTACAGTTTAGTTTGGTTTGCAGCGAAATAACATCAGGCATTTTGGATCCATTTTACACAGCAAATCAGATTAGTGCATTTCCACACTGATCTGTCAACATGGTTTCTATTTTGTAAGACAATCCCTCTGGGCCTGTGTGCTTTGATTGTCTTAATACATTGCCTGCTTTAGAACTGCAATAATCACATTTGAAAATGCTTAGGATACAACACGGACATTTGGCTTACATCTATTCTTTGATAGATATATTCCGGTTTAATTTCTACAGTTATCATTCTTATGTCGTAGCGAATCATAATCCCAATGTTCCTAATTTGGCATAACAACACTTTAAATCATGGTGTCACATTCCTTGCCTTATCAGCTCTTGGTATTGGCTCACACTCATCCTTACAGACCTGGGGAGTTGAAAGACAAGAAGCCAGTATGAAAAAGAAATGTTGATTTCATTAATGGAGCTCTCTTGTTCCTCTAGGGCTTAAAGAGTCAATTTGGAGTATTTTCACAGTCATTAATTTAATCATCTACACGAACAAGAAAGAAAGGCTTGCATTTTTAAGAACATCTATTAGATAAGGAAACTGCTGAGTTATCGATGGGCGGGAGCTTATTATGGATTAATGAAGGCCAACAGTCTGAAACAACTTTATCACGAAAGTAAGTATTTTGTTTCATTCCTTAACTTTAACTGAACTTTTTTTTAGCCTGAGGTACCATCGCAGCAATAGTGAAGCAGAAAGGAAATAATAAGCGAGGCACTGATGCCAAAACTCTCACCACATTTTGGCACACTTTTATAACACATGACCACCCCCTCAACAGCCTGGGACCACCCCCTCAACAGCCAGGGCCCACCCCCCTCAACAGCCTGGGCCCACCCACCTCAACAGCCAGGGCCCACCACCCTCAACAGCCTGGGCCCACCCACCTCAACAGCCTGGGCCCACCCACCTCAACAGCCAGGGCCCACCCACCTCAACAGCCAGGGCCCACCACCCTCAACAGCCAGGGCCCACCACCCTCAACAGCCAGGGCCCACCACCCTCAACAGCCAGGGCCCACCACCCTCAACAGCCAGGGCCCACCACCCTCAACAGCCAGGGCCCACCACCCTCAACAGCCAGGGCCCACCACCCTCAACAGCCAGGGCCCACCACCCTCAACAGCCTGGGACCACCCACCTCAACAGCCAGGGCCCACCACCCTCAACAGCCAGGGCCCACCACCCTCAACAGCCAGGGCCCACCACCCTCAACAGCCAGGGCCCACCACCCTCAACAGCCAGGGCCCACCACCCTCAACAGCCTGGGACCACCCACCTCAACAGCCTGGGACCACCCACCTCAACAGCCTGGGCCCACCCACCTCAACAGCCAGGGCCCACCCACCTCAACAGCCTGGGCCCACCCACCTCAACAGCCAGGGCCCACCCACCTCAACAGCCAGGGCCCACCACCCTCAACAGCCAGGGCCCACCACCCTCAACAGCCTGGGCCCACCACCCTCAACAGCCAGGGCCCACCACCCTCAACAGCCTGGGACCACCCACCTCAACAGCCTGGGACCACCCACCTCAACAGCCTGGGCCCACCCACCTCAACAGCCAGGGCCCACCCACCTCAACAGCCTGGGCCCACCCACCTCAACAGCCAGGGCCCACCCACCTCAACAGCCAGGGCCCACCACCCTCAACAGCCAGGGCCCACCACCCTCAACAGCCTGGGCCCACCACCCTCAACAGCCAGGGCCCACCACCCTCAACAGCCTGGGACCACCCACCTCAACAGCCTGGGACCACCCACCTCAACAGCCTGGGCCCACCCACCTCAACAGCCAGGGCCCACCCACCTCAACAACCTGGGCCCACCCACCTCAACAGCCTGGGCCCACCCACCTCAACAGCCAGGGCCCACTCACCTCAACATTCTGGGTCCACCCCCCTCAACAGCCTGGGCCCACAACCCTCAACAGCCTGGGCCCACCCACCTCAACAGCCTGGGCCCACCCACCTCAACAGCCTGGGCCCACCCACCTCAACAGCCTGGGCCCACCCACCTCAACAGCCTGGGCCCACCACCCTCAACAGCCAGGGCCCACCCACCTCAACAGCCAGGGCCCACCACCCTCAACAGCCTGGGCCCACCACCCTCAACAGCCTGGGCCCACCCACCTCAACAGCGTGGGCCCAGCCCCCTCGACAACCTGGGACCACCCCCTCGAAAGCCTGGGACCACACCCTCAGTTGCCTCCTTTCCCTGCCTCACAACAAGGAAACCCCTTCTGTCTGACACCGTAACACCTGTCAGACATAGGCAAGCAGGCGCCATTGATCCAGCCAACAGGAGAGCCTGTGGAACCCATTTGTAGGCACGGTGGGAGCAAGAACCTGGGTGGCCCTGTGGTTCAATGCCAATTCCCTGTATGTCCTCCTTCAGGCTGCTCAGACAAGGCAGGAGGTTCTCTCCCTCAGGGACCGAAGGAAGAGACCTCCCCACTGAATTAAGCAAGCCTGAATGGAGGTCGTATAGGATGACGCCACCCTGGGGTCGTCTGGAGATCCTGGATCCACAGCCACAAGCAGATCAATGACCATCTCCGCTCTAACAAGGTGAGTGACAAACATCAGGCTCCGTTGGGCTGTTAGCAGATGGGTAAACGCGGTGGTGCAGATGCGAGGATGGACATCCCACCACATGGAACGAATGGCTATCGTTCTGTCAGGAGATGCAAGCCTGGCATTGCTGACTGGCACAGTTTTGCTTCAGAGTGGCCCCCCAATGCCACACGGGTATGCCAATGTCCACAGAAGCTGCAGCAACCAAGCAAAGCGATTAGGCCTGTGCTTGCTCTAACCTGACCTCTGACAACATTCTCCTGTGTCTCCACAGGAGAAGAGGGCCCAGAATACATGGCAGAGGGCACGAACCAGCGGCTGTTCGCAATCCTGATCCCTATGGAGGAGGAGGCCTGAGAGCTGGTGGGATACCAAGGTGGCCGATCCATTGCAGACAGTGAGGCTGGAGTATAATCTGATGAGGGTGAGTTGCTTTGCCATCCCCTAATGTTTCCCCCAGCAAGAGAGGGAATGCAATATTGGGCTAGGTGGCATCGGGTTGACGTTGGATGGGATTTCACTGGGGCGCACAGCGAGCTGAGTAGGAGCTCTGCTTGCCATTTGGAAACAAGCAAATAATGGTCATTTAACATTGTTGAGGGGACAATTGACAATGATCTTACATGCCCCTTAGAATTTTCCCAGCAGTGCAAAGCCACACAGGGAGCTGGACCCCGGCAGCATTGAAAGGGCAGCAACGGGCAGGCAGCTGTTGGGGTCTGTGACACTCGGCAGACAGTCACTGAGGTGTTTTGATTTAATAGCACAGGAGGAGAAGGGCAACGTTTTGTCTTGGTTTGAGGCCCCCCTGCCCCCATGAGCAGTCACTCCAGGCATGGGGCTTATTGGAAAGGGGCCTAATCGTGGGGAAAGACTGAGTGGCCTTTCCGCAGCAACAGGAAGAGTGAAGCATTACATCAGCATGAAGGACAGTTGTGCCTTCCAAGTAGCAGAGATGTTTGAGCTGCAGCAGGATCTGTGGGCCCTTGTCTGGTAGCATGGGCTGATCATCCTGTTTTCTCACACAGGTCACTCGCAGGAGCAGAGAGGCACACTATCCCTTTGGGACACCTTCGAGGAGGAGGTAGGGACCACAGAGCATGCGGCATCATATCTTTGACCCCACCCTCACCCCACCCCTGCACTCATCCTCCGTGAGCTCAGATGCTGTCACCTTAGTGGGTGGGTGCTCAGGCATGGTTTTGGGGTCACAACCGATTCATGACTACACTCACACCTGAGCAGCTGTTGGAGGCTGTGACAGTCGAAACAATTGACGTTCAGGGGACTGTGGGAGGCCAGGCCCATACTGAGCCCCAGACTGATGACGTGCCCCTGCAATTGTCCTTGCGGCAGAGTTTAGCTTGGGCTGCATGAATATCTGGTGGAACATGGCCTCCTCCATCGAGAGACTGGTGACTCTCATGGAGAGCCAGCTCCAGCAGGTCCAGCCAGTGAAGATGCATGCAGACCTGCATGCCATCACCTTGTTCCTGAACTCAAGAGGGCAGTGCCAAGGCGAGAGGGGGGACAAGGCACCTGGAGTCTCTGCCAGGCCCTTTTCAAGTCTGTAAGGAGGTACGCATGTGCCTTACAAAGGGGGAGCAGATGTTGACCTCTGCATCTGGAGGTCTCCTCTCAGTGTGACCTTAGACCATAAGACATAGGAGCAGAAATTAGGCCATTCGGCCCATCTAGTCTGCTCCGCCATTCAGTCATGACTGATAGGTTTCTCAACCCCATTCTCCTGCCTTCTCCCCGTAACCTTTGATCCCCTTACCAATCAAGAACCTATGTATCTCGGTGGTCAACACGTTGACACCAGTACCTCAGGCAGCCGCGATGACAAAGATGGCTCCTGCACCTGTGCTGGGGGACACCAGGCCTCAGGCAGCTAGAGGATGGCCATGGGGCAGCAAGGTGAGCATCCTGCCCCTACCGCAACTGGCAGTGCAGGGGGAATACCATGTAGGTGCACCTGTAAGAAAGTTAATACATTTCTCCAGATGCACGGGCATCACAGGCGCTTGTCAAAATAAAGATTATCCACCCGTATGCAACTGTTAGTGTAATAAATGTAAAACCTCCCTTATTACCGTATCAAGGCAGTGTTGATGGCTATTGGCAGTGCAAGAGTGAGATGTGTCAACCCAGGTCTGGCATGGGTTGATCTTGATGTGGGTGCTCCTCATTTGCAGGAACAACAGCTGCTGGTGAATGAGGAGGCCTGGGCTTCCAGCAGAGGTGAAAGGCCTCTGTGTGCCTGTGGTGTGTATCTTTATTTGTCTGGATGGTTGAGGTGGTAAGGGTCAGGAGAAACGAGTGAGGATAAGCGTTATCGTGGCCTCTCTTGCACTGAAATCCTGGTGCCCTCTGGGAGGCCCCCCCCCATGTCTGTCAGGATGGCACGGTCTCCTTTCGGCTTCTTCATCCTCCTCCTTGTTGGATGATGCCTTGCACTCTGCAGTATTTTCAGCAGCCAGGACCTCTGCCCTCTGCAGTGCAGGTTGAGTAAAGTGTAGCAGACCACCGCTATCCAGGAGACCCTCGGTGGGGCACATTGAGGAGCATCATCTGATCAATCCAGGCACCTGAATGTCATTTTGAGGTGACCAGTGATCTGCTCGATGGTCGCTCTGGCCATAGCGTGACTCGCATTAAAGCGTTCCTCCACCTCAGTTCCAGGGTTCCTCACTGGTGTGAGCAGCCATCTCTTCAGTGGATAAACCTTGTTGGCAAATATCCATCCTTGCAGGTGTGTAGTGATGGGGGGGGGGAGGTGGGGGATGTGGTGGTAAAAAAGGCTGTGGCACCATGGATTGCTGAAGAATTTAAGCATTGTGATTACTCCCAGGGTAAGGAGCACACAGCTACAGGATCTAGTGATGGTGGTCGCAGAAGGCGTGAAATATGGGCCCCTGGAATGTGCCGGAAGCGTAGAAATTCAGGGTCACAGTGTCTTGAAGAGCTCCTGGCATCGGATGCCAACCTACGCAATCAGAGCTCACCTCCTCTGCCATCAAGGCACACACATCGGTTACAGCCTCTTGAAACAGGTACAATCTTCAATTGCACAGCCAGCCTGACATCCAGAGGTGGCTCATCCATTGTTTGTAGACCCTGGCCACTCTTCTCCGAGGCAGTCTTTGTACCCGGTCCCTTCTGCGGTCTTCCCAACATGAAAATGCCCCTGCAGGTGGCCAGCAGGAAGCTGATGCCCATTTCCACCTGCCCGCCCCTCCCTCCCTCTCAGGTTCTCGTCCCTGGAAGAAATGCACAATCCCCATGTCACCTGGGAAATGATGCTTTAAGGGGGTCACTCTTCCTGTTGCTGCGGAAAGGCCACTCAGTCTTTCCCCACGATTAGGCCCCTTTCCAATAAGCCCCATGCCTGGAGTGACTGCTCATGGGGGCAGGGGGGCCTCAAACCAAGACAAAAGGTTGCCCTTCTCCTCCTGTGCTATTAAATCAAAACACCTCAGTGACTGTCTGCCGAGTGTCACAGACCCCAACAGCTGCCTGCCCGTTGCTGGCCTTTCAATGCTGCCAGGGTCCAGCTCCCTGTGTGGCTTTGCACTGCTGGGAAAATTCTAAGGGGCATGTAAGATCGTTGTCAATTGTCCCCTCAGCAATGTTAAATGGCCATTAATTGCTTGTTTCCAAATGGCAAGCAGAGCTCCTACTCAGCTCGCTGTGCGCCCCAGTGAAATCCCATCCAATGTCAACCCGATGCCATCTAGCCCAATATTGCATTCCACCCCAGCACCATAACTGTCCCATTTGAAGAGGTAAAATCCTAGCCTCGGAGTTCAAAGGTCAGCACAGGAGATGTGAGCATCACTCACAAGGCCAGCATTCGTTGCCCACCCCTAAGCATTTGTTTTTGGTGGTGGTGGGTGGCTTCCTTGAGCTGCTGCAGTTCTTCAGGTGTAGGTACACCCACCGTACTGTTTGGAAGGGAGTTCCAGGATTTTGATCCAGCGACAGTGAAGGAACGTTGATATAGTTCCAGCTGTGTGACTTGGAGAGGAACCTGCAGGTGATGGTGTTCCCATGTATCTGCTGCCCTTGTCCTTCTAGGTGGGTGAGGTCGCAGATTTGGAAGCTGCTGTCAAAGAAGCATTGGTGAGTTCCTGCAGTGACTCTTATAGATGGTACACACTGCTGCCACAATGCATCAGTGTGGAGGGGGTGAATGTTTAAGGTGGCAGATGGGGTCCCAATCAAGTGGGCTGCCTTGTCCTGGATGGTATCGAGCTTCTTGAGTGTTGTGGGAGCTGCACTCATCCAGACAAATGGAGAGTGTTCCATCACATTCCTGACTTGTGCCTTGTAGATGGTAGACAGGCTTTGAGGAGAGGGGAAGTGAGTTACTCGCTGCAGGGTTCCTAACCTTTGACCTGCTCTTGTAGCCGCATGGCTGGTCCAGTTAATTTTCTGGTCAATGGTAACCCCCGGGATGTTGGTAGTGTGGGATTTAATGATAGTAACGCCATTGAATGTCAGGGGGCAATGGGTAGATTATCTCCTGTTGGAGATGGTCATTTCCTGGCACTTGTCTGGTGCAAATGTTACTTACCATTTATCAGCCCGAACCTGAACGTTGTCCAGACCTTGCTGCAAATGGCCACAGACTGCTTCAGTATCTGAGGAATCACAAATTGTACTGAACACTGTTCAATCATTAGCAAACATCCATATTTCAGCCTTTATGATGGAAGGAAGGTCATTGATGAAGCAGCTAAAGGTGGTTGGGCCTCGGACACGAGCCTGAGGACCTCCTGCAGTGATGTCCTGGGGCTTAGATAATTGGCCCCCAACAACCACAGCCATTTTCCTTTGTGCTAATATGACTCCGATCTATGGGCAGTTTTCCCCTCATTCCCATTGACCAATTTTGCTAGGGCTTGGGGATTTAAACAGATGATTGCAGTGTTCAATTCCATTCATGGCTCCTCAGATAGTAAAACAGTCTGTGCCCCCATACAGCAGGATCTGAACAATATTCAGGCATAAACTAATAAGCGGTAAGCAATATTCGTACCACACAATTGGCAAGAAATGATCATCTCTAACAAGGGAGTGTCTAACCCCCTCCCTTTAACATTCAATAACATTACCATTGTTGATTTCCCCCACCAACAACATACTGGAGGTTGCCATTGACCAAAATCAGGAAGACAGTGCCATAGTAGTAATGTCACTGGACGAGTAATCCAGAGGCCCAGGCTGATGCTCTGGGGACATGGGTTCAAATCCCACCAGGTTAGGTGGTGGAAGTTAAATTCCATTAATTAATACATCTGGAATATAAGGCTAGTCTCAGTAATGGTGACCATGAAACAATCATCAACTGTCATAAAAACCCATCTGGCTCACTATTAGCCTTTTGGGGAAAAATAGTCTGCCGACTCTACCTGGTCTGGCCTACATGTGAATCCAGACCCACAGCAATGTGGTGGACTCCCAGCTGCCCTCTGAAATGGTCTAGCAAACCACTCATTTCAAGGGAGATTAAGGATGTGCAACAGATGCTGGCATTGCCAGTGATGCCCACGTCCCTTGAAAGAATTAAAAAAGAAACTTAATTTGACTAGCCATATAATTATGTCAGATGCTGGGTATTCTGCAACATGTGACGATCAGAAAATGAAGGGAGAGGTAGGGAGGACCTTTTCAGTCAGAGGGTTGTTAGGACATGGAATCCCAAAGCAGCGGGGAAAACAGGATTTAGAACAGCTTTTGAAAGGAAACAGGACGAATATTTGACAAAAGCATTTTAAAGGCTGCGGGACAAGAGCAGTGAAGGGGTTAGTTGAAGAGCTGTTTTAGAGTCTGCACAGGCACAAGGGCTGAATGGCCTCTTTTTGTGCTGTAAAATTCTGTGATAATCTATTAAACTTGACTTGGATAGAAAATGCTGCTCCTGGGTCAAAATCCTGGAACTCCCTTCCCAGCAGCACCGTGGGTGTACCTTCACCCCGTACAGACTGCAGCAGCTTAAGAAGACAGCTCAACACCACCTTCTCAAGGGCAATTAGGGATGGGCCCAGCCAGCCACACCCACATCCCATGAATGAATAAAATAAAGCCCTCAAACTGAAATCTTAATGAAGGATTTATATTGTTTCAAACAAATGTGTTAAGGCTTCCAATAAATAGAGGACAAAAGATATTCACATAAACACATCAGTTCATTTGTTATTGAAATCATAATGTGCAATTTCAGCCCACAAATGTCTAGTGGCGTGATTAAAACCATAATTTAAAGTCTAGGTTCTGCTGATGACCATGCACTGTCATAGTTAATGAGCTCATTAGAACCTCTTCATTAAATTTCTTTCCTGGTAACTCACCTCCAGCTATCTATTATTCTACCTCTAAATGTTACTGCCCTTTGAGACCCAGCAGAGAATGTAAGCAGGTCACTTTTCTAAATATGTTTTACAGAGGCAATCCTTGTTAACTTGTCTTGGTGTATGGTTTAATCAAGTTTCATCTCAGACAATAAAATAACTCTTTGTATCAGGAAAATTATATATTTGAGGAAAAAAAAAGCAAAACCGTAAAATCAATCAGTGACTTTATTGGATTAGATCAGTGGCTAGACAACCATAAAGAGTCATTGAAACAGTTTAAAACTGCCAGATATTATATTCCCCTTATCTCCTCAACCTCTGAATAAACCATTAAATATATCGAATAACAGCTGCTGTCTTGACTTTATATAAATAAACACTGAAGTCCAAACCCATTCTTTTTATTTTCTTTATTTTTCAGTCGCTGGTTTTCCAATGACATTGAAACGTCAGAACATACAAATTAGGAGCTGGAATAGGCCACTCGGCCCCTCGAGCCTGCTCCGCTATTCAATAAGATCATGGCTGATCTGATTGTAACCTCTCGCCTACCAGCGATAACTTTTCACCTCCAATGTGTATCAAGAATCTATCTACCTCTGCCTCAAAACTAATCAAAGACTGATTTCACTGCCTTTTGAGGAATGAAGTTCCAAAGATTCACTACCATCTGAGAGGGAAAAAATTCTCCTCATCTCTGTCTTAAATGGTGACCCCTTATTTTCAAACTGTGACCCCCCCCTCCCCTCGTTCTAGATTCTCCCACAAGAGGAAACATCCTCTCTACATCCACCCTGTCAAGACCCCTCAGGATTTAAAAAGTTTCAATAAAGTCACCACTTATTCTTCTAAACTCCAGCAGATACAAGCCTAGTCTGTCCAGCCTTTCCTCATAAGACAACCCACTCATTCCTGGTATTAATCTAATAAATCTGCTCTGAACTGCTTCTAATGCATTTACATCCTCCTTTAAATAAGGAGACCAATACTGTACAGAGTATTTTAGATGTGGTCTCACCAGTGCCCTGCATAACTCAAACATAACCTCCCTAATTTTATATTCAAATCCCTTTGCAATAAATGATAACATTCTATTAGCTTTCCTAATTACCTGCTGTTCCTGCATGCTAGCCTTTTGTGATTCATGCACAAGGACACCCAGATCCCTCTAAATTTCAGAGCTCTGCTATCTCTTACCATTTAGATACTATGCTTTTTTAATCTTCCTGCCAAAATGGACAATTTCACATTGTCCCACATTATACTCCATTTGCCGGAATTTTTGCCTACTCACTTAACCTGTTTATGTCCCTTTGTAGCCTCCTTATTTCGTTTTGTCAAGTTACTTTCCCACCTATATTTGTGTCATCATCAGATTTAGCAACCATACCCTCGGTCCCTTCATTCAAGTCATTTATATACATTGTAAAAAGTTGAGGCCCCAGCACTGATCCCTGTGGCCCACCACTCGTTACATCCACCAACCAGAAAAAAAAACCCATTTATGCCTACTCTCTGTTTCCTGTTAGCAAGTCGACCTTTTATCCATGCCAATATGTTACCCCCTACACCATGAGCTTTTATTTTCTGCAATAATCTTTGATGTGGCATCTTATCAAATGTCTTCTGGAAATCTAAGTACAGTACATCCATTGGTTCCCCTTTATCCACAACACATGTGACTCCTTCAAAGAACTCCAATAAATTGGTTAAACATGATTTCCCTTTCACAAAGCCACGTTGACTCTGCCTGATTGCCATGAATTTTTCGAAGTGTCCTGCCATAACATCTTTAATAATAGCTTCTAATATTTTCTCTATGACAGATGCTATGCTAACTGGCCTGTAGTTTCCTGCTTTCTGTTTCCCTCCATTTTCTGAGTAAAGGTGTTACATTTACTATTTTACAATCTAATGGAACCTTCCCTGAATCTAGGGAATTTTGAAAAATTAAAACCAACACATCAACTATCTCACTAACCACTTCTTTTAAGACCCAAGGATGAAGTCCAACAGGACCTGGGGATTTGTCATCCTGCAGCTCCAACAGTTTGCCATGTACCACTTCCCTGGTGATTTTAATTTTCCTGATTTCCTCCCTCCCTTCCAATTCCTGGGCCAGAATCTCCAGCTTGGCGAGTGGGGGTGGGGCCTGCTCGCCGACGTGTAAAATGACGCCCGGCGATGTGGGGCACTCATCCTTCCGATTTTCAGTTCGGTGGGCGCGCACCGGAATCGGCTGCGCACCCACTGAACTGTCAAAGGCCTACTGAACCCATTTAAAAACTAATTAAACCACTTAACATAGCCGCCCATCCAACCTTAAGGTCGGTGGGGGGGCAGGCAAAGAGCCCAGGCGGCCTTCACATTTTTCATGAAATCTCATCCATGGAGAGGATGAGGTTTTGTGAATGGTTTATAAGTGAAATAAAGAGTTTCATTAAAATGCATAGAGATGTCCCAGCTCATGTGACACTTCCCTAAATTTTTTTTCCTTACTAAAATTTTTGAAACTCGGACTGATCTCCCTGAGGCAGCGCTGTGCCTCAGGGAGATTTCTGCGCTCGAGTGCAGGCCCCGACTCAGCCTACACCACCCCCCCCACCCCCTCCCCGCCCGCACTGGGAGTGCTCAGCACTTCTGGGTGCATGTTACACACGTGCCTGCCCACGTAAAATGGCAGCACACAATCAATCGCGGGCGGCGATCAGTTGCGCGTCCCCCCAAGCCCGGTCCCACCCAACCCACCCCCCCACAACAGGGAGAAAATTCTCCCCTGATTTCTGGAATGTTACTTGTATCACCTATAGTGAAAACCAATGCAAATACCTGTTCAATTCACCTGCCATCTCCTTATTTTCCATTACGGATTCCTCAGACTCACTTTCTTTAGAACCAATTGTTCACTTTGTTAACTCTTTTCTTACTTAAATATTTATAGAAACTCTTACTATCCATCTTTATATTTCTTGCTAACTTTCTCTCATACTCTATCCTTTCCCTCCTTATTAAATTTTTGTCATTATCTGCTGTTCTTTATATTCTGTCCAATCTTCTGCCCTGCCATCCATCTTTACACAATTATATGCTTTTTCTATGAGTTTGTTTCTGCATTTAACTTTTTTTAGTTAACCATCAATGGCGGGTTCTCCCCTTGAAATTTGTCATTTTCATTGGAATGTATCTATTCTGTGTATTCGGAAGTATTCCTTTAAATGTCCGCCACTGCATCTCTATCCTTTAACCTCATTTGCCAGTTCACTTTCACTAACTCTGCTTTCATGCCTTCGTAATTGTCCTTATTTAAGTTTAAAACACTAGTCTTGGACCCACTCTTCTCTCCCACAAACTGAATGTAAAATCAGAAATCAGAATGGGCAGAATTTTCCAGCTAGCATGCGGGTGGTGGGATGAGGAGTGATAGCGGTTTTAAAAACGTTTAATAACATTTTTATTTATTTCATTAACATGCCCCATCTCGTGTGACATTTTCACAAGAGGGGGACATGTAAATGAATTTTTCATTGTTTTTGTTTATATTTGCCAGCCTTTCAGCGATCTCCCTGAAGCAGCACTTAGCCTCAGGGAGATGTGAGCTCTTTTGCATGCATGCACGAAAGAGCGCACTCTGACAGTTGGGGAATCTCCCCCCCCCCCGCCCCCGCACAGGAAGCGCTGAGTCGGTGGGGCCCACCCACCCATCAAGGGCAAAATTCTGCCCAATTGAAACCAGCCTACAAACAAGGCATTCAAGGTGAAAAGTTGGGCTCCTGTTTTTTGGGCACTATGAATGCCCTCAGAGCTCCAAGGTGTCATCCACAGCACATGCACACATGTCTGGAGTGAATCACAGCAGACACCATATTGGTACAAGTGTTAGCGCATGTGCAGTAGGCAGCCATCAGGTGTATGCAGAGCAAACTGATCATTATGTCAATCAGTGTGCTATGTTGATTTGATGCAGTACCATTTTCCAGCCAATGCCCTCTCTTAACCCTGCACAGCTGACCGTGCGTTCAACATCTGGAAAGGACCCTCCCACCAGCACTATTTGAAAGGATCAATAAGACTCACAGGTTAGTTGCTGGTTGATTTCTTCTGGCTGTTGCAATAATTCTACAAGCACTTCTATGATTGTTTCAATTTATATTTGTGTCATGAAACTAACATTTTTCATTATATTATTGTGATTTATTGTAAAGTACATTGATGGGCATGAATGCAGAACATTCTGTGTGTGTGACTTAATTAAATTAGAGTCAGATAGGCTGCAAGCTTGAAATTATCAAAAGAAGTTAGAGGTAAAAGGTATTTGAAATGCTAATGATTAAACATAGACGCAGGCTTAACATTTAGGGTGTGAAGGAAATTTACTTTTTTAGATATGTGAGGGGCTTGTTTAGATTTCAAAGGGGTGATAGGATGTTTACAGCCAACAAGATAAGCAAGATCAAGCAATGTGTTTATTTTTCCCAAAGGTACTGACCATATTGGCAACATGAAAGGTTTTTATATTAGGGGAAAAGTAAATTTCCAAAGACATATAGCACAATTTAATTTACAGATTAAAGAGAGAGAAACATATAAAGAAAATGGAAACTAAATTAAAACATTTATTAACAAAATAAAAGATTTCAAGCACATACATAAGATTACAGTTACTTAATATTATAACAAATCCCAAAATTCCTAATTAATTTGTCTCCCAACAACACACCCTTTTAAGGCAACAGTCCAAAATGGGTTTTAATTTTAAACAGCAAGCTAGCAAATTTACCACAGAACCCGTAGAAGGCTATGTTGTGGGGCCATGTAAGATCTAACGGACCGTGTGAAAGAGCCTTGGAGAAGCCTCCAGCCACTTTTGCAGAAATCTGCTAAGTCCAGTAACCCAAAGGTGGAAGGAATCCTTTGGAATTCCACTGTTGAGCAGGTGCTGCACTAACCTTGCTGGCTTGCTACTTAAATTTAAAACCTATTTTGGACTGTTGCCTTAAAGGGGGTGTGTAGTTGGGAGTCAGGTTAATTAGGAATTTGGGGATTGGGATTTGTAATAGCATTAAGTAACTGTAATCTTATGTATGTGCTTGAAATCTTTTCTTTTGTTAATAAATGTTTTAATTTAGTTTTTAAAATCTCTAAAGGTGTTAACGGACTCATTATTTCTGAATTCAGTGCACACTTCTTCTCATAATAAATACAAATTGCAAAACTATTGTAATAGTGTGGCCATGTTTCCCTTCTGGATTTAGTCCACCTGGTACATATCACCTGCCACATCATAACATTTGAATCACATCCTCTGCATAAAAAGATCCACAATGCTTCATAGGAACATTAAAACCAAAATCTGACATGAACTATATAAGAGGCTGTTATGGCATGACAGATGATGTGTGCCAGGTGGACTAAATCCAGAAGGGAAACTTGGTCACAACGGTTTTGCAATTTGTATTTATTACAAGAAGATTTGTGCACTGAATTCAAAAGTATTGAGTCCACTAAGACCTTAAAGATTTTTACAAATTAACTGAAAATATTTATTAACAAAATCAGAGACTTAAAGTACATGCATAAGACTACAATTACTTACTATTATAACAACTCCTAAAATTCCTGATTAACCTGACTCCCAGTACATACCCCCTTTAAGGCAACAGTTCAAAATAGATTTTAGATTTAAAACAAAACCAGCAAGTTACCATAGTACCTACTTAACAGTGGAATTCCAAATAGCTTTCCCCAGCTTCAGTTACTTTACACAGCAGATTTATGCACAAATGGCTGGAAGCTTCTTGAAGGCTGTTTCACACATTCCTGTTAGATCTCTCACTCTCCTTTATATATGTTTCTCTCTCTTTAATTGGTAAACCCTATCGTTCCATATGTCTTTGAAACTGTACCTTTCTCATAATATAAAAACTTTCATGTTGTCAATATTGTCAGTAACCTTTTGGAAAAATAAACACACTCCTTAGCCTTGCTTATCTGGCTAGCTGTAAACAGACTAACATCCCTTTGAATCCAACCAATCCTTTCGTTTATCCAAAAATGCAAATTCCCTTCACACCTTACATGCTAAGCCAGCATCCATGTTTACTCATTAGCATTTCAAGCACATTTCTACACCTAGCTTCTTTTGACAATTCCAAACTTGCAATCTACCTGACTCCAAATGTAAGTAAATCAGACAGACTATACTCACACCCATAAATCTACTTTACAACAAACCAGAAAAATATAATGAACATTATTATACTTTCATAACAAGGTTATTAGGTCAGATGAGCAAAAGCTTGGTCAAAGAGGTAGGTTTTAGGGAGTTTCTGTGAGGTAGAGAGGTGAAGAGGTATAGGGAGGGAATTCCAGAGCTTAGGGCCTAAGCAGCTGAAGGCACGGCCATCGATGATGGATCACTTAAAATCGGTGACATTTAAGAGGCCAGAATTAGATGAGCATGAAATCTTGGAGGACTGGAGGAAATTACAGAGACAAGAAATGGTGAGGCCATGGAGAGTTTCAACTATAAGGATGAGAATTTTAAAATCAAAATGTTGCTCGACTGGGAGTCAATATAGGTCAGCAAGCACAGGGGTGATATGAGTCGGTATGAGTCCCCAGGGCAGCAGAGATTTGGATTATCTCAATTTTACAGATAGTATGTGGCAGATCAACCTGGAGTGCATTGGAATAGTCAAGTCCAGAGGGAGCAAAGCTGCAAAAGTCTACAGGGAGAGGCATGGCAGAGCCTGAAGGACTTTTTGCTGACCTCAAGATTTCTGTCCTCAATGTAGTAAAATAGGCAGTCTTTGTGCAGAATCCAGTAGTTTAAGATGGCGCTATTTATGTATTCAGTATAGTTTTGTTGAAAAGACTAAGGATAAGCTATTGTCATGAAAATATTTTAGAAAATGTGTTTCTTTTGAAATAGAGGTTTAGTCTGCCGGTGTGTCTTGATTGGATTAAAGCCAACTAGTCTGGGTGCTTTGATGGGTACTAGTTTTGATACGGAAGAGAGAAAGCGTGCATTTGCATTTTTTGAATAGAGCATTCAAGAAGTGGAGTGAAAACTTGATGCCTATATAGCAGATACCAAGCCATATGTTTATATTACTAATAAAATTGGTTCAATGAAAGAGGTTTCATTGTTAAAAGGTGAAGTTCAAAGAGACTGGTGAGACAATGAGAATTTGAATTCAATCAGTGGTGGTAGGTATAACTTCAGTAGTTTTCGGGTGTGCAGAGCAGAGGCAACGTGAGATCAAAAAGCAGCTGGAAGCCTCCAACTGGCTCCACAATGAAAAGAACCTCATTTTGAATTTGTACGGTGCAAATGCTTTGTCTGGTGTTTGGTTAAGTCTATGAGTTGTTGTTGCCTTAATGGAAATTAGATTGGGAAGTTGTTAAAAGTTATGATAGTAGTAATTTGTAGCCATTTGTACATATACTTCAACCTGTGTAAATTAATAAAATGTTTCCTTTAGTTTAATGTAAAACCTCGAGAATTGATGGTCTGATTCCTGAATTTAGAGTCGCATCTCAAATATAACACTTAAAATTATAGGTTATGACAGTTGTTTAAAGTTTCCCTCTGAGAATTTTAAATAACTCCGCTTCACTAATTGCATTGGTCTTAACAGCTACCCTGATCATTTGTTCACATAAGCTTGGTGATAGTGGCTCTTCAAGTCTATTATTTCCTGAGTTCCCCGTTTATATCACCGAGGCATCAGCCTCATTTGTCATGTTGGAACTCTGTGGTTGTTATTAAGATTGCTTTTAGATGTTTAAATCCCCAGCAGAACTATGCAGTTTGAAACCCTCGGCTGTTTGATTTCTGAGTTATTAGTTGTAATTTGCGTGGATTGGCCAGTGACAGAAGCAATTCTCAATTCAGGACTTCAGCATTAACGTGCTCATAAGGGAGATTAGGGATCCGAGGAGCATGAGACACCTGGAAATTTATCATGGTTTTCCTTGGGTTTTAACTTAAAATATCTAAGTCATCATTTCTAGTGTGAACAACAATATATCATAGTCAGTCCTGGGAAAACTTGGGCTATTAGGTCAATAATCATGCTTTACAGAAGTTTTGATTGATGTACTTATATACTCCATTTCCACAGCATAACCTCCATAAAGCAGATCATCACCGATTTGAATGGCACTGGATGCAGATGTGCAGCTCTGGGGACGTGTTCCCTGTTTTAAGATGTTTAAGTCCCCCCCCCCCCCACCCACCCAACCTTCTTCTGCCCACCAGGGTCAGGGGTTGTTTTGCGAGGGCAAATGTCAAGGTCTTAATGTTAGCGTGTAGGTCATACTGGGTAAGGGCGATAGTGAATACTTTGGGTTTTACAACACCTTTGCAGCTTTCATAGTCATTTGTTTTTCTTGGTAACAACCTGCAAATTACCAGAAAATTGATTTTGATTTCCCAATATGTCCTGACAGGATCTGTGGGTTGTTGGTCCAGTGTCATAGGTACTACACCATTGGAGCCTAACCTAGGATACACAATTCAAAGGAATTAAACACTCACAATTATTTCAGCAAGTTCACTATGTATGGAAAGTGTAGGAAATCATTCATTTAACACTGTTAGATTTGCTCTTTAGTGAAGATGAGGGGATTTACAAACTGTATTGCTGGCAGTCATAATCATTTTAAAGTTTAACCCCAATGTGTTAACCTTTTAGCATGCAAATCTAATGATTCACTTCTTCACATATCAGGGTTAGAGTTATAGAGCCATTATGGCACAGAAGGAGACCATTCAGCCCATTGAGTCCATGCCACCTTTTTGTAGAACAATCCAGTCAGTGCCATTGTTCCACTCTATCCCAGTAGCTCTGCAAGTTTACTTCCTTCAAGTGCCCATCCCATTGCCTTTTGAAATCAATGATCATCTCCATTTCCACCACCCTCGTAGTCAGAAAGTTCTAGGTCATTAGCCCTTGCTAAGTAAAAAAAAAGTCCTTCCTCAAATTCCCCTTGCAAATTTTGCCCCAAACCTTTTTTTCTTTTGTCCTGTGGTACTTTTATGACCAGCTAATGGGAACAGCCTTTTTTTTGTCCACCTTGCCTAAACGGGTTATAATCTTGTACACCTCAATCAAGTCTTCCCTCAATTTCCTTTGCCTAAAATCCCTGATCCCTATAACCGTCCTGGTAAATCTTCTCTTCACCCTATCAAGGATCCTTTTTAAAGAATGGTGACCAAAACTGGACACAATATTCTACTTTGTAACCTAACTAAAGCTTTACAAAGGTTCAGCATAAGGTCCCTCCTTTTATACCCAATTCCTCTATGAAGCCCAAGGTCCCATCTGCTTTGCTAACTACTCTCTCAATGTGTCCTGACACCTTCAAGGATCAGTGTACATGAGCTCCAAGGTCCCTCTGTCCCGGCACGCTCTTTAGAACTGTGCCACTGACTCTATTTGCCTCTGCCTGCTTCCAAAGTGCATCACCTGCACACTTCTCTGTATTAAATTCCATCTGCCACTTATCATTCAGCTTGCAGAGCCCTTTGCTTTGTTGATTTGTATTGCCCTCACTGTTTGGCACGCCTCCAAGTTTGGTATCAGCAGCAAATTTTGAGTTTTATTCTGTATTCTAATAAACAATTCATTTATCTAAAAAAAAACAGTGGACCTAGTGCTGACCCTTGGGGAACACCACTGTTTACCATCCTCCTATCTGAAAGATAACCCTTCACCTCAGCTCACTGTTTTCTGACCTTAAGCCATTGTCAGGAAGATATAATAATGTTATTGGAATTTCTTGTAAAATAGTGGTATCTGTATCTATATGTATGTGTGTGTGTGTGTCTGTGTGTGTCTGTGTCTACGTGTGTGTGTGTGTGTGTGTGTGTGTGTGTGTGTGAGAGAGAGAGACTTAATTCGATTAAAGGCATCTGGTCTGAAGGCCTTGATGGTAAACATGGGGGAAGTTTAGAATGTAAGGTGTAAAAAGACATTTGCATTTTTAACTAAACCAAAATAGATTGTTTACAAAAGAGGGAGCGTAATGTGTCACCTAGCCAGGTGAAGTTCAGACAGTGTGTGTTTATTTTCCCCAAAGATTACTAGTAAAATTAGTACTCTCATACATTTTTATGATCAGGGAGGTAAAGTCCCAAGACATAGTGAAACAATGAGTATTTCCATTCAAAGGGGAAAATATGTATAAAGGAGCGAAGGCTGTGTGTAACAGTAGGCATTTTAAGATCTTACAAGGGTAAAAAGCCTTCAGCATCTATGCCTCAAGCTGCTGTCTTCAAAGAACTGAAGTTAAGAAAACTCACTTTGAATTTGACTGATTCAGGGTGTCATGGTTCTTTACCTGGGTCTTTTAAAATCTATGTACACACTGTTGCCTTAATGTAAGTGTAACTGGGTTTTAGATTGATTATAATAGTAATTTGTAGATCTATGTATTTAAACTCATTTTTCTTATTAATAAATGTTTAACCTAGTTTTGTAAAAACTAGGTGGTCTTATTACTACTGAATTCAAGGCATGCATCTCGAAATTTATACAAACTGCAAAACAGGCTGTGGCAGTTATTTCAAGTTTCCCTTTAGGATTTGAACAACTCAGCATTTGCCATCGGCTGTGCCATAACACCACGTTTTTCATCCAAGCTGACAATGACTATCCTATTCCATGAACCTCAATTTTGTTACCCAACTTTTTATGAAGCACTTTGTCAAATACTTTCTTAAAATACATATAGACAACATCCGCCATCTTCTCTCATCAATCTTGTCTGTCACCTCATCAAAAAGGTTCTGTTAGATTAGCCAAGCTTATTTAAAGTAACAGATAGCATTCACTCAGCGTGCATGACCATAAACCTGCCATTTACAGTTTCTTCTTCTCTAACACAACAAGTTGTCTATTTTTTAGGTTCTTTTCAGTAGCTCCTTGTTGCCATCGGATACATTTGTATTTGAACATGCATGTTGTTTTCTTCAATCTTTCACAAATAGTCTCAGTACTCTGCAACAACATGAAGATTATTAATTATAACACCATGCTGCACTGTATAAAACTCCAAGCCATTTTGTTTCTCTAATGATGATTAAAAGCCATAGCAACAGAAGAAGAATTTAATAAATGACTCACTAAAAGGAACACAGCCAAGGTCTACATTTTCTTCTTGATAATATTTTGTAGACTAGATTAGGTACACTAGCATCGAAAAGGAAATAATGACTAAAATATTGACAATCTGTAACACTGGGATTAACAGCATTCTCAAACAATAATAGTATTTTAAAAAATTGTGGTACCTCCATTTGTGACAATTTTGAATCGATGCCTGTAGGGGCCTAGGAAGGTGGACTCTGTCACTTCAGTTTTTATTAATGCATGTGTGTGGCTTATGTATGGCAACCCAGAGCATACCTTGCCTTTAATTAATGGGAATATACACAGGTCCAAAGGATCACAGTATGGAATATCAAATTAGCTGTACACTTTTACCCAGTGATGTGCTTGCGTGTAAGTGCACTTTTTAAAACTTTCAGTCCAAAACCCACAGCCACGTTTCAGTTCAGGTTATTTTTCTTTGTTATAGTATGTTGCAACAGGACTCACCCTTGAGATTCAATTGCAGTCATTGAATGTCAATCATGCAGGATGCCCAGGGTGTTTTAAAAAAATTAACTCGTCAGTCAGTTTCTTGACACTTGGATGTCATCAGTCAATGCGGTACAACTGATGAATTGCAACTCAGCGTGGGTTAATGCTGCAGTGCATGACTTTTGAGTGCTAGTCACAGGAAGTGATTTTTAAAGTGTTACCTTACCATTAGATTTTGCACCTAAGTGCTGCATTGCAATGCTGCTCTGGCCTCACCTCAACTTTAAAACATGCATTGCATGGAAACAAGGCCTCAATGCTTTTGTTATCAAAAATGACAACCAAGGTTGCAAATGCCTTGCAACGAGCAGGTAATTAGTTTAGGAAGCGTTTGATCTGTTTTCAGTTGAGCACTGACTTTATCATAGCATTGGACAGATGCATTAGTGTTATGTAACATTGCTCTAATGGAATGTTTAATAAGTGTAGGAAAAAAAAAGGTATTAGGCATTTTTTGCGTTGTCCAGATAATGTCACCTATGCCAGAATGAATGGTGAAACTGTAAAGCAGCTGCTTTTATGAGGCAGGATTCAGCAATCCACCCCTTCTCAATGTTTTGCAGCTAACATTAGATACGCCAGCTAAAAAAATGATTTAAAAAAAAACATCATTGTCTCTCACCACAGGCGCAACAAAAAGAAATGAATCCAATATAAGAAGAACATCGTGTCATTGCTGTTCCTTCATTGTTGGGGCTTCAAAATCCTCTGTCTCTGCCTAACAGCTCTGTGGGTGTTCCTACACCACATGGACTGCAGCGGTTCAAGGAGGCAGTTCACCAGCACCTTCTCAAGGGCGATTAAGGTTGGGCAATAAAGTGCTGGCCCTGTCAGCGATGCCCACATCCCATGAATGAATAAAAAATTATTTCGCATATCCAATTAGAACAGAAATATTTTTCCACAAAAGGCATAATTCCATTGCACAAGCAGGATTTTAACAACCAATCTCCCCCCCCCCCCCACCCACCAAAAAAATCATTTTGTCCAAAAAGCATTTACAGTCTGTATAAGAAAGCATGTATTTTACCTAGTCAGTGTCTTATTGCCAAATATAGGGGAGCTTTGAGATAAAGACTAATTTTTATTCCTTTGAACTGGTCCAGTGAAAGGATGTGACCTTAACATATGCTTAAAATTGGTGTCAATTTTGAACAATCCAGAATATAAGTGTTTCTATGAACTTAAGGCACAAGAGGTCAAAGTATCTTTTGGTCACAGTGAGTGGTTCACATCACATAACTACATCAGCCTAAAAATGATTGTTGGTGATACTGGTAGCCAAATTGTAACATGTTGCCCTGTCTGCTATTCTAGCATAGACATTAATGTATTTAATTTAAATAGATCTAGGGCTCTGCTGATATAGGTGATGCAGGAATGCTGCATGAATGCACAAGATATTTATCTGCTAACATCTTAACCTGTCAAAAAGTTACTAACTATTGAAGTGGTCGAGAAATTTTTGGTGTGTGTGTATGTGCTGATTCGGTTTGATTATTCATAGATTTTGGCTTGAGAGAGCCACAAGAAAACCAACCAAAAAGATGCTCATGTTTTAAGGTGCACATTATAAATCCTGGTATTTCTGCACGATGGCCCTTGTAGTGATATAGAGGAAGGAGCAGTTAGCACATATACACATGATAAATGGAGAGGTGTACGCAATTCAGTTAGTTTGGAAAAAGTAAGATCCCTACAGCACGGTGAATCCTGTCCAAAAGAGTAATGTTACCAGCACTGAGACACTCACTGTGTGTGGTCCTGAAATCTCCTGAACTTGCATCTTTCTACACTAATCCTCATTTATTTTCTAAAGTGCAGTTTTAGATATCGTTAGTGCTAATTGTAATGAAATTGATGCCATTTCTAGTAAAATACTGACATTAGTCTACCACACAAAGAACAAACCAGAAATGCAACTGACTTACCGTGTAGTATCTGACAATCGGAACCTTGTGTATTGCACTCTAAAGAAAACGGAGGGATTAATTAGAAAACAATTTCAAAAGCAACAGCAGTATTTATTAACATGGTAATACAATGAAACTATTGATGAGAAAGGGATTTCAACCCATGCGCAGAAAAATCACTCAATTATTAGTTTAATTTTCACCATGTAATGAGGGTTGAGATTCCAGTCTCAATTTCAAGACCCTTTTTTAGCTGGGGTTTGTCAGTTGGACGAATAAGTGTGGTTATTTTACAATGGCCTCTGGAATGAAAAATATAATGGTTGGATTTCCCCACCATAACCTTTTTACAATACTGTAAAAGACCGTGACTCAGGAGAGAATTGAGGAAAGGGACTCTTGCACTCAATAGGAGGAAGAGCATCCAACAGAGGGCGCTGGTGAGAAGTGACTGAAGCATTCTGGGTGAAGTCACCACATCCACCATGACTCATGAGGGAATCGAGGAGGACCCACTGTCAAAGAACGGAATAGCCCCAAACCTTACATTGCTGTAGTGTTTCCATCCCTCCTTCCTCCTCAAACCTAAAAAGAAAGAGAGCGAGAAAGAGGCAGTGCCTTCAGGAGTGCACCAGACCTGCAAGGGACACTCTTCTGAAAGTGGATTTTAAAGAAAAAGCAGCTGATTGGTGAGTAAATTGTGGGAGCAGACTTGGAGGGAGGAGCACCGGAGCAGTGAGTATAAATCTAGTTTACCTCGAGGATTCGCAGCCTTGTCTCCAGGGAGCAGACTTGGAGGGAGGAGCTCCGGAGCGGTGCCCTCGGGGCACAGAGTAACTGAAGCCAAAACTGAAAAAGTGACATCACAGGAAAGCTGTGACCAGATTGGTTGGTAGGAAATCTGCACCAAATTTGAAAAAAAAAAACACTGCAGGCTAATTAATAAATTAATTAACTAAGTCGAGATGGCTGGGCAGGTGATATGCTGTAGCTGTATGATGTGGGAGCTGGCAGATCCCATTGCGAGCCGCAGTGACCACATCTGCAGCAAGTGTTGGTTACTGGACGACCTCCGACTCAAAATTGATGAGCTGGAGTGCGAGCTCTGGACGCTGCACCACATCCGGGAGGGGGACAGTTACCTGGACGCTTTGTTTCAGGAGGCGGTCACAACCGGTAGATTAAGTACCTCAAGTTCGGTCAGTGGTCAGGGTCAGCAGGGTATGACTGCAAGTAAGGCAGGTAGAGGGATCCTGTGTTCAGGAACAGAGGAGCCTCAGCTCTTGACCTTGTCCAACATGTACGAGGTAAGGATAAAACTCCATGAAGTATGACTAATGGGACACAAAGCAGCAGGTTAGCGTGTGGGGGGGGGTGGATTCAACTTCATGGAAAATTATGAAAAAACTGAAAAGAAAGGAGAGCCCAGGAGAGGCTATTAAAGATTCCAGAACACCAAATAGGACAGAGTGTTTGGAAAGGGCTAGGAATCTAACTTCAAGCACATCAGATATAGGGACAACAATGAGAAAGGGGACGGGAAATACAGGACTGAAGGTGTTGTATCTGAATGCACGCAGTATACGAAATAAGATAAATGAGCTTGTGGTGCAGATTGAAATTGGCAGGTATGATGTGGTGGGCATCACGGAGACATGGCTGCAAGGGGATCAGGACTGGGAGCTAAATATCCAAGGATATACATCCTATCGAAAAGATAGGCAGGTTGGCAGAGGGGGTGGGGTTGCGTTCGTTAGTAAGAAATGAAATTAAATTGATAGCAAGAAATGACGTGGGGTCAGGTGATGTAGAATCTGTGTGGGTAGAGTTGAGGAATCGCAAAGGTAAAAAGACCATAACGGGAGTTATGTACAGGCCTCTGAACATTAGGCAGGATGTGGAGCACAAGATACACCAGGAGATAGAAAAGGCGTGTAAGAAAGGCAAGGTTTCAGTGATCGTGGGGGATTTCAATATGCAGGTAGACTGGGAAAATCAGGTTGGTAGTGGATCCCAAGAAAAGGAATTTGTGGAATGTCTACGAGATGGCTTTTTGGAGCAGCTTGTGGTGGAGCCCACTAGGGAACAGGCAATTCTAGATTTAGTGATGTGTAATGAGGCAGATTTGATAAGGAAGCTTAAGGTGAAGGGACCCTTAGGAGGAAGTGTCCACAATATGATAGAATTTACCCTGCAATTTGAGAGGAAAAAGCTGGAATCAGATGTAACGGTATTACAGTTGAATAAAGGCAACTACAGAGACAAGAGGGAGGAGCTGGCCAGAATTGACTGGGAGATGAGCCTAGCAGGAAAGACAGTGGAACAGCAATGGCAGGAGTTTCTGGGAGTAATTTGGGAGACACAGCAAAAATTCATCCCTAGGAAGAAGAAGCATACTAAAGGGAGGACGAGGCAACCATGGCTGACCAGGGAAGTCAGGGACAGCATAAAAGCTAAAGAGAAAGCATACAATGCAGCGAAGAGCAGTGGGAAACCAGGGGATTGGGAAGCCTACAAAGACCAACAGAGGACAACTAAAAAAGAAATAAGGAGGGAGAAGATTAAATATGAGGGTAAACTAGCCAGTAATATAAAAGAAGATTGCAAGAGTTTTTTTAGATATATAAAGGGTAAGAGAGAGGCAAAAGTGGACATTGGGCTGCTGGAAAATGACGCTAGAGAAGTAGTAGTGGGGAACAAAGAAATGGCGAAGGAACTGAATAGGTACTTTGCGTCAGTCTTCACAGTGGAAGACACGAGTAACATCCCCAAAGTTCAAGAGAGTCGGGAGGCAGATGTGTGTATGGTGGCCATTACCAAGGAGAAGGTGCTAGGAAAACTGAAAGGTCTGAAGGTGGATAAATAACCTGGACCAGATGGATTACACCCCAGAATTCTGAAGGAGATAGCTGAAGAGATAGTGGAGGCGTTAGTGGTGATCTTTCAGGAATCACTGGAGTCAGCGAGCGTCCCAGAGGACTGGAAAATCACTAATGTAACCCCCCTGTTTAAGAAGGGAGTGAGGCAAAAGATGGGAAATTACAGGCCGATTAGCCTGACCTCGGTCGTTGGTAAGATTTTAGAATCCATTATTAAGGATGAGATTTCAGAATACTTGGAAGTGCATGGTAAAATAGGGCAAAGTCAGCATGGTTTCATCAAGGGGAGGTCATGCCTGACAAATCTGTTAGAATTCTTTGAGCAGGTAACAAGTAGGTTAGACAAAGGAGAGCCAATGGATGTTATCTACTTGGACTTCCAGAAGGCCTTTGACAAGGTGCCGCACAGGAGGCTGCTCAGTAAGATAAGAGCCCATGGTGTTAGAGGCAAGGTACTAGCATGCATAGAAGATTGGCTGTCTGGCAGGAGGCAGAGAGTGGGGATAAGGGGGTCCTTCTCAGGATGGCAGCCGGTGACTAGTTGGAGTTCCGCAGAGGTCAGTGTTGGGACCACAACTTTTCACTTTATACATGAATGATCTAGATGAAGGAACTGAAGGCATCCTGGCTACATTTGCAGATGATACAAAGATAGGTGGAGGGACAGGTAGTATTGAGGAGGCGGGGAGGCTGCAGAAGGATTTGGACAGGTTAGGAGAATGGGCAAAGAAGTGGCAGATGGAATACAACGTGGGGAAGTGTGAGGTCATGCACTTTGGTAGGAAGAATAGAGGCATAGACTATTTTCTAAATGGGGAGAGAATTCAGAAATCTGGAATGCAAAGGGATTTGGGACTCCTAGTCCAGGATTCTCTAAAGGTTAACTTGCATGTTGAGTCGGTAGTTAGGAAGACAAAAGCAATGTTGGTATTTATTTCGAGAGGACTAGAATATAAAAGCAGAAATGTGCTGCTGAGGCTTTATAAGGCCACAATTACAATATTGTGAGCAATTTTGGGCCCCGTATCTCAGGAAAGATGTGCTGGCCCTGGAGAGGGTCCAGAGGAGGTTCACGAGAACGATCCCAGGAATGAAAGGCTTAACATATGAGGAACGTTTGAGGACTCTCAGTCTATATTCAATGGTGTTTAGAAGGATGAGGGGGGATCTGATTGAAACTTACAGAAAACTGAAAGGCCTGGATAGAGTGGACGTGGGGAAGATGTTTCCATTAGTAGGAGAGACTAGGACTCGAGGGCACAGCCTCAGAGTAAAGGGAAGACCTTTTAGAACAGAGATGAGGAGAAACTTCTTTAGCTGGAGAGTGGTGAATCTATGGAATTCATTGCCACAGAAGGCTGTAGAGGCCAGGTCCTTGAGTGTATTTAAGACCGAGATAGATAGGCTCTTGATTGGTAAGGGGGTCAAAGGTTATGGGGAGAAGGCGGGAGAATAGGGTTGAGAAACTTATCAGCCATGATTGAATGGCAGAGCAGACTCGATGGGCTGAATGGCCTAATTTCTGCTCCTATGTCTTATGGACTTATGGTCTTATGATAGCACTCTCATCCTGGAATTACAGAACGATATGGTACAGAAGGAGGCCATTCAGCCCATCATGTCAATGCCAGTTCTTTGGTAGAGCTCTCCAACTAATGCCACTCCCGCTTCTTACTCCAGAGCCCTGATTTTTTTTTTTATTCTTCAAATATTTATCATTTTTTGTCTTTAATGTTACTATTGAATCTGCTTCCATCACTCCTTTAGGCAGAGAGTTCTAGAATAAAACAATCCACTGTGTAAAAAAATGTTTCCTCATGTCACCTCTGGTTCTGGTGCCAGTTGCCTTAAATCTGTGTCCTTTGGTTACCATCCCTTCTGCTATTGGACGCATTCTCCTTATTTACTCTATCAAAGCAATTTATGTTTTGTTTTAGTTTTCTTCTTGAAATATTTTTTGATCAGCAACCCAATACATTGAAAAACACAGGAGAATAATTACTTAGGTGAAATCCGAACTTATTGGGCGAAATTTTCCGGCAGTGGGATTTCACGTTCCCGCCAAAGCCAATGAGGTTTAGAATGTCTCGCCGCATCTTATGGCTCCGTCTCTGCTGAAACAGGGCCGTAAAATTCCGCCCATTACTTTTTTCATTCTGCCCAAAAGATTTACACCACACGGTGGGCATCCATTCCCCATTGTCACTACTTTGCCCTTTTTTAAGAAATTCTTTCATGGGGCGTGGGTGGCACTGGCTAAGCCAGCAACCATCGCCCATCCCTAATTTCCCATGAGAAGGTGGTGGTGAGCCAGCTTCTTGAACCGCTGCAGGACATGTGGTGTAGGTACCTCCCAAAGTGCTGTGTTCAGGATTTTGACCCAGTGACAGTGAAGCAACAGCGATATAGTCCCAAGTCAGGACAGTGTGTTGTTGACTTCCTGAGTGTTTTCGGAGTTGCATTCATCCAAGAAAATGGGAGTATTCCATCGCATTCTCCACTTGAGCCTTGTAGATGGTGAACAGGCCATGGGGAGTCAGGAGGTAAGTTACTTGCTGCAGAACTCCCAGCCTCTGACCTGTTCTTGTAGCTACAGTATTTATATGGCTCGTGTAGTTCAGCTTCTGGTCAATAGTAACCCCCAGGATGTTGATATTGAGGGATTTAGAGATGGTAATGCCTTTGAATGTCATGGGGAGATGGTTAGGCTCTCTCTTGTTGGAGATGGTCATTGCCTGGCACTTGTGTGATGTGAGTGTTGCTTGCCATTTATCAGCCCAAGCCTGAATGTTGTCCAGGTCTTTGTGTGTATGAACACAAATTGCTACAGTATCTGAGGAGTCGTGAATGGTGTTGAACATTGTGCAATCCCCAGCAAGCATCCCCACTCCTGACTTTATGATGGAGGGAAGGTCATTGATGAAGCAACTGAAGATGGTTGGGCCAAGGACACGACCCTGAGGAACTCCTGCAGTGATGCCCTGGAAATGAGATGATTAACCTCCAACAACCACAATCATCTTCCTTTGTGCTAAGTATAGCTCCAGAAAGTGGAGTTTTCCCCCTGATTCCCATTGACTCCAATTTTGCTAGAACTCCTTGATGCCTCACTCAGTCAAATGCTGCCTTGATGTCAAGGACTGTCATTCTCACCTCACCTCCTGAGTTTAGCTCATTTGTCCATGTTTGTATCAAGGCTGTAATGAGGTCAGGAACTGAGTGGCCCTGATGAAACCCAAATTGAGCATCAGTGAGCAGGTTATTGCTGAGTAAGTGCTGTTTGATAGCACTGCTGACCACCCATTGCATCACTTTGCTGATGATCAAGATTAGACTGATGATTGACCAAGTTGGATTTGTCCTGCTTTTTGTTGGGTAATTTTTCACGTTTCTGGGTAGGTGCCAGCGTGGTAGCTGTACTGGAACGGCTTGGCTAGGGGCATGGATAGTTCTGGAGCACAAGTTTTCAGTACTATTGCTGGAATGTTGTCAGGGCCCAAAGCTTTTGCAGTATCCAGTGCCTTTAGCTGTTTCTTGATATCACATGGAGTGAATCAAATTGGCTGAAGTCTGGCATCCGTGGTGCTGGGGACCCTCAAGAGATGAATCATCCACTCAGCATTTCTGGCTGAAGATGGTTGCAATGTTTCATGGGTGTGCCGGGTTCCCCCATCAGTGAGGACGGGGATATTTGTGGGAACCTCCTCTTCCAGTTAGTGGCGTTCATGGGGGTTCAGCTGGAAGCAAAGGTCCGTGCCTGTGGATGTGAGTATGAGGCTGGTGCCAGGCAATTCAGCTGGCGAGGGTCTCTGTAGTTCATTGCCTCAGTCATACTGGTTTGACTCTGATCAGAGACTACAGGCTGACCTTCAGCATCATGCTGCCTTGCCTCCTTTCCACTGGCTGGCTGTGGAGTGCTAGTTTTTGCCAATGTTGAGTGTTGGTGCAGTGGCACTGATGGGGGTTGATGCAGTCATGGCGTTAGGCGTGGTTCACCCTGGCTGCCCGCTAGCTTTCCTATTATCGCTGCACACATGAGTCACCTTGCCTCCGACGTAGGATGAGGTGAATGAAAACTTTTGCCCTTCCTTTTCTGTCAAGGATCGCCCACATCGTCATGACCGGCTTTGCACTGCTTTCACTGTCCTGGCTTTCTTAGTTGTTTGCGTGAAGGGACCTCCATTGCTCTCAGCAGCAGCTTTAGCTGCAAACCAGCACTGTGCTCGGCAATCTCCAGCTCCATCTTTAACTCTGGAAAAATAAGGTGGGAATGCCTCAGAAATAAATCAACTTACACTGAGTAGGAAAGACTTTCTTGTCTAAAGGGCTATTTTATTACATGTTTATCGCAACTTCAATCCTCTGGGTGGAACCTTCTGGCCCCACCAGCAATGGGAAGCTTGGCGAGTGGGGGAACTTCATTTGGGGAGAAGCCAAAAATCAGGTTCCCGATGTTGGGATGCACTTTTGGAATCCTGTTCTCGGGACTTTAAAGGTGGGTCGAGCTTCTGGACGAACAATGTCGGCAAGTCCTTTTACGTGCTCATTAAAAGGCCAGCTCACAGAAGTTAAGCACCCCTGCCACATTCAACTCCCCACCAGTCAGGAATCAGAATGTTCACTTTTACGACTGCACACAATTGGTGTACGCCAGGCGAGGTCGATTTCTCCCACGATTAACGGTGAGCTTCTGCTGCGCTGTCCTCTTTGGCAGCGTCTGTAAATGCCAGCCTATGCTTGAGAACCAGGTGGTGGTGGCATAAGTTGCCAGGGAGGATGATCAAGGAACGGGCTAGCGGGGAAGGGCCGAGCAGTGGTGGGGCAAAGGTGGATTGAATAGTGCAGGCGGTCCGGGTGCCCGTTAACTAGGGCGCCCGGACCTACCGCCCCATGAGGTGACGGCGTGGTAAGCGACTTTCTGCCTGCCGCAAGAATCGGCCAGCTCCTCATGGATTCACATATAATGGGCCTACCAGTGAAAGATCGCACGTGGTTAGCCACCCCACCCCACAGTGGGGATCACTCCCACTTCCGCACCCTTCACAGAACCTAGGGCAGAATTATTGGGTCGGCGAGTGGGGGCGGGGGCCACATAAAATGGCGGGCGGTGATGTCGGGCGTGCCCCCTGACATCACCGCGCGTCACTTAGATTGTCAGTTCGGCAGAGCGCTGCCACCAAACTGCCAAAGGCCTATTAAGGCCATTAAGAAAGTAATTAAAGTTGTTAAGAATGCGGCCCGTCCAATCTCAAGGTTGGAGGGGGGGCAGGCGAAGAGCCTAGGCGGCCTTCACATTGTTCATGGAACCTCATTCACTGGAGGGGGGCGGGGGGGATGAAATTCAGCCCTTAGACATCAGAACAGAAGATTCCGCCCTATGTTTCTATCGCCTAGCAGTACAGTGATCGTTGTTAGTGCTGCAGCTATGCAGTTGAGAACATAACTCATGCACTTGAGGTAATGTTATAATAGCCCTGGTCTATTTTGACCTACGACATACATGACTAGACAAAAAGATTTAGGAAACAATCGTGAAAACTGTAGTGTAAGGATGTTGGGTTAGTAAAGTTTAATGTGGGACTGGGGAAATAGTACCAGTCACATTATGATGCGGAGAGTCACACGGTAGTCGAGTGTAGAGAATTTAGTGGAAGCCTGCATGAAGTTAGCACCGAGTCAGGTTATACCTTGATGATATGTGTATAGTTGTGTGTTAATGATAAACAGTTTATGTTCAACCACACAAGCCTCCAGGACTCTTAGTGAGATACCAAACAACCTAACAGGGTGACAGCAGATGAAGGATCTCAAAATCCCAGGAAATAAAGAAGTAAAGAAGCTACAGCTGACCAAAGTGTGCCTAATTCCGATATACAGCTGGAGCTCACCTAAAACATCTCCATTGTAGATGTGGAGGCTGAAGGGCAGGTGAAAGACCCACTGTGCGGCTGAAAAGGCCTCCACCAGAGCATGTGGATGTCCATTACTAGACTTAATTGAATGCAGAGTCAAAGGACCTAGCTAGATCACAAAAAGGGTGAGCAAAGTCACTGCAAGGCTGGATTAACCTTTTAATCATAATCAGGGCACTAACCAGGCAAAGCATACTGATTGTTTAACCAGCACAGCTGGAAGAACACTGCCACTGGATCCAGAGTCAGCGCTAAATCACATGGCGGCCGCGCTTGAATGAATGAAAAATAAAACAGAAGGTAGAACAAATAAAAAATGCCTTCAAATCGATTTCCCAAGCTCAGAGGAGCAAATTGCTGGTCAAAAATATTCCCTTAAAAGGTTTCCTGCAGAATAACAAAGTTTGAAAAATGGATCCGAGATTGCAACGGGAGCCTGCTGAAACCCGACAAGTGGGGGGGAAGAAGTAAAAAAAAACATTTACTGCAGCACCCATTTTGAAAAAGAAATTAAGGGCAGAATTTTTACGTTGGCATGCGGGGTCAGGTCCGGCACGCTAACGTGTAAAATGACGCACGGTGATGTCGGGAGTGCATCCCAACGTCATCGCACAGTTTGGCAGTCGCGCACCGGAGTTAGCTGCATGCCTACTGAAATGTAACTGGCCTATTAAGGCCATCAGCAAAGTACTTATTGTCCTTGTTAACGCTGCCTATCCAACCTTAAGTTTAGCTGGCGGGCAGGCAAAAAGGCCAAGCGACCTTCACGATTTTTAGGAAACCTCATCCACGAGTGGGATGAGGTCTTCCCAAAGCTTTTATTAAATAAATTTTTAAATTATCGTATAAATAAAAACATGTCCCATCTCATGTGACACAGTTGCATGAGGGGACATATTTAAACAAATTTGTAAACCTTTTATTTAATCATTCCCCCCACCCGCACTGGTGGTGCTGAGCACTACCATTTGCATCTTACGCTGGGTGGGCCTTAATTAGCCCACCCGCGCAAAGTGGCGGCGCACAGCCAATCACGGGCGGCGATCGGATCTGCGACCGCTCCTGTCGGGCCCGCCCGCCGCCTGAAAAATTCAGGCCTAAAGCTGTATGTACCCCCTTGTTCTGAAAAAACAGCCATGGGTAGTAAATCAAAACCACCAGAACAATCTGGGTTCAAGCAAGGGCCAAACCAGATGCAAAATTGGGCATCATGGCAAAGAAAACTTTTAGATCACAGGGGTATATCAGGATTAGGTAGGAAACCAGAGGAAGCGCAAGTTAACATATTCTTGTACTTATTTGGTGAGGTGGCCAATAGTGTCATCATAAGACAAGGTACAGATGATTCCTCAACCACATTTGGTGAGGCATCAAAAACTTTTGATAAGTACTTTAAATGCCAAGTTGTGGAGAGCACAGAGGTTGAGAAGCAGCTGCAAGGGATAAACATAGAACATTTTGAAAATGCCAACACATTGCTCAAACTGCAACAGCGGGTGGCAGTGCTGTGTGGGCTGCTGGCTGTGAATGAAGGAAAACCATTTGATGTAGCCCAAAAGCAACAACAGCCTCAAAAGGAAAATGGAGGTATTGCACAGGAAAATGTTCATATCAAAGCTGAATCAGAAGTCTTGAAACACAAGATTCAAGCTGAGTATGTACCTTTGAAAGCTTATGATAAACTAAAGTTTTAAATGAACCAAACTGTTCAAGATCTGAACACATACACTTCTGAGGTGCTACAAAAGTCCAAAGAGGTTTTGAAAGAAACAGAAATGTTGAATGTTGAGAAGATTGCAATAAACCAAAATCTGAATCACGTGCAGACTCAGTATCTATCCCCTAAAAAACACAAGGTAGAAATAACAACTCTGAATTCCATTGTTGGCAAATCAGAGAGGGAGTTGGAATAACCGAACCAGAGAAGTACAGCCTGACACAATAGCAGTCAGGAATGTACTCAAAGAATTTTGTGCCCTGAAAGACTCTTTGAAGAATCAATATGTGCTCCTGGGTAATATGAGGAGTTAAAAAAGATGGTGAACACTACTTCAGAAAAAGTTGCATTGGAACTATCAGTAGCAACAAAGCAATGCACTGAAGCACAGTGTGAGTTGGCAAGAGGTCAACAAGAAAACAGTTGAAAGAACAGCTAATCATCCATCAAGACCAAATGCAAAAGGAGCATATGACCCTTCAGCAACACAAAGAAATGAAGATTGCCTTGAATGGCAGAATGGAAGAACAACAGAACAAAGTTGAGGAGACTTTGTTGAATTATAAGAAAACTCAAGACAGAACAATTTAGATTTGCAAAGAAAAGTCAATGAGCTTCACATGCTCCATTGATTCCTCGGGCCTCAATTTGTTCCTCTGAAAAATTATGAAGAGAAGCGAAATGAATGTAATGGCACTCTGAAAGGACTGAAAAATCAATTGGCTGAGAAGACTCAACAATATTCTATATCCCAGGAGGAAGGTAAGAGGTACAAGGAAGAGACTGTAGAGTTGAAGAAAAAGATTGGACATTTGAAAGAAAACCTGGAAAAATATTACATTTCCAAAGAGAGGTATGAAGAAATGGAAAGCAAGTTTGAAAATGCTGTGGACAAAAAGGACGAGCACATGGAAAAAGTGATGAGGTGGCATGTTAAACTGCAAAATGAAAGACTGCAGGAGGAAAAGGAAAAGATGAAGAATTCTTGTGCTCAGGAGCGTCAAAAGTAGAAAACTTGCATCTCCTATTCGATAGTCAGTGAAAGAGTTCTCTACTGCTATTGCTGCATACCCAATTGAAAGTGAAGATGAACGGCATATTGTTAGGCTGAAGAACTAGCTGAATGGAAAAGAGGAGGCATTGAGAGAAAAAGCCATAGAGTTGCCAAGCTGCGAGCAGATAATGAGATCATGAGTCACACAATTACAGAACTGAAGCAAGTTAAGACTTCACTGGAGACAGACCTGGCCAACAGTGAAATTAAAATGAAGAACAAGGACAAAGCTCTGCTGCAGATGGAGAAAGAAAAGCGAGAAATAAGATCAGAAAATGTCAATGGCTGAAATGAAAATCAAGAACCTAGAATGTCAAGAAAAAGCTGAACAGTTGCAAGAGAAAGTAGAAGTTCTCACAAAGGAGCATGAAGTGTCTTGGAAAAACTCGCAGAAGTAAAATTACAGAATGCGAGCTTGGAGAATAGCATAGAGTAATCAAGCTCTGCTACAGAAAAACTGCTCAGTGCAGAGAACCAACTTTCACAGACGAAAGATGAGTTTGCTAATGAAAAAATGTGAACTGTTGAGAACACTGGAGTGTCACTCGCAGGAGTAGAACACTTCAATAAGGACATAAAACATCTAAATGATAAACTTGCAGAATCAAATTGAACAAAGATAGATCTTCCATTAGAACTTGATGAACTACAAGTATCAGAAGTCTTTATTAAGTATCGTTAAAGATGCCTGAAACAGGAAAAGGAATTGCTGATGAAGCAGAACAGTTGGTTGAAAGCAGGATTAACAACCGAAACTGATGAAACGTTGGAACTTCCAATCTGAAGAACATGAAAGATGAGATGCACAGTCTGGAACAGCAAATCCAGACTTTAAAAGCAGAAAAAGAAAATTCTAAGAAACAGATTGAGGATCTAACGAGTGAATTGAAAATGCCCAAGGAGCAGTCAGTGACCATAGAAGAAAGATTCCAAAAATAACTGAATGCCCTGGTGAACTTGTTAAGCGTGTGTTGGGGTTCTACAGATAACTCTGAAGCAAAGACAACTGAACTCATCAGGGTAGTTGCTGAGCTGAATGAAAAGATTAATAGGCTTGGAAAAGAATTGTAAAATAAGCAAGTAAACAAATGTTTAGGTGAAATTGTGAAACAGGTGAAAATAAAGGTTCCAGTTTTGAAATGCCAACTTCCAGGATGAGCATGGCAGACCCCACAGAAAAAAAACAACCTGAGTCCACTTTATGAATGAACAGTGTGAGCACTCCCTCTGGAAGGAATAGGGTAAGCCCATGGTATCTGATCAAAGCATACAGATTGCCAACAACAACAAAAAAACAGTAAAGAGCTCAAGAAGTGAACCAGCTGTTGAAACCTGAGTATTTGAAACACCAAATGCAACAATTTCAAGTCCGAACCAACAAAGTCAGCCCGAATCAGCTGAGGCTACCAGTTGAAGGGGTCCGAAGAAGGCTCATACGGACTTGAAACATTAACTCTGTTTCTCTCTCCACAGCTGCTGCCAGACCTGCTGAATTTTTCCAGCATTTCCCATTTTTGTCTGAGGCTGCCACTCCTCTGAATGGGATGAGAAAAAGATCTGGAAGAGTTGTAAAGCCTCCGGCCCATCTGAATTTGTAAAGTTAAAGACCTTTGGAGAGAATGAGCGGCATGGAAATATTATATTGTAAATATATTTGGGTAAGGATTGGGGGAGGTGAAGTATAAGGGTTTTTGGGTTAATGTAGGACTGGAGGAACAGTACCGCCCACATTATAATGTAGAGAATCATATGATAGTAGAGTGTAGAGTCTTTAGTAGAAGCCTGCATGAAGATAACACCTCGTCAGGGCTATACTTTGGAGATATGTAGTTGTGTATTAACAATAAACAGCTTATGTTCAACCACACAAGCTTCCAGACCTCTTAGTGAGACCTCCAAACCACCTTACAACACAAACAGAATTTTAAAACCAGCTTTTGACCAGTTTTAGATCTCTATTTCCTTTCATAATTCAATGGCTTAGTTTTACATGATCAATCAATAGGCATAACATCAGTGCAACTTCTCATGTCTTATGCTGCAAGAAATAAACAACAAATTTTACTGATTATTTTCAAACTTTTTCCCAAGAACTTCCCTTGCTCCTTACCTTTTGCCTCCCGCGTTACCCCTCCCTTCTGATCACTCTCGTCGGCCGCAACAATGATAATCGGCTGTTCCACGATCCAGAACACCAAACAAACTTTCGCCTCATTGTGGCTGGATCCGCTGGGGCCATTGAATACTTGACAGGAGCAATAAAGTCATTGATATCCAGATCGGAAGACATAATGGACAATAAGATGACAATGATAATGGACGAGGGTGATAACAACCTGCTGAAGGGTGAGAGTGGTCAAAGACAAAAAGGACTGAAAGTTACCGGTGGAAGACCAAGGGGTCTGGAAATTCCTTATGATGAGGATTCATGGATTTATAGCGCTTTTTACAACCTGTCAAGAAATGCAAATGCTTCTAGGCCATTTCAAATGGGTGGAATAATTAGACTTCAGCTGGATAGAAATGTTAGTTTATCCCTTTGTCTATTCTTAATTAAATGGAAGCAAAGTGGTCTCTGGGCTAAGCCTGAAATGGTAATGAAGGAGGCTAATATAAAATAAAACAATACTGCAATAAAACACTTGCAGCAGATGAAGAGGCTGCCATATTGAGATAAAAGCATAGCAAGGAGTATCTCATAATAGCCTAGATCCCACACTCCCACCTTTCCCTGCTCCTGAATTCCATGCTGGCCCCGCTCCCCCATTTCCCCTGCTCCTGGTCTCTCCCCTACTCCCGATTTCCATGCTATCCCCACTCTCCCCTTTCCTGCTTCCGCACCGCCCCCCCCACCCCCCACCACCAACGCCACTCCCAATCTCCATGGTATTGGCTCCACTCCCCTTCCCCCAGCTTCCAATCTCCAGGCTGGCCCTGCTTTCCTGCTCCCAGGCCTGAATTTTTCGGTGGTCGGGCGCATGTGGTCGGCGGGGCCCGGGAACAGCTGGGAAACGAACTCCCGGCCGCGATTCCGCGCTGGCTGGTCTATTAATGGTTCAAAACGTTCAGCGCTGCCAGGGTGGGATCAGGAAGAGGGCAGGCGATGAGGGTGAGCGCTGCGAGAGAGCACCCCGCAGGCAGACAGCTACCTCAGTGAGCTGCAGACCTGCAAGTGATGAAATAAAGGTGTAAAAAGCTGCCAAAAAAAAAAATCAAGCACCTGAAAGCACGCCTCATAAAAAGGCTGTCCCCAGATATTTTCTTTTATTTCCTAGCGGAGATTTCATCCCGCCCTTGGATGAGGTTTGATGAAAAATGTAAAGGCCCTCTGGCCGATTCACCCATTCGCCAACCGTGAGGTTGGACAGGGCCGCGGAAAATCACAGATAATTGCACCACAAATGGGCTTAATTGCCCTCTTAATTGTCGGCCGGCACGTTTCCAACTTTTATGCACACCCACCGTGCGAAATATCGCATGAGTGTGCGATGATGTCAGGATGCTCGGCCAACGTCATCTCGCGTGATTTGACGCCTGATCGGGTTGGGTATGCGCCCGCCCACAGGACATAAATTTCTGCCCCACCCCCCTCCCCCTCGATCTCCATGCTGGCTCCACTCCCCTTCCCCCCCACCCCCCGGCTCCCAATCTCCACACTGACCCTGCTCCCCCACTTCCCCCCACACCCAATTTCCATGCTGGCCCCACTACCCCCACACCCAATCTCCACACTGACCCTGCTCCCCCACTTCCCCCCACACCCAATTTCCACACTGACCCTGCTCCCCCACTTCCCCCCACACCCAATTTCCATGCTGGCCCCACTACCCCCTCCCCCCAAACCCAATTTCCACATTGACCCTGCTCCCCCCTCCCCCCACACCCAATTTCCACATTGACCCTGCTCCCCCACTTCCCCCCACACCCAATCTCCACACTGACCCTGCTCCCCCACTTCCCCCAATCCAATTTCCACATTGACCCTGCTCCCCCCTCCCCCCAAACCCAATTTCCACATTGACCCTGCTCCCCCCCTCCCCCCACACCCAATTTCCACATTGACCCTGCTCCCCCCTCCCCCCAATCCAATTTCCACATTGACCCTGCTCCCCCCTCCCCCCAATCCAATTTCCACATTGACCCTGCTCCCCCCTCCCCCCACACCCAATCTCCACATTGACCCTGCTCCCCCCTCCCCCCACACCCAATTTCCACATTGACCCTGCTCCCCCCTCCCCCCAATCCAATTTCCACATTGACCCTGCTCCCCCCTCCCCCCAATCCAATTTCCACATTGACCCTGCTCCCCCCCTCCCCCCAAACCCAATTTCCACATTGACCCTGCTCCCCCCTCCCCCCAATCCAATTTCCACATTGACCCTGCTCCCCCCTCCCCCCAATCCAATTTCCACATTGACCCTGCTCCCCCCTCCCCCCAAACCCAATTTCCACATTGACCCTGCTCCCCCCTCCCCCCAATCCAATTTCCACATTGACCCTGCTCCCCCCTCCCCCCAAACCCAATTTCCACATTGACCCTGCTCCCCCCTCCCCCCACACCCAATTTCCACATTGACCCTGCTCCCCCCTCCCCCCAATCCAATTTCCACATTGACCCTGCTCCCCCCTCCCCCCCAAACCCAATTTCCACATTGACCCTGCTCCCCCCTCCCCCCAATCCAATTTCCACATTGACCCTGCTCCCCCCTCCCCCCAAACCCAATTTCCACATTGACCCTGCTCCCCCCTCCCCCCACACCCAATTTCCACATTGACCCTGCTCCCCCCTCCCCCCACACCCAATTTCCACATTGACCCTGCTCCCCCCTCCCCCCAATCCAATTTCCACATTGACCCTGCTCCCCCCTCCCCCCACACCCAATTTCCACATTGACCCTGCTCCCCCCTCCCCCCACACCCAATTTCCACATTGACCCTGCTCCCCCCCTCCCCCCAAACCCAATTTCCACATTGACCCTGCTCCCCCCTCCCCCCACACCCAATTTCCACATTGACCCTGCTCCCCCCTCCCCCCACACCCAATTTCCACATTGACCCTGCTCCCCCCTCCCCCCACACCCAATTTCCACATTGACCCTGCTCCCCCCTCCCCCCAAACCCAATTTCCACATTGACCCTGCTCCCCCCTCCCCCCACACCCAATTCCACATTGACCCTGCTCCCCCCTCCCCCCACACCCAATTTCCACATTGACCCTGCTCCCCCCTCCCCCCAATCCAATTTCCACATTGACCCTGCTCCCCCCTCCCCCCAATCCAATTTCCACATTGACCCTGCTCCCCCCTCCCCCCACACCCAATTTCCACATTGACCCTGCTCCCCCTCCCCCCAATCCAATTTCCACATTGACCCTGCTCCCCCCTCCCCCCACACCCAATTTCCACATTGACCCTGCTCCCCCCCCCCACCACACACACACACACACACACACACACACCCCCCCCACCCCGTTCATCCTCCCAACCCCGGCTTTCAAAGGTGCTGACCCCGCTCCGGGCCACAACATCAGCCCCAGCCTCATTTTCGTTCTTGACCCCACCCTCCCGGCCTCACTCGCACCCCCCCCCCCCCCACCCCCCACCCCCCCTGTTCTGTGGTCATCACTTACAGACCAGAGGCAGCAATGGGAAGGAAGTTCAGCACAGGGTAGGCTTCATCAGGGTCACCTTAGCCCTGTGGCTGTGAATCGGAGCAATGGGCAGCAGCACTGCCAAAACTGCAGATTTGGTTTCACTTTTGCCAGGTTTACTGGCTGCTAGCAGCATGCCCATGGATGTGGGAATGGTGGATGTTGATAACAATGGTGACACCTTTGAACCCGAAGCTGTGAATGAAGGGGAGACTGAGCCCTGTCCCAGCCAGAAATTGTGGTGTTCTACCAGCCTGCCTGATGAAGGTAAAGGAAGTGAACTTACAAGGTAAGTTAGCTTGTCTGGATGATATTGGTAACAGGCACAATCATTTTTTTGTCTGTGCCTCTTTATGTTATGAACAGGTACATCACTTCATGCCTTTTACTTGCGGACTGATAGATTCTCTTGTAATTTACAAGGCAGAGTCAGAGGAGAACCATTCTTCTCAATTACCCACCAGGGAAACATTTGGGGCACAGTGCACACTTCATGGCAAAGCGGTAAATACCACTGACAAGCTTGTTTCTAAAGATGATAAGGATTCAGCTTTAAAATGCTGTCAATGATTGCTGATGTGCTAAAAGGCACTGACCAGAATAATATGCTCCCAAATCGGCAGTGTTCCTTGCATCCGGAGATGTATTTTCAGGCGTGTTCCCGACATCATCGTGTCAGTTTTGTGTAATATGGCAGGCAGCAGAATCCTGCCTGCATTATGTAAATGTGAATTAATAGTATTTAACCATAATACAGTGTGAATGCTATAATACGCCGTTAGAGTCAGATCCACACCCTGTGTGGTTCCCATTTGTTTATAGGGGCAGCTTGTTGGAGGGGTTTAAAAGCTACAGCTGAGTCCTGAGTCTCAGCTTAGCGGTTAGTAGACCTGTTACTATTGGGAGTGCTTATTTGGATGAGCAGACTATCCATCTTAAAATCATGTGAGTTAGAGGCCTTTTCTCAGCTACTGAGTGCTACATTTTGTCCCTGGCCATCTCTCAGATACTATAGAGTATCTGAGAGAGATGGGCAATGTGGTCTTGCTTCTCCTGAAAAGATGTATGACAGTGCACTCATTAACAGTTTCAGGTTATTTTATGGCATGTTGCCTACCCATTATTAGCCAAGCACATACCAGCCTGGCTGCTGTGCTCAACTATCATATGCTCATTCTGCTAACCACCTTACAACTAGACCAAAGCTTTAAATGCACAATTACATTGCTGAAGAAGCTGTGCCCTTGTTGAATCATGCTGCCTTTGAAGTCTAGCCAAACTGATTGCATCCAGAAGCACACCCTGTAGCAAACTGGCGCAAGATTGAACATTTTGAGGCCTTATTCACCCTGGCCACTCTCTTTAGGTCATTGAGCCTTTTCTGGCATTGGGACCATTTCCTTCTGACCAGCACAACACTGCTGACCTCCTTGGCCACCTCCTCTCAGGCCGCACGTGTCTGATTCGGCTTCCTCCTCCCGCCCGGGGCAGGTAAAACGTTGATAGGAGACCACACTGAGGGAGTCCTCGTCGAATCTAGATGGTGGTTTGGCCCTTCTCCCCCCGCCTCTCCCCTGACTCGAATAGTGCAGACATCTCCATAGTGAAACATGCAACAAGTAGACAACTCCTCCATGAAAATAAGTGGTTAACTTGTTCAAGTTAAAAAAGAATGCCACCTCTGATCAGTGCCAAGGTTTGGAGACATCAGAACTCAAAATAAAATGCACTCACTGTCCCAGAAGTATAATAATTCACATAATATTATTGTGATTTATTGTAAAAGCAGGTTAATAGTGGGGCTTGAATAGTTTCCCTGTGCTTGTGTGTGTGGGATTTAATTGAATTGGAGACCGCTGGTCTGGAAGCTTTGACTCATCAAGAGAAGCTAGGTTTGAAATGCTAAATATGTAAACATGGCTGAAGTTTTACAATGTGAGGTGAGGAGAATTTGCATTTTTAGATAAATCAGGATAGCTTGAATTTCAAAGAGATGGTCAGGGGTTACACCTAACCAGAGAAGCTAGGCCAAACAGTGTGTTTGACCGGACATCTCGCTCACCCTCCGGGTACATCTTTGTGCTTGTTATGGAACCACCTCAGTGGACTGAAATCTCCTCTCAAGTTTAACAGGTTTTGCAATTCTTGTGACATGTTTCTTAGGTGACACTAGTGTTATTGGTCAGTGCCTAAATGCTAGCTGTGGGAATGTGTTTGAAAATAGTGAGCAGCAACCGATAGAAGTCCCAATAGAAGAACAGCTGAAGATCCTACTCAAAAGGCCTGTTTGTCATCAGGATCTCCTGGATAGATTCACTGATAGGAAAAAGATCTCAAAGACCATAGGTGATATCTACGATGGGACTCTGTACCAGCAATATTTTCAACCTAGGGGAAACTGGTCCAACCCAAATCACTTTTCTTTCATGTGGTACATTGATGGGGCACAGCTGTTCAAGTCTAGCAGAGGGAGTTTATGGGTTATTTATTACACCATAAATCAACTCCCCTGTACTAAAAGAATGAACCCAGACAATATCATCCTTGCCAGTCTGTGGCCTAATGAGGTAAAACCACACACGCATTTGTACTTGAAGCCATTTCGTAATTGACTGGAACAATTGTATGAAGTTGGTTTTGATGTGAGCTGCAATCATTGAAAAGCTGAAATCAATGCAATGGTATTTTCTCTATGTGGAACCTATGAGTTGCCTGCAAAAGCTGGTGTCAAGAACGTGACACAATTCAACGGTGAGTTTAGTTGTCCTAGTTGCAGACAACCAGGGTAAATTGTAGGAAGCTGGTAGGGGTCATGCCAGGGTGTGCCCTTTTGACCCTGAGAAAGTTGTTGAGCCTCACAGGGATCACAAGGAAACCATTCAATAAGCAACTGAAGCTGAAGAAAGTAGAAAGCCAGTGCAAGAAATTAAGGCTCCATCTTGGTTTACAATTTTGAAAACCCATGATTTGACGCCAGGAACTTACATTGACTACATGCATGGTGTCCTTCGAGGAGCTTTCAGACAGCTACTTAGGTTGTGGTTTGAGTCAAAATATCACCTGAACACATTCAGCATCAGGAGCTATGTTGACAAAGGGCGGAATCATCCCAGATTGGCACAAAGTGAGGTAACGGGCAGGAAGAAAGTCGTTCTACCCATTGGCTGCAATGCTGGGTTTTCGCCTTACATTGTCCCATTCCTGCCTCATTAATTATGCAGCCACAGGAAACACGCCACCTCGCTGGCGGGCAGCCTCCGATTTGCTCACCGCATCCTCACGCAGAACGTCATATTTAAACTGCAGCCACGTGAAAACCTCTCAATGCTCACAGCCTAGCACTGCTCCGGTGAAGACATGGCCCCAAAGGCCAAGAAAAGTGAAGACCCCCAATTCAGTGACACATCCCTGGGACACCTCCTGGACACCATGGGGGTTCCCGTGATGTCCTCCACCCCCGTTCTGGCCACTGGAGGCCCATCAGTGTCACCACTTTGACTTTGGAGGTGGTGGCAGAAGTGGTCAGTGCCAATGCTGCAGACAAAAGGCCATCCAGTGTAGAAAATGAATGATTTCACCCATGCCGCCAGGGTAAGACAACCAACTTATCACTCTAAACTCACACACTCACAAGGCTTTCACACATTCACTGGTGTCTCACTCACTGCCAGCTCAAGGGACATCACCACTCACTCTCTCACACACACCCTCACATCTCCATCTGGCCTCGTCTCCCCTGGAGGCTGCCTCCTCAGCCCTCACCATCTTGAGGTCACTTGCATAGGTCAACGTGTACCCCAAAAAACACCCTGGGATACCCCCCTTCCCCAGTCCAGCCCTTGTCCTGCAGCCTCTTCCTTTACCTGAGGACACTCCTCCCTCTTCCCCAAACAAGTGCGAGAGGTACAGCAGAGGGAAAAGCAATCCACCATTGATGAGTGGAGTGGACAATCGCAAACTGGTTTCACGACAGCGTGACACCGATTTTTGTCCGTCTCGCCATATTGTCGTTCCCCCCGCCCACCATGATGCCCAACGCCTACTCGGCTGGGAAATTCCAGCCATAGTGGATCAGGGGTTACTCAGTATAAAGCACCAAACTTCAACTCTCGCCTGCCAAGGTCTATCAAACAATATATGGCATTCTGGAACGTGAATGAATGCAGGGCATGATTTTATACTACTCAGTCCCTGGGCTGTGTGGCATTCTACCTAATGATTTCTACCAACATCACCTTCTTTTAGCGGAAGCTGTTTATATGCTATGCAAGGAGAGAGTAGAAAATGCTGAGCTTTCACACTGTAGATGCAATGCAATTTTTGGGGCCTTGAACACTGATAAACACATGAATATAAATGTGCATCAGTTAATTCATTTAGGTATGTTGTTTAGGCTTTGGGACCACTGTGGGTCTACATCTGTGTTTCTTTTGAAGGCCTCAATTGAAAGTTACTGAAACTTGGCCATACCAACATGCGAGCATACGAAATAGGAGCAGAAGTAGGCCATTCGGCCCCTCAAGCCTGCTCCACCATTCAGTAAGATCATGGCTGATCTGTTTGCGTCTCAAATTCCACACTCCCACCTACCCCCCGATATCCTTTGATTCCCTCGCTTAACAGAATCTATCTCCGCCTTAAAAATATTCAATGACCCCCCGCCTCCACCACCTTCTGAGAGTTCCAAAGTTGCGCAATCCTCTGAGGGAAAAATTTCTTCTAATCTCTGTGCTAAAAGGGCGACCCCTAATTTTAAAACAGTGCCCTCCAGCCTGGATTCACCCACAAGAGGAAACATCCTTTGCATGTGCACATGGTTGAGACCGTTCAGGATCGTATACACTTCAATCAACTCTTTTAAACTCCAGCGGAAACAAGTTCAGTCTGTCCAACCTTTCCTCATAAGACAACTCACTCATTCCAGGTATCAATCTAATAAACCTCCCCTGAACGGCCTCCAATGCACTTACATCCTTCCTTAAATAAGGAGACCAATACTGCACACAATATTCGAGGTGTGGTCTCACCAATGCCCTGTATCACTGAAGTGTAACATCCTTACTTTTATGTTTAATTCCTCCAATGATAAAGGATAGCGTTCCATTAACCTTCTTAATTACTTGCTGTACCTGCATACTAACTTTTTGTGACTCACACACAAGGACATCTAGATCCCGCTGCACCTCAGAACTCTGCAGCCGCTCTCCATTTAAGTAATTCTCTGCTTTTTTATTCTTCCAGCCAAAGTGAACAGCTTCCCAATTTCCCACATTATATACCATCTGCCAGATCTTTGCACATTCACTCAACCTGTCTGCAATCTCCTTATTCCCTCTTCACAGCATACTTTCCTACCTATCTTTGTGTCACTTGCAAATTTAGCTACCATGACTTCGCCCCCCCCCACCCCCCCGCCACCCATCTAAGTCACTGATATAAATTGTGAAATGCTGAGGCCCCAGCACAGACCCCTGCGGTTCTCCACTCATCACATGGTGCAACCAAACCTGTCATGCGGATAGAAAATGCTGTCACTTCTACGCATACAGTTCCTGAATTTGGTATTGGATTGCCTCTTGATTCCAAGATTGGAATTGCTTGCGAAATCGAAGAACCAAGCATCAAAGTGCTTCTGCCTTTGCAGAGGAACATGCAACAGGTAAAATGACATCAGTAACTGATAAGAAGATTTGATCTGCTATGAAAAATAAAAGGCTGACTCCAGAGGCCCCGTTCTTTTCCCTCGGTGCCAGGATTCCTGGCGTGATTGTCTGTGGTCTTTGGTATTCTGCACTAAAAGTAGTCTATCGTTGGTTGATTTTTTTTGCAAGATGACAACTTTGCCTGGGCGGAATTATTCTTGTGGACATGTATCTTCTTCATGTGTCGATGTCCAAGAATATGAATATAACCGCGTGTATGTTGCTGTGGTAAGAAGATTATCTATTGCGCGGTGTCCAGAAGTTGGACTCTGCAACGATGGGGAGAACTTTCCCCCCCCAGTTGGGGGAGGGGCTTGTGCAGGGACAGGCAGGGGGCAGGCGTGGACCCGATCGGCGCCCCCCCAGTCAGGTCCGTGCCGGCTGAGAGGTGGTGGGGGGGTGGTTCCCTGAGTCGGGGCCTGCGCTCTTTCACGCGCATCTACCTGAGGCACAGAGCTGCCCCGGGGAGATTAGTTTAAATTCCCAAAATTTTAATAAAAAAAATTTTCAAGACATGTCCCCTCATGTGACAGTGTCACATGAGCTGGGACACATCAATGAACATTAATGAAAAAATGCATTTAATTTATAAACCCTTCATGAAACCCTCATCCCGCCCGTGGATGAGGTTCCATTAAAAATGTGAAGGTCGCCTGGGGTCTTCGCCTGCCCCTCCCCCTCCAACCTTGAGGCTGGACGGGCAGCTCCGTTTATTAAAAACAAAAAAACTGCGGATGCTGGAAATCCAAAACAAAAACAGAATTACCTGGAAAAACTCAGCAGGTCTGGCAGCATCGGCGGAGAAGAAAAGAGTTGACGTTTCGAGTCCTCATGACCCTTCGACAGAACTTGAGTTCGAGTCCAGGAAAGAGCTGAAATATAAGCTGGTTTAAGGTGTGTGTGTGGGGGGCGGAGAGATAGAGAGACAGAGAGGTGGAGGGGGTTGGTGTGGTTGTAGCGACAAACAAGCAGTGATAGAAGCAGATCATCAAAAGATGTCAACAACAATAGTACAATAGAACACATAGGTGTTAAAGTTAAAGTTGGTGATATTATCTAAACGAATGTGCTAATTAAGAATGGATGGTAGGGCACTCAAGGTATAGCTCTAGTGGGTTTTTTTTTTATTTTATATAATGGAAATAGGTGGGAAAAGGAAAATCTTTATAATTTATTGGGAAAAAAAAAAAAGAGAAGGGGGAAACAGAAAGGGGGTGGGGATGGGGGAGGGGACTCACGACCTAAAGTTGTTGAATTCAATATTCAGTCCGGAAGGCTGTAAAGTCCCTAGTCGGAAGATGAGGTGTTGTTCCTCCAGTTTGCGTTGGGCTTCACTGGAACAATGCAGCAAGCCAAGGACAGACATGTGGGCAAGAGAGCAGGGTGGAGTGTTAAAATGGCAAGCGACAGGGAGGTTTGGGTCATTCTTGCGGACAGACCGCAGGTGTTCTGCAAAGCGGTCGCCCAGTTTACGTTTGGTCTCTCCAATGTAGAGGAGACCACATTGGGAGCAACGAATGCAGTAGACTAAGTTGGGGGAAATGCAAGTGAAATGCTGCTTCACTTGAAAGGAGTGTTTGGGTCCTTGGACGGTGAGGAGAGAGGAAGTGAAGGGGCAGGTGTTGCATCTTTTGCGTGGGCAAGGGGTTGTGCCATAGGAGGGGGTTGAGGAGTAGGGGGTGATGGAGGAGTGGACCAGGGTGTCCCGGAGGGAGCGATCCCTACGGAATGCCGATAAGGGGGGTGAAGGGAAGATGTGTTTGGTAGTGGCATCATGCTGGAGTTGGCGGAAATGGCGGAGGATGATCCTTTGAATGCGGAGGCTGGTGGGGTGATAAGTGAGGACAAGGGGGACCCTATCATGTTTCTGGGAGGGAGGAGAAGGAGTGAGGGCGGATGCGCGGGAGATGGGCCGGACACGGTTGAGGGCCCTGTCAACGACCGTGGGTGGAAAACCTCGGTTAAGGAAGAAGGAGGACATGTCAGAGGAACTGTTTTTGAATGTAGCATCATCGGAACAGATGCGACGGAGGCGAAGGAACTGAGAGAATGGGATGGAGTCCTTACAGGAAGTGGGGTGTGAGGAGCTGTAGTCGAGATAGCTGTGGGTGTCGGTGGGTTTGTAATGGATATTGGTGGACAGTCTATCACCAGAGATTGAGACAGAGAGGTCAAGGAAGGGAAGGGAAGTGTCAGAGATGGACCACGTGAAAATGATGGAGGGGTGGAGATTGGAAGCAAAATTAATAAATTTTTCCAAGTCCTGACGAGAGCATGAAGCAGCACCGAAATAATCATCGATGTACCGGAGAAAGAGTTGTGGAAGGGGGCCGGAGTAGGACTGCAACAAGGAATGTTCCACATACCCCATAAAGAGACAGGCATAGCTGGGGCCCATGCGGGTACCCATAGCCACACCTTTTATTTGGAGGAAGTGAGAGGAGTTGAAGGAGAAATTGTTCAGCGTGAGAACAAGTTCAGCCAGACGGAGGAGAGTAGTGGTGGATGGGGATTGTTCGGGCCTCTGTTCGAGGAAGAAGCTAAGGGCCCTCAGACCATCCTGGTGGGGGATGGAGGTGTAGAGGGATTGGACGTCCATGGTGAAGAGGAAGCGGTAGGGGCCAGGGAACTGGAAATTGTTGATGTGACGTAAGGTGTCAGAGGAATCACGGATGTAGGTGGGAAGGGACTGGACAAGGGGAGAGAGAAGGGAGTCAAGATAACGAGAAATGAGTTCTGTGGGGCAGGAGCAAGCTGAGACGATCGGTCTACCGGGGCAGTTCTGTTTGTGGATTTTGGGTAGGAGATAGAAGCGGGCCGTCCGAGGTTGGGCAACTATCAGGTTGGAAGCTGTGGGAGGGAGATCCCCAGAGGAGATGAGGTCAGTGTCCCTGGCCCCTACCGCTTCCTCTTCACCATGGACGTCCAATCCCTCTACACCTCCATCCCCCACCAGGATGGTCTGAGGGCCCTTAGCTTCTTCCTCGAACAGAGGCCCGAACAATCCCCATCCACCACTACTCTCCTCCGTCTGGCTGAACTTGTTCTCACGCTGAACAATTTCTCCTTCAACTCCTCTCACTTCCTCCAAATAAAAGGTGTGGCTATGGGTACCCGCATGGGCCCCAGCTATGCCTGTCTCTTTATGGGGTATGTGGAACATTCCTTGTTGCAGTCCTACTCCGGCCCCCTTCCACAACTCTTTCTCCGGTACATCGATGATTATTTCGGTGCTGCTTCATGCTCTCGTCAGGACTTGGAAAAATTTATTAATTTTGCTTCCAATCTCCACCCCTCCATCATTTTCACGTGGTCCATCTCTGACACTTCCCTTCCCTTCCTTGACCTCTCTGTCTCAATCTCTGGTGATAGACTGTCCACCAATATCCATTACAAACCCACCGACACCCACAGCTATCTCGACTACAGCTCCTCACACCCCACTTCCTGTAAGGACTCCATCCCATTCTCTCAGTTCCTTCGCCTCCGTCGCATCTGTTCCGATGATGCTACATTCAAAAACAGTTCCTCTGACATGTCCTCCTTCTTCCTTAACCGAGGTTTTCCACCCACGGTCGTTGACAGGGCCCTCAACCGTGTCCGGCCCATCTCCCGCGCATCCGCCCTCACTCCTTCTCCTCCCTCCCAGAAACATGATAGGGTCCCCCTTGTCCTCACTTATCACCCCACCAGCCTCCGCATTCAAAGGATCATCCTCCGCCATTTCCGCCAACTCCAGCATGATGCCACTACCAAACACATCTTCCCTTCACCCCCCTTATCGGCATTCCGTAGGGATCGCTCCCTCCGGGACACCCTGGTCCACTCCTCCATCACCCCCTACTCCTCAACCCCCTCCTATGGCACAACCCCTTGCCCACGCAAAAGATGCAACACCTGCCCCTTCACTTCCTCTCTCCTCACCGTCCAAGGACCCAAACACTCCTTTCAAGTGAAGCAGCATTTCACTTGCATTTCCCCCAACTTAGTCTACTGCATTCGTTGCTCCCAATGTGGTCTCCTCTACATTGGAGAGACCAAACGTAAACTGGGCGACCGCTTTGCAGAACACCTGCGGTCTGTCCGCAAGAATGACCCAAACCTCCCTGTCGCTTGCCATTTTAACACTCCACCCTGCTCTCTTGCCCACATGTCTGTCCTTGGCTTGCTGCATTGTTCCAGTGAAGCCCAACGCAAACTGGAGGAACAACACCTCATCTTCCGACTAGGGACTTTACAGCCTTCCGGACTGAATATTGAATTCAACAACTTTAGGTCGTGAGTCCCCTCCCCCATCCCCACCCCCTTTCTGTTTCCCCCTTCTCTTTTTTTTTTTTCCCAATAAATTATAAAGATTTTCCTTTTCCCACCTATTTCCATTATATAAAATAAAAAAAAAACCCACTAGAGCTATACCTTGAGTGCCCTACCATCCATTCTTAATTAGCACATTCGTTTAGATAATATCACCAACTTTAACTTTAACACCTATGTGTTCTATTGTACTATTGTTGTTGACATCTTTTGATGATCTGCTTCTATCACTGCTTGTTTGTCGCTACAACCACACCAACCCCCTCCACCTCTCTGTCTCTCTATCTCTCCGCCCCCCACACACACACCTTAAACCAGCTTATATTTCAGCTCTTTCCTGGACTCGAACTCAAGTTCTGTCGAAGGGTCATGAGGACTCGAAACGTCAACTCTTTTCTTCTCCGCCGATGCTGCCAGACCTGCTGAGTTTTTCCAGGTAATTCTGTTTTAGCTCCGTTTATTAGTTTAATTGATATTTAAATAGGCCTTTGACAGTTTGGCAGCCTGCGAACTGAAAATCTAAATGACCCGCGGTGGTGTCAGGACCCACACCCGACATCACCCCGTGTCATTTTACGCCTCCCGCTTACCAAGCTGAAGATTCAGGCCGATATGTTGACAGGAATTACACTTCCTCAGGTGAGTTTTGTGCAAAGGAAATCTGCAGAGTTTGCAGCAATTCCTATAAGCTCCATAATAGATGTTTGAAAATTTTTTATTCGTTCATGGGATGTGGGCTTCACTGGCTGGGCCAGCATTTATTGCCCATACCCTAGTTGCCCCTTGAGAAGGTGGGGGGTGAGCTGTCTTCTTGAACCGCTGCAGTCCATGTGGTGTAGGTACACCCACGGTGCTGTTAGGGAGGGAGTTCCAGGATTTTGACCCAGCGACAGTGAAATCAGATAAAAAACAAAACACGGCGGAGGCTGGAAATCCAAAACAAAAACAAAAATACCTGGAAAAACTCAGCAGGTCTGACAGCATCTGTGGAGCTCTTCGCAGAGAGTCTTGGTATGGCCAAGGACGACTTGCCTGATCTTGAATTCATAGTTTTGCCCCCTAACCATGTTGAAGGTGATTGAATTGTATCATGACCGCACTGGCATCACCAAATACTGTCCAACTATAAAACATCTACTTTGAAGTGTTGTCAGCTTCCAGGTTTTTGAAGGCTATGTGTCCCAAGGAGCTTTCCAATCTCTTTTGCCTTGCGTCATGATTCAGTATACTTCTTGCATTACAATACTGAGTTCAGGACAAAATTGCCCATGTGACAGGTATGACCTTAGGGGAAGAATTGCTATTTTCCCTTGCTACATTCCAGTTTTTAATCTTAAAAGATCTGTTGCTTCTGCCTGGAGGGCAAGTGGCAGCATTCTGCATTTGGTGAGTTGTCCATGCACTGTTCAGATTTTCCACACAGGACAGTCTCACTGCATGAAACACTTTTCCTGCACAAAAAAGGGCAATGGCTAAAATGGCCTGAAATTGTGTTTGGAAAATTTGCCCAAATTTGTTTAATGCCCTGTTCCTCCAGATCCTTGAAAAGTCCCGTAAGCTCTCACACATTTCAGCTTTTATGTTTTCAATGTGGCGGTTGAAGTATAGCACCCAGGCTGCTACTGGTGAACTTGGAGCAGTTGGCATCTTGTAACTTTCCATTAGCCGAAGTTGGCTCTGTGCTGAAGTCCCAATTTATTGTAAACAAGTACAATTTCTCCTTCACGGAACTTTGCCAAAATACTCTGGTCCCAACCGTACTGAATTATGCAAGTTCACCAGGGGGGTGGGGGGCAGAATTTTCTCCCCATCGGTGAGGTTGGAGGTTGTGCAGGGGCGTAGCCAATCAGCACCCCCGATAGGTTGGGGGGCCGCCATTTTATGTGGGCGGGCCAATTAAGGCCCACCCACCGTGATGTGTGCCTGGACGCGCTGAGGTGCCTCAGGGAGATTAGTTTTAAGTTTAAGTAGTTTAATAAAGTATTGAAGGTTTTTTATATGACATGTCCCCTCATGTGATACTGTGGGATGAGCTGGGGCATGTGCATTACTTTAAATAAAAGTTTTTCTGCAAGTTTTAAACCCCTCATGAAACTTCATCCTGCCCATGGATGAGGTTCCATGAAAAACCTCTAGGTTGAACAGGCAGCTCAGCTGATTGCCTTAATTGTTTATTAACAGGCCTTAATAGGTCTTTGACAGTTCAGCAGGCGCGCAGCTGACTCGGCTGCACACCTGCTGAACTAAAAATCTAAATGACGCACACCCAACGTCACCCCGCGTCATTTTACGCCTCGGCGAGCAGGCCCCGGCCCCGCTCGCCAAGCCAAGGATTCTGCCCCTGTACCCCAAACCTAGCTTTAATCATTCACCTTACAACCAAACTTTTTGTTGGTTCCATGTACTTGTAAATTAACCCCGTGTGCAACTTCCTCTATGTGGAATGGAATGGAAAACGGTCTTATAAACTACATGCATGTGGTCACTCATATACAGGAACCGGAAAAATGAAAACTGGGAGATGTGTTCGCACCCCCTGCTATAATAATCATTATAATGGTTTTGCACTGACTTCATGTTAAAGAATCTACACTCTGCATGCATACATGACATCAGCTAGAAAAATTTGATATCTGAAATTCTGTCATGATCAATAGAACTTGAGAGTTTTTCCTCAAGAACTTTTGAGTTTTTCCTCAAGAACAAGCTCTTTGATCATTTTGGTGTTGGTTGAGTGCCTTCTGAGCACTTAAATGATGCTAGATGATCGTTAATGATGTTGTTTGAGGTTTGTCTGATTTCACTTCATGTCATTTGATCACTAATGATGTCAGTTGAACTCTTCTGAGCACTTTGAATGCAGATAAATGATTGCAAATGCTGTGGTTTGAGCGCCATGTGATTTCACTTCATGTCAGTTGATTGCCAATGATGCCATTTGATCAAAAGTTTGGGTTAAAGGGCAGTGGATCATTGGATCAGAGCACACAGATGTAAATTAATCCTTATTTTAATGTCACATATCTTTCCTATGTAAAGGAAATATCATTTTTTCCAATATTACTGTGGGATACTGAAGCCAGGCTTGTTGGGGTGTGTGTGTATGTGTGTGATGTTTGTATGGCTAATTTAACCAAACTGAAGACAGTCAGACTGCAAGGTTTAGATCATCAAAGGGTCAGGTGTAAAAGCAGGCATTTTGAAATGGAAATGGATGACCTAATATTTGCATTTTTAGCTAAGCTAAGAGATTGTTTGAATTTCAAAGGGAAATTAGAAGGTGACAGGGAAAATGTTTGCATCATGCAGGAGTTCATAGGTAAATAAGTAGTAGGGATATCATGTTTTATTGACTCAAAAGCAAAGACAAGATAGAAACGTGTAAGTTCTTATATTTGGAAGATTTTGAGTTTCAAAGAGAATTTAAAACAATGGATTTAAAGATAAAAAAGGGAAATATATTTCAGGAAAGATTGAAGGGTGGTGATTATGGTGAGTGACCATGTGAGATCTTGAAAGGTGGACTGTGTGAAGACATACTTGTAAAAAAAAACAGCCTCTAGCCACCCCAGAGAATTTCTTGCCTGTTCCAGAAAGCAAGGTTTTGTTAAAATCCTTAGAACTCAATTATCATGTGAGAGGAAGAGAGAAGCTGTGAAATTCCGTCCATATAGCAACAATGGGTGCCTTGTGGTAATATTACTGGATGTTTTATAGATTAAGAATCTATTTGGACTGTTGCCTGGGAGAAGGGTGTTTATTTGAGAGTTTAGTTAAGTATAAATCTTTTGGGAAATGTTGTAAGACTAAATTTAACTGTGTAACCTTGTGTATTTAAGTTTTCTTTTCTTTTGTTAGTAAATGTTTTATTTGAATATTTAACATCTCCAAAAGTGATAGTGGAATATTTATTTCTGACTTCAGTGCACAAAACGTCTCATAATAAAAATACAAATTGCAAATCGTTGTGAAAGCTTGACCAAGTTTCCCTTTGGGATTTGGTCAACCAGGCAATTACCAACTGCCATGTCATAACACCTTATTATTGTGTGATAACTTGACTTGCGGTGATAATTTATAGTTAAAAAGCAAAACATAGAAATTTGTGAAGAAGTGTTCTCAGAATTGGTTGAAGTATATGAGTTTGTCTATATTAAACAGGTTGAGGAGATAACAACTGTTAAAATGAGTTTTTATAGCGCCATCACTGAAAGGACAGTACTTTGTATTTTTCATTATAAATATTGCCGTAGGAATTCATAATGGAAAAAGGTAGTCAACAGATTTTTAATAGAGTTTGTGTAAAACCTGGTGCAAAATGGTGGTCTATGGTAGATTGGAACACTTGTCATGTTGAGGTAATCAAGTGTTTCACCATGGGGAAAAAAATAAATATCTGCTTACATTTCCCAATTCTGCCACACAGCTAACCTCGCTTAGCATGTAATTCCATTGCCAATGATAATTGAGAGGTGGTTATATGCAGCTGAACACAACACAAAAAAGAAAATAGAAACAACTATAAATTCTGTTTCAATAGCCTTAATATTTATTGCAATTGGTATTAAGAAGAGTTGGAGAGAGGCATGTGTTTGGCATCCACAGGATAATATATAAAAGATTTTACACTACCCCAGAACTCGCTGTGTAAGTAAAATTAAACTGATGATATTGTGGATCTCACATTATATCTGGTGTACTTTTACATTGTATGCTGCTAGTACAAAATACCTTCAAGTTTCTATTTCAGAAAATCAATAACAGCATTTGTCTTATGTCACATGACATTGCTTTAATCTTTAAACAGCAATGGAAATGAATCACTGTAAAGGTTAAAAAGAGTATTTGCAGCTTGTACAAGTAATAAAGGATCACTCTCAATGAATCTAAGACAATAATCTAATCCTTGGATTCTGATGACTAACATGAACCACTCTAGCTTTATTTACTGCTTATGAAGTCATCTGATCTACTTGAGTACCGTATTGATTGTAACTCTCTGTCAGAAGCCATTGTCCTCTATATTACCAAAAGGGCTTGCTTGATTTGAATGCTAGCAGTAAGATATAGACAAATACTTTCTGCAACATCACAATTTTCTCTTGTTTAATCTTGCAAAGAAAATAAAAGCTTAAAAAAATTGTAAGAGGTTGGTTTGGTTAATTGACTTGAGCCAAACCTTACAACTAATATTTATTAATCCACTTCCATTGACTAAGCACATAAGACATATGGTAAGATCTCCATCACCCATTTTTATGTACAAAAAGCAATTATTATAATGTGGCTGGTTGTCACAAAATCTTCCTCTGGGACAATGGTCTTGGCCTGGTGATATCTGCTTTGGTTTTTGCTGTTAGGTCATAATTATTAGTATTACAGTCTGCCAAATTTTCTGCTGCTTGTTTTGTTAATCTTTTTATTTTCTAAGCTTTAAGGTTAAACTAAAGTGTTTTGCTTTTAAAGTTACTAACTTCTGTTCTAATTTAACCTCTTTCAGTCAGCATAGTAATGGGGGGGTGACATTTGGCCTCAAAATACCCTGTGCAGCGAAGGGAAATTGGGAAATTATTGAGTGTCTCCTGCTAAAGTGTGCATGTGTAGACTTAGGGTGAAGAAATAGTTGCCTCCACCTTCATTGCCCAGATTCATTCAGGGAGTTACTCATCAAGGTATCAGCTGCAGTGCAACTCAGGACAAGTTACTACCTTAGAAAATGTAGAAGATGAAAAGAGGAAACATAAAAAAGTTATATTTTGCACAATTTAACAAATGAGATAATTATAGTTTCCATATATTTCATTTTGAGAAGCACAATGTTAATTTCCTTACATGCCCATGCATGTCAGATGATTACTAGACACATCAAATTGAAACTCATTAGTTTTATATTCAGCAGTGACAAATTAATTGCATTTAATTTAGTTTCAACATTTCATGCAGTTCTGATTATTGAAATGTTGAAAATAGCTTACTAAACAGTCAACCATTAGTTGAGCTAATAACTTTTAACCATATATTAATGGTGTCGTTTAATCAAAATCTTCTAAACCTTTTATCAAAAGGATACAAAATATGTTTTGACTGTTCTCTTCTTTTCCTATGAATTATTTGGAAGTTTCATGTGAACAGAACGTGACTGTTTTTAAAAATAATTTTGTCAGCCATATTCTGTTAATATGAAGCTTCCGAGTAATTCATAGGAAAAGAAGAGAACAGTCAAGACCTATTTTGTATCCGTTCGACAAAAGATTTATGCTGATTTACGTTGCACAATGTCATAGAATCCTGATGTAAATGCAACTGTAAAAAAAATCTCTGATTGCAAGAAACATATCTCCTCATTTCAATAGTCACAGGATACTGAACAGTCAGAAAGACCTGGTCAATGCATTAAGGTATAAAGGAGCAAGGGTGTGTATCTCAAACCTTCTGCAAGTGATAAATGCTTTGTTGGAGTTTTAACAGCTGCCTGCAACAGGGAAAAGCTGACTAGGAGTGACACTATAGGACAAGTTCAAGTTCAATCTGAGGGCATAGCAGAGGCATTTGAATGATTGCATCAATGTACGCTCATGTGGATGATGCCCAAAATAGGAGAATTGGTTACATTGTCAAGAAGATGTAATAATGTTATTGGAAGTTATTTGAATATAGAGTTCCAGTTTGGTCTGTGTCTATGTGTGTGTCTGTGTGTGTCTTCATTGGATTAAAGCCAGCTAGTCAGGGCGTTTTGATGTATAGTAGTTTTCAGATGTTAATTAGGTAAATGTAAGGAGGGTAGAAGGTAAAGTGTAAATTTGCATTTGTTAAGAGAAACCATTCCAGAACGTGGGTGAAATCTTTCACCTAGTTAGAAGACGCCAAGAAATGTTTTTTTTTAATGCTCACTAATAGAATTGGTGGGATGAAAGGATGTTATTGTTAGAAAGGGTAAAGTTAAAACCTAGTGATACAATGGAAAATTTACATTCAAAGAGAAAGATATGTATAAAGGAGAAAGGGGATTGTGTGTAAGGGAGGGGAACTTTAAGATCCAACAAGTGTGAGAAGCCTCCAGCCTGTAAGGCTCAAGCTGCTGTCTGCAAGAACCCAGAGCTGAAAGAAACTCATTTTGAATGTGACTGTCCAGGGTGTGCTTTGTCAGGTGTCTATTTAAATCTATGAGATTTACTGTTGCCTTAACAGGGGTGTAACTGAGAATCAGATTAATTAGGGGATTTTTGTAGTTATTATAGTAGTAATTTTGTAGATGTATGTGTTTACAATATTTCTTGTATTAATAAATGTTTAATTTAGTTTTATTAAAAAAAACTTCTTGAGACTTGGTGGTCTTATTACTACTGAATTAAAAGCTGCCATCATGAAACACACATATTGCAAAAATGGGTTATGGCAGTTGTTTCAAGTTTCCCTCTGGAATTTGAAAACTCAGCCTTTACCATAGTCGGTGTCATAATAATTGAGGGCTCTTTATGGGCTTTATTTGAAATTCCTTGATACTTTGGATTGCTGAATCTAAAGATTACGAGGATGAGAAGCACTTTGAATTCAGGAGTGGGTGTGAGGTATTTTTGAAGTGGCAAGACTACAAGATAGTTTTGGTAATTGCTAAGACTTGTCTGGGAGTAGAAAATATACATCTGATTAGGTTGTAAAAGGTATCCAAGAGGGTTAACAGAGTTGGCAGATAAATTACAATTGGGTTTAACTGTGGGGGTTGGAAAGCAGATATAACTGAAGGAATAGCACAGCATTTGAAGTTGAAAGTGATACCTGATACTGGTGAGTCACAGTAGTGCATATAGAGCTAAACCTTTATTTTCATCACCCTTTCAAATCCAGAAAGGATAGAAAGTGGGAAGGTGAAAGGAAGGTGTGTAGTCAGGGAAGAAAAGGAGTAACTGGAAATTCCAGCAAGCTTTTTTCCGAGAATTAAAAGGAAGATGCTGAGGGTAGAAGTGACACTGAAAGTTGAGGTGTTTTCATTGTAATAAATTGAGACACACAAAGTCAGTGTAATGGAAATTACAGGGAAAATCTGTTGGACTTATGGGGTGCAGAAAAGTTCTGGAAGTTAAAGTACTGTGGGTTCTGAGGTTCAGGCACAGGAGAAACCAATGGTTTGTGTACAAGTAAAACATGGGAGAATCAGTGATAGGTAAAGAGTTGGGAACAGTTTACCCAAGAGAATTCTGAGGAGCAGGTTGCAGAAATGTTTGAAGATTTTGTGTGTGAAGGGAAAGTCTCTCTATATGTACAGGGTGGAGTAGGTAAAGATGTTAAAATTTTAAGGGACACAGGGGCTAGTCAATATTGTGGGATAGTGATATTTGTTGTTCAGAATGAGTATTGCAGGAGCAGGTGATAATAAGTGGGGTTCATGGAGATGCTAAACCTATCCCTTTGTGGAAAGTGCATTTAAAAAGCAAGTGGAAAACTGGTGAACTGACTGTTGGAATGGTGGAAAAATTGCCCATTGCAGGGGCTCAATTTATTCTGGGTAATGATATAGCTGGACCACAAATGTGGGTGATGCTTATGGTGGTTGAGCAGCCTGTAGAAGTGCTTTCAACAGAGGTGTTACAAGAGGAGCATCCTGGATTGTTTCCAGATTGTCTGATAACACGATCACAGGCATAAAGGTTGAAGCAAGAAAAACGAGAAGGACAGGCAGTTCAAAGGTAGGAAGAAGGTATTGAAATCCAATTAGCAAGCACTCTGTTTGATAAAATTGTTCAGGAAGACACAGGAGAGGACTATTCAGCTGAAGTGTTTAACCCAAAGCAGTCAATTGAGTTGCAGTAAAAGGATTTGCAATTAAAACAGTTATATCAGGCAGCTTACTCAGAAACAGAGGCAAAATGTATTGCAGAGTGTTATTAACTTAAGGGTGATATTTTAATGAGAAAATGGAGGCCGGATATGTATCTGAAAATAAAAGCTAGAGTGAGATACATCAGATTGTTATCCCAATAGAGTATAGAAATGAGATTCTGAGGATTGCTCATAAAATTCCAGGGGGGTAGCATTTAGGAATTAGAAAGACACAAGAAAAAGTACAGAAACACTTTTATTGGCCAGGGTTGCATAAGGATGTAATCAAATTCTGTAGAACATGTTACACATGTCAAGTGACAGGGAAACCACAAGTGGTGATTAAGCCGGCACCTTTACACCCAATATCAGCATTTTAAGAACCTTTTACTTGGCCCATGATTGATTGTGTAGGTTTTCTCCCCAAGACTAAAAGTGGAAATCAGTACATACTGACCATAATGGATGTGTCTACCAGGTTTCCTGAAGTGATACCTTTAAGAAATATTTAAACCAAGAAGTTTGTGGAAGAGTAAACTAAATTTTTTATAAGATATGATTTACCTAAGGAAATACAATCAGATCAGTTTTCAAATTTATGTCACAGCTGCTTAAGAAAGTAATGAACAGTTTGAGGATAAAACAGTTTAAGTCAACAGCTTATCATCCGGAGTCACAAGGAGCTTTGGGAAAATGGCATCAAGCTTTAAAAACTATGATGAGAGCACACGGTTGGGATTATCCACAGGATTGGGAAAGGGGAATTTCTTTCTTGTTATTTGCTATTAGAGACATTCCTAATACATCAATTGGTTTTAGTCCTTTTGAACTAGTTTATGGTCATGAGGTAAGGGGACCATTGAAATTGATTTATCAGAAATTGGTGGGTCAAATTCCAGAAACTATTCCCCTGGATTATGTATCAAAATTCAGAGAGAGATTAGACAAAGCATGTGAGTTGGTTAGGGAACACTTAAATATATCACAGCAAGTGATGAAAGTGAAGACAGAGAAGAAAGCTAAAGATTGCAGTTTTGTTGCTGGAGAGAAAGTGCTAGTTGTGTTACCAGTACTGTGTGACTCGTTAAAGGCAGTGTTTAGTGGGCCTTACAGGATTGAAAAGAAATTGAGTGAAGTAACTTATTTAATAAATACTTCAGATAGAAGAAAGAAGCAGAGGATGTGTCATGCAAATATGCTTAAAAAGTACTTTGACAGGGAAGTGACAAAAAAATAGGTATTAGTAGAGGCAAATAATTAGTAGAGGTAGAAGTGCAGGATGCTAAAATGTATTCTCCTCTAATCAAATTGAATAATGAGGGGGTACTTGATAATTTAAAAATAATATTGAGTTACCTTCCAGACAAGTGTCAAAGTGATTCAGAATAGCTATTGCAGTCACACAAATCTATTTGTGGGAATAAATTTGGAAAGACAGATTCAGCTATACACGATGTCTCTGTACAGGTTTCATCTTCAATAAGACAACATCCTTATAGATTTAATCTGACAACGTTATCACAAGTACAAAAAGAAATTGACTTCTTGCTTAAAAATGATATAATTGAGTCTAGTTGCAGTAACTGGAGTTTGCTTATTGTGCTAGTACTGAAACTGGATAAAACACAAATACTGTATGTGGACTATTGAAAGGTGAATGCGGTGACAAAAGCAGATTCATATCCTATATCACAGTTGGAAGATTGTATTGGAAAAGTGGAACAATCGGAATTTATCACAAAGATTGACTTGTTAAAAGGGTATTGGCAGGTACCGTTGTCAGAGAGAGCAAAGGCGATGTCGGCTTTTGTAATGCCAAGTGGATATTTAATTCCATTTAATATGAAGAATGTACCTGCGACATTTCAAAGGCTGACAAACAAGTAATTGCAGGTCTAAGCAATTGTGCTGTTTATATTGACAACCTAATAGTTTTCAGTCAGACATGGAAGGAGGACTTACAGCATCTGGAAGAATTATTTTCTCGATTATAAGAAGCTAATTTGATGATGAACTTGGCTAAAATTGAATTTGCAAAAGCGTAAGTTTCTAGGCCAAACATTGGACATGGTAAGGTGGCTCCAAGAGATGTGAAAGTCAAAGATATTGTGGATTTCCCAGTGCCTACAATAAAACAAGAAGTTTTTAGATTTCTGGGCATGAGTAGGTTTTACTGGAAATTTGCACCAAATTTTAGCAGTGTCTTTGCCCCACTGACTGAACTGTTGAAAAAGAACAAGAAGTCTCAACGGACACTGGAGTGTCAGACGGCATTTGATAGTTTGAAAACTGTATTAAATATGACACCAGTTTTGGTAGCACTCAATTAGGCCAAGAAATATAGTTGGCTGTTGACCCAAGCGATATAGGCATTGAGGCCGTACTGTTACAAGAAGATTACACTGGAATTGAAAAACCGATAGGGTATTTTCCGCAGAAGCTGAATGCACAATAGAGAAGATATTCAACAACTGAAAAGGAGACGTTGAGTTTGGTGTTAGCGCTGCAGCATTTTGATATTTATGTGGCAAACAATTGAGCAGGAACAGTTGTTTCTACAGTCCTTTATAATTTCTGGACAAATTTCAAGACAGAAGTGCAAGGCTATTCATGTAGAGTTTATTAATGCAACCATTTAATCTACAGATTAAACATGTCGCTGGATGAGAGAATCTGATTGCAAATGTATTACCAAGAGTTTGAAGCTTAAAGGGAAAATTGGACATTTTAAAACCTGGACACTGAACTGGAATGATTTCTGCTGATACCAAGGATTTGTATATATATTGTTGTGTTAATGCATGAATCTGGCAATGTAATAGTGTAAGTAAATAGTTAAGTGTAGGAGGTAGTATAAGAAGGGTTAATAAAAAAATGAAGCCTTCTTTTAGAATTAAGGCATTTCATTTTTTGATGAGGAGGGGAATGTCAAGAAGATATAATAATGTTATTGGAAATTATTTTAAAATAGAGTTCTAGTGGGGTCTGTGTTCATGTGTGTGTCTTAATTGGATTAAAGCCAGCTAGTCAGGGCACTTTGATGTATAGTAGTTTTCAGATGTTACTTAGGTAAATGTAAGGAGGGTAGAAGGTAAAGTGTAAATTTGCATTTGTTAAAAGAAACCATTCAAGGTTGCGGATGAAATCTTACACCTAGCTAGAAGATGCCAAGCAAAGTGTTCATTTTTTCAGTTACTAATAAAATTGGTGGGATGAAAGAATGTTATTGTTTGAAGAGGTAAAGTTCAAAGCCTAGTGATACAATGGAAAATTTACATTCAAAGAGAAAGATAAAGGAGAAAGGAGATCGTGTGTAAGGGAGAGGCATTTTAAGATCCAACAAATGTGAGAAGCCTCCAGCCTGTAAGGCTCAAGCTGCTGTCTGTAAGGATCCAGAGCTGAAGGAAACCCAATTTGAATGTAACTATCCTGAGTGTGCTTTGCCAGGTGTCTATTTAAATCTACAAGATTTACTGTTGCCTTAACAGGGATGTAACTGAGGGTCACATTAATTAGGAGATATTTGTAGTTATTATAGTAGTAATTTTGTAGGTGTATGTATGTGTTTACAATATTTCTTTTATTAATAAATGTTTAATTTGGTTTTATAAAAACCTCTTGAGACTCAGTGGTCTTATTACTACTGAATTCAAAGCCTGCATCTCGAAACATACAAATTGCAAACATGGGCTCTGACAGTTGTTTCAAGTTTCCCTCTGGAATTTGAACAACTTAGCCTTTACCATCTGCTGTGTCATAATAGCACTGTAAACAGGAAAATTGGCAATGTTAAAATAAAAGTGGAAAAAAGCTTAGATGGGAAAAAACCTTAAAATAGCTCAGGATATTGGACCTGGTGACATCGGCCTGAGGGTAATTAAGCAGTTGAGGTTGTGTTTGACTAATCTACTAGAATATTTTGAGTAAGTTGAAAGGTAAGTAGTTGAGATCAGGACCAGGGAGAGAAACCATGGGCTCCAGTGCCTCTTCTGTTTTTGGGTCCTCAGGTGTGTCTGTGCAACAGAACTTTTAAGAGGCCAGAGGACAAAGCCTGAATAGTATCTGTTTCATGATCAGCAAGTCTGAAGACTCTGCTGATTGCTGCTTCTCACTACAATATACTTTCAATAAGGTAAAAGCAAAATGCTGCAGATGCTGGAAATCTGAAACAAAAACTGAAAATGCTGGAAAAACTCAGCAGGCCTGACAGCATCTGTGGAGAGGGAAATAGAGTTAATGTTTCAAGTCCGTATGACTGTACATCTGTATCTCTAAAGAAGAGTCATATGGACTCGAAATGTTAACTCTGTTTTTCTCTCCACAGATGATGTTAGACCTGCTGAGTTTTTCCAGCATTTTCTGTTTTCATTACATACTTTCAATGTCACTACGCAACACAATTTTATCACGATATTTCAAAAGCACAAAAAAAACTCATAAAAAGCACCAAGGTAGAGTGGGATGATAGGTAAGTATACGAAAGGACATAACTGAATTCAATAGAAAACAGTCTTGAAAATCATGTGCTGTGTAAAACAGGTTACTGATTCACCATGAGCCCATTACGCACTCCTGGCCTGGCAAAGCCTGCTCCAGTAAGCTTTCATTAGCAACAAAATAAACAGAACTCCAGCCATGATTTCACCCTCTACTTGCAAGTTAGTTATGGATGACAAAGGCCATCTAGCCCAGTTAATCTCATCCATCCCAGATACATACTTTCTATGAGCAACAGTGGGCTATTCGGCCCCTCGAGAGTGATCTACCATTTGATAACATTGCCAATTTTACACCAGTGACTACAACTCAAAAGGGCTTAATTGGCTGTAAAGCAATTTGGGGCATTGTGAAAGGTGCTGTATTAAATTTAAGTTTTGTCTCTTCTTTCATTACACCTGCATGCAGTGGGCAGAGTGGCTGTAACAATGTAGAAATTGGAGGCCCAATGCTGATTCTCGAAGTATAATTAATCACAGAACAATCAGCTGATGTTAGGAGAATGGCTGCAAAGAAATCATTACATTTACTAAAACAGTTCAAATCTGAAGCTAACCTCCCTCCAACACCCCCCCAACCTGCCCCCAGCTCCCAACCCCCCCACCCCAACCTCGCCCCCAACCTCCTAACCCAAACCCTAACAATTCCCCTCGACCTCCCCTAACAGTACCCCCAACCCCCCAACCTTCCCACCAACACTCCACCACCCCCAGCCTTCTTCCAACACCCCCTCAACCTCCCCCCAAACTCCCCTCCAACCTTGCCCAACCTCCCCCCAAACTCCCCTCCAAATCTGCTCAACCTCCCCCAAACTCCCTTCCAACCTTCCCCCAACACGCCTCCAACCCCTTCCAACCTCCCACCAACCTTCCCCTAGTCCTTCCACCAAAGTTCTCCCAACCCCTCAACCTTCCTCCAATTCCCTAAACCTCCCCCAACCCCCCACCTCCCCACCCTCCCCATCCCACTCTAATCTCGCCCAACACCCCCAAACCCCCTTCAAGCTTCCCCAACCCCCCTCCAATGTAGCCCCACAATCTCCCATGAACCCCAATCCAAGCTCCCCAAACCTCCCCCTCCAATCTTCTCCCAAGCCCTCTCCAAGCTCCCCCAAAGCCCCCCTGTAACCTCCCCAATCCCTCTCCAACCACCCCCCCAACCTACTTCCATCCTCCACCAACCACCCCTCCAACCTTCCCTCAACTACCGCCCCCCCCCACCCCCCACAAGCATCTAATTGGTTGTAAAATTATAGGGATTTGACTGACCATTTCTCAAGCAAGATTGAATGTCATGGGGCGATGGTTAAATTATGTTTTGTTGGGGATGGTCATTGCCTGGCACTTGAGTGACATGAATGTTATTTGCCACTTATCAGCCCAAGCCTGGATATTGTCCAGGTCTTGCTGCATTTGGATATGGACTTCTTCTGTAACTCAGGAGTCACGAATGGTGCTGAACATTGTGCAATCATCAGCGAACATCTCCACTTCTGACCTTATGATGGAAGGAAGGTCATTGGTGAAGCAGCTGAAGATGATTGGGCCTAGGACACTACCCTGAGGAACTCCTGCAGTGATGATCTGGAACTGAGATGATTGACCTCCAACAACCACATCCATCTTCCTTGGTGCTAGGTATAACTCCAACCAGAGGAGAGGTAGGGCACTCAACGTATAGCTCTAGTGGGGGTGGGGGGGGCATAAAAGATTTAAAAATAATGGAAATAGGTGGGAAAAGAAAAATCTATATAAATTATTGGAAAACACAAAAGGAAGGGGGAAGAAACAAAGGGGGTGGGGATGGAGGAGAGAGTTCAAGACCTAAAGTTGTTGAATTCAATATTCAGTCCGGAAGGCTGTAAAGTGCCTAGTCGTGAAGCCCAACGCAAACTGGAGGAACAGCACCTCATCTTCCGACTAGGCACTTTACAGCCTTCCAGACTGAATATTGAATTCAACAACTTTAGGTCTTGAACTCTCTCCTCCATCCCCACCCCCTTTGTTTCTTCCCCCTTCCTTTTGTGTTTTCCAATAATTTATATAGATTTTTCTTTTCCCACCTATTTCCATTATTTTTAAATCTTTTATGCCCTGCTAGTCTTTCTACCCCACCCCACTAGAGCTGTACCTTGAGTGCCCTACCATCCATTCTTAATTAGCACATTCGTTTAGATAATATCACCAATTTCAACACCTCTGTGTTCTTTTGTTCTTTTGTCTGTGACATCTTTTGATGATCTGCTCCTATCACTGCTTGATTGTCCTTACAACAACACCCCCCTCCACTTCTCTCCCCCTCCCCGCCACACCTTAAACCAGCTTATATTTCACCCCTCTCCTTGGATTCACCTAGTTCTGTTGAAGGGTCATGAGGACTCGAAACTTCAACTCTTTTCTTCTCCGCCGATGCTGCCAGACCTGCTGAGTTTTTCCAGGTAATTCTGTTTTTGTTTTGTAATTGACCAGGTCGGATTTGACCTGCTTTTTGTGTATTGGACATACCTGGACAATTTTCCACATTGCCGGGTAGATGCCAGTGTTGTGGCTGTCCTGGAACAGCTTGGCTAGGGGCACAGCAAGTTCTGGAGCACAAGTCTTCAGTGCTATTGCCGGAATATCGTCAGGGCCCATAGCCTTTGCAGTATCCAGTGTCTTCAGCCATTTCTTGATATCACGTGGAGTGAACTGAATTGGCTGGAGACTGGCATCTGTGATGCTGGGGACCTCCGGAGGAGGCCAAGATGGATCATCCACTCGGCACTTCTGGCTGAAGATTGTTGCGAATGCTTCAACCTTATCTCTTGTGCTGGGCTCAGTGCAAAGAAAAGGCTGAAGCATGGTATTATGTTGCATAAATAGAACTATTCACAACAAACGACAGCCCACACTTTACCCTTGTACAGGGCTTTGGTTGGACTGCCTTTTGTCCTCTCACATGAGGAGCAATGTAAAAGTTTTGGAAAAAGGGCAAAGGAAGATATGAGGATGATCTACAGCTTAAAAATCCTTAGTCACCCAGAAAGTCTGGGTTATTGCCATTCGGAATGCATAGGCCATTCCCTTTAGAAATGTCTAGACTTTGGGGTGATTTGTTGGGGGTATACGAAACTGTATGTTTCAATTCTGTTGGGGAAAAACAGAGGCCGTAGGGTCAAGTTAGATGTTGGACAGTTATGCTTATCCCAAAGAATAACAGACCTACGGAACAAGTTATGGCTCATGTGGAAACCCTTTCCAGGCAAAAGAGCCCTGGACCAGTTCATGTTTCATCAACAATGCAATACCAAGTGAAATATACATGGCCCATGTGGTCTCCAGGACTAATTTCAATCACCTAAGAGGTTTGAGAGGAATTTGCTCGATATTTATTCCGCTCAGCTGGTCTTGCAATTGTTTCGCCTTTTTTTTGACTCTCTCAGGAGACAACATGACTGATGATGGGCATGTATGGTGGTGGTAAAGATGATTATGTTGGGCAGGCTTGAAGGATCAGCTGGTCTTTTCCTGTCCACTGATGGTGTATGTTGATCGTAGAGGAACACAATCCTCAATAAAATAATGATGAGAAGAACTATTTTACTGAGTTTTGGAAGAAAGAGAGTTCCCACATTTGGCCAGTCACTATTCCTTGTGGTCAACAGTGTTTGTGTGCTAACATGCTGCTTCACTAGATGACAGATAGTGAGCTCATGCCCATGATGTTTCCATATCTCCCCAAGCCAGACATCCTTGGACTCTTTATAGCAAGTGGCAATATGGCAGCGCTGGCAACAGGCTTACTTCTCAATACTCCCAGCAGGGAGTCATGCACAACAAATGCCTGATAAACCTGAACATAGCACAAAATCACTAGAAACAAAGCAATAAGTAATTGAAATATTGGCTCCTTCCATGTGTTGATCTCTGTTTGATGATGACTGCAATTCCCTTTATCTTTCAAAAAGTGCAACTAGGCTTTTGTAGAATTATTTGAAGAGCATTACAAGTAACAGATATTTGCTGGTCTTGTAGTGTTTGTTTACATCAATCTCCTTTCTGATACCAGTATTAACAATTGAAAGAAAATCAACTTTGCTGTTTTAATGTGAAGGGAAACAAATTCACCTGCTCAGTGGTCCAATAGCCCATCAGTAGCAGTCATGTTCTTTTGATGCTATACCTCCTCATTTTATCAATGTGGCAATAGCATCTTTGAACTTATTTCTGCAAATTCCCACTTGGAGTATTTTGCAGAGATAGAAACCTTATGGTTCCTTCAGTTCAAATTAACTACATGTAGTGAGAACTCTCTATTAAGAAACCACCTCTAAATTATTGTCATGAAGAGATTAATGTCTATAATGTAATTGGAAATTATTATTAAATTGGAATTGTAGTAGGGTCTGTGTCTATGTGTGTGTCTGTGTTCGGCTTAATTGGATTAAAGCCAGCTAGTCTGGGTGCTTTGAAGTATAGTATTTTGAGATGTTAATTAGATAAATGTCAGTTAAAAGGTAAAGTGCAATTTGCATTCGTTGAATAAAACAGTCAAAAGAATGGGTAAAATCTTGCACCTAGCTGGGAGATGCCAAGCAATGTGTTTATATTACTGAGGAAATTGGCAGAATGAAAGGATTATTGTTAGGAGAGGTCAAATTAAAATATACCTGGTAATACAATGGAAAATTTACATTCAAAGGGGAAGCTAGGTATGAACAGAAAGGAGCTTTGTGTGTGCAGGTCAGAGGCATATAAGATCTAACCAGCCTGTAAGTCTACAACTGTGCAAAGGAACCAAATTGCAATGGACACTACTTTGAATTTGTATGGACAAATGTGCTTTGCCTGGTGCCTGTTTAAAGTCTATGAGTTATTGTTGCCTTGATAAAGATTTACCTGGGAGTGATTCATTTTGGGATTTGTTTAAAAGTTATTATGATGGTAATATGTCGACATGTGTGTGCATTTAAACTGTTGTTAAATTAATAAATGTTTCATTTTGTTTTATATAAAAAACCTCTTGAGCCTCGGCGGTTTCATTCCTGTATTCAGAGCTGCATCTCAAACATACCAGTTGAAAATATAGGTTATGACAGTTGTTCAAGTTTCCCTCTGGGATTTAAACTACTCAGCCTTTACCAACTGCTGTGTCGTAACAGTTGGGGGCCCTTGGCAGGACAAATTTATAATTGGACTACAATCAGGTTCCTGTGGAAAACTGGAACTTCTGCACTTTGGGTGGAAGCAGACTTGCCTCTGATGCCCTCGGAGTGGAATTTCCTTCCAGCATTCAGTGTCCAGGCACTCGGGAGTTCAGAAATCTCACAGGGCAGAATTTTGTGCCCCATGGGCAGACGCATGCCCAACCCGATCGGGGGTAAAATAATGCGCGATGACATCGGGCAGGCGTCCCGATGATGTCACACACTCGTGCAATATTTCGCTCAGCGAGTGCGCGCGGGTGCCCGCCGTTAATTAAGCGGCCACTTAAGAACCTTAAGAATTCAATTAAATGCGACTTTTCCTTGCCCGTGCGATTTCCAGCTCGTTGCGCGGGCAAAACGGGCAGGCGGCCGGCTGGCATTTTCACAAACCTCATCCAAGGGCGGGATAAAAATGGTCAGCAGCATCGCCAGTGTGACTGATGAGAAGTTTTGGAGATAGTTTGCTGCTCATTGCTTATTGGCACTTGGCAGCCTCATCTCTGTTCGGGGCTTCATTCTTAGCATTTCCAAGCTTTATTTCAGGGCTCATTGCTGTCTGCAAGGCCCCCGGAGATTCAGACCAGGTGGACCTTTCCAGTTATCAAACAGCCTTCCCCTACCCTGGTAATGGGGATTGTGGTCTCTGCTGAAGGTACCTTTTCTGAGGAGGAAGAGAAGGGCAGAAGGTAGAGGAGGCCACTTGTCCCTGTGCAGCTTCCTGGGAAGGGACCTATGGGAGGAGAGGCACAGGAATAAAAGGGTGCAGGGCCAGCAGGTCATCCAAGCAGGAAGGGTCTGCAGAAGATGCCACTCTCCTACTGCCAGGGTTTACAGGCAGCAATGCAGCTACCTCAATATGTCCAAGGTGCAATGCCGAAGGAGGAACCACCTTTCAAGGGAGAGCGTGACCTCCATTTACCAGAGGATCAGTCCTGAGGTCTGCTCTGACTGTGTGGGTGGAACCCCATATGAATGGCTCTGAAGGTCATGGTGGCCCTCAACTTCTATGCCTCTTTCCAGGGCTCAGTGGGGGGTCTGTGTGGAGTCTCCCAATCAGCTGTCCACACAAGACCAGCCAGGCTGAGCGAACCAGAGGCTTTGCAGTGATTGCTGGCTTCCCCCATGTCCAGGGTGCTATAGACAGTACACACGTGGCCGTCAAGGTGCCAGTGGTTCAGCCAGTTGCCTTTGTCAACAGGAAGGGCTTCCACTCCATGAACGTGCAGATAGTGTGTGATCACAGGATGCTGATTCTACAAGTCTGTGCAAGGTACCCAGGCAGCTCCCACGACGCCCACACCCTCAGACACTCCCAGGTGCCGGGGCTCTTCAGTGCTCCAGCCCGGCTGGATGGATGGCTGCTGGGTGACAAGGGCTATCTCCTCAGAAGGTGGCTCATGACACCTCTCCACCATCCAAGAACAGAGGCAGAGAAACATTATAATACGATGACATGCCTTCACAAGGGCGGTGGTAGAGAGGACCATAGGTTTTCTCAAGATGCGCTTCCAATGCCTGGGGCATTCAGGGGGTGCACTACAATACCCCCCAGGGCGAGTGTCAGTGATAGTGGTTACATGCTGCACTCTCCACAATCTGGCTCTGGCAAAGGGGGGACCCACTGGAGGAGGAGGAACTTGACGCAGCTGCACAGGTGATGAGTCCAGTAGTGAGTCAGAAAAGGAGCACAGTGAGGAGAACACTGAGAGCATGGAACCAGACCTCGGGAACCTCCAGGGAGGCAGGGACACCAGGGACACCTTGATCCAATGGTCCTTCAGCTAGACTACCGAAGATCAGCTCCAACCTCATGCCAGGGCTGCCTCCTCCATCCCTGATGTCTGAAAGGACCCTTTCATTTGAACACAAAGAACACACAGTGGCTGTGCAATAAAGTTCAGAGCCACCTATGGCCAGCATTACACACTGGCGTACCCCATACCAATAAAATAAAAAGGTGAAGCATACTCAGGCTATAACAAAAACAAAATTTATCTCATTTGACAATTCCAAACTATTTACATAAACTTCTCTGGTCTTCATTCCCAGACCAGCATGGATAAAGAAAACATAAATGAACAGAAAAACACCCGTGACCTGTCCTTCTTGTGCTCATGGTGCCTTTAACTTACGCTTGCGAGTGCTATGTCTAGGCACTAGCTGCTCACTGGCACCGGCATTGGAGCCAGCCTGCTGACCCTGCTGTCTTGTTGGCCTTGATGAGCTTGGTGGTTGTCCTCTGGCCAGCAGAGCCTGTGCTGGGCCCACCTGTGAGGGAGCAGCCAGTGCCATCGTTGGCATCTCCCCAGTCCCCACAGCCTCATCAGATGCCATAGTCACTGGCAGAGGGGCAGAGGAGCTGCTGCCGTTATCCAGAGCGCACTGCGAGGAGCTCACAGAGACAACAGGAAGCTTGTGCACCAACGTGAGGTCACTGCTCACCACTGATGGACCTTTGCTGGAAGACTGGATGCCTCATCCATCTCCCACACTGACAGTGACCACCTGAGGTCAGTGCCTGTGTGAGGGGTTGCAGGCCTCAGCGCAATCCCAGGAACCCTTGATTCTGTCCCTGGAGCTGTCTCTCCATGAGAGACGCCGCTCTCTCAATGGGGGAGGCAGTGCATTCGACCATGATGGTCAACACAGTCCTGATGCTCCACAGGGACTCCTCCACAACAAAGACCATGGCAAGCAGACCCTCATCGATCTCTGCCAGATCCTCCTGCACATCTCACTGGACATCCAGCATCTGCAGCCTAGCAGACGGCTCCCCAGGCTGATCATCTGTCTTCGAGTGAGCATCATCCTGGTCTCCAGCAGTCCAACTGCTGGCGCCCTGGGCATTCTCTGCCTCTACCTGCACCTCAAGTGAGCGTGAAGTGCCCTCACCAATGTGCACTGGGATACTAGCTGCCAGTCTAATGCCCATTGAGATGCTGGTATTGGCGCTGGAGCCTGCTACAGAGAGCAGGTGTGAGGCAGGTGAAAATAATGCCCGATGGTCCTCCAGTGTCAGGGGTGGCCCTTCGGGGTCCTGAGAGTGAACAACTGATGGCGAATCTAAAAGGGAGAAGAAGGACATGTCATTAGTTAAAGTCAACACACTGTCACTGTGTACACTAGGTACCCTGGTGAGACGATGGAGACCTGCATCATGGTGCCATCATCTTCCAATGATCAACGGGGACTCCAGGGTCGAGTTTCACATCAATGAAGAGACTACAATAGAATGGCTGCACAAGCCAGAAGTCTCACCTCTGTGCACTGCACTCTTACCTTCGTCTGGCACCACTGTCCCACCTGGTTGCACATGTGGCATGTTGGCTTTCGAGCTCCAGGGCATCTTGCTCGTATCTCAGGAGGGTTAGGAGGCTAACGGGACCTCACTGGTCCGTGACCTTGCTATTTTGTTGTGGGCCATCTTTACCTGAAACAACAGAGGAGCATTAATTAATCCTCTCTGTATCTGCAGCGCCACTGCAGCCTGGCCAACCCCAGCTGAGGGCACCTGGTAGGGCAAAGCACTCAGTCCAAGCAGCCATGGCTCACCTCCTTGGCCAGCTTCAGCGTGATTGACAGTTGGCACTCAGGCCCTAGCACCCCTGAAGTCCAGGGGAGAAGGGCCAGACCTTAACACATCTGCACACTGACCCACGCCAACACGGTATGTCAGCGTATAAATAACTAGACTGCACGGCAATCACCTTGTCAAAGACAATTCACAGTATCACAGAATCACACAGTGCAGAAGAGGCCCTTCGGCCCATCAAGTCTGCACTGACATGTGAGAAACACCTGACCTACCTACCTAACCCCATTTACCAGCACTTGGCCCATAGCCTTGAATGTTATGAGGTGCCAAGTGCTCATCCAGGAACTTTTTAAAGGATGTGAGGCAACCCGCCTCCACCACCCTCCCAGGCAGCGCATTCCAGACCGTCACCACCCTCTGGGTAAAAAAGTTTTTCCTCACATCCCCCCTAAGCCTCCTGCCCCTCACCTTGAACTTATATCCCCTCATGACTGACCCTTCAACTAAGGGGAACAGCTGCTCCCTATCCACCCTGTGGACAATTGCTAGTTAAACAGGTGATGGGCATTGATTATCCCATCTAAACGGAATAAAAAGGTACAGCTGGAACACTTGGTGGGGAAGCTACCTGGAGGTCAGTAGCACTGAGGAGTTGTCTTGAAAATAAACCAGCTTGAACCAAAAGACCAGCCTGGATTAATTCTTCTTATTGTGAATAACGTGGTACTCACCCTTCCTGAACGCAGCAGATCATTGAAGCGCTAACCGCACTACACCCACTTGTGCCGCACCACATCATGGCTGCTCACCATGGCTGCCCATTCCTCCCATGCCCTCTTGGTGAGGCACAGTGGCCTCCTCCTCCCCTCCCTGGGGACAGGGGTGTCCCTCCTGGCAGACACCTCCTCCAGGAGGACTGCGAGACACTCATCAGAAAAGGGGGGGAGGGGAGGGGAGGGGGAAGGGTGGAGGGAGGAGGACGGAGGAGGGAGGAGGACGGAGGAAGGAGGAGGGGGAAGAGGGAGGAGGGGAAAAGGGAGGAGGGGGGAGGGGAGGAGGGGGAAGGGGAGGAGGGGGAAGGGGGAGGAGAGGTGGGGGGGAGGGGAGGGTGGATGGGGGGGGAGGGTGGAGGGGTGGGGGAGGGGGTGGAGGGGGGAGGGGACACAGGGGGGGAGGGGGAAGAGGGCTGGGGGGGAGAGGGGTGGGGAGGAGGGGGGAGGGGGAGAGGGCTGGGGGGGAGAGGGGTGGGGAGGAGAGGGGCAGAAGGGGAGGGTGGGAAGGGGGGAGAGCGGGGGGGAGAGGGGTGGGGGGAAGAGGGGGGGAGAGGGGTGGGGAGGAGAGGGGGGAGAGGGGGAAGAGGAGGAGTGCCCACCTGACCTGCCCTCCCTCCTGCCATATCCAGCCGCACTCGACTCCATCGTGAAAGCACAGGAGACGTCCTCCAGGACAGCCTTCCAGGGGCTGCTTGGGTCACTTTTAAACTGGACACCGGGTCGGCATTGGACCCCGCGGCCAACAGGCCCCCCCACCCCCTCTCATCCCTTCCCCGGCCAGTGCGGAGCCACGTTTCATGCTGGGGTGGGCTTTCATTGTCCCGCCCGTGTGAAATGGTGGTCGGACCCTGCTCGTGGGCGGTGACCCGCTTCACGGCCGTTCCTGAACCCGCCTGGTGTACCCGCCGGACAAAGGGAAAATCCTGCCCATGGTTAACGTGTTACTGATGTGGCTCATTTCAGATTCCTATTCATTACGAACTTCAGGAAGTTTTTTTGTTTCAACAAAGCAGCAACATTAGGTTAATGACTTTATCATTTTGTTTTGACTAATTCGCTCATTACACATTCAGTCATTTCAAAATTGACAAATGCTTGTTTTTAATTTCCTTTCTGGCCGCAGCATTTGTGTTCATTCTGAAACCTTGTGTGTAATTTGTTCATTGCCCATTTTAGTTGAACAAGCATATCAAGGAAAAGTCAACAACTGTGAAAATTGGAAAAACAAATCTACTGATATTTCAGTAGAAAATATAATTCAATAAAAGGAAAGTAATCCTTAGTGGTCCAAACCAGCTTTTGAGAGTGAATTTCAACATTTATTATTCTTCAACATTGTCTTGTTATTATTGAGGTGTGTTCAATATCAACCTTATTTAATCCTTGGTAATCCTTTTCTCATTATATTACATCATCCACGATAAAATAAGAGATTGCTTCAGGATGAACTAGTTATGTTATTTTTAAAACTCTGAAGGAGTACATTAAACACAGAAAATTGCTGATTCACATGAGTAAATACAGCACTGAAAAGTACTTCATAATGTATATTTAATAGTGAAATGCATTTCATACTTGTACAACGCAGTAAAATTAAATTAATCCATGCTAAATGCCTATCAGATTCAATTAGGTAATGGTCTAAATAATTAGGCTTAATTGAACATATATTCTCATGATCTGCATGCAAAATAGGAAGAGTGGTTTTCTTCATTTGATTTAATCAGCAAAGGACATGACGACATCTGCTTTTGCAACAGCTTCTCAAATCACAGCAGCGGAGAGAACCTTTGCGTCACCTTTTCTAGCAACAGTTGTAGGGCATCGGATACCATTCAGTAGGTCTTAGTGAAGTCTTCGTAGTCATAAGTAGGTTAACTGTATGTATTTATCACCTTAAAGGGCTATGTATTGTAAAGAACTATACATTAAAGGGTTCGAGCTAGAAGCTGACTCCATGCTTGCTTGTGCACATGTCACTGTCCAACACTAGACGGACCCCTAGCTGTGGGTCAGCTGTTCCCTTACATCACTGCGTGGGCGATACTGTACTCAGTCCCACATTAACCCTATGTGTGCCAGACCCTCATACTACAGCAACAGAAGGAGAGACAGTGCAGTTGTAATGGTTGGAAACCAAGGCGAAGAAACGAGGAAAAAAGGCAACGGCCTCACTTGATTTCTCGCATGTGCTTTTCCATCTGTACCTTTGATGGACATTGTATCCCTTTGCTGCATCTTGTTTGTGTTTTTGTTCCTAGCTCTGAAGAGAAATATCGTGTTAAGTTTGAATGCATTCCAAACACATGCTCTGGTAGGTGCTCCAGAGAGACTCAATGAAAGAATGGAAATAGAAACAAATTGCATGTGTCTTTGTGTGTGTGTGTGTGTGTGTGTGTTCTGCCAGCAGCAACTTACACCAAATTCTAACTCCATTTTTATTTACTATTTATGCACGTTCAAGTGTTAAAAGTTTGTATTATTTTGCATGTACAATTTTTTAAAATCAAAATGGTCTCTTTGCTTAAACTTACATTAAAACCAACCTTGCCAAGGGCAATAAAAATATTGATATGAATTATTCGTAAATATGATTGCCAGGAGATCAACTAAAGATAATAAGATTGTGTTAGGATTTCCTTTACTCTTAAATTATTTATCACCCATTTCATCAATGAACGTGCATGTATATGAAAATATATTTTCACTAAAGGAACTGATCCTATAAAAAATAGGCTCTGCTTAAACTCAGCTCCATAGAGGTTGCCACTCACGATTGGATATCTGCCAATCCTTTTATCTTAGTAGGTATGCAAGGTCACCCACTTTTGTTTTGTGAGATTTTGCCTCAAGCTAAAATGAGTGTTCAGCTCAGAGAATTTTGTACAGATATTTTCTGAATTTTGTGCTCATTAACTCTATGTGCTCTGTATATTCTTGCATCAATCTGCCAATATTGTCACAGAGGTGTTTCCAAGTATCCTTTCATCATTTTATATAGTCCAAGCCGTCATAAACCCCCAGATACCCTTTGATCTCTTTGAGAAACTGCTGTTAGCAAACTTAGAAATATAGGGTTATAATGGGACTGAGAGCATGGAAATAGTTCAAAGTAAAGAATTTTGTGTTGGCTAGCGAAAGACAACATAGAAAGCTGATAAAATTGTGCATACTGCACAATAAAGAATTGTAAATTAATTGAAATCCAGTTTATTAAAGCATCATATTCAGCAGACCCTATTAGTTACATTGCATTAGGGAGCCCAATGAAAAATTTGTATCAAGAGGGTTACGTTATCAATGGGAGTGTTTTATAAGTTTTGTGTTAGTGAAGGAACTATCAAGAGCGTGCATTACGTTGCAGGATGTGTGGCACATGAAGGAGTGCTTTGGTTAAGACATATGTATTTAACAGCAAAGAGACTTATTTTGGCAATCTGTCTGAAACAATTCCTGTTTCCGAGTGGATTTAGATATGCATTGATCTTGCAAGAAGGTGGAGGTAAAGAAAGGGACATGTTTACTTAACCAGAGCAGAGTAGATTGCATCGCAGCATTGAAAAAAGAAACAAGTATCATTCCTCCATGCTGCTGAATTTCCAGTTTCAGTTCCTTCGGCATAAGCAGGAGGCTGGGCATTTGTTCACAGAGAAGAAAAATGGGTAGCAGAATTATTCTCTGATGATCGTTGGGCCAATCCTAGTAGCGGGTTCAGAGTTTCAATGACAAAGATTTGTAAACAAATTGTAAGCACTTTCTCTGTTCCCCCATGGATGACATATTGAAGCCTAAAAAGAAACTGCTCCATGTTGTTGTACATGGCTACTTTCACAAGGAATGGTTCAACTATATACAAAAACATTGCTGATAAATGAGGACAATTAGAACTGTGAATGTTTAAAGCTAATATCATTGCACCACATGTAAGGAATAACAGCTCTTCCATGACCTCACTGTAATCTTCGTCGACTACACCAAACTCCTCCAATGCCTCTTTGCTGTCCAGCTCAGTGGGTCTGCCCCCGCTTGGTCCATGTTTATGCATTATGCCCACTGGTGGAGGGTGTAATTACAACATGACAAGTTTACATAGCCAGTTTCCATTATGAATGGGAACATAGGAACTTATAATGGAAAATAACTTGCCAAGTGCTACATTGAGACATAAATTTTTCATCTACAATGGACATAAATCTTGTATCAAGCATATACCCAGAGTGCCAAATATATAAATAAAAGAGAAAGAAAGACTACCATCTCCTGCTTGTTTGTCATGACTTGACCACCACAGCAGGAGCTGCTAACCTACATAAATTAGTAACATCTTAGAATATGCCCACTTAGATATTTTGCACATGGAGAAATTGAATGGTGCCTTTTAAAATAGCAGCTTTACACCTCTCCATTTCAACAGTTCAGCATCAGAGAGAAGGTTGAGGGAAAATGTGATGGGGGTGTTCAAAACCACGAAGGGTCTAGGCTCTAGACAGAGTAGATGGAGGAAAACTGTTCCTATTGATGGAAAGGTCAGGAACCAAAAGACAGGGACATAAAGTGATTGGTTAAAAGAATCAAAGGCAACTGGAGGAAAAAAATATTTCTACACAGTGAGTGGTTATGATCTGGAATGCACTACCCGAAAGGGTGATGGAGGCAGATTCAATTGTGGCTTTCAAAAGGGAATTGAATAAGCATCTGAAGGGAAAAAAGAATCAGGGCTCCAAGAGAAAGGGCAAGGAAGTGGGGCTAGCTAAATTGCTCTTGCAAAGAGCCAGCATGGACTCAATAGGTCAAATGGTCTCCTTCTGTGCTGTAGCCATTCTATGGTTCTATAATTAAGCTCCAGGTCCCAGAATACCTGTGGGCAATGCCGCAAGCAATCTGCTCGTTACATAATATTATCACGTATACTTCATATTCTCATGGTCTGATTCCTGTCTCTAATTTGAATACAGAGAAAAGCAGTGAGAGAGGTTATCATTCTGTTAACATGATTAAATGATCATTGTCTCTGAATAATTGAGCCTTATTAAAGAGAAGTTTAGCTAAACAGATCAGAATTTGGCAATAGTTGGAAGAAATGCTTTATTAATAGTTCCACTCATTCCCTTATTGTTACATTTATAATGTGCATGTTACAAACGAGGTTTAGATGTGAGCAGTAACTTGTGGATCCAGCTGGAATGAGCTAGTTTTCTAATGTTCCACTCTCACTGCATTTCCCTTCAGATTTTACCTCTAGAAACATTTGGCAGGTTGCATTTTGCTTTCCCTGCACCACGCTTCAGCCATGGGGGGGCGGGGAGTGCAGGTGACCTGATCGCTCCGATACCATTTCAGCCAGCTGCTCTGAGGTGCAGGGGTGAAGGGAGCTTATAATTATCCTCTGTCCCAATTAGGAATTGCCCCTCCATATTCTGCACTTTCCCCAGCACCAAAATGCAGTGCAAGATGGATTTGCCTGAGTCAGCACATTGGCTGAGCTGCTGGCAGGATTTTCGGCTATACCTGGGTGCCTGTCTCTGTGTGAGGGGAAAAAATGTTGTTGCAGGAGGCAAGAGGGGTGTGGCCAATTAGGGACCAGGAAGGGGATTTACACATGGAGGCAGAGGATATTACAGAGTAATTACTTTGCGTCGGTCTTTACCAAAGAAATGCTGCTGAAGTCATAGTAAAAGAGAAGGTAGTTTAGACAGTTGAGAGGCTAAAAATTGATAAATAGGAAGTGTTAAATGGGCTGGCTATATTTAAAGCTGATAAGTCATCAGGATCCGATCAGAAGCAAGAGGACACTGAGGGAAGGAAAGGTGGGAGAGGCACTGGCCATAATCTTCCAGTCCTCCTGTTACGACACAGCAGTTGGTAAAGGCTGAGTAGTTTAAATCCCAGAGGGAAACTTGAACAACTGTCATAACCTATATTTTCAATTGGTATGTTTAAGATGTAGCTCTGAATTCAAGAATAAAACCGCCAAGCCTCAAGAAGTTTTTTTATATAAACTAAATTAAACGTCTATTAATTTAACAAGAAATTAAACATATATACATGTCTACAAATTACCACCATAATAACTTTTAAACAAATCCCCAAATTAATCACTCCTAGGTAAATCTTCACCAAAGCAACAATAACCCATAGACTTTGAACAGACATCTGGCACAGCACATTTGACCTTACAAATTCAAAATGAAGTCTCTTGCAATTTGTTTCATTTGCAGATACAGTTACAGGGCTTACAGATTGCTTAGATCTTACCTGCCTCTGACCTGCACATACAAAGCTCCTTCTCTCCACATGAGTTCTCATTACCGAAGGAATTGAATCTTTAAATTCTTCCAAAAGATTTACTTCCCTAAGAACTTCATATGTTGTCTCTATTTTTAATACCTGTATCCACCAGTCAAAATTACTTTGTTTTACTCTTTCAAACTCAATATAAGTTTGCCCAGGCTGTTTTCGCATATTCCTAAATTTCTGCCTGTATGCTTTAGGTACCAACTCATATGCGCTCAAAATAGTCTTTTTCACCATATCATAATTCACCGATACCTCTTCAGGCAGCAAAGCATATACCTTATGCACTCTACCCAGCAACTTAGGCTGTAACAATAACGTCCAATACTCCTCTTGCCATTTCATCTGTTTAGCTAGCTCGTCAAATGAAATGAAGAATGTTTCAACATCTTTTTCCTCAAACTTGGGAAGAGCTTGTACAAACTTAAACATCTCCCCACTGGGTTTTAGTTTAAAGGCTGTTTCATCATCAGAACTCTCTTTAGAATCTGAGATCTCTTTTTTAACTTACAGCCTTTTAAGCAGGTATTTCCTTCCTCTTTTTTCTCTCTTTCCTTTGCCTCTCTTTCTTTATCCTTCTCTCTTGCCTGAAATTTCAGTTCCAGCTTCCTTTCTTTCTCCTGCCTTTCTGCTTGCTCCCTCTTAAATGCCCATTCTCTTTCCTTTGCTTCTAATTCAAGATTTTTCAGCTCCTTTGCTTGTTCAAGTTCAAGCGTCTTCATTTGCAACTGAAGTCACACTACTTCTAGCTGTGATCACTAGTGTCAGGTATCACTTCCAACTGTAGATGCTCTGCTATACTTTTAATTATATCTGCTTTCCTATCCCCTGCAGGTAACCCCAATTGTAATTTATCAGCAAACACTGTTAACTTATTCTCGGATATGTTTTGTAACCCAACTGAGTTATATCTTTTACTCCCAGACAAGTCTTAGCAATTGCCAAAGCCACCTTGCAGTCTCATCACTTGTAAAAATATCTCAAAACTCATGAATTCAAAATGCTTCTCATACATATAACCTTAAGATTCACCAATTCCAAACCAAACAGGAAATTACAAATTTATCCCGGACGAGCCCCCAACTGTTACGACACAGCAGTTGGTAAAGACTGAGTTGTTTAAATCCCAGAGGGAAACTTGAACAACTGTCATAACCTATATTTTCAATTGGTATGTTTGAGATGCAGCTCTGAATTCAGAAATGAAACCACCAAGCCTCAAGAGGTTTTTATATAAACTTAGTTAAACATTTATTAATTTAGCAAGAAATTAAACACAAATACACGTCTACAGATTACTACCATAATACCTTTTAAACAAATCACCAAATTAATCACTCCCAGACAAATCTCCACCAAGGCAACAATAACCCATGGACTTTAAACAGATACCAGGCAAAGCACATTTAACCTTACAAATTCAAAATGTGTTCCCTTGCAATTGGTTCCTTTGCAGGCACAGTTGCAGGGCTTACAGGCTGCTTAGATCATATATGCCTCTGACCTGCATATACAAAACTCCTTTCTGTTTACACCTAGCCTTCCCTTTGAATGTAAATTCTCATTGTATCACTAGGTCTTTGAACTCCACCTCTTCTAACAATTGAATCCCTTTCATAGCACCAATTTTATTGGTAATATAAACACAGTGCTTGGTGTCTCCTTGCTGGGTGCAAGATTTTACTCCCTTCTTTTGAATGGTTTATTCAACAAATGCAAATGTACTCTTTACCATCTAGCCTTACATTTATCTAATTAACATCTCAAACTCCTATTCAGCAAAGGACCCAGACTAGCTGGTTTTAATTCAATTAAGCCACACACAGACACAGGCCTTACTACAAATCCAATTTAAAAATAATTTGCAATACCATTATACACATGGATACCTCTTTCTGTCACTCCTTAGATACAGGGGTGGTGCAGGAGGGCAGATTCAGCAGAGAAGTTGAAGCCCGTGGAATAAAAAGAACAGTGGCAGTATAGATACGAAGTTGGTTAAGTGACAGGAAAGTCGTGATGAATGGTTGTTTTTTGGACAGCAGGAAGGTCTATGGTGGGGTCTGCAAGGGGTTGGTATTAGGACCAATGCTTTTCTTGATATATATTAATGACCTAGACTTTGGTGTGCAGGGCATAATTTCAAAATTTACATATGACACAGAATTTGGAAATATTGTGAACTGTGAAGAGGATGAGCTTTAAAAAGAAACAGAGAAGCTGGTGGAATGAATGGACACCAGACAGATGAAATGTATTACAGAGGAGTTTTGAGTGACACATTGGCAAGAAGAACAAGGAAAGTCAATATAAAGTAAGGGATACAATTCTAAAGGGGGTGCCAGAGCAGAGGGACCCACGGGTACATGTTGAATGTGTTGAGAAAGCGGTTAAAAAGTCAAACAGGACCCTGGTCTTTAGAAACAGAGGCAGAGGGTACAAAAGCAAGGAGGTTAGGGTCAGCCTTTAAAAACACTGGATCAGCCTCAACTGGAGTAGTGTGTTCCATTGTGGGCACCCCACTTTAGGAAAGATGTGGAGGCATTAGAGAGGGCGCAGAACAAATAAAAAAAAATTGTTACAGTGGGAGGAGGTGGGAGACTTCAGTACATGGACAAGCTGGGGCTGTTCTCCTAAGAAAGGAAGGGTCCAAAGAGATTTGATAAGAGCTGTTCAATATTATGAGGGGTCTGTATAGTGTAGATAGGAAGCAACTGTTCCCATTGGCTGAAAGGTTGAGAACCAGAGGGCACGAATTTATGGTGAAAGAACCAGAGGCGGCTTGAGGAAAAACTTAGTTCATTTTTTACACAGTAAGTAGAGGATCCAAACATATTTTAAAAAGGGGAATTGGATAATTATCTGAAGAGAAAGAATACGCAGGGCTACTGGGAAAACGTGATGTGGGGGTGGGGGGGGACTAGCTGAATTGTTCTTTTAGAGAGCTGGCACAGGCTCGATGGGCTGAATGGTCTCCTTCTGTGCTGTGATCATTCTAAGTATCCGAGATGGTGATAAATTGAATATCTGAACCAAATTGTCATAGCAGCCCAGTTTTGGCCCTGCTGAGAACCTGAGCGACCCAGCGCTTTGATGTTGGTATCAGTTATATGTTTAACTCTGAAGATTCGCTTTTCCCAGGCCCATTGAGTTGAAATGGTAAATACTGGCTTAAAGAAAATCTATATTAACAATGTATCGATCTGGTGAGTACTGATTTACAGTTTCAAATCCGAAATACTCATTACACTCCTTTGTGTAACGTCTACGTCATTAAAATACAGCACGCTCCACTTCAGTGTGTTACAGTCAAAAGTCTAGTTTAACAGCTCAGATTTTCTTACGTGTCAGGTCTGTAGGAACCTACTCAATTAATTATAAAATAGCATGACAATTTGCATACATGTGGCAGAGCTTAGATTGTTTAAACAGAATGAATTGCCAAACTGCCAGATTACTCTCTGTATTTTCTAGTAGCAGGATCCTTTATCGGCAGCTTTATAATTATGCTTTTTAATTTTAAAAATGACAGATTGGTTTACTGATGGAGCAACTGTTTGGAACCTGTATTCTAAAATGCAAGTGCCAGCTCCATTTTAAAAAGATCTATTTCAAGCAGAGGCTGAACGTGAAATCATTATAGTTTTAATGATTTTAAAAATGAAATGAATGTAACGGGCTAAAGATTCCCATGGAGAGGGACATGAGGTGAAAACCACAGCCTCATAGATTCTGGGTTCCCGTGTCAAGTGAGGCTCCATTTGAGGAAAGAAATAACATGAATTTGTATAGCGCCTCGTAATATCTTTTGATCTCATCAGCCTCACGACCAATGAAATACCTGCGGCTTGCTGTTGCTGCTGGTGTGCTGGTAATTGCACAGAGCAAGATCCCATGAGTGGCAACTGAGATCAAGGATCAATTAATGAGTCTTTTTGGTGGCATTGATTAAGAGAGGTCAGAGTGAATACTCTGCTCTTTGAATAGTGCCATCGATCTGAACAGGCAGATGGGGCTTTGCTCTTATATCTCAATCGAAAGGCAGGAGTAAAGCGTTACGAAATTTAATCCAGTTCCTTCAGCAGTGCAGTTTAGCTGGCCATGTGTGTGATACTTTACTCTTTCATTCTCAGGAAGTGCTAACAAGGCTGGCTACAACTGAATAGCTTGCTAGGCCACTCCGGGATCAACCAGTTGGTGTGTGACTCGAGCAAGTTTGTCCAAACTTTTCATCTGGTGGTGGCGGGGGCAGGGGTGGGGGGGGGGGCACCTTTCCATTTGCTTCTCACTCAAGGGGCCCCAATGAGCACATTGCAGAAAAATCAGGTTTGGCACAACATTAAACGTGAATTTCAAAATAAAGTTGAGGTATGAAGTAAAGAAATAACTTGCTGGGTAAAAATAAAGAAATGTCAAAGCAATAAATAGATAATTAAAAAGTAATGGATGAAGATCAGCATTAGAATGTGAGAGGGACAGCCTGTTTGTCCAACTCACTCCCAATGCTCACTCACTCACCCTCACCCACTGCACCATGTGAGAGGGTGTGGTCGTGTGTTGATGTGTGGGCTGAGGGTGAGTGGGAATCCTGAGACTGCGAGTGAGCCAAGCACACACACTCCCACACTCAACCACTCCCTCGCTCATTCTCTCTCCCACACTCCCTCGCTCATTCTCTCTCCCACACTCCCTCGCTCATTCTCTCTCCCACACTCCCTCGCACATTCTCTCTCCCACACTCCCTCGCTCATTCTCTCTCCCACATCCCTTCACTCATTCTCTCTCCCACATCCCTTCACTCATTCTCTCTCCCACACTCCCTCGCTCATTCTCTCTCCCACACTCCCTCGCTCATTCTCTCTCCCACACTCCCTCGCTCATTCTCTCTCCCACACTCCCTCGCTCATTCTCTCTCCCACATCCCTTCACTCATTCTCTCTCCCACATCCCTTCACTCATTCTCTCTCCCACATTAGTTTAACTCATTCTCTCTCCCACTCTTGCTCATTCTCTCCCACACTCACTTGCTCACCCATTCTCTCCCTCTTACACTCACTCACTGACTCTCTTCCTCACTCTCACCCCAACACTCACTCACTCTCTCTCTCCGCCATACTCACTCAGTCCCTCTTCCACACTCATTCACTCTCTGCCTCACACACTCACTCACTCTCTCTCCCACACTCCTGGGCAGCAGGTCTCTTGATTCTCACCCCTCATGCTCATGTGAATCTGTCAGCAGCAAATGCAGGAGAGGAACATGTTAATCGAAAATCGCCTTCCCCAAAAATGGCTGGACTACATTCCTGACCTGTAATCATGGAACTCAGAATCAGATAATGTAATCTTTACATTCAAACCTATTGGCTGCCTTGAGCCTAATTGGTCCCAAAATCTTCTATCAACTTATTACTAACTTAATACTCTTACTAACCTACTACTTTTTCAACTTACCCTCCAATCACCCCAACCATTCACTGCCTCTCCCAAACCCCGAGGGTTCAGAAATGGGGCGGTGAGCAGGGATGGAGCGAGGGGGTCAGGAGCAGGAAGTGGCGAGTGGGAGAGAGGGGATGAGGGGATTGGGAGAGGTGGCAAATGAAATGATGTGTTTAAAAAAAAGACAGACTGAACAATGCACAATTACAATGTGATTCTTGGCACAAAAATGGAGGCAGCACTATTCAGGTAAATTCAGTTATTTACAAATCGTGCTAAAACAAAAATGTGCTTTAAATGCAGGATGCCTGTACTATACCCCCTATCTCATTTCTTTATAATAGAGCCAACATTGTTATCTTGTTATTTTCCAATTATAGAATTTAGCCAGACGAAACATCTTAAAGCTTTCCAAAACTCTTTCATTGCAAACTGCTTTCCTCAGTAAATCTGGGGTAGAATTGTCTGTTCCCATTGGCAACGGGTGTCGTGGTGGGCGTGAGTGGACAATATGGCGAGAAGGTTAAAACCCAGGTTCACTCCAGCGTGGATCCAGTTTGTGGTCATCTGCTCCATCTGTCAATGGTGGTTCCCCACTGCTGCACATCAGGACCCTCATTTCAATGCTTTAGCCTCTCATTATAAGTCCTGCTCAGCGGAATCATCCCCCCCAGGTCAAATCTACTGCCCACGTCAGTGTGGCCTTCGGATTGGCCTGCTTCACAGCTGCCTTTAAAAGCAAGCGCGGGGGAGAGAGTGAGTGAGTGTGTGTGTGTGGCAGAGGGTGAACGAGTGTGGAAGAGACAGAGTGTGAGTGAGCGTTGGGGAGAGAGTGCTTGAGCGTGGTGGAGGGACTGAGTGCGTATGGCGGAGAGAGAGAGAGAGAGTGAGTGAGAGTGGGGGTGAGAGTGGGGGAGAGGGTCAGTCAGTGAGTGAGTGTAAGAGAAAGAGAATGAGTGTGCAAGTGAGTGCAGGAGAGAATGAGCGAGAGTGGGAGAGAGAATGAGTTAACTAGTGTGGGAGAAAGAATGAGTGAATGGATGTGGGAGAGAGAATGAGCGAGAGTGGGAGAGAGAATGAGTTAACAAGTATGGGAGAGAGAATGAGGTGAGGGGATGTTGGTGACCTAAAAGGTGACCTTCGAGGGGAGCTCAGGGGTGAGAGCACACAACCTTGCACAGCACTCACGAGCGTCACCTGTAGGACATTAAGGAAGAGGCGCTGTCTACTCTGGGGTTTGTCAGGGTGGGTGGTGCACAGGCAAGTCACTTTTTCCTGGTTGGCTTTCTGTGCAATGCCAAGGCAAGAGCTCCAGCATGGGTGAGGCCTGAGGAGTGTTGGGACGAGGCAGCACAGACTGAAAGAAGTACACCAGCACATGCTTGCGGTGTGGGGGGGTGGTTGCGAACAAAGTGGCCACGCACTTGGAAAAGCTTGTCAAAAGCGAGCATTCTTCCACAGCTGCGACTGTTCAGCAGCCACCACCCACGGTCGTTGACAGGGCCCTCAACCGTGTCCGGCCCATCTCCCGCGCATCCGCCCTCACTCCTTCTCCTCCCTCCCAGAAACATGATAGGGTCCCCCTTGTCCTCACTTATCACCCCACCAGCCTCCGCATTCAAAGGATCATCCTCCGCCATTTCCGCCAACTCCAGCATGATGCCACTACCAAACACATCTTCCCTTCACCCCCCTTATCGGCATTCCGTAGGGATCGCTCCCTCCGGGACACCCTGGTCCACTCCTCCATCACCCCCTACTCCTCAACCCCCTCCTATGGCACAACCCCTTGCCCACGCAAAAGATGCAACACCTGCCCCTTCACTTCCTCTCTCCTCACCGTCCAAGGACCCAAACACTCCTTTCAAGTGAAGCAGCATTTCACTTGCATTTCCCCCAACTTAGTCTACTGCATTCGTTGCTCCCAATGTGGTCTCCTCTACATTGGAGAGACCAAACGTAAACTGGGCGACCGCTTTGCAGAACACCTGCGGTCTGTCCGCAAGAATGACCCAAACCTCCCTGTCGCTTGCCATTTTAACACTCCACCCTGCTCTCTTGCCCACATGTCTGTCCTTGGCTTGCTGCATTGTTCCAGTGAAGCCCAACGCAAACTGGAGGAACAACACCTCATCTTCCGACTAGGGACTTTACAGCCTTCCGGACTGAATATTGAATTCAACAACTTTAGGTCGTGAGTCCCCTCCCCCATCCCCACCCCCTTTCTGTTTCCCCCTTCTTTTTTTTTTCCCAATAAATTATAAAGATTTTCCTTTTCCCACCTATTTCCATTATATATTAAAAAAAACCCACTAGAGCTATACCTTGAGTGCCCTACCATCCATTCTTAATTAGCACATTCGTTTAGATAATATCACCAACTTTAACTTTAACACCTATGTGTTCTATTGTACTATTGTTGTTGACATCTTTTGATGATCTGCTTCTATCACTGCTTGTTTGTCGCTACAACCACACCAACCCCCTCCACCTCTCTGTCTCTCTATCTCTCCGCCCCCCACACACACACCTTAAACCAGCTTATATTTCAGCTCTTTCCTGGACTCGAACTCAAGTTCTGTCGAAGGGTCATGAGGACTCGAAACGTCAACTCTTTTCTTCTCCGCCGATGCTGCCAGACCTGCTGAGTTTTTCCAGGTAATTCTGTTTTTGTTTTGGATTTCCAGCATCCGCAGTTTTTTTGTTTTTATCTCTGGGTAAATTGTCTACTTCTACGCCCGTCATTACACTCAGTGCAAATCCGGGTCAATTCCACCCTTGGTTTTCTACAAACGTACAAATCAGTATGAGCTACTCTTCCACACTGACCTTGAACAGATACATAATATTTTTGAAAAATATGGTAGTGAAAGTGAACCAGTTGTTGCAAAGATGATAAATCACATCACAAATGACAACTTACACATTTCCCTGACTGTAGAGGACTGCCTGTTCTCATGGTTTCATTTGTGGTTTTGGTTATCCGATTCGCTTTGTCTGGTGAATACCAGCTGCGCCCTTTATATGAACACATTAGTTGGTGCTTGAAACAATACAGGCAGAGATTGATTGATAACTGAGCAAACACTGGTGGTTTATTGGAACTAGGAACTAAGAACAGAGCACGAACACCACGTGTGCTTCTGCAATCACTTCCAGCTCTAGACTTCCCAGTTACCCAAGTAGCCCACACTGTGCAGCGATTGGTCAATACAGTCACATGGCCAATTAACTACATTGTCTTAAAGCTGCATAACACTTCACTTTACCAAAGTTTCCCATGAGGAACTTCCTCATGCCCCAATTCCTGTGCCAGTCAACCAGCCTCGAGATCATTCATAGTCATAGAGGTCTACAGCACAGAATAAGGTCCTTCAGCCCATCAAGTCTGTGCCGGTCAAACAAGTACCTAACTATTCTAATCCCATTTTCCAGCACTAGGCCTATCGCCTTGTATGCCATGGCATCGCAAGTGCCCATCCAAATACTTCTTAAATGTTATGAGGGTTTCTGTCTCTACCACCCTTTCAGGCAGTGAGTTCCAGATTCCCACCACCCTCTGGGTGAAAAAATTCTTCCTCACATCCCCTCTAAATCTCATGCCCCTTATCTTAAATCTATGCCCCCTGGTTATTGATCCCTCCAACCAAGGGGAAAAGTTCCTTCCTGTCCTGGTGTTCCATTCCTGGTGTATTTAGAAAGATCTGGAGACTGGTAATGAGGCCCAAATTAAAGAGTCCCTGGCCTCACACCAATGAGTCGAAGTGATTCTGGCACAATAGACTCATAACTTAAGATGGGGCCTGTAGACTTCCAGCTTCTTGCTATTCTGCGCCTGCCTTGAACTGTTTTTGGATTTGCAGGAACCTAGGAGTGTGGTGTGCTGCCTGAGCTCATTTCATTCAGTAAATGTTGGGAAAAACTCAGCAGGTGTAATGGCATCTGTGGAGAGAAAACCAGAGTTAACGCTTCGAGTCCGTATGACTCTTCCTCAGATAAGAAGGGTCGTACGGACTCAAAACGTTAACACCGTTTCTCTCTCTGCAGATGCTGTTAGACCTGCTGAGTTTTTCCCAGCATTTTCTGTTTTTGTTTCAGATTCCCAGCATCTGCAGTACTTTCCTTTTATTTTGCTTTTATCATCTCATTCAGTTATGCCTTATTTGCAAAATTGTCTTTAGCAAATAATGTTAGATTAAAGACCATTTGGAAAGCTGACTATGGGTAACTCCAAGGTTTGGACTGGAATCTATGGCTCTACCAGCTGTAAGATCTTTGCAAGTTCACAATGCCTCACCAGCTAGAGTGGTATCTGCCCACTGATAGCAGTAGCAACCTTACAATAATTATGTCAAATCTGATTCTCCACTTTCAGGTCTGCCCCATGTCATTGCTGTTTAGCGCGACAAGTTCTGTTTAGCATGAAATACCAATCAACAGAAGCATAAATGTGACCAAATTGTAATTTTCTGGAGCAGCAAAAGGTCCGCTGGCTTGGGTGGGAGTTTCTGGTTCGGTGGCAGACAGCTTGTTACACACCCACTGTGTTTTCAGTCACAGCCGAAATATATTTGAATAAGCACAGGCACAAAATTGACTCGCTTGGCCATATTCCTGTCTTCGGAAAGGCCTCAAAGGGGAAGCCTGTTCTCTTTAGCCACCGACGCTTTACAGGAGCAGACAGTGAGCAATGGTAGAGACACTGAGAGCAGAACTTTGCCGCTGGCATGCAGGATTGGCGGGGGTGGGCAGGGGGGTGGTCAGGGAGCTAGTCACCACCCGTGATCGGCAGCGCAACGCGATTTTACGCTGGCGGGCCAATTAAGCCCCGCCCAGCATGATACCCGGCTTGGGAACGAGCAAGAAGGGATGGGCAGGGGGCATGATGTCCGCCGGGTCCAATCACGACCTAGTGGCTGATTCAAAGGCGGCCTTGGCAGCCCCCTGGTAGGTTGCCCTGGAAGGACGCTGAAGCCTGCGCAATGGAATCCATTGCGGGCCGACACGGCAAGCGGGAGGGCAGGTCATCGGCGCAGTCAGCCCCATGTTTCTCGGATGAGTGCCACGCAGCCCTCCTGGGGGAGGTGGCAGCGGGGAGAGAAAGCCTTGTCCCCAGAGACAGGAGGAGGAGGAGCCCCCCCCCCAACCCCAACCACGGCTTCACCAAGAAGGCCTGAGAGGAGGTGGCATCCAGGGTCAGCAGCTATGACGTGGTGAGGGGCACATGGGTCCCAGTGTCGGAAGCGTTTCGACGATCACCTGCAATGGGGGAGGGTGAGCACCGTGTTGGCATGGGTCACTTTGCAGAACAGGTAAGAGCTGCCCATTCCCCTCCGTGGACCTCAGAGGTGTTAGAGTGCGAGTGGCAAATGTCAATGAGGCAGGAACTGGCCAAAGGGGTGAGCTCTGGCTGTTTGGACTCAGTGCCTTGTTGCTCCAGGGTCACGGATCACCTGATTCCTGCGAGGCGTTCCTCAGCTGGGGTTGGCCAGGCTGCAGGTAGAGAGCGGACTGATTAATGCTCCTCTGTCCTTTCAGGAGAAGACATCCCATAACAATACAGAGAGGTCATGGACTAGCGGGGCACCCCCACACCTCTTCTTCCTCACTCAGTATGAGCAGGAGGCCCTGGAGCTGGAGAGGCGCCACGCACCTCGGTCAAGCAGCCAAGGAGAGGTTGGGGTGTCAGAGGGAGGTAAGAGTGCAGTGCACTGAGGTGAGAATGTTGGTTATTGCAACCATTCCAGTGTAGTCTCTACATTGATGTGAGCCCCGAACCTGAAATGCCCATTGATAATGGAAAGACGAGGGCACCATGATGCATATCTCTGTCTCATCAAGGTCTCAGGCATGCACAGTGACAGTGTCATGACTTAAAATATTGACATGTGCTTCTTCTCCCTTTTAGGCTCACCAGGAGTTCATTATGTGGAGCCTGAAGGTCGACACCTGACCCCTCAGGAACACCATGCGCACTTGCATCACACCCTCCCTGTCAAGCAGACACCAGCACAGATACCAGCACCTCAGTGGGCAAAAGATCACCATCTGGTAGCTTGGTGCACATTGGTGAGGGCAATTCACATTCACTTGAGGTGCAGGTGGAGGCAGAGAGTGCCCAGGGCGCCGGCAGTCGGAGGACTGCTGGGGACCAGGAACATGCTCAGTCACTGGCTGATGATGAGCCTCTGGAGTTGTCCCTGAGGCAGCAGATGCTGGGTATCCAGCAGGGTGTGCGGGAGGATCTGGCGGAGATACATGAGGGAATGCGTGCCGTGGTGTCCATTGTGGAGGAGTCCCTGCGGAACATAGGCACTGCCTCATGACCACGCACAATGCCTCCTCCATGGAGAGAGTGACGACTCTCATGGAGAGGCTCCTCCAGGAGCTGAATCAGGGGTTCCTGGGGATACGCTCGGACCTGCAAGCCCTCATACCGGCAATGACCTCAGGTGGTCACTGTCAGTGTGGGAGATGGATGAGGCACCCAGTATCCCAGCTCGGTGCCCGTCAATCAGTGGTGAGCAGGGAGGTCCAAAGTGGCCTGGCGTTGGCACACGAGCTGCCTGTCGTCTCTGTGGGCTCCTCTCAGGACGCTCTGGATGATGACAACAGCTCCTCTGCCCCTCTGCCAGTGACCGTGGCATCCAATGAGGCTGCGGTGACTGGGGAGATGCCAGCTGTTGAACTGGCCACTCCCTCCCAGGCGGGGCCAGCACAGGCTCCACGGGCCAGAGGACGCCCGCCAAGGTCAGTGAGGCCAACAGGACAGCAGAGTCAGCAGGCTGGCTTCCATGCTGGTGCCAGCAAGGGGGGAGCACCTAGACGTAGCACCCACAAACAAAAACTTAATGCACATTAAGCACCAGTGATATTTTGTTCCCCCATTTTTCTTTACCTTTTTTCATGGCGTGATTGAAGACATATGCTAATGTTAATTTCAGCAATGTTTCACATTCACAAATAAATGAGTTGTTATTTTGTCCAATTGGCCTCTGTTATCCTTCATTTGTGCTGTAGTGCAGGGTAGGCCATGATGTAATGATGGACGTGTGTCTCCTGAAACTTTATTGCAAAGGCACAGAGTGTATGTTTTTGGCCAAGGAAATGTTCCTGTCAGGGATCGAGTATGGAGCCTGCAGCCCTGGCATGTGGTGGTGATTCTTATTTGGGAGGCTGGCTGAAGGAGCGTTGGACCAAAGCGTCCCGGGTGTCCCTGCCTCCCTGGAGGTGGCCCAGGTCAGTGTCTATCCCCTCAGCATTCCCCTCACTGTGCTCGTCCTCGGACTCGCTGCTGGACTCATCGTCTGTTGTCTGTGCAGCTGCGTCAAAATCCTCTTCCTCCAGTGGGTCCCCTTTGCCAGTGCCAGATTGTGGAGAGCGCAGCATGCAACCACTATCAGGGACACATGCTTGGGGGGGTGGTACTGGAGTGCGCCCCCTGAATGGTCCAGGCATCAGGAGTGCATCTTAAGAAGACTTATGGTTCTCTCTACCACAGCCCTTGTGGTGCCGTAGCTCCTGTTGTACCGCTGTTCAGCCTCCGTTCTTGGATGGTGGAGAGGCGTCATGAGCCACCTTCTAAGGGGATAGCCCTTGTCACCCAGCAGCCATCCATCCAGCCGGGCTGGAGCACTGAAGAGCCCCGGCACCTGGGATTGTCTGAGGGTGTAGGTGTCGTGGGAGCTGCCTGGGTACCTTGCACAGACTTGTTGAATCAGCATCCTGTGGTCACACACTATCTGCACGTTCATGGAGTGGAAATCCTTCCTGTTGAGGAAGGCACCCAGCTCACCCACTGGCATCTTGATGGCCACATGTGTACATCTGATTGCACTCTGGATGTGGGGGAACCCAGCAATCACTGTGAAGCCTCTGGCTCGCTCAGCCTGGCTGGCCTCATCCATAAGATAATGAATGAAAGCCAATACCTGCCTGAACAGAGCTTCTATCATTAGCTTGATGAAACTGTGGACAGCTGATTGGGAGACTCCACACAGATCCCCCACTGAGCCCTGGGAAGAGCCGAAGGCATACAAGTTAGGGGCCACTGTGACCTTCAGAGCCACTGGCATGGGGTGTCCACCCACACAGTCAGAGGTGATCTCAGGGCTGATCCTCTGACAGATGGAGGTCACTGTCTCCCTGGAGAGGCGGAGCCTCCTTTGACATTGCACCTCGGATGTATTGAGGTAGCTGAGTCACCATCTGTAAACCCTGGCAGCAGGATAGTGGCGTCTTCTGCGGCCCCTTCCCCCTCAGACTACATGTTGACCCTGCGCCCCTTGTACCTGCACCTCTCCCCCCACAGGTCCCTCCCCTGGAAGCTGAATAGGGACACGTGGCCTCCTCTCCCTTCTGGCCCTCTCATCCTCCGCAGAGGAGGTACCTCCTGCGGAGACCACAAGCCCCATTACCAGGGTAAGGGAAGGCACCATGCGGTGTGAATCCTCCGGGGGCCTGGAAAACAACACCGAGTCCTGAACTGAAGCCTCGAAATTTTCTCAATGCAGCTCTGAAGTGAGATGAAGCAGTCCTGTTCACAGGAGCAACCAGCAACAAGTGTTATCCTGCACTCCTCACTACTCGCTTGACAAGGCCACTGACCCCTCTGACCCCGCCCGTGGATGAGGTTCCACAAATTGTGGCCTGCCCGTTTTGCCTGTGCAATGGCCTAAAAATTGCTCGGGCTACTTAGAGTTCGAGACAATCGGTGTTTCAAAGTGTTTCAAGTTAACTGGACTCTTAATTAATGGTGGGCGTGCCTCTGTCTCCATCTTGCCGCCGGCTAGCGAAATACCACGAGAGCGTGCGTTGATGTTGGCACGCACAGCCGACATCAACGCGCTTTATTTAACACTCGAGCAGGTCAGACACTCGCTTGCCCACCCACCGAGCTGAAAACTCTGCCCTGATTAACTTGGTGGCCGACCGATCTCCCTCTCTATACTGGTTAGTAGCCAAGGTTAAACAGCTCAGCATTGACCGCGCAACAATATTTGTGTGGCTTTCATCTCAGTAAAGATGTGTTCTGATTGATTTCTGTTTTGTGCTAAAGTGCTGACCTGGAATCACATCACTAATAGCTGCTGTTTTACCTGAAGCTGTGAGGCTAACTGCAGCTATATGTTTTATGCCGCAGATTCTTTCAAGCATCAGGGAGTGATTACACTGGCATCCCATTTTTCACTGCTTTGAACTGTATGCAGGTGCACTGATTATGAGGACTTCAAGACTGATTAATTTTCCAGAATCTGAGGAAAAGCCACTTGCATCCCTTCAACAGTTCCATAGGATTTACATGGAATCGGTCAGCTGTACCCAAGTAGAGATTAGCATTCTTCTGAAGAAGACTCATACTGACTCGAAACGTTAACTCTGCCTTTCTCTCCACAGATGCTGTCAGACCTGCTGAGTTTTTCCAGCATTTTTTGATTTTGTTAGCATTCCATCGCATGTTCCCACCTGGTATTTAGTGCCACAGTCATTACATTCTAGGTTTGTGCCAACCTCTCGATTAAGTCCATGATATTGTGAGTTCATTTATTTCATAGCGTGTCTGTGAACAATGGCAGACTTTGTGCTTTTGCCTTGTATGAAATCCTGGCTCATAGTGCTATTGAATTATCAGCAGACACCTGCAGAACACCATAGTGACGGCACAATGCAACTAAATGAGCAACCACCAAGTGCCCACTGAGGTGCTGAAACTATTACTCCAGAACTGAGAGATCAAAAGGTTCCCTGCAGGATGCAAAAGATTGGTAAAATAATTTTTGGTCCATTTAATACGACATAATCTCACAATCCAAGGGGGCAACATGAATGTTTGTAATTTGAATAGCAGGTATAGCTCAACATTATGAAAGGTGAAGTGTTTCAGTGGCCTACACATGAAGATCCAGACCATTTCCCTTTAGAAAAATCAAATTCAGTGAGAAATGGAACCAGTGTTGGAAGCCTGAGAAATACCCGCACATTGAAGACCAACAGACACATTGGCCACAATAATCCCATTGTGCCGTGAGAAACAGAGCCTGAAGAGTCCAATCTTTTGTGTAGTGCAAACTGCTCAGTCCATGTCCAATGTACACTGACCATCATGCTGGTGAGAGGACCCTGAAATATTCCAACCAGCCCTCTGTAAGAGGCATTAAGTCCACTGCCTGTGCAAATCGGGGCATAATGCCTGTTCCCTCTATGCCAAATTGGTTTGATGTAAACGGGGGACTTGCTAGGTCATATCAGAGGGCAGTTAAGGCTGTATAAGTGCAGCAGATCTCCTTCCTAAAGGATGTCAGTGAATTGGATGGGTTTCTGTAACAATCCATTAGCTTCATGGTCACTGTTAATTATACTAGATTTTTGTTCCAGCTTTAGCTGATTAACTGAATTTAAATTTCTCCAGTTGCTGCCTAGGGGGAGTGGAGGTAGGGGGATTGGGGTGGCGGGGGGGGGGGGGGGGGGGGGGGGGGGGGGGAGGTAGGGGGCGGGGTAGAGTTTGAACTCGTGTCTCCAGTTCTTTTGTCCAGGTTTCTATTACTCATATAGAATCAGAAAATGCTGGCAATATTCATCAGTTCTGGCAGCTTCTGTGAAAAGGGAAACAGAGTAAACGCTTCAAGTCAATGACACTTTTTCAGCTTTCTGGATTATTATTCCAATAACTTAACCATTATGGTACCATACTGCAATACGAAAGAAGCACTGAGCATAGCAAGGGCACATAGCGGACTCAGGGTGGGTGACTTCAGTATCCATCACTTCAAGTAGCTCATTAGCATGAGTACTGCCTGAACTTGTTGAGTCTCGAGAGACATAATTCCTATACTAGGCCTTTGGTAGGTGGGTGAGAGAACCTACATCTGAGAAAAACCTACTTAACCTCATCTTCACCAACCTTTCACAGATACATCTGTACATGATAATATTGGTAGAAATGACCATCACACAGTCCTTGCAAAGACTAAGTTCATCTCTTTTTTATTCATTCATGGGATGTGGGCTTTACTGCATTTATTGCCCATCCCTGGTTGCCCTTCAGATGGTGGTGGTGAGCTGCCTTCTTGAACCGCTGCAGTCCATGTGGTGTACATACAGCCACAGTGTTGTTAGGAAGTGAGTTCCAAGATTTCGACCCAGCAACAGTGAAGGAATGGTGATATATTTCCAAGTCAGGATGGTGAGTGACTTGGAGAGGAACTTCCAGGTGGTGATGTTCCCATCTACCTGCTGCCCTTGTCCTTCTAGATGGTAGTGGTTGTGGGTTTGGAAGGTGCTGTCTAAGGAGCCTTGGTGAATTCCTGCAGCGCATCTTATAGATGGTACACACTGCTGCCACTGTGCGTCAGTGTTGGAGGGAGTGAAGGTTTGTGGATGTAATGCCAATCAAGCAGGCTGCTTTGTCCTGGATGGTGTTAAGCTCCTTGAGTGTTGTGGGAGCTGCACTCATCCAGGCAAGTGGAGAGTATTCCATCACAATCCTGACTTGTGCCTTGTGGATGGTGGACAGGCTTTGGGGAGTCAGGAGGTGAGTTACTAATCACAGTGTTCCTAGCCTCTGACATGCTCATGTAGCCACAGTATTTATGTAGCTAGTCCAGTTTAGTTTCTGGCCAATGGTAACGCCCAGGTTGTTGATAGTGGGGGATTCAATGATGGTAATGCTATTGAACGTTAAGAGACGATGGTTAGATTCTCTCTTGTTGGAGATGGTCATTGCCTGACACTTATGTGGCGTGAAAGTTATTTGCCACTTGTCAGCCCAAGCCTGGATAGTGTCCAGGTCTTGCTGCATTTGGACATGGACTGCATCGGTATCTGAGGAGTCGCAAATGGTGCTGAACATTGTGCAATCATCAGCGAACATCCCCACTTTTGATCTTATGATAGAAGGAAGGTCATTGATGAAGCAGCTGAAGATGGTTGGGCCGAGGACACTACCCGGAGGAACTCCTGCAGTGATGTCCTGGAGCTGAGATGACTGATCTCCAACAACCACAACCATCTTCCTTTGTGCTAGGTATGACTCTAACAAGTGCAGAGTTTTCCCCCGATTCCCATTGCCTCCAGTTTTGCTAGGGCTCCTTGATGCCACACTCAGTCAAATGCGGCCTTGATGTCAAGGGCAGTCACTCTCACCTCACCTCGGGAATTCAGCTCATTTGTCCATATTTGAATCAAGGCTGTAATGAGGTCAGGAGCTGAGTGACCCTGGCGGAACCCAAACTGGGCATCAATGAGTAGATTATTGCTAAGCAAGTGCCACTTAATAGCACTGTTATGACTCCTTCCATTACTTTACTGATGATCGAGAGTAAACTGATGGGGCAGTAATTGGCTGGGTTGGTTTAGTCCTGCTTTTTGTGCACAGGACTTACCTGGGTAATTTTCCACAATGCCGGGTAGATGCCAGTGTTGTAGCTGTACTGGAACAACTTGGCTGGGGGTACAGCAAATTCTGGAGCACAAGTCTTAAGTACTATTGTCAGACTATTGTCAGGGCCCATAGCCTTTGCAGTATCCAGGGCCGTCAGCCATTTCTTGATATCATGTGGAGTGAATCGAATTGACTGAAAACTGGCATCATTGACATCGGGGACCTTCAGAGGAGGCCAAGATGAATCATCCACTTGGTACTTCTGGCTGAACATTGTAGCAAATGATTGAGCCTTATCTTTTGCACTGATGTGCTGGGCTCCTCCATCATTGAGGATGGGGATATTTGTGGAGTCTCCTCCTCCAGTGAGTTGTTTAATTATCCACCACCATTCACAACTGGATATGGCAGGATGCAGAGCTTAGATCTGATCCGTTGGTTGTGGGATAGCTCTGTCTATCACTTGCTGCTTATGCTGTTTGGCATGCAAGCAGTCCTGTGTTACAGTTTCACCAGGTTGACACCTCATTTTTTAGGGGATATGCCGATCCATGAGGTTACAGATTGCATTCAAGTACAATTCTGCTGCTGCTGATCGTCCACTGTGCCTCATGGATGCCCAGTCTTGAGTTGCTAGATCTGTTCAAAGTCTATCCCACGTAGCACAGTGGTAGTGCCGCACAACACAATGGAGGGTATCTTCAGAATGAAGGCAGGACTTTGTCTCCACATGTGTTGTGCGGTGGTCACCCTACCAATACTGTTTCAGACAGATGCATTCTGTGGCTGGCAGGTTGGTGAGGATAAGGTCAAGTATATTTCTCCCTCTTGTTGGTTCCCCCATCACCTGCCACAGACCCAGTCTAGCAGCTATGTCCTTTAGGACTCAGCCAACTCGGTCAGTAATGGTGCTACCGAGCCAGCCTTGGTGATAGACTTTGAAGTCCCCCACCCAGAGTACACTCTACCCTGATGCCACCCTCAGTGCTTCCTCCAAGTGGTGTTCAACATGGAGGAGCACTGACTCATCAGCTGAGGGGCGGCGGTATGTGATAATCAGCAGGAGGTTCCTTGCCCCATGTTTGGCCTGATGCCATGCAACTTCTTGGGGTCCGGAGTTGACATTGAGGACTCCCAGGGCAACTCCCTCCCGACGGTATACCACTGTGCCACCACCTCTGCTGTCCTGTCGGTGGGACAGGGCATACCCAGGGATGGTGATGGTGACGTCTGGGACATTATCTGTTGCTTGAATAGTCTGTGAGGCAGCTCCCTCCAGTTTGGCACTAGCCCCCAGATAGTAGTAAGGAGGACTTTGCAGGGATAACAGGGCTGAGTTTGCCCTTGTCGTTTCTATTACCTAGGTCGATGCTGGGTGGTCAGCCCGGTTTCATTCCTTTTTTGAGACTTTGTAGTGGTTTGATACAGCTGAGTAGCTTGCTAGGCCATTTCAGAGGGCATTTAAGAGTCAACCACATTGCTGTGGGTCTGGAGTCACATGTAGGCCAGGTACAGATGGCAGGTTTCCTTCCCTAAAGGACATTAGTGAGCCAGACGGGTTTTTACAACAGTCGACAATGACATGGTCACACTGAGGTTATGCTCTATCGTGTTGTGTGGCACTGTAACCATGCTGAATGGGATAGCTTCAGAACAGATCTTGCAGCTCAAAACTGGGTATTCCATGAGGTATTGTAAGCCTTCAGCAGCCAAATTGTACCACACAATCTTTAACCTCATGGCCTGGCATATCCCTCGCTTTACCATTATCATCAGTAGCTGAGGGAAAGCAGTGCTGGTTCAATGAGGAGTGTAGCAGACCATGCCAGGAACAGCTCCAGGTATACCTATAAATGAGGAACCAACCTGGTGAAGGTTACAACACAGGATTACATACGTGTTAAACAGAGGAAGCAACATGCTATAAACAGAGCTAAGCCATCTCACAACCAATGGATAAGACCAAAGCTCTACAGTACTGCATACAATGGGGACAATTAAACCAGGGATGGGGAACCCCTTGCCCAGGGGCTGGATCCGGCCCATTGCACTTCCACATCTGACACGCGATGAGATTTCAAATCCCGGCTCCGCCTCTCCCCCCCCCACCCCCCACCCCCTCCAGCCACGTGCTGCAGTCTGGGTCAGCCGCCACCATGTTCTGATGCCTGAGGGTCAGCCGCAGTCACCAGAGGCCCAGGCTGTGGGGAGAGAGCAAGGCCCGAGACCCTGGGATCAGGAGGGCAGGGCACGGAAGGGAAGCTATTAGCTGCCGATCAGGTGGTGAAGTGTGAGTAACCCGGGGCAGGGGTGAAAGGGAGCAGGGCACCCGACTCCATCGCTGGCTCACCTCCCTCCCCCTCCCAGCTCCATTGGTGTCACAGGACAGTGGCTCAGCCCTTGTAGACTGAGGAAGAGGCCTAGGCTCCAGGTCCAGGTGCAGCCTCGGACTGGGAGTTGACCAGAGCCTTGGGTTGTTGAGTCACTGTCCTGGGCAGGTTTGGGGGTGAGACAGTGTGGAAAAGGAGATGGGGAAAGAGAGAGAGACAGACAGACACAGTGGGAAAGGAGAGAGAGAGGGAATGGGAATCAGAGAGAGAGAGAGAGAGTGGGAATCGGAGGGGGAGACAGACAGTGGGTAAGGAGAGAGAGAGAGAGATAGAGAGAGTGACAGACAGGGTGGGAAAGGAGGGAGAGAGAGAGATTGGGAAGGAGAAAGAGACAGACAGACAGCGTGGGTAAGGAGAAAGAGAGACAGACAGAGTGGGAAAAGAGGGAGAGAGAGACACACAGGGTGGGAGAGGAGAGAGAGAGAGAAAGACAGAGAGAGAGAGAAAAGCCAGTTGCGAGTAGCAACATCATCAGTGCCAGAAGAGATAACAAGGCTCATTAAGGAAAAGCAAACTCAGCCATCGCATTAAAACAGAGGGCAAATTGAATGTTTCTGTATTCTCTCTAAAAAGATAAATTTAGTTGGTTTCTATGTGTGTGTGCCCGCAACTGATTTTGTCTATGTGTGAGTGGCCCTTGATCAGAAAAAGGTTCTCGACCCTTGAATTAAACAGTTAATTGGAGGAGGAGGAGGCTCTGTGAACATCTGCATCCTCAATGATAGCCAAGCTCAGCATTGGAGTGGAAAAGGCAAGATGAAAGCATTTTCAACCATTTTCAGCCAGAAGTGCTGAGTGGACAATTCATCTCCACATCCCCCTGAGGTCCCCATCAGATATCAGTCTTCAGCCAATTCGATTTGCTCCACAGGATATCAAGAAATGGCTGACTGCACTGGGTACAGCAAGGACTATTGTCCCCATCAACATCACAGCTCTAATGCTGAAACCTTGTACTCCAGAACTAGCTGCGCCTCTAACCGAGCTGTTTCAGTAAAATGCTACAACGTTGGCATCTATCCAACAAAGTGGAAAATTGCCCAGCATGACCTTTCTACAAAAAGCAGGACAAATCCAGCCCGGCCAATTACCGCCCCATCAGTCTACTCTCAATCATCAGCAAAGTGAGGGAAGGTGTCATCAGCAGTGCTATCAAGCAGCACTTACTCAGCATTAACCTGCTCCTTGATACTCAGTTTGTGTTCTGCCAGGGCCTCTCAGCTCCAGACCTCATTAAAGTCTTGGTCCAAACATGAATAAATTGCTGAATTCCAGAGGTAAGGTGAGAGTGGCTGCCCTTGATATCAAGGCAGTATTTAACCAGATGTGGTATCAAGGAGCCCTAGCAAAATTAAAGTCACTGGGAATCGGGGAAAACTCTCCACAGGCTGGACTCCATACCTAGCACAAAGGAAGATGGTTATGGTTGTTGGAGGTCAATCTTCTCAGTCACAGGGTATAGCAGCTGGAGTGCCGCAGGGTAATGCCCTCGGCCTAGCCACCTCCAGCTGCTTCATAAGATCAGAAGTCAGGATGTTCGCTGATGATTATGCAATGTTCAGCTTCATTCGTACCTTCTCAAATAATGAAGCAGCTGTGCCCATATACAGTAAGACCTGGACAACATGCAGGTTTGGGCTGATAAATGTCAAGTAGCATTCATGCCACACAAGTGCCAGGGAATGACCATCTCCAACAAGAAACCATCTAACCACCACCACCCCACCCCCCCGCGCCCCCCCCCCCCCCCCCCCCCCCCCCCCCCCCCCGCCCCCCACCCAACCTCCCACCCTTGACATTTAAGACGTAACCATCACCAAATTCTTCATTATCATCATCTTGGGAGTCACCACTGACCAGCTTAGCTGGATCAGCCACATAAACACTGTAGTTACAAGAGCAGGTCAGAGGCTGGGTATTCTGCATCAAGTGACTCAACCCTGATTCCCCAAAGTCTTTTTACCATCTACAAGGCACAAGTCAGGAGCGTAATGGAATGCTCTCCACTTGCCTGGATGCATGCAAGAAAATTAACACCATCCAGAACAAAGCAGCCTGCATGACTGGGACCCCATTCACCACCATAAATGTTCACTCCCTCTACCACCAGCACATTGTGGCTACAGGATTCACTGCAACAACTCACCAAGGCTCCATCGACAACACGTCCAAACCCCATGACCTCTGTTGCCTAGAAAGTAGGGGTAAGAGGTGGATGGGGATTTCACCACCTCCAAGTTTTTTTCCAAGTCACAAACATCCTGAATTAGAAATATGTCATCATTCCTTGTTGCTGGGCCAAAATCCTTGCAGCAGCGTGGGAGTAATTTAACCACATAGACTCACAGTTCAAGAAAGCAGCTCCCCACCACCTTCTCAAGGACAATTAGTGATGGGCAATAAATGCTGGCCTTTCCAGCGATGCCCATATCCCATGACAGAATAAAAAAAACTGGTAAAACATAATGGCAAACATAATGTTTAGTGCTATAATGTGTTATTTAGTATTTCTGTTCCATGAAGTCCATTTTCCAGCTGGTTTGGCTTAATAAGTTTTCAGTAGAGTGTATTTCCACTTCAGGGTTTGTTCTATCGCAGAAGAAGCCTTCTTTTAACAAATGTTCTGTTTGGTTGCAATGGTTCCTAATGTGTTACAAGCAATTGAACGGATACAGGAAGTAGCCAATTTAATTCTAAATTGGAAGCATACTGAATTGGGGTTGATGAATCCTACTGATTAATGTATTCATCTCAAGGTCGTCTCTGTTGTCATTGCAAACATGTGCTGCACAAAGTTACCTCCTCTGAATAGGTCAGAAATCCTTCTTCTTACCCTGAGGTGTTCCATGGTTTGCGGAGCTTCAAGCTAGTTGTCTATTTAAGTGCATTCTGTAAGAACGAGAGCTCAGTGGTGGCTGGAGAGATCATACATTTATACAGCACCTTTCATGACCATGTTCCTAATCACTTTCTGGCCAATTAAGTAATTCTGAAGTGTTGTCTTTGTATTGTAGGGAAAGGTGACAGTCAGTTTGTGCATAGCAAGGTCCAAGAAACAGCAATGAAATAAGTGACCAGGTAACCTGTTTTAGTGATGTTAACTGAGGGATAAATTTTAGCTAGGGCAAAAGGAGAAATCTCAGCTCTTCTTCAAATAAAGCCAGGAAGCGCCAGGAAGTCCTCTTTGTCTACACGAGAGAGCAGGCGTGACCTCAGCTTAACATTTCATCTGAAGGACAACACTTGCACCAAGCAACCCTTCAGCACCACAGCCCTGTACTGAAGTGTTCGCCTAGATTAACTGTTCAAATCTCTAATGTGGGGCTGGACCCACAACATTCTTGACACAGAGGCCTGTGTAGTACCACTAACCCAAGGCTGACAGACGGCAAGCTAGCCATCTTGCAGATTAACATTCAGAGTAGATTGGAATCAAGCGGCCCCATCAGTTAAGCCACTAAGAAGAGTAGTCTCTAAGTCAATTCTTGTTTCCAAAATTAATCTGCAGAAAATTCAGCTCTCTTGATAGTCAAAGAAACCTACTGAGCAGAGTGTAATCATCTCAGTTGCAACTGCAATCTGGATTGGAACATATTGTGAAACACACTTATACAGCCTTACAAGTCTTGCATGAATGGTTACATTACGCTGTGTGACTTAACAGTGCTATGTATAAGGTGGGGCATAGTTCTATTATACTTAGTACTGCCCAATTCTAACACCTTCTTCCATATCCCACTAATGGAACAGAATTATTTTATGGCAAGGTAGGGGAGTTTGCTAATGCAAAAAGGAAGAAGGTAGCAGAGTGTGAAAATGAAATCAGGAAATAGCATTGGTTGCTCTTTTTCTGACAAAATCAAAAACTTATGAATGTTATACTTGTAAAAAAAAATTGTTACTAGAATAAAGAATGATTGCCTAACACAATATAATAAATTTAAATGGTAAAAGAGATAGATTATAAGTATAGCGTTCATTATTTAAATATTGTTTCAGTGTCCTCAATTTAACCCACTAAAGACCACCATTTTGTTAATATAATTTAATTTTTATCAGTGTCAATAAAGATCTCTCTTGATAAATGGTTTTCGGTGCAAGTCATTACAAACATATCAGGATAGAAACTGGTTCAGGCCCATTTGCAGCCCTGAAATAACTGAAGCACTCAGAGAATGTGCCAAAAGCTGAAGGCTCCAGCACTGTTCCAAACTGGATCTCATCAGCACATTTCCTGTGAGCTGCTGACTCTAATCTTTATGTTTCTGGCATAATTGATGTTATTTTCCATTTGTTGTTGTCACCTTGTTTTCTAAAAACATGTCAAACACGCTCTTGAAGTTCTGTGAAGAATCAAACCACACTATCGTCTCCAGAATCTTGTTTCGTAGGTTGATCAATCTCTGAAAAAGGTAAAACTTTCCAACATCTAACTTCAACCCTTGCTCTTTCTGTATGGATGGCCCTCAGTTCTATTCACCTCAAGCATTCCACTTGCATGTCTCTGATGCTCTTCATTTAAATGGACTGGCTGCTACCAGAACATGCCTAAGCTATTAGCTTGTTCCCAACAAATCTGTTTCTCTTCTAAACTTTGGTTAGCTAGTTCCCGTAAGTTGTTGCAATAAGAGGCTAAAGGAAACCAGAGAAAAATGTGGAGATCCACAGAAAGGACCATTGCAAGTGAAATCTTGTGCAAATGGAAAAAAGCAAATAACTACCGTTCATAACTGGAAATTATTTTTAGATTGTAAAATGTCTTCAACTCCTTCCCTCATTCCTTTTGGCAGGAGTGCGGCTGGTATAGCTTTCAATAAATTGTTGTTTGGATGAATCTGAAATTCTGTTTGATATATTTGATGCAAATCTGCCATTTTACCATAAATAACACTGCTGACAGATTTCTTTCAAACCTCAGCTGTCAGGAAGTGAATCACTGTACCAGTTCCAATTCCAGCTTATGGCTTTTGCCCCATTTATTCCAGAAGTCCATCCATTTTAAAATGAACTGCCAATCACTGTACACACACTGCCTTCAGTTTACAGTGCTGTGTGCAAGGTAATTTCCTAATCATTGTACCAGACATGCACAAGGGGGTATGTTTAAAAAAAACTAGCACCTGACTGGACTTGCAATTCTATGGTCCTCTCAATCACTAAACTCTACATTGCTGGTATTCATTAGACAAACACTTAGTTCCCAATGTGGGTATAAAAATATGTGCTCAGAATAATATTTAACAGAACCTCTTATTGGTTCTGGCTTTTGAATTGTTAACCCATATGCAGGGGCTTGAACAAAATGCTTCCTGTGCAACAAAAATCTGTTTGCAGGTTCACACTGAGAATTCCTTATGTTTTCATCATGAATTAAATTTTGGCATCTGGCTAGGTCATGAATTGAATGCAAAACAGAGGCAATTCAATAATCATTGTGTGTTTTAAGCATCTATTGATGAAAATAATGAAACACGGATTGATGAGAAAGCTGTTTCTAAGGAGCTTTTCGTTGCATGTGATTTCAGCTTTGGAAAGGAGGAACCATTTCTGCATTCATACTTAGAAATTGCTGACAGTCATATTTGCCGATGAATTTAAATTATGTATGCGTCACATTACCCAGACGTTTTACTATAGGTATTAATTAACCTGTTTTTTTAAACTTTGTTAACGTCTCCATCAGAACAGGGGAAAAAACAAAAGTAATATATTTCTCTGCTAATAGAAGCATTAGTTATTTGCAAGCCACTGTACCCAAGTATTGGTGGATGACAAACATTTTAGATTGACCAGTCCTTTCGCCAGCAATTACAAATCACATTCAAAACAGCTGGTGGGCAGATTACTTAAATCCTCTCTTAATGTGATTTTAATGTCAGTTTTGTTTTGCAGGATGAGCGATGCCATTGCTGAACTGCTATCTATTCTAAGCAGTTGCTGTTAGGTTGGACATTGCATGTCTAGCCGCAAACTAAAGCTTCCTCAACTTACCCAGCAAAGCATCTTATCTTTCCATCTGAGAAGATGATGGTGTCTTCTGCACCAGTACGATTTTCTTCCCTGCATTTCCCACCATCCTTCCATGATATAAATACTTGTATTTTCCTGAGACTGCTCCAAACACAAAAACCCTTTGGCCCAGTAGAGAAGAAGTTTTTAGTCCACTCGTCTGACCTGGTTTCGTACCCTAAACCCAACAACAGCAATTTGTATTTATAGACAGCCTTTAATGTGATGAAACATCCCAAGGTGCTTCACGGGAGCAATATAAAACAAAGAATAACACCGAGCCACATAAGGAGATCTTAGGTCAGATGAAAAAAATCCTAGTCGAAGAGGTAGGTTTTAAGAAGTGACGTAGAGGAAAGTGAGGTAAAGAGGCGGAGAGGTGTAGGGATAGTGCGGGCCCCACACCAAAACCCAGGGCAATATTTTAGTCAATCTCAGGGCATGGACATTGTTGGCAAGACTGGCACTTATTGTTCATTCCACATTGCCCCTGACAATTGAGCAAAGTTAAGAGCTAACCAAGCTGGCATGGGACTGGAGTCAGAAGGCCAGGCAGATGAAGCTGGCAGGATTTCTTCCATTGCAGACATTAGTGAACCAGTTGGACTTTTACAATAATTTGACAGTTTCCTGGTCACTTTTTTTTTAACTGATACCAGGTTTTCATTTCCAAATTTCTTTTTAAACTGAATTCAAATTCTGAAGGTGCCATGGTGAGATATGGAATGAAATTCTTTAGATTCGTTAGTCAAGTGTCTTGCTTTTACTGATCCAGGAACCACTGCACTGCCATACTCGCTGCCCCATTTATTCTCCAAGGTGTACTTTATTCCCCACATGAATATTTATTTCTCGGTATTAGGATTGGTGAAACTGCTCGGATTTTGGATGAGAAGCCACCCCTTCTCCTTTGCCCTATCTCTCTATTCCTACATTTAATTCCCTTATTTAGACTAGAATGGTGTTGGATATCGTTCAAAGCTAGCAAAGTGTCAAGTCAGATTACAAACATTATGGTATTTGAATGATATTTCCAGTCTTTAATATAATTCTTTAGTGCAATGCATTCTCCTCCATAAGAAGTACACTGCAGTTTATTATCTGTTGGTGGCAAAAGATTTATTCTTCGCAAGCAACATGGCTGTTAACCACGTGCTACATGATTTAAGTGACAAAGGCAGATTTTCCTGGTATTGGTGTTGTTATATCAATAAGACACGAAAGAAAACCAAACTATGTATATCAGACTTTTTTTTTTGCTATTTTTAAAATGGACTTTCTGCTGAACCCAACAAGATGGCAGCTGCAAGTCACATGACCACAGGATTGGCCCTTTGTTCCGGAAGCTACCAACAGGAGTTATAAGAACAACATGCTCCTCCTCTCATCATCATGGACTCTCACGCCCAATTTTAAGGACGTTATAATCGCAAAACCAGGGGACTCGCAGATCAAAACTCATTATTTCTGCACAGATGTTAAAAGACACATCTCACAACTGGGACTGTGCAGGCCCATTTCAAAAGGGGACCATTGAGGGGACGAGGGATATCATTTGCATCTTGATAAACTTACCCCTCTAGTGGAGTCAGAGGGTCTGTCCAGAACTCCACCACAAAAGATACACCCTCTGGACTTTGACTTCTCGGACTCTGGAAATCATGTGAACCAAAATTCAATTCTGTTATTCTTTTCCCATTATTACCCATATTTGTAAAAACTCCCTCTTTTATATCCACCTCCCCCCCCACCTTACTATGTGTGTGTGTGTGTGTGTGTGTGTGTGTGTGTGTGCTGTGTGTGCGTGAGTGAGGTTGTGAACAATCCCACCCACCCACACCCCAGGTGAATGAGCTGCCTTCCACAAGCGCACTTTACACTTGACGGTGAGACATCACCGATGTCAGAAATTAGCTGAGAACAAACACACACTGTGGTGAGACGGATGCACGTGACATCAAACATAGGCATATGATAATGACATCTGCGATAAGTGGAGGGAGGGAGTATGGTATTACACCTGATTGATTAAAACACAGCTCAGCATAAAGACAAGGCATACACAAGAGGTGATGTGAAATGGGTGCCATTTTATTTACAGTGGTGAAAAGTGTATATATGTGGTGAACATCCTTGCCCCTGTTATGCTCTTAATATTTCTTTCTCTTCCCAACCCTGCCACTATGTCTTGGTGCATCCCCAATATCCACAGTGGAGGTACAGGCAGCCTGATGATCGCTACACCCTGTTGTTTGTGATCACTTTGGTGGGCCTCCTGTAGAAAGCCGAGACCTGGAGGGTCCTGGCTTGTTTTGGATCTCCTGCTGAGGGGCTGAAGATCATGGGGTCACAGGAAAATGACACTGGGATCAGCTGGGCACTCCTGGAGTCACCTGGGTGGATGGCCCCGGCAAGTCCAGCTGTTGGTTCTCTTCGCTATGTGTGCTTGAGGGCCCCTGACTAAATCCTTGAGGAGAAGGAGCAGCTGGAGTGAGATCAAGGTCCCCCATCCCCCTCTTGCATAGCCGCTGATGGATGCCACCAACACTTACACAATCAAGTGCAGTTCCTGGCACAGTGCAGGACCTACATCCTGGACCAAGGTCTTCATGGCAGCTGCCAGTGTTAACCTTGGTGCGCTGGCATGCCGCCACTATAACCTCAGACAGAACACGGATGGACTCCTCCATCGTACATTGCAATCTGCAGAATGCAGCTGACAACCCTTCCTGATATTCCCTTGACTGTTGCTGCAGCTCCACCAACAAGTCCGGAGGCTCGTCATCTCAGGATCAGCAGAATCCTGGGCTCCAGCAGTCATCCAAGTGTCAGCGACCTTGGATGTCCCTGCCTCCGCTTGCTTGGACCAGATTCTGTGCTGTGCTCACCGGATTATGACCCCAAGGCTGCTCTTGAACTAGGCTCCACCAAGGTATGTGACTCTACTGGTGAAGGATGTGGGTGAGCGCTTTGACGGGTCTTCTACATGCATTTCTTCAGCATCCTCTTCCGTGGTGTCCTCAGGGCTGCAGATGAGGGGTTGGCTTGTGTTCTCCCCGGGGTGCTTTCCATAGGTCCCTTTGAATGATTTTTTGCTGACTTCAAGACTTCTGCACAAAGCCTCCCAGACATGAGTGCATTATTGGGTGCCCCCATCAAATAAAGCATGACTTGGGGATGATCAGAGGCCATGCAGAGTAGGTCCAACTGCTGGAAGGAGGAGGAGGAAGAGGAGGAGTGGGAGAAGGACTCGCAGCAGTAAGTAATTTACCCCTGGGGTGTTCATGGAGCAATTTTCCCACCTGAGTCTTATCGAGGAACAATTTGCAAAATATCTGTACTTCAGTAAGAATGTCCTCACTGGAGTCTGTCAGCATCAACTGCAATCTCAGAGCAGGGCAAGGACCACATTGTCAATGACTGTCAAAGTGAGCATGGTGATGAACTTATATGTCTAGCTCCTTCCAGGATGGAATTGGAGATACTTACAATATCTCCCAGTTTGTTGTCCACTGCTGCATAAGAGAGATCACTGAGATCTCTATTCGATGAAAGCTGACTACATTTCACTCTATTTTGCCAGAGACAATCAGCCAAAGAAAGTAGCTAGGGTGGCAGGTTTCCTCATGGTTCAGGGTGCCATTGTCTGCCCATACAACGCTTTGCGGGTGCAGCTTATCAACTCTACCCAATCCTCCCTCATCATCCAGTTGCTGTTTGACCATAGGCAGTGAATTTTGTAGGTCAATGCTCAGTGTCCTGGTGGTTATGATCCTTCATTCCGTGGTAGTCTGCAGTAAGGTAGTGTTGAACTCCTTCACATTCCTTGATATTGTCCACAGGCTTTCCGGCAGGATTTCCAGTGCACCAAGCATTTTGTTCTGCTCTTCTGTCCATATTTAGAGCAAGGCTGTAATGATGTCTAGAGCCAAGTGGTTCTGGTGGAACCCAAACTGAGCAACAGTGAGCAGGTTATTGCTGAGTAAGCGTCGCTTGATAGCACTGTCAACGATATCTTCTGTAGGCTGCCCCCATTGAAATGCTCATCTGACTCCACTGCAGCAGAATCCTTGTGCACCTCACCCTCTAGTGAGCTGGTACCTTTTCTATCTTTGTCCCTTCTCTGGCAGCAGCCCACTCATGCCCAGTGTTTCACCATTGCAGATTCTCCCTCTAATGTACTACATCCTCCTTTTTTTATCTAAGATTAGCTGTGTTGGTATCTGAGATAGTGGCTGTGAGTGACAAATCAACTGACAGTGCTGCATCATCCTCTTTTTGGTGTTTCCCCATTGCCTGGTCAGGTTACACCTATTGGACATCTTAAAAGAAAAGGGTATAAAGGTAAGGTGATGTGTGAAGTTGGGAAAGTAGGATGTGCATGTTTGCACCATCTACACTTGCTAACTGAGAAGAGAGTGTGGACAAGGGGGAGGTGGATGTGATGAGGAGGTAATGAGAATACTGTCACTGAAGGCACTGGATACAGCAAAGGCTATGGGCCCTCACAGCATCCTGGCTCTAGTATTGAAGACTTGTGCTCTAGAACTAGCTGTGCACCTAGCCAAGCTCTTCCAGTACATCTACAACACTTGACATCTACCTGACAATTTGGAAAATTGCTCAGATGTGTCCTGTCCACAAAAAGCAGGATAAATCCAATATGGCCAATTATCATCCCATCAATCTACTCTCAACCTTCAGCAATGTAATGGAAGATATCGTTGACAGTGCTATCAAGCAACACTTACTCAGCAATAACCTGCTCACTGTTGCTCAGTTTGGGTTCCACCAGAGCCACTTGGCTCTAGCCTTGCTCTAAATATGGACAAAGGAGCTGAATTCAAGGTGAGATTGAATTCCCCTGATACCAAGGCAGCATTTATTTGTTTGAGTGTGGCAGCAAAGAACCTTGGCAAAATTAAAGTAAATGGGAACTGGGGGAAACTCTCCACTGGCTGTAGTCATACCCAGCACAAAGGAAGATGGTTGTAGTTGTTGGAAGCCAATTACCTCAGCCCCAAGACATCACTGCAGGAGCTCCACAGGATAATGTTTTAGGCCCAACCATCTTCAACTACTTCATTAATGACCTTCTGTCATTTTAAGATCAAAAGTAGGGATATTCGCAGATGATTGCACAATGTTCAGTAACATTCAAAACTCCTTAGATACTGAAGCAGTCCTATGTACACAGACAGTAAAACCTGGCATTCAGGCATTCAGGCTTGGGCTGAAAAGTGGCAAGTAACATTCACACCACACAATTGCCAAGTGTTACACTCCCTTATAGACAAATAACTTTTAAAAAGATATTTGAGTTCCCAGTGACCAACTTAAGTGAATTGCACAAGAGTTCTAAGACTCTTACTGTAACAAACTAAAATCAACTGCAACTAAACATTAATTAGTAGGCAACTTACACTCTAAACTACAGAAAAGATAATCCTTATTAGTGGCTTAACATGAACGATAACCCTGATAAGATACATTACAGCACGCTCTCCACAGAATGGTAGTCTTTACAGGAAACAGATCAAAATCACTCCCGCTGGCAGCTCACTTCTCCCTGTTTTACTGAATTGTAACATCCAGTTAAAACCATTTCACTCTGTCTCTCTGTCTCCTGAGGATTCCCAGACCGACTTCCAGCAGCAAAGCCCACTCTAGGGATTTCTTGCCCCGGCCACATCAGGTTGAGCCCTCCAGGGTTCTTAAATTTCCACAGGTTCTATCTTATCTATGGGAGAATGTCTTCTCTCCTGCATTTTGTCTGGAAGCAGAGAAAAACAGCCTTTTCCCTCTGCTGACCACAGCAGTTTCTCCCTCTCTCTCTCTCTCTCCAGGGCTATTTCGCTCTGTTTGTTCAAAATCTCTGAGATTGTAAGTCTGCAACAACAAAAAACATCTGTCGCTCCCTTTGGGTTCAGGTGTTAAACCTGGTGCATGCATTTCAATAGCACTCGACTTGGACCAGCCCCCATGGTAACCATCAGCTGTTCTGTTGTCAGCACAGACCAATACAACTTCACACCTGGTCCTTTTTCTGACCATTCCGTTTTACTTCAATTAATATAGACAGTCCAAAGCATAGCCATCTTATAGACCTTCATGTTTATAACATGAGCAATGACCATCTCCAACAAGAGAGAATCGAACCATTCCTCATTGACATTCAACGGCATTAACATGACAGAATCCCCCACCATCAACATTCTGGGAGTTATCATTGACCAGAAGCTGAACTGGACCAGCCATATAAATCCTGTGGCTACAAGAGCTGATTAGAGGCTAGGAATTCTTCAGTGAGTAACTCACCAACTGACTCCCCAAGGTCTATCCACTATCTGCACAGCACAGTTCAGGAATGTGATGGAGTAATCTACACTTGCCTGGATAAGTGCGGTTCCAACAAACCTCCAGGACAAGACAGCCTGCTTCATCAAACACTCCATCCACCACTATAAGCATTCACTCCCACCACAACAGCACATGGTGGCATCAGTGTGTATCATTTAAAGATACAATGCAACCTGCTTTGACAGCGGCTTCCAAACCCACAACCTCTACCAGTTAAATGGACAAGGGCAGTAGATGCATAGGAACACCACCACCTGCAAGTTCCCTTCCAAGCCACACACCATTCTGATTTGCAAACACAGCTCAGTTCCTTCACCACTGCTAGGCCAAATGCCTGGAACTCCCTGCCTATGAACTTCAGCGGTTCAAGAGGATAGCTCATCACCACCTGCTCAAGGGCAATTAGGAATGGGCAACAAATGCTTGTCTTGCCAGTAATGCTCACATTCTATGAATGGATAGAACAAATATTTGATTTTTTTCAGCCCTGCCACAGGCCAAGGCCTCTGCAATGGGTGTCCCATCTCCTCCATGGGGGTTAGGACATACAAGCGCACCTGTTCTTTCTCTGCTTAGCTCCTGCTGCCTCTGGTTGTGTTGCCACCTTATCCTCCAAGAGAGGGGCAAGTGTGTCAGTGAGTGTCCTGTGATCTGTTTGGCTGATGTGATTATCATGGTTGAATAGCTGGCAGTGTGTGCAAGCTGTGAGATGTGGGTACAAAGATGTGAAGCGATGAATATGTTGGGTATGAGTCTGAATGCTGATTGGTTGAGAATGTTGGCAGGTGAGCGAAGGGGGTGTGGGAATTTGAGCAGTGGTTGAGGCGCGTGATACAGGTGGTCAGGCACGGCATTTGAAGATGCTCTTGTTGACCTCGGCCATTTTTGTGAGGTCATTCTTGCGGCAAATCCTCAGGGCTGGACTCTTGGCACTGACCTTCATGATCATCTGTTTCCACTGCCTGTTCACCGTGTATCTGAGGGCCTCCTGGGTCTCTACAGGTAAAGGACATCTCTCCTACTTTCCACTTTCTCTCTCAAGGCTTCCAGTGCAGCGTCCAAAACTCTTACAGCCAACTCTCTCCCATCTTGTACCACTCTTCACCATTTCCTAGGTTAGACTCACTTCCTGGACAACTGCCAGCGCCTGCTCCAGCCGCAATGAGCATCCCCTTTAAGAGGTATCGGCTAGTTTTAATTGGTGTTAGCAAGTTGTGTTTAGAGCCCCCTACTGATGGGTGCAGCCCACAGCAGCCGAATGAGCAGGCAGCATGTGGTTGAAGCGCTTTCTGCATTCCATCGAATGGACACAGCTGGTTATCTGCACATCACAAACTGCGGGCCCATAAGTTTAGTCCTCTAATGAATTAGCCAGCCTTGCTACTCAATTCCTCTCAGGTCTTATTCCAAAACAGGCTCCTACCATGTCCGGTTTAACAGTTCGCACCTGCCTTATCAGGTCTTAAGCTCTCTGTAGGGCTAACCCCATCTCACCCACGCTACCGCCAACCCCCCCAACCCCCCTCATGCCACATCTGATTGTAAAATCTGTCCCTCCTTTCCTGTTTAGCAGTTTGGGCCCTGCTATTGGACATGCCTATTAAGTCTCACTCATGCTGTCTGGAGTAGAAATTCTCCTTAAACAGTTCTCCTATCCCATCTGTCTTGTGTCTGGCTCGACACTGATCTTGAATAAAATATTTCTGCCTTGCCTGTTTTTAGGAGATTAACCCTAAAACAGTCTCTGCCTTCAGGAGATTGTGCAGTCCTTAACTGATGGATTCCTCTAGTGAAATAGCAATCACTGAACACAGATACCTGGCACCATGTTTAACCATCAAAATGACCTTTTAAACCTTCCCTATCTAAATTAGAGTGCTCATTTTATATTTTTATGTTAGCATCAACTGGAACTGCAGTGGAAGAATTTGCTGCTATTATATTGTGCAAATATAATATTTGATAAGCCCACGTCAGAAATTTTCATATTGTCACATGAATATGTACTGATTTTCCATCACTCAGTGAGCTGGTGTTAATGCATGTGGGGCATTGTTGTGGGAACAAATAGGCCCCTGAGTAAATAATATAACACTGATATTACCTCTGTTCAATGCTGTTTGGAAGAAGTAGGCCATCAAGAGGTTGTATGCGGTACTGCACGCTTACTGACCAGATTACATTTTATTAGACTGAAAAATACACAAACTTACAGCTACAAACTTCATTTTGTGTTTCTTTCTTATTCCATTGTTCTTAAAAGGAAAGTGGGTGGATGTGGTGTCCACATGTGGATTGACATGCTTGTCAGCTGGGGAGTGCCTCTTCCTGCAGTTATAAAGTCTCCTACTGGGTAATTAGGTTTTGAAAATCAGGGTATGTCAATATGCTGACCAACGTTTCTCTTTTGCCAAAAAAGTAGATTAATGTTTGGCTGAAGTAAATCGAATTTTCAAAACTGAAATACTGGAAATGCAATTTCACTGACAGAAATAAAATCAGCCAAAAGTGTCACATTTTCAATTAACATTTAACATTTCTCAAGTAACTAAGGAGTCCAGTCCAGTCATCCTATGGAGTTTGATGTTGATTTAGAGAACGTGTCAATGTATGTTAGACAACGTGTCAATGATCAGTGAGAAAACCTCACTGCAGTGACAAGATGCTGCAAGGGATTTTTATCGGATTGGACAGTTGGTCCCTAAATATCTGAGCAGTCAATTGCCTCAATGGACGGGAAAAGCTTCCACATTTTGAAGAAAAGCACTTGGGCAACACATGATTATTATAGAAGCAGCACACGGCATGTATGGTAGTGAGGAATGTTTCAAAAATCACTGTGCTGGCATAGAAAAATGTTAGCAAGATTTTAGCAAAAATGATGGCTCAGATGTTCCAGCCTCCTGTTGGCTGGAGACCAGATGTACCCCGGACGATGTACTGGGAGACCACTTGGAAGTCCCAATGCAAGGACTCTGCGGGAATCGTCTGGGAAGTTTCAACTTCCAATGGGCAATTCTCCAGCTCCCAGGACCCTATGAAAAAGTCTCCAATTCTGAGTTAGAATTGGACACTTCAGAGGGTTCCAACTTACTTTCCCGAATAGTTACCTGGGAATTGTTCAACTGAGAAACTCCTGGGGTAACTATACAACTGATCCTTCCGACTCCCCACTGACCCTCCCGCCAACTCCAGCAACGACAGACCCTCTGACTGCCCCCAACAGTCCGAGGCACTCAGACCCTCCGACCACCCGTGTATCGCCGACTCTCCACTGGACCCTCCAACCCCACCCCACCCCAACCTTCTACTGCCCCCACCTGACCTGACATCACCATCCTACCCACCCCGCACCTAAACCCTTACCACCCTGGCGAGCTGAAACCTTACCTACCCTACCACCCTATCCATGTGCCTCACTTACACTCATTCACTAGCACGCTGAAAAGTTATTTAAATGTCCCGAAGCTTTTCAGTGTGTTAGTGGATGAAAACTTACCAAGCTGGTGTCGGAGAAAGGGGGCGTGGTTTGACGTCACCCAATCATCCTGGACTGTAAAGAAAGACTCCGAGAACAGGCAAGTTCCACATTTCTCAAGCTGCCTGGCTCCAAATTCTGGACCAGAAAATGCAGGTCTCCAGCGTTGAGTAAGAAAATAGGAGCAAGGTAGCAATCCGACGGTGATTGCCACTCGGTGCAAGATTTGGCTTGACATTTCAGAGTGACTTAGAACTTTGCATGCTTTGAAGCTGGTGGGGAGGTGAGTTGGCAGGGGCTAGCCCAAGAGGTTGTACTGCAGTGGGCAATTTCAGTAGCCAACTCCCAATGCTTCAATCACTACCAATTTTGCTGAAAGCCAAGGTTAATATAATCGACAAATACAGGGTGCAAAATGTGGTGGGTTACCAGGCCACAGTTTAAGTCCCTACGAGGAAGCTGCTGTCCAGGTTGCTTGAGATGTCTGAAGCTGTGAAGAGGAGAATAAAGCATTTGTCATTTGCCATATTCATCGCACGGCTCATGATTTGCACGCAGTGACCCATGAACTTGTATGTAGTGACTGCAGCCTGGTACATAATGCAGCAGAATCCATACGGTTAATTCTGTCATAATAAAAGCAAAATACTGCGGATGCTGGAAATCTGAAACAGAAACAGAAAATGCTGGAAAAACTCAGTAGGTCTGACAGCATCTGTGGAGAGAGCAACAGAGTTGACGTTTCCAGTCGGTAGCACTCTTCTTCAGAGCTACAGAGAAGTAGAAATGTGATGAAATTTATACAGTTTGAAGGGGATGGAGCAGGTTTAGCTGGATAGAAGGCCAGCAATATGTGGGGGCTAAGGAGAGATTGACAAAGATGTTATGATCAAAAGGACAATGGAGTGTTAATGGTAGTGGTTAGGGCTGAAAAAGGTGCTGATGGTGGCATTAAGGTAAGAAAGCAGAATGTGATAATAGCAGGACAAGGGTAAGCACTCTGGAAAGGACAACATGAACAAGTGATGGATGGTCCTTGTGGGGGTGGGGTGGGGGGAGGGGCAGTGGTGGGGAGGTAAAAGGGATTGAAAATGGGATAAAAAGGGGGGATAAAACAATGAATAAATGAATGAAAATAAAAATAAAAATACAAGTAACTGGATAAGAAATAAAAATGAATTTTGAACAAAAGGGATTAAAATGGGTTGTAGATAGAGGAGAGAGTTCATGGTCTGAAGTTGTTGAACTCAATATTCAGTCCGGAAGGCTGTAAAGTGCCTAGTCGGAAGATGAGGTGCTGTTCCTCCAGTTTGCGCTGAGCTTCACTGGAACAATGCAGCAGGCCAAGGATGGACATGTGGGCAAGAGAGCAGGGTGGAGTGTTGAAATGGCAAGCGACAGGGAGGTCTGGGTCATGCTTGCAGACAGACCGAAGGTGTTCCGCAAAGTGGTCACCCAGTCTGCGTTTGGTCTCCCCAATGTAGAAGAAACCGTACTGGGAGCAGCGAATGCAGTAGACTAAATTGAGGGAAGTGCAAGTGAAATGTTGCTTCACTTGAAAGGAGTGTTTGGGCTCTTGGACGGTGAGGAGAGGGGAAGTAAAGGGGCAGGTGTTGCACCCTCTGCGGTTGCATGGAAGGTGCCGTGGGAAGGGGATTAGGTGTTGGGAGTGATGGAGGAGTGGAGCAGGGTGTCCCGGAGGGAACGGTCCCTACAGAGTGCTGACGGAGGGGGAGTTGGGGGGGGAGGTGAGGGGAAGATGTATTTAGTGGTGGCATCATGCTGGAGTTGGCGGAGGATGATTCTTTGAACGCGGAGGCTGGTGGGGTGATAAGTGAGGACAAGGGGGACCCTATCATGTTTCTGGGAGGGAGAGGAAGGTGTGAGCTCAGAGGCATGGGAGATGAGTTGGACATAGTTGAGGGCCCTTTTAACCACAGCGGGGTGGCAAACCTCGGTTAAGGAAGAAGGAAGACATGTCAGAGGAACTGTTTTGGAAAGTGGCATCATCAGAACAGATGTGACGGAAGCGAAGTAACTGAGAGAATGGGATGGGGTCCTTACAGGAAGCTGGGTGTGAGGAGATGTAGTCCAGGTAGCTGTGGGAGTTGGAGGCCTTGTAATGAATGTTCGATAATTTTGTTTATTGATCTATTGTGTATCATCTGCTCTCCTTTTGGAGCAAGAAGAATGTAATCAACCTTAAATAGATCTAGAAGATCACCATGTACCACAGCACTGTCCAGCATCACCACACTTAATGCATACACCTCAGGGCAATAAATAGTGATGTTCGCCAGGAATCAGAGATGGTGCTAATGAAAGAATGACAGCTATGAATAAAGGATCTGCTGATGTAAAGCAAAGGCCAAGCATGTCAGAGTTCTCCTTCTGAGTCGCAATCTGAATCAGTCCTTAGCGGACTTGTTTTGAAACTGAAGCTGATACACCAACAGGAAAGTGTGAATCCATTTGTCTCCTTGCAAATGACAGTAGGAGATGGTCTGGATCGTGGTAGAGTTCACCCCCTGATTATGGGATGCTCCTACCCACGTACATTATATCATGAAATGTATGGTCATCTTCACTGCAGCTTGTGATCATGTGCCAATGTTAATAGCATCTGCAGTGGCATCTGATGGTCCTTAAGGGGACATGTGCATTAGAAGCTGCTTGCTTACATCTCTAACAGCTCTTTGGAGTCAGAGACTGTTTCCTTCAACTGGAAGGATGTTTGTGTGCTTCCAACTTTCAAAGAGAATGACAGGACAAGACCAGGGACACAGGGCTATTAGTTTGAGTTCAGTTATCAGTCAGTTGCTGCAAGGGATCACAAGAGAAGCTCTATATGATCACCTTGACCATGAAGGTATCATTCAGGACATTCACCACAGTGTCTGGAGAAGAAGGCCATGGTCTGACTATTTTAAATACATCTTTGAAGAAGTTGGCAGATTTGATAAGCATTTGATAAGGCACCTCACAATAGGCTACTCTAGAAGACAGTATATTAAGGAACTAATTGGAATCTCCTACTGAATGAAGACATGTGCATGTCTTCCCATGTGCATGGCTGAAGACAGAAAGTTGTTTTGGCTCTGAGTATGCCTGAAGGCAGGTTAACAGTGGTGTCCCACAAAGATCAATCTTAGCGCCATTACTTTTTAATTAGCTATATTAGTAAGGTAGATGTAGGTGTTGGGGGAATTATTTCAAGTTTTCAGCAGATACAAAGATATGTGTGAGTATTAGAACGGTAGAGGAGATTCAACAGCTGCAAACAGATCTCGATGTGTTGGGAGATTAGCTCTGCATTTGGCATGGAATATTTAACTTAGACAAGTGCAGTGTTTTGCATGTAGATTGGATCAATACTAAATATATCTTACAGAGAACACAACTTTACTAAAAGAAAAAGATCGTGGTACCATAGTTCATTATTCTCTAAAAGTTGACTGTCAATGCAATTAAGCTATATATCTGAAGTATATAGGAATCTGGACTGCATTCACAGGACTATTTATTATAAAACAAAATATACCATGTTGTCCTTGTACAAAATCAAAAAAGTTAGACCTCATTTAGAATGCTGCCTTCGCATAATGGGTGACACTGAAGCTTCAGAAAAAGTTCAGAGGAAAACAACAAGGATGATTCTCAATTTAAAACACTTTAGCTATCCAGGTAAGCTTAAAACCTGTCTCCATGTGCTTTGGTCAATTCGATTGCGGTCAATAAAATAACTGGATACCCTTAAGGTGGAGGCCATGTTATACAGGAGGTAGATAATATAACTGACGGTCAACTTGGTTCCCCTGAACTAGTTTTGATTGTCTAGAGGAATCAGAGAAAAATCTTCCAGATTTTCTTCCCTATTTGGCCATGGGTTTTTTCATATCTGATTTTCACCTCTTCATAACTGTTGTAGGGACAAGTGAGAAAATGCACTTGCCTCACTTTCCAATAAAGGTAAGGTATCTGAGGTTCCATAAAAATGGTAGAAATGCAGCAAATAAATTACCAAATCAAATTTTCTGGGATAATGCTCCAGAAATGTGTTGGAGAATGAATGCTATTTCTTCAATGCTTCCACCCCCCCTTCAGGAAAGCCTATGTCTGTCATTTCCAGTCAGTTGCTTTTGAAGTAGGAAAAATGGTCACCAATTTACACAATAACTTAATTCAAACAATTTTTTTCCTTTTTACTTCTTCCAATTCCCAAAGTGCTACCATTTCGAGCCTGTAGAGTTGGTCGATGGCCTCGGCAGTGTTGACATTTTAACATCTTCCCATTGAAGGTTTGGAGAAAGGAAAAACCTCTCATTTTGACTTCTTCAATAACAATCTTAAGAAGCAAAAAGCATATTTTCTTGAATCAAATTTCTCAGTAATGTTCATTCTCTATTTTTGGAGGAATATGAATGATCAGACTAATACTGAAACTTCTCGTACTTTCTACCTCCATTTTCTTGTGACTTGTGTCAACTTTATTGTCAAAATTAACAACATGTGCAATTCTGACCTAATTATGGCTGAATCTAGCTGGGATCAAAAATCAACAATAGTTGTAGGTATTCCTATTATTTCTCTATAAAAGGGCAAAGGGGTAAATTAAACCCTGAATGCATTCATGCTTCACTGTTTCTTTAACAATGGATTGGTGTTTCATTCCTTTTAGCTACCAGATCTTCACTTCATTATTAGGAAAACCTGTCATTGGTGAGAAAAGTCAATGACTGAATTGGAAAAGTGGATAAGTTTCACATTATTGTGTTGTTGAAATATTCTGGCCAAACAGAAGTTCTGGAAGGTGTTGTGAGGGTTAACTAATTGAAAGGAAAATTGTTTGTGGTCGTGATAACTAGAACATAACTGTAAAATCAGAGTAGCCTTCTTCCAACTGTATCTTTTTTTTTGCATTTAAGGTTAAATTTCCAACTCAGTAAAGACTTAGCCCAAATGTTAATGCATCACATTTATGATTTATGAAATTAACAGAAATAATAATGCTTAAATAGAATGCATTCACTGTGAAGTTATGAATATCATTTAAGAAATGTATAGCAAATCCACCATTAGTCATTGGGTGTCAGCCTGCTCAAGCCAAATTTAATTACAGACCTATCCATCCACGTCCTAATGAAGTTAGCATTCAGCATTTCCCAATGTAAAGCTTGTGTCAGCATCTACTAAGCACTCTGAAAACCTGACAGCTGAAGTGAACACAAGACTACACAAAACAAAAGTAATGGAGAGGGAATAAGACACTTTACATTTGCCAAAGTAAGCAAACAAGCATGACAGCAACCAATGGAAAACAAACAGTAATAATCATTGGCATTGACCGAAGCCACTTGCACCTCAACACGGATTAGTGTAAATTTCTTGACCAACTCACATGCAATTTCCTAACTCAATTATGCACTTTAAATATTGAGTTGGCAACTCAATTATTGAGAAACTTGCACCACCCCACTTTCATTTCTGGGGGCAGCCTATTTGAAATTGTGTATGCACTTTAAATATTCTAACTACCGTTGCCTGAGAGCTTGCCCATTGGGCTGGCCAGGTGATGGGGATTGGGAGGTGGGGTGCAAGTTAGGAAATTGCATGTTGCTGCAGGATTTAAAGCAGCACAGCAGCTTAAAAGTGCAGCATAGAGTTGCCAACCCTTCAGGATTGGCCTGGAGTCTCCAGGAATTGAAGAGCAATCTCCAGGACACTGTTGTGTGCAACTCTGGAGGTAAATCATTTGGTTATGAATTGTTTTATTTTGTCATTTTCTTTGAACATTTCTCCTTACCAGATGTAAAATTATCGAAAATGGCGGAGGGGCAAAGCTGTTTGGCTAACGATCCAATTGGGTAATGCATCTTTTGCTTTCCAATTGGCTAGGAATATAGTGCGTCACAAGGATGAATGTGTTGGCCAACTAATGGCTGGAGTGTGGGGGTAAGTCATGTGATAAAACCTCCAGGAATACGGTTAATCACAGTTGGCAATGTTATTGTGCTTGTTCTTAAGCAGAGTTGGACTTTTGAATGTTAAGGAAGGCTGTAGAAAGGCTGTAGAGAGGCTTTTTCTAGATGTGTCTGCTGATGGTGAGGCAGACTCAGGTCGCCAGGCCATTGTATCACATATCACTGCTGGTTGGCTCCCTCCTTAGCTCAGGTACGTGTGTATATAAATAAACAGAAGTGAAGGACAGGAACAGAAAAGGGAAAAGAAAAATTATTCCAACGAGCATGTCTTCCACACAATTTTCTTGGACTTTTGATTGTCAAATGCAAATAAACTGGCTTCACAAGACTTAGCCTGACACTGGAAACAAATGACGGTCGGTCCCTTCTGCCCTCCATTTCCCAATCGAGGAGACATTAATTGCATTTCCATGGACTGTGCCAATTTTATGTAAGCATGCAAGGGTGGCGAATAATTGCAAGTAAAACTTCAATATTAACTTATGGGGAACATTAAATGTCACATCTGGGATATCAATCGAACGCACATATATAGTCAAACATCCTTTTGGCATAACCCTTCCATGGGTAAAAATGCACATAGGAGCGATTGTTCAGAAAAGAGTATCTGACGTTACCATTCGCTTTTTGGAGGGGGACGAGTTTGTACTTGAACCAGTTTTTAATGCATTTGGCGAAAAGGACCAGCCCCCCCCCCCCCCCCCACCCCCCGGCTATCGTGGTGAGCCGGAAAACTAAGCCGTTGTCAACAAATTTAAAACTTTTACACAGAGATTAAAAACAAAAAAACTGCGGATGCTGGAAATCCAAAACAAAAACAGAATTACCTGGAAAAACTCAGTAGGTCTGGCAGCATCGATGCTGCCAGACCTGCTGAGTTTTTCCAGGTAATTCTGTTTTTGTTTTTAAAACTTTTATACATGGGCTGTCCGAAAACTCCCCCACCCCGTCCAGAGGGCATTTTCCGAGAGATCCGGGGCTTATTCCCTCTCGAACTTTTATTTGAAGAACGGCTTTGGGATTTTACAGACCATCAACCCGAAAACCAGGAGGGGAACAGTGTTTTGACGTAACGAGAAGTGGAATTTGCAGCCAATATTAAACGATGAGAAGTGTCTTTTGTGGACACTGGAGATTTATATTGTGATTTTTTTAATTAAGGGAATGAAACATAAAGGTTACTATGTCTATCTCCAGCAATGATATAAAAAAAAAATCACTGAATGAAGAAACTTAAAACTGGAAAATTCCTCTCCCTTTCCCCCAACGATCAGCAAAAAAGGGAATATACACTAGACACCAACAGCCCCCCCCCCCCCCCCCGCCTTCAACTGAAAAAATAACTTTGTCCCATCAACAACAGATATCTGGTGAACGGACCCAGATTCCCTTTATTAAACTAAGTACAGCGGAATTCTGAAATAACTCCTTTCTGCAGAAGTTACATTATTCGAATAATATTCGTGGTAGTTTTTGCTTTTAAAAAGTGCTTAAACAGATCCCCAAACGGCAAGGGCATTGGGACCCCGTTTATAAAAGAATTTAAAATCAATCCAACATCAAAGAGATGGGGTAAATGACTGCAGATACTGGAAATGCGGAACAAGAGCGGAAAAGACGCGCGAGGAACACGCAGCAAGTCCAAAACACAGGGATGAAAATGTTAAACCTCCCCCGCCCCACTCTTCTGTTGCTCTCAGCTATTTCCCACATTCACTGTTTCCCTTCCCAACACTAGCGCTTTTAAGTGATCGATCATTCTCCTGTTCTGAAGCAAGCCCTCCCTCTGCAGAAGGAGTGGGGTAGGGGGGCGGGGGGAGCTGGGGAGACAAAAAGGAGCAGCCCGAGGAGAGTCAGCACATTGCTTACTCCGGGCGAGTGTCCCTCCTTTCCCGGCAGCGGTATCCCTTCTTGCCCTGGGAGCTAGTTACTCATTTACTGTCAGAAACATTGCCTCTGCCGCCGGAGTGTAAGATTGCCAGCAAAGCACCAATTGTTGCTTTTCTTCTAGAGTGTTCCAATGTTTTAATAACTTGGCAAAGTGTCATTTTTACGAGCCTGCAGAAAGTAGAACTCTGCCTCTGTCATTTCATCAACAGCCACCGTTTTGTTCAGGTGACCTTTTGAGGACACGCCACTTTCTGATAACTTGCCAGAAAAAAATTAACTTGAAGATGGCTGCTCAGAGCAATCGCAGGTACAACCGTTTTGATACGATAGTTATCGGAGCAGGAATCCAGGGATCTTACACAGCCTATCACCTCTGTAAAAATAACAAGACACTGTTAATAGATCAGGTATGTGTGTTCAAGTGAAGTCATTTGCTGAGGTGTGAAATTTCATCCACATTAGACTCAATAGCTTAAAACAGCTGCAAGTTAAAGTGACGCATTGCGATACCAGGGAATTTAAGTGGGCGGGATACATTGAAGCTTTAGCCTAAGTTGCAAATCCAAATGTACACACTTTTCAACAGCTGCTGCAAAGAGAAAATTAAACTCTATTGCCTCCTTACCCTTAGCATTGACAAAAAGTAAAGCTATCTTAAAACAAATACGCGAAGGCTATGCACACTCAATATTTAAGCAAATTGACTGAGCTACTGTTGGCAGCTCAGATATCAAGGTCATCGGCGTAAAGTTGGGCAATTGGTTAAATGAGTACATTGTACTAGTGCAATTCCAGGAAGGTTGCCATTGTTTTGGGAATTGTATTATCATTCTGAAATGTTTAGAATGACTGAATAGGTCAAATTCAGCTTTTACTGCATGGGAATGGAAGACTTTTAGCATTCTGGTGGTTGTATACAGCAATTCTGTTCACTGTTCTAAAAATTTAAATCAGTAACTTTGGACCAATGGTCTCGTCTATATTGTAGGTAATTTTTGTCAACTGTGAAATCTGTAGGGCAGAGGACTGTCACTCTTTCCATGTGCCAACTCTCTTTCTGCTTCTTCATATGCCCCTGCCTTTCCCTTTTGAATTGCTGCTTTTCAAATGCCAGCCCTGGCTCAATGGTGAATTAGCTTCTATTGAAAGAAGGTTGTGGATTATTGGAGCAGGTGTAATGTGGAGTTCAGTCAGGTACATGCATCATAGTGAAGGGTCCCAGAGTACAAGCTACTCACATCTACAAATACAAGAAGGGTTCCTAGGAATGATGCCAGTCGCACGGGACTCGGAACAGGTGATAAGGCAGAATCTCCTCAGCTGAAATAAGAGCAGAAAATGCTGGAATTATTCAGTAGGTCCGGCAGTGGAAGGAGGAGGGCAAGCCTAAGCCTTTCAAATCACTTTATCTTTAATTTGGTTTTCACAAAAGAACATTGATCTGAAACATTTAGTCAAACTTGGGCAAGGAAACATCCTGCTGATTACCACATGTAGCCCTCCCTCAGCTGAAGAATCAGTACCCCTCCGTGCTGAACACTGAACTTGGCAGAAGCACTGAGGGTGGCAAGGGCACAAAATGTACTCTGGGTGGGGTACTTCAATGCCCTTCAAAATTCACTCAGTAGCACCACTACTGACGGAGTCAGCTTAGTCGTGAAGGGCACATCTGCCAGATTGGACCTGCGGCAAGTGGTGAAAGAAGCAACAAGAGGGAAATATCTACTTGACTTCAACCTCACCAACCTCCATGTCCCAGATACATCTGTCCATGATGGCATTGGTGAGAGTGACCACCACACAGTCCTTGTGGAGGCACAGCCTTCACACTGAGGATACCCTCCTCAGTGTTGTGTGGCACTGCCACCATATTACCATCAATGCATCTAGCAGCTCAAACCTGGGCACCCGTAAGGCACTGTGGCCTATCAGCAGCAACAGAATTGTATTCAAGCACAATCTGTAATCTCAGGCATGTCCCTTACTCTACCATTATAATTAAGCCAGAGGACCAGACCTGTTTCAACGAGGAATGTGAGCATGCCAGGAGCAGCTCCAGATACATCTAAAAATGAGGTGCCAACTGGAGAAAATACAACACAGGTCTACATGCATGTTAAACAGAGGAAGTGGCATGTGTTAGATAAAACAAAGCAATCCCACAAGCAGCGGATTCAACCAAAGCTCTGCAATTCAGATCCAGTCATGAATAGTATCAGACAATTAACTAACCAGAAGAAGAGGTTCCAAAAACATCCCCATTCTCACTGGTGTGGGAGCCCAGCACATCAGTGCAAAAGTCAAGGTAGCCACTTCTTCATCTTCAGCCAGAAGAGCCAAGTGGATGATCCATCTTAACCTCCTCATGAGGTCCCCACCATCAGACAATTTGATTCATTCCACATGATATAAAGAAAGAGCTGGGGACACTGAATGCAGCAGAGGTAATTGGCCTTGACAACATCCTTGCGGTATGACTGAGGACTTGTGCTCCAGAACTAGCTGTGCCCCTAGTCAAGCTGTTCCAATACAATAAAGCACTGGCATCTACCCGATGTGGAAAATTGTCCAGGTATGTCATGTTCACAAAAAGGAAAAATGCAATTTGACCATTTATTGCCCCATTTGTCTAATTTCAATCATCAGCAAAGTGATGGAAGGTGTCGTTGACAGTGTTATTAAGTGGCACTTACTCAGCAATAACCTGCTCACTGACACTCAGTTTGGGTTTGCCAGGGCCACTCAGCTCCAGGCTTCATTACTGTATTGCTCCAAACATGGACAGAAGAGCCAAATTCCAGAGGTGAGATGGGAGTGACTGCCCTTGATATCAAGGCATCAAGAAGCCTGACAAAATTGAAGTCAATGCGCAACATGGTGAATACTCTCCTTTTGGTTGGAGTCATACCTAGCACAAAAGAAGATTGTTGTGGTTGTTGGTGGTCAATCATCTCGGCCCAGGACATCATTGCTGGGAGTTCTTCAGGGTAGTATCCCTGGCCCAACCACCTTCAGCTGCTTCATCAATGATTTTTCCTTCATCATAAGGTCAGAAGTGGGGATGTTCGCTGATGATTGTACAACGTTCAGCACCATTCATGACACCTTAGATACTGAAGCAGTTCATGTCCGCATAAGACAAGAACTGGACAACGTTTCGGCTTAGGTTGATAAGTAGCAAGCAACATTTCTGACACACCTGTGCCAGGCAATGACCGTCTCTAACAAGATGGAATCTAACCATCTCCACTTGACATTCAACAGCATTACCACTGCTGAATCTCCCATCATCAATACCCTGGGGTTACCATTGACCAGAAACTCAACTGGACCAGCCATCTAAATACTGTTACTACAAGAGCAGATCAGAGGATGGGAATTCTGCATTGAGTAACTGATCTCCTGACTCCTCAATGCCTATCCACTGTCTACAAGGCACAAGTAATGGAATACTCCCCACTTGCCTGGATAAATGCAGCTCCAGCAACACTCAAGAAATTCAACACCATCCAAGGCAAAACAGCCTGTTGATCTACACCCCGTCCACCACTGGTACATCATGGCAGCAGTCTGCCATAAGGTGCGTGGCAACAACTTGCCAAGGGTCCTTCGGCATCTTCCAAACCTGTGACCTCTACCAGCTAGAAGAATTTGGGCAACAGATGCATGGAAACACTGCCCGCTGCAGATTTCCCTCCAAGTTACACACCATCCTGACTTGCAGCTATGTCGCCGTTCCTTCACTGTCGCCAGGTTAAAAACCTGGAACTCTCAACAGAATGGCACTGTGGCTGTACCTACACTCCACGGACTGCAGCAGTTCAAGATGATGGCGCAACACCAACTGCTGAAGGGCAGTTAGGAATGGGCAATCAATGCTGGCCTTGTCGACCACCCCTACCTTTCAAGAACGAATGTTCAAAAAATTAGATTACCACCTTCTCTCAGCAGATGCCTGCCTGACACATTAAATGTTTCCCACAGTTTGTGTTTTAATTTTAGCTTTCCAGGGTCCGCAATATTTTGCTTTTTTGTTTCAGAATGCTGAACATAATCTTCCAGCCCTTTAGTCACCTTCGAATGGCCTTGCCAAAACAGGTGAACTTGATTTAAATATTATACTTCACTTAAATTAAGCAGTGTTATTTTCCATACTTTCAACTGGGTTGCACTGGCTGCTGCTTTTGCCTGGCTGGAGGGATCTTCAAAGAGAACACACATGAATGAGCTGTGAATATGGGCAGAGGTTTTCTAGCCATTTTATTTTTATACTTCCGCTTCACAGGACACTTCTGCTACTGGTTTTTGCTGTTTTGTTTTGTCATTTCCCCTGAAAACTTTTTTTTCATCGATTGGAGTTTACTGTTTATGGAAACTAAAATCATCAAGTGCTCACTGCTAATTCATCGGAAAGCTGATGGTCGTTGAAACATTACGAAGCTTTGGCAGAACGAGAGAAGCTGTAAGAGAAGAGTGCGAAAAGGAATTACACACAGAAACTTTCAAGGGATCAACAAGACATCTCAATGGAATCTGAACATTGTTGCAGTTGTCAGCAAGTGAAGTTTAAAATTATTGATCCGAGTTGCTTTCATGCAGTGTTTGCATATTGGCAGGATTCAGGGTATAAACGGTACAAAATGAATAAGGCATGATCAGGAGGTCAGCGCTCAGCAAATCCAGATGACCCGACAATGACTGAAGGAAAATGGTTTTGCAGGCTCTGGGTTAGTAGGGGCGCCATTGCAGAACGTACAGTCCTCCTGACACCTGCAGCCGGCTCATACCATGGGGACAACACTTCTAGTGGTAGTCAAGGTCACTCCACTCTCAATGTTTCATGTTATGCCTCCTTCCGGCTTAGGCACCAACCACAGTGTCAACCTGTGCACTACCTACACATTTATCAGTAATCATTTATCAGTACAGATCAACATAGCTACCACTTTGATCTTCTTTAACATTGAATAGCAAGAGCAACATGGCATGACTGTTCAATGTGACTGCTCTGCCACATTCCCCAAAATGTGAAGGCCATTGTGGCATTCGTTTGATAATTGGTTGGAAGGTAGGTGACAGAAAATAGGGTTAAAGGGAACATCCTCTTATTGATGGTATGTGTCAAGTGCTCCTCCCAAAGGATCTGTACAGGGTGGGCAGAGTGCTCAGCTTTTCACCTTTTATGTTAATGACTTGGATTAAAGAATGGTGGGTTGTACATTCAGGTTTACAGAGACAATATGTTTGGAGGCACAGTAAATCGTGTAGATGGGAGCCGTAAGTTACAAAGGGACATAGACTAGAGGCAGATCAAGTTCAATATGGGATGTGTGAGATCATCGACTTTGGATCCAAGCCAGGCCAATCAGAACACTTTTTTTGCAGAAAGAGATTACAAGTAACCATACTGGTACTTGCAAACCTTTGAGACATGGGTATAGGGTGACATCTTTTTCTGAATCTGTCTTCTCTTGACCTATTGTCATCCATCTAGACCTATCTTGGCCTATACTGACTAGAGAGGAACATAAGTAGAGAATGCTCGCCCCAGGACACACCATCGGCCAGAGTTTTCAATTGGAGATGCTGTTGGGGTGATTTTATTACATTTTCACCCTGTTTTTCAATGCGAGTGGGCAGTGGTCAGACAAAAAATTTTTAAAATGCTGATTTTTCTGTCAGATTTGATTTTCAAGCGGGCCTCGATTTAGATAAATTGCTTCCACCAGAAACAGGTGGCAGTATAACGAATCTATTTAACTTGAGGTCCCTAAGACACAGTTACAACCAGGGTGCTATTTTTGTCTCTACCCACATTGTTAAATCCAGATTCTCAAACCACCCAGAAGCCTTGTAGCTGTGAAACAAATATTTCTGTGGTATTTAAAGGCATCCTCGCTACCGCTAGGCAAAATGCTGAGAGGTTCTGAGATACTATTTTTAAGCTACTTAGACCTTTTCCAAAAGGTTTGTAATGCCAGTTGAACATTCTGCACCGATTTCCAGTAACGCATCGATTTCCACCTTCTGGTAAGTCTGTTCTGGCAGTAAAGCAGAGTAATGGCCTCAGAAGGAGGAAGCACATAGTGGACAGCAATAGAATGAAGCATACTCACAGGCCCAGAATGACATTGGATGGAATTTCCTGTGCCCATTGGCATCAGCCGTGGTTGGCAGTGTGAGGAGACAACATGGTGAGAAGACCAAAAATCAGTTTCACGACATCGTGAAACCAGTTTGCAGTGGTCTGTTCTGCCCTTCAATGGCGAGCTCCCTTCCCCACTGTCGGACATTGGGAACTTCATTGTAGTACGTCTGCATCTCATTATAAGCCCAGCTCGCTGAAATCATCCCCCCACCCCTCCCACGCTGGAAAGTGACATGCGCTTGACGAGCTGCACTTCGCTCAGGACTTCAAGGTTTATTTACCTACCTTGCTTCAGGCAGCACTCACAGTCATCAGCGCCAGGCTTCGCAGACAGCACCACATCACTTAAAGGGGGGCTCATGGGTAGGTTTCGACCTACCAGATCAGCCATACGTGGGTGGCTTTTCAATGGCTGCAGGGCCAGGGCTTGCTTGGAAAAGGGGGAGAAGTGGCCTCAGGCAAGAGAAAAGACTGCAGGACAAGGGCTGTACTGGGGAAGGGGGGTATCCCAGGGTGTGTGTGTTGGGTGGGGGGGGGGGGGGTACATGTTGATCTATGCAAGTGGTCACAAAGTGGTGAGGGTGGAGAAGGCAGTCTCCAGAGGGCATGAGGCCAGATGGAGATGGGAGGGTGTGTGTGTGTGTGAGTGAGTGGTGATGTCCCTTGAGCTGGCAGTGAGTGAGATGCCAGTGAATGTGTGATGGGCTTGTGAGTGTGTGAGTTCAGAGTGATGAGATGGTTTCCTTACCCTGGTGGCATGGATGAGATCATTCATCCTGTATCTGCACTGGATGGCCAATCTCTTTTGCACAGTATTGGTACTGATCACCACTGCCATTGCCTACCAAGCGGGAGTGGTAGTGCTGCTGCCCCTCCTGTGGCCAGAGAGAGGGTAGAGGACATCACGGCAAGCCTCCACATCGTCCACGAGGTGCTTGAGGGACACATCACTAAACCGGGGCACTGCAGCCTGCTTGCCTTTCGGGGCCATATCTTCCATGCAGCAGCCCTGGCCTGGAAGCACTGAGAGGTGTGCGTGCGGCTGCACTTTAACTGTGGTGCCCAGCGAGATGAAGCGGTGAGGTGAAGGCATGGCGGGCAATTCGGAGTCCGCCCACCATCAAAACGGTGTCTTTCCAGGGAATGCATAATTAATGAGGCAGGATTGGGATGATACAGTGTGAAAAGCCTCCACTGCGGCCGGCCGCTAAGTGCCCTTTTTCCCACCTGGTACCACATTTCGTGCAAATCTAGGGCAATTCCACCCATTATTTCAGCTCTCTCGGAAGTGGTATGTAAGGAGGCGGGTCCTCACTGGGGAGGTTGACCAGAGTTGTGTCACCACCACCTTGAAGAGGACTTACAGTCAACTGCTGTAGTGAGAACAGCACCACCTATTGCAGTAAAGGTCACTGCAGCTTTCAGACTCTGCCTCTGGCTCATTCCAGTCTGCTACATAGGATCACTCAATTTGCAGTGTTTGCACTAGCATTAAGCAGCTGACTGCTGCCATGTTCTCTAATGCTTCTTTCCCCATAGACATCCCGAAGGAGCAGGATGGAATTCTATGGATCCATGGATTCCAGAATTCCCCAAGGTCCAGGGCACCATTAGCTGAACCAATGTCACTCTCTGGACTTATTTAGATAGTTAGGTGTATGTATTGGCACAGCCACCAATGGAGGGTGAAGGGAGGACAGCTTCAGAAGAGACCAGAGTAAGAGGATGGAGTATTTGAAGTAGGTGCTTGTAGGGCGACAGGGAGGGAGGGAGGGAGGGAGGGACAAAGCCATGGAGGGACTTAAACACAAGGAAGAGAGTTTTAACTTTGAGGCACTGGGAGTCAAAGTAGGTCAGTGAAGATAAGGGTACCGGGTGAAAAAGACTTGGGCTGGGATTTTATTGGGTTGCAGAGAACTTGCTGGGAGGAGTGGCAGTGTGAGGCAAGTGAGGGGAGGGGGGTTGGGGGGGTGAAGCTTAAAATCGGCTGGGATGGTGAGAGAAGGTGTGCCCTCTGCATTCCTGCCACCGCTGGCATTTTGCCAGTGGCAGGAAAGGTGATGGACAACCTTTCACCCTTAGGCCAATTGAGTAGTCAATTAAGGGCTGGTATTTTACCAGTGGTGGATGGGCACTTCGCCATGCAAGGAGACCACCAGGTATGCCCTTGCAAGCCCTCCTAATCGGGGAGTGTGGCCCACGGAGGGGGTCCCCGCTGGCAAGGCCCACCACCACTACAAGACACCCCCCCCCAACCCCCGTGCTCAAGAACTGCTGATTGTTGGCTGTCCCAGACCTGCTGCAGTCCGAGCAGTGGTCACTGCTGCTGCTGGGATGGAAGAGCTGCTGGCCATCTAATTGGCTGGCAGCACTTGGGAGTGTGACCTCACCCCATGAAGGGATGGAAGGGTATTTGCAGGCACTTATTTGTCTGATGATCATAAAGTCCAGTTGGGGCTTTCCTGGCGGGGGCAGGGCTACCCCGATTTCCTGAGTGGTGGACGGGGTCACCGATGTCCAGTAAAGTCTCAGCCTTGGTGCCGAGCAGGATATGGGCAGCGGAGTGTTAGGTGACCTCCAGTTAATGAATGGTGGAGAATGGAAAGGCAGCCAAGAGAGCGTTGGTATTGTGCCTAAACGTGGCAAACCCAAGGATGAGGGTTTCAACAGGTGATAGGCTGAGTTAGGGGTGGAGGCAGCCATATTACAGAGGTGGAAATAGGAGGTAGTTGTATTGGAGAGGATTCATAGTCAGAAACTCCACCCGATAGTTAATAGGATGTAAATACTCTTGCTCAGTCTAAGAGAGTAGCAGGGAGGAGGAATGGAATTGGTGACAAGGGCACTGAATTTGTGGCAAGGGATGAAGGTGAAGGCTTCGTTTTTTTTCCACAGCTTAACTGGAGGAAATTGCAGCTCATCCAAAACAACAACACAGGGAACCACGGAGAGGTCAAGACAGGCGATGGAGAAGTAGATTTTGGGCATCACAGCATAACTGTGGTAGTTGCCTTCTTGAATCATGAGGACCACAACTCCCTTATTCTGCAACTTCTGTCTGATAATCAACACATTATGCAGGTCTGTGGCCGCCGTGATGCATCAGTTTTATGTGAATCCTGGATCCCTCTCTCTTTGCCTCTGCAAAGGGAGTGAGAGGCTAGTTGCTCAGAGACTAGGGCTATTCCCTGAATCTTGGGTTCGTAACTCCTCTCAAAAATCGGAAGCTGAACTGGGCAACAGTCAGATCCATGGATCCACTCGAATCGTCATTGAGAGAACCATTGGAGTCACCAGGCAATGTTTTCATTTCTGGGACAGACCTGCTGGCTCCCTGCATTACCGCTCGCACACGGTATTCCATATCTTAATGGCTCTCTCTGCGTGCTGCACCACTTTGCTCTGCAGCACAGAGTCACAATTTGACTGTAATCTGCAGTATAAGGGATAAGGCACTGATCATAGAGGATGGTGAGAAGCAAGAGGTTTCCAACAGTTGGCCTGCAGCCGAAGTGTTTATTGCAGCAGCTCAGTGAACGTCAACAGAACAATGCCTGCTCCCCGACATTAACAGTCATGTCCAATATATCTCCCAGTCCGCCCACAGTCAAATCCTCCCAAAGGTAACATTACAACTCACGACAACTAACATTGCATGGCCACCAGCTACTTCAGTAACACTCACAGAACGCAGAGTTTCAAAAAGGATCATCATTCTCTCCTTCTCCAGGTCTGGTCCTGTTGGCTCAGCTCAGCAACTGCAAAAGATAAACTCATATTTAATAGAGTTAAAATTCTGCAGATCAAGCAGCCTCTTAGCAGTGCTCTCATTGATATTCCCCATGCAAATTTCAGTGCATTGATTTGACATGCATTTGTTCTTCCTTCTTGTGGTAAGTTCAACTGGATTTCGATGACCAAGTGCTTTTCCACAACGAAAAGGGAAAAAAAATCAGAGGCAGCCCACGTGACTCTTGCACATCTCCTGTTGGGCAATTGGAAAACAATATTTGGTCTTGGGAGCAGACCTCTTGTGTAGAGTTATGTCTTGTCGTACGTGTGCTGTGCTTGGAGGCAGGTCCTTGGCTCATTGTTTGTTGACGCTTGATCTGAAGTCGATTTCTTGTCAGTGCTGGTTTCCCATTGCCCACCACTCCCAGCGGCAGGGCAAGGAGGCAGGTCCCAAGTCTACCTCAGTCAGAATGAAAATCAAACCTGCACTGTTGGCATTATTCTGAACCACACGCAAGCCACCTAGCCAACTAAACTACCTGCCCCCACCACCACGCCCCACCCCCTCCCCCCCAAAACCTTGTGTTAGAGTACAACAGGACAAAAACAAATGCTGGTTGATAATGAATATTACAATTTATTACACATTAAAATGGTGGCTTTAGAATCAATTACAATACAGATACAAGTTTAATTAACTTGGTACGTGTATCTATTCCCTGACTGTGCAGATAAGACAAATGGCAGCAATTTAAGAATACCGCTTTAATCAAACAAATTTAACAGATTAAAAGGGTCCGTCGGATTTTTCCTTTTTATGTTTATTTTCTTCACACACCATGAAAAATCACCAACCAATCTCAGCGCTGGCAGGCTGTTTACCCAGCTCCTGGCACCTGTCAATGCCAATCCATCAGTGGTTATTAAGAGTTAGATGGGACTGTCTCAAGGTGACTCATTATCCCTTCGGCAGATGTCTCCCAACAGCACAGCTAAAACTCGAACCCACCATTTGCAAGATCACTGGCACTAACCCATGTTCTCACACAATGCAATATGTGAGTTTTGTGAATTTGTTGCAATCAAGTGATAGCCTAAACAAGTGTTGAAGCAGAAATCCTTTGGTCTCACGTTATAGACTATCCCTGATTAAAATATGATTTTATAAATTGGGTTATAAGTAAACATATCTCCCCTCCACAATTATTAATGGTTTCCATGTTCGTCATACTAAATAATTACTTTTTTAATTTCACATGGAGACAGCAGCACCTGTAACAAACTTAGTTGGGTCTGCATTAGCACTCAGCACTGTCATAATTCAGATTCAGTGCCATAATGCAGCTAAATGGGATCTGCTACAATTGCTGCTATAGACAGTCTATAGAAATAAGAATCTAAACACGATTCCAGAATCAGGGATGTATAATTTTAGCATGTTTAATCACATAGCAGACTTGGAGTTAAATTGACTTCACTTGTTTAGAACCATGCGAGTGGAATTGGTCTATTGCGGCAGTAGTGAAGCAGCAGCCAATTTTTCACCGCGTCAGTTTTTATTTTCCATAGACTCGGAAGATATTAGCAAACTTTTAATTCCAAAACAAGTAAAAATGACAGTCTAGGAAATGAACCTCTAAAAGCTTTTGAACTTTCATTCTGCAAGCATGGCAAAAAAAAAAAATAATCAGCAGCCAATTTGGTATAAGCCAGTTTCTACTGGTGTAGACCAGTTTCACCCCAATGACTTCAGGGAATATTATTTTCAACGCTTCAGGCAAATCCTGCATCTAGAAATCTGACTTAAAAATAATTCTTAGCTGTATTTTTAGTGAATTTTCAAGAGTCATGATGTCCTTCAGAGAGCTCTATCAGAAAGCACAAGCCAGTATCAGTGGTTAATCATGGCTCTATATAAGTCTGAGGTGACAAGCCTAAATCATTTTGTGGCTCTGTATCATTTTGATCCAGTCACGTGAGGACCAGTAGTTGGCTGGGTACAAATTACAAACAGATCCTGCACCTCTGAAGAGGCTGTTAAGTTTGCTAGTGCTGGTGCTTCATCATTGTGCAAAAAGAGGGACATCTTCCTAAATAAACTTGTGCTTGCTTTTAACCTGCTTAAGAGCCTTGAACGCCACGTTTTTGACCTGCTATACATTTAACAGGTGATATCAACGTAATTTTCCTGAAACGTGCTGGCAAAATTTAAAAGCTGCACAGGCAAAGCACACAAGAAAAGAGACAACGCAGACCCTTGTTCTGCCATTAGCACATTCTGCTTTCTTACCTTTATACCACTATCAGCACCTCCTTTAGCCCTTACCACTGCCATTAACACTCCTTTTGTCTTTTTGTCCATGACATCTTGGTCAGTCTCTCCTTAATCCCCTCCTATCACTGGCCTTCTATCCAGCTTCACCTGCTCCAGAGTCGCCACCCCCAACTTAAACAGGATACATTCCATCACATTTCTACGTCTCTTTGGCTCTGAAGAAGGGTCATATGGACTCGAAAGGTTAACTCTGTTTCTCTCTCTGTACAGATGCTGAGTTTTTCCAGCATTTTCTGTTTTTATTTCAGCTTTCCAGCATCCGCAGTATTATGCTTTTATCACAGTTCACTGTTTGGAAATATAAGCCTGAATTTTTCCCATGTTGGGCGGGCTCGGCGGGAGCAGGGGGCGGGGTCAGTCACGAAGCCCATTGCCGCCCGCCATTGGCTCTGCGCCGCTATTTTACGCGGGCAGGCCAATTAAGGCCCGCCCAGTGTAAGAGGCGAGTGGTAGCGCAGCGCTACCTGTGACCGTGGGTGGGGGGGTGGGGGGGAAGGGAGAGTCAGGGGTAGCGCTCTTTCACAGAGGGAGATTGAAGTGCTTTTCAAATAAATAAATAAATGGATGGAAAATTTAATTAAACATGTCCCATCTCATGTGACTGGGAGACATGAGAATGGGACATGTTTTTATATTTCGGAATTTAAAAAAAATTTAATTCATGAAATCTTTAGGAAACCTCATCCCGCTCGTGGATGAGGTTTCCTAAAGAACGCGAAGGCCGCTTGGCCTTTTCGCCTTCCCCGCCAACCTTAAGGTTGGACGGGCAGAGTAAACAATAACATTAATTAATTTGTTAATGGCCGTAATAGGCCTATCAGGTATCGACTCCAGTACGCGTCCGCTGAACGAAACATGGCGAGACAGCGCAATGACATCGGGACGCACGCCCACCATCATCGCATGTCATTTTACCCACCGGTGTGTCAGGTCTACCCCCACACTCCGACTCTGCAAGATGATATGCAGCAGATGTAAGTTAGTATTTAAGAAATTTGCAATAGATTTAGAGGCTTAGCAATATTCTATGTGAAAATTGTCATGACCACAGATCATAGCCCCCAAATTACTTACAAACATGTTGAACTTGAAAGTTAGACATGTATGTCCTTTTTTAAAAAAACTGCAAGCCAAAGCTGGCTGAGACTGTAAAGCGCTGGAAAATTCCTATATGGATTTCACGTGACCAACTAGTCCAGAGGATGGAATGTCGCACCTAAAAAGGCGTCAAGGGCTACTTCAGACAGAGACACTTCAAAGGAAAAGATGTGATGCAAAAACTGAAGGTAACCTCCTGTGGTTTCAGAGGTAATGAACTCTGATTATCTTCTTAGCAGAAGGCACCTCCTGTGAGTGTTATATCCCAGACTGTGGACATGACCTAAGTTGTAAGAAAGCAATATCTGGCCGAAAGGCATTTTTGTTTTTTTTCCCTTTTCTGGAATACACAAGAAAAGCGGTTAAAAAGCCAACTGCAACCCTAGCTCTGTGTCCTGGTTTTGGTGTTCCAGGCCTGGTGAGTGAGGATGTACTGCAAAGGTCACAGCTGGAAAACATCAAAGGCATCCCTGCACTCGCAGGTAAAAAAGTCCTCTCTCTCTGATTGCTGGAAGCAAGTCACAAGTCAGCAAAGCCACAGTCGAAAAGGAAACAGGACAACAACTTTAGCTAACCTGCAGAACCAAGAATCTCCAAACTAACTGCTCAACTTCCAAAGTCAGCTCTACCGAATCATCCATCTTAACGGCTGTAACGTTTCATTATCTACTCCTCACGGACCAGACAAAGACTGATTCGTATATCTTTTAACTTTTATTTCTGGATTCACTTCCCACTGCCAATCTGTGTGTATGTGTGTTGCATTTTTATTATTTTTTCTTGCGTTTATTAGTAACTAATAAACTCACTCTTTCTTCAACTCAAGGCAGCCTGGTTAAATTGGCTTCTTTTAAAACACAAGTACATTTGGACTGGGACAAGGTTATCCAAGAGGGAAGGGATCCTTTTTAAATTAACCCTGCTGCAACCAACTGAGGGGGTTGAATAAAGAAATGGGGTCAGTTCATTCGTTCTTGCCCGGCAGCAAAACAATTTGAGGGAACCTCGTCCAGAATCATAACAAATTGGGGGAAACCTCGCCCGGGGACCAGTCATCGCAAAGTTGGTAAACTTGTTTTCTCCTTTAAACCTACATTGGTTACTGCTTCTATCCATGTGGAAAGAATGAAAATGTTCCTATCACACAATAATCACGTATCTTGTAATTGTGCAGCATTTGTCAATTATACACCCAGACAAAAAAATCATTAGAGAACGATCATGTAATATAAACAGTTTTGTTCTACTCTGCCCTACTTTTAAAAAAGAAGTCAATAAGTCAACACAACTTTCATGCATGGAGAGGTAAAGTATAGCTTTTATCTAATTCCCTATACGGTATGTGTAGCGGAACCATATTTTATGAGGAACAGATTTAAGATACCAGCTGATTTAACTTGTGGCCTGCAGTCACTGCCAAATGTGGTAAGCAGTGTCTATTTCCCTTTGTGATCTGATAAATATATTTTTTTTGAAAAGCTAACCCTCATTCTTGTGAAAATTGAAATGTATCTCTGTGCTTCCAGTTTACCTTGCCACATTCCCGTGGAAGTTCTCATGGGCAAACTCGAATTATTCGGAAAAGCTATTTCAAAGCTTACTACACACAGATGATGACTGAGTGTTACCAGCTCTGGAAGCAACTGGAAACTGAAGCTAATGTTGAACTATTCAGGTAAATTAAGCCCCCAGACAGTTCCACATTGGGGAATTCCAGCAATAAAAAGAAATAGAGTTAAATGCTGTACAAGTAGAAGTAAGGATATGGGCTTTTTAGAGTACTTTAAGGGACTAGGCATTACAGGAGTTAAATGGCCCTAAAATTTCCTCCAAAGCTACTGTTCTGCAAAAACACACTGCTTTGGACTGCCTGTTGACATTTGGCAGGCACAGTGTCACATTATTGCGAAAGAGGGGGAAGAACATTAAGTATAAGAGCCGTCCACACCCTTATCTGTTACCTCTTTTTATGTCTGTGCAAACTTTCAACAATGTCAAAATAAATTACCCCTTTGCTATTTTTAGCATTAAGCTTTGCTAGATTGCACCTTAATATTAAGGTTGCTGGCTTGTAGGTTTATTCCTTTAGTTTTGTTTCTCATCTGTTAGAATGAGGAAAAAATTGGGTTAAAATCTAGATTCTATTTACAGTTGGAACTCATCTTCAACATCCTGGGTTTCATCATCAGCCATGAAAACAGAAAACCAGCACAGAAGTTGCTTATGTTGAGGTTAAAAAGCAGATAAATCCTCTGGTTGACCACAGAATTTGCTGTGCCCATGTTTGATGGATTTATTTGTGGTCCTGCTTTGGAGGTGTATCCTGGAAGGTTTGGGCTATCCTCAGTGTAGAGGCACCAGGAAAGGCACTAGATGGGCATAGTTGTGTATGTGAGTAGAAGAAACAGGGAATGGCTCGTGCCTTCTACTCAAACGGCAATAAAGGCTAATATAATTCTCAATTGTACTTTGTAAACTGCTGCTCAAATAATGTGTTATGTCTTTATTTAAGTATAAGTGAGACTTAACTGTTATTAATATGGACAATGAGTGGACAGTTCAAAACTACTCCAAGTTTATCACATCATTACTTTTGTTGGAACATCTCAAATCAGTTAACACAGAAAAAGTGCCCTTTGGAGTGCAGTGACTACTGCTTTGCAGACAAGCTATCATTACCATGATAAAAACAAAAAAACTGCGGATGCTGGAAATCCAAAACAAAAACAGAATTACCTGGAAAAACTCAGCAGCTCTGGCAGCATCGGCGGAGAAGAACAAAGTTGACGTTTCGAGTCCTCATGACCCTTCGACAGAACTAAATAGTAATAGGAAAGGGGTGAAATATAAGCTGGTTTACGGGTTTGGGCGTGGGGGGTGGGGGAGAAGGTGGGGGGTGGGGGAGAAGGTGGGGGCTGGGTTGTTGGGACATAAGCAGTGATAGGAGCAGATAACCAAAAGATGTCACAGACGAAAGAGCAAAGAGCTGTTGAAAGTGGTGATATTATCTAAAAGAATGTGCTAATTAGGATTGGAGCTACTTGCTCGTCCTGCTGTCCTGCAAATCGGACAGCAACGGCTCATAAACAGTTAAATGCAGAAAACAGGAAGTTGCTGTGCTAGTGGCCCCAATTCCCTAGAAACTTTGTTATTAGACCGTAAGACGTAGGAGCAGAAGTAGGCCATTCGGCCCATCGAGTCTGCTCTGCCATTCAATGAGATCATGGCTGATCTGAGAATCCTCAATTCCACTTTCCTGCCTTTTCCCCATAACCCTTGATTCCCTTACTGATTAAAAATCTGTCTATCTCAGCCTTGAACATACTTAACGACCCAGCCTCTACAGCCCTCTGCGGTAAAGAATTCCACAGATTGACTACCCTCTGAGAGAAGAAATTCCTCCTTTATCTCTGTCTTAAATGGGCGACCCCTTTCTCTGAGATTATGCCCTCTTGTCCTAGACTCTCCCACAAAGGGAAACAACCTCTCAGCATCTACTGTCAAACCCCCTAAGGATCTTATATGTTTCAATAAGGTCGCCTCTCATGCTTCTAAACTCCAATGAGTACAGGCCCAACCCACTCAACCTCTCCTCATAAGGAAATCCTTCCATACCCGGGATCAACCTAGTGAACCTTATCTGGACTGCCTCCAATGTCAGTATATCTTTCCTTAGATAAGGGGACCAAAACTGTTGACAGTATTCTAGGTGCAATCTAACTAGTGCCTTGTGTAGTTTTAGCAAGACTTCCCTACTTTTATACTCCATTCCTTTTGAAATAAAGGCCAACATTCCTTGTGCCTTCCCTATTACTTGCTGAACTTGTATGTTAGCTTTTTGGGATTCATGCCGGAGGACTCCCAAATCCCTCTGTGTTGTAACTTTCTGCAGTCTTTCTCCATTTAAATAATATTTAGCTCCTCTTTCCTCCTGTCAAAATGCATAACCTCACATTTTCCCACATTATATTTCATCAGCCAAGTTTTTGCCCACTTAACCTGTAACTAACCTTTAACCTGTCTATATCCCTCTGTAGGTTCCTTGTGTAATCCTCACCACTTGCCTTCCCGCCTATTTTTGTGTCATCCGCAAATTTGGCGATAGTACATTCACTTCACTCATCTAAGTCATTAATATATATTGTAAATAATTGTGGTCCCATCACTGATCCCTGTGGCACTCCACTAGTTACAGGTTGCTATCCTGAAAATGTCCCCCTTATCCCAACTCTCTGTCTTCTATTAGTTAGCCAATCCTCTATCCATGCTGATATATTACCTGAACACTATTGGCTCTCATCTTATTAAGCAGCCTTGTGTGTGGTTCCTTATCAAGCGCCTTTTGGAAATCCAAATATATTACATCTACTAGTTCCCCTTTATCTATCCTGCTTGTTACCTCCTCAAAGAATTCTAATACATTTTTCAGGCATGATTTCAGTTGTGCCAGAATCTCTTTGAGGGACTCTATTGAAATACGTAGAAGGTCATGAAGTAGCTTTACGTATGTGATAGATACATAGTAAACTTGCCAGAAACGCTTAGGACTCGTTTGTTTCACAAAAGCTAACTTTTAAAAGCGAGCAGTCTATTTCCTTCTGATTTTACTTATTGTTGGAGATTTTTTGTAAATGTAATTTTTTAAAATAATACTTTATTTCCATCTCTCTTAGCGCTCTCTCTTGTTCCCCTCATTCTTTCTGTATATAGTTTGGCATTGAATTAAATATTGTAACTTACACTTCCTGGTTCAGACTGCACTGCTCAATAATGATTCTTCAATCTGATTAGTTAAGGAGATACAAAGTTGCTTCCCTGTCCACACTGGTCCCAAACCCCCTATAGGGTTTGCTGCACCAAAATGGCTCTCTTGATTAGAGAACTTGCATGATTCAATGAAATAGCCCACCAAAAATCTGTGTAATGAGCTGCTGGCACTGTTTGTTTAGTACTGATTGCAAAATCTGGCCTAATGTGCCCACATTAAGATAGTAATAACAAAAGAGCTGCAAGGTTGATATTTGTGCCCATAATATATTGTTTGTGAACCTTCTGCAGATACTTGAACTGGGCAGAATGTTACTGAGATTTCCAGTTATATGGTAGGACCATCTCCAGGGAATCTAAATGAGGTGGCACATTTTCCTGATGAGGCATGCAATGGACCATATTTGCCATCATGTCTGCTATTTTATTTCAGCTACAAGTGAGCTGAGCTCTCAGTTCACCCGGCAACAATCTGATTTCCCCATTAGTTTTTTTTTTCCTGGAAATTAAGAAAGTTCCATCGGCAAACTGCCATCAATTTTCACTCTGCTCTTTATCCTTTGCTATTCTTCCTGACTCCTTCACCTGTCAATGTGTACCGCCCACCCACTCGGCCCTGCAGTTCTGCCCTCCCCCTTCCTCTCCTGCCTGCCTCCCACCTTTCCTCTTGCTGCACCTCCGATCTGGTCCTCTCAACATTCATTTCCCTTGCTCGTAACTACCAGAAGCTGATGGCCAATGCCACTGGACAGTCTCCACTCCTCTTGGTGCTCCTCTAAGTTCCTACCTTTGTACACTGAAGATAAGAACTACTATCCCCTCTCCTGAGAATTCCAACCTACATTATATGTAGAGGTGACAACCTGGGACCCTAGCGCTGGGAGTGACACGAAGAGAAGGAGCCAGACTTGCCTGCACAGTAAGCACCCAACTCTGAAGAGAAAGAGTGGAAAAGAGGGGAAAGTGAGGTTGTGCTGTGCTGATTTGTGTCAGAAAATGTTGAGATGCTGCCCAGACCAACCTTCAAGATATCACATTGGCGTCTTTGATTATCTAGCTACAAAATGTATCCAGCAGCAGGTGTCTAATCTTGGACACAATGCTACAATTAATTTGGTTAGCTCTTGCCTGAAGTAAACTAGAACAAAAATGGCTGCTGAAGAAAACAAAAAGAGGCAGAACAATTGTATAAAATCAGACACTTAGCAGGTGACCTGCTGTGTGTTTCCAAAATCTTCTGCTTTCATTTCGGATTTCTGTAGTATTTGGCTCGTGGCCTGATGAAGTTGCAGGTTTCTCTTGAATTTTATTTCAACTCAGTTCCACACAGGCGAAATTTGCTGTGTGCTATGGAACTGCAGTGTGTTAATGGAACAAATTTATCATGAACAGGGGCAGAATGGGAATTTGCACAACTTTTTCAAGATTAGGCGAGTTGCGTATTTGTACAACGCATTGTTAAATGTGTGCAAATCGTCAGGCCTCGCAAAACCCGGTCGATTGTTCCCTAGGTAAATTTCTGATGTTGTCAGGGACTCTTCAGTCCATTCCAACTGAGTGGCTTTCAGTTGTGTCTCACATTTTGCTGTGTGCCATTCACTCTGATGCAATTGTGCACTGTGAGGCGGAAGAGATCGCTGGCTGACAACACCCAGCTTCCCATTCACAGTGACCTGGAAAAACCCTTCACAAAAACGCTTAAAAAAGCATGCCAACCATTCTGATAAACAGCAGTTGGTATCAAGACGGACGGAATCATGCAGCATAAAGAACTCTGGTTTCACCTTCCCCAAAGGCAGTGGACAGGGTATGGATAATGGGGCCACCGGACAACACAGAGCGCAATTGTGGCCATGAGTCCCAGGTCAAGCATTACATCACATCAACGTATCCGCTAAGATATGTTGTGGAACACACCTCATTTCTCCTCTTGGCATCTCAGGAGGTCATTGAATGGATAGACATCTTATTATAAGCCTTTATAAAGTGACCATATGGTCAATTCCAGTAGATTGATGAATCTTTCCACAGAATGGATGGGGCACCTCAGAGTAATTTCATGGGTTGGGGGTGGCACAGAGACAAAGTGAAGGAAAATTGGCATTATCATTCTCGCATTGCAACAATGCACAGCAACTTGGAGGCCATCGCTGTGTAAAAGTCTGGGGTTTAGATTGCCAGACCTGCAGATTGGCAGAATTGTTTTTTTCAAAAATCAAGTTTTATTAAAATAAATCTTCCGCTTCAATCGTTTCAAAGTGCTCGTTCTTGGCAAAGAGTTCCCCTGTTAGGGAGGTACAGTCCTGTGATTTGTATTCACTTGATATAGTACTTTAAGTGCATTCAGCAGAAGCTTCTGACTTCCCCTTGCTTTTAAACAGCAACCAGACCTAACAGAACTTTCTGAGCAATTTGAAAGTTAGTGTCATTTCCTCTGAGAAATGCAGATCAGATGAGCTTGGAGTAGGTTCCAGTGAATCCGGTTCGGTTACATACAATTGTTGAGTGGGTTTCCAAGCTATTCCCCAGCTCTTCTGTTTGTAAATCTTCTGTTTGCCTCCTTTTTCTATTACACCGCCTTATACAATGCAGTCAGTTTGAATAATTGATGAGTGAATGTTTCTGTAAAATAAGCATTGAAAACCCCAAATTATCTTCAGCCCACACCCTTACTAATTTTTGTTACGTAATGTGTATTAATTGCAAATTCGGCTTAAGCAATTCTTTTTCTTGTCAAGTAGGTTACTTTGGGCTGAAAATAGATAATGCACTCACTTTCTGCTTGATGTGTTACTTAACACTTTACAGTTTGAAGAATAATGATTTATCAGTTCACATTCTAACAAATCCTCGGTTGAAAACATTAATCATGTATGAGATGTGAATTCTTGATAAGAATACATTTTTTTTCTTAAACCAACAGTCAGAACTAATAGTTAACTGGGCAAAGCCCATTGAATGCTCACTTCAATAGTTCCTTAATGTCATTTGAGAGCATGTTTGCATGCGTTCGAGAGTATGAGTTTGTGAAAAGCAGATTTTGAATTTTAAAAATAGATGTTCAAAAGGCTCAGAAGAGGAGTGGTCACATGCTTATCTTACAATTTAACTTACAGTCACACACCCTAGGGCTGCCTGACATACAACACACCAACAATAAACTTGTGGTGGACAGTTGTGCTGTCTCACATCAATAGATGGACTCCTATTGATGCCTGAGAAAGACATCCTGCAACAACTGCTGGTATTGCAAGGAACCTACAGAATAAACCCCATGTTCTCTAATTATGTGACTACACCACTGGTATTGTTTAATTCCCTTGGTTAATTAAATTTGCCTGCTATCTTACTGTTCAGTACTTATCTTCGGTAATTGTATTTGCAGGTTTGCTATGATTAGAGCAAGCTGGGTTATTCATTGTACATCACAGATAAGTAAGAACCTTAAATTCTGATTTACTTTGAATTTCATTCATTAAACCCCTAAACTCAGTTTCACTCCCAAACAAAGGGAAATTACAGCCAAAGTCATGAGGACTGACAGCCTAGTCTCGAAGCAACGCCCAGTATTCCCCTCTAACCCCCATTCCCTCCAGCTTTGGCATGTTATATTAATCTAGTTTGAAGCGAATGTCTCAGACCTTGAGATTCAAATACACTTTATGCTCGTAAGGGGGTTTAAAGATGTTAGTTCCATAATAATCTTGAAGACACAGCAAGGACATAAATATACCTTTAGTGTGAAAATGAACCAGAGAAACCGAAATCAGCCGATTTAACCCTCTCCATTTTTAGTTACCTGAATTCAGGCCTGGGAAAGCCACCCTGTCCTGAGACAAGGGGCCTAATTTAATGGTAGATACCTTTTTAACCACGAGCTCTGACTACAGCTCAGGGAAGCGATGGTTACATTACTTTAAAGTATTTTTTTTCTGGGTCAGGAGAAGCCCCTTTTGACTCCCCAGCTACCTTGAGCCGGCCCTGTCCTGTGCCTCTCAACACATACAAAGCTGACCACACCTATTCAACCTAACAGAACGTACGTGAAGCAACAGCAGCATGGTTTAAAGTGGTGTTTAATTGAAATAATGGGGCAATTGGAAACCATGATAATGTAAATAAAGATTATTTGCTAGACTTCCTGAGCCATGGCAGTCTCACACTGATCATTTTTAGAGATCAACTAGTGCATTTGTGGTGCAGATTCCCAGAGAAGATAATTGCCGTTGGATCAGTTGACATCTTTGAAAGGTAAGTGTATTAATATCTGTTGAGACGGAAGACCAAGGATTACAGAGCCATTAATAGCTCTGATTGGTGTTTCTCGGCAGGTAGGGAGAGGGACATAGTGCTAATTAAAATTAGGTGGTGCGGGCCACGTGTTTATGATAGAATTATCAGACACTGAGTAAGTTTTAAATTTATCAGTGCTGGATGTATAACCGTGGGCCGAATATTTAGCTCGCTGGACAGGCCTGTGCTCGACCCGAGCGAGCGTAAAATGACACGCGATGAGGTCAGGCGAGCGTCCTGATGTCATTGCGCACACGCACGATGTTTCGGTTATTATCACGCGAGTTAGCAGCACGCCCGCCGACAATTAAGCGGCCTATTAAGGCCATTAACGTTATAATTAAAAGAAATTTTTCACTGCCCGGCCAACCTTACGGTTGGCAGGCAGGTGAAGCAGCCAGGCGGCCTTTGGATTTTTTGCGAAACCTCTTCCACCGGCTGGACGAGGTTTCGATCAGTGATTTAAACGAAAATTTAAAAATTTCAAACTGATTCCTAACATGTCTCTGCTCATGTGACAGAGTCAAATGAAGGGACGTGTTAACGTTTTTAAATTCTTTATTTCTTATTTTAAAAATCCACAGCACCCCCCCGCCGAGGCAGCTCTGTGCCTCAAGGAGCTTTTACTGCGCACACTCGCGTGCCTGTGTGAACCTCCGCGCTCACACCCCACCCGGCCTCTCGCCAGCAGCGCTGAGCTTCTCACCGCACGCTTCATGCTGGTTGGCCGTTAATTGGCCAGTCACGTGTGAACTCGCGACCGGGGCCCGATTACAGGCGTGGGCCCGTTTCGCGGCTGCCCCCACTTGCCCCGGCCGAGCCTGCCTGACGACCGGAAAATCCTGGCCCACGGTCAGCGGGTCAGGTGTCTATTGCACGGCCCCGGCCACTTCTCATCGCGTGAAGTCAACTGGAAAGGAACCCCGAGGAAAATGGCAATAGGCATCTAGAGAACATGGACAGGCTGGCGGAGCGGGTGGACACATGGAGCGGGTGGACATGTGGCAGAGCGGGTGGACATGTGGCAGAGCGGGTGGACACGTGGCAGAGCGGGTGGACACGTGGCAGAGCGGGTGGACACGTGGCAGAGCGGGTGGACACGTGGCAGAGCGGGTGGACACGTGGCAGAGCGGGTGGACACGTGGCAGAGCGGGTGGACACGTGGCAGAGCGGGTGGACATGTGGCAGGTGTGACAATGCAGAGAAGTGTGAAGTGATGAGTTTTGCTGGTAAGGTTGAAGGGAGACAGTACATGCTAAATAGTACAATTTTAAAGGGGGCGCAAGAGGAGAGAGACCTAGGATGCTTTGTGCATGAATCTTCAGGGTACATGCACAAAGATGGTTTAGTAAAGCAGTTAATAAACCACAGGGCATCCGGGGCTTCATAGAGGCATAGAGTACAAGAGCCAAGCAGTTATGCTAAACCTATATAAAACACGAATTCGTCCCCAACTGGTGCATTGTGCTCAATTCTGGGCAGCAGATTTTAGTGAGGACATAAAAATGCTGGAAATACTCAGCAGGTCCAGGAGCACTTGGGGAGGGAAACAGGTTTCAGGTCTGTGACCCTCCACTGGGACCACCCCAGCATGTTCTGTTTGTATTTCAGATTTCCAGATCAGGGAAGGATGACAGATTCATTGTGTTTTTATGAGAATCAATGATCGTTTCATGGTCAGTGTTACTGAGGCTAGCTTTATATTCCAGATGTATTAATTAATTGAATTGAAATTCCACCAGCTGCCATGGTAGGATTCGAACCCATGTCCTCAGATCATTGGCCTGTGGGCCTCTAGATTACTAGTCCAGTGACATTACCATGATGCCACTATGAAAAAGTTACATTGAGTCAAATAAACTGTAACTGGGGTTTTAAGAGCATGCCAAGTTCACAATTACTGCTAAACAGCCCTATTGGCCATGAAAAATTAATTTTATATTTGTGGAAGGTCAAATTTCTCCACTATGATAAGATTCAGATTTTTTAAAATAATTAAAAAAAAATCTACTTATGATGTTTCAGCTTCTACCTTAATCTCCTTTTATGACCCTCATGCCGATCATTTATTTCAGAGTGAAAAATTTTAATTAAAGAGCAAAAAATTCAGTGCCTTTTACTTTCTGGTTTGCTGTCTGTTAGAAAACCTCAGTGTGATTGGCTGCTTCCCCCTTCTTGATTACATCATTGTTGCTGGATGCCAGAGGACCCCTACAGTCATTGCAAAATAAAGGGAAAAAGATGAAATTCCTGCCAAGGTGATAGCTAGATCTTTGTGGGTAACTTTCTTTGAGGTCAGCGGCGAGTGTCTATTACCCCTGCAGGATCATGGAAAAGAACACGTAAATGTATTTTAACTATGTGGGGTGGTCGGGAGAGGGAGTGTTATTTATTGAGCAATCCTAGTGCTGCAGCAAGATAAATGGGGTTTGCCTGCTTTTCAACTGGCAGGAGGTGGCCGTGGGAACATAAGCAGCTTCTCGAGGGTCGGGTGGTGGAGAGGGGGCAGGGAGTGGGGAGGGCCCACGGAATTTTATTCTATTTAATAATTGGCCCTAATAGAAACAGTTTGCGAATAGGATTAATGAAGCATATCTGAGTGAAGATCTCGCCATCCTAGATTCAAACAACTCTTTATCCTAAGCGGAACTGTGGAAAACAGCAATGGATTAAATATATTGTTTTCTGCATTATTGCAATGTGCATTTTGATGAATTTGTTGTAGCAATCTCAAATGTTTTGCGTTACGGTTCATTATGATGTAAATACAAAATGCCAGACGATTTCCTACTTAACCCGCTTTAGGCCATAATCTATCATGTTATATGTTCCAGTTCTGTGTTGCAGTGTGTCAGTAAGCCTGAGATGCAATTTAAGTAATCTTCATCCAAAGCTTGGATGTAAATGTCCTGATTAGCCTTTCTATCACCTTTGGTCATTTCACACAGCATTTACAAATTGGTTTTTGGTTGGTTGCTGACACCACTACTATTCCCCCTTGTTTCTTGTTTATCTAACCTTTCTCAAAGAAAATTTAGCCAATGCCAACAACATTCTTACTGAATAGCTGGCTGCATGGTATGTTATATTAAATTGCTTTCCTGTTTCTATATTGTCCTCTCTGCTATAGGAGAGACAGATGTTTTGCTGAACAAATGTGCATAGCCGCTATCAATATAAATCTGCTTTAAAGAGCAGTGGACGATTCCCCATACATTCTTCTTCCCTCTGTGGTCAAACGTTCACACCATAAGCCATTCATCCAAGACCCAGGGAAAAAATTTATCCAGCAAAGAATGTTGCGGTCTGAACAAGGCCAAGGTTCAAGCCAGGCAGTTCTGCCTGGATGATTTGGTCAAATTTTCCCAGAAATGACCCACAGTTTTTTCTCCGGGCAGCCTGGACATATCTGAATGAGCAGATAAGAAATAGGACAGGAGGCAAATTGAATTTCATACAAATCATAGGCTCCCCTGACATCTGGCTGATTAAAGCAGTGAGTGGCTGAAGTATCCAAATCAGAATGTTCCGAGGTTCAATCCCTAATCTGTGATGTTAGCTGATCTCACGTAGGGTATTGGCAATTTGCCTCCAGATTGGGATAGGGAAGTTCTGCTGAGGTTCCATCTGACCACTAGAGAGTGACTTTGGCTGGACGGTCCACTAGCACACACTGTGGAGACGCAGTTACGAAGAGTTGCCACTAGGCTCCAGGTATCAGAACAACTATGATCCTTGCAACCATACCCAAGCAAGGATCAACAACTTCTGAAAAGGTAGGAAAGAGGGAAAGCAACTGATGGGGAGAAAAGTAAAAAAAATACATTATCAGTGAGCAGTTCTATTGTAATGCATTTAATCTTGTGTTTATCTGTAGACAAACAGGTCTTTTGGTTCTAGGCAAAGAAGGGAACCCAGAATTTCAAACTATGAAGTCGACATTGGTTGAAAATAAGATCCCGATGGAGAGTTTGACATATGAAGAATTTTCAAGGAGATTTCCACTTGTAAACCTTCCAGAGGAAGAATCTGCTGTTCTTGACAAATCCGCTGGAATCTTGTATGCTGATCGAGCTTTAAAGACCCTTCAGGTAATGTCTTGTACATTTTTTCATGGGTTATTACACCAGCTAAAAATCATTTCCAATGTTTAAAAATAGTAGAAACTAGGATACTCAGAGTCCCATTTCCTTTTGCAGTCAAACACTTCAGCAGCTTGTTCAACATCTCCCTGTCAAATGTATTAATTCTATGTGCTTTATTTTAGAATGATAGAGCTGCATTCTGTCCCTTTAAATCATTCTAGGTCAGAAATAGTGTGTTCAAATCCTCCCAAGGTTCATGGGATTACTGTGTGGTACTGCACTAGCAGGACCAGAAGGTCCCAGGTTTAATACCTTATTGATGGTGCATTATTTGATTTTAGCTTGGTCAGCGTATGGGTTCTAAGGTTGGCCTCAGCTTGCCTGGCCTTGGGGTGGAGAATAATGGGTCAAGGCTTTGAGTTCTGGCTACCACTCATTGAGCTTTGCAATTTTCGATATTGAGTGAAGGCTACACAAAACCCCGCTGTCATGATCATGAGAAAAAACTTGTATCTTTCACAATTCAAGGGTGTCTAAACGTGCTTCACAACCAATAAAATACTTTTAGAAGTATAGTCACTGTTGTAATGTAGGGAATATGTCCGATTTGCACACAGCAAGATCCCGTTAACTGCAATGGGATATAAACCCGTTAATCTGTTTTTTAATGTTGGTTGAGGGATAAAAATTGGACAAGACACAGGGAAAGAACTCCTGCACTCTTCTTCAAATAGTATCATGGGATCTTTTATATTCATCTCATCCAAAAGACATCCACGACCACTACCGTCCAGGAGGACAAAGGTTACAGATACATGGGAACACTGCCACTTGGAAGTTCCCCCCCTTTTCTTGGAAAAATATACTTTATACATAAAGTACCTCAAAGAACGTTACAAATCATTTCAAAATGGCCACCACAAAAGTGAAATCATGTTCAAGTTTTCCACATAGATCATGAGGTGCTTCCATACAATCAATAAATATTACAGACATTTCAACATGGCCATTAGTCATACAGTTCAATGCGATTTAAGTTATATACATAGATCAGGTTGCACTCTGAAGTGCTTCAACACAATTTTGACACATGTAATATTCAATGTGGGTCATGCAGCCCGAGGGGTCTCTACAATTCCCAGCCTCTCGGTGCACTATGGCAGAAAGGTCTTAGACAGCGACCCTTCCCCATTGCGCCTCTGCGGCAACTGCCCCAAGCTTTAGTGCGTCTCTCAGCACGTTGTCCTGGACTTTGGAATGTGCCAGTCTACAACACTCAGTCAGGGACAACTCTTTGCACTGGAAGACCAACAAGTTTCGGGCAGAACAAAGAGCATCTTTCACCGAGCTGATGATCCTCCAGCTGCAGTTGATGTTTGTCTCGGTGTGTGTCCCTGGGAACAGCCCGTAGAGCACAGAGTCCTCTGTCACAGAACTGCTCGGGATGAACCTCGACAGAAACCACTGCATCCCTCTCCAGACCTTCTTTGCAAAGGCACAATCCACAAGGGGGTGAACAACGGTCTCTTCCCCACCACAGCCACCTCGAGGGCAACGTGCGGAGTGGGTGGAGAGTCCTTGCGTGTAGGACGGATCTGATAGGGAGCTTCACCAAGCTACGTCTTGGTGCTTGTTGGAAAGTTCTGGCGATGAGGCATTCTGCCAAATGACTTTGACAGTCTGCTCAGGGAACCATCAGGATCCACCCTCTCCTTTTCCCTCAGGGCCTCTAGGATGTTATGTGCTGACCACTGCCTGATGGACGTGTGGTCAAAGGTGTTTCCTCTGCATAAATTTTTCCACAAGGAACAGGTGGTACAGCATGGTGTAACTATTTGGAGTGTTCCACAGCAGCCTGGCCAGACCCATCCTTTGCAACAGTGGGCACAGGTAGAACCTCAGCACGAGGCGACACTTGGTGTTTGCGTACCGAGGGTCTACACACAGCTTGATGCAGCCACATACAAAAGTGGCCATCAGGATGAGGGAAGTTCCCCTCCAAGCCACTCACCAGCCTGACTTGGAACTAAATCGCCATTCCTTCACTGTTGCTGGGTCGAAATCCTGGAACTCCCTTCCTAACAACACTGTGGGTGTACCTACACCACATGGACTGCAGCGGTTCAAGAAGACAGCTCACCACCACCTTCTCAAGGGCAGTTAGGGATGGGCAATAAATACTGTCCTTGCTAGTGATGCTCAAATCTCATGAATAAAAAAAACTCAGCCTGGTTTAAAATTCCCTAATTTGCGTGTTGTAGGTGAGCTGTAAATGGAAAGTGCCTGAAATAGGTAGCAACCCTTGAGAGGTCAGGAAGTACTGTAGGTGCTACTACAGCAAGTTTTCATAGCCTGAAGTAACTTACAAAGGTTCCTTAGTTTTGTTTTAGCTGAAAGAACAAATGTCAGGATGTTCAGTAACATTTCTGGTGACAGTCATGGAATCAGCATATAAAGTGGTGCAAATTTCATGGAATATAAATGGTGCCATAGCGGTTTCTGAAATACTTGTGTCAATGGAAGTGTGAAGAAATCAAGGAATACTTCATGTGCAAATGCCAGGAAGCCAATTAAAATATTATCTGTGGCTCACATTTTAGGCTTGATAAACTGAGGAAACTCCTCTTTGTAGCCTACGTCTTTAAAATTATTATTCAACATTTTGTGCGCTGAGCATTCTGTAGCTCAAGAAATGTAATTTGCGAAGCAGTAGTTCTAAACTGTGCTTCTGACAGGTTATCTCCATGTGGAGCCTTTTCCCCTCTTTTCTGATATATAAATGTTTCTATAAACTTTCCTTGGAACAGTGGGCATTTCAGGAAGGGGAGGGAGAAAGGGTATCAAATGGAACCGTTTGCTACAAACCATGAATTATATACAAAGAGAAAATATAATCAAAGCCTCGAAGAAGTGATGGAGTATTCGGTTTTGAAAAGGGGAGAAAACTAAGAAAAATACTGTTTTTGACTTTAAAAATTTCTGTCATTTCAATAATGGAATAACAGTTATTTGATCCCATCTCTCGTTCTTTTATTTGGTTCCTTTGTTCATTTTTTTGTGTTTCACACCGAGGTTTTCAACTCTGATCAGAGTTACTTACGCTGGGACAGAGACCAGAATAGGGTTGAGAGAAGGGGAATATAACAGGAATATACAGGTGTACAGTTTCAAAAAAAGTCAATTGTAATCCACCTGGGTGTCTAGGAAATATCCTATCCCAATCTAACTCTTGATCAACTAGAACATATTTATCCAAGATATTTATATTAATAGATATTTATTCAAAAGTCTCTTGAATTTGAGATACAGTTCACCCTCACTATTTCCCTTGGCAATTCATTGTATACAATCACCACCCTCTGCATAAAGTACTCAAATCTACATCTTTCACTTCAGCAGGAATAATATCTGGATGCAATTGAATAGCCTCCTGCATTTGGGATTTGCTTTGGCTATTGGACTGTTTCCTCATCCAATTACCGTGGACTCATTGGCTAATTTTATTAGTAGTCTTCAAAAGCCAAATTCATATGCTTCAGCTAAACGGGTATTACCCTGACATATTCTGAACAGCAACTGATTGAGATTAATCTATAGTAAACTTACTTAGGTAGTGGTTCAATATTAGAACAGCAGTGTGGAAATAACAACTTTCTACCGACGTGTATGCTCATGAATTAATTTAGATACTTAAGACTTAGTTATTAATGTGGGTATCTTAGCATGAAAGCCTACAAAGAGCCTATTCTGTACTCTCTCAGATCACTTTACAAGTCTCGCATTCTAAAACTCTCTTGGGCCCAATTTTCTTTTGAGCAGTGAAAGTGCAAATAAGTACCCCTCCTTTACTTCTTCCTGACATGGTGGGATGGTTTTGGGCTGAGGGAGCAGAATGAGTGTGGAATGCCCTCACTGGCCTTAGTTTGGGGCATCTTCACTCCTGGGCCTTGGTCAGCTGTCTGGGGAAGGATGCTTGGGCACTCAAAGGTGGTTACCAGGCCCCATTGGAATGCAAACCGGCAAGCAGGTAGGTCACAGGGAGTAGGTTTCGGGACTATTCTCTGGGAGTGAATAGGCTGAGGTTTGGGGAGAAGTGGTCAGGAAAGTGGTAATGACTTGTGGGGCTGGGCAGAGCCAGGGAGAGAAATCATGGGCCCTGGTGCTTCTCCTGTTTCTAGACCTGTTATTTCTCCTTCCCCACTTTAACCCGTCTTGCATGATACTTTTTCCCCTTTCAAGATTCACCAATCAATTCACCAAATAATCACAGAAAAGTGCTAGTAAAATGATAGCGTCCATTGTTGGCATCTGGTTGCAAATATTGTCCGATATATATGTGGCATGGGTCATTACTATTAAGAGCGGCAATAGTATAATGCAGTGTTAATCTGTGTGCACCCTATAAGTGATCTCACCGCGACTATTAACTGCAGTGTTAATGCAGTATAATGCAGTATAATGCAGTGTTAATCTGTGTGCACCCTATAAGTGATCTCACCGCGACTATTTAATGCAGTATAATGCAGTATAATGCAGTGTTAATCTGTGTGCACCCTATAAGTGATCTCACCGCGACTATTAAACAAACCAGGGAATATATATTTTACTTTAAAAGCATCTCGCAAAATTGTTAATTTGACAGGAAAATACCCCATTAGTTATTTATAACACTGTGCAGACAATAACATTTCAGTGACTGCCTCAGCCCTCATTAACACCTTCTGCACATTGCACCATATGGACACAGTGACAGTCAATTCATATTTGGGGGAAAGATTCAATACCTGTGACCCAGAAAAACTGCACAAGATCTTTTCCATTCTGTACAAGAAGACTTTCTTCTGGCTGGGTGAATGATATTATTGAATATAATTATTTCATACAAGGAGTGTAATTGGATTCTGTTTTATCAGTAATCTCACAGGGTAGACATTTCAAATGAGTCCTGAGCAACAAAGTGGAATGATTGAACAACATAGGCCTTCACTGTCAGTGAGAAGCGCTGGAGCCCCCAAGTGTCTCTGTACGGCATCACTTTTAAGAGGCCAAAGGACAAAGATTAAATGGTTCACAATTGTATCTGTGTTTTCTTGATCTGCAAGTCTGGAGACTCAATTATTTGATTATGTAGTACTAAATCTTAAAAAGGCCCTGGTGTTTGGCACCATTTGCCCCTCCTCTCCCAGGCCAAGGAGCATTCCTGCTTTCTCTGGTCTCAAAAAGGAACATTTCACACATACCTTGGAGGGTGTCATCGTCTAGATAGGAAGCCATAACCACTTACCCACTCAGGTCACAGTTACAATTTTCCAATTAGCGTAATAACCCTGAATCACATAAATTCATGAATTCCTTGCCTAATTTATGCAGACCCTTCATCTGCCTGCAGAACTCTACAGGTTAAGTAGGAAAGGGTCAGGTTCTGAGCATATACAAACATGAGTATATTTGCCTGCACATTTTTAACTACAAGCTATAATCCTTTGACCAATAACATGGTGAATGTCTCGCACAATCTATGATGTTGGTTACAATATGCACTCGGTGGTGTTGACTCCATCAGAGTCTGACAGTTTTAATACCCATAAGCTATGAGGAATTTTAGAGAATCTATGAATACAAATGAAAACTGTATTCTTTGTGTTAATAAATTGAATGTGTAGATAGGTTGAAGAGACCTGAGCAATAATAATACAGCCCCAAAGTTCACATAATACATTCCTGCCACTAAAATTCCATTTAATCTTGACAGTGACAGGAGAATCAGAGACAAAATGTGTCAGGTCAGTCATGAGACCTGAAAGGCTATTTTGGTCTAAAATGAAAACTGAAAATGTTCGAATGGGGATCTGGGTGGCACGGAGAGTGAGACACTAGCCTTCCCTTCCCATGGGATCTGGGCTCAAATCCATTCTAGGCTGTTGGAATGAAAGCCTCTTCTCCCTACTGGTTATCAGAATGGCATGTGAAATGATTTTGGGAAAGGCCAGCGCAGTTCATAGTGGACACGGGGCCACATCAGAAACCCCAATCTCAGAGAGGAATGGGAGAGAATGCCACAGCTCGTTCCATAACTCCACGGCATGCGTCTTCTGTCATTGATAGGTTCCCCACCCAGAAGACAACATGGTTGATAGGCTTGATGTCCAGTTGAGGACTTTGGAGCAGGTCACAGGATCCAGAGGGTCTGATTCCTGACCCCTGAGGAGTGTGGGGGGAGGAGATGGGAGGTGGGGGTGGGGGGGAATGGGTTGTCTGATCCTGGATCCCAGTGGCCTTTGTATGGGGAGTGTTGCACAATGGGAGTGCAGAGGAAGCTCCCCTACCCCTCCTGGTCTACGAGGAATGCTGTAAAGGTGCTGACCTTCTCCTTGAGGCTTTTCTCACCTCCCTTCAGTTGCTGGGTCTGGGAAAACAGGTTAAACCAAGCCCATTAAGATTGGCAAGCTGCCCCCTGAAGTAGATGGCTTGAGGTTGGGTTTGATACTTTAACCTCTGACCTGACCCCAACCCACCCATTTTTGAGTTTTAGAATCCAGCCTTAATGTCTGAAATGGGAAATATCCCATCCTCTGAAAAACATCCCTTGCCTTGACGAGCATTCAGAAATCATTCTGGGTAGCGATTGACCATAAGGACATAAGAAATAGGAACAGGAGTAGACAATTCAGCCCCTCAAGCCTGCCCGGCCATTCAATAAGGTCATGGCTGATCTGCCCCGGGCCTCGACTCCTCTTTCATGCCAGCTCCTCATAGCCCTCAACTCCCCGATATTTCAAAAATCTATCTACCTCCTCTTTAGTACTTCCAGTGATCTAGCCTCCACAACTCTCTGGGGTAGAGAATTCCAGACATTCACTACCCTCAGAGAAGAAATTCCTTCACATCTCAGTTTTAAATGAGTGTCCCCTTATTCTGTAACTACGTCCCCTAGTTTGAGATTCCCCCACTAGTGGAAACATTAAACCCTGGAAACCAGGCTCTGAAAGAGAATGATAAGGTGTGCCTCTGGTGATTTTTTAAAAAAAGGAAATGCTCATTGATGATCATTCTTTAAAATGTGTTCTCCTCTTGATATTTTGCTTTAAAATACATAGAGACTTGCAAATGATTTTCATGGTGCTTTGAAGAGGAGGATATAGTGATGAAAGGGAGGAAAGCGGTGTCCCATACAAAGAAAACAACATTGCAAAACCAGTGTTGCAGACTTTCTAGCAAGTGATTGGAATAGAATGGCCAGATTCCTGGGAGCAAGGGGAGGGATGATCAAAGAAAAAACTACAAACAAATAAAGAGATAAAAATAAATGGTGTTGTGATCCCCATAAAGACTGACACCTTTTTAAAAAAAATGTAATTCCCAGTGACAGACTCAGAAAGGATCACATAACACGTTTTCACATTTTAATCCTTTTACTGTGACAACCACACTAAAAGCAACATTGATTAAACATTAACAAAAACAGAATTACCTGGAAAAACTCAGCAGGTCTGGCAGCATCAGCGGAGAAGAAAAGAGTTGATGTTTCGAGTCCTCATGACCCTTCGACAGAACTGTCAGTTCTGTCGAAGGGTCATGAAGACTCGAAACGTCAACTCTTTTCTTCTCCGCCGATGCTGCCAGACCTGCTGAGTTTTTCCAGGTAATTCTGTTTTTGTTTTTGTTTTGGATTTCCAGCATCCGCAGTTTTTTTGTTTTTATCTATTGATTAAACATTATTTAGTAGGCAGCTAATACACGAAAATACAGTAAAGATATATCTCTTTAATTTCCTAACATGATCAAAAATCCCCATATTGTGGTTATACATTACACTACACTCTGCAGAATTGTAGTCCTAATAGGAACCAGTTTAAAGCTACTCCCAGCTTCCAAAAGGCTTTCTACTCCCTGTTTCGCTGAGTCATAATGCCCATTGTCTGTCAAAAGTCGTTTCCCTCGGTTCTGCTAGGGTCCCCAAACTGACTTCCAGCAGCCCACTGCAGCAACTCCTTTTCCTGGCCATGTCAGGGTGAATCTTCCAGTGTCCTTAAATTTCCACTGGTCCCATCTCTTCAACCAGAGAACGTGCCCCCACTGGCATCCAGAGAATAGCCTTTTCCCCTGCTGTTTGCAGGAGCTGTTGTTTCCCTGTTTCTCTTTTTGGGATCCTCTGTCTCTACCCAGGGTCCCTCAGTGTGTAATTGTCCAAGCAGCAAGAAGAGCTGCCTCTTCCTTTGTATTCAGGTGTTAAATCTGGCGCTTGGGTTTGAAAAGGGCTTGACCTGGGTCTCCAGTTCCCATGGCGTAGGTTTACCTCTGGGCAAAACTAGTAGGAGATCACATGCCCCTATCCACTACACCATTTTACCTTGAATTAAAAGAGACAATTTAAAACATAACCATTTTATAAAATTTCACACTTGTAACAGTGCAAAAGAAAGCTCCTGATTTTTGGAAGCAACATTGTGAAATTCAGCCCCTGTGTTCATTTAAAATAGTGTCATGTATGGAAAGCTTAAAAGGGTAAGAATTATACAGTAAATTATTGGAGGTTAATGTTTATCCATTGCACTTTAATTTGTTGGCAGCTATATTTTAATTAATGGTTCAGTGTTGCTGAGAAACCAACATGTTATTTCTATCAATTTTTTGCAATACAGAACATAGATTTCCACACAGAGTACCACAAGTCAGTAAATTAGTGTTGTGTTTACTTTTGAATTGGTCAAGTAGAGTTACAAGGCTTTTTTATTGTTTATATAAAATTAGAGATTAACCTCAGCACAGTGTATTGATTTATTCACCATCAAAGTGCTGTTTTGTTCATAGGGTTAGTAAAAATCTTGACAATGATTGATTTTCTCCTGTTCAATCTACATTGTCATTAAGATTACTCATTTTCCTGTGGGGATACTGATTGACTTAACTCTTGCACAGCCAGACTGCAATCATTCTTGAGCATAATGAAGTTCAGTCACCACATATTAGTGCTTCTTCTTTTAAACTATTAAAGGACATTTGCCAGACTTCATACTAAAAATAGACAAATTGGACAGAATCCTTCAATTGTCCAACACATTCAGCATTCCGAAATGAGGTTGGTTGAAGCTATCACTGAGTCATGTTTTATTTTATAAAACCACTGGAGCTCAAGGTTTCATATTATGAAGATGGAAATTGCTGACACTTAATATGTAATGTTTGAAAAGTGAGAAAACCCATGACATTATCATATAAGCAAGACCAATTCCAACCTAAAAATATAGTTTGCACGATTTTGAACAAGAATCGATTCTGAGGCGGTGCCGAATTTCAAAAACACTTCCTCTGACATGTCCTCCTTCTTCCTTAACCGAGGTTTCCCACCCACAGTCGTTGACAGGGCCCTCAACCGTGTCCAGCCCATCTCCTGTGCATCCGCCCTCACACCTTCTCCTCCCTCCCAGGACCATGATAGGGTCCCCCTTGTCCTCACATATCACCCCACCAACCTCCCCATTCAAAGGATCATCCTCCGCCAACTCCAGCATGATGCCACCACCAAACACATCTTCCCTTCACCCTCCCTAGCGGCATTCCGTAGGGATCATTCCCTCCGTGACACCCTGGTCCACTCCTCCATCACCCCGTACACCTCAACCCCCTCACACGGCACCTTCCCATGCAACCGCAGAAGGTGCAACACCTGCCCCTTTACTTCCTCTCTCCTCACCATCCAAGGGCCCAAACACTCATTTCAAGTGAAGCAGCATTTCACTTGTATTTCCCTCAACTTAGTCTACTGCAATCATTGCTCCCAATGTGGTCTCCTCTACATTGGAGAGACCAAACGCAGACTGGGTGACTGCTTTGCGGAACACCTGCGGTCTGTCCGCAAGCATGACCCAGACCTCCCTGTTGCTTGCCATTTCAACACTCCACCCTGCTCTCATGCCCACATGTCCGTCCTTGGCTTGCTGCATTGTTCCAGTGAAACTCAACGCAAACTGGAGGAGCAGCACCGGCTAGGTACTTTACAGCCTTCTGGACTGAATATTGAGCTCAACAATTTTAGATCATGAACTCTCTCCTCCATCCCCACCCCCTTTCCAATTTTCCCCCTCCTTTTTGTTTTTTCCAATAATTTATATAGACTTTACTTTTCCCACCTAGATCCATTATTTTTAAATGTATTTCCATCCATTGTTTTATCTCTAGCTTTTAGCCTTTTTCGATTCCTTCACCCACCCCACCCCTACAAGGGCTACCTGTACCTTGCTTGCCCTGCTTTCTACCCTTAATTAGCACATTCCTTTAGATAATATCACCACCTTTAACACCTCTTTGTCCTTTTGTCTGTGACATCTTTTGGTTATCTTCACCTATCACTGGCCCTCTATCCAGCTCTACTTGTCCCACTCCCCCCCCCCCCCCCCCCCCCCCCCACCTTAAACCAGCTTATATTTCACCCCTTTTCTATTTTTCCTTAGTTCTGTTGAAGGGTCATGCGGACTCGAAACGTTAACTGTGTTCCTCTCCGCAGATGCTGCCAGACCTGCTGAGTTTTTCCAGGTATTTTTGTTTTTGTTGCCGAATTTCATTGTTTTCTTATTGTCCGGAACTGCATTTTAGTATGAAGACGATGATTAAAGTGTATGAAATTCTTCTCTTCTCCCTCTTTCACCTCCACTGTCTGGAGTTCCTGCTGGATTGAAACTTGTGAAGCCCAAGTTGGGGGCATGGACAACTGGCATTCAAATTTCTGCTGATGTGGTCCTTCAGTCCCTAGGAGTTACAGAATGACTCAACTCCTGATTTGCCTGTTTTCTGAGAGGGACTATTGCTATTCTGCTAAGGTCAAAAACTAGATGGGGGAGAGAGAGAGAGAGTGGTAGGCAGGGGTGGAGGGTGTTGAAGAAAATTGAGTCCACTTTCCTGCACTTCATGCCATTCCACCACTTGTTATATAAACACTTTTATATCCCAAATATTCCGTAAATACTAACTCAGAAAAAAATTATACTCAAGTAATAAAATTGACCAGCCTGCAGAGTCTAAACAGCCAGTAATTGATGTTCATGCTGCTGATCTCAATGTGGAATAAAAAAAGAAACTGTACCACTGTGTAGCAATGCCAATTAAAAATAGAAAATGCTGGAAAAGCTCAGCAGGTCTGGCAGCATCTGTGGAAAGAGAAACCGAGTTAATGTTTCGAGTCTGTAGGACTCTTCAGATCACAATTAAAGTGCCTTTATTAAGCAGCCTCAATGTGGTTTCACCTTGATGTTGGGGCTGGATTCAAGAGCCACTGTCCCCTGCAGTATACTGTGGGCATGCTACAGAGACTGAACCTTACATCGTTGAGAGAACTGTCATGGTAATAGCTGATAATGGTTGTGGACTCCAGTATTAGATACTATACGGTACTCCATACACGGGGCCACCTGACTTGGGGATTGAAGGCCAGATTGCACATGTTGGACCCTGTCTTGATAGACTTCAGACACTGCAAATATGTAACACAAAAACAGAATTACCTGGAAAAACTCAGCAGGTCTGGCAGCATTGGTGGAGAAGAAAAGAGTTGACGTTTCGAGTCCTCATGACCCTTCGACAGAACTTGACTTGTTTTTATCACTGCAAATATGTGTTCACATTAGCAAAACGTGTTATCAATAAAGTTAGCTCAGCCTGTGTGCATCATTAAAAAAAGAAACAAGAAACAAGACATGGTGTCAGAACTAAACTAAACACAGCAGTGGAGGTCCTGAAACCACCGACAGAGCTCAGTTTGGAGGGCAGTCTCACTGAAAACTGGAGCAGTTTCCAGCAGTGATTCGAGCTGTACCTCACAGCGGTGGGCAGTGATAAGAAAAGACCCTCAGGTACAATCTTCCATCTTTCTTCGCATAACAGGGGAAGAAGCCCTAGAAGTCTATAAACACATTCATGTTTGAAAATGATGAGAAACGAAATGATTTGAAAGAAATAATGGAAAAATTCAAAGCCTGCCTCAGCTCTAAGAAAAACATCATGCACACAAGGCAGTGACAGCATTAGTGACTGAGTTGAGAAAACGAGCTAAATCATGTGAATTTGGAGAGCTTGAAGAACCACTCCTCTGAGATAGAATAATTTGCGGGATTGTAAATGACTCTTTGAGAGAACGGCTTTTCAGAGAAGTTGATCTCACGCCGGAGAAAGCAATAAATATCTGCACAGCAGCAGAGACAACGAAATGCCAGATTAAACAGATGGCAGAAGATGGTAAGCCACACACGGTCAAGCAGTTTAGATGCAGTTAAACAGAATCAGCCCCGGGAAAGAACAAATAGACAACCTGAAGGTAAAAAGAACAAAACGGCGATTAAAACATTTAAATGCAGCCAATGCGGAACAGAGCATTTACCATTTAGTTGTTCAGCCTATGGAAAGCAGTGTAAGAACCGTGATAAACTAAAACACTTCACCAAGATGTGTAAATCGATGAAAGCGCACACGATTGCAGATGATGACACAGACACTGAAACTGAACTTTTCGTTGGTGCAGGAACAACAAATTCCAAAGGCGAATGGAAGGTTGATTTAAAAATGCCAAAGTGATGGTGAATTTCAAGCTCGACACAGGTGCACAAGCAAATGTCATTCCCAAAAGCCTGTATTGTGAAATAAGCAAAGAAAAATAGCTAACTAAAACAAAAGTGAAGCTGTCCACTTATACAGGTGAAAAAATTGCAGTAGAAGGCAAGAGCACACTTAAAGAGAACTACAAAAAACAATCTCAAACATTATAGTGAAAACTGATGCATAACCCATTGTTGGAATTAAAGCTTGTGAAAATCTGAAGCTAATCAAGAGAATTATGATGACATCCTGAGCGCGTATAACGATGTGTTCCAGAGAATTGGTTGCCTAAAAGGAGAACACACCATGAAGATTGATGAAACTGTGACACCCAAAATACACTCACCCAGGAAAATACCAGTAATACTGAGAGACCGACTGAAAGCAGAGTTGGACAGAATAGAGAAACTTCACATCATTGAGAAAACTGAAGAACCGACAAAGTGGGTTAATCCAGTTGTAACTGTAGAAAAATCAGATGGGAATCTGTGAATCTGTCTGGGTCCCAGATACCTAAACCAGGCAGTGCAAAGAGAGCATTAGCAGCTGCCCACAGTAGAAGAAATCATGTGTAACCTAGCTGATGCTGAATACTATTCAGTCTTGGATGTGAGTTCAGGCATCTGGCAGGTCAAGTTGGATGAACGCAGCTCCTTTCTCTGTACCTCCAACACACCATACGGGTGATACAGGTTTTTACGCTTACCTTTTGGTATTAATTCAGCTCTGGAGGTGTTCCACAGAACAGTAAAGCAGCTGTTTGAAGGGTCAGAGGGTGTGGAAACCTATATCGATGATGTGCTGCTCTGGGGAGCCTCACAAGAAGAACACGACCACAGACTGAGGCAGGAACCTCAAGTTGGAGAAGGATAAGTGCAAAATAAGTTTTCATGAAATCAAGCACTTGGGACATGTGCTAACAAGTGAGGGACCGAAGCCGGACCAGAGTAAAACCGAAGCAGTCGTGAAAATGCCAGCCCCCAGAATCTAAGAAAGACTTGGAAAGGGTTTTGGGAATGGTGACCTATCTTGGGAAATTCATTCCAAACATGTCAGACCTGACAGCATCGCTCAGAACTTCTGCAAAATGATATGGAATGGGACTGGGAATAAAGTCACCAGGAAGCTGTGACCAGTCTGAAGAGAACACTGACCCAGATACCAGTGTTAAAGCATTACCATGTCAGTCAGCTGGTCAAGATCTCAGTGGATGCTCCAAAGACTGGCCTGGGAGCTACTCTCCTGCAAAGTAAGGCAGCAATGGCATACGGTTCAAAGGCAATGACTGAAACATAGCAGCTGCATATCCAAATAGAGAAAAAAATGCTAGCAACTGTGTTTGGCCTAGAACGTTTCCACCTGTTTGTCTATGGCAAAGGCATGGAGGTACAGTCTGAACATAAACCTTTGCAGCTATACTTAAAAAGCCCCTGAACTGTGCACCACCAAGAATCCAAAGATTACTAATGTGTCTGCAGAAGTATCAGGTCAGAGTTAAATACAAACCGGGCAAGGAAATGTACACCACAGACACTCTGTCATGTCCATACCTACCCATCACGGAGGAAGAGGATAAAGAAACCCAAGCACAGGTCCACATGCTGACAAAGAACTTACCTGTGGCTGTAACCAAACTGGATGAGATCAGGGAAGCGACCAAGAACGACCCCACCCTGAGAAAGCTGCAGCAGATTGTGCAAACTGGCTGTCCCACACACCGGAGCGGAGCCCCTTCTGCTGTACAAGAGAACTGGAACTTTCATGAGGAACTTCATGTAGCAAAAGGAATACTTTTCAAGGGAGAAAAGATCATAATTCCGGCAGCACTGAGGAAAGAAATGCTGCAGCGCGTACATGAAAGTCACCTCAGCGTAGAAACATGCAGGAGAAGAGCCCGAGATGTAATGTATTGGCCTGGAATGGGAGCACAAATCAGGGAAATGGTGAATGTGTGTACAGTGTGCCAAAAGTACAGTAAATCACAACAAAAAGAACCTCTTCAACCACACAGTGTTCCAGAGAGACCCTGACAGAAAATTGCAGTGGACTTGTTCACATTTGACAACAGTGAGTTACCTACTAACTGTAGATTATTACTCAAAGTTTTTTGAGTCTTTGCTGCTGAGAAATGATAGTAGGAGCATCACTGTAATAAATTATTTAAAACCAATTTTTGCCCACCATGGCACACCTGAAGTGATCATCACAGGCAACGGTCCATAATTCTCAGGCACTGAGTTTCACAAATTTGCACAGGACTTGGGAGTTTTTGCCACACTACGTCAAGTCCCAAATATCCACAATCCAACAGAATGGTAGAATGTACTGTGCAGACCCTAAGACACCTGTTGAAGAAGGCAAAGGTGGACAGAAGAGACCCCTACCTGGCTCTGCTGGATTTCAGGAATACTCCATTATAGGGCTTTGGATCATCTCCAGCACATCTCCTGATGGGGAGAAGACTAAGAACTAAGCTTCCAATTGTGCCCCAACTGTTATTTCCACAGCCAGTGAGCTACAGTGTTCAGGACCTGCTCAAACTGAGACAGCAGAAGCAGAAACAGTACTTTGACCGAGGCCCCTGAACTCTGCTTGACCTGAACATGGGAGAGACGGTGAGGATTCAGCATGAAGGGATCTGCAATCCTGCTGTTGTCACAAGAGAACCAAGATCTTATATGGTGTAGACTCCAAACGGACAATAGTATAGGAGAAACTGGAAATTCTTATGGAAAGCAAATGAAACTCAACCCTGCTCTGAACCAGGAAGTGTAGCTGAAGATCAAAAGCCAGAATGGACCGGTGAATCAACAGACAATCAGACATAGCCTGAGAGTCCTGAAAACTATCCAAGGGGTGATAGTGACACAGAGCTGGAGAAGGCTCCTTGACCGTCAAAATCACCTCTGTCAGCATTCCAAACATCCAGTGGAAGAATTGTGAAAAAACTACAGAGATACAGAGATGAGTAAAAGACAAAACAGACTGATCAAAACAAAGTGAGAAAGAATAGATAAGAGACTTTGTGTGTTTGAGTTGTATAAAAGTTTTTTTTTTTAAAAAGGAAATGTCATGATAATAGCTGATTGTGGTTGTGGACTCCAGTATTAGATACTATACGGTACTCTGTACTATTTATGGGTTCACCTGACCTGGGGTTGAAGGTCAGATGTCACATGTTAGAGCTTGTCTTGATGGAGTTCAGATACTGCAGATATGTGTTCACGTTAGGAAAACGTTTTATCAATAGAGTTAGCTCAGCTACAATGTTGACAGCCTGTGTGCATCATCATTAAAAAAAAAACAAGAAACAAGACAAGAACCAGTTGATTTCCTATGACCATTGCACACGGAGTTGAGGCCAAGTGCAGTCTTCAGGTCAAGTCTGGTTAGAAGACAGGGGCATGAATGGACTTTGGCTGTGGAAGATGTGGTGGAAGCATGGGGGGACGGGTACCAAGACCACTCCTTAATGAGAGGAGGGAGAAGCAAGAAAAGAAGCTCAGTGTGGAGTAAGGATTTGCAAGATGAATACCTCAGCAGGATAACACAGGTTAACATTGGGGAGGAGGCCCTGTTTGTTATTAGGGTCAGTTTTTTATTTTCTTCCTAGGCAGACGTTGTAAATTGTAGAGGGCAAAAATCCATTGTTATTGCACAGACAGCAACATGTAAAGTTGCAGTTGGAAATGTTTACTGTTGAAGTACTGGAGGTGGAGGGGGAACCCAGCACAGCGCCCCATCCAGGTAAATCAAGTATTATAAGCAATTTGCAATGAAATGTGATGATCTGCCCACCAATTTTAATATTAAGTAGGTGACCATGCATTGGGTGGATAGTTTAATACTTCGATGCGTTAATGCTTAGGTTTTTATAAATGTATTAAAAAAATCCTTGAGGCTAGAATTAGACCTGAATTATGCAATGTCTTTAAACATCAAAAGTACCCATTTCCCTTTCAAATCTTCCGCTGCTCAAGCAGAGTTCTGTAAAGTGAAGGCTATACAAACGTATTAATATATAGGATGCCTTTAACTAATTCTGTTCCACTGGAATATTGGGTTAAAGAGATAAAGGGCAGAGAAACTATTTAGCAGATAATTGGAATGTGAGAAAAGTTTAATCATTTAAATAGGAAAGGAGATAGATAATCACCACAAGGGTGAAAAATAGATCTCTCCTTCTCCTTTGATATGTATAAATATATTTTCTGGATCACGGAGAAATAATTACTAGAAATAATGGTGTGTTCTACATGGTTTCACAAGGCAAAATTAAATATTTTGCAGGATTTGTTCCAGAGGCTTGGAGGGACCATTTGCGATGGTGAAGAAGTTGTTGATATACATCCTGGATCTCTGGTTACCGTGACAACCACTGCAGGAATTTACAGAGCAAAAAGTCTGGTGATTACTGCTGGACCTTGGACAAATAAACTATTGAACCACCTGGGACTCCAACTTCCTCTGAAGGTAGAGAGCATTTAGTGAATCTCACTCAATCAACGTGCAGTAACATTATCCTGTTATGGTGCTCAGTCTAAAGTGACCTCCAAATACATCAGTCCAATCAAAGCTGCATTACAGTAAAGTGTTACAGGAATTTTGTTTGGATGTAATATACACTGACAGTGTTGTACTCTTGGTAATCAATGGGGAATTATCACTCGATAAACTTTGCAGTGATTGCTTTGTGATCATTAATCCTTACTGTGGATGCTCTCTCTCACACACACACACTACTAATGGAGCTCTGGCTGGTTCCTCCTCTCCACAGCCACCATCCACCCCCCCCACCCTGACCCCTCACCACTAGACAAATTCAATGTTTAGTATAAAATCTGCACCGTTTGGCTCAGCCTGAGGTAGGTTCCCAACCCATCTTATGGAATTGGCAACTGATCGTTCGGCTGTTGTTGCTGGTGATTCAGGAGAAACTGCCCTCAAATGTGCAGTACCCTGGCCATTGTGGCTTGCAACCAGACTGGGTTGTCTGAACCAATCTGGCGGTCTCCCCCATATCCAGAAGGCACTGCTTTATTGCTAGTTGTGATGTTGTGAGCTCCTTGAAGCATTTTACTGAGTTAAAATATGAAAGCAAGTTGGTATCGGATCCAACAGAAATCAGCTGGAATCTTAGCCCTGTGAGAATAATTGGGGGGGGGGGGGGGCAGGGAGTGGAAAAGAGAGCAATATAACCTGGCGGGGGAGTGGGGGGGTGGGGTGGGGGGAGATGGGAGAGAGAGAGAAAACAACACAGACTGGGGGAGGGAGAGAGATACACAGCCTGGAGAGGGTGGGAGAGAGCAGTACAAACTGGGGAAGGAAGGTGGGGGAGAGAGACACAAACTGGGGAGGGAGAGTTCATGCCGGGTTGCTGTATGTTGTACGATGTATCTTATTACAGGAGTCAGGCAGATTTGGTATTTTTTTAAAAATTCTTTCATGAGATGTGGGCGTCATTGGCAAGGCCAGCATTTGTTGCCCATCCCAAATTGCCCTTGAATTGAGTGACTTGCTAGGTTGCCCATTTCAGGGGGCAGTTATGAGTCAACCACATGGCTGTGGGTAAAAGCAAAATACTGCGGATGCCGGGAATCTGAAACAAAAACAGAAAATGCTGGAAAATCTCAGCAGGTCTGACGGCATCTGTGGAGAGAGAGAAACTGAGTTAATGTTTCTTCAGAGAAGGGTCATACAGACTGGAAACATTAACTCAGTTTCTCTCTCCACAGATGATGTCAAACTTCCTGAGTTAGTCCTGCGTTTTCTGTTTTTGTTTCAAATTGTCGTGGGTGTGGAGTCACATGTAGGGCAGACCAGGTAAGAGTGGCAGATTTCCTTCACTTAAGGGCATTATTGAACCAGATGGGCTTTAACAGCAATCAGTGACAGTTTCATGGTCACCATTACTGAGGCTAGCTTTTTTACTTCCAGATTTTATTAATTGAATTTAAATTTCCACCAGCTGCCATGGTGGCATTTGGACCCATGACCCCAGAGAGCATTAACCTGGATTACTGGTCCTGGACATCATGCTACTATACCACCATCTCCCCTAACGGACTGAGGGCTATGTTGAGGACTGGGCCTCACCTCCCTGATGCTGGGTTTTAATCGTGGGCTTTGGAAATCACAAGCAGTACCATGCGATCAGATAGCATCTATTCTAATGTCACATGAACATGTCTCCAGGAATGTGTCAAACCAGAGTTGGCAACACCAGGCAGATGCACAGAAACCTATCGCCATGCTTATGAGTTTCCAAAGCAAAAGCATACAGTTGTACACACCTAAACTTCCAACCAATCACTCCACTTCAACCCATGCTGAAGTTCTCTGGATTTGAGGGAAAGAACCAAGGGGCAGATTTTATTATTAGCTTTCCTACCTAAGAGTTTTGCATGGCAGGCAAGAGGATCAGAAATATGCATGTAGAAGCCAGCTGCACAGTTTATCATCCATAAAACTGAACAGAGAGTAACTTGTTCTCAGAGAGGGTAGACCTCTATGGCCGTATTCCCTTTTGTCTTATTGGAATGCAAAGATCTGCATTAAGAGAGTGTTAATGTATAAAATCTAACCCCAAAGCTCAGGAACTCGCCAAGCATGCAAAGGAATATTGCTGAAGTTAACCAGCAATACTTGTATAGCTAATCATCAGAACTGTTGTGATGAAAAGTCATTGCCCTGAAATGTTAACTCTGTTTCTCTTTCCACAGACACTGCCAGACCTGTTAAGTACTTCAAGCACCTTCTGTTTTTATTTCAAATTGAAATATTTTGCCCGTCTCTTAATCGAAGACGTGGTTATAACCTAACTCTAAAACCTTATAAAAAATGATTGAAAGCCATGTAAATGTGAATGCTGTAATCTGTACAAAGTTCTTCAATTTCATACATAACCAAAACCAGCTTCACACAAACAAAATCTCAGCTGCTTCTTTCCAATTACTTAGCTAATCTCCGAAGCATCTGATACATTGACCAGAACAACCTCGTTGAAATCCGCAAGTTTAATTTTTATACTTTGATCCCACTTTTACCTTCTCTATTTAAAAAAAATGTGTGAATGAAAAGGTGACTGTAAGACCATTGTCTCACCTTGAGGTGCCAATTATTACCCAAGCTTCATAATTGCAATTTATGATATCATGAGCTTTGTAAATATTCCTATAGTTTTCATAATGGTAGCTAAAACTCTCAATAAATAAAAACAGAAAATGCTGGAAATGCTCAGCAGATCAGACATCATCTATGGAGGAATAAGCAGGGTTAACGTTTCAGATATGCGAATTTTCCTCAGATCCTTAAAAGAATAGTTTTCCTCACTATTTATTTGGTGGTTTGTTTACAAGATCAATTTTTATTGACATTTTTCTTTTCAGTATGCAAAACGATATCCTTTCTGGAAACAAATGTGCTGCCAAAAGGTAGTGGTAGGCTTTTGAGGAATAGGGAAGGCAGTGATAACTTTTTTATTCATCAGTCTTCATCTCCTGGAGAGGTTGAGTCTTTGTCATGGTTTTCCAGGTCCTGAGTATTGTCCAGATCTTTGCACAGTGCTGCTTACCCTCAACATCCCCACACACGCATTTCCAGAGAGAAGCCACTAGCTAGCAGTTGTTGTCTACCCTGGCAGGTTTTCCACCTCCTAACCCAGGTCACCAAACACCATAACCAAACCATCACAAAACTGGCATTAAACCTTGGGCCTTCTTGCTCTGTATGGGTCAGACATTGGCTAAACTCATCGAAGGACTGGGGGTAGTCAGGTTATTTGTTTCACACCTCCCAGTTTCTGGGCTTTGAGTGTTAAATGATGCCAACCTTCTGGCAATATATGTAAATACAGTCATGAACAATGCTATAAAGTAATGATGCATGGGAACATCTGTTTGTTTCCTTAATATGATAAAGTCTTGATTTAAGCTGCATTATTAGATGTGCTGCAGTGCAGGAAACAGGAGCATGTCCAGATGGAGAAAGAGGGAGTTTAATCTGTCCATAACTCTTTGATTGCCACTTAAGAACAGTGTTGGGAGAGGCTGGTGGATGGTTTGCAGAACTGTCAGTGGTTTAGGTGAAACTGTATAATCTCTGCACAGGAAACTCAAATTCAACGCACCTTTTGGATGAGCTCCATCAGCTCTTGGTGAATACAGGTAATAAGAAATAGAAACAGGAGTAGACCATATTGACCCTCAAGCCTGCGCCAGCATTTAATAAGATTGTGATTGATCTTCTACCTCAGGTCCATTCCAGCCCTATCCACACCTCCCATGATTTCCTTGATATTCAAAAATCTGTTGATGTAATTCATGAATATCCCCCCACAGCTGAGTATCTACATCCTTCTGGAGTGGAGAATTCCAAAGATTCACAACACCAAGACATTTTTCCACATCTCTATCCTAAATGGCCGATCCCTTAACCTGAGACTATGAACCTTAGTTCTAGTCTCTCGACCCATGGGGACATTAAGAGCCTCTCATTATCCATTGTAATGTGCAGCGAACAACTTGAAGCCAAACGTATGTGTGAAAAAGACGGTCAGCTCAAGTGAGAAACACAAAGTTACATAAATCCTGATATAACTCACCTGATTCTTCCCCCTCAAGAAGATGCTAATAATAAAAACGCATCCCCCCGTCCCCCAGCGATCTTCAAAAAGAAAGCAGCATTGCTGAATAAGCACCGATACTTTCGCAGCTTCTCCTTCTCCTGTCCTTTCACAGAGTTTGGAACAGTATCACACCATAAACCACAAAAGGATTTATGGCTGATTCCCTCTTCAGCTCAGCTGAAGACTTCTGCAGGGAGGAGATAGGCTTTTCAGGGGAAAGAGTGTTTCAGAACGTAATCACACATATTTCTTTCAAAATGACAAATACTGCTTACATTTATTATACAAAAACCTACGATATATCAACAAATGTGCACAGTTGCTTCAAAAGAAAACTAATGGCTACAATAAACATCACAATATTAATTCGGATTTCCACATAAATATCATAAGATTTAAAAAACCATTTAACCTTATGCAGTGAGATCACCGTACTTATTAATGAGTGAGTGTGTGTGTGTGTCTGGGAGGCAGAGGGATGCAAAGAGCAGAGCTGAAATTTCAGTCATTTAATCTCATAGGAAGTACGTGCACACTTGTCTAAGTGAAAAGCCTAATTGGAATTGGTTCTCCTGCTATTCAAGAGCCTAAGAAACTATGGCTGATGGATGATGCATGAAGTCATGAGGAAAAACTCAGTAGGACAAGGATACAAGTAAAGTGCTAACAATCTGTTTGCCTACTGGATTTTATCTCTGAATAAAATCCAGGAGAGTTATCAAGAGCTGGAGGGCACAGTTTCAAAATAATTGGCAAAGGGAGGAAAAGTGATATGGGGGAAAGTTTTTTCACCCAGAGGGCGAGTGGAGTCTGGAACGAACTTCCTGAGAGGTTGCTGGAGGCAAGAAATTCAAAAGGGAATTTGATTGCTATCTGAAATGAAAGAATGTGCAAGGTTACAGCGATAAGGCAGGGACTAGGTAGAATCTGGGCACCATATTTAAAGGCTGCCCCTGCACAGGGCTACCTCTCTCTAAGGGATCAGAAGCTGCTGCAAAGTCAAGGCTGCCAAAGGAAGGAAAGATGCTGCCCCCAAATTTAGTGGCATCTCCCTCAGGTGCTTACTGGACACTGTGGAGGCCCTACCTCCACTCTGGGCAAAGACCAGCAAGCAAGTTCACCAATCCAGCATGGTGGGTGTTGGCAGTGGTGTGTCAGCACCAACACCCCCGCAAAAGAGGACAGTCACCCAGTGCCGAGAGAGAATGAATGATCTCCTCCGTTCCGCCAAAGGAAATCACTCTCCTCATCACTCTCCACTCACACACTCTCAAACTCATCAAACATCCACAGGGATCTCACTCACTGCCAGTTCAAGGGATATCACCATTCATTCTCCCACACACACCGTCATCTGCCCTGTGGATCGTGTCCTCATCCTGTCCATGGCACTACTCACCATCCACACATACCAGGATTCCTTCTCATCTGGCCTGGCAGGCGTCCTGCTTATACTTCCCTGATTTTCTTGCAGGACAAGCAGGCACACAAATAAAGGGAGAGGTTACTGACTGGTCATGGAATGCCTGACATCAAGGTCCTCACAGACTTTGAAAACAGAGCCATCCAGCTGACCGGTGATGATCTGGACCGTTCCTGTGCTGACGGTAAGGTCAGCGGTGCTCAACCAAGTGAGGATCCAGCAGTGCAACATCCATCAGACAACCAGGCTGTGAGTCAGTTCCCCTGATCCACAGTCCCCTGCCTTGCACTAATTATCTCTCCTGGCTTTCACAGGCACATCTGGGAAGCAGCCGGAGGGTCCACGACCCAGGTCCTTGACTCAAGCCCTGAAGACACCTTAGAAGAAGAATCTGAAGGCACCCTCATCAAAGTCCTGTCACAGCCTCACCCACACCCTCCACCAGCAGAGGGACATGACACACCCCTCGATGGGGCCTAGCTCTAGAGCAGCCTCGGGGTCACAATCTGGTGAGCACATCACACTGATTGGCGGCAGGGACTTCCCAGTTTTCTGACACTCGGAGGATGGCTGGAGGCCAGAAATCTGCTGAGTGTGAGTCAGATGATGAGCCTCTGGACTCGGTCATACCCCAGTTGCTGGAGCTACAAAGGCAAACTCAGGGACATCAGGAAGGGATGTCCACTGCACTCCTCATGATGGAGGAGTTCATCTGCCTTCAGTCTGAGGCGCTAGCGGAACCATGCTAACACACCGAGTTAGGATGGTGGCTGCCATAGAAACCTTGTTCCAGGACATCGGTCCTGCGCTGCTGCGTGGGTTGAACTCCATCGCTGATGCCATAGTTGGCCACCAACAATGTTGACACGAGAGGGGTGCGGGCAGCTTGATCTCCACAGATCCAACTCCAACTTCCCCTTCTCCTTAAGGACTCAGCCAGGGACCCTTGGGCACCCATAAGGAGGGCGTTCAGTAGGTGCATACCCCAGGGCCATTCACCCAAGTGACTTGGAGTGTCCGGCCCATCCGAATCCCCTCTTCCTGTGACCCTCAGCAGCTCCATCTCCACAGGCCAAGAAGAGTACCACTGCCACATAACAGGACCCTGAAAGCAGTCCGGGACCCTCCAGATCTCAGGTCTCAGCCCTCCAGAGGACACCCGCCAAGGTCATCACAGACAGGGTGTCTCAGTCAGCAGCTGCCTCCACCTCCACTATGGATATCTGGGGAGCACCAAGACATAGCGGCAGGGTCAGGAAGGTTAAGAAGATGTAACTCTTTCGAGTACAAACACATTTCCATCTGTTCCTATTCAGATGAAGTTACATTGTTTGCCATTGTGAGATTTGAACTCTTGATAATCTTTTAAATGAAAACCAAATCAACAAAATTGGGATAAATCAGGCACAGCCCCTAATTCAGGTCAGCTGTAAAACCAAGGACAAAAATTTAAAGGAACCTTACAAACTTTAAATCAAAATGTGATTAAAGGGGTCAACAAAACACCCCAGTCCCCGCGGTGCCCACCGAGCACTGAAGGCCTTGAGAGTGCCAGCGGACACCGTGTGCTCCCTCTCCAGGGACATCCGGCAGCAAACGTAGCCGCGGAAGAGGGACAAACAATCGGGCGGGACTCCCCCGTCGATTGCCCGCTGCCTGGACCTGTTAATGGCCAACTTGGCCAGGCCCAGGAGCAGGTTCACGAGGAGGTCCTCCTCCTTCCCGACCCCCTTCCGCACCGGGTGCCCATAGATCAGGAGCGTGGGGCTGAAGTGCAAACAAAACATTAATAAAAGGTTTTTCAAATAACTAAAAAGGGAGTGCAGCCTACAACACCCGATGTATACATGGTCCACGGACTCTACAAGACCGCAAAAAGGGCACGTGTCCTGAGAGTCCGTGAACCTATGCATCCTCTTATTATAGGGGACTGCTGCATGCAACACCCTCCAACCTAGGTCCCCGATAGAAAGGGGGAGGACACCTCCGTAGAGGGCCTCCCATCGGGGGCCTCCGCCGCCGGACGGCAACAAGGCGCGCCAGGGCGTGTCTGGGCGACGGACAAGGGCGAGAAAATGGAAGGTGTGCAGCAGCAGTCCGTACAAAAAGCCCCTCTTTGCCGTGCCAAAAGGCACGGAGGGCATGTCCCCGAGGCAAAAGAATACTGTTCTTTGCTCCCTGAGTAACCCTTTCGAGTACAAACCCATTTCCATCTGTTTCAGATGAGGTTATATTGTTTCATAGTTTGCCATTGTGAGATTTGAACTCTTGATCTTGGGGTTACAAACCCAGTACCATAACCACTTGGCTATTTAGGCCAAGCTCAAGAAGGTGTAATTCTTTCAAGCACAAACACGTTTCCATCTGTTTCAGATGAAGTTTCATTTTTTCATAGTTTGCCATTGTGAGATTTGAGCTCTTGATCTTGGGGTTATAAGCCCAGTACCATAACCACTTGGCTATTTAGGCCAAGCACTAAGAAGATGTAACTCTTTCGAGTACAAACCCGTTTCCATCTGTTTCAGATGAAGTTACATAGTTTCCCATTGTGAGATTTGAACTCTTGATTTTGGGGTTATAAACCCACTACCATAACCACTTGGCTACTTAGGCCAAGCACTAAGAAGATGTAACTCTTTTGAGTTAAAACCAATAAAACCAAATTAACAAAATTGGGATAAATCAGGCACAGCCCCTAATTCAGGTCAGCTGTAAAACCAAGAACAAAGTTTAAAGGAAACTTACAAACTTTAAATCAAAATGTGATTAAAGGGGTCAACAAAACACCCCAGTCCCCGCGGTGCCCACCGGGCACGGAAGGCCTCGAGAGTGACAGCAGACACCGCGTGCTCCCTCTCCAGGGACATCCGGCCGCGAATGTAGCCGCGGAAGAGGGATAAACAATCGGGCGAGAATTCCCCGTCGATCACCCGCGTTAAGAATATGTAGCTGCACAGCCTGGGCACGGGTGTTAATCACTTATACATAATGTTCACTCTTGTTAATAAATTCCCAAGAATGTCTCCCTGCCTATGGCCCCTTGTTCTGATGAGCAGTGTTTGTGTCATTCAGATGTGAAGCCTTGGTTCCTGCACAAAATAAAGGCAGGTGTCTCAGTCCAGGGCCTCTTCCCTGTGCAGTGTGTAACCTTCAGACCAAAGTGATGGTCTGGCTTCACACTCACTGGACACATTAGTGATACCTGCACCTCGATGGTGCTGGTCATTGCTGCCAGAATGTGGTGGGCAGGCGTCACAGAGTTCCATCACTCTCTGTGTGCTCTCAGCACCTTTGAGGTGGGGCTGGCTCCCATCCCTTCAGCATCTGTGACCAGTGTTCCTGTGCTCCTGAAGGGCTCAGGCGCTGAAACCTGATAAAGGCTCAGGTGCATTTAAAGTTTCACTGCTGCCTCTCCACAATATGACCCTGATCACAGAGCGCGAGTGAGCTACCCTCAGCAAGACAGGAGTCAGACATTCACAGTGGCTGTGTGAAGATCTATGGAGTATCGTCACTGTATGTCGTCACCATCCTCCTGGAATCTAGCGACTATTAGGGCCTCTGCTGTGTCTCCATGACATGAGCCTCAGCACTGAGGGTACATGGGTCTTCTTCTTCCTCTTCTTCTTCCTTTTCCTCCTCCTCTTCCCCTTCTCCTCTTCCTCCTCCTCCTCATCCTCCTTTAGCATGCCGCTAAATCACCAGGCTCCATGATCCATGCAGGATCAAAGAGAGAGACATGTGGGTTAACATAGGTTTATTAAGAACTTCTCTTGGTTAAGTCTGAAGGGCCCTTTGACGCATGCAGTAGATCGCTGGCCACAGCTTGGATGGCCAGTGGGTAGTGCACTGATTGACTGTCCAAAATTCCACCCAGCCCCCCCAACCCCTCCCCCAACCCCCCTTGACCGATTGACGGCAGCTTCGGTCACTGGACTACACACTGTGCTCTCCCCTCAGGCGCAGACATTCCCCTAACACACACTGCAAGGCTGCGCTGTTAGCTTGAACCATGATGGATAATGGTCCAAACCTTAATAAAGACATTGCAAGGGGCTGTGATGCCTCCACCAGTGACTGCACCATGGCCCACCTTTCGCAAGGGGATTGTACAACTTGCCCAGTCGTCCAACTGTTCTGTTGCCACCTGAAATGCACATTAATTTGCAGTCTGCACCAAGGGGTGAAAAGTTCTGAAGCATTGGGTGGCATTTTCATGCCTTTGGTTTGCTTGATGGGGGCAGAAAAGCTTCAGAGGCTCCGACTCCCAGCCTGTCAATGGAGCTGCTGCTGAACAGTCTCAGCTGTGGAAGAATGCTCACTTTTGACAAGGTTTTCCAAGTGCGTGACCACTTCCCTCACCCTCCACCCCCCCGTCCCCCTGCTATGTGCTCAAGTATTTCATTCAGTCTGTGCTGCCAAGCCCCCCACCCACCTTCCCCCTGCCCCCTTCCCCGGCCTGACCCTCACTGGAGCCCTTGCCCGGGCACCGCACTGAGAACCAGCTGGGAAAGAGCGACTTGCCTGTGCCCCCTGTGAATGTTCAGCGCCTCACCCTTGATGTCCTATGGGTGATGCCCACGAGCGCGGCGCAAGGTTGTGTACACTCACCGAGTTCCCCTCGAAGTCCAGCTCGCCAGGTGCATGTCTTTTAAAGGTGGTTGTGAAGCAGGCCGTTTTGAAGTCATGCCGACGTGGGCAGTAAATTTGATATGGGTGGGGGGGGGGGGGGGAATGATTCCGGCGAGCAGGGCTTATAAATAGATGCAAATATAATAAAATGACGTTCCTAAGGTGTGGTGGTGGGATAGGCAGCCTGCCATTGATGGGTAGAGCGGATTATCGCAAACTGGTTTCATGACAGCGTAAAACTGATTCACCATATTATCATTGAGAGCTAACATGCAGGTGCAGCAGGTAGTTAGGAAGCTAATGGAATGTTATCCTTTATCACAAGAGGATTTGAGTACAGGAGTAGTAAAGTCGTGTTTCAATTGTATAGAAGCTTGGTTAGACCACACCTGGAGTACCGTGTGCAGTCTTGGTCCCCTTACCTCAGAAAGGATATTATTGCCATAGAGGGAGTGCAAGGAAGGTTCACCAGACTTGTTCTGGGGATGGTGGGACTGTCTTATGAAGAGAGATTGGGCAAACTGGGCCTGTATTCTCTAGAGTTTCGAAGAATGAGAGGTGATCTTATTGAAACCTACAAAACACTTAAAGGAATATACAAGGTAGATGCAGGTAAGATGTTTCCCCTGGTTGGGAAGTCTAGAACTGGGGGACACAATTTCAAAATAAGGGGGAAGCCACTTAGGAGATGAGGAGAAATTTCTTTACTCAGAAGGTTGTGAATCTTTGGAACTCTCTACCCCAGAGGGCCATGGACACTCATTCATTGAATATGTTTAAGGTAGAGATTGATAGGTAACAATAATGTAAAGGGTTATGGGGCTAGTGTGGGTAAAAGACATTGAAGTGTTCAGTCAGCCATGATCGTATTGAAAGGCGGAGCAGGCTGGATGGGCTGAATGGCCTTTTCCTGTTCCTATGTTTCCCCCCACCTGCTATGACGCCTGACATCAACGGGGCTGGAAAATTTAGGCCAATGATTGTGAAAATGTCCAAGTGCAGAGTATCTCCCCCTTCTGGCCGGTGGAGAAGTTGCAGCACTGCCAGTAGGGAGCTAATGCTATTAAAAAAGGGAGTTTGCACCAACAAAGGAATGAGAAGCCCAGCCAAGTATAACCATTCTTCTCTTCTCTATATGAGTGTAAAATGTCTTTGGTCTAGTAGTGTTTCAGTTTACTCATAAAGCACAGTAATTTTCACAGGCAGCGTTCTCAGTTCAGCCATCCTAAGCAGCTGAGTATCAATACTTTGTGGATTACATTAATAAGCATTTCCCTCTCCAGGGTTACCTGTAATTAAAGTTGCAGCAGGTTACATAAATCTGGCAATGCTGTTACACCACAGTAGTATTTTACAATAAAATACCTATATTACTCCCTCACTTCCTTGTCACTTTTGAGTTATTGGTCAGTCACTCATGTGAAACATTGCCCAGGAACATTTGCTGTAATATGTGTTTCACAGGAGAGCTTTCACTATTATTTAAATTACCCTTTTACCTGTTGATTTAATAATCTTGTTAGACGCTGAGAATCGTTGTTTGTTACTGGAAGGAAAAAGTCCCTGGAACTTATGGAATTCATAAGGGCTTTCCTTGCTTTATAAGAATTTCTGACTCAGTTCAACATCATATCTATGGACTTCCTTCTAATGAATATCCAGGACTTATGAAGGTATGCACACGAAGATTATGTTCTTTATTCAGCTATGCATATATATGTCTAATTTTTGCTTTATAATGCTTCGGTGAATTTAAATTACAACCAAATTTTGATCATAATTCAGAGATTGATTGGGCTGAGAGGTTCTCTACAAATGTGTTAATAAAAATTATACAGCAGCAGGGAATATAACAGAGTACAAATCCAGAGCCTTTATTACATTGAAATCCAAATGGATGTGAATGTGTGTGTCTATAGCACCAATAATCCATCTTCTATTTTATGTATTGTCTGCTTATGTAACAGAGAAGAGATAAATGGACACTTGATCTGGACTCTTGTTATACAGTGTTGATTGCAAGACTTCAACCATTATATTGGATTCTCTTATGAGTCTGAGAATCACCGTATCATGCCTGTTGCCATCATATACTCTATGCATTTGGTTTGGTGATTCTTGAATGTATTTGTATGCTTTCATATAATTGTGTGTTTATTTTTGCTCCAGAGCACAGTAGTCTGCACAATGAGGGGATTAGGGGATTTTACATGTGCTTCCATAGTGTACAATGATTAATCAAATGGGTTTGTCTGAGATTGATTGTTTTCAGGTGAATGGTCTTTTTAGCAATTCACTAAAGGAATTGTGCCACCTCACACATTAAACAGAACTGAAACAATAAAACCAATATTGACACATACTGTCACTACAAGCAACATTAACCTGTAAAATGAGACAATGCCAATAAACTGGACATTTATTTTTTAATCAGGGAAGTAAACCCAGCTTCAAATTCTAAACCCTGAACATTTTCATCATGGATTTGACCTTCTAACATTGCCTCCTCATGAAGGGAGAAATAAATACATATGTAAAATACGTTTGAAATCTTACATCTATGCATACTTCCTGTCTACAAAACCTTACTTCCTGTTGTCACATTTTTGTCACCCCCCCCACTTCCTGTCAGCCTGTCGCACTATAAATTCTTATGTCCGCGTGTAAATTGGAAATGGACACACAAAACTTGTCATGTTTCCTTTACACCTTCCACTCACCAGCTCAGCATTATAAGGCCTCAGTTTGGTGTCTTCAAGCAGCAGACCTGTACAAGAAATTCCTAAGATCCAACCAACACTCCTCAGCTTCCCATTTTGCTATAAATTTTGCAATCTAACTATAAGTAATATAAAAGAATGATATAAAAAGAATAATATCATTTATTAGTAATGATAATTTATTTAATAGTATCAATTATTCCATACCATCTAACCTCAAGTCACCTGAAGACTACTTTTGTTCTGGGCTCTCTGTATGCAATACCCTGGAAGTGATTAGTGCAACTATACATTACATGCATATGCAATATATATATATATGAATATTATGTAGAACATGTGCATGTGTGTGTGTGTAGCAAAATGTACCTGAATTTCCATTCAAAATAGTAGACATTAAAGTATTAAAGGGAGGGACTTTGAACACTGTTCTCCTATGCCTGGGATTACTGTTTAAATTCAGGGCAGGGCAACAAAATGAAAGTCTTCAGACTATCAGCTGTTAGGATCCTGAATGGAAATGAGTTGGGAAGTCTCAACTAATTTCACAGCCAGTGTGAGGCCACAGCACAGATTTTTTTTCATACTGTTGACACTAAATTGACTGCTTCACTCAAACGGGCAATAAATGTAACTGGTGTTGGATATAAAAATGTCACCATATAGTAGCCAATTAGGGATGGGCACCAAATGGTGGTCTTGCCAGCCATGCCCACTTCCCATGCAAGAATCAAACAAACTTTTATCAGAGGTTAGAATTGGGGCCCTTAGGAGAAGGTTTGCCGTATGTAAGGAAATATGCATTCAAAAAAAACCATCTTTACTGCAGGAATCATGCCAAAGCATTTGATCTTTATAAACCATTTCAGTATATGTGGTGCATACAAAGGACCATTTTACTCCCCCAGTTAGGCTGCACATAGGTAGAGACAACTTGACAACCAGGTACTGAAAGTGGAAGGCTGCTCGTATCCTTAGCATAGAAAAGAACAAAAATGTTTTAAGGTAAGTGTTTAGAATGGCTGAGGTCTCTTTTTTATGGAGTGTTAACGTTTTGGCCTCTGAAGGTAGCTTTAGGCTTGAAAAGGTCACTTTTTACTTCAGCAGCCTAACATTGACTCAGTGAGCACATGGCCTTGATACTGGGATAAATTACAATAACGATTTCTGTCCAGTAGAAGAACTTCCAATGTTTTAGGTCATTATAGAATAGCCCCCTTCTACCAGGAATGGCCAATCCAACCCCAGTAAAAATCCTGTTCAAAAGAAAAGCCACACCCAGCTCAAAACAATGAAAACTATTTCAGCTTGAGCAGTCTGCAGGTGGAACACTTTGGTGTTTTTCTGCCACTGTAACAATGAGCAGGATTCTCCACATGGGAGAGGACTCTTTAACCCTAAGACATTGAAATCGCCCCTTCTGGACAGAAAAGGTTATTGCAACTTATCCCAGTATCAAGGCCAAGTGCTCACCGAGTCAATGTTAAGATTGCCGGAATGAAATGTGACCGATTCAAGCCTAAAGCAAGATTCTCTACAGTGATAGTGATTGATGAGCGAAAGGCTTTTATCAGATGTCTCACCATCGTGATGACTGAGAGCTGGGTTGGCTCCAACTGCAGCTGTCTGTCGAAAGGACTGCAGTGTGATATTAGTTCTACAAGTTAAGAGCCCAATATAGATTCTTTCTCCCATCCGTTTTTGTGTGGATAGGAGGTAAAATAATTAGAGCCTTCTTTTGATTCATGTGATTCTTTTGATGCATAACTATGCTCTTGCAGCCTATTGTAAGGTGTAATCAGGACACTAAATTGAGAGGGACAAAGCATAAAACACTTTCATTCTGCATTGCCAGTGCTGGCAGGTTAAAGGTCTCCTCCTCCTGCCACCTTTAAGGGCTGAAAGGGAAATGAGTTCGAGTAGCTACAACCTAATTCATAGCACATGTGACTGCACAACAAAAATCAATTGATGATGTGGAAACGAAGATCTGTTAGGTGTATGTGTGTGTATAGAATATATTCTATGATAAGTTGAGAAAATGTGTATAATCTTGCACAAAAATTCCCTGTTTAGGTCTGCTACCACAGTGGCAGTGATGTTGACCCAGATGAACGTGATATAATATTTCAACAGCCTTTGGAGGACGTAAACCTTCTGAGCAACTTCTTGTTTAAAGAGTTTCCTGGTTTGGACCCAAGGCCTGCTATTGTTGAATACTGCATGTATACAGTAAGGTATCATTTTCTTTACCTTCAAGTAACTGGAGAGGCTTTAAAACCTATAGTGGAAATCTGTTTCTCTTTGATTTGTGCGTTTCTACTTTATTTGAGTTGTATGAGAAAGAATAATCCCTCATAAATATTAATGTCTCTTCAGAATCACTCTCTGTAAAACCAGCTTCCGGTGTTTTAGGTTATGTTGAAGCCTTCATCAAAGGGGCTTGAATTCTAGATTTGAATAAAATTAGCATATGAAATGTTAGGGCCTTCAAGATCTGCCGTTCATCCAATCTTATTACTCCTGCAAAAATAATATTTTCGTTACTCTGAATATTGAATATTCAATTGAACAATTATATTCATTAGTTCAAAGCATATTATCTATCTGTAATAGCTTCTAATCATACTAAAGAAACTGTGAATTTATATTGTTTTATTCCTCGGTAGCGTAACTACCTGCTGTGTTTTTAAAAGAACAATATTATACATGCTAGGCTCTTAATTCCCTTGAATATATTTCCCACAACGCTGTAAGAAAGTCTTTGATATACTTCATGTGATTTAGCAGAAACATTTTTCTGAACAGGTTATCATTGGTTTCCCTTAGTCTTTAATCAGTATAACTTTAGCACTACTACTGCTAATTGTCCTTATTACCCTAACTTTTTTGAAACTATTTTATATATTGCAATAAGTAATAGATGGAAGGAGGTAAGCAAAGGGCTATAATTTAACCTCGGGTTTCAATAGATATTTAAAATCAACTCACGCTTCATGTTCATGGTTTTTGGCATCGCTTGACCCATTTGATTAAATAAAACTATCTGTTATTCCTAATTACCCATGATACTGTATTGTAGTCATCACATAGCTAGCAAAATTGAGTGATATTTCCTCAAGCTGATTCAATGCCCCATTTCACTTTTACCAGTACCACATCAACTGTCAGAAGCAAGATGTTATGAAACACTGAAATATTGATTCAACTTCAGCAAAAGGAAAATCATTATATAGACCCTATGTGAATAATAATATTATACAGTGGTGCTATGTTACTGACTTAATTTATGGCTGGGGGAGGAGGGGAATTGAAACTTGAACGGACTCTGTGGTTCAAGGGTCACGTTTTGCTTCATGAGACTATAATTTTGTGCCAAATAAACAAACAGTAATGAAAGTTTAGTCAGAGAAAAGACTTAAGAAATTCTTGACTGTGTTAAGGGGCCCACTTTCCATGGTTATCAACTTGCATGATTTTTGTGAGCACATTTGGTTTGGAAACTCAAGTTGCTGACAGTTTTATTTTTTGGAAGTCTTTTTGTTCTGTATTCCTGAGTCAGCCCCCTGTGTGCAAAGTGGACAAATAACCTGATTTGTGTGGATAGATGAATTTAGCCCTGTCATGAAACCCTCCAACAATAGAACTGTAACTTGAGGCTGAAAATGCGCACTTCAGAATGTATGAAACTTGTGGGGTGGTGGGGGGTCTGGTGGGGGAGGAGGTAGAGGAATCTTAACCCACCCCACTCTACTGGGCTGGCAGGTAGGCAATTAAAACACTGCTTGTGACTTGCCCCCTCTGATCCCACTGCCCTTCCCGCAGGTCCCAATATTCAAAGGAGGGTCCTGCTTCCAATGTGCAGGTTGGATTCCAATGATTAGTTGGGCCTGACTGCAATCTTAACCTCAGAGCTGTGTGGGGGGATTGTTGTTGTCTCACAATTTGATTTAGTTTCTTTGTGGGCCAGGAAGGAGTATGCTTCTGGATGCCACAAGAAAACCCAGGCATCCCCTCCCGCGACCCGAATGCCTGTCTCACCATCCGATCTAACACACTTACTTCAGTGGCAGAGAGTATTTCTCCCAGTCCCTGGAGGCAACCTCCTGCTACCCCAAAATCCTACTCCCGTTGGCCTGCTAGGCAGCTGGTAGTTGCTATCAGGTTCAGACGAATGACTGACGACAAATTGCGGATGACTGGGAGGCAAAATCTCCTGGGCCTCATGTTGGAGGGGGCTAGATGGTTTTCCATTCCCCTTGGCCCTCAACTGCACTGGTCCTGCTCTTCGTTCAAATTGGCCCCTTTATCAGCAAGCATTTTGGGTAAGGTTGGGCCTACTGCAGAAATGGCACCAAGAGCTTTGCTTTTCACACGGTGATCCTCATTTCTTTATTCAATAGGTTACCCCAGATCAGGATTTCATTCTGGATCGTCATCCAGAGCACAGGAACATCGTCATTGGAGCTGGATTCTCAGGTTGGTAGAGTTACAATAACAAACTGGCTACTTCCCTTCCAAAAATAGATTCTCTTTAGTAAGGCTTTTGCTTTATTAAACAGAAAAGATCAGTGTCATCAACATTTAGATTGCCAACATCTACTAAAACAGAATGACTTGGCATTTAATTTTGATAAAAGTAAGCTTTAAGTTGGTAGATTTTCTGGTTGAAATGAACAATTATTAAAAGGATCGTTTTGCAGATATTCTAAGGTCTTTTCATTTAAAGAAAAGTTCAGAGCCTTGTGTGAGGATCATCTAACTATATTGGAGGGTGTGTGGTGTGGGGGTGATGAGGGAATAAAACAGTTGCAATGGTATGGCCACACTCAGGAGCAGAAACTTAAAAATACTTTTGAAATAGCGAGCAGCCTTTGGGAAGGCCGTGTAAAGCAGGGGTGATGGGGTTGAAGAGAAGGTGGCCACGATTTTTCATCCATTCTGGGTTGTAGTGCCCTGAAAAATTGAAATGAAGGCAAACGCAACACCCCAAGGTAAATTCTCAGATCTTAATGAAGCTGTTGTATGAAATTTCTGTTGGCATTTGAGCTCAAATTCCTTTGGACCAGACATTCATGGGACACAAGCATCAGTCAAAACCTCTTGGTGACCTTCTTGCTAGTGATACTGGTGAAAAAACACTGAAAGAACTGGCCTGGCAGAGCTCAGGTTCTCCTGAAATACCAGGAACTCTCCCTAGTGATGTATAGGAATTATTGGGACTGACCAGTCAGATTTCTTGCACTCCCAATGTTCTGTTTGGAAGCCATGTGTTCATGTATTAAATATGTACTTCAGAGTGGTGATTGTTTATTGAGGGGAACCAGGATTTCACCAGACTTTGGTTCAGTTTTGTCTCCTTCCTTCCTTGATGTTACACAAACCTTTATCAGTAAAACAAGCTTGAAGTAATTGATCGGAGCCATGTAATTTATTGGTTGTTGCTGTAGCTCAGTTCTAATTTAGTAACATCCATGTTGTTGTGATAGGCCAAATACTGAATAAGCCCTCAAGCTACAAATCCAATCTGCAGCCAATTTATAATTTAAATAAACGTAAAAGCATTGTGAATGTAAAATCTACTTTAGATTGAAGATTTCCCTTCCAGGCTATTTCCTTATGCCAATCAGGACTCCACCAGTTAAGTCCTGCACAACTACTATATATAACAATATATTTGTTTCCTGTGCTGACCAGCAACTTGTCTAATGGATTTATAAATTACACTGCACTGAGAAATAGCAAATGATTGTTAAAGAAATTGCGACCATCACTTTGACAAATTTTATAGGCATTTAAAGGAGTGGCAATAAATTGCATTCCAATGGAACACTACCGGTATAATTTGGAACAATATGACCTGTACATATATGGCCAGTTCAAACTTTGCTACTGTTGCTATGTACATTTTTTTAGCTGATTTTCAAACATCAGTTCAGACCTTTGTCTTGACTCTAAGCTTACGATACTTTAATCTCCTGTCATCAGCCCTTACTGCCTGATATTTAGCGATGGAGGATTTACATTTTAACTTGAGTGTTATTTTAAGAAATTTTAGGAAAGGAAAAAAAAGTCATAACATGCTCAGAAGTTATAACTCCATTAGGTTGCAGAAATGGTCCAGAAGAGAAAGCATTTAACTGAATTTTCAACCTTTCAATAGAAAAAGAAATCCATTCTTCATAAGCAATCTTTGTTGACAGGAAAACAGATTTGTACATCTGTGTTTGAGCTCTGCAACTTTGCAAGATAAAAATTTCCAATTGAAGCTTAGGTTTCATGAGATGAGCCAAGGCCTTCAAGTAAAAACGTTTAAGGAAGACATTGGACGATACAAAAATAACAAGTCTTAGCTGATTTATCGTAAGAGATCAAATTATCCTTCTCCCACTCCCCCCACCACTCAAATAGGAATATTTGGATCACTATTTCTTCCCTCTGCCCTGCTCACGATTGCAGTTCTGTAGATTTTGGACAGCTCCAGGGTCTTTTCAAGGTTTAACCCAGATAGTGAATGTTGCGCAGCTATATGATGAGTGGTGATGGAAACAAGTTTAATTCCGTCTACACACTTTGCACTCACTCTGGAAAGTGATCGTGAGTAGGAATTTAAATTGAATTTATCCTCCACAGCCCTTATTGCCTCGTGGTGGAGATCTGCTAAGAAGAATTCAAAGAAGATTTTTTTTTTATTAACATATTATATAAGCTGTACCAAATACTTTTAGTGAGTTGAAAAGCTGTAGTTAGAATGCCATTGTGCATCTGCCCATTAGTGGCTTGAGAACCACATAGGAGGCCCATGGCAATGCAGACCCTTGGCGGTATTTTTTGTTGGGTTTAACAAGGTGTTCCCTGTTGGTTCCTTTAGCCATTTCAGAAACTGAAGCAGTCTTTTGTTGAAATGTTCTGCCCGTGCTGTCAAAACTTAAAACATTGACTGAAGCATGGCTTTGAGCCTGTGTGTGTGAGTATACCCATGCAGAGCTCTCTTCTGGCAGCCACAGTGTGACTCGTAATGAGAATAGAATGGGGTTGTGCCAGCTGCAATTTGCACTGTTTGCATAATAGCCTTAGATCTGTACCACAGTGTAAGTGTAGCCTAAGGTAGTAATTTGAGTTAAGACCTCTACTGATGCTCAAGCTTTACTCTTACATTCTATGGCCGGAACTTTACCCTTGGGATGAGCCTGAAGTCGTCCCACAAGCAGATGTAAAACCCGCTCCCGACCGAGTTCACGCTGTGAACACGATTTTATGCCAATTAAGGCCCGCCCAGCGTGAAACGTGACTGCCGGGTGTGTTTGCGGGGGGAGGGAATGCTTTGGGCACCAGGTCCAATGGGGGACCCGGTGGGGTGGACAAAAACAGAAGAGGCAGCCCCCTGAAGGCTGCCAGGAGTTGTGGGAGAGGCTGAGGAAGCTGTCTGGAAGCTGTTCAAGAATGTCCTGGTGTGCGAGCATGGCCTCAGCAGCTGGTGGTCATGGAAGGTGGGAGGGCAAGTTGGGTGGGCACACTGCACCCCCCGTTTCTCAGATCCATGCCGCCTGGGAGTTCTGGTCGAGGAGGTCAGTGCCAGGCGGCATGTCTTAATGCCTGGGGACAGCAAGAGAAAGCCACCTACCTGACCAAGAAGGCCTAGACAGAGGTCGCCGCCCAGGTCAGTGGGCACAAGGTGGTATGGCGCACGTGGATTCATTGCCGCAAAAGGTTCAGTGATCTGCTGCAGTCAGGAAGGGTGAGCGCGGAAATGGCAGGACCAGTGCGGAGAACTTTAGTCGGGTGCCCACTTCTCGGGACATTCAGGCCCAATGCTTGGGTGGGAACCAGGAAAGGACCTTCAGGGAGACGGAGCAATAATGAAGCTAACTTCCCATGTCGGGAGAAGAGCAGTCATAATGCCGCGGAGCGCCGCAGAATGGGTGAAGGCGTGCTAAATCTGTGCTTCCTCACAAAGCATGAAAGTGATGCGCTGGAGCTGGAATGTCACTGGCCAGATCGCTCCTTCGGTCACGGTGAGGTGGGGTCTCAGATGAAGGTAAGAGAGTGCAGGTGACAGATGTGTGTGGAGTGGGTATTGGAAACATAACGGGCTCCTCTCATCGGAAACTGAACTGTCGTAGCCAGAGAGCCCAGTGAAGGTCCAATGCAGATGGCACCATGCAGCAGGTCTCCACTGTCTCCTCAGCCCGCCTAGCGTGCATTGTGACTTTGATGATTGAATTTACTGATGTTTTGCCTTCCTCCCTCAGATACACCATCCCCAGGAACCGCCAGCGACCCCGAGGACCCCCCACTGATCTCTGAGGAAAACAGCTCACCCGCACCAGCATCACACTGTCTCTCTGAACCAGGCACCAGTGCAGATACTCACATGTCTGTGGGCATTACTTATTTGGCTCCGTGGGCAATGCACAGCAGTGAGGGCACATCACACTGGCATGAGGAGCTGGCAGAAGCAGAGAGGCCCCGGGGAGCCGACAGTGGGAGCACAGCTGGAGACCAGGGCCATGCTGCGTCCATGACGAGCATTTGGAGTCGTCCATCAGGCAGAAAATGCTGGATGTCCAGTGGGATGCACAGGGAGAGCTGGTGGAGATCCATGAGGGTCTGTGTGCCATGGTCTCCGTCATGGAGGAGTCCATGTGGAGCATGAGTTCCTGCGTTGACTCTTAACACCGAGCGCACAGCCTCCTCCATTGAGAGAGCGGTGACTCTCATGGAGAGGCAGCTTCAGGAGCAGATTCAGGGGTTCCTGAGGCTGCTTTCGGACCTGCAAGCCCTCACTCAGAAAGTGACCTCAGGAGGTCATTGCCAGTGTGAGAGATGGATGAGGCATCTAGTCTGCTGGGTCCCTGTCCATCAATGGTGAGCAGGGAGTTGCAAACGCACCTCACACTGGCAGACGAGCTGCCTGTCACCTCTGTGGGCTTCTCTCAGGGCGCTCTGGACATGGGCACCAGCTCCTTCACCTCTCTGCCAGTATCCGCTGCATCTGATGATGCCGCGACACCTGAGGAGTGCCCAGCGATGGGACCGGATGCACCCTCCCAGGCGGAGTCTGCTCAGGCCCTGGCGGTCAGAGTGTGACCGCCAAGGTCATCAGGGCCACCAGGACAGCAGAGTCAGCAGCTGCTTCCAACACCACTGTCAGCAACAGGGGGGTGGTGCACCAAGACGCAGCATCTGCAGATGTAAGTTGAAGGAAACTGAGCACAACAGAGGCGAGTCACAGATGACAATTTTTGTGTTAATTATTTTGACTCTTGTGTTAGTGATGGACACTTTGTCTGTTCTTTCTTTGTTCATGTGAAGTAACATAAATGTTTATTTGACTTAAATGGGCTGAGCTCTCTGGATCGTTTGAATAGGTGCCAATGCAGCACAGGCTTGTAAAAGCCTGGTGTTGTGTGGTGCTGGCGTACTGGGCTGGGTTCCCATTTATCAATTGTTAGCAAAAGGAGACAGTGCCAGTGGCTTGACAAGGCATCGATGCCTTGGATGCCTAGCAGAAGGTTTACTGATCAAAGCAGCCCTGGTGTTGCTGCCTCCACGAGGGTTCCTGTCCTCTGCCTCGAGCTCTTCACCCTGCCGCTCCTCAGGCTCTTCCTCTGATCCATCTCTTGTGTCAATCTCTGTGGCCTGTGGAGCTGCCTCACTTTCCTCAGCCCCCAGTGGGTTCCCCATTGCCAGAGCCAGGTTGTGCAGCGCACAGCATGTGACGACTATGAGGGGGACACACTCTGGAGGATACTGCAATGCTCCCCCTGACCAATCCAGGCATCTGAAGCACATCTTCAGGAGCCCGATGGTCCTCCCCACCACCGCCCTTGTGTGGGGCATGACTCCTGTTGTATCTCTCCTCGGCATCAGGTCTTGGGTGACAGAGTGGGGTCATCAGTCGCTTCTTCAAGGGATAATAGCCCTTGTCACCCTGGAACCATCTGTCCACTCGTGCAGGAGCCACGAGCAGCCTTGGTACCTGTGAGTGCCGCAAGATGTAAGCATTGTGTGAGCTCCCAGGGTAACAGGCACAAACTTGGAGAATCTGTGTCCTGTGGTCACAGGCGATCTGAACATTCATTGAGTGAAACCTCTTTCTGTTGACGAAAGCTCCCGGCTCACCTGCTGGCACCTTGATGACCACAGGAGTGCAATCGATTACCCCCTGGACGGGGGCCCAGACATCACAGTGAAGCCTCGTGCTCTCTCCGCTGGCTCACCTCATCTGTCTGGAAGTGGATGAACGTGCAGACATGTCTAAAGATAGCATCAGTCACGAGCTTGACATAACTGTATGTAGGTAATTGGGAAATGCCGCAGAGCCCCTACTGACCCCTGAAAAGAACCAGAGGCAGAGAAGTTGAGGGCCGCTGTGACCTTCAAAGCCACCGGCATGAGGTGTCCGTCCACACAGTTGGAGGCGATTTCCAGAGCTATCATGTGACATATTGCTGTGTCCCTGGAGAGGCGGAGCCTCCTGCAGCACTGGAGGACATCCAGAGCGCTGCCTGAACACTCTAGACGCTGGGTAGTGCCATCTTTGGCGTGCCCTCTTGCCTTGGCCTCCCTGTTGGCCCTACACCAATTGAGCCCATGCCTCTCCTCTTAAAGGTCTGTCCCTGGGATGCTGCCCAGCCTCACCTGGCCTCCTCTCCCTCCTGCCCCTCTCTTCCTCTTCAGAGGAGGTTCCACCAGCGGAACACACTATCCCCATTAGATGGGATGCAGAGGAGCAGTGCCTTGAAAATGAAGGGACTCTGTGCTGCATTACTCAGGGGAACCTTCCAGGGAAGTTGAGGACCTGAGATGCTGAAAGGCAGGCTTGACAATCAAACGAGATGCCAGGAAACTCTGGGACAACTCTGGACTCACACAGCAAAGGGCTGGCGATGACAGAGAAAGTGCTGCTGCTCCAGAACCTTTTATCCCACCCCCGGACAAGGAAATGATTGAAATGAGAATTCCGCCCACCTGTTTCGCCCGTGGGACGAGCTAAAAATTGCATGGACAATGTCAGTGGGCTTTTTAATGACCTTAATTGGCCCTATAATTGTTGGTGGGTGCTGCCCCGACTCTTGCGCATGTCCACCGACCTCAATATTGCACACGTGCACAATGACACACGCAGTCTTTTTGTGTAATTTTATGTCCGTTCAGATCAGGCAGGCAAGATTCAGGCCTATGACTCACTGCCTGCCAAATATTATTCTACATAAAACTAATTACACACTAATTTTATGTCATTTTCCAGCACCATGAAGTACATCTTTATTGCAAGTCGTTAATGTTGGATAATTTAACATCTTATTTTAATGCATTTGGTGTTGGTGAGTTGTGTCTTAGGGTAAAGAATATTGTTGAGCTCTGAAGCTGCTGCTGATCCTCAGGTTTTCCCAGTTATGTCTAATTTCAGATCAATTCACACAGGGCAATTTTAATCCCATTTCACCTGGTGATAGACCAAGTAGATGTTTATTTAAAGTGGGATACTGTGGATGTCAGCCAAGGCTTAGTTTGCGCCATTCTTGTTTTGGAGTCAGAAGGTTCTAGTTTCAACTCCCACTCTAGAAACGTGAGCACAAACTTCTTGGTATAGAGGCAGTGCTGGACTATGTGGAGGTACCGTCCTTTGGATGAACCTTTGAACCAAGGCCCCTTCTGTACTTTTCAAATAAAAGATTCCATGGCGTTATATGAAGAGACGAATGAGAATAATCCTGGTATCCCGGTCCATACTTATTCCTCAACCAATACCTATGCAGATTGCCATCATTTATTTTGTTGTTTGTGGAGCTTGTAATTTATGCAAATTGTGACTGCTATGTTTCCTAGATCATAATAGTGACTAAGTTCAGAACTACTTCATTGGTTGTAAACTTCCTTCATGTTTTGAAATGTTCTGAAAGTCTTTCTGTAAAATAACCACTGTTACCTGCGCGAAGCAGTGGGCTCCTTTCAAAATGGCAATCAGAGTCTGATAAAATCTTTGGGCCCCGTTGCCAATTTGAGCTCAGGTCTGAGTGGAGAAGCCCGTGTGGCTTTCCTGCCAGGCTGAAGCATTGGAACCTGCCCAAAAGAGATCCGAACAAGTAAGAGTTCTGCTAGTTCTGTCGAAGGGTCATGAGGACTCGAAACGTCAACTCTTTTCTTCTCCGCCGATGCTGCCAGACCTGCTGAGTTTTTCCAGGTAATCCTGTTTTTGTTTAAGAGTTTTGCTTTCTTTTGTAAGGCCAGGAAGATCAGAGTCCTAGGCGGGTGTATTGAATTGGAGGATGGCAAGCCGCTCCAAGTACGGTTTCCCCCCATATGCTCACTCTAGAATGGCAACTATATTGGGTTTAATCATTAGATGTTTTAAATGAGTCAAACAAGGCCATCCTGGAAAAATTGTTTCAGTATTCACCGCACATAATTGGGGTTGTTCTTGTGAGACAGTTACTTGGTAAACTATTGAAATATATTCATTACCTAGATTTTGAATGAAAGAGTGAATTATAATTAGCAGCTGTCTACTCCTTCATTATGGAACCTTTGGTTTTTATTTTTTAGGTCATGGTTTCAAGCTTGCCCCAGTGGTTGGAAAAATCCTCTGTGAACTTAGCACTGGGAAGAAACCATCCTATGATCTTTCTCCTTTCAAAATGCTTCGCTTCCAGCTAAATTTAAAATCATTGCTGTAGGGCAACAGTGCCAAGAAATGAAGATTTGAATAATACTTTACAATAAGAAAAAGTGACATCTAAATTATTTGGCCACCGAAAATGATAATACAAAGAACAGGTTTTGTTGAGGGGCAGAAGGTCTATACAATTCCTTTCAACGTCTTGAGAGGACAGGAAACCCTGCAGCTAGCTGGATTAAAATGGCTGGAATTTAACCCAAATTCTGAAGAAGATAACTGAGAGCTGGTCATGTCATAATCGTTTACGGGCATTTTATTGTTTGACGGAAAAGGACATGAGAGCTTTGCTAGCCTAAGAAGGTTTCAACTGCAGAGTCCTGATAAAAATCAGCAATAGTCAGCAGGATGACCTGAAGGCCAGGTTACTGTGTATAAAAGAAAATTAACTACAGCAGCTGAAATTGAACTCTGATCTATTAATTCTTTTTACATTCTAAAACTTCAGTTTAGTAACAGTCACTGAGCAGTCAGAAGAAAATAGCTTTGATTCACCGCACCAGATACTTAAACCGTTTACAAATTAAGTTAATGGGGTGCCATTTTTCTTTTGTACTTTTTGAAAACAAGTGAATGAGAAGCAAATTTTCATGGTTGGAGCTGGAAAGTTACTTATCATTAGGATATTTTCTGTTTTACAACTTATTTTTTTTCCCTTCTCTTTCCGTGACTTCCTTGTGGTTAATGCCATTGTCAGCTAAGCCAGCAGGCAGCTGACTCTGTTATGCTGCTCAGTAATTGGCAGCTAGAATGACTGTCCCTCTAAAATTGGTGACAATCCTCCCTCTCTGCAAAGAAACATGTGGCCTGTGCTTGATGTCTCCCAATAAATTTAAAAAATGATCCATATTGATGCCTGACTACATAGAGAATTACAGACATGGGCCTGTATTCTGCCCCTCTGTAGTACAGCATGTTAGCCATTCAGTGCACAACACTGTGATTGAGGATTCTCTTTTCCTTGCTTCCTTGAAAGACAAGTCAGGGTTCACATAATGAGCAGTTGATGATGAGGGGTACTTGATGGGATTCGGCTTCTGATCACTTCATACGTTGTATGGGTGACAAAGAAAGTTTAGATTTTTGGGTCCTGATTCCCACAACAATAAGTAGCACTTGGGGATATCCTGAATGCAGCTTTGAAGAAAGGTAGAGTAGTGAAAGGTAGATGAGCTGCTGCAGAGTATCTTTGCTCCACTAACATAAATAAATCACAGCATAATTAAGGAAACTTGTAGTTTATCCAAAATGCTGATTCTGATAAGTTTGATATTTCACCAATGAAGGAGAAGCTTTATAGACTGCCTGATTTATAGAAACTTGTAAATACAAAAATACCGATGTCCTCATATGTGCGCACAGAGAAATCCACTATTTTGAGAACAGCAGAGGAGTAAGTGATCAGCATCGAGGATGTCAATCTAACTGACACAATAACAAAGAAGACACTGAAAAATCATGTGTTCATGAATTTAACATTTTAATCCACCATTAATGTTGGTTTTTATTGCAGTTTAGAAGAGTTGTACAATAGCTGATTAGAGACTTGCTAAGATGAAGTGGATTTTAATTTCCCATGTTGCTGCTCAGTAAGTTAGAGGATAGTATTTCGTAAGGTCAGAATTATTATATCATATATTATACAATAGATTATCTTGCTAAAATGTAGCTATGTGTAAATTAGTGCTCCTTTAAGGCTGTAAGATCTAATTGCTGAAGTCAATTAGAAGCTAATTATTCTTAGGCAGATAGTCAGGTCAGTTAGAGCTCAGAATGCTGTAAACGTATGTCTCCCAAAGTTAATTAAAAGCTCATATATGTGGGAAATTATCTCTGTAAATTGTAAAATAATGGGATTTTTTTAATAAAAGTGTGATACAGAAATGTACATGTGATGGTGCATTGATTTTTATTGTGTTCAAATATAACTTAGTAGAGAAGATAGTTTTGTTGTCGTGCATGATTGAGGACTTAAATATAACTCTTAAATGGTAAATTATGTACTGTGCCCTCATTCATAATGGAACTGGAGAACACCTCCTACACAAAAGCTTTCTTTTTGGTTGCCTCTAAGAACTATAAAATTTCTCAACAAGAGTAAGCTCTGTTAAGTAGTTCCCTTTGTAATATAGATTTATACAACAGGTCCATTAGAACATCCTTCTTCGATCTGGCCCACTGTTCCTGTGGCAAACAACACCAATTTTATAAAGGCGCATCTGTATTATTCTTCTTTAGAATTAAAATCACATTTCCAACAAGGAACTAGAATTTTGTACTTTAAACAAATTTTCTGTAACTAGAAGAGTACATTAGTTTTTATAACCTTGGACTCTATCAATGAATAACTATTGCAATGTGGTGTTTATTAGACTGGACAAACATTTGTTATATAAATCATTCACTAGTCTGAGGTTAGAACATTTTGTCCAGTTTTAGGTGCCCTACTTTATAAAGGATGTGAAGATATTGGAGAAAAAGCAGAAGAGATTCGGGAAGATTATACCAAAGATGAGAAATTTTAATTACTAAGAGAGACCAGAGGAATTGGGACAGCTTTTTTCAAAACAGAGGTGCAGATAGAAATGTTCAAAATTATGAAATTTGATAAGGTGAATAGGGGGAAAAAAAGTTAGCAAGTAGCTAAAGGAAATATATTTAAGATCATCACAGAAAAATTGGGAGAACCTTATCCTTCCTCTCCCCAATCCAACAGAGGGAGGCTAGGATATGGAATCTGACATATCAGCATTCCTCACCTTGATGAGTGAAACAGTCTGTTTTCTTCAAAATAGGACCAGCTTTGACTGTATGCATAGATCTGAATGGTCAAAATGCCCAGTTTACATAGAGGTCAGGATCCAGATTTCCTTGTAATCCTTCAGAAATACCGGTGAGGTGAATGAGTTGTTGGATTCCCTAGATGGAACATTGTCACTGTAAGATTTATTTTCCTTTTGTTCCCATCAATGTTCAACTGAACAACTGACTGAAAAACAGGTGCTCCTCAGGCCAGTTTAAAGTTTTATTCATTTCTTCCAGGAGTTCAATGGCAAAATTTTAAATAGAACCTTACAGCAGTGTTCTGCTGGAGTGTACGTATAATAATGTTTCTGCTTTCGAAGTGACATGACTTGCTGGGATGGAACTGAATTAAAAACTGAAGTGCCTGGGGTTCATGTAGAAGACGACATCTAAAAATAGGAAAGCAATCAAAAAAAGTGAAACCCAATACTTTTGGAAAAATGGTCCGTACAAATGATACTGTTTTGCTTCTATTCAGCTTTAAACTACATATAATGAAAGTGTTGTAGAATAAACTTGCTAAACCTTAGCGAGGAGGCTGCTAAGAGACTTTTAAAATTATGAGTTTCACTGTTCAGAGTTGTCTAAACGTCTGTATTTCAGAATATGCTGTTAAACTGGTGTCAAAGAGAAGTCAACTCACTACACAAAGTGACCACTTAATGTCAATGCTGACAAAAATGATTTGTTTGGATTGTGCTTTTTGAACTAATTTTACTCATTACATCAGAGGCTTTTGGTTTAGCCCAGCATACGTGAGCTATGAATTGTCTGCAGCAAGGAATTCTACAGAATTGGGATTGAGCTGCCTTTGACTTACACTCCCCTCCAAGAAGAGGCTCTTGCATTTTGCTCAGTGTCTCCTCGTAGCAACAGATCAGACATTTGCAACTCCATGATATAAGGGGTAAATTGGAACCCACCGTTCCATAACTCAGCATTGCTGTTGTTACAAAACACTGTGCAATGCCACGTAAATTCAGTGATAATTTGAAAGAACATCGTGCACTAAAGCAGAACACAGTGTTTTTGAATTTCTGCCACAAGAACTCATCCATGTATGCCAAATCTGACAGCTCCTCTAGTTGAAATGTTTTGCAGCTTTTTATTTGGCTATATATAACCGCAATTTTTCTTACCTCCAGCATCCGTTCTGCCAAAGAAGATACAGAAGACTGTGATTGGCAGGGATTAGAGCACAAAATGAAAAACAGCAACGTACTTAACACGGGAATTTTAATATCTTCAGAAAGGGTGAACTGCTAAAATTCCGGGTCCAATCCCACAGCTGGGGTAGCATTTGGATTACTACGATGGATGTTAGTATCCATTGGACTGGGAAGACGACAATTCAGAAAGGGTTCCCACTTCTGCTGGGCGTCAGCTGCAGCACAGTGGTGACACTCCCACCTGAGTCAGCAGGTTGTAGTTTCAAGCTGCATTCCAAAATTTGAGTACATAATTCAGACTGACACATGAATGGAATAGTGCTCTGTTAGAGATGTTGACTTTGGATGAGCTGCTAAACTTCTCAGGTAGGCACAAAAACAATGACAATTTGAATGAAAGGGAGTTCTCCTGCTGCTTTGGCTGATATTTAGCCCTCAGCCAACATCACAAACAGTACAAAAGCAAAGTACTGCTGATGCTGGAAACCTGAAATAAAAACAGAAAATGCTGCAATTACCCAGCAGCACAGGCAGATCTCCAGACAAAAAAGAGTTAACATGTGGGGTCGATGAAGACTCTGGGTCGTCATTGAACTGAAATGTTAACAGTTTCTCTCCACAGATGCTGACTGACCTGAGTATTTCCAGCATTTTCTGTTTTTATATCACAGGTTATCTTGTCAGTTAACTCAATGCTGCTTTGGAATTTCGCTGTATGCAAATAACTGCCAAATTTCCTTATGTTACAACACTTTGAAAGTACTTCAGTAGTTGTGAAATGGTTTCAGACATCCTGAGGAAATGAATGCAAGCTCTTTCAAATGCATCATGGCAGTTAATTTAGCAAACTTTCTCAGGAAATACTGACTAGCAGTTTACAACAGTAAAAGTTGACACACAAATGTGATTAAAAATCATATAAACTAGAAGTTAGGTTTGTGGAAATAATTTACATACCTGACCCATGTTATTAATAAAGTCCAGATCTTCCAGTCTCCAGCTGGTTGTACCCCGGAAGATACACTGGGGGACCCTTTGGAAGTTCCAATGCAAGGACCCCGCAGGAATTGCCCAGAAGTTTGAACTTCAGATAGACAATTCCTCTGCTCCCCAGGACCCTCTGGAAAAAGTCTCCAATTCTTAATTTAGAATCAGAAAGCTTGGAGGGTTCTGAATTACCTACCTGGATAATTATCCAGGAGATGTTAAGATAGAAAAATCCTAGTCTTAACTCCTGGGTAACTATATAATTGACCACCCCGACCCTTCAAATCCCCAACCCTCCGACTCTCCTGCCTCGCCCCCCCACTACCACCACCACCACTGACCTGACCACCCTTCCAATAGACCCAGCTGGCACCCTACCCACCTACCTCACTCACATTTACTAATACAGTGAAAATTTATTTATATGTCCCAAACTTTTTCACTGTATTAGTGAATGAAGACTTACCAAAAAACAGCAACTAGTACCGTAAAAAGGGGCTCTGGCTTGGCTCCTCCCGACAATCCTGCCTTACAAGGAAGGACACTCAAAACAGGTACGCTCCACATTTCTGAAAAGACCTGGTTCAGAACTCAGGGCCAGAAATGCAGAGCTCCGGCATAGTGTGAACGGTAGGAGCAGAATTGCAACTCAGCAGTGATTGGGCTGAATTTTCCAAGGAGTGGCAATGAGAACTTTGCTAATTCTGATGCACCGTTGATGTTGAAACAGTGACTTATACCTATTGCCCGTTTTTGGTATGTATACTATCTAAAATGTTATTGTAGAGGGGTATTCATCCAGGAGGGGTTCATTTTTCCCCAATTTCTGAACCTCAGCTGTCAACTTTTTTCTACTTTATTTGATTCCATTGGATAAAATAATTGTGTTGATGTGGGAAATTTGTTTTGGGTTGCGCTCCCCCCACCCCGCCGGCCCCAGGAGATTAGAGCTCAAACTCAAACTATCTGAAGTAGAACTACTAAGTGCACTTCACAGTGCTTCCACCTTACGTATTATGTGACAACCATTTCATGTCACTGGACAAGCTTATAGATATAACCTTGTTCTGTTTTTGCTAATGTTCACCAAGAAAATCTTTTTCCACAGTTCCACATTGTGTAATTCCATTGATCTACTTTGGTTATTAAAAAAGCCAATTATATCTTAGATCTAGCTGGTCTATGATATTTGTATTTTTATAACTCAGCACAAGTCTTACTGATGCTAAATGCATATTGCTTAATTCATAACATACTTCTGCCTAACAATAGGCAGCGTATATTTCAAAGGTACTTGCCTCCATGAATCCAGATTTTCACCTTCTTAAGGATTGGTTGGGTAAATCAAACAGTCTTGGAATGCACAGCTACCACCTTTGGGAGAAAAAGAACAGGAACTCAAGTAACCGTTTGTCCTGGTCTGGACAAAAGGCAGAATTCTCATCAGTTGTGTTATATGCTCTGGTCTATAATCATAAAAGATTGCCTTCAGGTGATACTCTGCAAAATTTGAGACACTCCAGCATGCCTAACATTTGCTGAATGAGGTCAGGGTACAATGTCAAAAACACATTGCATATAGTGACAGGAGTAAAATAGCAAACATGAAATAGCAGTGCACCTATGAAATTTGCCTTATCGCATATACGTCTCCCCTTTGTTGGCTGCGAGAATCTTGAAGTATTTGAGCAGTTTCAATTCAGTTCCAGTTTTATGGAAGAACCACGCACAAAAACACAGATGCTTTTGCACTAAGTGTCAATTGGAGTGCAAAATAGAATTATACATAAGTGTAATAAGGCTGAAATTTAGGCACATTGAGACCCATTTATCATGCTGACCTGGCAATGATGCTGATGTTGGGTGTAAAAGAAACATTAAAATTCCCAGCAGACAACTTTCTCCATTATGGACAAAAAATTCAACTTAAAAAAAACTCAAACATTTAAAAATAAAAAGTATTCTAATTCTAGGCTGCAACTAGACAGAGATAATTCAAATGAATGAAAGGTTTAAAGCACAGAGCTTCCAAATGCAATTATATCTGCAAGTCACTGATTTATAACTCGCAAATACAAGCTAGTTGTGCCACCATACTTAATCACTTGTGGTGTGCTGGGAATATGTGGAAATAGAAACAAAGATAGTTGAAGCAGTAGGTCATTTGGCCCTTCGAGCCTGCTCTGCCACTCAATAAGATCATGGCTGATCCTCTCTCCCCATACCCCTTGATGCCATTAGAGTCTAGAAATCCATCGATTTCCTTCCAGTGACTTGGCCTCCATAGCCCTCTGTGGTAGAGAATTCCACAGGTTCACCACTCTCTGAGTGAAGAAGTTTCTCCTCATCTCAGTCCTAAATGGCCTACCCTGTATCCTGAGATCGTGACCCCTTCTTCTAGACCCCCAGTCAGAAGAAACATCATCCCTGCATCCAGTCTGTCCATCTGTGTCAGAGTTTTATACATCTCAACGAGATCCCCTCTCATTCTTCTAAACTCCAGGCCTAATCGGTCCAATCTCACGTCATACGATAATCCTGCCATTCCAGGAATCAGTCCGGTGAACCTTTGCTGCACTCCCTCTATGACAAGTGTATCCTTTTCTTTAATAAGACAACCAAAACTGCTCACAATACTCCAGGTGTGGTCTCACCAAGGCCATTTGTTGCTGGAGTAAGACATCCTTGCTCTCGTGTTCAAGTCCTCTCACAATGAAGGCCAACATACCATTTGCCTTCTTAACTGCTTGCAACATCTGAATGTTTGCTTTCAGTAATTGGTGTACAAGGACACCCAGGTCCCCTTGTACATCAACATTTCCCAATCTATCATCATTTAAATAATACTCTGCCATTCTGTTTTTCCTACCAAAGTGGATAACTTCACACTTATCCACATTATACTGCATCTGCCACGTATTTGCCCAGTCACTGAATTTGTCTAAATTGCCTTGAAGTCTATTTATATCCTCCTTTTCACTCACATTCCCACCTAGTTTTGTGCCGTCAGCAAACTTGGAAATATTACATTTGGTTCCTTCATCCAAATCATTGATATATATTGTGAATAGCTGGGGCCCAAGCACTGATCCCTATGGTACCACACTAGTCACGCCTGCCATTCTGAAAAAGACCCATTTATTCCTACTATTTCCTGTCTGCTAACCAATTCTCAATCCATGCCAATATATTACCCCCAATCCCAAGTGCTTTAATTTTGCACACTAACCTCTTATGTGGGACTTTATCAAAAGCTTTCTGAAAATCCAAATACACCACATCCATTGGTTCTCCCTTATCTATTCTGCTAGTTACATCCTCAAAAACCTCCAGCAGGTTCGTCAAATAATAACTATTTGAAGCTAATTTATTAAATATTTGTATTTCCTCGTCTATTCCTCAGCTACCACCAGTTAGGCTCACATTAAGTCTGTAATAAACAAAATTCTCACTATAAGTTGCTCAACTGAAGCATTGATTGCAAAATAATCATTCCAATGCCAATTCAAAAATTCAATGCATGTCATTTTTGCAGGTTTGACGCTGTAACATCAGCATACAACTCAAAACATTTCTCAAGGCTGATGTCTCATATGTATTTATTATTGATATTCAGCACCAGTATTAGCAGTCAATGGCAGATTATCACTCTCCACATTTATAATCTTCAAGTATTGGTTTTATTTCTAAATGAGTTGCTTTCTCAGTATTTTGAAAGCATCATGTGTAAATCCCTGTTCAGAATGGGGAAGTGTCCTATTTTCATTTATAAACCACAAGCAAAAATGTGTCATTTTCTAGCACCAAACTTGAATCCTAAACACTTAGAATCAGTAATAATTTCTGTACATCAATTTTATGATTATTTTAATAAGCAGCTAATTGTGAACATTAATGTGTAAATGCTAGCACTTTATAATGTTATAATTGATATGGCACTGTGTGTTCAAGCAATAGTGCACAGTCAAGGGAGGGAAGCAAGTTCAAGTGTCCATTTTGCTGAGCTTTTGATCTCAGCTGTGCAGTACAGAAATATGCTGCACAGTGGCCAGACATCTTGCAAAGTAGAGAAAATTCAATGTTTCTAACTCAAACATGCTGCTGGCTGGCTTGCAGTATCTTTGGAAGTAACATGGGAACAGAACATTTCTTTCTCTCAGCTTTAGAGGTGCACAGGCAGAGAAACATGAAAGAGCAGATACTCCAAGATAAGCTAACCGCTTGAGGTACAAGCTAAAAGCAAAATACTGTGGATGCTGGAAATCTGAAACAAAAACAAAAATTGCTGGAAAACTCAGCAGGCGTGACAGCATCTGTGGAGAGAAAAACAGAATTAATGTTTCGAGTCCGTATGATTCTTCTTCAGAACTTCTGAAGAACAGTCATACCGACTTGAAACGTTAACTCTGTCTTTCTCTCCACAGATGCTGTCTGACCTGCTGAGTTTTTCCAGCAATTTTTGTTTTTGTACTAAAGGTACAACCCTGGTAAAGTATATTTTTGTCTGTTCAACTGACCATTGTGGCAATAATTCCAAAATCAATGAAAATTTGGCTAAATGTGTATCAGTAGATATTTGCAACGGAAAATACTGCCATTGCCTGTTTATGTCTCCCTAAAATGAGTTGCAATTTGTAAAATTACATATCTGATTTAGTTTTAAATGTCAGATCAGATTTACTATAAAATATTACAACTAATATTAAGTATTTAACATTTATAATTGGAATTTTTGCACTTTAAAGTATTACTACTTGGATAAAAATAAGTAATTTTAGATAAAATATGCATTACTTAACAGCATTGAATGACATTATAAATAATTTAGAATCTTTGTCATGTTTTTTCTTAATGACCCTCCCATTTATCTCAGTATTTTAATGTCATTTAGTTTGGTCACACACAATAAAAACTATAAAAAAGACTTGTGTTTTATCTCTATCAATAAAAAAAAACTGATTTTGACTTCCGTTTCTTCTTTGGTAATAAAGTTAAAAATGGGCTTGTACATAGAAAACACAAAAATCACATTTTCAACCTTTCAAAATAATCCATTTCAGCTAAAGTCTAAATCTTTGCATCTCACAGTAAGCAAAAGAAATACACATATATTTAGGACATTACACATTAATAGAATATGACAGACGTAAATTATGCAATCAGAACAAAGACAGTAAAAAGAATCATTTTTGACAGCATTGCTGCTGGACCATTGAGATTCCCCACAAGGGAAATTGGAGTTTGTGCTCATTTTAAGTTACAAATGCGTAGAATATAAATGCATTCTGACATGCCGATTAAAGAGGGCATCTCCATATATGATGGCACAAGGGCAGATGGAAATACTTGGGTGCTTTAAGCAAGTGGTTATTTGTCTTTTGCTATGTGTAAATTGCACAATAGTGAATTGCCCAGGTGCTCCATTCGCTACTCAAAAGTCTGTGCTTTCCCTATATGGTTTACATTTTCAAACTGAAAGATTTGGCTGTTACAATAGGGTCAAGCACTTAAATTCAACAAGTGTCATTTTAAGACCTTATATTTAAAGCTGCTTTTACGTCCTACTATGGAGACTTACAACTGTAAAAGTATTTTTTCTCAGGTGCAATTACATTTTCTTGCTATTGTTCTAGGTCTAACCACTACATTATAGACCATTCATCAGTATGTCGAGACATTACCTAGAATGTTTGTACCGATGAACATCTCAACTTGCAACCAAGGGCCAAAAATGTAGTCATTAGGTTAGATATCTGGGTCAAAATCCTGGAAATTCCTAACAGCACTGTGGGATTACCTTCACCACATGGACTTCATTCATGGTTTCAAGGCAACAGCTCACTGGCAGCTTCTCAAAGTCAATTTAGGGATGAGAAAACAAATGCTGACCTTGCCAGCAACATCCACATCACATGATAGAATAAATTTAAAAACTCCCCAACATTTGTCTGATTGGTCCTGAATCCAAAAATGACGCACCACACCAAGTTGTGTCTTCAATTGCCACTTTCTTACAATATAATAACCTCTTAAAGGGTGAAAAGTGGATAGGGTAATCATCTCAGAACAGCTTGTGCATGTCTCAGTTATAAAGGTCATACTGTTCCAGAACCACAATCACATCACCACTGTTCAACATGATTTGAGAAGCCACTAAATAAAGCTCAAGCTAGCGTCCACCCCTTCAAATTTCTACTTGTCTAGTTTTTTAACTTGAAATTTGAGTCTGCAGTTCAGAAAGGAATTTTGAATGGCTCTGCCAGATGGACAGTTGATTAATTTAGGTGGAATACATTTAACCAGCTTGCTATTTTTCATTGGCAAATTAAGGAGAACAGCTAGGCCTAGTGAGGAAGATAACACAAAAAGAGAGACCCGTCATAGGTTTTCTGGTAGCTTTTAGTCAAGCAGGACATAAACATATATTCCAGGCCAACACTCCAGGGCAATGTTTAGAGAATATTGCATTGTTGGAGGTGCTATCATTTAGATGAGATGTTAAATGAAGGCCCAGGCTGACAGTTCAGGTGGATACTGAAAGTCTGATGGTGCATTTGTGAGTGAAGCAATTATGGCCAATGTCCAATGCCATTAAAAAAACTAAGTTTAAGTCATTGTTATTTCTGGGTATTGCTGGGCACAAAATGGCAACTGCATGGCTTATAAACAATAAGAGCCTGTACTCCGTATAGAATGTTAGAAAGCTTTGGAAAGAATCAATAAAAAGTGCTTATGAATGCACATTATTCTTTTCCCAAACAATTTTCCTGGGAAATCTTGTACTAGAATTCCATAAATAAGAATTGAGTCCACAGAGCAGGGCCTTACATTTCAGACTGCAGTCTTGTATTGAGAGCAGCACTTCAAGACTCAAAATTCTGAACAGCATTGGCTGGTGGTAACCACAACTGATTTACTGGTAATTTTGATGAATGCACCTTATTCCAATTTCACTGCTATTCCCCACATCCCTCTCGCTCACCACCCCCACCCCCACCTCCCTCCCAAACCACACTGCCATCACACTCCTCCTCAGAGGGGTTTAGGCAAATAACCAGGTCACCAACAAATGCTAGCTACTCAAGCCAAGTCACAAAGGCAGCAATTATTGAATTGCTTCTCACTTTAACCTTCTGGTTGAAGGGAAAATTTCTAATTTCTGCATCAACTATCCATGTTTGAAGGCGGCTGACAAATGATAATAGGCATTTAACAATACAAAAACGTATTGCATTGAATTCATGAAAATGTGTAAAGCAGTGGTTAATGTAGCTTAGTGTTATTTTCACTTTTTTTTTAATTGATGTATTTGGGTTGAAGTTATCCATGAAGAACCGGTGTAAAGTCCATCATTCCTATTTCACAAAATAAATCCTCTTCAGATTTGCAACGTTCATGCTTAATTTTTCAAACTTTAATCACTATTGAGTACAGAGGACAACCTACTATTCACAGACATGCATATTCTATTAAATAATTATAGAAATCACTGCACTGATAAGGAATATTAATTATTTAACAGCTCCAATTGTACAATATTTTTAAAAAATTGAATAGACAATCCTGATCAACACAATTCATAGGCCTATGAAGCTAATCCTTTGAAGATATAGATCAGCTTTTGATGTAAATTTTATATATACTTAATATTTTATAATTAAAATAAAGCTTGGAACTTCATAAATTTGTGTTTAAAGGGGATTTCTTGAATTTTTAAATAAAATTTATAAAACAATTTCTTGAAAATTCATACAGCAAGTTGTTTCAATCTTAAAGTAACAACCTGTTGAAAAATAGGTTTCAACTTCACACATTCAACCAGTAGCTTTTTCACACTAAAAATCAATTGGTCTTCAGCAACAAATTCAGTTCAAGATCACACCTTCAACACAACTCACTACAAATACAAGCTGTATTTACAAGTAACAAATGAATCGTCACTGCTTCTTGTGAAAAGTTGCATAAATTAAGTCAAAATAAGAAGGACAAAAACAATGTGAATGAGGAGGAAAATACGTCTGTGCAACGAGTAAAAATAAAACTGAAGTTATTTTCCTTTGTTTAAAAAAACTAGCACAGAATAATGAAAATAGTTTGGGAACTTGTAAGACAACCAACGATTTTATTTTGTCACATAAATAGTCACCAAAAAAATACACATAATAAAGGACAATATGGTTTTCCCAAGACAATCTTCCAAACCAATTTAAATCCATCCTCGTCTTACACATTTGCTCATCTAGTAAATCTGTTTCCATTAAACTATGAGAAATCTTTGAAGCTACAGCTACAGAACTCTTGGTATCGCAACAATCCAATTTGCAAATTAACTGCAATACTTTATACATCAGTGCTACCTTATCACTAAATGAATAAAACAGTACCATTTTAATAACATAACAGTACAAATATTAATAAACCTTGCAGCACTGCAATCTGTTTGTATTATCTGTACTGAGTAAAGATGTACATAGTTTGCAATCTTGAAAAGTGCACAGTTATAAACTGAAGAATAGATCTTCATATAAACTTCATATCCAACACTTATGGCATAATGGAGTCACTGATCATTTAAGGAAAACTCTCAGAACAGTATCTGTGGTGGCTTTTTAAAGAAATGTCTTAATATTCCAATCCATGTAACTTAAAGAAAAGTCAGGTTGCATATAATACATAAAAATGGTGTTTTGTAATGCATATTTTTGAAGTTCCAGCCTTGATTTCAATGGTCACTAATTTTGATTGCTGAACAATAATGCTACAAGGGTTGATTTTATAAACAGCATACCCAAAATCAAAGACAACAATTGTGAATGAGTGATCTGCCATCCTTTAAAGACAAAAGTAATTAGGTATTTAAAAACCACAGCCATGAGTTTACAGAATTTGCTTCTTCCCAAACTATTTCCATGCCATCATCGTGTGTAGACATAATAATCCATCATAATTGTTCCGACTTACACTATGATTTAATCGAGATTAAAAGACGGCAAGTTCTTTGACATTTATGACATTGTGCATCACTTTTTCCAGTGAATAACCAAGCACAATAGTGAAGCAAAACAAAAAACATAAATAGGAAGTTTGTACATTAAAGGAACTCAACAATTACTTTCAAAAGGCCTACCTTTTCCCAATATCCTCCCCTTACTAATTATTTTCTGTCCCTTTAGAATATAAATTCTGACTATAGAAGATTAAATACACAAATGTTTATTAACTATTTTGTTTCAATGGATGTCTTAGGAGGTTATTAACTGCATCTTACTGTTTTGAGCTTCAAAATACAAGATAAACAGAATGTGTAAGAGTATAGGCATTAGAAAACTACCAACACCAAATTCATTTATTTTCAATAAAATATTAACATATGCACACACATCATAGGAGAAAAAAATTTGAAGCCAAAGAGTTCTGTTATTTTGCTATTATTTTTGTCCATGTTTCCAGTCTACAACAGCTAAATAAAAAACTATTCTTTGGCTCAGGTAACAATAATTGCGTGAAAAGCTCAATGGCAGCCAGAGACCTCACCAGAGATGACAAGTTTGAATTAGATTTTGAAAGCAGGTGCGGATAAGAAAATTCAGCCATAGCAATAGAAAAACAAAAATCAAACCCCTATATATTACAGGATTTCAGATTATTTAAATGAGAGCAACAGATTCCATACTTGTAAGGAATACCAATCATTGTATGCTTAGAAGTTAATTTAAATTTCAAGTTAATGCAGTCTATCAATATCATGCAAAACTATCACCAAGATGATAAAACATGTAGAACTTCTTGTGTTTCATTTATTCCGCTTCCAATTTTATTATTGTGACCCAACACTGCAGCATTATCCCAAGAAATTCAAATCTTACTTGCTGAGCTTTTTCAGTTAGTATGAACCTGCCTATAAAAGTATATTTATTGCTATGCATTTGATTCCACAATTTTGGTGTCACTGTCACTATTGTTTAGCGGTCGTCGGGTTGACAACCTGGACTTCAGGGCATCTTCAATACTGTCCATCTCATCATCAGAGTTAATAATAGAGATGTGCCGACGATACAAAGGAGGGCTGTGAAAAGAATGGGAGAAAAATGCTTTATCATTGATCCATTGATACAACTGAAAATCACAATGTTTATGACACATTTAGAACTGTAGCATCAGTGCAAATGATTTTGCTTTGAAGAAACACCTAGAGAAGAATTTTCGGGTCGGCAAGCAGGGCGGGGCCTACTCGCTGTTGTGTAAAATGATGCACGGTGATGCTGGGCATGCGTCCCGATGTCACCGTGTGTCATTTAGACTGTCAGTTCAATGGGCGCACAGCCGAGTCAGCTGTGCGCCCACCAAACTGCCAAAGGCCTATTAAGGCCATTAAGAAAGTAATTAAAGTTGTTAAGAATGCTGTCCGTCCAACCTTAAGGTTGGTGGGCAGGCGAAGAGCCCAGGCGGCCTTCACATTTTTCATGAAACCTCATCCACGGGTGGGATGTCCCAGCTCATGTGACAGTTTCACATGAGGGGACATGTCCTTAATTTTTTTTTAACCTTTCTTCAATGTTTCATAAGTAGAAGTAATCGCTAGCCTAACAATGTCAGCTGCACTCAGATTTCTGCACTCTTCTGCGCGCATGCGTGAAAGAGCGCAGGCCCTGACTCAGGGAATTGCCCCCCCTGCACGCACAGGGAGCTCTCAGCGCTTCCAGGTGTGCCACAGCATCTATTTAACAGTTTGTCCAGGAGTGATACTATGACAAACTAGAAGTAATTTTCTTGCTTTCTAACAATTCATGGAAGAAATGCCAGTAGCAGTTGTTAGTTTCCATCCATTCCTTCAACAAAATCCTGAGTGCAAATTACATTATTGGGCTAGAGATTATCAATCTACCTAATGATGGTCAACTATGATCAAAAAGTCAGTCATGCTTCAAGTATTTAGATAACTGAATTCATTTTTTTTCTCTTCTCTAAATTGGAGCATATTGACCATGCAGTGGATTTCATCTGACATTATGAAGAAGAGCTAACAAAATTCACTTATTTGAGCTAAGGAACTTACAGGTTCAGAGGGTTGTAGAGACTGGGTCGTTAAGTATGTTCAAAGCTGAGATAGACAGATTTTTAATCAGTAAGAGAATCAAGGGTTATGGGGAAAAGGCAGGAGTGGAGTTGAGGATTATCAGATCAGCCACGGTCTCATTGAATGGTGGAGCAGGCTTGATGGGCCCTATGGCCTACTTCTGCTCCTACGTCTTATGGTCTACAGGCGACTAACTACAAGATATTTTGTAGTATGCTTACTAACCATCAATAATACTCTTTTGATCACTTATTATGTAAAATTACTTACTGTTTTTCATTAAAAAACTGTCAATGCAATCTGGTAAACACTGGTTAACATAATGCATTTACGTTAGGAAATAAACATTCAGTGCTGACTGAAAATGGATTCACCTGACATGCAATGGATTTCATGTTGCACATTAGCCTCCTGTCCTTTTTAGAGCCAGAAAAAAGTCAGTTAGAGCCAGAAAACACATCATCTGTATGCTTGTGGCAATGGCATTAGTAGTAGATTTATAGTCAGCTATTTGCCTCTTTGCAAGTAAAAATGCATGGGGCTGATAGCAAATTTGAAAGAGTATGGGAAAAGAAAAATGGAGAACAAAAGATCCAGTAGCTTTCACACCAGGAATATAGAATAAAATGTTCAGCACACAATTTTAGTACTTAATGTGAAGGCTGTTAATGGTAGTGAAAAGAGTTTAAAGTCCACACAGAAGAAAACAAAACATGCATTTTTGACATATTCAATAAGATGAACAAGATAAGTGCCAGGGAATTGAATGCTTCCCATTTCAGAAACCTGGGGTAATTATAATCTATCATGCCAGGCAGGAAGAAATGACCCAGGGTTTGGGTCAGGGGCCTTTTCTTTTTGCACAATGCCCCATTTTACACTTCTGTGACAACAATGGAGAGGAAGGTCAGGTGGGGTAGAAAACAAGTGGCTATCCCAGGCTCACCTATTTAGTGCCTGGCAGGTTAGGTTAAAATTACCCCCACCTAGTATCAACATCAAGCACTTCCATATCAGCACTCTGATGCAGAGTAAAACCCCTACATCCTGCCCTAAACTCAGAAGAGCACCCTCTACTATGAGACATTTTTCCATTTCTCACATTAGCCACACAGTAGCCTCAGTGAGATAATCAATTCAAACCAAATTGTGGCCAGATTTTTGCTAAACACCATGCCCATTAGGAATTATCAAAACTCTCAAACTTATTTGACACAGGATTCTCACGGTCAACAGGACAATGTTCATCCTATGAATCAGGCTGGATTTGTAACTAGCCCAAAGTCCAACCCAATGAACCACCCAGCTCTCTTCTGCACTACATTATTATTGCTACAGAACACAATGTTTACAGCATAAGCCAATTAATTTTTCAACTTTAGTAAGTTTCAGTTAAGAGAAGTGAACTAAAAATAATCATGCACCTTCATGCTACATTCCACACAAGGATTCAGATAAACATACTTCACTAGTCACTTTCTGGTCTGTATAAGTACTTCATCATTACACTGTCTACTTGCTTCATTTTATTCTTGTTGCTTTTTCTTGTTTTCTTTCCAGACTTTTCATCAGATTCGTTTTCTTTACCACCTTCATCTTCTGAATTAGATCCTCTCTTTTTTGTACCTCGTTTGACACTGCTCATACTTCGATATGAAACAGTGGAGCCTGAAGAGGAGGAACTGGAAGATGATTCTGAGTCACTTTCTTTCTTTTTGGATTTCTTCTTAGACTTCTTAGAGTGCTTCTTGGAGCCTTTCTTTTTGTGTTCCTTTTCTGATTCGGATGACTCTGAATCCGAACTTTTACTTTTCTTGCTTTTGCTTTTCTTACTTTGTGATTTACTGAAATCTAGAGAGGAGGAGGATCTCCGGAGGTTGGATGGCTGTTTATTTACTTCTTCCTCATCCTCTTCAGAGTCTGGGTCGAGACTTTTTCTTTTAAATGTAATTGGTTTATAATTCAGAACTTCATTAATGGCAGCTTCTAAATCAGGATCCATGTAACTCCTGTGACCCACAGGCTTGACATTGGAACTATCTGGTGGCACATCATCTGAAGCAGATGATCTGGGTCTGGGAGGAACACTAAAACTGCGCCCTATGGAATGCTGACTATATGATGATCTTTCACTTAGTGCTACACTAACAGCAGTTTCATCATCATCATCCACCTCACCCAATCTACTCTTTGTGAAGGACAATCTTGAATCTGTACGACTACTAAGTGTAGGGCTTTGCAATCCTATTTCTGATCTACGGCTGAGCAAAGGGCTAACTGGACTGAACAGCTCACTATGAATGTCATCAAGTCGTGAAAGACTTCGTCTCAGGCTAGATGAAGGACTGGTTATAGCAAAACTCACAGATGATTTAACATCATCGTCAGCTTCCAAATCTCGTCTTGATGAAATACGACTTACAGGAACTGATACAGTAGAAGCTTTGTCAAAGTCAGGACTGGTCACAGCCCATCTCCTGTCTAATCCTTTTCTAGCTCTACTTGTGGCCTCTGAATATGTCTGAGAAATAACAGATCCCCTATCATCCAAGTCATCAGCTCCTTTTGATTTTTTCCATGAAATAACAGAGAGGTTGTCATTTAAGTGGTCTGTACTGGTGGTCTTCTTTGTTCTTCGGAATGACCTATCAGGTGACACTGACCGTTCCTTACTAAGGGCTGACAGAAGGGAGTCATTACTGCTTTTACCACCAAGAGAATCCTTCATAGTCCCCCTTTTACGATAGCTGAGAGAACTCATTACAGAAACTGGTCTAGTGTCCTCCACTTCTTTCCCTTCTTTTAATTCTTTCCCTTCCTTTCCCTCTTTCAGGTCCAAACTAACAGAAAATCTGGTTAATGGACAAACAGGAAACAGAGAAAAAAAGATCAAATTAAATGAATTATAAAAAAATGTACATAGTACAAAATTAAACATCAACAGCAGTAATGGACAATAAAAAGAAAAGAAAAAGCAAATGTACAGAAAGTAGGTTTTGAAATTGATGGTTGTGATGGGCTTCATTTATGAGACAACCGGGAGGTAAATGGGTAAAAAAGGTTTTGTTTTATGATTGCTAATTTTAGTCTTTATTTGTCTTAATGTGTTTTAAACTTTATTTCATGAAACATAAAAGGAGATTACGGACTGTTCATTTGACAAATGCACAACAGTTACTAGAAAAATACTGGCAAGCTATCTTATTTTCACATTAATATATGTAAAAGTAATATTCAATTTGATATTCTTCTTCTCTAAGATAATACAAGTTAGTTTATACTTATGTAAATTTTGGAATTGAAACCACTTGCCATTTTTTTCAAATTGTTGAATTGATTCACACTTTCTACTAACCTTGAGCTTTTTAGGCTTCCATCATCTGAATATGTTTTGGCTGAGCCCTTGTTCTTTGACAGCCAGGATTTGACACCGTCCACTCGCTCGTCGATTTCAGAGTCTGTGTCAGAATCACCTTCACTGTTCCAAGGCATGCATTGAAAAGGAATGCTTTAATGTTTATGAAACTCTTTGAGGACCGATAATGTTTTCAGATTAAAAGGGAGAACAGAACACTCACACAGGAGCAAGGTGACCAAATTAAATAAGTATTATATAAATTGTTTTCCAGCTCTCTGCAGCCATTAGTAGTTTTTTGCATTATTTCACACACATTCTGAACTGTACTTTTAAGTGCCAGATGCAGTTAGTAGAGGTAATAGGCCTATCTCCAGTTATACTAAAACTATAAATCATATCACAATGGGCATCAAACAGATCAAAATTTTAAAGAAACAAATTATTTGTTTGCCCACTAATGAAGGAAATGAATGAAATATTATCTATATGGTTGTCAGCAGTATTACAATGAATAAGAAGATATATTCCCATTTTCCTTTAATGTGTTTTCTCTTTTTTGACATAACCGTCATTCATGTGTCAGCCTTAATGATAGTGTTGGTATGCTGTTTGTGCATTAGGGCAAGATTGGTGAGCCAAATTCTGTCCTCACGAGATGTCCCACACTTTGATGTCCACCAGGGGTCACTATGTAACACTGAGAAATAGGTAACCTGGTTGAGGTTGCCCATTCTAAGCCAGTTCAGCACAGACCAAAGATCAAACTTGGGTTATTTCTGTTCTGAACAGCTCAGGAACTTCATATGTAAATCTGCAAAACCATCAAATATGATTTTGTTCTGTTACAGAACATTTCTAATAATATATGCTCAACTGCAATGACTTGATGATCTTAAGCCACTTGGCCTTGCTATGACTCTCTATCTCCCTTACCTTGACAGATTTATGGCAAAAGCAGATTGGTAACAGCTGTGAACAATCACTTGATTACCCCCAGTGACCATCATCATTTTCAAGTACTTACTTATGAGTTCAACCAAAGAAACACCTTTAAAGACAATGGCCTGGATTTTCACTGAGTCACGTTGACTCAAGGGTCCTGATTCCGGGATTCTTGAACCCATTCCAGAGCTGCTTAATTTTTGAGTGTGCCTTTAAAAGGGTGCAGGCTGTTTCCTGTGAGAAGCCCGCATCCGGCACTCCTGACCTGGACGGCTCCATTGCTGATAAAGGCATGTCTTACTCCGCAGTTTTCATGGAGTCTAACCAGTTTTTAAAGAGTCGTGGTTCACAGCCCTTAGAGCAGTCATGAACCCTAATCTGCATGAGAGGACCTTTTAAAAGGTAAATTCAAGATATACTCCTCATGCCCCCTATAGCAAGTTATACCCTGCTGCACACCCCCCATGTTCCATCATGCCACCATGACAAGCTCTGCCCTACCTCCCACCCCCTCAGGCTCATGCCCCCTATGCCAAGTTCTGCTCTACCATCCACCTCTTCAGACCCCCTATGCCAAGTTCTGGCACTTCCATGCCCATTGGGCCACTGTACAATTTCTAGGACCAATGAACAGCACAGTGTATAGCATATGTGTAAAAAAAGAGCTTTGAAAATCTGTAACTCACTGATAACTTTCTCCAATGCTTGGTATAGGTGTTCTGGTATTTTAATAGCTATCTGGGGCCTTAGTCAGGTTGAGAACCCAGACAGCTATTAGAATGGTAGAACAGCTGCTTCCAGAGGAAATGTTGCCTGATTGACAGCTCAGGCGGTAAATTTCACAAAGTTTATTGACACTGGTTAAGTGGTTTTAAGGGTTTCTGGCTTGTGCTTTTTGAAACGTCAAAGGACCTGGATGATTCACACTTCTACCAGCTTGGTCCAGACTTTTTTGCCCAAGCATAGGAGACAGTTATCAATGGATTACATTTTTTCCAAAGCTATATATTTTACACTTACCACCATATACTATGCTGTTCATTGGTTCTACAAAGTGTTTGGTTGGTCATTGGGCATGAAGTGCCAGAACTTGGCATAGGGGGTATGAGAGGGCATAGGGGTGATATGGGTGAGTGGGGGCATGAGATAGCATGGATGGGGCATGTGAAGTGTTTGGAGAGTGAAAGATGTGTGAGAGTCGAGTGGAACGTGTGAAGTGTTTGGAGAGTGAACGGGATGTGAGGGTTGAGCGGAAAGACTTGTTTTTTTCCATCGAAACAAAGACCCATGGCTCCGAGGCAGGCCTTTTAAACAACGTCCATTCACACCTGGCAGCCCATGGCTGACTCCAACCTTATTCCCGGGTCAGTTGGCCTGATTCCAGCCCGCACCCAACCCCCAGCAATGAAGATCCTGCCTTTACGGGCACTTTCCCAAGAGACGGGTGGGTCAAGCTGGCAATTTACCCAACTCCCCCTACCCGTCTCGAAGGTGAAAATCCAGGCCAATGTATTCTAATATAGAATGCTAACAATTCATGTCTAAACTGAGCACATCAAAAGATGAAGAGATAAGCTAAGTACAAATAACTGTTAAACAGGTACATTTGTATCTTATTGCTGAGTACATAGTTGCATCAAGAAATAACATTTAAATATGACTGCACAGTCTTCTTGATTAAGATACACCAGGTGGTCAAAGACGACATGTCTCAGATTGATTGTTAAATAATGTTCCAATTGCAATAATGGGTTCTGAGTCATGGGACGCTGGCCCCAGTACTGGGGAGGGAGAGAGCTGATCCGTTGGGACAGGCTTCAATTTGAACCATGCTGGGACCAGTGTCCTGACAAATCATATAACACGGGTTGTAGATAGGTCTTTAAATTAATTAGTTGCGGGGGGGGGGGGGGGGGGGGGGGGAGATGGAGGATTCAACTGAAGGTAAGTTTAAAAAATCAAAAAGAAACGAGAGAACAGAGGTGCAGGGTAGTGAAGAGATGAACGATAATCAAAGTGTGACAGGAAGGGGCAGAAAATATAAGGAGAGTGCAGCAGAATTTGAACCAGAATGAGTAATAATGGTAAAAAGTCAAAGCTTAAGGTTCTTTATCTGAATGCACACAACACTTGTAACAAGATAGATGAGTTGATGGCACAAAGAAATAAATGAATATGACTTGATAGCTATTACAGAGACGCGGTTGCCGGCTAGGAACTCAATATTCAAGGGTACTCAACATACCGGAAACATAGGTAAAAAGGAAAAGGAGGTGGGGTAGCTTTATTAATAAAGGAAGGTATCAGTGCAGTGGTGAGTATTGATATAGATGCAATAGAACATGATGTGGAAACAGTTTGGGTGGAAATAAGGAATAGCAAGAAGTCATGGGTGGGAGTCATCTATAGGTCCCCGAAGAGTTGCCTCACTGTAGGATAAAGTATAAGTCAGGAAATAATTGAGGCATGTAAGAAGGGCACTACAATTGTCATGGGTGATTTTAATCTGCATATTGACTGGACAAATCAGATTGGTAGAGGTAACATGGAAGATGAATTTTTGTAGAGCGCATCAGGGATTGTTTCTCAGAGCAATACTTTGCAGTACCTACCCGGGAACAGGCTATTTTAGATCTAGTAATGTGTAATGAGGTGGGATTAATAAGAGATATCGTAGTTAAGAATCCTCTGGGAGGTAGCGAACACAACATAGTAGAATTTCAAATTCAGTTTGAGGGCGAGCAACTCGGGTCTCAAACCAGTGTCCTCAACTTAAATAAGAGCAATTACAGAGGTATGAAGAAAGAGTTGACTAAAGCGGGCTGGGATAATAGACTAAGGGGAAGTCAGTTGATGAGCAGTGGCAGACATTTAAGCAGATATTTCGTTATGCTCAGCAAAAATTTATCCTGGTCAAGAAGGAGGACTCAATGAGAAGGATGAGCCTCCCGCGTTTAACAAAGGCGGTCAAGGAAAGTATCAAATCTAAAACTAAGGCATATAAAGTGGCGAAAACTAGTGGTAGGCCAGTGGATTGGGAATTTTTTTTGGAGCCAGCAATAGATGGCTAAAAATCTAATAAAATGAGAGAAAATTGATTATGAAAGTAAATTGGCAAGAAATATAAAAACAAATAGCAAGAACTTCTATGGGTATATAAAAAGAGTAGCTAAAGTGAGCGTGGGACCCTTGGAGGATGCGACTGGAGAACTGATAATGGGGACCAGGGTAATAGCAGATAATTTGAACCAATATTTTGCATCGGTCTTCACGGTGGAGGACACTAAACATTCCAAAGATATCAGAAAAGCAAGGAGCTAACAGGAGGAAAGATCTTGTAACAGTCTTTATCATGACAGACAATGTATTTTATCAAATTAACGGGACTAAAGGCAGACCATTGCCAGGACGTGATGGCCTGCATCCAAGGGTTTTTAAGGAAGTGGTTGCAGAGATAGTGGAGGCATTGGTCAAAATATTCCAGAACTCTCCGGATTCTGGGAGGGTTCCAGCGGATTGGAGAGCTGCAAACGTGATGCCCCTGTTCAAGAAGGGAGGGAGACAAAAAGCAGCAAACTATAGGCCGGTCTGTCGTTGTCTAACATCTGTCATTGGGAAAATGCTAGAGTCCATTATTAAGGAAGAAATAGCAGGACATTTAGAAAAGCTTAACACGATCAGAGTCAACATGGTTTTGTGAAAGGGAAATCATGTTTGGCAAATTTGCTTGAGTTCTTTGATGATATAACAAGCAGAGTTGATAAAGGGGAATCAGTAGGTGTAGTATATTTGGATTTCCAGAAAGCGTTTGAAAATGTGCCACATAAAAAGATTATTGCACAGGATAGGAGCTCATGGTATTGGGGGTAATGTATTAACATAGATTGGTTAACACACAGAAGACAGAGTCAGGATTAATGGGTCTTTTTCAGGTTGGAAAGACGTAACTAGTGGAGTGCCACAAGGATCAGTCCTAGGCCCTCAATTATTTACTCTCTATATTAATGACTTGGAGGAGGGGGCGGAGTGTAATGTACCTAAATTTGCTGATGATACAAAAATAGGTTGGAGGGCATGTTGTGATGAGGACATAAAGAATTTGCAAGGAGATATAGATAGGTTGAATGAGTGGACAAAAAGTTGGCAGATGGAGTTTAATGTAGGAAAGTGTGAGGTTGTGCACTTTGGTAGGAAGAATCAAAAGGCAGACGATTATTTAAATGGAGAAAGATTCCAAAGAAGTGCAGCACTGAGGGATCTGGGTATTCTTGTGTATGAAACACAAAAAGTTAGCATGCGGACGCAGCAAATAATTAAGGCGGCAAATGGAATTTTGGCCTTTATTGCTAGGGGTTTGGTGTTTAAAAATAGGGAAGTCTTGTTACAACTGTACAGGTGTTGGTGAGGCCGCACCTAGAGTACAGTGTATAGTTTTGGTGCCTGGTATTTAAGAAAGGATATACTGGCATTGGAGGCAGTTCAAAAAAGAGATTCACTAGGCTGATTCCTGGGAAGAAGGGGTTTGACTTATCAAGAACAGCTAAACAGGTTAGGCCTTTATTCTTTAGAGTTTAGAAGAATGAGGGGTTATCTTATTGAAATGTACAAGATTCTAAGGGGACTTGACAGGATAAATGTTGAGAAGATGTTTCCACTACTGGGGGAATCACGAACTAGGGGACATAGTTACAGAATAAGGGGACACTCATTTAAAATTGAGATGAAGGAATTTTTTTTCTCAGAGGGTAGTGAATGTCTGGAATTCTCTACCCCACACAGAGTTGTGGAGGCTAGATCACAAAGTATTTAAAGAGGTAGATAGATTTTTGAAATATCGGGGAGTTGAGGGCTATGTGGAGGTGGCACAAAAGAGGAGTTGAGGCCTGGGGCAGATCAGCCAGGATCTTATTAAATGGCGGGGTAAGCTTGAGGAACAAAATGGCCTACTCCAGCTCCTATTTTTTAATTGCATCACAAATTAATGAAATTGGATAGAAGAGATTCTTAAAGGTACTATTTAATTTGGTAGACGACCTTTATCAGCACAACCACTAATGGACAATAAAATTCAGCTTTACCAGGGTTGCCCACACCCCAGGGACAAGTAAAAAGGCACGTACTTTTGAAGGAATGGTCTTTTTACTGCATGACTATGGCATGATGTAAAAGCATGTTTTTGGAATTAAGCCAAAATGCCTCGTCTTGCTTTGCACTTCAAGTTCTTATGGACAGAAATTATTTTATTCCCACAATAACAGAGCATTATGCAATAATTGCCCTGATCTTCTAGATTAAAAAATTTGATCTGCAAAAGTAAGCTGCTTATTTTTAAACATTTTCTTGAGCTCAAAGTGAGACATACTCATTGGTAGAGAGTTGGACTCTTCCCATTTTAGGCATTTAGTGCCAGTACGCCCAAGTCAGGTAAAAACAGATCAGTTAACTGCACCAATTCGCAAAATATTTCATTACCCACAACAATCCTGTGGCCAATCACCCAGCTTTTTCAGTAGATGCTGAATCAGGTAATATGTTTTGTGCTTCATGCTCATGCCCACTAGAAACTTTAGTAAGACCATCTAAACTCATTCCACATAGGACCCTTACAGGCAGCAGGCAGGAAACATTTATCACATCCGTCCGGGCTGAATTTGAACGAAGGTTACAAGAGGTGAAAAGCCAGTTCTTCATCTACTGAGTGACCTAATTCCCCCAAACAATTTTTAAAAGACACTTAATACGATGGTAGGCAATTTCTGATGAACTACCATAGCTGAGTGCTAAAAATGTGAAGAGGTCTTTTTGTTAATTGAATTTTTTCTCTTTAAGTACACTACAATTAAACAAATTAAGTACTGAAATTAATAGCTTCATAGATATTACATTAATAATTCATAAACTACACAAATATAACTTATGAGTTGTGAATATTTTTTCTCAAACCTCAAGGTGTACCACACATAATAGCACTGGAACTCCTGTCACTTCACTGCAGTTTTAAATTGTTAGTTGTGAGCACTGTTGGGAGAACTTAATTACAACTGGTGTCACACTCAATTAATGTCCCTGGTGACAATCCATTAAACACAATAAAGTATGCAAAGGGTTTTTATGAGCAGACATTAATATTGTTCATGGTACAGGGTCTCTGTGGATCACTTTTAGGCAGAAGTACATTCTTTTTCAGTTGTTATAACTTTCTTCGTGAGCCGATGTCCTTGAAATTGACACAATTATTCCATTGTATAACCTAAATAAATTAGTCTGCATGGTGCTACTTATCAAAAAAAAGCAGGGATCTCATTTCTTGGTTATTTTGGTTCATACAAGCATGCATTTTTCTGCTTTAAGAGTGATGCCATGCAGGTAGAAACCGAACATAAAAGATAAAGGTCATGCTTAGGTTAGGTTTGGATACATTTTTGAAGTCATTCTGATAGGGTTCTCACATTTTATTCTTTCTTTTCTGATACTTTGTCACCATATCTTGCAAACTGTAAATAAAAATAAACACACAAAAGCCCAAAAATAAACACCAGTTTGGGGCTCGGGCAAGGGTAGGTGAACTGATACACACAAAAAACGTACACAGGAATAAGCTATTGCAAATAAAGACAAATATAAAAAGATAAAGAAAATGAAGACAAATGTAATCTGCAATAAGTAGATCAAATGAAACCTCCCTTGTTTTAATGAAAGTGCATTGATTGTATGAATCTAATATCTGAAGACAACGCTAACTTAAAAATCTTCAAACTAGCTAATTAGCTTTTTACTATAGCAAATACACCATGAATTTCTATGGCAAATTTTCTATCTATTAACTGTAAATCAATTAGTATCCTCCACTTATTCCTTTGAAAATTAATTCCTGAACTTCATGCAGCAACGCTTTCACTGCAGGAGTTCCTTAAGTAGAGTCCTAGGCTCAACCATCTTCATCAATGACCTTCCTTCCATCATAAGGTCAGAAGTGGGACTGCTCGCTGGTGATCGCACAATGTTCAGCAACATTCATGACTCCTCAGATACTGAAGCAGTCCATGCCCGAATGCAGCAAGATCTGGACATTATCCAGGCTTAGGCTGATAGGTGGCAATTAACAGTCGGGCCACACAAGTGCCAGGCATTACCATCGCTGAATTTCCCACCATCAACATCCTGAGGGTTGCCATTGACCAGAAACTGAAAAGGACTAGCCATATATATATAGTGGCTAGTAGAGCGGGTCAGAAGCTTGGAATCCTGCGACGAGTAACTCACCTCCTGATTTCCCAAAGCCTGTCCACCATCTACAAGGCACAAGTCAGGAGTGTGATAGAATACTCTCCACTTGCCTGGGTGAGTACAGGTCCAACAACACTCAAGAAGCTAGACAACATCCAGGACAAAGCAGCTTGATTGGCACCCCATCCACAAACATTCATTCCCTTCACCACTAATGCAAAGTGGCAGCAGTGTATACCATCTACAAGGTGCACTGCATGAAGTTACCAAGGCTCCTTAGGCAGCACCTTCCAAACCCACGACCGCTGCCATCTAGAAGGCCAAGGGCAGCAGACACATGAGAACACCACCACCTGAAAGTTCCCTTCAAAACCACTCACCATTCTGACTTGGAAATATATCGCCATTCCTTCACTGTTGCTGGGTCAAAATCCTTGAACTACTTCCCTAACAGCACTATGGGTGTGCCTACACTACATGGACTGCAAAGTTCAAAAAGACAGCTCACCACCATCTTCTCAAGGATAATTAGGGATGGGCAATAAATGCGGGCCACCAATGACGCCCACATCCCGTGAATGAATAAAGAAAAATGCTGTATAATCATTGCTATTGAAAACACACAGTAGAATTTTAACTCAAATTTTGTGCACGACTCATTTTTATAATGCAGCCAAGCATGATTTGAAGAGTTGCCCATAATGTTGCTCTAAAGCTAATGCTACAAGCCTTAAAAATAAAGTATGCCTAAAATTTCATAGTAGATAATTTTTAGCTTGGTGATATCTTTTATACTATTTGCACATCTTTGCACCTTTGAAACAATCTTTGGCTCAATAGACATCAACATGCTTTGTGAAAATCAAAAATTGAAAACATGCCTGAGACACACAACATACCTGTTAATAAGATCTTCATTTTCATCACTTTCCATTTCATCCTCAATTGCTGCTTGTAAATCTCCAATTCTTTTAAAAGCAAGTTTAAGGTCAGACTGTAGGCTCTGATTTGCAGCTTCAAGGCTCTCGATATCCATTTCCTATAAAACAAACCCAAATGATGGATTGTTAAAATAGGGAAAAGGGAAAAAATAGACCTTTGCTTCCAATCCTCTTTACCTATTAACAAAAAGCCCCTATTCAAAGTACACTTGAATAAACAGGGATTGGTTGTGATTACCATCAGGATTGGATCATGTAATATCACCAATCCTTTAGGCTCACAAAGAATGGCCACTTGGATGAGGCACTAGAGGCCCTCTTTAATCTACAGAACCACATCCCAGCCTAACATGCTGTTATGAGAAGAAAAAGGATCTGGCAGGGTGAAAGCATCTGCAAATGTTTTTTTTTTAAATAAGTGTACTGGTGCATTTTATTACAAGGAATAACTATGTGAAAAAAATTAAAATCTACCTGCTGTACATTCACAAACCAGAACAGAATTAATTTCAGTACTTTTAGTTGCATGACTCAGTGGCTGCAAACATCATTCTATTATGCTAAGTCATCAAAACTATCTGGGAACTATCTGCAGAGCTTGTTATGTGTGTTATGACCGATGCAGTTGGTAAAGTGGAGTTACTTAAAAATCCCAGAGGGAAACGTTAAACAACTGTCATTTTAAGTGTTATGTTTGAGCTATGACTCTAAATTCAGGAATCAGACCATCAGTTCTCGAGGTTTTACATTAAACGAAAGATTTTATTAATTTACACAGGTTAAAAATATATATACACATGGCTACAAATTACTACTATCATAACTTCTAACAATTTCCCAAACTAATCTCCATTAAGGCAACAGCAACCCATAGACTTAACCAAACACCAGGCAAAGCATTTAAACCGTACAAATTCAAAATAAGGTTCCTTTCACTTTGGCTTCTATGCAGAGTGTTGGAGGCTTGTAGCTGCCTTTTGATCTTACATTGCCTCTGTTCTGCACACCCGAAAAATGAAGTTATACCTCCCGCCACTGATTGAATTCAAATTCCCATTGTCTCACCAGCCTCTTTGAATTTCACCTTCCCCTTTCACAGTACCAATTTTATTAGTAATATAAACATCTTGCTGGGTAGCTGCTAGATAGACGTCAGTTTTCACCCTACTTCTTGAATGCTCTATTCAAAAAATGCTATTGCATGCTATCTTTCTTACATATCAAAACTAGTACACATCAAAGCACCCAGACTAGCTGGCTTTGATCCAATTAAGACACACCCACAGACTAACCTCTATTTTAAAAGAAAAATATTTTCCAAAATATTATATACATTAATAGCTTCATGACACTGTGATATATTGTATGCATGCATACAAATACACACACACATCATTCCCTCTTAAAATAGGCAATTTAAGAAAGTAACTCAGCTAAGCTACAACAACAAAGCAAAAAATGCTGGAAAAACTCAGCAGGTCTGACAGCATCCGTGGAGAGAAAGACAGAGTTAACATTTTGAGTCCGTATGACTCTTCTTCATAAGGACTCAAAACGTTAACTCTGTCTTTCTCTCCACAGATGCTGTCAGACCTGCTGAATTTTTCCAGCAGTTTTTGATTTTGTTTCAGATTTCCCGCATCCACAGTATTTTGCCTTTATCTCAGCTAAGCTACATCTTTGTTAACATTGCTGAACAGTAAGACTCCGACAATTGCATTCGAATATGAATCAGAATCGGGAAGCCAGCAACAAAAAAATTAAAATAAGTTTGTTGGAAGTTATTAAAATGTATGGTAAATCCCTAGTCATCATCATTTCTTTGCATAAATACAGAATTATTTACACTCCTTTCCAGTATTAAGTGAAGAACATGAAAAAATGAGCAGTTCTCATATCAAAGATTAATAGATGTTCACTTACCAGCTCATGTTTTTTGCGGCTGGCTTCAGCTTCCTTCTTGCTAAGTTCTCCCATTTCCTCCTTTACATCCCTGTGCTGCCGCTGCAGTCGCTTATTTTGCTCCTTCTCTCGATTTTCAGCAGCTGCCCTCTGATCTCTCTCTTCTCCCAGTTTTTCCAGGTTTTCCTTGAGACGACTAACTAGGGTCTATGCAACAACAGTGAAACACAGTGAACGACGACTACTAATAGAGGTACAATTAGCAACTTTTCATGTTTTTGAACATAATTCAAACTGTGAGTAAAATCAAATTCATTTATGCAACATACTGGCATGAAAACTATTCTAGTATGAATGCAAATCATTCTTATCTTCATTCAAACTTTCAGGAATTTTATTTTCCTGGTTAAGATGAAGGAAAATCTCATTGCACATGCAAATTAAGTTTAGCCAGTTTCATTTTGCCACCTATTTCTGAGTGGTAATGCTGGGCATGAACCTAGACAAGAGTATTCTGGAAAATGGAAAACGGATAAACATAATCCTATCCTACCTTGGCTTTCAGGTGTACACATTCTGTAATGAAGATTATCAGAAAATAGAAAGGGGAATTCCTGATAATTGCAAACACTGATAACAGCAGTTTCCAATTCCATGGAAAATTAGTTGATTTTTCTTCCACTAGACTAGAACTGCTTAAGGGCAGTAGTAATGCATAAGCTGAAATTGTTCAGGGGAGAAAGAACTTGCATATAAAAACAGTGGTATCATATTTTCCAGATATATGCCAAATCACTTAATGTACACTGAAATACATCAGGTGAACCTGGAACATAATGATCTGTAGGAATTAACACTACACTAATCCATTTGAAGTCAGCAACTCCGAAAAATATTTAATGGTGGGGCTTATACTTCTTTGCTGACGTAAGCTAGTTTGTTAACCATGGCTGGGACTTTCTGGCCCTGTTGTGGCAGGGTCAGCTGTGAGAGATTTGGCAGCCCAGCCTAAAGTCCCCAGACTTTTGGCGGGACCGGACAATCCAGCGGGCGGGGTTGGAAAAACCTGTCCTATATCTATCCTGCACTCCGGAAACAATATTAACATTGGACCATAAGGGTGAATATGTGACTAACTTTGACATAATAACGTTCTTTCTCCATTTGAATAAGTGACACTTTTTGATTGTTTTTGAATAATTACTATATCCAGTGCATAAACAGCAAATACATCTTATGGACGGTCTGTTTTCTCATGTTTTAAAACATAAAGGCTTGATCAACAATAATTAACGTGACCTTGTTAGAATAAAATCTCACTTGTATGAAGTAATTACTAATGTGATTCAGGAAAAATAAATCATTAAAAAGGACCATCAACCAAACAAACTGCAAGTATATTAGCGGAGAAGAAAAGAGTTGACGTTTCGAGTCCTCATGACCCTTCGACAGAACTTGAGTTCGAGTCCAAGAAAGAGTTGAAATATAAGCTGGTTTAAGGTGTGTGGGAGGGGCGGAGAGAGAGAGAGAGAAAGAAGTGGAGGGGGGGGTGTGGTTGTAGGGACAAACAAGCAGTGATAGAAGCAGATCATCAAAAGATGTCAACAACAATAGAACAAAAGAACACAGGTGTTAAAGTTGGTGATATTATCTAAACGAATGTGCTAATTAAGAATGGATGGTAGGGCACTCAAGGTATAGCTCTGGTGGGGGTGGGGACAGCATAAAAGATTTTAAGATATTTAAAAATAATGGAAATAGGTGGGAAAAGAAAAATCTATATAATTTATTAGAAAAAAAAGGAAGGGGGAAACAGAAAGGGGGTGGGGATGGGGGAGGGAGCTCACGACCTAAAGTTGTTGAATTCAATATTCAGTCCGGAAGGCTGTAAAGTGCCTAGTCGGAAGATGAGGTGTTGTTCCTCCAGTTTGCGTTGGGCTTCACTGGAACAATGCAGCAAGCCAAGGACAGACATGTGGGCAAGAGAGCAGGGTGGAGTGTTAAAATGGCAAGCGACAGGGAGGTTTGGGTCATTCTTGCGGACAGACCGCAGGTGTTTTGCAAAGCGGTCGCCCAGTTTACGTTTGATCTCTCCAATGTAGAGACGACCACACTGGGAGCAACGAATGCAGTAGACTAAGTTGGGGGAAATGCAAGTGAAATGCTGCTTCACTTGAAAGGAGTGTTTGGGCCCTTGGACGGTGAGGAGAGAGGAAGTGAAGGGGCAGGTGTTGCATCTTTTGCGTGGGCATGGGGTGGTGCCATAGGAGGGGGTTGAGGACTAGGGGATGGAGGAGTGGACCAGGGTGTCTCGGAGGGAGCGATCCCTACAGAATGCCGATGGGGGGGTGAAGGGAAGATGTGTTTGGTGGTGGCATCATGCTGGAGTTGGTGGAAATGGCGGAGGATGATCCTTTGAATACGGAGGCTGGTGGGGTGATAAGTTAGGACAAGGGGGACCCTATCATGTTTCTGGGAGGGAGGAGAAGGCGTGAGGGTGGATGCGCGGGAGATGGGCCGGACACGGTTGAGGGCCCTGTCAACGACCGTGGGTGGAAAACCTCGGTTAAGGAAAAAGGACGACATGTCAGAGGAACTGTTTTTGAAGGTGGCATCATTGGAACAGATGCGACGGAGGCGAAGGAACTGAGAGAATGGGATGGAGTCCTTACAGCAAGCGGGGTGTGAGGAGCTGTAGTCGAGGTAGCTGTGGGAGTCGGTGGGTTTGTAATGGATATTGGTGGACAGTCTATCACCAGAGATTGAGACAGAGAGGTCAAGGAAGGGAAGGGAAGTGTCAGAGATGGACCATGTGAAAATGATGGAGGGGTGGAGATTGGAAGCAAAATTAATAAATTTTTCCAAGTCCCGACGAGAGCATGAAGCGGCACCAAAGTAATCATCGATGTACCGGAGAAAGAGTTGTGGAAGGGGGCCGGAGTAGGATTGCAACAAGGAATGTTCCACATACCCCATAAAGAGACAGGCATAGCTGGGGCCCATGCAGGTACCCATAGCCACACCTTTTATTTGGAGGAAGTGAGAGGAGTTAAAGGAGAAATTGTTCAGCGTGAGAACAAGTTCAGCCAGACGGAGGAGAGTAGTGGTGGATGGGGATTGCTCGGGCCTCTGTTCGAGGAACAAGCTAAGGGCCCTCAGACCATCCTGGTGGGGGATGGAGGTGTAGAGGGATTGGACGTCCATGGTGAAGAGGAAGCGGTTGGGGCCAGGGAACTGGAAATTGTTGATGTGACGTAAGGTGTCAGAGGAATCACGGATGTAGGTGGGAAGGGACTGGACAAGGGGAGAGAGAAGGGAGTCAAGATAACGACTAATGAGTTCTGTGGGGCAGGAGCAAGCCGAGACGATCGGTCTACCGGGGCAGCTCTGTTTGTGGATTTTGGGTAGGAGATAGAAGCGAGCCATCCGAGGTTGGGCGACTATCAGGTTGGAAGCTGTGGGAGGAAGATCCCCAGAGGAGATGAGGTCAGTGACAGTCCTGGAAACAATGGCTTGATGTTCAGTGGTGGGGTCATGGTCCAGGGAGAGGTAGGAGGAAGTGTCTGCGAGTTGACGCTCAGCCTCCACGACATTAGTCGTCTCAATTTCTCTGCTCCTCTCACCCATTCTGTCTCTCTCTGAACTTACTGCACTCCATTCTCTCAGGTCCAACCCTGACATTGTCATCAAACCCGCTGACAAGGGTGGTGCTGTTGTTGTCTGGCGCACTGACCTCTACCTCGCGGAGGCTGAGCGTCAACTCGCAGACACTTCCTCCTACCTCTCCCTGGACCATGACCCCACCACTGAACATCAAGCCATTGTTTCCAGGACTGTCACTGACCTCATCTCCTCTGGGGATCTTCCTCCCACAGCTTCCAACCTGATAGTCGCCCAACCTCGGACGGCCCACTTCTATCTCCTACCCAAAATCCACAAACAGAACTGCCCCGGTAGACCGATCGTCTCAGCTTGCTCCTGCCCCACAGAACTCATTTCTCGTTATCTTGACTCCCTTCTCTCTCCCCTTGTCCAGTCCCTTCCCACCTACATCCGTGATTCCTCTGACACCTTACGTCACATCAACAATTTCCAGTTCCCTGGCCCCAACCGCTTCCTCTTCACCATGGACGTCCAATCCCTCTACACCTCCATCCCCCACCAGGATGGTCTGAGGGCCCTTAGCTTCTTCCTCGAACAGAGGCTCGAACAATCCCCATCCACCACTACTCTCCTCCGTCTGGATGAACTTGTTCTCACGCTGAACAATTTCTCCTTCAACTCCTCTCACTTCCTCCAAATAAAAGGTGTGGCTATGGGTACCCGCATGGGCCCCAGCTATGCCTGTCTCTTTATGGGGTATGTGGAACATTCCTTGTTGCAGTCCTACTCCGGCCCCCTTCCACAACTCTTTCTCCGGTACATCGATGATTACTTCGGTGCCGCTTCATGCTCTCGTCGGGACTTGGAAAAATTTATTAATTTTGCTTCCAATCTCCACCCTTCCATCATTTTCATGTGGTCCATCTCTGACACTTCCCTTCCCTTCCTTGACCTCTCTGTCTCAATCTCTGGTGATAGACTGTCCACCAATATCCATTACAAACCCACCGACTCCCACAGCTACCTCGACTACAGCTCCTCACACCCCGCTTGCTGTAAGGACTCCATCCCATTCTCTCAGTTCCTTCGCCTCCGTCGCATCTGTTCCGATGATGCCACCTTCAAAAACAGTTCCTCTGACATGTCCTCCTTCTTCCTTAACCGATGTTTTCCACCCACGGTCGTTGACTGGGCCCTCAACCGTGTCCGGCCCATCTCCCGCGCATCCGCCCTCACGCCTTCTCCTCCCTCCCAGAAACATGATAGGGTCCCCCTTGTCCTAACTTATCACCCCACCAGCCTCCGTATTCAAAGGATCATCCTCCGCCATTTCCGCCAACTCCAGCATGATGCCACCACAAAACACATCTTCCCTTCACCCCCCCATCGGCATTCCGTAGGGATCACTCCCTCTGGGACACCCTGGTCCACTCCTCCATCACCCCCTACTCCTCAATCCCCTCCTATGGCACCACCCCATGCCCACGCAAAAGATGCAACACCTGCCCCTTCACTTCCTCTCTCCTCACCGTCCAAGGGCCCAAACACTCCTTTCAAGTGAAGCAGCATTTCACTTGCATTTCCCCCAACTTAGTCTACTGCATTCGTTGCTCCCAATGTGGTCTCCTCTACATTGGAGAGACCAAACGTAAACTGGGTGACTGCTTTGCAGAACATCTGCGGTCTGTCCGCAAGAATGACCCAAACCTCCCTGTCGCTTGCCATTTTAACACTCCACCCTGCTCTCTTGCCCACATGTCTGTCCTTGGCTTGCTGCATTGTTCCAGTGAAGCCCAACGCAAACTGGAGGAACAACACCTCATCTTCCGACTAGGCACTTTACAGCCTTCCGGACTGAATATTGAATTCAACAACTTTAGGTCGTGAGCTCCCTCCCCCATCCCCACCCCCTTTCTGTTTCCCCCTTCCTTTTTTTTCCAATAAATTATATAGATTTTTCTTTTCCCACCTATTTCCATTATTTTTAAATATCTTAAAATCTTTTATGCTCTCCCCACCCCCACTAGAGCTATACCTTGAATTCCCGACCATCCATTCTTAATTAGCACATTCGTTTAGATAATATCACCAACTTTAACACCTGTGTTCTTTTGTTCTATTGTTGTTGACATCTTTTGATGATCTGCTTCTATCACTGCTTGTTTGTCCCTACAACCACACCCCCCCTCCACTTCTTTCTCTCTTTTTCTCTCCGCCCCCCCCCCACACACCTTAAACCAGCTTATATTTCAACTCTTTCTTGGACTCGAACTCAAGTTCTGTCGAAGGGTCATGAGGACTCGAAACGTCAACTCTTTTCTTCTCCGCTGATGCTGCCAGACCTGCTGAGTTTTTCCAGGTAATTCTGTTTTTGTTTTGGATTTCCAGCATTCGCAGTTTTTTTGTTTTCATGCAAGTATATTATATTGGAAGGGCAATATTTTATATGCAAATGTGGGTACATTATCCTGAGACATATGCACTCACTCATTACTGAAGAAAATAAAATCTGTCCTTTAATGACAACATAAAAGCCACTTAAGGACAATTGTTGGAAGCTGACTGAGATTTTACCATCAGCTTCCAGGTCCCTACAGGCAGCAAGGGGCAGTGCAGCTGCTGGATGTGATCTACAGTGGCATACCAGGGAGGGTGGCAGTATACTAGGCAGGCTTAGAAATTGTCTTGCCTGCCTGGGCTCAGCTGCAGCCCTAGGCCACCCTGTGAAGGAGTTTCCTCCTACAATGGGGGCCCAGTTGCTGGATCTATTTTTTCATTTTAAAGTTAAAGAAGCTGGTGTGAGGGAGCCTCCATTTCGGGGTGTCCTTTCCCTCACTTGACTGCAGTGGCATCTTGCTGCTGCTTCCAAGCCGCAGGGCCTCATATTAGCCCTCCAGGAGTCATCTGTCATCTTTAATTGGACGGAGAGCCCACCCTCTGGCCAGTAGTTGGCCAATTTTCGGGAAAATTACAGGTGAGTACATTGCGGGCTTCTGACCTCCATTTGAGCATGCCGATGGGGTCATAAGATCATAAGAAACAGAAGGAGTAGTAGATCATTTGGTCCATCAAGCTCGCTCCAACTTTCAATAAGGTCATGGCTGGTTAGATTGTAGCCTTAACGCCACTTTACTGCCTGGCCCCCATTACATCAAAAATCTAACTCAGCCTTGAATATATTCAATGACCCAGCCTTCACCACTTTGTGGAAGAGAATTTCAAAGACTAACAACCCTCCGAGAGAAGGAATTCCTCATCTCAATCTTAAAATGGGAGACCCTTTATTTTTAATCTGTGGCCACTAGTTCTAGATTCCCCCACGAGAGAAAACATCCTCTGAACATCTACCCTGTCAAGCCCTCTTAGAATATTGTATGTTACAATAAGATTACCTCTCATTCTTCTAAACTCCAGTGACTACAGGTCCAACCTACTCAACCTTTCCTCATAAGATGACACCTTCATCCCAGGAATCAGCCTAGTAAATCTTCTCTGAACGGCTTCCAATGCCAATATATATCTCCTTAACTAAGGAGACCAAAACTTTATGCAGTACTCCAAGTGGGGTCTCACCAATGCCCTGTAGATTTTGAGCAAGACTTCCCTGCTTTTATACTCCATCCCCCTTGCAAAAAGGGCCAACATCCCATTTGCCTTCCTTATTACTTGGTGTACTTGTATGCTACCTTTTTGTGATTCATGTACAAGGACACCCAGATCCCTCTGTGCAGCAGCATTATGCAGTCTCTCTTAAATAATATTCTGCTTTTTTATTATTCTTGCCAAACTGGACAGCCTCTCAGTTTCCCACATTATACTCCATCTACCAAATTTCTGCCCACTTACTTAACCTATCTACATTCTTTTGTAGAATTTTTGAACCCTCCTCACAACTTGCTTTATACCTATCTTTCTAGCATGAGAAAATTTGGCTACAATGGAGTTGGTCCCTTCATCCAAGTCATTAATATAGATAGTAAATAATAGAAACCCCAGCACTGATGCCTGTGGCACTCCACTTATTACAGTTTGCCAACCTCAAAATAACCCATTTATCCTGACTCTGTTTCCTGTTAGTTGGTTAATCCTCAATCCATGCTGATATATCAGCCCCATACAACGAGCACTTATCTTGTGCACTTTTATGTGGCACCTTATTGAATGGTTTATAGAAATTCACTACATTTACTGGTTCCTCTTTATCCACCTTGCTTCTTACATCCTTAAAGAACACTAATACATTTGTCAAACACAAGTTCCCTTTCACAAAACCATGTTAATTCTTCCCGATATTATTGTGATTTTCCAAATGTCTTGCTCTACTTCCTCAATAATAGATTCCAGCATTTTCCCAATGCACATGTAAGACTAACCGGCCTATAGTTTCCTGCTTTCTGTCTCCCTCCTTTCTTGAATAGCGAAGTTATATTTGCAGTTTTCCAATTCACTGAGACGTTCCAGAATCTAGGGAACTTTGGAAGATTACAACCAATGAATCCACTCTTTCTGCAGCCACTTCCTTTAAGACTCTAGGATGCAGATCATCAAGTCCAGGAGCCTTGTCAACCTATAGTCCCATTATTTTTGAGTACTTTTTCTCTAATGATCGTGATTGTTGCAAGTTCCTCCCTCCCTTTGGCCCCCTGCGTTTCTACTATTCTTGTGATGATTTTTGTGTCTTATACTGTTAAGGCAGATACAAAATAATTGTTCAAAGTCTGCCATTTTGTTGTTTCCTACTACTAACTCCCCGTCTCACACTCTAAGGCACCACTGCTCACTTTCACTACTATTTTCCTTTGTCCTGAAGCCAACAAGGAAAATTCTGTCCCATGCGTTCAATCGGCCCGTCCCACTGCTACACTTTCTAATATTATTCAGCCTCATTTTTGAATACAGATAATCTTTTTTGCCTCTATTATCCCTACTTGTTTCATACTACCAAATTTTATTATTGAAAAAGTCTGTATCTAGTTTCGCAATCCCAGTGTGGATGGAGTTAAGCAACGAGTACAGAAGCAAAATCATAACAGAACTGTGATTCTGTACAACTGCCACATAACTCAGTTCAATTCTTCTTTTCTCTCTCAATATTTCACCACTCACAAACATTCCTTTTCCATGGCATTACTTTCTCGTGATTTCACTTGTATCTGCTCTGCAATAGATATTAAATTATCTTCAAAACTGTACCACATTGTGCTTGATTGCCTCTATTCAACCTCAGGGCATGATCCATGGTTCCATCACTTCTTCATTTATGTGCTTCCAGTTGGCAATGCCATCAGGAGCATGGGATCAGGTGCACTGACAACACACATTTCTATCTTAATACTTCCTCTTTCAAGTCTGATGGTATGGCTGCACTCTCTAACATTAAGTCCTCTCTAACATTAAGATTTGCATAGCTTACTTTGGTTCAGCTTAGGCAAAACTCTGCCATTTAACTTGAGCTCATAGAAACATTTATGTTTTGCCACTTTCAGTTCCATCAACCTCCCCAGCTTCCACCTCAGGTCAGAAGCACAAAGCTGCTCGAACCCAGGATCAGTTTCCTCTCCCAAGTCCAATCCCTTAACAAGACTACCACCTTTCACCTCTAACACACCTCCCCATCTCTGTCTTTTTTCATTCATTCATGGGACGTGGGTGTCGCTGGTTTGGCCAGCATTTATTGACCATCCCTAATTGCCTTGGAAAACTGAGTGGCATTTAAGAATCAATTACATTGCTGTGGGTCTAGAGTCACATGTAGGCCAGACTAGGTAAGGACAGCAAATTTCCTTCCTTAAAGGACTTCAGTGAACTTGATAGGTTTTTCCAACAAACGACAATGGTCATCATTAGACTTTTAATTCCAGGTTTTTCATCGAATTCAAATTTCACCATTTGCTGTGGTGGGATTTGAAACTGGGTTCCCGGAGAATTACCCTGGGTATCTACGCCACCGCCTCCCTCTAAACTCTCCTCCTCATTGCAGGAATGCCAATTCACTGCATTAACACTTCCATGCTCTATTTCTCCAATAACTTTCTTGCCAGTCTTCCTGGTTTTTACCCTCTTCAGTTAGAGTGTAACAGTTTAAATCCTCATTTGTACACGTAGGCTTTGACTTGGTTCTCTCACTCCCACCATACAATTATTATTGCAACAAAATTAAAAGTAAAAAAAAATCATTTTCTATTTGTTTTTGCATATGATTAGCATGAAAGTTAGAAATTAAATTCTGCCACCAGAATTTACTAAGGTGAAGTGCAACATTTAACTAGCATGAATTAGATAGAACATGAAGTTATTAATTATCGTCACTAAGTAAACAGTCTGAGGAAGCTTGTTTCCTCAATACCACGGAATGCAAACAAATCTTGAGTGAGATTTTAATTTGCAAATGCATACCTCAAGGCGTTTGACCTGGGTCTTCTCAAATTCCAGTTTAGTTTCAAGTTCACGAATCTTGGCTTCTTGCCTGCTCACCAAGGATTTATCTACCATGGACTGTTCTGTGAACTCTAGCTGATTCTGCAGGCCTTGTAACTGGAGAAAGTTGCATAGAAAATGAGAATATCAGCATGTAAAATAAGCCATATAAAATAAAACCTGAATGCAGTATGAGGGGCAAACAGCATAAAATATATTTCTCTGGCCAAACAGTAAAATTAATAAGAACAGTGTTGCTGCCAGTAGATGCAATATCCATCTTCTCCACCCACAGAGCATTGTAGCTGCTTTATGTACAATCTATAGGATGCTTTGCAACAACTCAACAAGGTTAATCTGACAGCACTTCCCTTCCCTGAGGCTTCTACCACCAGGAACAACAAGTAGTTGCGAGAAGTCTAAATCATACACCAGCTTGACTTGGACACCCATCTCCATTGCTTCACTAATGCCAAGTCAGAATCCTGGAACACCACAAAAACTGCAACTCCAGCAGCAGCTAGAGATGGGAAATAAATGTGACCTTACCCACATCACTCTTGTCCCAGAAATGAATAATAAAGATGGATTAAATAAAACAACATTTTTGTAGCTTTGTTGCTATACCCAAAAAGTGTCTTTCTTCATAATGATTTTGTGACAAATGATAAAATAAAATCTACTGCTCCACACTTAATGGGTGAATGATCCCTTCAATAAAACTGTGCTTCCTCAAAAAAAAATTTACTAGCAATGCACAAAAGACCTACGAATGAAGAATAGCAGAATATCAAAGTGGCAGAGATATTCACGAGCAAGAATTCATAGGGTGTATTCAGGACAGTTTCGTAGAACAATATGTTGTTGATCCAACAAGGTTTCAAGCTATATTGGATCTGATAGTGTGTAATGAGGCAGGATTAATAAATGATCTCAGACTAAAAGATACCCTAGGAAACAGTGACCATAATATGGTAGAATTTAGCATTCAGCTTGAGAGTGAGAAACTTGGGTTGGAAACTTAAATAAGGGTAGTTACAAAGGAATGAGGGTAGGGTTGGCTGGAGTGGACTGGGATAGGATTTGAGCAGAAAAAGCGATTGATGAACAGTGGCAGACATTTAAGAAAATAGTTCATGACTCACAACAAATATATATCCCAGTGAGGAAGAAGGATTCAAGGAAGGGGAAAAACCAACCATGGTTAACCAAAGAAGTTAAGGATAGTATCAAACTAAAAGAAAAGACATACAATGTGGCAAAGATTAGTGGTAAGCCAGTGGATTGGAAAAGTTTTAAAAACAAACAAAAGATGACCAAAAAAAGGAGAAACTAAACTTTGAGGATAAACTAGCAAGTAATAAAGAAACGGACAGTAAGAGCTTCTTTAAATATATATAAAACAGAGAGACCAAATGAGGCTGGGAAAATAATAAAGGGGAACCAGGAAATGGCAGAGGAGTTGAATAAATATTTGCTTCAGTCTTCATGCAGGAAGACACTAATAGCATTCCAATACTAAGTAATCAAGAGGCAAGAGGGGGAGGAGATAAATACAATAATCATCACTAGAGAAAAAGTACTAGTGAAAATAATGGGGTTAAAGGCCGATAAATTCCCTAGAACTGATGGGTTTCATCCTAGGATATTAAAGAAAGTAGCTACAGAGATAGTGGATGCACTGATAGTAATCTTCCAGAATCTAAATATTCCAGAGGATTGGAAAACTGCCAATGTAACACCCTTATTCAAAAAGGGATGGAGCCAAAAAACAGGAAACTATAGGCCAATTAGTTTAACATCTGTCATTGGGAAAATGTTAGAGTCTATTATAAAGGGTGTAACAGCAGAGCATTTAGAATTACATAATCTAATCAAGCAGAGTCAGCATGGCTTCATGGAGGAGAAATCATGCCTGACAAATTTATTAGAATTCTTTGAGAAGGTAACTAGCAGGATAGTTAATGGGGAACCAGTAGATGTAATCTATTTGGATTTCCAAAAGGCGTTTGATAAGGTACCGCACGTAAGGCTACTCAATAAGATATGAGTGCATGGTGTTGGGGGTAGTATATTAGCATGGATAGAGGATTGGCTAACTAATAGAAGACAGAGAGTTGAGATAAGGGGGGCATTTTCAGAATGGCAACCTGTGACTAATGGAGTGCCACAGGGATCAGTGCTGGGGCCTCAATTATTTACAATGTATATTCATGACTTAGATGAGGGAAGTGAATATACTTTCGCCAAATTTGCAGATGATACAAAAATAGGTGGGAAGGCAAGTAGTGAGGATTACACAAGGAGTCTACAGAGGGATATAGACAGGTTAAGTGAGTGGGCAAAAAAGTGGCAGATAAAATATGTGGGAAAATGTGAGGTTATGTACTTTGGCAGGAAGAATAGAGGAGTTAAATATTATTTAAATGGTGAAAGACTGCACTATGCTGCAGCGCAGAGGGATTTGGGAGTCTTTGTGCATGAATCCCAAAAATCTAACATACAAGTTCAACAGGTAATAGGGATGGCAAATGGAATGTTGGCCTTTATTTCAAGGGAATGGAATATAAAAATAGGGAAGTCTTGCTAAAACTATTCAAGGTACTAGTTAGGCCACACCTTGAATACTGTGAACAGTTTTGGTCCCCTTATCTAAGGGGAAATCTACTGGCATTGGAGGCAGTCCAAAGAAGGTTCACTAGGTTGATTCTGGGTATGGAGGGATTTTCTTATGAGGAGAGGTTGAGTAGGTTGGGCATCTACTCATTGAAGTTTAAAAGAATGAAAGATGACTTTATTGAAACATATAAGATTCTTAGGGGGCTTGACAGGGCAGATGCTGAGAGGTTGTTTCCCTTTGTGGGAAAGTCTAGGACCAGAGGGCATAATCTCAGGGTAAGGGGTCACCCATTTAAAACAGAGATGAGGAGGAATTTCTTCTCTCAGAGGATAGTTAATCTGTGGAATTCTTTACCACAGAGGGCTGTACAAGCTGGGTCATTAAGTATATTCAAGGTGGAGATAGACAGATTTTCAATCAGTAAGAGAATCAAGGGCTATGGGGAAAAGGCAGGAGAGTGGAGTTGAAGATTATCAGATCAGCCATGATCTCATTGAATGGCAGAGCAGACTTGATGAGCCGAATGGTCTACTTCTGCTCCTACGCCTTATGGTCAGCCCCAGTTACACTGTGACATAAAGCCAAAATTTGACAGTGTCAACTCCTCTTTGTGAAACAGCCCCATTTTATAATGTCATCTTGAAATTACACAGTGCCGCAATCAGAGCAGTGTTTTGAGTATTTGAGTAGTGTTTTTTTTATTCATTCATGGAATGTGGGCTTCGCTGGCAGGGCCAGCATTTATTGCCCATCCCCAGTTGCCCTTGAGAAGCTGGTGGTGAGCTGCCTTTTTGAACCGTTGCAGTCCATGTGGTGTAGATAAACCCACAGGGCTGTTAGGAAGAGTGTTCCAGGATTTTGACCCAGCAACAGTGAAGGAACGGCGATATATTTCCAAGTTGGGATGGTGAGTGACTTGGAGGGGAACTTCCAGGTGGTGGTGTTCCCATCTATCTGCTGCCCTTATCCTTCTCGGTGGTAGTGGGTCTGGAAGGTACTGTCTAAGGAGCCTTGGTGAATTCCTGCAGTGCATCTTGTAGATGGTATATACTGCTGCTACTGTGCATTGGTGGTGGAGGGAGTGAACATTTGTGGATGTGGTGTCAATCAAGCAGACTTTGTACTGGATGGTGTCCAAATTCTTCAGTGTTATAGGAACTGCACTCATCCAGGCAAGTGGGGAGTATTCCATCACATTCCTGACTTGTGCCTTGTAGATGGGGAGTCAGGAGGCTTGTTACTCGTCGTACGATTCCTAGCCTCTGACCTGCTCTTCTAGCCACGTATTTATATGGGGACTTTACAGCCTTCCGGACTGAATATTGAATTCAACAACTTTAGGTCGTGAGCTCCCTCCCCCATCCCCACCCCCTTTCTGTTTCCCCATTCCTTTTTTTTCCAATAAATTATAAAGATTTTCCTTTTCCCACCTATTTCCATTATAAAAAAAACCCCCCACTAGAGCTATACCTTGAGTGCCCTACCATCCATTCTTAATTAGCACATTCATTTAGATAATATCACCAACTTTAACTTTAACACCTATGTGTTCTATTGTACTATTGTCGTTGACATCTTTTGATGATCTGCTTCTATCACTGCTTGTTTGTCCCTACAACCACACCCCCCCCTCCACCTCTCTCTCTCTCTATCTCTCCGCCCCCCACACACACACCTTAAACCAGCTTATATTTCAACTCTTTCTTGGACTCGAACTCAAGTTCTGTCGAAGGGTCATGAGGACTCGAAACGTCAACTCTTTTCTTCTCCGCCGATGCTGCCAGACCTGCTGAGTTTTTCCAGGTAATTCTGTTTTTGTTTTGGATTTCCAGCATCCACAGTTTTTTTGTTTTTATCTCTGTGTTTAATTGACTGCCACTGCTCTTCAAGAAATGCCTACCTCCTTGAAGAAGTTCTGTTCCTCTCTGCGACAAGATTTCCGTATCTCTCTGTTGTCTTGCTCACCTTCCTTGCTTTCCATTTCCCTCCTAGTGTTTGACAAGGTGTTTACTAAAACCCGCTTTCACAGCCATATCTCCTTTCTCAGTGACTGTCTCCGTCTCCGACTTACCCCACGTGGATTTCAACTGAAATTCCAGCCCTCATGTTTCGAATCCACCCAGGATTACAGGTATCTCCGGGACGTAAAACGTTTCTCGGACTACTGTTCCCGTCACATTCTGAAATCCACACTCAGTGCCATGCGCCGCCATATGAACACACTCGACCTCTCCCTCCAGCAGCACCGCCGTACCATTTTTCAAAGCTGCGCGTGCCCCCAGTTTCATTTTATCCTTCGGCTCATCCGACGCCTCAACAAGAAATTTTTTCTCTTTCTCTCAAGTGCTAAGGAACGCAAGCTCCAACAACTCATCGACACCAACACCCATCTAGGACCCTCCACCCCTGCCTGTCCCTCCGTCCCCACCCTTTCTTCCAATCCCAACCCCAGCCGTGTATTCACTGTACCCCCTGACCTTCCCCTCTCCGATGCTGAACGTTCAGTGCTCAGCAAAGGACTTAGTTTCATACCCTTACGCCCTCACCTCAATGAATTTCGGGCTCGGCATGATACTGAACTCTTCTTCCGCCGTCTTCGTCTCCGGGCTCACTTCTTTGGGCAGGAGTCCTCTCCCAGTTCAACGGATCCTTTTACCCATCTCCAATATTCTCCCTCCACCTGGACCCCTCCCTCTGGATTCTTACCTTCTCTCGATCTTTTCATTGAGAACTGTCGGCGCGACATTAGTCGTCTCAATTTCTCTGCTCCTCTCACCCATTCTAACCTGTCTCTCTCTGAACTTACTGCACTCCATTCTCTCAGGTCCAACCCTGACATTGTCATCAAACCCGCTGACAAGGGTGGTGGTGCTGTTGTTGTCTGGCGCACTGACCTCTACCTCGCGGAGGCTGAGCGTCAACTCGCAGATACTTCCTCCTACCTCTCCCTGGACCATGACCCCACCACTGAACATCAAGCCATTGTTTCCAGGACTGTCACTGACCTCATCTCCTCTGGGGATCTTCCTCCCACAGCTTCCAACCTGATAGTCGCCCAACCTCGGACGGCCCACTTCTATCTCCTACCCAAAATCCACAAACAGAACTGCCCCGGTAGACCGATCGTCTCAGCTTGCTCCTGCCCCACAGAACTCATTTCTCGTTATCTTGACTCCTTTCTCTCTCCCCTTGTCCAGTCCCTTCCCACCTACATCCGTGATTCCTCTGACACCTTACGTCACATCAACAATTTCCAGTTCCCTGGCCCCTACCGCTTCCTCTTCACCATGGACGTCCAATCCCTCTACACCTCCATCCCCCACCAGGATGGTCTGAGGGCCCTTAGCTTCTTCCTCGAACAGAGGCTCTAACAATCCCCATCCACCACTACTCTCCTCCATCTGGATGAACTTGTTCTCACGCTGAACAATTTCTCCTTCAACTCCTCTCACTTCCTCCAAATAAAAGGTGTGGCTTTGGGTACCCGCATGGGCCCCAGCTATGCCTGTCTCTTTATGGGGTATGTGGAACGTTCCTTGTTGCAGTCCTACTCCGGCCCCCTTCCACAACTCTTCCTCCGGTACATCGATGATTACTTCGGTGCCGCTTCATGCTCTCGTCGGGACTTGGAAAAATTTATTAATTTTGCTTCCAATCTCCACCCTTCCATCATTTTCACGTGGTCCATCTCTGACACTTCCCTTCCCTTCCTTGACCTCTTTGTCTCAATCTCTGGTGATAGACTGTCCACCAATATCCATTACAAACCCACCGACTCCCACAGCTATCTCGACTACAGCTCCTCACACTCCGCTTCCTGTAAGGACTCCATCCCATTCTCTCAGTTCCTTCGCCTCCGTCGCATCTGTTCCGATGATGCTACATTCAAAAACAGTTCCTCTGACATGTCGTCCTTCTTCCTTAACCGAGGTTTTCCACCCACGGTCGTTGACAGGGCCCTCAACCGTGTCCGGCCCATCTCCCGCGCATCCGCCCTCACGCCTTCTCCTCCCTCCCAGAAACATGATAGGGTCCCCCTTGTCCTCACTTATCACCCCACCAGCCTCCGAATTCAAAGGATCATCCTCCGCCATTTCCAGCATGATGCCACCACCAAACACATCTTCCCTTCACCCCCCTTATCGGCATTCCGTAGGGATCGCTCCCTCCTGGACACCCTGGTCCACTCCTCCATCACCCCCTACTCCTCAACCCCCTCCTATGGCACCACCCCATGCCCACGCAAAAGATGCAACACCTGCCCCTTCACTTCCTCTCTCCTCACCGTCCAAGGACCCAAACACTCCTTTCAAGTGAAGCAGCATTTCACTTGCATTTCCCCCAACTTAGTCTACTGCATTCGTTGCTCCCAATGTGGTCTCCTCTACATTGGAGAGACCATACGTAAACTGGGCGACCGCTTTGCAGAACACCTGTGGTCTGTCCGCAAGAATGACCCAAACCTCCCTGTCGCTTGCCATTTTAACACTCCACCCTGCTCTCTTGCCCACATGTCTGTCCTTGGCTTGCTGCATTGTTCCAGTGAAGCCCAACGCAAACTGGAGGAACAACAACTCATCTTCCAACTAGGGACTTTACAGCCTTCCGGACTGAATATTGAATTCAACAACTTTAGGTCGTGAGCTCCCTCCCCCATCCCCACCCCCTTTCTGTTTCCCCATTCCTTTTTTTTCCAATAAATTATAAAGATTTTCCTTTTCCCATCTATTTCCATTATAAAAAAAACCCACTAGAGCTATAGCTTGAGTGCTCTACCATCCATTCTTAATTAGCACATTCGTTTAGATAATATCACCAACTTTAACTTTAACACCTATGTGTTCTATTGTACTATTGTCATTGACATCTTTTGATGATCTGCTTCTATCACTGCTTGTTTGTTCCTACAACCACACCCCCCCACCTCTCTCTCTCTATCTCTCCACCCCCCACACACACACCTTAAACCAGCTTATATTTCAACTCTTTCTTGGACTCGAACTCAAGTTCTGTCGAAGGGTCATGAGGACTCGAAACGTCAACTCTTTTCTTCTCCGCCGATGCTGCCAGACCTGCTGAGTTTTTCCAGGTAATTCTGTGTTTGTTTTTTATTTATATGGCTAGTCCAGTTCAGTTTCTGGTCAGTGTGTTCAGTTTGAGTTTCACAAAGCTCATGAAACACAGTCAAGTCATAAAAGTAGTTCAGGGAAAAGAAGGCTGAACTAAATTAAATATATTTATTATTTTTCTTTCCCTCCCTTTCTCCCTCCTTTCTTTCTTGCAATATTCAAGTTAAGAGTTTCAGGGAATAGAAATAGGGTGAATATGTTTATGATTTCAAAAACTGTGAGGTTTCCTCTGTTAAATAGCTGCTGTTGCATTTTCCCCTCAAAACAAACTGAAGTGAAATTTCTTTGGCACATGGTTTCAAAAGCGCACTTCCAGCTCTGAAGATCAATATAAGTGACAGAGGCCACTCAGCCCATCATAATTCATTAATGCAGACAAAAATATTCCCACCATTTGTTACACTGGATCACATTATCTATCAATGGACAGTACAAAAATTCCAAAAGCAATGCAATATTTAATTATTTTATTATTAATTATAGTTGCCTGTGAACAATTGTAATATGACACTGGAATAAATTACATACCTTCTCTTGTAGTTCTTGTTTTTCCTTACTGGCTTCTTCAAGTTGTGACTGTAGTTCGTTGATCTGGCCCAGGTCCCTAGATGACTAAAGAATTGCTTTGTTTCAATACTATGTACTTGAAAAGGACTAATTTGCAGAGATATGTGGGAAAGGCTGGGGTGTACAACTAAAAATTGGATAGCTCTTCAAAAAGCAGGCACAGACACGACAGCTGAATGGCCATCTTCTGTGCTGTAAGGTTCTATGATTCCATCTCCAATAAAAATACATTTATGACTAAAAATGGTTTAAACTACATACTTAAAGCTACACAGGAGGTGCCAGAGGATGGAGAGTGACAAATGTGACACCCTTATTAAAGGAAGGGTGTAAGAACAGACCTAATAGTCCAGTTTGTTTCATTTCAGTGGTTACAAAGTTTTAGAAATAATAATCACAGAAAAAATTAACAGATACTTGGAGAGATTTGCATTAACCAAAGATAACCAGAACAGATTTGTAAGAGGCAGATCATGCTTGACTAACTTAATTAAGTTTTTGATGAAGTAACAGACAAGGTTGATGAAGGGAATACAATGGATGTTGCCTCTATGGATTTTAAGAAAGTGCTTGACAAAGTACCACATAAAAGGCTTGTTAACAAAACTGACGCTTGTGGAATAGGATGATCAGTGTCAGCTTGGATAAAAAATTGGTTTAATGACAGAAAACAGTGAGTCATGGAAAATGGTTATTTTTCAGACTGGAGGATGGTAGACAGTGGTGGTTCTCAAGGGTAAGTGCTAGGACCACTGCTTTTTGGCCATACAAATGACTTAGATATTGGAGTACAGAATAAAATTTTAAAATTTACCAATGGTATCAAACTTGGAAACATGGTAAACTGTGAGGATAATGCAAATCATCTGCAACAAGACATAGATAGACTAGCAGAATGGGCAGACAAGTGACAGTGTGAGAGAAGTATGAGGTGATGTATTCTAGTAGAATAGATAGGGAGAGGCAATATAAACTAATTGGCATAGTTCTAAACAGCATAGAGGGACTGAGGAACCTGGAGTTACATGTGCATAATCTTTGAAGGTGGAAGAAGATAGCAAAAGAGTGGTTAGTGAAGTACAGTACCAGACCCCTTATCGAACATCCCAAAATCCAGTAGGACCAGATCAGGCATTGCTGTCAGTCATATCTTTTACCGTTGTTAGTTTTCTTAAAGTTGGCAATGGAGGGGTACTTCTGGTATGCCAGTAAGTCAGGGAATGTATAATTGTCCGTATAAAATAATTCAATGTAAAGCAGGATGTTATTGGGAAAATACTTGCAGCTTATTTCCAAATGGAGATGCAAAATCCAGAAAAGCCCTGTATCCAGCACACATCCACTCCCGAGCTTCCCGGATACAGGGTCTGGTACCTGTATATGGGACTTTAAGCTTCATAAATAGGGGTATTGAATACAAAAGCAAGAAAGTTGTGCTGAACCATTATAAAGGTCTGGCCAGGCCACATCTAGAATACTGCATCCAGTTCTGGTCTTCACACTTCAGGAAAAATGAGAGGATCTTTGAAAGGATGCAGAGGAGATTTATCAGAATGGTTTGAGAGATGGGGCACTTTAGCTACAAGGTTAGTTTGGGGCAGCTGTGATTGGTTTCTTTGCAACAAAGAAGATTGAGGGGAGATCTGATACAGATGTGCAGGATTATGGCAGATTTGGATAAGGCAGATAAGGAAAAACTTCCCATTTGCTGATTGCCAAGCACTAGGGGACATATATTTAAGGTTTGTGGCAAGAGATTCAAAGGGGTGTGAAGAACAACATTTTTACACAGCAAGTGATAATGACCTGGAACTCGCTGCCCACTAGAGTGGTGGAAGCAGAGACAATCAATGATTTCAAAATGAAATTGGAGGGCACGAAGAAAATAAATGAACAGGGTTAAAAGGCTAGAGTGGGGGAATGGGACTGACTAATTTGTCCTACAGTGAGCTGACATGAACTCGATGGGCTGAATAACATCCTTCTGTGACAAGGTAACAATCATAGTCATCTCTTAATACCAGAGTATTACAATGTTCATCAAATGCACAATTAAATCCATTGAAAACACTGAATTCTTTATTTCAGAGGGGGACTTTAAATTAGCTGTGCAAACTAGCTAACTAATGGGCTAAATGTATTTAACTTTTTACAAAGATTTTCAATTGTGCTCCTTTGCATGACAAATTCAAACATCAGTGTCATAAGAGTGGGTTCCATGGCTGGGATTTCGTCAGGCTGGTGGGGTCTTGCCTGCTGGTCAGAGAACTGGCGGGAAACCCCTTAGGATCTGTGGAGGAGGCCCAACAGAATCAATTGCCCTCGAGGCACTTAAGTGACTATGAGCAGGCCTTCCCAGTGATTGAGGTCTCTCGTGACTAAAGTCCCGTCCACTGAGAGCTGCCAGCCTCCTCATATCACCAGCGCCAGTGGCTGCTGGTAGCACTGCACTCACCCGAGGAACAGGATCATGGAGGTACCCTAGGTCACAAGTGAGTGAAGGCAGGCTGGAGGTCGAAGAGTGGGGGGAGGAGCATTGGGGGCAAAAGCAGGGGTGTGGCTTTTAATGGCCACACCCCTCCAAGATGACAGATACATTACCTACCTGGGAAACTAGGGCTTTGTGTTTCTTCATGAGTTCATTCATATCCTCTTGATCCTCCTCAAGACGGCTCTGTAGCTCATTTTTCTCACGTTGTAGACGACTTAGTTGCTCATCCAGCTATAAAAGGGAAATGCAGACACAAATGATGTTTGAGCTATTTGTATGATTTTACCATCGCTGCTGCATTATTTTGCTGCGGAGAAAATGTCATATATACTGGTATCAAGCAGTTTAAAATCATACTTTATAACTCTGAAAGCTCCTCATTCCTTCCCCCCATGCCCCCCCCCCCCGCCATCCCTGTTTCTCTTCACTCACCATCCATAGTTCAGAGGGAAGATAGCACTTTGTTTGCTCCTCCATCAGCACCACTCAAAAACCTGCCTTTAGAAGATGAGTGAGAGTTCAGGCAGATTCTCCCTCTAATTTTGGCTTCCATATGGGAAACACATACTTCATTCAGTACTATGGAAGAATAACTGAGGTTGGAAACTAAGAATCTGGGAATTTATGGCTGCAAACCCACATGGACTTACTGAATTCAAATGTGTACAGGACTCATTTTATGAAGTGCTTGCACTTTGTTGTTTATAATCATGTATCACAGTACGTTAAAGCCAACTGATTACTTTTGAAACATAACCACTGTTATCTAAGCAAAAACTGGCAGCTAATTAGAACACAGCATAGCCCTGAAAAAGAGAGAGACAAACAATCAGATAATGTGATTATTGTTGCTATTGATTAAGAGAGGAATGTTGGCTAGGACATCGAGAATCTCTGCTGCTCTTTCAATATTGACATGGATCTTCACCATCCACCAGTACAGGCAAACAGGATAGTCCTGGAGTACCTTTAGCCTAAATTGTGTGCTCAAATCAGTGGTGGAGTTTGAAACGATAAACTTCTGACTTGGAGACATTGCTACTGACTGAGCCATGTGTACATTATAGGCTTTAATGCCATTCTTTTTTAATATTCTCATCTAAAATATGTTGCAATAGGCTAAAAAAATTGTAGAGAGAGATCTTTATAATTAGAACCCAACAAGACAATCTTCAGTTTTAATTCCTTTTTGTGACTTTTTAAACACTCATTTGGAAAGAAAACTGCTAGCACTTTTAATGCATTAAAATGAAACAGTAAAATTCTACAATTTGGCAACAATTTTACAAATCAAGCCACAATTACTAAATATCAATGCATGGAAGTGAACCTCTGGTAAAAAAATAATCCATTAGCCTTTATTCCAAGCTTAATTTCCACAAACCATCAGTTTTTAATCACTTTGATTCAATTTCCCAAAGGAAAGTTTAACCTAATAATTACTGCACTTCTGGTAAGCAACTGCCCTAAACATTGAATTATTGTTAGATACTTGTTCTCTCCTCCTCAAGCTGTTATTTCTTCTTGTAGTATGTTTCCACAGGCATCAATTGATCATGGTAATATTATTGATACACAGGCCTCCAAGTGTTGCACAACAATGGAGTGGGGGGTAGGGGGCACGTGGAGATAGGAAAGGAATAGGTGGGTACATAATAGCTTAGCTAGCTTAGCCCAATCTTGTCCCCATTTGAAACCCACATATTTCTTTCATAGCCTTAGTTGATATATATTCGAGCATTAACTAGTGACTGAGGATGAGATCTTGCTCGCCTACGTGGCTCAACTGTTGACTAGATAAAGTCACTCAGGAAGTTCCCATGCCCAGACACTGAAGTGAAATTCGTTTTAATGAAGCATTCAATGTAGCAGTTATCCAATTGCAAAATGTTCCATTTTCTTGTTCTGGCTAAGATGTTGATGGGCCTGCAAGATATTTCCTGCATTTTCTGTTTTTCTTTTACAAATTTACAACATTGTCATGAACATTGAAGAAGTGACCATCTGCTGAGAAATCAAATATCAATGCTGGATTAGCACCAACTTAGCTTCACTTAAAAAAATTCTGAAATATGCTTACTGATAAAGTGCATTTTTTTTTGTTTATTGTGTTACTCCAAAATACCCAAGCTCCACTTTCATTACTAAATTGCTGAAAAGGCTAATCTCCAAACTAGCATAAACCAAATAATGTACTGGTTATGCTGTACCGTCCAATCCCTTCTAGCTTTATGATTTATTCCATGACTTTGTTTTCTGTGGAAAATAGGATAACATGAAATTGCATCTTATTTTTTTCTCACTATATAGTGCTGTGCCCTTCCACTACCAGAATCAGCATTTCTTACGATCTCGAAATAATGGAATAATGGGCTTTAAGTGACAGAGTATTGTGAAGTCATGTTTCATTTAAAGTAAGATCAGTATCTGAACTGGTTACTATAATAGTTCAAAAACCAAAAAGCTTCCCACAAAATTATCTGAGCTATAGCCTACAGAGTTACTTTAATTTTTTTTTTAATTCTTTCATAGGATGTGAGTGCCACTGGCAAGGACAGAATTTGTTACCCATTCTTAATTGGCCTTTAGGTGAGTTGCCTTCTTGAACTGTTGCATCTGGAGCAGGTACACCCAGTGCTGTTTGGAAGGGAATTCCAGGATTTTGATCCGGTGACAATGAAGGACCACTGATAAAATTTCAAGTCAAAATGGTGTGGCTTGGAGGGGAACTTGCAGGTGGTTGTGTTCCCATGCATCTGTGCCCTTGTCCTTATAGATGGTAGAGGTTGCGAGTTTGGAAGCTGCTGTTGAAGGTGAGTTGTCAAGTAGGCTGCTTTGTACTGGATGATGTTAAGCTTAGGGTGTTGTTGCCTCATCCAGGCTAGTGCAGATTATTCCTTCACACTCTGGACTTGTGCCTTGTAGATGGTAAACGGGCTTTGAGGAGTCAGACAGTGAATTTCTCATCACAGAATTTCCAGCCTCTGACTTATAAGCACATTCATAATTCACTCATGTTCAGGTATAATTAATCAAAGATCTCCAAAGCATAATAGTATCTTGCAGGAACAAGAAATGAAACTAATGTAGAACATTGGTTGATAAAATTTTCTAGGGCTCTCAATCTGCTGATGGGTCACCAATTGCATCTCAATGTGCAAAATTTAAATTTCTTACTTTAGCTATAAAGCTATTGTGAACTTGCAGTCACCTACAGAGCGATAATAATTTTTAAAAACTTCTTTCATGGGAGGTGAGTGCCACTGGCCTTCTTACAAGGCTTCAATTAGGAAAAAACATTTCATTTGAAGACACTTCCATACACACTGACACTGCAGCTCAGTGTTGCCCTCATTTTGTTGGCTGTAAAGCACTTTGTGAACCCTCTATAAGCTCACAAAAGGCACCACAAATTCATTCTTTCTTCTACTCTGTTTAGGAATTAGAAAACTGTATACATCAACTGAAATTAAACACACAAATTTACTTCCACAGTCGGTAATTATTTTTCCAGAGAAGAGCTAAGCTGATATGGGGATAATTCTGATCTAAGCATAACATTTCAATACAGAAAACAATTACCAATTCCCTTATGGATCTAGAACATCTGGTGTTAATTTACTTTAAAATAGCCCCAGTATATCCAGTTCACCACATTGAATAATTATTTGTCAATGTCATGTTTCACAGCAACACATTTCACTATTTATATTTAAAAGAAAAGAACATTAAATTGTGTTGCTTTTGCTTAAATTCCATTCTGCAGATATTTGAAACAGTTAGTTGTGGTTGAGAAAATACCAAAACAAGCACACAACTGGTTAGTAAACATTTCTATTCATCTGGAAACCTAAACTTTTGCAAGCTGGATCAGCTTCAAACAAATGCACTTACTACAACTTTGGCCTTAGAGATATCTTCAATCTGAAGGTGTAGATCTTCCATTTCAACTTCCATGGCTTTTCGAGCTTTGACAGCCACTGCACAGGTGAACTCTGATTCTTCAAGCTAAAAATAGGCAACAATTTCAAGGAACAGTTTTAAATTCTCTCACATCAGTTAAAAGGTAAAATGTAAAAAATTTAGAAATCTCAAAATTAAAATGATGAGACTGACTTGGTCGTTACAGGGTAAATCATTTTTATACAAAGTTTCTGAACCACTTAATGTTGGTAGTAGCCCAAAATCTGTCAGCAATTGCCATTATTGTTAAATTAAGGTATTCTCATAGTGATAGTTCATTCTTGTGCTCCTCTTTTCCCCATTCAAAAAAAGTACAAAAGTAAGTCACATTACCTGTGAATAAGTTCAATTCATCAACAAGAAAATAATTAAGACTTTTTTAATACAGCTGAAGTCACGCAAAAATAAAATGTATGCAGCGGAATTTGCCATTTAAGTTTTCCCTTGTGCAACCATAACATTTTGGTTAGAAGTTAATTGCTATAACGGACCACCAATGAAAGACATTTTGCTGAGTGTGACCAGGTCTCAGGCTCACCTTGCAATTAATGACCACACTGAACTGCATATTAGCTCAAAGCCAATTTTATTGTTTTATTCTCTGAGTGTAGCATTCTGTAATTAAATAAGAATCTCTGAAGTATTTTCTCCATCCTTTGAAAACACAGATATTTCTTGGCTAATTAGAATGAATGTAGAATTCTCAGAGCTGTGCATTGGCACAAACATAATCTCTTAGAGAATACCAATTATTAATCCCAAAGATTTATTCGAGAGCACTAATGTCTGCAGATCTCAAAGACAACCTTCTGTGAAATAAACTGTGAAAGGGCATTTTTCATGTTTTGCTTCCTTAAAAGTGTTGCTATAAAGCTGATGGAAATTGTTTAAAACATGAAAACCAATCTACTTGTATTCAGAGCAGAAATGCATCATATGGACTGCAGTGGTTTACCACCACCTTCTCAAGGGCAATTTAGGATGGGCAATAAATTCTGGCCTTGCCAGCAAGATTCACATCCCTTAAGTGAATTTTAAAAAAATCTGACCCTATGCCACATAACCGACCTCTGCATAAGATGTGTACAATTGGGGAAAGATGGTGAGGTATTAGGCCAATTCATAGCAAGATGTTAGGGAGAAACCTGTTGCCAATGGAGTCCCAGTTATAATTACTATCAATAATTTTTATGAATTATTTAAAGGACAGAATACTGTTCAAGTTTTGAAGTTGGATACAACAAATTGGTTAGCATTGTTGTCACCTTCATCCAATGTGCATTAACTCAAATAGACTTAGAAAGATTGAGCAAATGAGCAAAGAGAAGGTAGTTGGAGTTCAACATTATCATAAAATAAAAAGATTAACGCAGGTAGAATCAAAAATGTAGATCACAGTTTAAGCATCATGTGCTTGAGGAGCCGAGCAGGAATGTAGTCAGGAGGTTTTACTGGATAGTTTATTAAAACTGTTCGTTCAAGATTTGCAGGTGGTGAAGAAAAGAAATAAAATGGTGGAATATATAGCTAATTGTGTGACATATACATCTAAGGAGACAACATCTGGAGTACTGAATCAGTTTTGGTTTGGAATTCACTGTCTGATAGGGTGGTGGTTTCAATCATGGTCTCCAAAAGGGAAAACATGAAGATAAAATTGCAAGGTTGTGGAGAAAGAGTGGGTCAGTAGGACTAACTGAATTGCTCTTTGAAACAGCCAGTGCGGACATGATAAGCCAAATGCCCTCCTTCAATGCTGTACCATCCCAGCTGACAGTTGCAAGGTGAATACCTGAATTTAGTGGACTGAGCGATAGGAAAAGATCATCTACCCTAGGACTTTACTTCTTTAAGGGAGATTTCTTTTTGATGGGGGGAGGGGGGTTAGATTTTCATTAGTTCCATGCTAAGAAGATAAGGTTAACTGGCCTACAATTTCTTGACTCACAGATCTATTCACAAGGGATGTGCAATTGGGATGGATGGTGAGATATTATGTGGTTACTGCTCTTCATTGTTTAGGGTGGTAATATTTACCACATTCTGTATCTTTGGCTAATTCCTGTTTCTAAAGATTTGTAGAAGCTACAGTTAGTACTCCACTATCATCTTTTCAATCTCCTACATCATTCTGGGATACATACCATCGGTGTGTATTGACTTCTATATTTTTAATTCTATTTTACATATATTTGTATTGCTATCTCCAGTAATATTACTTCACAAGAGTAATATTAATTAACATAAAAACAAAATGCTGCAGATGCTGGAAATCTGAAACAAAAACAGGAAATGCTGGAAAAACTCAGCAGGTCTAAAAGCATCTGTGAAAAGAAAAACAGAGTTAATGTTTCGAGCCCGTGTGACTCTTCTTCAGGATATTAAATCAACAGTAGTTTATCACTTTAAGAAACTGCAACTTAAAATAGTGAACAAGTCTATAAAGTGTTACCTGGTTTTTCAACTGTGCGATTTCCCGTTTGCTGGGTGCATTATTCTTGAAGTGATCCAGCATTATTTGTGCATCAGCCAGAAGGGCTTTTGTGCGCCGAAGGTCCTTGCGCAGTCTCTTTTCAGTTTCAAAATCTCGTTCACTAACCTAGTTTAAAAAAAAAATCAAGCTAGCAAAATCCTAGGAAGAGACTGCATACTGAGCTATACTTGATGTGAACTTCTTGCATCATCCTAAAAATATCAAACTAATACAATTTTATTACAAAATAGCCATTTAAATGTTCTATTTTTAGTTTTTGCCAATTCAGTAATGAACACTCTTCAAAAGTTATTTATTCAATTCAATTTTGCATACTTTACATCAAAATTCTAATTTCCAAGCTTTAACTATTGAAATTTATCTAACATATAACTTGTCTTAACCCATTATCCCACATTCCCAAGTAAAATTCGATATAAAAGCAGCACATATAGCACCATGGGAATTTTGAGGCCTTCCACCTAACAGAAATAGGGTGGCAGTGCATTGAAATGGCATAAAATGACTTACCTCTGCATTCTCACTGATCTTCCCCAACACCGACAACTGGATAGCCACAGGGCTCATTCAAGTCAAGGGCCAATGACATACACAGGGGCCACAATTGTTCTTTTAGGACAGTAGCAGACAGACTATGTGCTTTGCATGCTCTGCGCAGTACCAGCTGGGGATCCAGCTAAAGAGGTGTCCAGCAGACAAGTTTTAATTTATTTTTGCAGATCTGCGAGAAAAAGTGTTCCTCCAGGCTCCAAAAAACAAACTGGGCCATTGTCACACTGCGTCCCATTCAATGTTTCTTCCAAGTAATGTGTCCAGATGACAACCCAAAGTTCATGTGCAGGCTGTGAAGTCAGCCGCTTTAGATTGCCACATACGCACGATTGTGCACAAAAATTTAAAGGGCTGCACACTTAAATAAATCACCCACGTACCTCTTCCCCCCCCACCCCCCATCTTTCTTTGGACTCACTTCTGCCCCAGAGGCCATTTGGGTCACCTGGTGTGGCACAGGGCTGGAGCTGCTGGCCTTCCCTGGGCAACTATTTTGCCAACTCAGCCCATTAACCCTATGCTGTCAAGCTCCAGCCCAACAATGGAGCAGGCCTCCCACTGGGACTGTTCAACAGTTGACTCTGCTTGGGGATGATGTCTACTCCATATATTTTCCAAGTTGTATGCTTTCTTCAAATTTGGCATTGAATGTATTAGAACTTTTTTTTAAAACACAGAACATATGGAATACAAGCAGGTCATATGACCACCAGGTCCATGCTTGTGTCTATGCACCAGTGACACCAGCTAAAAGGTCTGCTCTTCCCCATTTCTGATTTTAGGCTCTCATGGGATAGCAGCTTACGCTAATCTTAAATTTTTATATTTCTACTAACATCAAAGTCTTGACTACTGATTATGAATACTGAATGCTGAAAAATCACAAAACTGCACACAGTTGCTCAATTCTTAAAGGACATTGTTTATGCAAGATTTTATAAATGTTACCTGCTCACTGACTGAAGACAGTTTGCTCTCCAGATCTCTCTTCTCTCTCAAAATTTTTTGTTTCTCATCATACTCTTCTTCTAATTGCAGCTCAAATTGTTTTAACTGACAAAAAACGGAAAAAAGTATTAGATTCCAAGCTTTCAGAATACATTTTCAAGAAAACAAATAGGTTTCCATTAATTGAGTTATGGACTTCTTTCTTGTAAACATGCACAAAAGCTGACAGTGTACTGGAATTCAAACAGCTTCATTATCAGTTATCTGCGCTCCAATTATCTACCAGAATCTTTTAGATAGTGTCCTGTACAAAATGTCACCTCATCGTGAGAGCACTTTCCCTTGACATCAAGACAGCATTTGGCAAGCGTGGCATCAAGGAGCCCGTGCAAAATTGAAGTCAATGAGAATCAGGGGAAAGATTCTCTACTACTCGGAGTCATACCTCGCAAAAAGGAAGATGGTTGTGGCTGTTGGAAGCCAATCATCTCAGTCCCAGGATATTGCTGCAGGTGCTCCTCAGGGTAGACGCCAAAGCCCAACCACCTTTAACTGCTTTATCAATGAGCTTCCCTTCATCATAAAGTTAGAAGTGGGGATGTTCACTGATAATTGCAGAATGTTTAGTACTATTCACAATTCCTTACAATCCAGATTTGGAACTTTTTGCCACTTCTTCACTATCACTGGGTTCAAATCCTAGAACTTCCTTCCTGGCAGCAGTGTGGGTGCATCTATACCACACGGACTGCAGTGTTTCAAGAAGGCAGCTCTTCACCACCTTTTCCTGAACAACAAGAAATTAAACTTAATTTCAACTATGTCAAAATAGGCTGGAATAAAGGAAATGCATATGATCCACCTGAGACACACTTTTTATGGAGCGCATCCAAGACTGGTTTCTGGATCAGTGCATCTCTAATCCAACAAGGAAAGAAGTGTTCCTTCAATTAGTTCTAGAAAGGAAGCGGTGCAAGTAACTGATGTGAGAGCAGGGTAAATACAAGAGTACAAAACAATAAATAGTCAAATATAAGGGTGTCATAAAAAGGGAAAGTTTAGTGAGTTAAGAGGAGATCAGATTCAAAATAACTTGGCAGAAAAAGTAGCAAATGAGCTGTTTTGGGTAGAAATGTTTGAAGTCGAGATACATAAAATTAGAATTATTCTGCACTCTAAGAGGCAAAAAGTGGATGCAAGCAAAAGAATTCCATGGACACAGGAGAATTAAAACTAAACTGAAACCTGAAGTTAATTTGAAGAAACTTGAAATAAATAAAATTTATGCTCAACATACTAAAAAAAAAATCAAAAGGAATACAGAAAATGTTAAGGAGATTAAGAGAGAGATTACATGGCCTTAAAAAGGAATATAAAAAGACATGGTCTGAATATGAAGAATGGTGGAAGATATTAAATCTTGAGTGTGATTTTGCTTACAGTGATGGTGGAAGTGAAAATGCAAGAGAATAAAAGACAATTGCTGGAGATAACTATCGAAAGGTATGGTTTAAAAAAAAACTTTGAGGACAAATTGGAGCTCTGATAACATGTGTCCTAGACCACTGGAACAACGTTAGGGCAGAAATAGCAAGTTGGGTCATGAAACTGAAAAGAAGCCAATGTAACACACATTTTCAAGGGAGAGAAGGGTAAACTGGACAACCACAGACCAACTAGTCTAACATCAGTGAACATTTAGAATTGCAAATTAATAATTGTTTGGTAGTACAGGACTTGAGTAAATCTAAAAAAAGAGACACGTCAAAGCTTTTCGTCTTGCACATCAGGATACTTCACAAGAATACCAACTAATGGGGAAAACAGCAATTTATACTGTATGAGAAGAGAGTGCTGATTGGTTGGGAAGTGGACTCTGATTAGTAGAGGCATTGCCATGCAGAATGCACCAGTGCATGGTGACTGACAGTTAACCACCAAGTATTGTTTGAAATTTAAGCCAGGCAGCTTGACCCTGATTGGTCAAGGCATTGCCCTGAGGAATGGGTCAGCAAATGGCTGTTACTTACTTTATTTAGCAAAAACAGGTGCAATGGGTGTACATGGTCTTCCTAACTGCAAAGGGTCCTTGTATTAATATATGTAGCTTCCAGTGCATGCAAATGTGCCACACTGTTAGCCCAACTGACAGTCTTAAGTTGATTGTCAGCATAATTCTTAGCACACTGAGGATTATTTAGCGAATGTTGTCTAATTGCACAGTCACATCTAATGTTGGACAATGTGTTCTGAATTTTGCAAGCACAGGCTGGTTGGGTACGGTCTGTACCTTACCCATTCTGAACAGCAGCTAGGACATGCTGTTTGATATGATCCGCCAGTCTTTGGGATTTACGGCCTACATACCTAGTATCACATTGAAACAAGGCATCAAAAGGAATAGGGTGTTTTTTGTTTAAAAGGTGAGATTGCAGGAAGTTGGCCATGAGCCAAAGGTCAATGAAATGTCCAGGCGCTGTGTTCAGAAGTGGCTGGTGACAGAGCATAAGCAAGGCAACAGTCAGAATACAAAAGCCAACAGATGGCGATTTACTGATTCTTTTCCCTCCCAGAGTCTCCTAATGTATCGATTATGATAAAATAGAGGCATTTTATTCTTGTAGGAACTTGTTTTTTTTAAATAAACCGGAGCACACTGAACAAAACAGAACACTTCATTTAACAGATTGTCACCCCTTTTTGAGTGTGTATACAGCAGGCTTCCTTTGCAGAACGGTTGGACTGCAAAACCCTTTGGAAGTTCTTCTCCTAGCTCTGGCAGTGAGTGCACCAGTCTTGGATCGCTGGTTTAAAATCTTAAACCTATTTTCCATAATTGGCATTTTCTTTATTAATTTTGCATATATTTTGTATCACGTGGCAAATATGCTACAATTCAAATAAGTCGCTACAAGTTTGGTAAGCATCAAAGTCCTATTGGCTAGTACTGTTCTATATGATAAACTATGGTTCTAACTCTCCATCGTGTTTGGTAAAGTTGACAATGCTATTTCCCTCCAACATGTCTATCTAACCCCCAGATGGTTTCATTCCAATCATCTCAATATGATTGGCACCTCTCCAACATTGTCTTTGCTACCTTTCCTGCACCATCACCCCATTGTCCACCACAGAACTATCCTTGACCTTCTCCCTTTTCTCAGTTAAATATTGCCCCTCAGTGGTATTCTCCACAGGCATGAGGTCAGCTTCCACATCTATGCTAATGACACAGAGCTCCTTTTTTCCACCTACTGCAAAGTCTCCATGTAGCAGGACTGCTTGTCCAAGATTCAGTCTTGGATGAATCACAACTTCCAGCAACACTTAAGTCTTCAATCATATGGGTCCTGCTCCCTGGAATCCTCTCCCTAAAATTCCCCGCTTTAAAAAAAAATTCAAAATCCATCTCTTTAAGCAAGCTTTTAGGCAACCCGGCTAACCTCCTTTCTTGAATCAGCTTCAGGTTTCTTTATGTCAATCTGTAAAGCACCTTGGCAAGTTCTTCAAGTTAAAAGCACTATTTAAATGTAAGTAATTGATATGGAATAAAACCACACCCAACACCAATGTCATACAGAGTAAATAGCTGTGGATGTTAAAAGAAAGCTACACAGAGAAGTTAAGTATTTGACTATATCTTTACAGTTCAGTTCAAAATAATTAAATCGTGCATCTGTCAACATAATGAACTAACAATGTAGGCAAGTAATTCCAAATCAAAGAAAAAAAACCAAATTTACTTTATAGCAACAAAAATGGTTTATTTAAAAAAAGTAAAAATAATTCACAATTTTGCAAATCACATTTACTTCATATCATATTGACACTGCTACCACTTCTTCTATTCTGTAGTGCCCAGGACACTGGAAAGCTCAACACTTCTCTTTGCTTTCCCCCCTCCCTTAATCGGTAGTGGCTATGCTATGATAAAGTGCTCCACAAGCAAGCCCTGGAACTGGCAAAACTCACACACTAAGCAATTTGCATAAAGTCTTTGGGGAATTCACTGTCAACTGATCTTATTTTAGTACCTAGTTTACTGGATAATGCAATATGATGGAAAAGGTTGCTTGAGGTCACAGAATTAGTCCAACAATATTGACTAGTTTCTAAAAGGAATCAATAAATCAAGCTAGTTTTGCTGTGAAAATCATTAGGCTTTCTCACCATGTGTGAGCCAGAAATAGGTTGTTTACACAAGGTAATAATTTGATCTGATTAACTAATAAATGGACAATATGAATTTTATGCAAGAAAGAGAAATTCATTCAAAATCAAATATTGCTGAAAAATATTTCTGCTATAATATAATTGCAACAGAATTTTGACCTGCCATAAAATAAATTAACCATATGCACAAATTGATCTAAGTTTTATTAAAATGAAAATAAAATTATGCAAAAAGCTTCTATCTAATTAGCATATATCACACAACAACTCCAAACTATGTTAAAAGTGGTAAGTAATAATAACAGAAGAAGAAAATTTGGGATGATTCCACCATTTGTTAACACTATCTATTCTTACTCTAAGAATAAGCAACATGGTAGTCATGCTTTATCACTTCTTCTTGAGTTCTTTGCCAAACGCAGGTCCAACCCACGCACTGCAATCTCCACTATGGGTAGGGCAAGGAGGCAGCCAGAATGGGGATTGAACCCTGTGCAGTTGGCACCAACCTGATCTGCACCAACCATCCAGTCAACTCAGTGAACCAGCCCCCCAAGGAATCCAAGTTGCTGTGACAACATACCATTTTACTTGCATGTTGTAGTCTGGAGCTATGGATAGTGGTGGTAGAGGCTCCAATTTCTTTCCATCTTATGGCTGACCAGAAATCTCTTCCCCTCTTACCAACTACCATTTGAAGGATTTACAATTTGATAACTCAACCTGTTTGGCCACATTATGAACGCACCTTCCTTGGCCATCAAGTCCTGGAGTGGGACTTGAATCCTGAGCTTCTGGCTCAGACGCAGGAATGCTACCTATTATGCCGCAAGACCTCTTAATTTTTATGTTAGTGATAAAACATGAGAAAAAAAGAGACGTAGTCTAGTACAGAAAGCCGCCACCACCACCACCACCCACCCCAACTCCTTGTAGCAAACGATAGGAGATTATACTTCTAGCTTGATAATTACTAAAATTTGTCTCAGGTGGCAAGAAGTAACAATATAGCAATCTTAATCACAAGAGTTCATTTTTGACAGCCTTCAAATGCAACATTTTGCCTTTGACCTTCAAATCAAGGCAAAACACTATAACCTCTAACATATGTGCACCTTTTATTTTTACTATCCAGAAAACATCAGTACAATGATATTTTACTCTTTTCACCCAGCAAGCTTAATGTACAAGTGATAGTGACCAAAACAATATAAGCTCTGTACAACGCGAAAGACATTGGGAAGATGCATATCATGGATCAGCACAGTCTGAAAAGGTAGAAAACATAAAAGCTATAAATCAGGAGGTGGAGGGGAGAGAGGAACTTTGTGTAATTACAATCATTAGGGAAGTGGTACTGAGCAAACTGAAGGAGCTGCAGGCTGACGAGTCTCCAGGTCCAGATGGACTTCTTCCTTAAAATAGGTGGCTAATGAGGTAGTAGAGGTGTTGGTGTTAATTTTTCCAGAATTCCCTATATTCTGGAAAAATTCCATCAGATTGGCAAGTAGCAAAAATAACCCCTCTATTTAAGAAGGGAGGGAAGCAGAAAACAGGAAACTGTAGGCCAGTTAGCTTGATGTCTGTCGTGGGGCAAGTGTTAGAATCAATCCTTAAAGAGGCTATAGCTGGACACTTAGAAAACACAAGGTCATTGGGAAGAGTCAGAATGATTTTGTGAAAGGGAAATCATGTTTAATCAATTTACTGGAGTTCTTTGAAGGAGTAACATGTGCTGTGGATAAAGGGGAGCCTGTAGACATACTGGACTTGGATTTCCAGAAGGTATTTGAAAGGGTGCTAATTCAAAGGTTATTGTGGAAAATAAAAGCTCATGATGTAGGTGGGTAACATATTAGCCTGGATAGAGGATTGGTTGGCTGGCAGAAAACAGAGTATGCATAAATTGTTCTTTGTCTAATTGGCAGGATGTGACTAGTGGGGTCCCGTAGGGGTCTGTGCTGGGGGCTAAACATTTTACAATTTACATCAATGACTCAGGTGAGGGGAGCGAAGGCATGGTAGCCAAACTTGCAGACAACACAAAGATAGGTAGGAAAGTATGTTGTGAAGAAGATGTGAAGAAGACAATAAGAGTTTGCAGACGAATATAGACAAAGTTGAAAGAGTGGGAAAAAATCTGGCAGATGGAGTATAATGTGGGGAAAATGTAAGGTCGTTCACTTGGGAAGGAAGAATAAATAAAGCAGAGTATTACTTAAGAACGACTGCAGAATTCAGAGGTACAGAGGGATCTAGGTGTTTGCATTCATGAATCACAAAGTTAGTACGCAGGTACAGCATGATTAGAAGGTTAATGGAATGCAATCCCTTATTATGAGAGGAATTGAACATAAAAGTAAATAAGTTACGCTTCAGCTATACAGGATACTGGTGAGACCGCATCTCGAGTACTATGTGTAGTTTTGGTCTCCTTATTTAAGGAAGGATGTAAATACATTGGAGGTGGTTCAGAGCAAGTTTACTAGATTGATACCTGGAATGAGCGGGTTGTCTTATGAGGATAGGTTGGACAGGATAGGCTCGTTTCCACTGGGGTTTGGTAGAGTGAGGGGTGACTTGATTGAAGTATGTAAGATCCTGAACGGTCTTGACAAGATGGACATGGAAAGGGTGCTTCCTTTTGTGGGTGAATCCAGAACTAGAGAGCACTGTTTTAAAATTAAGGGTCGCCCTTATAGAACAGAGATGAGGAATTTTTTCCCCTCTGACGGTTGTGCGACTTTGGAACACTTTGCCTCAGAAGCAGTGGAAGCGGGGTCACTGAATTTTTTTAAGGCAGAGGTAGATTGATCATTATTAGGCAAGGGAATCAAAGGTTATTGGGGATAGATGGGAATGTAGAACTCGAAATACAAACAGATCAGCCATGATCTTATTGAATGGCAGAACAGGCTTGAGGGGCTGGAAGGCCTACTTCTGCTCCTATTTTCTATGTTCGTATTCCATTGGACATACTTCACCGAATACCCATCTCATGAATAATCTACAAGGTTCTCCCAGGAATACTGGGGAAGATGTGATGCAACAGATTAAATGGATCACATCTTTTGGCCAAGCTGCAGGGTGCAGAAAGTTGACAAATGACCAACCAACTCATTTTTAGAGCAACAAACACCTTAATGGAATTTAACCCATCTCACTACATCCTTTGTCTACCAAAGTCCTAAGTGGTCCATTTATTGGTTAATTCAAGTGGATACTTGCTCTTGGGAAATATATATTTTTTCCTAAAAGGCTGGCATGAATATGCATGTTATGAGTACAGCCCAGAGAAGATAATTTACTCTGAACTATTGCTGCCATATCACCTCGTCAGAAAGTGATTGGGTATTCTACCCGATAAACCTGAATGACACAAAGCCATGTACCAACATGCTAATATTAAAGTTTCATTCATACTTCTGATATAACATTTTGCAGTTTCCAACCTTTCAATTTCTGGTGCCTTCTACCAACTAACCAGTAATGTGTACCATAAAATGCTTAATGAATAGATCTTGTTAACTGCTTATGTGCAAGTGTTTGAGTTTTTTTTAAATATAAAATGGGTTAAAAGTAAGATTTGAATTTAGAGCTGATTCTAACCAAGGTATTGAGGAATTATTTTAATCAGCATTAAAGGAGCAGTAAACTGCTACAACTTTATTATGCAATAAGCATGGAAATCTCCCTTCAACATTATAGTAAACCTTTCTTCATGGAAAATGTGTATAATCTTAAGTGGGATCACTAATTTTATTAAGTGATTTTATATGATTTTTACTAAGTACAAAAAACTGTGGCATATCCTTACCTTCCTTTTAACTTGCTGTATTTTCAAGCTACTCAAGACAAATACAAGGGATTCCAAGTATGAGTAGGTGTGATGTGACAGTTACAAGCATGCAACATGTAGAGACAAATTAGTTCTTCAAATGTTATTCATTTAACAGAAATATTTCTGTAGTCACCAGGTATTACAGTACGAAAACTTACCTTCTTCTGGCAAGACTGTCTAATTTCTTCCACCTCCTCCTCTTTGCTTTCAATTTCCTTTGCTTGAGTTTGTCTGTGCCTTTCCATTTCCATTTCCAATCGAAGTTTTGCCTAAATTTGGACAAAAACATTATACTCTGGGAACATTAAATTGCCTTGACAACTAATTGCCCACAAACATGCTGACAGAAACAATTCTTTATTTGAAAATGTTCTCTTCACTCCACAGTATTAACTGCTGGCTGTCAGTAATCCTCTGGTCACTTGCCTAAGTGTGAACCCAGACAGTGAGCACTGCAAAGGGACTCAACAACGTGGTTATTACAGCTAAGCTCGATTTTTCTCATGCCCGGTAACAACACATCCACACTTTCCAGTGAAGGTCAGTGGATAACAAATCAGGTGTAGAAACCGTGGCTGATCATCTTCTTTCTAATCCAGAGGCTAAAAAGGAACTTGACTAGTTCGTAACTGGAGCACAACCTTTCAGTGTTCAGATGCTTATGTACAAGGTACAAATTTACACAGGGCAGGATTTTCCGTCTGTCGGGTGGGCTCGAGAGCGGCCGGGAAACGGTCCGCCACCGGTGATCGGCCCCCAAACGCGATTTCACACTGGCTGGTCAATTAACGGCCAGCCAGCGTGAAAGGCATGCTAAAGAGCTCAGCGCTGCTGGGTGGGAACGGGAGGAGCGCTAAAGTCTGTGTACGTGCAGGGGAGCCTGCACTGAAAGCTCCCTGAAGGCCCAGAGCTGCCTCAGGGAACTGAAGAATTGTGGATTCAAAAGTAAAGATTTTAAAAATGAGAGAAACATGTCCCCACGTCACATAAACAGGGACATTTTAAAAATGATGTTTAAAAATTTAATTTTTTAAAAACAATTACTGTTGGAAACCTCATCCCGCCCATGGATGAGTTTCCTAAAAAATGCAAAGGCCGCCTGCCTGATTTGCCAGCCGGCTGACAGCATGGACAGCAAAAAATAGGTTTAACCTTAATCAATGGCCTTAATAGGCCAGATAGTTGTCGGCAGGCATGCTGCTGATTCTCGTGCGCACCCGCCAACTGAAGTATCGCGAGAGTGCACGATGATGTCAGGATGCTTACTGACGTCATCGCCGCACGTGATCTTGCGCCCGATTGGGTCGGGCACCCACCCGCCCATGGGACGTAAAATCCAGCCCATTGTCACCAAGATCCTATTTAGAATATTTACTCTGAAGATCACCTGTGTAACAAGCTGCTTATCCAACCTCAAAATGACTGATTTTAGATCTTCCCTTTTAAAACTGTGACAACCTGTTCTCATGTTCAAACACTTGACAAGTATTATACTTTAGGATTAATTATAACTTGATAAAACTATGACAATTTTAGCCCAGCCAATCTGGCAAAAACCTGATCAACATGTTGTGACTGATGCACAAGCTGGAAAAGCTGATCCACAGACTAGTCAAGTAACAGTCTGACAGATGTGATTCAATGTGAATGACTATCAGCCAACATCCCATACTGGTTTCTCACCAGCTTTGGGTATGGTCTGCCCCATGTGCAGAACAGACCCAGTGGTTAGGGCAGTGTCTAGTGGCTGTGGCCCCAGGGGTCCTCAACATTGACTTTAAACCACAAAAATCACATGGCTTTAGGTCAAGTGAGGTAAAGAATATCTCTAGCTGATAACGGTCTACCATCCCCTTCAACTAATATAACATTTGTCATGAAAATATAATAATTTTCATTATTATTGTAATTTATTGTAAAGGTAGGTTAATAGTGGGGGTTTGGATTAGTTTCTGTGTTTAGGTGTGTGTGTGTACATATGTGTGAATTGCAGACAGCTGGTCTGGGTGCTTTGATGGATCCGAAGAACAACTAGGTTTGAAATGCTAAATATGTAAACATGGCTGAAGTTTTAGAATGCGAAGTGTGAAGAACACTTGCATTTTTAGATAAACCAGAGTTGTGAATTTCAAAGAGACGGTATGGTGTTACATCTAGCCAACAGGGGCTAAACCAAACAGTTTGTTTATTTTTCTCAAAAATTACTGATAACATGAGTACAATGAAAGATCTATATTATGAAAAAAGTAATGTTGTAAAGATATATTGGAACAATGGGATTTACATTAAAAGGGAGAAGCATGTATAAAGGAGATGAGGTTATGTGTAAGAAGAAGACAATCTAAGAACCAACAAGTTGAAAAGCCTCCAGCCTCTATGTACCAAGCTGCTGTCCCAAGGAACCGAAGCTAAGATAATTCATTTTAAATATCACTGTCCAGGGTTTTGTGTGCTTTCTCTGGGTCTTTTGAAATTGTTGTTTTACTGTTGCCTTAATGGAGGGAGAATTTTCTCCCCATGGGGGGGGGGGGGGGGGGGGGGGGGGGGGGTTGCCTGAGTCGGCAGTGCGCTCTTTCGCACAGAGCTGCCTCAGTAAGATTAGTTTAAAGTTTAAAAAATTTTAATAAAGGCAAAAAAAAATTTTCAGGACATGTCCCCTCATGTGAAACTGTCACATGAGCTGGGACATGTCTATGAATTTTATTAAAAACTTTTTCAATGCTTTAAAAACATTAATGAAACCTCATCCCACCCGTGATAAGGTTCCATGAAAAATGCAAAGGCTGGATGGGCAGCTCAATTCCTTGCTTTAACTGATAAGTTAACTGGCCTTAATAGGCCTTTAGCAGTTCGGCGGGCGTGCAGTACTGATAGTACTGTTCAGACTTTTGAAGACTTAAGGAACAAGGAGTCGCCAAGGTGGGCTTTGCTGGAGGAAGTTGGATCAGGAAAACTCAGGTTGAGCGGAATGACTTTCGAAGGCCACTGGAGATTTTGACCTAGTGCAGCAGGGAGAAGTGAGCCTGCTGGAGAGCTGCGAGTAACTTTGGACTTGTTCTTGCAATCCTACAAGGCTACTGGGAGTGCAGTGTACATCAAAAGGGGTTGTAAGACATATCTTGATTGCATTTGTTAACGCAAAAGTACCTTTTCTTTAGTTTGGTGTATTGGTTGCCTGTTAATTAAAGTTTAATCTATGCTGATTTTAGTTTGTTTATTAGAGTAAAAGTCTTAAAACGCAAAATCTTTTCCTTCAGTTTCCATCCATCAGTTGCTGGGAAATTCATCTCTCTTTAAAAGTTATTGGTCTCTACGGGATCAATACAAGAGATATGAATAAGTTCTAACATAATCAAAGGATTAGAATCGTTCCAAGTGGACAGACTACCAGGGGAAAAAGTGTACAAGTTACAACAAGCATAGAACTAGCTTAGAAGCTAGGTGTAATTTTTAGAGAGTCGAGTAACTTAAGAACAGGCTACCATCATATTAAACAAGTGCAGATTCACAGCAGATGGTCAAAAAGAAGCTGGATGAATTCCTGTCTGTGGCAAACTTTGCAATTTAAAGAAGGTAGAGTTGTTACTGTGGTTTACCGGAGCCTGCTTGCTGACTCTTGGGTTTTGAAGTGGAATTTCAGTTTCTTTTGCTCAAATTAGTCTTTTTCCTCTCCCTTAGGAATGAAAGGAGATGGGGATGACAGTGTGTACAAGTTACACCATGCAGCATGGCAATGGCTTGATACACCAAGTGGTCTACTGCTGTTTTTTCAATGAAAATTTCTCAGATGGAAAATCTCATGTGAAGTGCACAAGTCTGAAAAGGATCATCCAGTAACAATTGTTTTCAGCATGAAGTAAATTCTAACAGCAGAGGAACAGCTGCACCTGACACGATCAAGCATCCAGCGCAGACACCAATTGCCATATCTCATGCAACAAGCCACTTTGAGCAAGAGTTCTCCATTGTGCCTTCAAGCAATGCCAGTGTTTTTGGAACGTCCTGACGTTCAGATTGCTAAATTGTTAATGCATCATGAGGCAATGTCACAGCTGATGGGAATTAGCAAGGCAGAAGCCCAAATGAATGGATCTGGTCCAACCACTTTTAGGAGATTGACAAGGAATGCTGACGTAGTGCCGTTTCAGATGTCTGACCAATGACAGAACAAATGACATTTCTGAAGGCATGGTTTTGGCATCAGTTTTTTTCTTTTGGGGGGACGTCACTAGCTAGGCCAGTATTTGCTGCCCGTTCCTAATTGACCTTGAGAAGGTGGTGGTGAGCTGCCATCTTGGACTGCTGCAGTCCACGTGGTGTAGGTACACCCACAGTACAGTTAGGAAGAGAGTTCCAAGATTTTGACCCAGCGACAATGAAGGAACAGCCTCTGCTGCGCTTGTCCATTTAGGTGGTAGAGGTCACGGGTTTGGGAAAGTGCTGTTGAAGAAGCCTTGGTGAGTTGCTGCAATGCATCTAGTAGATGGTACACAATGCTGCTACTGTGCACCAGTGGTGGAGGGAGTGAATGTTTAAGGCAGTGGCTGGGATGCCAGTCAAGTGGGTTGCTTTGCCCTGGATGGTGTTGTTGGAGCAGCACTTGTCCAGGCAAGTGGAGAGTATTTAATCACATTCCTGACTTGTGCCTGGTAGATAGAGGACAGACTTTGGAGAGTCAGGAGGTGAATTACTCGCCACAGAATTCTCAACCTCTAACCTACTCTTTTAGCCACAGTATTTACATAGCTGGTCTAGTTCAGTCTCTGGTCAATGGTAACCCCCAGGATGTCGACAGTGGGGATTCAGTGATGGTAATGCCATTGAATGTCAAAAGGGGATTGTCAGATTCTCTCTTGTTAGAGATGGTCATTGCCTAGCAGTTGTGTGGTACAAATGTTACTCATCACTTATCAGCACAAGCCTGAATGTTATTCAGGTCTTGCAGCATATGGAAACAGACTACTTTAGAACCTGAGGAGTTGCAAATGGTGCTGAAAGTTGTGCAATCATCCCCACTTCTGACCTTATGATGGAGGGACGGTCACTGATGAAGCAGCTGAAAATGGTTGGGCCTAGGGCACTATCCTGAGGAATGCTTGCAGTGATCTCCTGGAACTAAGATGACTGACCTCCAGCAATCACAAGTATCTTCCTTTGTGCTAGGTATAACTCCAATCAGCGGAGAGTTTTCCCAATTCTTTGATGCCACTCTTGGTCAAATGCTGCCTTGATGGTAAGGAAAGTTACTCTCACCTCACCACTGGAGTTCAGCATTTTTGTCTGTGTTTGCACTAAGGCTAGAATGAGGTCAGGAGCTGAGTGACCCTGGCGGAACACAAACTGAGTGCCTGTGAGTAGGTTATTGCTGAGGGTTGCTTGATAGCACTGTCAAACATTCCTTCCTGGTGATCGAAAGTAGGCTGATGGGGTTGTTATTGGCTGGGTTGGATTGGTTCTGCTTTTTGAGGACAAGACATTCCTGGGCAATTTTCCGCACTGTCTGGTAGATGCCAGAATTGTAGCTGTCCTGAAATAACTTAGCTAGTAGCCCAGCTGGTTCTGGAGCACAAGTCTTAGGTACTATTCCCGGAAAGTTGTCAAGGTCCATAGCCTTTGCAGAATCCAGTGCCTTCAGCCATTTCTTGATATCATGTGGAGGGAATCAAATTAGCTGAAGACTGGCATCTGTGATGCTGGGGACCATAGGAGAAGGCTGAGTTGGATCATCCACTTGGCAGTTCTGGCTGAAGATGGTTGCAAATGCTCCTTGTCTTTTGCATTGACATGCTGGGCTCCTCCATCATTTAGGCTGGGGATATTTGTGGAGCTGCCTTCCCCCAGTTACTTGTTAATTGTCCATCTCCATTCACGTTTGAATGTAGCAGGACTGCAGAGCTTGGGTCTGATCCATTGGTTGTGGGATTGCTCAGCTGTGTCTATCGCATGCTGCTTATGCTGTTTGGCATGCAAGTAGTCCTGTGTTGTAGCTTCACCAGGTTGACACCCTATTTTTAGGTATGCCTGGTGCTGCTCCTGGCATGCCCTTCTGCACTCATTAAACCAGGGTTGATCCCTGGCTTGATGGTAATTGTACAGTGGAGGATATGCTAGGCCATGAGGTTACAGATTGTGGTTGAATACCATTCTGCTGCTGCTCATGGTCCACAGCACCTCATGGATGACCGGTTTTGAGTTGCTAGATCTGTTTGAAATCTATCTCATCTATCCCAGTACAGCTACATCACTGGCATCTACCTGGTGATAGTGATACAATACACGATGGGGATATCCTCAACATGAAGACCAGGTCTTCAACTCCAAAGGACTTTTTCGTGATCAGTCCTACCAATGCTGTTATAGACAGATGCAACTTTCACAGTTAAATTGGTGATGATGAGGTCTTGTTGGTTCCCTCACCACCTGCCGCAGACCCAGTAAAGCAGCCATCTTCTTTAGGACTTGGCCAGCTAGGTCAGTAGTGGTGCTACCGAACCACTCTTGATGGTGGACACTGAAGCCCCCATTCTTTGCCCTTGCCACCTTTGATGCTTCTTCCAATTTGTGATCAACATGGAGTTCTGATTCATCAGCTGAGGTGGGGAGTGGGGTGGGTGATGGGGGAGGTGGAAACCAGCAGGAGATCTGGAGTCAATGTTGAGGACTCCCAAGGCAACTCCCTCCCAACTGTATATCTACTCCTCTGATAACCCATGTTAGGTGGTCTGTCTAAATGAGTAGTTTGCTCAGCCATTTCAGAGGGCATTTAAGAGTCTACATTGCTGTGGGTCTGGAGTCACACATAGACCAGATCCAGTTAGGATGGCAAATTTCCTTCCCTAAAGGGCATTACTGAACCAGATGGGTTTTTATGACAAATAACAATAGGTTCATGGTCATACTGAGACCAGCTTTTCATTCCGGATTTATGAATTTATTTTAAATTCCAATAACTGCCATGGTGGGATTTGAATCTGTGTCCACAGAACTTTAGTCTGGGCTTCTGGATTGCTAGTTCAGTAACATCTCTCCCTATTCTTCAAATGGCAGTCAAATTGAGATCAGAAAGAAAACTGAGAAGGAAATAATCAAAAAAGTGAGGTATAATTACTGATAGTTGATAAAGCAAGTTTTTTTTAAATAGGGCAATTGGCTATGGGTAGCTGAGGCACTGTAAATAAACAAAAATGTTGCACATTAAAAGATAAAAAGGTAATCAGAAATACAGAAGATTCCTGCACTTTAAGTTCCTTTTTTAGGCAGTTAGGGAGAATGAGGGTGATGCACCTCTTTAATATAAATGTATTTATCGCTCATTTCTACAAGTTGAATGTCTTCACAAATAATTACTGACCAGATTTGTCGCCTACTTCTAGACCTCTCCTCTGCTCTGAAACCTGCTGAGAGGCATACTAAAGTAGCCCATGGTAGGCTCCCACAAGATCTAGCAGTGCCAAAAGGCCACTTCACAAGACACAAAAAGCTACAGTTGAAACGGAGGACTTCGAAGTTAAAGATCTTGGGTCAAAGCTTCTTCGATGGTGGGGTAGCACAGTACATTTTATTTCCAACTTCTAAGGAAACAATTCTGCAACTGCATAAATAAGAATCATGTTTCCAGATGCATTCCAAAACCTTCATAACAGAGAAAATTATTGTACCTGTTCCAGCATCTGAATCGTCCCAGCTTGTTCATCTAGCTCCTCTTCCTGGTCCTTGACTTTGGCTTCCAATTCACGCACCTGCTTCTTCACTTTAGCTAGTGAAGCTTCATCTTTAGATTCTTGAGAGGATAGGTCCTGCAGTTCTGCATCAAGACGGTCTGCCTTTTGGGTTATAGTGATGATTTCAGAGTCCTTGTCCTAGTATTCAGCATAGAGAGAGAAAAAAAAATCAGCAATTCACTGTTACATTTAAAAAGATGCTGTAAATGACTTATTTGGTTATGACCTAATAGGCAATTCAGATGAAAAATCATCTACAAAATAAATGAATGTAGCTAATGAAATTTAGAATGCAGCAGTTCACTCTAATTAATTTTTTTACCCAACAACCAGGCTTTATTTGATAAAGACTCAAAAGGCAGAATTGATTCATTCTACAGTTCATAAGAGTTTAATTTATATTAGACTTTGCAATCATAATGAAGGGGTACACTAGATGTTGACTGATCTCTCATCTCTCCATGTCTTTCAAAAGCATAGGACAGCCTGGAAGATTAGAAACAACACAGATCCCAGAATCCTCTGATAAAGAATATATTTCATATTTTGTAAATTTCTACACAGAAAACAGGTCACCACTGCTTTGGCAACCCAAATTCACATGCGTGAAAAATCGAGCTTTTTCAGCGCGTATACAATTGCTATATTGCCCTTCTTAAAATTTACTTTTGGGAGAGTTGATTATAAGCTTCAATCATTTCAAAGCTGTGTTTTGAACTCAACCAAAACAATTTCAATGATGGCCTCAGCTAGAGTATTGTGTTCAATACTGGTCACCAGGCTTTAGGAAAGACATCAATGCTTTGGAAAGTGTGCAGAGCAGATTTACCAGAATGATACCAGGGATGGGGGAGTGAAAGTTGCTCACAAAATAAAGCAAAAAAATACATTTTGATCATGTTTTATGAGGATCAAAAAGTCTTATGACCCTTGGTTTCCAATAACTTGCAGATGCTTAAGTCTCATTAGCAAATATGGTGAAATACTGGCCTGGAGAGGGGTCAGATGCACGAGGGGGTGGGGGGGCGGGAGAGGGGTTGGCTGCGCGCGTGAGGGGTGAGGGAGAGGGGTCGTGCGCGTGACGGGGGGGCGGGAGAGGGGTCGAGCGCACGAGGCGGGGGGCGGGAGAGGGGTCGCGCGCGTGAGGGGGGAGGGAGAGGGGTCGCGCGCGTGAGGGGGGAGGGAGAGGGGTCGCGCGCGTGAGGGGGGAGGGAGAGGGGTCGCGTGCGCGAGGGGGGGCGGGAGAGGGGTCGCGCGCGCGAGGGGGGGGCGGGAGAGGGGTCGTGCGCGCGAGGGGGGGGCGGGAGAGGGGTCCCCCGCGAGGGGGGGGGGGGGGCAGCGGGAGAGGGGTCGCATGCGACCGGTGGGGAAGAGTGGGAGAGCGGTGGTGCACACGAGGGGCAGGAGAGGGTTGGCATGCGATGGGGAGGGGGATGGGGGGGCCGGCAGGGGAGGGATCGCGCGCGAGGGGGGCAGGCAGGAGAGGGGTCATGCGCGGGGGCGGGGTCATGCACGAGGGGAGGGTGGGGGCGGGAGAGTGGGCGCGGGAGAGAGAGTCTTCGGCAGAACTGTCTCAGCCGCACGAGAAAGCTGAATTTATACAAGGTTTCCCTAATGCATGGTCCTTTCACACTACCCCCCACGTGATTGCGCACTACCATCTGAGCAAGCTGCCCTGTCCCTCTCAACTCAAAACCCCACCCACCAACCAACCTACAGTCCAAGAACTGCACCATCAGCCAGCTGAGAAAAAGCAACTTGCCTGTGCCCTCGCCTGACCGTGCGGCGCCTCTTCCTTGAATTTGACTGGGCCACCCTCATGAGCGCTCCGCAATGCTAGTGTGCACTCACCTCTGAGTTCCCCTCCAAGTTCAGCACGCCTGGTGCATGCCTTTTAAAAGCTGTTATGAAACATGTCAGCGTTCAACCACACTAAAGAACCTGGATGATCCAGCATCAAGGGCTGATTCCAGTGAGTAGGGCTTATAATTAGATGCAAATATATTAAAATTATGTTTCCAACATCCGGTGGCAGGAAACATGGCCCGCCATTTACGGGTAGAGTGGATGATTGCAAACTGGTTTCACAACAGCGTGAAACTGATTTTTGGCCTTCTCGTCATATTAACCGCTCACACCCGCCACAACATTAACATGGCTGGAAAATTCTGTCCTACATATCTGCCAACAATGTGGCGTAAAGTATAAATGTGGCTTGGGGTTTTCGAATGTGTTAATTAGTTAATGAGCAAAATACCTTTTCTGTTGTTCAGTAACTCGCTCAACATGCAATTGATAAAAGGTCTCACCACATAGATTACAAATATTTCACAGAGGCTTGTTTTCTTTGAGGTCAGCAGTAAGCACCCTTGATTCACCACTGACTGCAAAATCTGAGCTATCAAGTTAATGTAATTTTTCTTTTGTTGAGTTATCAGAATTTGTTTTAAAAACTCTTAAATCTACACAGGCAATAACAAGACGACGGAATAATTTTACAAAAATACGATTTGTCTCGCATTACTAATTTATACAATAGTATTTGAAACTATTGCTCAGATCTAACAAGTTATTAAGTTATCTTTTATTATAATTATTGGTAGTACATACATCCAGTTGTTGTTTTAGGCTGAATATCTCTGCTATAAAACCATCTCTTTCTCTGCTCAGTTTCTCTTTGTGGATCTTCTCTCTCTGAGCCTCATCTTGTGCCTGTGACAACTCACTGTCAAACCTAGGACACAAACGTTAAAGAAAATATTATTGCAACAAAAGGCAAAATTCTGGCTTGCTATCAGTGACAGAATGTTATATCTGGGTCATATGACTGATGTGTTATGAAAACCTATTTTTTCCCTGATATATTTTGGTGATTCATGAGCAAACAACTCATTTTGAAGAGCATGCTGATGCACGTGGTCTAGCTGAAAGGGGAGAAATATACGATTCAATCTCCTTTTTGAACACTAATGGCAATAGCTCAAATTAGATATAATCTGTTAACTCAAATGACTCAGGATTTCACATATTGTAGGGCTTTATGGCAATATTATTGCTGTGCTTTATTTTTAAGAAAATGCATATCACGTATATTGTGAAATAATGGACTGAAAGTCAAATTGGTCACATTCAAATTACCACACAAAAAAAATGTGTGCCCACCTCTGCAACCCTGTTCCAAGTTACACACCTCCAAACCTGAACGTGTAACAATCCTTTTGAAAACTGCTCCCTCTCCTCAGGCAATGTCCCTCCCCTTTCAAAATTGCCATCACAACCTCCCTCAAAAAAAAAATACCCTGGACCCCTCTATCGGCAATCGTCTTTACTGTTCCAACCTTCTCCTCTCCTCACCCACCGCCCCCCAACCTCTCATAACTACCTAATTGAATCTATAATCATGGTTTATGTTGCTCCATCACCATCAAAATGATTTGAAGCAAAGTAATGAACAACATTTTCCGTAAGTGTGACCATGAAGCATCATCTTTTCCCAATCTCTGCACCCTTTCATACGGGCTGAATTTTATCAGCACCATGGTGATAAGCTGAGAGGCAGGAGGACTGGTAATAGGGCAGAGGAAAGCACTGAAAGGGTGCCTAATATCTTCCAGTTGTCATGGCATATTACCTTCAGTGGGAACCTCAGCAGTGTGGCCGTGCTCCAGATGGCCAATTACGCCATTCAAGAGCCCAATTGTGGGACAATTTGTAAACCTGCTGGAAGGGTCCAAGGGGAGATGGTTGGTTAAACCCTAGTGTCCTCCCAGTGGGTTCCCAGGGAGGGGAATCTGCTTTACAGCCACTCCATGGTCCAAAGGGGAACCTACCCAGTAGCAATGACCATCTCTGTGGCCACAGAACTGCTGCTTAAAAGCTTAAAAAGATTCCCATCACCCTCTGGGTGAAAAAATTCTTCCTCACATCCCCTCTAAATCTCCTGCCCCTTACCTTAAATCTATGCCTCCTGGTTATTGATCCCTCCAACAAGGGGAAAAGTTCCTTCTTGTCTACCCTATCTACGCCCCTCATAATTTTATATGTCTCAATCATGTCCCTCCTTAATCTCCTCTGCTGCAGGGAAAATAACCCCAGTCTATCCAATTTCTCCTCATAACTAAAACTCTTCAGTCCATCCTGGTAAATCTCCTCTACACTCTATCTGGTGCAATCACATCCTTCCTATAATGTGGATTCCAGAACTGCACGCAATACTCTAGCTGTGGCCTAACCAGCATAACCTCCCTGCTCTCATATTCAGTGTCTTGGCTAATAAAGGCAAGTATCCCATATGCCTTCTTAACCACCTTATCTACCTGTCCCGCTACCTTAAGGGACCAGTGGACGTGCACACCAAGGTCCCTCTGATCCTCGGTACTTCCCAGGGTCCTACCATTCATCATGTATTCCCATGCCTTGTTTGTCCTGCCCAAGTGCATCACCTCAAACTTATCCGGATTAAAATCCATTTGCCACTGATCAGCTCATCTGACCAGCCCATCTGTATCCTCCTGTAATCTAAGGCCATCCTCCTTACTGTTTATCGCCCCCGCAAACTTACTGATCAATCCTTCTACATTCAAGTCTAAGTCATTTATATATACCACAAACAGAAAGGGACCCAACACCGATTCCTGTGGAACGCCACTGGACACCGGCATCCAGTCACGAAAACACCCCTCGACCATCTCCCTCTGCTTCCTGCAACTCAGCCAATTCTGGATCCAATTTGCCAAATTGCCTTGGATCCCATGGGCTCTTACCTTCATTATCAGTCTCCCATGCGGGACCTTATCAAAAGCCTTGCTGAAGTCTAAGAAGACTACGTCAAATACATTGCCCTCATCTACACACCTGGTCACATCTTCGAAAAATTCAATCAAATTGGTCAGACTTTACCTCCCCTTAACAAAACCATGCTGACTGTCCTTGATTAATCCCTGCCTCTATAATGTGGATTAATTCTGTCCCTCAGAATTACTTCCAATAGTGTCCCCACCACTGAGGTTAGACTGACTGGCTTGTAGTTCCCTGATTTATCCCTTCCTCCCTTCTTGAATAACGGTATCACACTGTCTGTCCTCCAGTCCTCTGGCAGCTCTCATGTGGCTAGAGAGGTATTGAAAATTATTGCCAGTGCCCCTCCTATCTCCTCCCTTGCCTCACGCAACAGCCTAGGATGTACTTCATCTAGGCCTGGAGATTTATCTACTTTTAAGCCTGCCAGACCACTGAGAACCTCCTCCCTTTCGATGCTAAAATCTTTATTAATATCACAGTCCTTCTGCCCGATCTCCATACCCACATCATCCCTTTCACTTGTGAACACCGACACAAAACATTCATTTAGCACCCTAACTCCGTCTTACGGCTCCACACACAAATTACCACTGTGGCCCTTAATGGGCCCTACTCTTGCCCTAGTTATCCTCTTAGTCTTAATGTACTTGTAAAATAACTTTGGATTTTCCTTTATTTTACCTGCCAATGTTATTTCATGCCCCTTTTTGCTCTCCTAATTTCCCTTTTAAGTTCCCCCCTACACATTCTATTCTCCTCCAGGGCTTCCGCTGTTTTGAGTCCTCGGTATCTGCCATAAGCCTCCCTTTTTCTCTTTATCCAATCCTGTATATCCCTCAACATCCAGGGTTCCCTGAACTTGTTGATCCCACCCTTTATCTTTACTGGAATATGTTGGCCCTGTACTCTTCCTATTTCCTTCTTCAATGAGTCCCACTGCTCTGATGCAGGTTTACCTAAAAGTAGCTGCTCCCAATCCACGCTGGCCAAAGCATATCTGATCTTATTAAAATTGGCCTTTCCCCAATTTAGAACTCTGATTTCTAACCCATCCTTGTCCTTTTCAGAGTGTTTCAAGTCATTTTAACATTTAATGTTTTAAGCAAAAAGCATCAGGTTCTGGACACCGCAACTTGGAAAGAATATTTGGAAAGACTTAAAGGAGTGCAGCGCAAATTCATGAGAATGTTAGCAAAGCAACAAGGGTTAGATTATGAGAAAAGATAAAATTAACTAGGCTTGTATTCCCTGGAACATTCGAAGGCAATGGGGTAATTTGATTAGGGTTAAGATTTTGAAAGGAACTGATAAGATGAGAGTTTCTTCTCCACACTCTAATGGGGGGGAATCTAGGACAGGGGGACATAACCTTAAAATCAGGGCCAGACCATTCAGGAGAGAAGTTAGGAAACACTTCTTCAAAAGAGATTACTGGAAGTGAAACTCTATTAAAAAAGATGATAACTTAATTAATAATTTAAAATTGTAGATAAGGATGTAAAAGGAAATGGAGCCAAAGTAGGTGAATGGAGCTTAGATACAGATCACCATGAGCTTGCTGAATGGTGAGGCGTGTTACATTGCCTACAGCTGTTCCAAACTAAAGGCCACTGCATTGATACAAAAATGCATAATTCATCAAGGTTTCTTCATTGTTTCATGAATGTATGATGTGGTTGCAATGCCCCATGTATATACCATGTATACTGGTTTATCAACAGTTGAGATTTGATAAGACAATCAACATTTTCAACACTATCAAAAGCCATTTTTAAACATAAGATCAAGCCAATCTATTTTTCTCAGGTTCCTCATAGTTGTAGTTTTGCTTGACAGTTTTCAACATTTAAATTCAGAATTAAATTGGATATCTGGAAATTTTACTTTTCCCAGAGGATTCTGAAGTTGGTAATCATTACTGACTTCTTGCAGCTTTCAAGGCAATAGGTGCAGTTTGGAAAAGCAATATAATCATAATAGAATCACAGAATTTTAACGTTACAGAAGGCGGCCATCCAGCCCATCATGTCTACACTGGCTCGTCAAATGAACATTATGACCTAGTGCCATTGCCCTGCCTTGTCCCCGTACTCCTGCACATTGTTTCTATTCAAATAGTCATCTAATACTGTCTTGAATGCCTCAATTGAACCTGCCTCCATCACAATTCTAGGCCGTGCATTCCAGGCTTGAACCACTCATTGTGTGAAAAAGTTTTTTCTCATGTCACACTTGCTTCTTTTGCAAATCGCTTTAAATCTATGCCCTCTCGTTCTTGATCCTTTTACGAGTGGGAACAGCTTCTCCCTATCTACTCTGTCCAGCCCCCTCATGATTTTGAATGTCTCCATCAAATCTCCTCTTAGCCTTCTCCACTCCAAGGCGAACAGTCCCAACCTCTCCAATCTATCTTCATAGCTGGAGTTTCTCATCTCTGGTACCATTCTTATAAACCTCTTCTGCACTCCCTCCAATGTGTTCACATCCTTCCTATAACATGGCGCCTAGAAGTATACACAATACACCAGCTGAGGTCTACGAGCGTCTTATATAAATTCAGCAGAACCTCCTTGCTCTTGTACTCTATACCCCTATTAATAAAGCCTAGGATACTATATGCTTTATTAACTGCTCTCTCCACCTTCGATGATCTATGCACATATACACCCAGGTCTTTCTGAGCCTGCATCCCCTTCAAAATCTCACCCCTTATTTTATATTGTCTGTCCATGTTCTTCCTAACAAAATGCATCACCTCACACTTCTCCGCGTTGAATTTCATCTGCTACCTATCTGCTCACTCCACCAACTTGTCAATATCCTTTTGAAGTTTTACACTGTTCTCCTTACAGTTTACAATACTCCCAAGCTTCATAACATCCGCAAACTTTGAAATTGTCCCCTGCACATCAAGATCTAGATCATTAATATACCAGGAAAAGCAAGGGTCCCAATACGGCCCTGGGGAACTCCACAGGAACCTTCCTTCAGCCCGAAAAATATACATTAACCTCTGCTTCCTATTTTTCAGCCAATTTTGTATCCATGTTGCTGCTGTTCCTTTCATTCCATGAGCAATGGCTTTTCTCACAAGTCTGTTGTGTGGCACTGTATCAAATGTCTTTTGAAAGTCCATGTACACCACATCAACAGCATTATCCTCATCAATCTTTTCTGTTACCTCTTCAAAAAACTCCAGCAAGTTAGTTAAACACGATTTCCCCTTTAGAAATCCATGCTACCCCTTCCTTATTGACCCATATTTTTGCATGTGACTACTAATTCTATCCTGAAAAACTGTTTCTAGAATCTTGCCCACCACTAAAGTTAAACTGACTGGTCTGTAATTGCTGGGCTTATCCTTACAACCTTTTTTGAACAAGCGTGTAATGTTTGCAATTCTCCAGTCCTCTGGCATCTCCCCTGAGTCTAGGGAAGACTGAAAATTTATGGCTAGTGCCCCTGTAATTTCTACTCTCACTTCTTTCAATATGTGTGGATGCATCTCGTCCAGTACTGGTGCCTTGTCAACTTTAAGTACCAACAGTCTATTCAACACTTCCTCCTGATCAATTTTGAACCCTTCTAGTGACAAAGTTTCCTCATCTGTCACCATGGCCTGGGGAGCAACTACCTCCATGGATGCAAAGTCTTCATTTAATACCTCAGCCATGGCCCCTTCATCCATGCTTAAATTCCTTTTTAGGGAAGCAAGATAACAAATTATTCTGGAAATGACAGGCCTGGGCCTCCTGAATTGTGCCTTTGAGGGAGGAGAGAGGACATTTGGAACAGGATTATTGAATTAGCTACAGATCACTGTGTTTGTGCTTATCAAGGAAATAGATACAGGAAGAGGAAAATATATTGGGGGGGAGGAGGGAAGGAGTTAAGCAAATGCAAATGTGGCAAGCAAATGAAGGTCCTTTTTCATTCTAAGTACATAATCTAACATCTAGTTTTTTTATATGCCATAACTATCTGTAAATTGATAGGAATAAACTGAAATGTATACAAGATTGTTATCCAACCTATGGCAAATAGACAGTTGCAACTTATTTTTAAAGGAGATTATATTCTCTCATTTTGTGTTGTATAAATTGACTCACTTTCTCTGCTTCTTTTCCAATTCATGGTTACGCCCTTGCTGTCCTTCAAGGTGCAGCTTGGTGTCTTGCAATTCTGCTGTTAGTCGCTGGGATTTTTTCTTCAATTGCTGAACACTCCGTTGCATTTCTTCATTGTCAGCTTGCAAATCTGCAACCTTCAGGCATAAAAGCAAGTCTGAGATCTTGGATATTAACACTTGTACATCTAGTCTATTAAAAAAAATCGACTTATGAGACCATGTTTAAATTGTTTTTAAAAAGGCATCAAGTTTACTCGTTATAATATTCCCAGTTTAGAGTTTATTTTGATAAATGATCTGCATATTGTGCTAAGTACAACAGCCTTAACTGCAAACTAATATTTCAACTTTCTAATGCGAGTGTCAAATGGAGATTGGATAAGCCAAGATAGTTAGCATTGAACACATGGAACAAATAATACCCAGGTTTTTAAAAAAATACAAATGTCCTAACAACACTGTCAACTTGTTCCCACCCTCCTCCCTTTACTCCGGTTGGCTTTCAAATGGTCAAAGTAAACTCATGTTCGATCCAGTGTCTCAGCATATCATTCCGGGAAGCTTATAAAAATAGACAAATTTTATCCGTGCTGTTCGATTATTAAGTCAACAAGGTGGCGTAGGAGAGTTAGGCTGTTGTAGTTTGAGCATCCATGGTTCATGAAGGCAGCTGCACATGTAAAGGTACAGCTGCATTCAAACAGATCCAATTTTCACTAGTGGGATATCCAAACAATGACTTGTGGGCTTTACACTTTTCATGAGATCTAAAGCTGTCTGAGTTATTTGGAGCAGTAGGATAGCCTTTTGGAGAGGTCCAGGGGCACCTTTCAGAGAGGTCAGGTGCTCTTTGGAATTGTTAAAAGTATTCATGAATGTGTGTAAAAAGTGGAACTGTCAATCTGTCGAGGCATTTAAATCTTATTGGAACTGTCAAATTGCCAAGGCATTTAAATCTGCTGGTCTTTAAATGTTTTAAAAAAATAATCAGCAGTTTAAAAAAAAAATCAGTGTTTTCTATTTCACTCTCGTCAGTTGACATGGGCCGGAGAGCCATTATTATATGATTTGTGCTGCATGACTGATTTCACAACCTATCATTATCACAGTGCGGTGCCTGTCAGTTCATAGTTCCAAGTGGCTATAAAGTCTTTGATGTGGGGCAATGAATACAGATGCTTGTTTTTATAAGGGATCAAGCACTCAAATAAAATGCTTGTTTTCATAAGGGATTCAGTGAGCAAGCGGCTTGTGAGTGAGTGAATAAATGAATGAGTGAATGAATGAAGTCTGCAATAGACACTTAGAACTTTATTTTATTTCATCACAGCATTGGTCCTGTGGTCTGTCCATGGTGGATTCTGGGATGTGGATGCTGGGTGAGTTGGCATAGTGGGGTAGAATGGCAAAGTGTGATGGTGGGGGGGGAATGGGCTGGCATGAGTTGGCATGGGGTGATAAAGGGCCATGAGGGTTGGGTAGAAGGGCATTGGTTAACATGGAAGGTGTGAAAGGCCACGGCGGGGAAAGGGTGGGTGCATGAGGTGGCAGGGACAGTGTGTGGGAGATGAGGGGGTGTGAGGGTGAGGGTTATGTTTTCTTTTTTTTCCTCACACAGCTGTGACAAAGTGCTGGAGCACCGAGGTTGGTCTTTCAGACAGACCACTTCTGTGGCTGCCTCCGCACTGTTTCCGGGGGTGCTGGACCTAACCCAACTCGCACTGATACCCATCACTCCCGCCAACCCACAGTCGTGAATTTTCCCACCTCTGCGGTCCAACTCAGGAGCGAAAATTCAGGTCAAAGTATCAGGATGTGACAAAAGCGTGGTTAAGAATTTCATTGGTGGAAATGAAGGCAGGCTAGAGATGAAAGCAAGCTATGTTTCTGTGGCAGAAGTAAGCGGTTTGATAATGGATAGGATATAGGGTTGAAATTCAGTACATGTAGTCATAATGCAGATAAAAGATTAACAAGTTTACTTGTCATAAAATTATATAAAACATAGGGCATGAAAGCTGCGCAGTGAGATGATATCTTAAGTGAAATCATGTTGCACAAAGTTCTGAATCAGGAAGGTCGATAATAGGAATTTAGACAATTGATGTTCCACTGCTTAATTTATGCTGTTAACTGCATGGTATTGTTATGCTTACAGTACTGCACTGCTACCTATTCAGCAAATATGGGTTAATCTGCTCAACCAAAAAAAATTGGCAAAACGACACTCATAAAAGTATAGTGCACTGTAATAAATTATTTAGAGTCTACTTCTCTAATTGCAAACAGAAGCTTTCTCAGTACATTGCTAACGTTTAAATATTACCAGAATCCATAATTTGTTCCAAATAGACGAGTGAATGTTTTCAGCTGACAAGAAAAGAAATTCCTTACAGACACACAGAAATAGACTCTATCGGCAAAATCTTCTGCTCTGCGAGCGGGGGAGGGGCCGCTCGTTGAGGTGTAAAATGAGGCGTGGTGATGTCGGGCATGCGTCCCGATGTCACCGCACATCATTCAGATTTTCAGTTCGGCAGGTGCACACCCGACTCGGGTGCACGCCCGCCAAACTGTCAAAGACCTATTAAGGCCAGTTGACTATCAATTAAATCAATAAACTGAGCTGCCCATCCAACCTTAATGTTGGCGGGCAGGCGAAGGAGCCCAGGCAGCCTTCGCATTTTACATGGAACCTCATCTATGGGCAGGATGGGGTTATCATGAAGGTTTTTAAAGTCTTGTAAAATTTTTTAAATAAAATTAATAGATATGTCCCAGCTCATGTTATATTTCACATGAAAGGATATGTCTTAATTTTTTTTTCCCTTTATTAAATTTTATTGCACTTAAACTAATCCTCCTGAGACAGCTCTCTGCCTTAGAGATTTCTGCGCTCTTTTGCAAACATGCACGAAAGAGCGCAGGCCCCGACTCAGGCAACCACGCCCCCACCCACAGGGAGTGCTCAGCGCTCGCGGGTGTGCGTCATGCTGGGCAGGCTTTAATTGGCCGGCCCATGTAAAATGGCGGCACACAGCCAATCACGGGCAACGATTGACTGCGCGCCTGCTTAACCCCCCCAAGGGGGAGAAAATTCTCCTCTATGTATTGTTCTATACAAATGAAAATCATTTCCCAGAAGTATACAAATAAGCTGTACTGGCTTTAAATACTGGGCATACAAACTAAAATTTGGAATTTTAAATGCAGTATCCTATTAAGACAAATTTTAAGAGGTTGCCAGCAGTAGCATGAGAGAAAAATGGTAGCTTTAAGCTTTTGTTCCTCCTTTCCGTGGTACTGAGCAGTGCTCTAAAGGCATGGTGCCACCTCAGTTTTAATATCCAAATATAAATAAATACAAAAATTATTATGGTTTTAAAAGCATTTCTTCCCCTCACTTTTCGTTCCAGTTGCCTTTTGTTCTGTAATTCAACCTCTAGTTTGTCATCAAATTCTTGATGCATTCGCTTTTTGGTGAAATCTATCTCTCTTATTGCACGCTCGTACTTCAGTCTCCATTCTCCACCTATAGAAGGTAAATACAAGTAATCTGCTATAAGCTGAACTTTTGTCATTTACATTCACATATATCTAAATATCAAGGGAAACAGAATAAATAATGCAAAGCATAAGCATTATACAAAAGAAGAAATGCTTTTAAATGAAAAGACCAGCTCAAGGCAGCAAAAAACCACCGTCCTGAATTGGAGGACCTAGGTTTGAATCTCAGCTTTGATGAATATTCAGGCATGTCTAAAACTCAAGAATTGATGAAAGTAGAGACTATTATTGTGTGACAAAAAGATCTGAAGCTGCATCAAATCTGTTTCTTGAGCACCCAAAAGAGCGTCAGTGGTGGAAATGGTTGAGAAGTCCACAGTTGAGTGAATCTTGCTTCCTGACTACAAAGGACAGCACTGAGGTGGAAAGCTATTCAATTTGTGGTACTGGAATGAGGAGAAATTCAGGGGAGAGTCCCATGTGCTCTTTGTTTAAATATATGTGTCTAAAAGAATTCAAACAATCGCCATGAATAACACCAAATTGGGGAAGATAGTCAATGCTGAGGAAGACTACAACAAATTGCAAGAAACATTAATAAGTTGGCAATATGGGCATGTAATCAGCTATACTGAAATTCGTTTGCCAAGTGTGACATGTTACATTTTGGTAAAAAACTAAGGAGGTCATACATTACTTGGGAAATAATAATATAAATGGGGTAGAGGAGTAAAGACATCTTAGAGTACAAATATAAAATCACTGAAAGTTGTGGCACAGGTTAATAAGCCCATAACAAGCACCAAAGTATACCAAGCACTAGGCTTTATTTCTGGAGGGATAGAATTGAAAAGTAAAGAAGTTATTATATTAAACTTATATCAAACCTTGGACCACACTTGAAGTCTGTGTACAGCTCTGGCCACCATATAATGAAAAGCATATGGAAGCACTGGAGAAGGTGCAAAATAAATGTTTACAAATACCAACATTGCAAAGTTATACCTATCAAGAAATGATGAATAAGTGGGTCACTTTTCTCTTGAAGAGATGACCTACTAAAAGTCTTTAAAATTATGAAAGTTACAAAGTAGACATAAGTGTTTCTACTTATGAAGAAGAGCAAAACTATAGACCACCAATACAAACTATTCACCAAGAAATCAAATAGGGAATTCAGAAGAAACTTCTTTATCCAGAGTCTGATGAGAATGTGGAGCTCGCTGCCATAGGAACATTTAAGACAAATATATTGATGCAGTTAAGATAATGCTAGATAAACATATGAGAGAGAAGGGAATAGTGAATTATGTAGATAGTTAGGTGAAGAAAATAAGAAGAGGCTTGAGTGGGGCATAAAAGCCTGCATGGAATGGTTGGGGCAAATGACCTGTTTTTGTGCCGTATATTCTATGTATGGAAACTGCTGAGCAACTAACCAGAATCATCGTCATCCAAGTCTCCATTTAGCTCTGCTGCTTTGATAAGGCGAGCTTCCATCACTTCCATTTCCATTGACTCCATTTGTTTCTTCATTCCATCATATTTGGCCTGAAATACAAGATGCTTACAATAATGATCAATTGTTCTCAAAATTTATGTAAAATCTTTAAATAACTGGCATTGCTTCACAAACTTGCAGATGTACATACTAGTATTTTATACTATAAAAACATGTCCTGGTAACAATGAAACTGTTCTTATCCTAATAGGCATTCTATTTAACCCAAAGATGAGCTTCCAATCACATGTGTGCTCCACCACCAAGCTTGCCTACTTTAATCTCCATAACTTCACCCATCTCCACCCTGCCTGAGCTCATCTGCTGCTGAAACCCTTATCCAAGATACTATTCACTCTAGACCCGGCTATTCCAATGCTTTTCTGGCTGGTCTCTCATCTTCCACTCTCCAAAAACATGAGCTCGTCCAAAAAATCTGCTACTCATACTCTAACTTGCTACCCACTCACCCATCACCCTTGTGGTCACTGAACAACATATTGTGGGAACCAGTCTCTATTTTAAAAGTTAGTATCCTTGTTTTCAAATATTTCCATGACCCCATATGAGGGAGAAGGGAATAGAGGAAGAAAAGATGAGGAAGTTTGAGAGGAGCAGAAATGCCAGTTTGAAATGTTTGGACCAAATGTCCTGTTTTTGTGCTATGTACCCTATGTAATGAAACTGAGCAATGAACCAGAGTCATCAACATCCAAGTTTCCGTTTGGCTCTGCTGCTTCATTTAGCCGAGCTTCCATTTCCCATTCCATCTTTGTAACCTCCCTCAGTCCTCCAAGATCTCTGTGCTCCTCTAATTCTGCCCTCTTGCACATCTCAGGTTTTAATCCCTCCACTGTTGGCAGCTTTGCCTTCAGCAGCTTAGGGCCCAAATTCTGGAAATTCCTCCCAAGTTAAAAACTAGTTCCACAATAAAAACTTCAACGAAAATCACAGATAATCATTCTGTCACATCTTTCAATTGCGTAACATGGTATAAATCAAAAATATATTGTAATGTCTGCCAGAGTTTCAATATCACAGAAATTTAACCTACCTGCAACTCTTTCATTTCTTTCTCTAATCGAAGCCTGTCTGCAGTTTCTGTCTCTAGAAGTTGAGATGCTGATTCACCAGTGTTTCTCTCGTCTGTTAATTCTGACGTTAGGTCTCCCAGCTGTTATTGAAATCAGACTAATTAATACTTCTGTCCATCCTACATTTTATTTTATAAGTATATATTATTGTAAAAAATATAGATATTAATCTGCAGGTACAGTATCTGTAATCCATTGTTCAAAATGACCATATTTCAAAAATGATTTTAGATCAGAACTGATGTGCAGCAAATTAATAGTGCTTCAATGTGCAGGTCAGGAATGGATGCCAACCTGATTTTTACTATGACTCTCGGGCCTGAACTTGATGGGTGCGGCAGTGGTCCCGTTCACCAGCCAGAAAACCAGTGGAAACCCTGCCACGGCCATTTCCAGAAGCCCTGACAAATTTAAATGGCAAATCCAGCAAAGCGCCACCTACCATTGGGGCTCCCAGGTCTTTGCGTTGGCCATCACTGGGGCTAAAGAGCTGCTGGGTCTCCAGAGACTGCAGCAGGCCCCAGAGGCATTGTTGGCGATCCAGAGGGAAGGTGAGTGGGACAGGCTTGACAGGGCTAGAGTCAGGCACAACTCAGCAAGGGGAGAGGGGGAGTGGCTGTGTGGAGTGCAGGCTTTTAGGGGCCAGTCCTTGCCATCAGCAGTACCCTCTGTGGGCGCAGGTTGCCCGATCATGAGAACCGCACCCCCACACCACCCCCCTCACTATCCTGAGGCCAAAAGCAGCCTACCAGGCTATACCTATTGGCCGGCACATGTGGATTGGGCCCCCCTCACTGCTGGTAGATTGGTCACTTAAGAGCTTCCATTAACCTAGGGATAGGAAGGCCCACCTTGACCTCCCTTGCCCGTCTTAATCATGGGGAGTCAGAAAACCACATTTGCCTTCCTGCCCGGTTTGCGCCTGGATGCAGGTGAGGGGAGTGGAACATTAAATTCTGCCCACCTATACAGACAAGAGATCAGACATGGAAATAGAAAACTCCACAATGTCTGTTAGACAAGTGTGTGTCATATATGCCAATATTAAGTATGGTGTATGTATCTAGTTAGTTAGCTCAATGTGCACACTGTACATGGACCAAACTTCTTTCCTCTGAGGCCTACAACAGCATTTTTACAAAATTCTACGAAATAGCTGTTCTCAAGTCTTCCTATATTGGGTCCAGAAATGCTGCATTTTATGTTGCGTACTGCATTCTCAATTTTTAAAATTATATTCTGCACCATATTTCTTACAGATTATTTGACATATTAATAAGGCGGCTGTATTTACACTTGCAAAATAAAATTCTTTTATTTGCCATCCTCCTACAGCACTAGGTAAGCAAGGAATTAAATAATCTGTACTCAACAGTGGAATCAGCTGGATTCTAAACCAACTGAATGTCATTAATGTAAACCCACGATACTCTTGAAGTTGACTTCCCTATCTGCTCACACTTGATGCAGGTTTTTGCCCCAGAGCAAACTAAACATTACATTTGAAAGGTTGTTAGCATATTAAAATCATTGACTAAATTACGGGTTGCACAAAATTACTTTTTACCCCTTCATTTACGTCTTGTAACATTGATTTACATCATATGGGTCAACTCAAGTTATCTGTATTTTAGCTTTTAACTGCACTTGTTGGAATATTATCAAATTAAAATAAAATGCAGCCTTATAAAGCCACTTGCAGTTGCTGGTCTTAACGGAACAGGATTTCCATTAACATTAGGTCAATTATCACTTTTAATTATTTACTACACTGATTTATTTCATTAATTTTGAAGTGTAATAATGGCTCTCCATTTTGAAATACAGCCATAATATTTGGGGAGGTTGAGCACTTTAATTCCATATATCATTTGCTGCACTGCATCAAATTAACTGTGTTCACAATCCCAAAATAATGATTGTTGCACAGACTGCAATACCAGATGTACAAAAGGTTCACAAGTATCATCTTACCCTGCTTTCTAAGCGATCACTGGTTAGCCGCAGCTCATTGCGCTCCTTTTCAACCCGTTCTATTTTGCTGCGTAGCTGCTGAATCTCCTCCTAATACAGTGAGACACCATGTTTCAGAGTTAGCTCTTATTTAATAAGTGACAAAATGAAATGCAATTTGAACCTCAACTTTCAACAGATGAAGTTATTTTAATGGAAAATTTAGACAACTATTGTTCATTGTGCTAGGGAAGTTAAACAGATTTGAAATTGCGGTAAATTTAGAATGTTTTACATTCTCATCTTCTCAAAATTCAATGGACACCATCTCTTACACAATTTATGTTACAGATACATCTTGATACATGAAAGTTTAATGCAAAACGCGAAATTATTGACAATGTCCAAGTCAATTTGTCAGTTCATTTTTTAAAAGACATCTTGAAGCCTTCACTTCTACACAAAAATATAGTTATAACACTGAAATCCACATAGGCATAAATAAGCTTGTTTTCACTGGCCCATGATTTGTCAGGTTTTTCCACAGTGAACTGGCAGCACTCGGCATCATTACCCCTGAGTCTGACTGTAACTTCAGGATTTAGCACAAGCACAGATTAATATGAAAGTCCTAAATGTGGTCTGTCATTCAATGCTCCGCCATGGGCTCCGCTGTGGCCATCACCCCTTTCCCCACACCCTACCCCTCTACCCTTAGAGCCGGCAATCAGAAAAATCAATTGATTTGGTGAGAATTCCCTCTTTTCCACACCAATATCATGGTTAGAAACCCCATAAAAAACTAAGTCTTGTTCAACGTGGTATAACTGGATTTTTAATGGCAATCTGAGTAATAACGTCTGCTGAACAGATCTGGCTTTTAAAAAGTAGCACTGTTGAATTTTTCCATTAGGCGCAATTATTAAACATTTTAAACTGAATTTAATAATTACATTTTTTCAAAAGATATTTTTCATGCTATTTCAGTTTCTACCTTGACCCCATGTATATTCCCCAAGCTTTATTTTGAAAAACTGGATTTGGAAAGTTTTAAAAAACTGGATTGATTATTATTGTTTTTTTTATTTCTGGTTTGCAGTTTGTGAAAATTCTTCAGTGATTGACTGCTTAGACAGTGGGATGGCATAATTCCTATTGTAGGCATAAGCTTAAAATAGCTGAATGCTAGGAATCCCAATTTAGCAATGCTACCAACAATTGCACGTTATCAGAGATAAAGTTCTTGTCACGAAGATCGCTAGATCTCTGCGAAACTTTCTTCAAGGTTAGCATAAATTGGGGGCCAATAATGGTTTGTTCTTTAAAGCCATTAATACTTTGCCAAAGGTGGCATGTCTCCAACACAAGCAGTGGAAGGATTTGGTGGCGAGATGCCTGTATACATACCAAAAATGGTGAAAACTGAAGTATGTGACAATCTGTATATGCAATCAAAAAATTATAACATTTATATTTAAAAATGTTCAGACAACAGGATTAGATCTCGTGAATGACAGCCTTAATATTATACTTCCCAATAACTGAAACTTTTAATCAAATTTCAAATATTAGTTGAAAAATTGGCACCTGCTTTCATAGGGTACACGTCAATTTTAACAAATATGTTAAAAAAGTATATATTTTCCATACATTTTGAATGTATGGCATAGAGGAAATAATGTCAGTAAAAGAAGAGATCTTAACACTTCACAAAATTCCATTAAAGCCATAACTTTCGCAGTTTCCCAGTGCCTCTGAATCTACCCTGTCAGAAGCTGAGCTACACAGAACACAAAGATTACAAATTTAACCCCCGATGATCAAAATGCCTGCCACTCACTGGCAATATTAAACAGTCAAACTCAAAACAACAAATCCTTGTAATAAGAATGAAAGTGTAGACTTAAAATATTTTTAAAAATTCAGTAACATATATCTACAACTTACCAAACTAAAATGTTATGTCAAATTAACAAACAGTCTAAAACACTTACATCTTTGCCCCGTAATTGCTCTTCTGTCAACTGAACCTCAATTAGTGGGCGAACTGTGGTGAACAGTTTCCACCACGGCCAGTTCTTGACTCCTTTGTTCTTTTGAATGTTTTTCTGGATGCAGCGAATAGCTAGTTCTTGAATCTGAAAGAGAATGCATTAAATTAGCTTTAGTCAAATTGTTCCAATCATATCTGTTGAAGTAAAACACAACCAAGATCATCCTCTATAAAAGGAAAGTAGAAACCTTTCTGCAATTACAATACAAATTGGACTAATTATAGTGTACCATTCCATGCAAAACGGGGTTTAGCAAGCTGGGAATTCCACATTTAAGCTGTACCAAGGTGTTAATCAAGAGTGAAGTTTGGCTGCCACTGATAAACATTAGAACTTAACTTCCAATTTTGGATAAGGGCTAAAGCTAATGGCTTGGACTTGATGGTACAAGGCACAATTTCAATGTCTCAATGTCTGACACAAAACTTGGAAGTATAGTAAATAACAAGGAACTGAATAAGACAGATCACGGACATAAGCTAGAGGAATGCATGCATGTGGCAGGTCAAATTCAATACAAAAAAGTGAGGTAGGAAGAATGAGGAGATTCAATAGAAGATAAATAATAAAATCAGAGTCAGTACAGAACAAGGAGATCACCAGTCGAGTCTATGCCGGCTCTTTAGACCAGCCTGTCCCATTTCTGCCCCCACTCTGTCCCCACAGCCCTGAAAAAGTTTATTTCCTTCAAGTGCTTATCGATTTTCTTTGGAAAGCATTCATTATTTCTGCTACCGCCACCCATGCAGGCAGTGAATTCCCCATTATTATCACTCACTGCATAATGAAGTTTTCCCTCATATTCCCCCCCATCTATCTTTTATCCGAAACCTTAAATCTGTGTTCCCCCTAAGTCACTGCACCATCAGCTGGTGAGAACAGTTTTTCTTGTCCACCTTATTTAGGCCTGGCATAATCTTACACACCTGAATCAGATCTCCCCTCAATCTCCTTTACTCCAAAAAGGACAGCCCCAGCTTCTCCAATCTAATGTGGAGGCTAAATTCCCAATTCCCTGGAATAATTGTGGTAAATCTCCTCTGCACCCTCTCAAGGACTTTCACATCCTTCCTAAGGTGTGATATAATTTTTAAGGGGTGCAAGAACAGTGACATTGGGTAGTGGGGTGGGGAGATGGGAGGGTGCTGTTTGCAAATCTTTGAAGGTGGGAAGATCAGGTTAACAAAGCAGTTAATAAAGCAAATGTAGCCCTGGGCCTTATCAACAGAGGCAGAGAGTACAAAAGCCAGAAAGTTATGCTAAAGCTCTATAAAATACTTGGTCAGTCCCAACTGGAGCATTGCATCCAATTCTTGGCACCACACTTTAGGAAGGATATGAAGCTTTGGCCAGGGTACAGAAGAGATTTACTATAATGACTCCAGGGATAAGGGAATACAGTTACTTGGATAGACAAGAGAATTGAGGTTGTTCTACTTAAGACCAGAGAAGTCTAAAAGGAGATTTGATTGAGCAGTTTAAAATTAAGTGGAAAAAGCTTTTATTTAACATCATGATTCAGATTTGGAATACACTGCCTGGTAGGATGATGGACACAGATTCAATAGTAGCCTTCTAAAGAAAATTGGATGAGTACTTGAAGGAGAAAATGTTGCAGAGATATGGGGAAAGATCAGGGATGTGAGGCTAACTGGATTGCTCTTCGTAATAGCCTGTGCAGACTTAATGGGCCAATAGCCTTGTTATACAATGGAAAATGAATACAAGTATAACTGTTTAGAATGGGCTCTGAATTTGGTTTATGAAACTTTTGAAGACATTATACCTTTCTCTTCTTGAAATACTGTCTTGCAAGGTATCCTCTGCAAGCTGCCTGGAAAAGTGTGATATTCCTTCTGGTCTGTTCATCCCTTTGTTCTTCTAATTTAACCAGAGTCCCTGCTCGGAAAAACACCTGTGGCCAACAAAATAAAAAACAATTAGATAACATTATATCCAACACACAGTCACAAGACTTGTATTCTTTTACTAACTGATAGGGTCAGAATTGTAATGCTCACCATGTTGAATTTCAATTCGATTCAATTCAGGTGTACCCCTTATATCTTTTTAGCCAATAGCAAAAGTTTGCAATTCTAATTCCTGGTTTCCTGCAGTCCTGATATTCAAACAAGATTTGATATCCTAGACTTTCAAATTACAAGTGATTTCATTTATATACTACATAATTCAAGCTAAAATATAAAATTGCTTGATTCAAAGATTCACATATGTAATATTAAAAAGTAGTTTGTGTTATGACCGATGTAGTTGGTAAAGCGGAGTTATTTAAAAATCCCAGAGGGAAACTTTAAGCAACTGTCCTAATCAATAAATTTAACTGTTATGTTTGAGCTGCGACTCTAAACTCAGGAATCAGACCACTAGTTCGAGGTTTTAACATTAAACTAAATGAATCATTTTATTAATTTACACAGGTTAAAATATATGTACACATGGCTACAAATTACTATGATCATAACTTTTAACAAATCCCCAAACTAATCTCCATTAAAGCAACAACAACCCATAGACTTAACCAAAACACCAGGCAAAGCATTTTCACATTTTCAACTTACGGATTCAAAATAAGGTTCTTTCCACTGTGGAGCCAGTTGGAGGCTTATAGCTGCCTCTTGATCTTATGTTGTCTCTGCCTGCACACCGGAAACTATTGAAGTTATACCTACCAGCCCCATTGAATGTTAATTCTCATTCTATCAACAACCTTTTTGAACTTCACCTTTTAACAATGAAACCCCTTTCATAGTACCAATTTTATTAGTAATATAAACATATGGCTTGATAGGCGTCAAGTTTTCACCCCACTTATTGAATGCTTTATTCAAAAAAATGCAAATACATGCTATCTCGCTGTTTACATCTCAAACTAGTGCATCAAACCACCCAGACTAGTTGGCTTTAATCCAGTTAAGACATACCCATAGGGCTGAATTTTGCCGTCGGTGAGCAGGGGGGCGGGGCCTACTCGCCAACGTACAAAATGATGTGGGATGACGTCGGGGGGAACCGCGTCCCATTTAAATTTTCAGGAAGGTGGGGACGCAGCAAAATCAGCTGTGCACCCGCCGACCTGTCAATGGCCAATTGAGGCTATTGACAGGATCATTAAAACAATTAAAGGACCTGCCCGTCCAACCTTAAGTTTGCGGGTAGGCCAGGAGCCCTGGCGGGCAACAGAAAAAAACATGAACCCTCATCCACCGGAGAGATGAGGTTTCATGTCAGGTTTAAAAAAGTGTAATAAAGTTTTTATGAAATTTATTAACATGTCCCATCTCAGGTGACATTGTTACGAGGGGGGCATGTTAAGGATTTTTTTTTTCTATTTTTAATGTTTGTACAATTTTCAGCGATCTCCCTGAGGCAGCAGTTAGCCTCAGGTAAATATGCGTTCTTTCGTGCGCATGCGCGTAAGAGCGCACTCTCGCATTTGGGGAATCCCCCCCGCCCACACAGGGAAGCATAGCGCTTCCTGCCGGGTGGACCTTAATTGGCCCGCCCACTTAAAATGGCAGCGGAGCCCGCTTCTCCGGCGGGGATCGGCTCCCCGCCCGCCGGAGATTGGGTCAGGCCTGCCTGCCCAGTAGGCAGAAAATTCTGCCCATAGACTAACCTCCATTTTACAAGAAAAATGTTTTCCAAAATATTATATACATTAATAGCTTCATGACATTTGCTTTAGTACAAGGCAATTTAATATACTGAAACTCATATTAGAAAAAATTCCAATGTCCCTTTGTTTACTATACAAAGAAATGAATAATATTCCAGCTCAAACAAAATTATTCTGCTCTCTAATAGTAAACATTTGGCATCAGTCTTTTGTTTACCTTAATAATCAATTGAAACCAACACTTCCTGTAATAAGTGTCAAGTATCAGTCTGCTTACGAATCAATTATTTTAACTGTACTTTTAAAAGGCATTGATTCCAATTCACCCGCTTGAAACCAAATGCAAGACTATATGCATCGAAGCCAAGGAGACAGGAAGGACTTTGGATTTAGAGGCAGTAAAATGGGTTACCACTTCAGAAACATGATCAAATTACAGCACACAGTCACCTGCACCATCTCTCCCTTTGAACGGAGGGCATTTGCAAATTATTTCTCAAAAGGCAGTTCCAATACTTGGAGGCGATTTAAGGGTTAGGTGTTCCAGATTGTTCGTCCATCTGTGGCATTGTGCCTTATTTATAGCTGGGCCAAGCATGAACATGAATCATTACCGAGGAAGAACCCAGCTGACTTTGTCAATGATAAACGAATGGTGGTATATGGGCCAGAATTTTGACGTCGGCGTGCAAGGGCAGGTCCGACACACTGATGCATAAAATGATGCGGTGACGTCGGGCATGCATCTTGAAGTCACTGCGCATCTTTTAGATCTTTTGTTCGGCGGGCATGTGCCCGTCGAATTGTCAAAAGCCCATTAGGCCATTAAAAACCAATTAAAGAACTCATCAACACTGCCTGTCCAACCCAAGCGGCCTTTGCATTTTTCAGAAAACCTCATCCACGTATGGGATGAGGTTTCCTGAAGGTTTTATTAAATAAATAAATAATTTTTGCATGATTCATAAACATGTCCCAGCCCATGTGATAATGTCACGGTGTGTAAATAATTTTTATCTTTCTTTTTAAAAAATTCTTAATGTGTACTTAATCACCGAGGCAGCTCTGTGCCTCAGGGAGATTTCAGGCCCCGACTCTCCCTCCTGCCCCTGCCCGCACAGGTGGTGCTGAGCGCTACTGGCCACGCGTCAGTAAAACGGCGGCGCGCAGTCGATCACAGGCGACGATCGGCTCTGCGTCTGCTCCCGACCAGCCTCCCAACATACAGAAAATTCTCCCCGAGGAGGGGACAATTTCTAATAATGTACCAAGGATACTGCTGCCCAATTGCTCACTTTCACTGAAAAAATTGTGTCTCTGTTCAAAAATAAAGCATAATCCTTTTTTGTAAAACACAATCACATTTAATTCAGGCTCACACATCTAAAAATAGACAAATTCAGTATGACCCTCGAGGATCACTCAATGAAATAAATTTAAGTTAGCAATTGCTTGTAAATCTTCTGAACTTGCCTAATTTGGGACAAGATCAGTCGAGACTACTTAACTGGCCAACTCCGAATACAGTGAAACCCATGTGAGATGAACAGGTTCCACCATAATACAGTAAATAACCATAATAGATGCTTTATTTGTGAAACAATTTTTCCATGTAAACCTTTAAACTTGAGAGCCTTTTCATATACAAATAGAATATCGTCTTCTACTGCCAAATGCTTCCCAATTACATCGATACCCCACTTTAAGTCGTCCTGAATTGCATGGTTTCGTTATTACGTAGTTAAAAATTATTTGGTTTCTATATGGTTTGCGGCCCGCTTTTCCTGTTATAGGGTAGTTGGCCAAAATTACTGATACCTGTCCTTACTGTGAACATAATTACGAAAGATCCTAGGGCAGAATTTTACACCTTGTGGGCAGGCGCACACTTGACCCGACCGGGCGCGAGAGGATGTCAGGCGAGCATCCCGATGTCATCCTGCACTCAGGCAATATTTCACTTGGCGAGTGCACGCAAAAGTTGGAAGTGCACCCACTGACAATTGAGAGCGCAATTCAGCCCATTAATGGTGCAACTGTCTCTGACTTTTCATGGCCCGTCCAACCTTATGGTTGGCGGATGGGCGGATTGGGCAGAGCCAGGCATTTTTCATGAAACCTCATCCAAGGGCTGGATGAGGTTTCCGTTATTAGATAAAATAAAACTCTTTGGACAGCATCTTTATCATCTATATGTTTGGGTGCCTGATTGTGATGCTTGGGCATTTTTTTCTGATTTTCAAAACTTTATTTCGTGGTTTTCAGGTCTGCAGCTCCCTGCGGCAGCTCTCTGCCTTCATGGAGCTTTCTCTCAGTGCCTGCCCGCCCTCCTCTCCGGCAGCGCTGAGCTTTTCAGCGTGTGCTTCATGCTGACTGGTTGTTAATTGGCCACCCAGCGTGAAATCGCGGTCAGGGGCCAATCATGGTCGGTGGTCCATTTCCCGGCTGATGCCGGGCCACCGATCGTGCCCACCTGCCGAGCTGAAAATTCACTCCCTAAACGTGACATTGAATGCTAGAGTAGGTCTTTGATCGATTCTGCAACGTGCGCAACATTCTGCACATGTCCAGTACTAGAGAAGGCACACAATCACAGTGGCAACTGTATGTCCAATGGCCAAGAAGGTGCACAACTGGCAAGATTCTGCACATGTCCAAAGAGAGTTCAAGAAGGTCTTTGATACTTTTTAAGAAACACAAGACTTCTAAGTGATAATGTTCAGAGATCTTGCGTGTACTCGTACAAGGAAAACAAAAGTTAGCATGCAGGTGCAGCAAACAATTGGGAAGGCAAATGGCATGTTGGCCTTTTTAGCAAGGAGGTTAGAGTACAAGAATAAGGAATCGCTGCACAATCTAAGAAAGCTTTGGTGAGACCACACCTGGAATACTGTGTACAGTTTTGGTCTCCATTGCTAAGGAAGGATATACTTGCACTGGAGGTGGTTCTGCAAAGGTTCATTAGATTTCTTCCTGGGATAAAAGCGTTGCCCCATGATGGAAGGCTGAGTAAATTGAGCCATATTCTCTGGAGTTTAGATGAATAAGAGGTGATCTTATTGAAACAAACAAAATTCTGAAAATACTTGACAGGGTAGACAGTGATTGTTTCCCTTGGCTGAGGAATCTAGAAGACAAGGCACAGTCACAGAATAAGGGATCAATCACTTAGGACTGAAAAGAGAAATTTCTTTACTTAAAGAAAGGGTTGTGGATACTCCATCGTTGAGTACATTTAAGGCTGAGGTGGGCAGATTTTGGGTCCTGCAAGGAACCAAGAGATATCGGAAGCAGGCAAGAAAGTGGAATTGAGGCAGACCAGTCAGGACCATATAGAATGGTGCAACAAGCTAGGGGTGCCATACTTGCTCTTATTTCTTATGTTTTAATATAGATCAAATGCAGAACAACTGAGTTGAAGTACAGATCAACCATCTAACGGAATAGTAGAACACCTTTGGGGAGGCCAAATAGTCTTCTCCTGTTGTTATGATCCCATGATACTATATTGATGTCCAAAGTTATAACACAAATATACTTTCCAGAATAGATTTGCTTGCATTTGTGAAAAAAGTATATGCTTTACGGCAACATTTACTTATTAAATGAATGGTCTTTTCCATCACTAAACAGAAAATAAAATCTGTTCATTCAACCAGTTTTAACTGGTTTAACCGATTTAATCTATTGATCTTGTTCACTTTTGTCATTCTGAAGATGTATCGAATCATCTGAACAGTATTATACCATGCCTTTACTAGCTAATATTTGGTTTTGTAATCTCAAAGACCATTCAATTAAAGTTATGCAATTTATGCAACAAAATGAAATTTGAGGCTCATTGAAAGTAACTAAAGAACATCAAACAATTCAACTATTTGGTTTCAAAAGATTTCAGACTACATTGTTAAAATTCAAAGACAACAGAATATAGCAATGAAATCTGAAGAAACATTACCATCATGCCACCATTTCTACACCTATTAGAATTTCTGGATAGAAGGATCTACCATCTGTAACAAAATCCAATTAACATGTTCTCCAGTCTGCATCATCATAATACGCAGTGCTCAATAACATTCTATGGCTTTATGCAGTGTTGTTGCCTTTCCTCCTTAAATACTTATGCATTTAAAATTAGGTGAGTGGGATTGCTAGTTAAATAGCACTATTGTTGTCAGCAGGATTTAAAATGTCAAAAATCATAGCATTCTAAAAAATAAAGAATGCAATTGTTTTCCACCAAGTGCAATATTTTAAGCCCCGCAGCAAATATTACTCTTAAAAAGATAGAAGCATCAACCATGGCTAGAGACATGAATTCAACATTAAAATACTGGATGTATTTAGTTAGCCCACCAAAAAGATACCAAGATTTTTTTTTAAGGATCAGATGCTTAATCAGAAACAAGGGGGATTTATGTTATATTCACACTGGCCTATAAAACTTGTACTACATATAGGTTTGATAACTGAGTCTCTGAGACTTCTATACTTAATGGGTGTTATTTACCAGACACAGGCAGAAATTGTAAGTTTTTGGGTAATTGAGATATAGTTCAAAATATTTTTTATATATCATTCAGAATATATAACCATATAATTAAATTCCTCAAAATGGTTGTCAGTAATTGGAACAACTTGCATTCAACTCATTTGAATATTTCATAGCAGGAATCCCCAATTTACTGCAACAAAATTGCTAATTTAAATGGCTTCAAAAGATATTAAAATTTCTTCAACCACAAGTCGATAAGATTGTGTCACTTTTTACACTCCATATCTTGGATTCTACTAAAGTATTTATTTTGATTCAGCAGAACGGTTTTTGGTAGCAGTGCTTATAAATAAAGAAATCTATAACTGAAAAATATAATAACTTGCAAAATGTATGGATGTAATACAAAGTGTAACAGCATTACTAAACCTGGGTAGATTTCTATTCCCCCTCTCTTCCAGCCAGCAAAGAACGGCCTCTCGTCTCCTGATAGTAACAATGGGAGGCCCTGCCCATTTTGATGGCTGCACCTCACTAACATAGGGCTCATGGGCTGTGGGTGGAAAATAAGCATTCCAGCCAGCACATTGGCTCTGAGTCACTACAATGTCATCTTTACCGGCTGGCCTCCAGGCCAAAAGGTAGGTGGGTCTGAGGGGAGCACAGAGCTGCAATGGCCCAGGTTGTTTTCTTTTTTCGAAGCATGGGAGAGCATTTAAATATATTTAAACTTATCTACTAGGCTCCTCTTCAGCTGGACAGTCAGCTGTTTCTGGGTGGAGACGTGCACAGTTTTGCTCAGCCCAACACGGCCCTAAAATGGTAATCAGTATTCTATGTGCATTATATGACCCCAATTTGAATGTTAAAAAGGATTCAGGTGGGTGCATTAGACGGCCAGTGGCAGGGCCGAAGGAAAGGAAGGTCAACTAAAAAGTCAGTGAGAATGAGACAGTTAATTCATTCCCCACTATTCTTGAGTACTATCATTCATTTCAGCCAAGTGTGAGGCTTCACCATTTCCTATATTATGTCTGGAATTTTATCAAACATGCTACAAAGTCCCAGTAATTGTATTATAATAAATGAAGAGTTTTGTGATGAAAACACCAGTCATATATTTCTGGGGTCAGAAGTACTTATTAGTTACACTGTGTCAAAAAAAGTACTTGTAATATATAGAATACTTGGTAAAAGTAGAGTTGATCACCCTCTGAAGCCCTTCGTTACTGAGTCTTGCGCCAGTGTAATAATCCACTTAAGTTCCATTTTAATTGAACAACAAAATCTAAAATCCTCTCTTGGTACACATTATCTATACATGGACGCAATGACTCCCAGAGAGCTGATTTTCATGAAAGTATAAAATAGCATTCTTATTCCAAATTAGGCAACACTATTTAACAAATCATCAGCAGAATGCAAGTCCATGAAGAGTAAGAAAAAAAGAGCACTTGTCGCACTCTCAGAGCATGTAAGAGTTTTACAATGTTGGATTATTTTTGAAGGGCATCATTGGTTATGTAGGCAAATACAACAACCAATTTCTTTACAAGTCCCACAAACAGGAAATGGGTGAATGAAGGAATGTGTATGTCAAATATTTCAGCTTGGTATACAAAGCTTGTTAGTCATAAGATGATGAGTGCAGAACAATTTGCATCCTATTTCTTGCTTCATGGAATTTGCACTACTGTACAAATAACTAAACACAAATAAAATAATACATACACTTGCACATAGACACTTAAATTGTGTCACCTGCAAAATAATGTGGTAAATATCAGCAATATTTTAAATAATACTTTCTTAATACTATAACAACGAGTTTTTAAAAAATGCTCACTTTAAAAGTATTCAAGCTACAATGGCTCAAGAACTGATAAATTAACTTCTACACATTCTAAACAGCCACAATATAATTTTGAACAATGCTGTTTAATGTTGAGCTATCACCTATGTTAGCTATATAACAAAGTGATTACCACAACTGTACAATCTCTTTCAATGTTTCCTAGTGCATTATTTCAAGGTTAAAATTTATTAGAATCATTCTAAATATTCCCAGAAAAGTCCAATAAGTAACATCTTAAAAGTACTATTGATGTAAGTTTCTGTAAAATAATTCCTTTTATAGTAAGCTATTCAGTTCTATTAATATGTATTTAAAAATTGTGACCTGGTCATTACATTTTAGAAAGATTGAAGTACAAAACATATCTAAAAAAATACTCCAGCTAATTCCATTTTATATTGATGTGCCTACAAATAATTCAAAGAAATTGATATAGCAGAAATATTGAAAAATTTCTGAATACTGAAATTGCAGATCAAATATTTTCAGTGTAGTTTTGTGACTTGTATTACATCTGATTCATGTTTGTGCTTCAACAATCATGAACATGCAATTAGTTGCTTGAATATATGAATCTGTAGAAGAAAGTTCAGTTTTGTAGATAACGTAACAAATTTAGAGAGATACGATTGGATCTTCTCATGCTTGCATCTTTCAACAATAGTGTTCCACAATAATTTTCTTGCTCAACAAAAGAATCTTTGGACATGTTTTTAAAAAGCTTTGCTGAAATTGTGTACATAAAGACTAAAGCAACTGAATTGCCTTAAAAAAGGTTTCTTTTTGAAAAAAAGAAAAAGGAGCCTGATTTGCATTCATTTTCACAGACACCCTATTTGAATTGATAGTTATTGGTTGCAAATTAGTACAGAACTTTTTTATGCAGTGCTCTGACCATAGTGTCAAGGAGACAAAGGACAGAAGCTACAACAGCATGAAGAGAAATTCTTTGAGGTGCAGGATGCCTAATCTATCTATTAGAATGTTAAACCAAGAGGATGATCTTCCAAAAAAAATGTAATCCAGTCTACTAGTAATGGAGAAGGTATTTAAAGCCAGTTGGGCTTTACAAGGCCACAATGAACAACCTGAAAATCACTTAAGATCCTTTACAGCAATTAAATAATTGCCTAAATTTTTGGAAGATGGGTATGGGGTGGGGGGGAGCCATTAAGGATACAATATTGTACAAAATTTGTACGTACACATTCTTATGTACACAATTTCAACATCTATGTTAAGCAATGAAACAAGAAGCAGAAAGTGCAATAAAATTGGCAGATTTTAACAATATTAAAATTGCCCAGAGTAGAAATTATTCGCGATATTATTCTCCCACCCTCGTTGATTTGGCTTCTCTTTTTAGTTGCATGGAGAATTAGTCTATGGCCACTAAGCAAATATAAGGTTTAGCCAGTTCACTATTAGTTTCCTCCCCAAAAATGCACTAAAAGAATGCTACAAAGCCAACAGTATGTACAATAGCACGTTGAAAGACAGGAATGCTTAAGATGCTGCTGTCTTAAGCATGACCAAAGATATCTTACCAGCAACCAATAGGTTTAAGTTCAATAATCAAAACCAGGCTTGAAACCTTTGTTCCACCATAAATACAACAAAATCTGATCATTGCTCAACATAGATGGATGCTAGATTTGATGTCTTAGCCTAAAAGCTTCTGGTGCAAACTTTGGCACATACATCTTTCATGGGATCATATACAGTATGAAATGATTTGTAAAGGAACAGCTTAAAATTGAACACGGTCTCAAACATGTTTATCGATATCTATCTGGATATAGGTCAATGAAAAGACATTAAAAGTTTTAAAATCAATTGAAAATGCTTGTTTCCAATACTCCAAAAATACACAAATAAATGTCAAACCCTTGCCTGTGTATTGTTTCATCCACTTATTAAAAAACTGTTTTTTGCCCCAAGTAATTAAACTGTTAGTCACTTTTTATCCTAATGATACAGTGACTCATGTTTTCTCCCGCACCCCCACCATTGTCGAATTCATTGATCATAGTCATCATTTCCTCTAACAAATTGTAGTATATTTATGAATTTGTGTGCTCTGGAATGAGTAATCATCAAAAAGCAATTCTAGCTGTTCAAAGCTACAGCTTCAGTGCTGTAATTGACTGAAAAGAAATGATAGTGGTACCTAAGAAATTTGCCTCAGTCTTTATAAAGACAAAAATATGACTATTGCTGTACTAAAGGACGATGTAGACGAAACTGGAGATAAATATTTAAAATAAATTACATTGAACTTAACAACATGGAAATCATCAGGTCCAGAAGCTATGCATTCTAGGATATTAAGGCATGCTCGTGAGGTAACAGCAGAGGCACTAATCGGATCTTTTCCAAAAATATTCTTGCAATAGACTAGAGGATAATATTACACCTCTCCATTACATGCATAATATGGGATAAAATTGGTGAACACTTGAAAAGGCATGGATAAATTAGAGGCAGTCAATATGAATTTATAAAATACAAATTGTACATACTTAATTCAATTGAATTTTTTTGACAAAATCAGTGTATAATGGAAAAGTAGTGGATGTTATATATACATTTTACCAGTGGCAGAGGAGATGGTGCACAGTTTTTCCACCCTTAAGCCAATTGAGGCCATTAAGTGCCAAATAATGGCTATTTTACCAGTTGCATGTGAACAATTTGCCCTGTAAAATCTGGTGGCCTCCCTACAAAACTGGGGGTAGGGGAAGGGGGCGCGGTCATTGAAACAACAAAAAAAAAGTAATTTTGCCTTTATATAGCACCTTCTCTTGCATTCTTGAAAAAATGCCCAGGATTTCACATGGATGCTGTGCCCTCATGCCTGTCCTGGAAGCCAACAACTCTATTTTGTGGTTCAGGCAATTAGTTGCCTGAAGCCCCTCTGAGGCAGAATGTCCTGCCTCCAGGAACTGCTGGCCAATCAAAGTGCTGATCTGGGAGCAGTGATCACTGATAGAACTGCAGCATTCCTGGACCAGTAACCCCAAAGTTCAGGTAACTAGGGTTGGGGACCATCTGGGCCAGTCAGTCAGACCCTGGTGAGGGAAGGGGTGAGGAGGGCAGGGGGAAGATGTATTTGGTGACATCACGCAAAAAGTGGCAGAAATAGTGGAGGATGAATCTTTTAATGTGGAAGCTAGTGGGGTGGAAACGAAGACAAAGGGAACCCTACCGCAGTTCTGGGAGGAAGGGCTGGGGGTGAGAGTGGAAGTGCGGGAAATGGGTCAGACACAGTTCAGGGCCCTGTCAACCACATTGGGAGGAAGCCTCAGTTAAGGAAAAAGGAAGACTTTTCAGACGCGCTACTGGAGAAGGTTGCATCATCAGAACAAGTGCAACGGAGAACGAGAAACTGGGAGAATGGAATGGAGTCCTTACAGGAGGCAGGGTTTGGGGAAGTGTAGTTGAGGTATCTATAGGAGTCAGTGGGCTTATAATGAATATCAATAGACAGCTTAAGCCCAGAAATGGAGACAGAGAAGTCAAGGAAGGGAAGGGAGGTGTTAGAGATGGGCCATGTGAACTTCAGTAAAGGCTGGAAATTGGGACCAAAGTTGATTAAGTTTTCCAATTCCAGGCAAAAGCAAGAAACGGCACGAATGTGGTCATCAATGTACCAGAAAAAATGTTGCTGGAGGGGGCCCTGAGTAGGACTGGAACAAGAAATGTATCTTCAATATGTATTGCTACTACAGGCCTAATTCTTCTAAATCATGTGATTAACCTCCAGTATTAACCAATACTTTCAACTGTGCCAACTTCAAAGTCATTTAAAATGTATCGACCTTTCTTTTAAAAAAAGAGCTTGATTCTTAAGAATAGCAAAACTACTAGAAGAATTCAGTAATTTACAACTATACTAAAATCTAATCTGACAAATACTTCAAATATTTATATAGTAAAACAATTCAATACTACTCGTCAGTTACAAAATAAAACTAAATTCAGTCATAATTATAATCAAAGTCAATACATTAGCTACACAGAGATGCAAACTTTTAATGTTTGATTAAGAGATACTAAAGTATACATCGAGTCATATTGGTGAAACGAATAAGTTCCAAATGCTGGAAATCGTTTTTTTTTCAAGCAAATCAGTGCCATCTAAAGAGACGGAAAAATGGGCATTAAAGCTCCAGGAAGGAGGTCTCAAAGATTGTTAATTTCTTTCTAACACCAATAGACCTGTTGCATTTTTCCATTATTTTCTATTTTTATTTCAACTTCTAAAAGTACCCAATTATACCACTTGTTTTGCTAACCATGAAGTGTTGACCTTGTTCTTTAGCAAGACAGGGGTTAGGAAGTGACATTGGTTCCCTGTTCCTGTGAGACAAAAAGGCAATATAAACTCTTGGGGCTACTTATCCTGCTTATCAGCTCAAACTACTCATTTTTGAAATCATATTATTTACCCGACTAAGGCCTATGTGGTAACTGCTCTTCTCTAAATCCAGTGACTCCAGAAGTTCTTCTACGGCCTAAAAGTGAAAAAGAAATATATATGGTGAATATCAAGGGTAGGTTAAATAACTTTATTCTTTTACAAATGTATCCTTTTTATGTAGTGTATAATTTCTAAAAGGTTAGAATATCCAAGTCAAAATTTTACTCTAAGGATACAATGAATTAAAAAACATTGTTTCAAAAAAAATACTCTCAGCTATTCAAGCAATTTTGCCTGTTTGTGCTCAAGTTTGTGCACCATTTTGACCAAAAGTGTGGTTGTAGAGTCCTTCAACAGTTTGACTTTGGAGATGCATAGATTACGGATTATTCTGCCTCTAATTCTCAGGACTTCCCAATCTGCACTCCCGCTCTTCAGCAGAACCAGCATAATATGGCTAATAGCCTGCATTGATTGCATTTAGTTTCAAAAACATGGTTCACTTCTGCTATCAAATTAAACAAATAAGTTTTGACAAGAATATATTAACAGCAAATTATAATTTGATTCCTACTCTAAAATATTATTTAAAAACCTAGCAATTTATAACAACTTTGACAAGCCTATCATTCTCTTTGGATATAGAGTGCATTGTAATATTTATATCTTAGATTTCTATTTCTAAAGTTTCATTTAATTTTGTTGACTACATCTCTGCATAACACATTCAAAATACACAATAGTAAGAACCAATACATCAGAACTGGTTTCAGTAAGAAAACTGATAGCACTGCTAGATAATCACTTTAAATAGTTCATGCACAAACACATATTTCAAACTAAGATAATAGTTAACTCTGCATTTTAAACATAAACACTTAAGCTTGAGCTTACAGCTGAAACATTTCAACTCTAATGCCTCCAAGTGAAAAAGACAATTGCAGTAGCTTGGATCAAATAGAATGCCTAAAACTCCTGTATGCAACACTAAGTTTGCCTCTCATAAGTTTGTTTGTGATGAATTTACAATGCTATACTTTGAAACAGAGGGTCCAAACACTGCATACTGAAGAGATTTTTGTGTTCATTCGTTGCCACAGTGATGAGTTCACTACACAACATGTACTGCCTTATATGGAGGCTACACAAAAGGTATCATTTTTCACTGGTACTGTATGCCTGCAGTTTCATAAACAAACAATCTTCCAGTTAACATTTCAATAAATACTGCACCGTAAGAATGAGGTGTTGGTCAAACCCCACAGCGCCATCATTTAACTATTCTGACAATCATTGTTTTTTTAAAAAAAGTGACAAGATACTAAACATCTGGCTACTTCTATGTCAAACATTACTCTACAATTTAACCCTCTTATGCTACGGAGTATAGTTCAAAAAGGCTAGCCAGTAACAACAGTTATCAGCAGTTTTCAATTGTTTACCTAATTTAGCTTATGGTATTGCATCTTTTTTCCTCCTTGGGTCATGTAATGCAATTACATGTCCTCCTGTGACAATAAGAGAAATGAACATCTATCTGGTTTCTGCCTCATAGCAATTCTGTACATTTTGGATCAGGATGAGGCAAACTAAACGTCATATCTAAGAAAACTCATGCAACTGAAGGCAAACTGCCTACATACATGGCTCAACATTTAACTTAAAAAAATGAAATTCAAAGGAGACTTAGGTCAGTTGTTTGTAGCAACCTGAAGTCAGAGACAGTGAAGCAAGAGGTTCACATCAGTCCATGCAGGATGAGAGATTCTGCTCTCGGCCGAAAATTCATTCTTTTCTTAGAAGTGTTTACATTGCTACTGAAAAATCTGTTTTTGTGCAACTTTGCTATTGTGTAAATAGAGTAAAGTTATTAGTTTGGGGTAATCCTTAGTGTGCTACAACTTTCTTTGTAGATCAAAATCACAAACTAGTACTTTGCACATTCAAATATTAGTCTTTTAATACTGGAAAATAATATGGTACAAATATTAATTTTGGAAGAACATTTAATACTAGTGTAATGACATTTTTCAAAACAGATTTGAGACTTCTGCTAACCAACATTTTGCTTCAATATTTGCTTTCTTGACTAATTAGAGAGAGCTTGGTTGTAGCTCTCATTAACAGTGCTTTGAGATAGATGGACCCAGGCATTTCTACACATTTTCAACTAATATTTCCATCACGTTTTGTGTCACTCAACAGTATATGTCTTCCATAAAAATGGGAAGGTTGAAATTAATAGGGTAGAATATGCCTAATCAAAAGACCAATGCTCAAATTTGATGCATTGAAATGTCTTGTCACAGTTAACTCACCCGTTTTTCATCTTTAACAATGTAGTTACGCCCATGCTTTTTTGTTAGATGTGGTGCAAGAACATCAAAACGTCGTCTAAACTCAGAAAACACCATATGATCTGGATAACCTAAAGATTGCAATGAAAAAAGGGCACCGCTTACTTTTTTTTTAAAAAACTTTACTCACTCCACTTTATCAAAAAGGCATGAAAACTTTTATTCTGATGTCAACTAATATGGTTTAAAATGGAATAAGGGAGGGAAGCAGCAGTTTCAATAATCACATCGGTTACAGCACAGAGGGCCATTCAATCCGTCATATTCATGCTAACTCTTTGTATGAGCAACTCAGCCAGTCCCGCTTTTTCCCTGGAAAAACTCAGCAGGTCTGGCAGCATCGGTGGAGAAGAAAAGAGTTGACGTTTCGAGTCTTCATGACTCTTCGACAGAACTAGGTGAATCCAAGGGGTGAAATATAAGCTGGTTTAAGGTGTGTGTGTGTGTGTGGGTGTGGGGGGGGAGGAGAGAAGTGGAGGGGGGTGTGGTTGTGGGGACAAGCAAGCAGTGATAGAAGCAGATCATCAAAAGATGTCAAAGACAACAGAACAAAAGAACACATAGATGTTGAAGTTGGTGATATATTATCTAAACAAATGTGCTAATTAAGAATGGATGATTTACAGAACTCATTTCTCATTATCTTGATTCCCTTCTCTCTCCCCTTGTCCAGTCCCTTCCCACCTACATCCGTGATTCCTCTGACACCTTACGTCACATCAACAATTTCCAGTTCCCTGGCCCCAACCGCTTCCTCTTCACCATGGACGTCCAATCCCTCTACACCTCCATCCCCCACCAGGATGGTCTGAGGGCCCTTAGCTTCTTCCTCGAACAGAGGCCCAAACAATCCCCATCCACCACTACTCTCCTCCGTCTGGCTGAACTTGTACTCACACTGAACAATTTCTCCTTTAACTCCTCTCACTTCCTCCAAATAAAAGCTGTGGCTAGGGGTACCCGCATGGGCCCCAGCTATGCCTGTCTCTTTATGGGGTATGTGGAACATTCCTTGTTCCAGTCCTACTCCGGCCCCCTTCCACAACTCTTTCTCCGGTACATCGATGATTACTTCGGTGCTGCTTCATGCTCTCGTCAGGACCTGGAAAAATTTATTAATTTTGCTTCCAATCTCCACCCCTCCATCATTTTCACGTGGTCCATCTCTGACACTTCCCTTCCCTTCCTTGACCTCTCTGTCTCAATCTCTGGTGATAGACTGTCCACCAATATCCATTACAAGCCTACCGACTCCCACAGCTACCTTGACTACAGCTCCTCACACCCCACTTCCTGTAAGGACTCCATCCCATTCTCTCAGTTCCTTCGCCTCCGTCGCATCTGTTCCGATGATGCTACATTCAAAAACAGTTCCTCTGACATGTCGTCCTTCTTCCTTAACCGAGGTTTTCCACCCACAGTCGTTGACAGGGCCCTCAACCGTGTCCGGTCCATCTCCCACGCATCCGCCCTCATGCCTTCTCCTCCCTCCCAGAAACATGATAGGGTCCCCCTTGTCCTCACTTATCACCCCACAAGCCTCCGCATTCAAAGGATCATCCTCCGCCATTTCCGCCAACTCCAGCATGATGCCACTACCAAACACATCTTCCCTTCGCCCCCCCTGTCGGCATTCCGTAGGGATCGTTCCCTCCGGGACACCCTGGTCCACTCCTCCATCACCCCCTACTCCTCAACCCCCACCTATGGCACCTCCCCATGCCCACGCAAAAGATGTAACACCTGCCCCTTCACTTCCTCCTCACAGTCCAAGGGCCCAAACACTCCTTTCAAGTGAAGCAACATTTCACTTGCATTTCCCCCAACTTAGTCTACTGCATTCGTTGCTCCCAATGCGGTCTCCTCTATATTGGAGAGACCAAACGTAAACTGGGTGACCACTTTACAGAACACCTGCGGTCTGTCCGCAAGAATGACCCAAACCTCCCTGTCGCTTGGCATTTCAACACTCCATCCTGCTCTCTTGCCCACATGTCTGTCCTTGGCTTGCTGCATTGTTCCAGTGAAGCCCAACGCAAACTGGAGGAACAACACCTCATCTTCCGACTAGGCACTTTACAGCCTTCCGGACTAAATACTGAATTCAACAACTTTAGGTCTTGAGCTCCCTCCTCCATCCCCACCCCCTTTCTGTTTCTTCCCCCTTCCTTTTTTTTCCAATAAATTATATAGATTTTTCTTTTTCCCACCTATTTCCATTATTTTAAAATCTTTTATGCTCCCCCCACCCCCACTAGAGCTATACCTTGAGTGCCCTACCATCCATTCTTAATTAGCACATTCGTTTCGATAATATATCACCAAATTCAACACCTACGTGTTCTTTTGTTCTGTTGTCTGTGACATCTTTTGATGATCTGCTTCTATCACTGCTTGCTTGTCCCTACAACCACACCCCCCTCCACTTCTCTCTCCCGCCCCCCCCCAAAAACACACACCTTAAACCAGCTTATATTTCACCCCTTCCTTGGATTCACCTAGTTCTGTCGAAGGGTCATGAGGACTCGAAACGTCAACTCTTTTCTTCTCCGCTGATGCTGCCAGACCTGCTGAGTTTTTCTAGGTAATTCTGTTTTTGTTTTGGATTTCCAGCATCCACAGTTTTTTGTTTTTGTTTTTACCCGCTTTTTCCCTTAGCCCTGCAAATTTTTTCTCTTCAGATAATTATCCAATTCTTTTGCAAGCTACAACTGAGTCTATCACAACCACACTCTCAGACAGTGCATTCCAGATTCCTAACCACTCGCTGCATAAAAATATTTTCACGTCACCTCTGGTGTTTTAGCCAATCACCTTGAATTAATGACCCTGGTTCTTGACCCTTCTGCCGACGAGAACAGTTTCTCCCTATCTACTCTGTCTAGTCCCCTCTTGATCTTGAGCATCTCCATCAATTCTCCTCTCAACTTTCTCTTCTCCAAGGAAACAAAGCCTATCTTTGCCAATCTATCCATGCAATAGAAGTCCCTCATTCCCCAAATCTTATCTGAACCCTCCCAAATGCATTCACCTCCTCCCTAAAGTTTGGTGCCCGAACGGGACACAACACTCCAGCTGAGACTGAACCAATGTTTTATAAAGGTTCACCATTATTTCCTTGTTTTTTTTCACTCTGTGCCTCTACTTATAAAGTCCAGGATCTCGTATGCCTTATTAACCTCCATCTAAACCTACCCATCCACCTTCAATGATTTGTGCACAAATACCCCCCATAAGGTCACTCTGCTCCACACCCCCTTTAGAAATGTATCCTTCATTTTACATTGCCTTTACCCATTCTTCCTACCATGATGTATCACTTCACACTTCTCTATATTAAACTTCATCTGGCACATGTCCACCCAATTCACCAGCTTATGTCCTCTTGAAGTCTATCACAATACTTCCAAATTTTGTCTCATCTGCAAATTTTAAGATGGCTTCCAGCACACACAAATCTAGGACATTAATAAAGATCAAGAAAAGCAGTGGTCTTAACACCAACCCCTGAAAAATCCCAGTCTATACCTTCCTCCAGTCCAAAAACAAGCATTCCCCACTATTCTGTTTCCTGCCACTCAGCCAACTTTGTATCCATGCTGCTACTGTCCCTTTTATTCCAAGGGCTTTAACTTTGCGGGGAAGCCTGTTATGTGGCACTTCAAACACCTTTTGGCAGTCCATGTGAACCACACCAATCACATTATCCTAATCAACTGTTACCTCACCAAACATTTCAATTGAATTAGTTAAACATGAATTTCCCTTGACAAATTAGTGCTGGCTTTCCTTAATTAAAAACAAAAAACTGCGGATGCTGGAAATCCAAAACAAAAACAGAATTACCTGGAAAAACTCAGCAGATCTGGCAGCATCGGCGGAGAAGAAAAGATTGACGTTTCGAGTCCTCATGACCCTTCAGCAGAATTCAGTAATATTAGGAGAGGGGTGAAATATAAGCTGGTATAACATGGGGAGGGGGTTGTAGGGGCAAGCAAGCAGTAATAGGAGCAGATAATCAAAAGATGTCACAGACAAAAGAACAAAGAGGTGTTGAAGGTGGTGATATTATCTAAGAGAATGTGCTAATTAAGAATGGATGGCAGGACACTCAAGGTACAGCTCTAGTGGGGGTGGGGTGGAAAGACTAACAGGGCATAAAAGGTACAGATTTAAAAATAATGGAAATAGGTGGGAAAAGAAAAATCTATATAAATTATTGGAAAAAACAAAAGGAAGGGGGAAGAATCGGAAAGGGGGTAGGGATGGAGGAGGGAGTTCAAGATCTAAAGTTGTTGAATTCAACATTCAGTCCGGAAGGCTGTAAAGTCCCTAGTCGGAAGATGAGGTGCTGTTCCTCCAGTTTGCGTTGGGCTTCACTGGAACAATGCAGCAAGCCAAGGACAGACATGTGGGCAAGAGAGCAGGGTGGAGTGTTAAAATGGCAAGCGACAGGGAGGTTTGGGTCTTTCTTGCGTACAGACCGCAGGTGTTCTGCAAAGCAGTCGCCCAGTTTACGTTTGGTCTCTCCAATGTAGAGGAGACCACATTGGGAGCAACGAATGCAGTAGACTAAGTTGGGGGAAATGCAAATGAAATGCTGCTTCACTTGAAAGGAGCTTTTGGGCCCTTGGACTGTGAGGAGAGAGGTAGTGAAGGGGCAGGTGTTACATCTTTTGCATGGGCATGGGGAGGTGCCATAGGTGGGGGTTGAGGAGTAGGGGGTGATGGAGGAGTGGACCAGGGTGTCCCGGAGGAACGATCCCTACGGAATGCCGCTGGGGGGAGTGAAGGGAAGATATGTTTGGTGGTGGCATCATGCTGGAGTTGGCGGAAATGGCGGAGGATGATCCTTTGAATGCGGAGGCTGGTGGGGTGATAAGTGAGGACAAGGGGGACCCTATCATGTTTCTGGGAGAGAGGAGAAGGTATGAGGGCGGATGCGCGGGAGATGGGCCGGACACGGTTGAGGGCCCTGTCAAAGACTGTGGGTGGAAAACCTCGGTTAAGCAAGAAGGAGCACATGTCAGAGGAACTGTTTTTGAAGGTAGCATCATCAGAACAGATGCGACAGAGGCGAAGGAACTGAGAGAATGGGATGGAGTCTTTACAGGAAGCAGGGTATGAGGAGCTGTAGTCGAGGTAGCTGTGCGAGTCAGTAGGCTTGTAATGGATATTGGTGGACAGTCTATCACCAGAAATTGAGACAGAGAGGTCAAGGAAGGGAAGGGAAGTGTCAGAGATGGACCACGTGAAAATGATGGAGGGGTGGAAATTGGAAGCAAAATTAATAAATTTTTCCAAGTCCCGACAAGAGCATGAAGCAGCACCGAAGTAATCATCCATGTACCGGAGAAAGAGTTGTGGAAGGGGGCCGGATTAGGACTGGAACAAGGAATGTTCCACATACCCCATAAAGAGACAGGCATAGCTGGGGCCCATGCGGGTACCCAAAGCCACAGCTTTTATTTGGAGGAAGTGAGAGGAGTTAAAGGAGAAATCGTTCAGTGTGAGAACAAGTTCAGCCAGACGGAGGAGAGTAGTGGTGGATGGGGATTGTTTGGGCCTCTGTTCAGAGGAAGAAGCTAAGGGCCCTCAGACCATCCTGGTGGGGGATGGAGGTGTAGAGGGATTGGACGTCCATGGTGAAGAGTAAGCGGTTGGAGGCCAGGGAACTGGAAATTGTTGATGTGACATAAGGTGTCAGAGGAATCATGGATGTAGGTGGGAAGGGACTGGACAAGGGGAGAGAGAAGGGAGTCAAGATAATGTGTAATGAGTTCCATGGGGCAGGAACAGGCTGACACGATCGGTCTGCCGGGACAGTTCTGTTTGTGGATTTTGGGTAGGAGGTAGAAGCTGGCCGTCCGAGGTTGGGCGACTATCAGGTTGAAAGCTGTGGAAGGAAGATCTCCAGAGGAGATGAGGTCAGTGACAGACCTGGAAACAATAGCTTGTTGTTCAGTGGTGGGGTCATGGTCCAGGGAGAGATAAGAGGAAGTATCTGCTGACGCTCAGCCTCCGCGCGATAGAGGTCAGTGCGCCAGACAATCTCCAATCCAATTTCCACCCCTCCATCATTTTCACGTGGTCCATCTCTGACACTTCCCTTCCCTTCCTTGACCTCTCTGTCTCAATTTCTGGTGAAAGACTGTCCACCAATATCCATTACAAGCCTACCGACTCCCACAGCTACCTCGACTACAGCTCCTCACACCCCGCTTCCCATAAGGACTCCATCCCATTCTCCCGGTTCCTTCACCTCCGTCGCATCTGTTCTGATGATGCTACCTTCAAAAACAATTCCTCTGACATGTCCTCCTTCTTCCTTAACCAAGGCTTTCCACACACTGTCATTGACAGGGCCCTCAACCGTGTCCGGCCCATCTCCCGCGCATCCACCCTCACGCCTTCTCCTCCCTCCCAGAAACATGATAGGGTCCCCCTTATCACCCCACCAGCCTCTACATTCAAAGGATCATCCTCCGCCATTTCCGCCAACTCCAGCATGATGCCACCACCAAACACATCTTCCCTTCACCCCCCCGGCGGCATTCTGTAGGGATCGTTCCCTCTGGGACACCCTGGTCCACTCCTCCTTCACCCCCTACTCCTCAACCCCCACCTATGGCACCTCCCCATGCCCACGCAAAAGATGCAACATCTGCCCCTTCACTTCCTCTCTCCACACCGTCCAAGGGCCCAAACACTCCTTTCAAGTGAAGCAGCATTTCACTTGCATTTCCCCCAACTTAGTCTACTGCATTCGTTGCTCCCAATGTGGTCTCCTCTACATTGGAGAGACCAAATGTAAACTGGGCGACTGCTTTGCAGAACACCTGCGGTCTGTACGCAAGAAAGACCCAAACCTCCCTGTCGCTTGCCATTTTAACACTCCACCCTGCTCTCTTGCCCACATGTCTGTCCTTGGTTTGCTGCATTGTTCCAGTGAAGCCCAACGCAAACTGGAGGAACAGCACCTCATCTTCCGACTAGGCACTTTACAGCCTTCCGGACTGAATACTGAATTCAATAACTTTAGATCTTGAACTCCCTCCTCCATCCCCACCCCCTTTCCATTTCTTCCCCCTTCCTTTTGATTTTTCCAATAATTTATATAGATCTTTCTTTTCCCACCTATTTCCATTATTTTTAAATCTATACCTTTTATGCCCTGTTAGTCTTTCCACCCCACCCCCACTAGAGCTGTACCTTGAGTGTCCTGCCATCCATTCTTAATTAGCACATTCATTTTTGATAATATCACCACCTTCAACACCTCTTTGTTCTTTGTCTGTGACATCTTTTGATTATCTGCTCCTATCACTGCTTGCTTGTCCCTACAACCCACCCCCCCACCCCCCCCACTTCTCTCCCCTCGTCCCCACACACCTTAAACCAGCTTATATTTCACCCCTCTCCTAATATTAATGAATTCTGCTGAAGGGTCATGAGGACTTGAAACGTCAACTCTTTTCTTCTCTGCCGATGCTGCCAGATCTGCTGAGTTTTTCCAGATAATTATGTTTTTGTTTTCCTTAATTAATCCACATTTGTTTAAGTGAGTGAACATTGTCCCGGGTTATTGTTTCTAAAAACTTTCCTATCACAAAGGTTAAACTGACTGCCCTGCAGTAGCAGCCTATATCCTTGCACCCTTTACTGAACTTCTCTCCAATCACTGAGAAAATACTTACTTAGAAACTTTGTGACAAAAGTAGCATCAGATAAGCTTGCACCAATTCCCAGCATTTTACTGTATAGTTGTGGAAATATTACTTAATGCGCATCCACAATCTATTGTAGATCCTTACGGAGGAAGTGTATTCAATATTACTGCAAAGAGATTATTCTCCTTCGATAGAAATAACTAATTGCTTTCTTCATCATCAGGATTGTAGATTTAAATTGATCAGTATAATTAACATTAAATATTTATTGAAGATAAAAGGAGATGCGATCAAGACAAAAAATTCTTCCTAGTGAACAGCTATCAAATGTTTCCCAACATGTGAAATGCTCAAATATCAAAAACCTTCAAGAACAATTAGGAATCAACATCTTAAAATTATAGTTATACACGTAAGGAGTTCTCAAAACTAAAATAAGCATGCAACCTCTTATCAGCCTCAAGTAGTTTTAAAACTTTGTACCCATTTAAATAACATGGTGGTAAAGAAAGTGGGCTGAGTTTTAATAGTGAACACCAGCAAAGTTGGGATTGCATCAGATGTTAATTTTTTTTAAATCTGAAACCTGACCCCAATCCGCCCCCATCCATGTTTAATGGAGGCAAGTAGCCAATTTAAAATATTTTAACGAGCCTGGTCACCAATGACTCAACTTGTTTGCAAGTCTTACAGTGGTTGGCCAGGTTTCACAGGATTTGGAAATCCAGCAACTGAAGGGAAGTGAGGACAGTTTTGGGTAGAAGGTAGTCCCTTTACAGCACTGCTTGTGTCATACAATTGGCCCCTGGGGGTGAGAGTTGGATTTCTCCCCCACTCTCCACCACCACCTTCCTTTACGCGCACTCCTGCCTCCCCCAGATACAGATAGACACATCTGCTCCAGCAGCCTGCATCAGAGTTCTCCTCACATGACTAGTAGCCGAGTCTGACAATCAGGCTGACTTCTGGGAGAGAGACCTATCAACGACAAAAGATGCACACAGTAGAATAGGGGCATTGGCATAGTGATATTGTCACTGAACTAGTATTCCAGAGACCCAGGGTAATGCTCCGGGTTCAAATCCCACCACAGCAGGTGGTGAAATCTGAATTCAATAAAAATTTGGATTTAAAAAGTCTGATGATGACCATGGAACCATTGTCAATTGTCAAAAAAATCCTTTCCTTTAGGGAACGCAAACTGGTGTCCTTACATGGTCTGACTTACATGTGACTCCAGACTCACAGCAACGTGGTTGACTCTTACCTGGCCTCTACAAGAAATTTTTAAAATGTCCAGGTCTCCCATGCAAACTTCCACTCCACATCCCCTGCCCACCCACCCCCTACACTCCCTTACGGGCGAAATAATGCGGGGTAGGGTGGGATGGGAGAGGAGGCAGATGGTGCTGACTGCCCCCACCCCCATCCAAAAACCATGGCGGTGTAAAGCTGACAAGCTCCGCTCATTACCATCCTTCAATGGGCTGGATGTCCTGGCAATGCCAGGAAGACGCCAGCGGCAGCTACCAGGACTGCAGTTAAACATAGGAGCCCAAGTCTAGGATCCCCAGAGCCAGGATGATTTGACAGCATTAGGGAGAGAGACAGCAGGGGTGAGAGGATGGGTTTGAGAGAGGGAATGGATAGGAAGGAAGGAATGGGCGGGAGGGGGAGGAGAGGGAACGAGTCAGTCCAAGAGCTGCCCTGTGATCAGCAAAGGGTAGCCCCCGACGAGCTGCAACCATCCCCACTGTCTTCCTGCCCTTTTAACCATTTGAGGTTAAAAACTTCCTGCTGCCAAATGTATTATGCCATTGGCAGCATATTATTAGTTTCTTTAATATGGCAGACGGGCTGCCAATTTCAGCACCCGCCTCCCCGCCCCCCCCCCTGTATTATTGGGGTGAGCTTGGGTGGGCAGGAGGGTGGTGAAATGGGCGCCCACCACATTTAACATGCCCCCCTCCCCCCTCTGTGCAGGAAACACGCCTGCCAGGGGCACATAAAATTCGGTCTTATGTCTTTTAAATATTCCCATGTTTGGGAAACCACAAAAAACAAACTCTTATTACACAGACCTTGAAAACTGATCCATAAACTTGAAATTTAACAGAATCTACCTTGTCTATATATTCTAAGGGCATCAAGAAGTTTGCAGCCCCTAATCTGGGCTCGAAGCAGTGGTACATCCAGCTGCATCAGACCGGCTTCAAAGTTTTCGGCCTGGGCATCAGCTTCTGTTATTCCAGACTTGAAAGAAGGAGTTGGAGACACCTTTGTTTCAGTGAAAGCATCAGTCTTTGGCAGCAAACAGTGGATAAAATGAATCTTAGACTTCTTGATTGTGTCAATAAGAGCATCCTGTGGAAAAAGAACTTAATTCAGGTATCAAATAGGTTGTACATATTTTCCATGAACACTACGAAAAAAAAATGGACATCTCATGTACTTTTTCTGTATGTTATTCTTAAACACTTTATCTGGGATAGAAATCTAGAATCCTTAATTTGAGACAAAATTACTGAGCATTTAAAAATGGACAAGTTGATTAACACAGCCAGCAACATGACAAAACTTAAGAGTTGTTTTGAAGAATTGCCAATTCCATAGAAAAAGCAGATGAAGTCAATGTAGCATACATGATTCTTCATAAGGCTTTCGGTAAGGTTCCCAAAGTCAACAGCCAGAGCTAATGTTTTCTGTAAAATCATGTTGCCATGAGCAACATAATTAAAACAAAAACAGAAAATGCTGGAAAAACTCAGCAGGTCTGACAGCATCTGTGGAGAGAGAAACAGAGTTAATGTTTCGAGTCCCTATGACCATTCTTCAGAGCTCCTATACTCCCTTAAAGAACTTGTTGCACATAAAAAGTATTTTTTTCTATGAACTGGACAAAATTAAAAATTTCTGGAAAATTCAGTTTTAGTGAATATGATAACCATGAAACATATAGATTATGCATTCCTTAAAGCAGTCTAGTAAAAATGGAAACCATATGTTCAATCATTAATATGTTATTAGAAACAGTTTTGAGGCTCGAAGTTTTAGCAAGATGAAAACACAGTTATAGCATTAATATTTTAAACATAACAGCTGGCCTTATCTTACATACTGATCAAGAGTCAAATTAATAATGGTAAGTCAAAAATTTACAAAACCAAAGAATAAAACTACAGTAAGATTTGTTAAAATATTAGCACTAGCAATAGATAACGGGTCATTATTGTAACCAGCTTTAAATGAACAAAATTATTTTCTACTTTATTTAAAAGGGTTCTGTTTATGAATGGAATCTAATCTAGTTAGAGTTATAATGTATTGAAGGCTAATTTTTAAAGAATCTCTAATACTTTTAAAAGTCAAAGAAAAGTAAACTTGAAATTAACACATCTGCTTTTTAGACTTATGGCATTGTTTTATGAAGCAATTCAAATTACTATTGCCGTGAATAGAAATAATAATGATGAGCAGCAACTGAATAAATAGATCATTCTTTATACAACCATTACATATATAGTGGTATTTTCCTCTCAGCAAAAATGCATCCAACCAAATCTTAAACTCAGTGATACCTAAATGTTGAACCTGGTTTATTGATTTACTAACCACTTGGAGCTTAATCTGAATGCAGGACGATTTCTTCTTCACAGCAGCTACACCAGTGGTGAAAGTCTTTCTCATGCTTGTGGCTCTTCTTAAGGTAAGCTGGGATCCTCCCTCCAGACCAGCAATTGAACCAGACAATACCGTGACTGTTCCAGCTCTGCCCATAAAGAGATTGCTAATGATTTTCCTGGAAAAAAAATTGCAATTGTACTATAATTACATAACACTAAAAATGGCAGAAAAATACATTACAATTCATAACCTTAGCCACCACCATCTATATAAAAATAATTAAAGCCACATAATGGATCAATATTGCTGGTATCTTACAAATACTGTACCAAACACTTGGTAAAAACTGCTACTCCTTACTTCTGTGAATCCTGCAGCAGGGCAGCAGCATTTTGGGAGGCAGGGTTCTGTTTTGCATGAGTCAACCAGCCAGTTGTGTCATACTCCACCCAATTGGTATTGTAACAATGTCCTAGGATGAAGTGATGCGGTTTGTTGCTTTTGAGCAATGGGCTCTGGCCTGTAGAGTAAGGCAACAAATTCAGGTAAGATTTTAGCAGTTTTCCTACTTCCATCCAGCACACAATCAAAACTAGTTGCCTAGATCAAATAAATTGTCTTCAAATATGTAAAGCTAAGTGTTTACACATATTTTGATGACCTTTTATAAGAAAAAAAATGCACTGGAGTGTATACTAGTGAGACTTTTACTGGCATGCATTCTGAAATTATTTGTTGTGTTATTACTTAGTTTAATTATTTTGTTTATGGTACTGCACCGTTCTTATCATTATCTTGTCGACCATAGTATGTGAACAGCCGTTCTAAAAGTGTATCTTCATTTCCATCAGGCTGTAGCGCTTCTTCATCCAGCAGCCAAAGCAGCCCTCTTGCTTCGTCCGTTCTAGCCAAAGTTCGAACCTATCAGGAGAAATATAAAGTAATGCATCACTTCTGAAATGCGCTCTCCTGCTTAGCTTTGTGAGCTATACAAGCTTTTCCTTCATTTAATAATGTTGCAGCAGAGAAACTTAAATATAGATGAGAAAAAGCAATCTCTGGCTCATTAGGAGCAATGATGAGTGCAAAGTACATTTTAATGCATCAGAGACATGTATCCACAGACATTAGTACCCTGTATTTCAAAAAAGCACCCTATTAATGGTAATACTAATAGCACATGATTTTTAAAAAAATCCTGATAGCATCAGACTTAATTGTAGCTATTGATCAATTATTAACCGCACTATTTAAGACATGCTTTAATAAGTGATTTTAAGTGCACTTTCCGTTATTACAAAGCCAGGCTTCTGTAAAAGCTCTTTGTGCTTATCAGTGCAAAGTTGATATGCTTCCTATATCTGGTATTAAATAGCATAACAAATTTATATTTATATATATATTTTTTTAAATCATCATGCCTCAGCTTCTTACCAGTGCCTGATGAGAGGCTTGATCTATGGCAGCTACAGAAAAAGAAGAACTGGACTCTACATCATCTAATTCAAGCTCTATGTTTTCCTAGAGAGGATAGAGGACATATTAGTAGGCTTAACTCTGATTACAGTTACAACTTTAGACAACCATCAGTTGATTAGTATAGATTTATTGTATAGTAAGATAAGAAGAATAAAGTAATTGTGTTCAAAGTTCTAATCTACTAAATTTTAGAGATTACAGAGGTTACCACGTTATTTTAAATCAAAGAAATGCTCCAGACTACTTGACTGCCTCAACATAATAAGAGCTTTGAATGCAAATTCATCAATCTTACCAGATGAAAATGTACGGTTTATTATTTATTGATCACAGTCCATTATAATAGTTAGCTCTGCTTAATTTTATGGGTTCTGTGGCAAACAGAATACCTCCTTGTATCGATCAAGCTCTTTCAAAAACGTTCGCTCATAGAAGAGCATCTGTAGACGTTCCTGTGCGTAATTGTGGCAGAGTTCCTCATAAGTTGCAGCTCTGTTATGTGATGTGTTCTTTGGATTCTGAAATCCAGGGGTGTCCACTATCATTATTGAACAAAGTGAATTCTGAGTGGATTTAAGAGCCCTAGTATGAATTAAGAGTAACGTCAGAAAAAGCAAACCTCGTTCATATAATTTTGTACATTTCTTGGCTTTATGTATTTGAACAGCTTTAGTATTGGACAACAGAAACTTTGCACTTGTAGATTTTTTCAGCAGTCTGATTAGAAGCTCTTTAACATGACAGGCTTCTATACATGTCGAACACATAGTTGATGAAAAAATGGTGACTTGCATAACAATTAAATCAGAACTAAATCTGTACTCATCAGAACTGAACACATATGACACTGCCTTTGCATTCAAAAAAAGCTGTGGTCAGGATTTTCCCCTTGATGATTTGGGGGCGGGGCCCGGTCGCCAAGGGGAAAGTGACGCAGGATGACGTCGGGAGGAATCACTGACATCATCCCGATCCCTTTAAATTTTTAGGAAGGGGAGCGGACAGCATAATCAGCTGTCCGCCCGCCGACCTGTCAACGGCCAACTGAGGCCATTGACAGGCCATTTAAAGTAATTAAAGACCTGCCCATCCAAGCTTAAGGCTGGCAGGCAGGCCAGGAGCCCCAGCGGGCTCCAGATTATTGATGAAACTTCATCCACTGGCGGGATGAAGTGTCATGTCCGTATTGAAAACAAGTGTTACATTGTCACATGAGGGAGACATGTTAATAATTTTTTAATGTTCTTGACACTATCAGTATTCTCCCTGAGACAGGACTTTGCCTAGGGAGAAGTGTGCTCTTTCGCGTGCATGAGTGATAGAGTGCACTTTGACAGCTGGAGATTCCCTCCCCCCCACCTCCCACCCAGCCGCACAGAAAGCGCATAGCCCCGTTTTAGTGGCGGGGATCGGCTGCCCGCCCGCCGCCAAGCCGGTGCGGCCCGCCCGCCATCCAAGGGCAAGATTCTGCCCTGTGTTTATTTCAAAAACTATCGCTAATGAAGCATTTGTGTATAGTCCTTTTTGCTTTTGTAATTTTACCTTTACACGCTGCAATTATACTGAGCCTTTAAACTTAGTAAAACATCTCAAAGTGCTTTGTATAGGTGTAAGCAGAAAAACAAATGAACGCTGAAATAAAAAAGTTGATATAGGAGGGGTAGACAGATCAGATCCGATCAGAAGTGTGTTTTAAGGAAGGTCTTAAAGAAGAAAATGGAGGAGCAGAAGCTGCAGGGCTTAGACAGAGAATTTCAGAGCATGGGGTCCAGGCAGCTAAATGCATTGTGCCAAAGGTGAGGTGTAAGGGAAGTAAACTGAACAAGAGGCCAAAATTAGAGGAAGGATTCAAAAGAGAGGTTGTGAGGCTGGTGCAGTTACAGAGATCAAATTTTGTAACTTCTTACAAGAGCTTGTAAATATTATCCAATAAGTGTGCAGATTCTAAATGAAACAAATGAAATTAACACTCCAAGGGTTAAACAATTATGAATTGTAAGAATTTTAGAAATGTCTATTTAGTACTCATTTATTTTCAGTTACAAAAACATTAGATGCAAATCGAACTAAAAATGAAGATTCACCTATTAATGAGTGAGATTAGCAGCATGAACAGCTCTCCATATAAACCAGATGCCATTCCTTCCAGACATTCTATTGCTGTTATCCTAGGGCCTATTAAAACATACATATAATGAAATTATAATAGTTACACTGGTTCATGCACAGTCTTGTACCTTTTTTAAAAAAAAATACAAGTATATCATAACGTCTCGACAACAGTTACAACACGTAAAATGTATACCAAATAGATCAATTTGGTACTTTACATAGTTCTAACCATACTAATGTACTGTCTTAGGTGTTTCAGAAAATATTATATTTCCAACATTATAATGAAAGTCATCAGGAAAAGAAATAACAAAAAACAAATTAATTTAGACAAACACATACACAGACAAATTTGGTTTTAACTATCACTGTGCGTACTGATAATTTCCTTTTGATGGTTAACCTCACCTTACCAAACTTGTAATCCATATGCATCTAAGTAATTATATCCATTCATAAATCATTGGGGTTCAGTTGTATTCAAGAATGTCCAGTGTGTAAATCTACTGAATGAAATCTATGATTGTGGCAGCTTGGTGAGCAATTTCAGAGACATGCATCATTAACTAATTCTACAAACATAGCTTTACAGTACTGAATGACAAGAAAGCAGCTGATAACCTTACACTATCCCTAAGAAGTTGCATTTATGTGTCTTTAACAAAGGAAAATGTCACAAAATGTTTCACAGAAACATTATCAGACAAAAATTGCCACTGAGGGGTGACTGAAAGCTTTGTCAAAGAGGTAGATTTTAAGGAGTGCCTTAAATGAAGAAAATTAGGTGGAGATGCAGGGAGATTTGGGGAGGCAATACTGGGGAGAATGTCCCAAAGCAGTTTACAGTCAATTAAATGCTTCTTTTAAATGTAGTCACTGCTGTAATGTAGGGAAAGCAGCTGCCAATTCATGCACAGAAAAGGCCTAAAAACAGCAATGCGATAATGATCAGATATGTTTTGGGCGTTGTTGAGGGATAAATATTGGCCAAACCATCAGGGAGGAACACCTGTTCTTCAAAATAATTCCATGGGTTATTTTATGTCCACCTGAGATGTAAGGTTTGATGTCTTATTTGAGAAATGGTACTTTCGACAGTGCGACACTCCCTCACTTCAGTACCATACTAGAGTGTCAAGTGGGTTCAAGTCTCTGGAGTGGGACTTTAAGCCTGAACGTCTGACTCAGAGGCAAATGTGCTACCACTGATCCTCAGCTGACAGTTTAGCATGGGTTTGGATATGGGCAGCAGAACTGAAGTTAGTGCAGAGTGATGGAAGGCCAGCCAGGACAGCACTGGAACTGTTGACTCAAGGGGCAGGATTTTCTGGTCCCACCAGCAGCAGGCATCGTTGGGGGTCAGATGGGAAAAAGTTGTGGCCACTCTCCAAGCTTTTCTGTCCCGCCTGCAATGAAGTGGCTGCTAGCGGGATCGGAAAAGCCTGGCCAAGATATCTAAAATCACTGGTTGAAGCAGAGGTGGAAATGGGCAAAGTTATGGAGGCGCAAGTATGATGGAGAGCTAACAGGAGCCAGAAGCTCAACTCTGGATCAGACAGGACACTAAGGTTGTGAATAGTCTGGTATAGCCCAAGGATTGAAATTGGTGACGAGGGAATGGAGTTTGTGGTGGGAAATGGTGACAGGAGTTTCAATGTTCCCAATGTTTAACTGAAAGAAATTGCAGCTCATCCAGGACTAGATACCAGACAAGCGGATTGACAACACAGGCAGTGCAAGGGTCAAACAAAGTGATGAGAAGATGGAACCGGGCGTTGTTAGAGTACAAGTGGAGCCTAGTGCCATTTCTTTGAATGATGGTGCCGAGGAGCAGCACATAACTAAGGAATAGAAGGGGGCCAAGGATAGATTCTCGGGTAATTCCAGAAATGAGAATATGGGGACTGGATTCTGGTCTCTTGCAGAACCCTCAGGAACAATGTGGTCAAATTTAACATGCAGGGATGCTGAAATTGGTGGAAATATAAACATAATATAAATGTCTTAAGAATGGATTCCAAAAATGACAAATTTTGGATGAATATTTAATATTAATATATATGTTAGCTTGGCTGACTTGGTAGACCTGTCACCCAAGTTTAAAAATGTAGCTTTAAGTTTCACTCTAGACTTTGAGAACAATATATATTCATACAGTATTTTTAAAGTAATACAATGCCCCAAGGCACTTCACAGGAACACTATAAAACAAAATAAGACATCGAGCCACGTAAAGGAGATGTTAGGTTAAATGACCAAGAGCTTGGTCAAACAGGTAGGTTTTAAGGAATACCTTAAAGGTGGAAAATGGGGCAGACAAGGAGAGGAGGTGTAAGGAAGGGAATTACGGAGCCTAGGCAATGTAAGGTGCAGCTACCAATGGTGGAGCAATTGAAATTGAGGGCACTCAAGAGGCCAGAATTAGAGCAGCACAGATATCTCGGAGGGTTGTAGGGGATTACGGAGAAGGGGAGGGATGAGACCATGAAGTGAGTTGAAAACAAAGATGGGAATTTTAAAATCAATGTATTGCCTTACTGAGAATCAAAACAGGTCAGCAAGCACAGGGTTGATTGATTAACAGGATTTGGTGCAAGTTAAGACATGGGTTTTGGATGACCTCAGGTTTATGGAGGATAGAACATGGGAGACCAACCAGGAGTGTGTTGGAATAGTCAAGTATACAGGATAACAAAAGCATGAATGAGGGTTTCAGCAACAGATGAGCTGAGACAGGGCTGAAGTTGGGCAATATTACTGAGGTGGAGTCTTAGTGATGGCTCGAACATGCGGTTGGAAGTTGTCAGGAAAAGAAATGGAGTCAATAGCTAGGTGCTATGAATGCTGGACTTTATGAGACGGTTATGTTTTAAAATGTCTCCTTTAACTTAAGGTGAACCAGGACATTCTGAAAAGGGGATGGTGAGGTCACTTTCAATCTGACTCAGGCCTGTGTGGTCTGGCCACCATGGCCGGGGGGAGGGGAAGCCAAATAAAAACTTATTGAAATCAACTGCCTCTTCACACCTGTAAACAGTAAATCACCGTAAGGGACAAATGCCTTTGTGAGACAGCAGCAGAGAGACACAAGACAGATATTGCTGTGTGGAGACACAAGGCAGATATTGCTGTGTGGAGAAGGATGTTTGTAAGAATTCATTTTCTAATCAAAAAGAAGGGAACTGAGCAGGTGGAACTTTTGGGAATTTGTGGAACAAAGAAATGCCAAGGTGCGCTTTGCTGGTGGAAGTTGAATCTGGAGCACTCAGGCTTAGTAGAATGACTTTCGAAGGACACTAAGTGTTGACCTAGTAAGGCAAGGAGAAGTGAGCCTGCTGAAGAGCTAGTAGTAACATCTGACTTGTTCTTGTAATGCTACACATCTGCCAGAAGTGCAAAGAACAATGCAAAGGGTTGTAAGATGTATCTTGATTGTGTTAATTAGTTGGTTCATGTGGAAGTACCTTAAAGTTTGGTGTATTAGTTGACTGTTAATTAACGTTTGACCTATTTGATTTTAGTTCATTTGTTACAGTACAAGTCTTAAAACATGAAATCTTGTTCTTATTACTGGGTGTTTCCATTGGTCATTTGGGAAATTGATAGTTATCAGTCTCTATGGGAATCATAAAATAGGGAAGAGTTTGAAGCAGGGGTTGAAAATAATGGCTTCAGTCTTTGCAATATTTAACTGGAGGAAGTTTCTGCTCATCCAGAATTGAATGTCGGATAAGCGGTCTTGTAAATTAGCAACTGCAGAGAAGCTGAGAGAAGTGGTGATGAGGTAGAGCTGGGTGCCATCAGTGCACAAGTGAAAACTAGCTGTGCTTTTGGAGATTTCGCTGAGGGGCAACATGTAGATGAGAAATAAGAGGGGCCAAAGATAGATCATTGGAGGTAACTGTGCAGGAAAAGGAAGAAAAGCAATTGCAAATGACACACTGAATGGATACAATTAGCTATATAAAAACGGAACCAGATAAAAGCAGTTCCATCCAGCTAGATGACAGTGGAGAGGCACTGGAGGTGGATGGTGTGGTCACCATGTCAAAGTCTGCAGATAGGTTGAGAAGGATGAGGAGGGAAAGCTTACCTTTGTCACAGTCATGTAGGGTGTCATTTGTGACTTTGATGAGCTGTTTTTATATTATGGCAGAAAAATTCAAACATGGGAGTTCCAGGAAAGGTGAGCATGGATTCGAGACACAACAGCACATTGGAGAGGAAAGGGAGGTTGAAGACAGGATGATAGATTGCAAGGAGAGTAAGATGAGTTTTTTTTTGAGGATACGGGTGAAGACGATAGATTTAACAGAGAAAGGGACAACATCTAAAGAGAAAGAACTGTTAACAATAATATTGGCTAAAATGGGAACTAGGAGGGAAAGTTACGTGGTCAGCAATTTGGGGGAATTGGGTTGAGGGAGCAGAGATAAGTCTGCATGGATAAGATGTACTCAGAGGGCATGAAGGGAGAAAGAGGAAAAATTTAAGATGGGAGTGCAGGGCTAGGGCAGGGGGGCATTTTAGAGAAAATATGGCCCAGTGGGCTAGTGGATCATCTACATGCTGCTCCTCAGTGACATAACCGAAAGTACAGCGCTAGTTTTCACTTGTGCACTGATGACACCAAGCTCTACCTCATCACTGTCTCTCTCCACTTCTCCACCGTTGCTAATTTACAGGACTGCTTATCTAACATTCAGTATTGGATGAGCAGAAACGTCCTCCAATTAAATATTGCTAAGGCTGAAGCCTTTGTTTTCAGTCTCCACTCCAAACTCTTCCCCATTTTGTGATCCCCATAGAGATCAATAACGATGAATTTCCCCAAGGACCAATGGAAATAACTGGAAATAAGGACAAGATTTCATGTTTTAAGGCTTTTACTGTAACAACAAGCTAAAACCAACATAGGTCAATCATTAATTATCAGTCAACAAACACACCAAACTAAGGAAGGACATAGCAGAGGCAACTGATTGGATGGTCTCAATCTCAGTGACAAAGAAATTCATGATCTTCTCACACTTATTGTTGGAGGTGAGAGTAATAGGGGCAAGGGAAAGGTCATAAAAAAGACAGTTTGCAGGTAGAGAGAAAAAAAGGGGTTATCTCTGCATTCCAGGATGATCCTGGAATAATGAACAGTTTTAGCAGATAAAAGAGGGGCCAGATAGTATTTTACGTGGCCCAACCAGATTTGGTGATGGATGGCAAAACCAGTTGTCTGCCATACACTTTCAAGTCTGCGTCCCTTGGACTTAAAGGAGCAGAGATGATGGCTGTAACACAGGAATGGCTAAGGTGAGGGAGAGTAATGGTTTTGTTGGGGACCAGGGCCTCAAGGTCAGAACGGAGGATGGGGTTGAGCAAGTAGTATTTACTTTGATAAATCACCTAGGCTAACAATTCATGCAGTATTAAAGGTACTGAATTGTCAGAGGTGCCAGCTTCCAGCTGAGTGAGTAAACCAAGTCGATGCCTGGGTAAATATCGATGGAACATATCAGGACATTAGTTGCAACGTATCAAAAAATTCTACTGGTAACCTGGCCAACATTGCTCCCTTAACCTCCGCCACCAAAATTAGATTATTTGTTATTTTTGAGACTTTGCTTTATTCAAATTGGCTGCAGCGTTTACATAACATTGCGGCAACAAATATAATCAGTTGATTGTAAAGCACTTTAGGATGTCTGTATACTTGTAAATTACTTATTTTACCTTTATTTATGTTCAAGCTTCAAGTGGCACAGTCAAATATAAATGTGTGCTTCTATGTGGCAATATTGCACTGACCAAACTTGAATATACCCAAATCAATCACTTTAACCAAATTTTATTGCGTATGTTTATTAAATAATAGGTGCATAATACTCTCATTTAAATATTAGAACATTTCCTGAAGCTATCTAATAAATCATTTTTAAAACTAGCAGCATTGGTCAAAGTTGTTAGGGTTTTACCTGATCCATCTCCCTGTCCACATTCATCTGGCCCTTGCCGGAAGGAAGTTGATCTCTGGAGTGTACCCTTTGGCTGATGCTTAAAGAGTGCAGAGGACAATTCTTCTAAATTGCAACCTAACAGATAGGCTGCTTTCTGGCCCCATTCATGTCTGGCAAACTGTCTCCTCCCAGCTTTAATAATAAAGATCAGTTTAGTGACTATGTTCAAATCACTACAATGTAAACAAAACATACATTCAATATGGGGAAAAAAACTAAACTGAAGAAAGTAGCAAAATGGACAACATTACAACAGCACCACACTAGTGAGCTGTTAACTAGAAAACAGTCATTAATGCTAAGGCTTGCATTCACGCTTCAAGTCAGGGCATTTGTTCGAAATATATTATAGTGGGAGGGAAATGCAACCGACTGGGGTCCCTTTCCATATCATTTTAGGTCAATTCAGACCGATAAGTACTTAACTGTATTACACAGAAAAGGCTACGGCCATGATTTTCCAACCCCGCCGTGGCAGGAGATTCGGGGGCCCAGCCAGAAGTTGGGTCCCAGCAGCAGGCGAGGCTGGAAGACCCCACCCTACATTGTTCAAGGTTGAGAAGAAAAACTAACAGAATTCTACTCCAATTTCGTACACCCTAATTTGAAACTGTACTATACAGAAACAGGTTTAAACAGCAAGAGTTATGACAATGCATGTTTCCGATGGAAAAAAAACACACGCATATCCAGAGATATGTGGAAAACTCTTCAGGTGCATAAATTCAGCACTTAAAAGAATAAGACACTAAAGTAAAAGTTAGTAACATTTTGTTTTTGAGAGAGGAGGAACATCTGTTGGAAGAAGTGAGGACTGTTTACTTAAGGCTACTCTTATAAATATCCCTCAGGTAAATCTCATTAAAACTATGTCACAAGATTATTTCTATAAATTAACCCTTAATGTTATCCAAGTAAATCTTTTCTTCCGAGCTTATAACACTATCTCCTAAAACATCAGCCTCTTGTTTTGAGACAAGTTGAAGTTTTGGTTCCGCAAGTTGGATTTGTTAGCATTTTTGTGCCTTCATAACAGCAGACAGCACTTCTCATAAACTAATACACTCACTCAGTTTTAAATAGAGCAAGAACAAAAGGTTACATTGCAGTTGTTGCAGCAAACCAGGTCATATACTGAACATGAACACTCCCTTTAAGTTGCAATGAAGCTCGGCATATGCATTTCTGGACACAAGCTGGCTGGGCAGCTAACCTTATTAATATTAGGATAGAGAAGCTGGGAGTTCACTTTCTCAAAAAAAAATTCCATAAAAAGTTTAAAAGTTCGTGAATGTAGAAAACAGCTTTGTACTACGCTAGACTCTTCACAAGATAAACGTACATGGCAAAAGCCATTCAGCTCATTTTGGCTCATCCATCCAGAACAACCCCAAGGAGTGCACTCCCCCATCACAACAACCAATAATACTTTTCAAATGATTCCAACAGTTTTGCTTCCACTACTTCATTCTATGCTTTGATTACTCATTATGCAAAGAATTTCTTGACATCAAACCCAAACTTCCCTTTTACCTGTTGGAACCTTTGTCCACTTGTTTTACTATCAAACTTTAGTTAGAAATTATTTTCTTGATTTACCTCATCAATATTCTTATACAGTGAAGGTTGAATATAGTCGCGAGTTTTCCAGTCTTTTGTTATACTTCAGTTCTTGTGGCTTTTTTTCTTGAATTGCTCCCTTTTGTCTGAATAACCACAACTGGCATTGTATTCTAGATGTGACCTGATTTTCGTTCTACTGCTTTGGCTATATAGCGTTCTTTTACCCAATGATTCCTGCTCCACAGTGGTTGTGTTTGAAGAGCATCAGGTCCAATACTCCAAACTTATCGAAATTCATCCTAAGCTATATCAATACTATTCATTCAGGTCATCTCTCTGTTACGCATAATATGTTTACGCATTACGTACCATGAATTTACTCACTTATATATTTTGTGCAATTCATTTGTAGTATCTATGCCACCTCTTAGCATCAAATAACCTTCCTAGATTGCTATCATCTGTTATGATCTCAGTAGAGACCAGTAACACTTTAGGTATTTTTAAGAATCCGAAACCCCAGGTATTTACTTAAAAAAAATGGAGCCACCAACTTCATTGTTTAAAAGAATTTTACAATACAAAAATCAAAAAACATGAACTATAATAACTACACTATCTTAAATACCTAGTTAAGCTAATGATAATATAAATACAATGAACACAATTACTTATACTCCAAATTAAAGGACTTAACTCACTTTCCTTCTACAACCATTTGACCAGCACCCCAAAACTCTCAAGTCAAATACTTACCAAAACTTGGAAGACTAACTGTTTTAATCTGGGTACTGTCAATGATTCATATATGGACTGAGATTTCTCGGGCCTTCTGTTTACTTCAGCAAGGTGGTCCTTCAAGTCTCCTCCAACTGTCCTAAGGTTGCAAACTCCCTGTGACCCAAGGTGCTACATTGGGTCAGAATTCTCCAGAGTCTAATGCTCTTTAGCTGTTGATCTCTCTCTCCCCTTCCTACCCCTTCAAATTGGCGATAACAGAAATTCAACTCACTGTTAATAACGACCTTCAGTTAACAAGAATTTTAACTGTTTTAGCTAAAATCTAGAATTTCAACTAAGTTCTGCTGAGATATTTCCTTCAATCCAGATTATTCTAAACTCACAAACTAAACTGCTTAAACAGAAAACCACCCCTACAATTTACTCACCCCTTTAATTAACTTCTGGTTGATCCTGCTATTCTATCAGCTATGCAACCTGGTCACACTATCATTAAATGGAACCCAGTTTTTTTTCAAAACTGGAACTCAGATCCTAATTCGTAAAGGGACCACCATCCCACATAAAATATACGTTTTCCCCCAAAAAGCACATGGGCCATCACATTACAATTTAATCATTTTGCACTAAGTTTGTCTGTTCAACTAATAACAGAAGAGGGTCTCAACAAGATGTTACAAGTGTCATAGGGCTATTAATTTATACATTATTGGAAAATATTTTTCTTTTAAAATAGAGGCATAGTCCGTGGATGTGTCATAATTGGATTAAAACCAGTTAGTCTGGGTGCTTTGCTGTGTACTAGTTTTGAGATGTAAGAGAGGTAGAGTGCAATTGCATTTTCTGAATAGAGTATTCAAGGAGTGGAGTGAAATCTGGCACCTAGCGAGCAGAGACCAAGCAATATGTTTATATTGCTAATAAAATTGGTACTATGAAAGGGGTTTTATTGTTAGAAGCTGGTGATACAATGAGAATTCACATTCAATGAACTGTGCTAGGCATAACTTCAGTAGTTTTGCAGGACAGAGGTAATGTAAGATCAAAGCAGCCGTAAGCCTCCGACTGACTCCATAGGAACCAAAGTGAAAGGAACTTCATTTGGAATTCGTAAGGTGAAAATGCTTTGCCTGGTGTCTGCTTAAATATCTATGGGTTGCTGTTGCCTTAATGGAGGTTAGTTTAGGAATTTGTTAAAAGTTGTGATAGTAGTAATTTGCAGCCATGTATATATATTTAACTTGTGTAAATTAATAAAATGTTTCATTTAGTTTAATATTAAATCAAGAACTGGTGGTCTGATTCCTGAATTTAGAGTTACATCTCAAGCACACCATTTAAAAATATAGGTTATGATACTTGTTTAAAGTTCCCCTTTGGGATTTTTAAATAACTCAGCTTTACCAAAAGGCTGTCTCATAACACAAGGCACTCTATTCAGAACTCTTCCTCTTTCTCCACTCAAGATAATTGCTCTAAATAACCCTGCCATTTACTCTTCAGCCAATTTATCACCCATCCTGGGATTTTATTGCTTTGAACTATCCTTCATAAATGTGAAATTATTATTTTTTGAAGTCTAGGCACACTACCTCATGGGAAATGCCAGAATCCATTTAAGACTTCAGTTCCTCATAATAGTAAAGGAGAGTCATCAACAGGGTCTTTCTGTACTGAAATACAAATGGCAAATATTGGACATACTCTGCAGGTCAGGCAATCAGGCAAAACATCTCCTCTCTACAGACGCTAGCCTGCTAGGTCTTTCCAGTATTTGCTGCTTATATTTCAGATTTCCCTCAAATGCAGCATTCTGTCTCTTCTTCTATGAAATTCATGTAGGCTGTTAGATAGGTTATTATCACAATCATCAAGTTTACTTCTGCTAATAAATTTCATTGTTTTATCTTTACTTACTAATATTATTATTTTTGTGCTGCAGCTGGTATGAACTCCTGAAAAGAATCTTAAATCATTTGGTATAATCGCCTCAGATATCTTGTTGGGGCCCCAACTGCTGACTGTATAGTACCATAAAACATTTATACTAATACAAAAGTGGTAGCCCAAGTGCAGTGCAAGGCACTGTTGTTGGCAAAATTTGAAATTAGTTTAATGCACTGCTTTTTTCTTTTGGCAAATTGAATTGAGTATTTGCTAAATAAAGCATCCTATGAACTGACATTACTGTCATCATACAGATTTTCATATTGAAACCATCTTGTCAAGCTCAAAGACACAGGCTTACAAAAACTTTTGCAAAACTAGATTCCTACCACTGCAGTAGGCTGTAGAAATGCTCTTATTTTTTAGGCTACTCACTAATGGATTTTCTTCCATTGTAGCACTTCCTTGGCTATGTTGGAGAAAAATCCATGGCGGAATTAAGTTTTAAAACCTTCATGCAACTGGTTCTACTTCAGTCATGGTTCAACAATTTCACCCAATATCTCTCCCATTACAACACCGAATGACAAATCTCTTTCATTTACATATTGTGTGTTATTAATCAAGTGGAGCGTAGGCCTTGGATCTACATGCATACATCTAATCGTTTATGCCTACCTAAATCACAATGTTGAACTGTTTCGGGAAGGTCCTAAATTTATGAAAGGAGCAAAGCTGTGTTCCTCTCCATTACTTTTCATTGCTTTTCCTCAAATGTAAGCATTTGAGGAAAAGGAATGAAAACATACAAAAGCTTTCCTGGCACAGTATGAGGAGGACACTTAAAGATCCTATGTAATCTTGGCTCATAAACTAGTAGGCTCTCATTTAGAACTGTAGTGAATTTGGCTGATTTTCAGGCTAACTATATGTTTGAAATAACATGGCAGTTAACTGGATATTGGATTCACTGACAGCACAGTATCATACCACAGTGGAATAAAATTTACCACATGATTGGCTCCTACCAAATTCTTAAGCTATTTAGGACACTTTTGCTGCTTCATGAAGGTATCTGATAAACCAGAAGAAAGGTTTATGGATGAGCAACTCATTCCTCTCTGAACTGGGAGAATAAAGATGGTGTTACCAACAATCAAACTGCCATAAAGGGAGCTGATAACTCCTAAAAATGTGTTACATTAGAAGGGATGCAAGTAATGCAGATGGCAGAGGAAAGAACATATACTGATGAAGCAAGTGGGCCATAAAATGGCTGGTGGCATTTAATGTGGTCAAGCATGAAGCTTTTAGGTTGAAGAAAGTTAAACTGGAGTATCTTCCTAATGATGAAAAATTAGCAACTGTACAGGGGTGAAGGGATTTGGGAATTCATGTGCATAAATCATTTAAAGTTAGCATTCAGGTGCTAAAATCTACCAAAAGGGCTAATGGGATGTCGGCCTTTATATCAAGGTGATTGGATTACAAAAGGAAGTTCTGTTTCAGTTGTATAGATCTCTAGTTAGACTCCATCTGAAGTAGTGTTCAGTTTTAGATCCAGAAGATTGAAGGATGATCTGATCCAGATGTTTAAAATATTTTAAGAGAAATCAAAAACAAGGGGAGATAATCTTAACATTAGAACAACCCTTAGGAGGGAAATTGGTAAGCACTTTTTCACTCAGAGTGTAGTAGAAATCTGGAATTCTTTCCCTCAAAAGACCATGAATATTCAAAGAATTGGTGCTTTCAACATTGGAATCAATAGACTTCTGTTGGATAAGCATATCACAGGATTGGCAGTTAAAGCAGCTAACTGGAACTGAACAATACATCAGCATGATCTTCTGCAGTTCAGATGCATTCCAACCTGAATTATCATCTTCGGGAGAGGCAAGTTGGAAATATGGACAATATTTTAAAAATGGGTTGCTCTACTTATCATACACCTTTTTCTGGCAATAGATTACTGGATAAATCACTTGGAAACAGACCATCATTCTAACAGCAACTGGCAATTTGCATTAAATATTTGAAAATCTACATCTACAATAAAATTAAATGAGTATAGGCATTAGTAGGGCTTCACAGAATACATTAGAAGAATGATTGTTAACATTTCAAAATGAAAGGAAATGGAGTAAAAAAAAGCCCAATCACTAGCTCTATGAAGGCCAATGCATGTAGAAAAATGAATATTTTCAAGAAAAATGGCTTTGCAGAGAATATAGACATATATAATGAACATTTTTACCTTCATCACCATCTGTGTTGTAATGGAACAGCATGCAACATGCAAACAAAACAAAGTGTTAGAAGGCAGTTTCACTTTTAATATTCATCAGTTTAAAAAAAACTATAGCACTGTAAAACAAGCAGGATAATGCTTTCTATGGTTCATCACTTAGACCAAGAATCCATGTTCACAGCAATTAGTTCAAATAAGAAAGTACATGTGAGTGTTCATTGAACATAAGACTACGATTTTGGATACATATGTCCCTTAACTTAGAAAGCAAATTTTAATCATATTTATTTGTCAATATTATAAGTTGCTCATTAGACACTTAATTATAGTGTAAATGTTTGTTGGGTGGAACCGTTGCTTGCAACAATTAGTTGGGACACAAGGCACTGGGATAGCCATGTGCTGGTTGAACAATGATGTTATTAAGAGTAATGTCTTTCAACATTCACTGTTGTTAAAAAACAAAGTTGCTTTAAAAATGACAATCAATATAAATTTAACATTAACATTTCAAAATTGTCACATATTTATTCCATTGCAGTTCTAAACACCCAATTTTCATCAAATGTGTAAAAGAAATGATTCATTATTGTATTGCTGCATTGAAACAGTAATTAATACACCAAACTATCAATGCTGAAGTAACCATGCAGTGTAAATGCATTGCCTAGCTCACTGAATGGCTGCCAAAGGAGAGCTCAGTGCAGGAGGGTAAACTTATCTGTTCACAGTTCCAGTGTATATAAATTTTAAAAGTTTTGTAATTGTGGGCAATAAAGTCTCCTGAATATACTGAGAAGGTCTGCTTAGGTCTCTACGTGCTAAGGAAGAAGTTTGACACGGCGTTGGGAGGTAATATCCATATGCTGTCAAGCTGAAGCTGCCACAATGCAGGAGGAGACCATCAACATTTTAGGAATTGTTCTTGTTTGAGAAAGGAGAGAATGAGACCTGAAATATGCTCTCAAGGTTTCTCTATAGTACAGAAATGTAACTGAGAATTACATAAAAACTCTTAAACAACACTGTTGCAGTGCCATCTTGTGGAGTAGTTACAATTAACAAAGGCTGCGTAAAATAAGGCTCAAATTTCAAACAGTAGCTATTTTGATTTAGTGCAATAACTCGAGCTGTACTTTCCTATCCTCCCCTGCTAAAACCAGAAACATATACCACCACATATTTCCATGGCACTCACAAACCTTCAGTACTTTATCCAAATACGCACTCTCCGTCAAACCTAAATAGTAAGTATTGACAGACAGTCTGTCCAGTTCAGCTGATCAATCACAGCTGATCCTTTTCATCCATTTTTCTAACAAAATTAAAGGCATTACATTCTGAAGCATTTAAATAGAACCTGCTGCTAACCTGCTCAGTTTTATTTCTCTCCTCACCTCTATGAGAGGAAATAATTTGTATGCTTTTACCACATGTAGCAAAAGGATAATCAATCTGATTTTTTTCTTGGATAAATTCCCTTTTTTTAAATATAAGAAATACACTCAAACCCCAATCAACTTCAAGTTGAGGTTCTGGAGATTAACTGTATTCAAAGGGATCAAAATAAATTCATTGCCTGGGCAAAGTAAATTTATTGTGCATAAAGACTGTGTAATGTGTTGCAGGAGCCAGGAAATTGTAAAAGAGATTTTAACTTTCGGACTGCTGAATGGAATAACATGCTCCAGCAGCAATGAGGCTGGAGCCAGTTAGAGGCCAGCATCCCATTTAAATAAAATTACAGTTTCCCAAGAACAACCTGCGCTTATACCATGTCTTTAATGGAACAATAAAAATATTTTTCCTTTCAGCTGTAATGAAACCCCAGACTTAACTGCAATTCCAGGCCCTATGGCTCCCGCTCTTCTGGGACTGCCTGCAACCCAGCAGTAGTCATCGCTCCCGGTGGCAATGCTAGAACAAGAGAGCTGTTGGCCAGATGATTGGCTGGCAGCTCTCAAAGGTGGGACTTCCTCTCTGATGGGGCAGAAAACCCACCCCAAGTCAATTAACAGTCCAACAACAGCTATTAAATGGCTGTAAGGTGAGCTGGCAATGTGTAGACGAGTTTGCTCCAGACTTTATTTGGTGGAGGGAGCGAGACCACTGCCCGCCACATAAAATTCAGCTCAATGTTTCATCATTATAACCACACTATTAAACGGCACTTTTGTGGGTCTGCATAGTGAAAATGGTCTTACAAAAATGTTAACATAACCATATTCCAATATCTGCCAAAAATTAAAAATGCTTTTGTCTATTATGGGTAATAAATGATTTAATCTGTTATTCAATCATCTTTAATGCTATTTAATTGATTTAGTCTGCTACTACTGAATGATCAAGAAAACAGCCATATGCTGCAGCTATAAATTTTGTGTGCACAGTTTAGATGCATTACAGTTGCATTAAAACTTTCTGAAAAAAAGTGATTGATAACAACAGGCAAAAATCTTAACTATATCACCAACAGGTGTTTTTGTATAACTACAAAAATAAAAACAAAAAACTGATGATGCTGGAAATCCAAAACAAAAACAGAAATACCTGGAAAAACTCAGCAGGTCTGGCAGCATCAGCGAAGAAGAGCAAAGTTGACGTTTCGAGTCCTCATGACCCTTCAACAGACGAAGGAACTGTGAGAATGGGATGGAGTCCTTACAGGAAGTGGGGTGTGAGGAGCTGTAGTCACGGTAGCTGTGGGAGTTGGTAGGCTTGTAACGGATATTTGTGGACAGTCTATCACCAGAAATTGAGACAGAGAGGTCAAGGAAGGGAAGGGAAGTGTCAGAGATGGACCACGTGAAAATGATGGAGGGGTGGAGATTGGAAGCAAAATTAATAATTTTTTCCAGGTCCCGACGAGAGCATGAAGCAGCACCAAAGTAATCATCGATGTACTGGAGAAAGAGTTGTGGGAGGGGGCTGGAGTAGGACTGGAACAAGGAACCTTCAACATAACCCATAAAGAGACAGGCATAGCTGGGGCCCATGCGGGTACCCATAGCCACACCTTTTATTTGGAGGAATTGAGAGGAGTTTAAGGAGAAATTGTTCACTGTGAGAACAAGTTCAGACAGACGGAGGAGAGTAGTGGTGGATGGGGATTGTTCTGGCCTCTGTTCGAGGAAGAAGCAGAGAGTCCTCAGACCATCCCAGTGGGGGATGGAGGTATAGAGGGATTGGACGTCCAACCTTCAGTCTGTCCGCAAGCATTACCCAGACCTCCCTGTCACTTGCCATTTTAATACTCCACCCTGCTCTCTTGCCCACATGTCTGTCCTTGGTTTGCTGCATTGCTCCAGTGAAGCTCAACACAAACTGGAGGAACAGCACCTCAACTTCCGATTAGGCACTTTACAGCCTTCAGGACTGAATATTGAGTTCAACAATTTTAGATCTTGAACTCCCTCCTCCATCCCCACCCCCTTTCCATTTCTTCCCCCTCCATTTTGTTTTTTCCAATAATTTATATAGATTTTTCTTTTCCCACCTATTTCCATTATTTTTAAATGTATTCCACCCATCGTTTATTTCACCCCACCCCCACTAGAGCTACCTTGCTCGTCCTGCTCTCCACTCTTAATTAGCACATTCTTTTAGATAATATCACCATCTTCAACACCTCTTTATTCTTTTGTCTGTGACATCTTTTGGTTATCTCCACCTATCACTGCATGCTTGTCCCAACAAAGTACACCCCCCCGCCCCGCCTTAAACCAGCTTATATTTCACCCCTTTCCTATTTCTACTTAGTTCTGTTGAAGGGTCATGAGGATTCGAAACGTCAACTTTGCTCTTCTCCGCTGATGCTGCCAGACCTGTTGAGATTTTCCAGATATTTCTGTTTTTCTTTTTATATAACTGTTGTTTTAATTTGTACTTGTTTGAAAAAAATGATTATGGGGAGAAATTGAGTTTGAGGAGACAACAGAGAGATAGACAACAATAGTGCAGTGGATGTAATTTATTTGAATTTTCAAATGGCCTTCATTAAGGTGTCCCATAATAGACCAATGAATAAGGTCAGAGAATATGGAATCAAGGGACAAGTGGCAGAATGGATTGCTACTGGTTTCAGGACAAAAAGCAGAAAGCAGGAATAAATGGTAGTTATTTGAAGTGGCAGGTGGTGGGAAGTGGTGTTCCACAAGGATCAGTGCTGGGATCACTGTTGTTTACAATATACATTAGTGATTTAGACTTTGGAACCAAAAACACAATTTCTAAATTTGAGGATGACACCAAATTGGGCAGAATTGCAACAAATTACAGAAGGACATTAATAAACTTTAAAGAATGGGCAAATAATTAGCAAATGAAGTTAAACACATAACTATGGAGTAGTACATTATGATAGGAAGAATAGGGAGATCGCTTATTACTTGGAAGATGCAAGTCTAGGTGGGGTAGAGGAACAAAGGGATCTTGGAGTACAAATACACCAATCGTTAAAAGTTGCACCACAGGTTAGCAAAAGCAAACCAAGCACTAGACTTCATTTCAAGAAGAATTAAAAAGCAAGGAAGTTATGCTAAACCTGTATCAAATCTTGGCTGGACCACACTATGTGGCATTCAGTTCTGGTCACCATATTATAAAAAGGATATAAAGGCATTAGAGAGGATGCAAAGAAGATTTACAAGGATGACACTAGAAATGCATGGGTAAACGCATCAGGAAAGGATTGAGCTGGTTCTCTTGTCTCTTGAAAAGAGAAGGCTGAAGGGTGACCTAATCTTTAAAATTATGAAAGGTTTTGACAGAGTGGATACAGAGAGAATGGCCAGGGTTTTCCGTACCCATCGGCGTCAGGCGTGTTCGGTGGTGTGAGCGGACAATGTGGTGTGATCAGTTTCACAACAGCGTGAAACCAGTTTACGGTCGTCCGCTCAGCCCGCCCATGCATTTCATGCAATCGTATGTTGGGAACCTCATTGTAATACATCTGCATATCATCATTAGGACGGCCCACCGCTGCATCGTCTGCCCACGTTGGCGGGAAAGCACTCAGACATGTTTCACAATAGCATATAAAAGGCGTGCACTTGGCGGGTTGCACTTTGAGGGCAACTTAGAGGTGAGTACGTTGTAGTGTTGCGCAGCGCTCACCAGGGTCGCCTGTTGGAATTCAAGCTTGAGGTGCGCAGGCGGTGGGGGAGGGCAGCCCTACAGTTGAGGTTACTTGGGGCAAGGGCAGCCCTGCGCTTGAATGTAGCACTCAAGCAGTTGGGGTGGGCAGGTAAGGTGGGCAAGGGAAACGGCCACATGTTAGGGAAACCTTGAATAAAGTGACCGCTCCTCTGCAACTGAGACAGTTCAGGCACAGCCATTGATATGACTGGAGTTGGGCTTCTAGCTTATCTTCCCACTCAAGCAATGCAGAGGCATCAACATGCCACCAAGTGCTCCAAAGCTTTTCACCTCTCAAGCACAGACTGCAGAGTAATGAGTATTTCAGTGGACTGCAGAACAGTTGGACGACTGCACATGTTGTACAATCTCCTTGCTAAAGCTCGCTATGGAGCAGTCATCAGTAGAGGCGCTCACAGCCCCTTGCAACATCAGCATCCCGGTTTGGGCCAGTCTCTCCGATGGTTCAAGCCAACAGTGCTGCCTTGCAGTGCGGGTTAGGAGAATGCCTACGCCTGAGCTGAGAGCACAGTATGCAGTCCAATGGGCAAAGCTGCCTCCAAATCGGTCGGGTGGAGTGGAGAGGAGGTGGGTAGGGTTTTGGGCAGCCATGCAGCACACTAATCTCAGGCCATGCAAATGGTAGCCAGCACTCTCTGCAATGCATTAAGGGGCCTTCAGACTTAACTAGGACAGGTTCTTAGTATACCCATGCTAACCCTTCATCCTGCAGGAGTACAACATCAGGATCATGAAGCCTGGTGGACTAGCTATATGCCTCATGGTGTACAGAGAGCGAAGATAATGGAGGAGAGAGCAACTGAGGCTTCTGGCTGTGCAGAGGGAGGAGCATCACCCTCAGGGAGATTGGGCAGCTGGGGCTCCCACACACACACAAGTGCCACAGTGAGCCATCACAGGTCAGCACTTCGCGACACCCAGGGTCTATAGACGCTACCTCTCATTCCTGCAGATGACCGAGAAACAGCGTTGCCAAAGACTGCGCATGTCTAGGAAACTGGTTGGTCACATCTGCTACCTGCTGCAGGATTTGGCACCACAGGGACATGGAGGGCATCCACTGCCAGTGGCTGTGAAAGTGACTGCAACATCAATTTCTGCACCAGTGGCTCCTTTCAGGGCTCCACATGTGACTTCTGTGGGATATCACAAACCTCCACCCACAAACGCATCCATGGGGTCATGGATGCCATGGTCACAAGGGCACATAACTTTGTGCACTTGCCCCAGGACAGCCAGGACGCAAGAGTGATTGGATTTGCCCAGGTCTCGGGTTTCCCAAAGGTGCAGGGTGCCATCGACTGCACTCATGCGGCGCTCAGGTCTCCATCACAAGTGGTCAACTACATTGACTACAAGAGCTTCTGTTCGCTGAATGTGCAGCTGGTGTGCGACCACCAGAAACGCATCCTGCAAGTCTGCGCATGGCTTCCAGGGAGTGTGCACGACTCCTACATTCTCATTTAGTCACAGATCCCTGACATATTCCAGGGTCCGCAGAAGCTGCAGGGATGGCTCCTCAGGGAGGAGGGCTACCTGCAGAGGACGTGGCTGATGAAACCCATGCAGCAACCTCAGACTGCAGCAGAGCAAAGGTACAATGAGGCTCATGCTGCATCTCTCAATTGGTGGAGCAGAACATTGGGATGCTAAAAATGAGGTTGCAGTGGCTGGACCGGTCTGGTGGAGCCCTGCAATATAGTCCACAGACAGTGTCACGCGTCATCTTCATGCATCTGCTGTGCCCTTTACAACTTGGCGCTACAATGGGGAGAGGAGTTGGCTGAGGAGGAGATGGAGGTGCTGGAGGTCTCCTCGGATGAGGACAATGCCAACGGGGATAAGGACGAGGAGGTCCTTGAAGGCAGTGATGACGGGAATGGGGGCCTTCGCACTTGCCAGAAGAAGCAGACACACTTGGAAGGCCCTCGTAGCTGCTAGATTTATGGAGGATGATGACGATATGCAGTGAGGATACCCCATAGATCCTCGCATTGCATTTGTGAACGCTTGACTCCAGTCTGACTTATGGCAGTATGCATATCCTCTGTGAGAATGCTCCTGTCATGGAGATGCAGTGGAGGCCCTAATAGTTGCTTGATTGCAGGAGGATGATGAAAACATGCAGTGAGGACGCGCCACAGATCTTCACATTGCCTCTGAGAATGTCTGATTCCTGTCTGGCCGAGAGCAGCTCACTTGGGCTCTGTGATCAGTGTCATATCATAGAGACTCAGCCGTGAAACTTTAGAAGTGCCTGATCCTTTGTCCACCTTCAGCACCTGACCCCTTCAGGAGAATAGCGGCACTGATCACAGATGCTAAAGAGATGGGGAACTCTGATGCCTGTCCATTACATTTGGGCAGCAATGATGAGCACGGTTGAGGTGCAGGAATCAGTAATGTGTCCAGCGAGTGAGAGGCCGGGCCGTTACTTTGGTCTGAAGGCTGCACAAAGCACAAGGAAGAGGCCCTGGACTGAGACACCTGCCTTTATCTTGTGCAGAAAGGTTTCATATCCATGTGACATGAACAATGCTCATCAGAACAAGGAGCCATAGGCAGGGAGATATTCTTGGGAGTTTATTGACAAATAGTGAACAGTATGTACAAGTGATTAACATCCATGTGCAACTACACCTTCTTGACTTTCCTAACCGTGCTGCTATGCCTTGGTGCTCCCCGGACATCCACAGCGGAGGTGGGGGCAGCCTGGTGACTGGTACACCCTGTCTGTGATGACCTTGGTGGGCATCCTCTAGGGAGCCGAGACCTGGAGAGCCGCAGCCTGTTTTCAGGGTCCTGCTGTGTGGCAGTGGCACCCTCCTCGACCTGTGGAGCTGGAACTCCTGAGGTCACAGGAAGAGGGGATTCAGATGGGCCGGACACTCCTGGAGTCACCTGGATGGATGGCCCGGGGGAGGTAGGGAGGACCTGCTGATCCTCTTCACTATGGGTACCCAAGGACCCTAGGCTGTCTCCTTAAGGAGAATGGTTGTCTGATGGATGTTGCACTGCTGGATCTTCATTTGGTAGAGCGCTGCCGAACTCACCATCAGCACAGGAATGGTCCAGATTGTCACCGGCCAGCTGGATGGCTCTGTTTTCGAAGTCCGTGAGGACCTTGATTTCAGGCATTCCTCCATCAGAAGGTGACCTCTTCCTGTTGTTGTGTGCCAGCTTGTCCTGCATGAATAAAGATGGAGTGTGTGTAAGCAGGATGCTTTCCAAGACAGGTGAAAAGTATGCCCGCCACATGTGGGCGGTGAGTGGTCCCATGGATGGGATGAGGGCAATAAAGGTGTGTATGGGAGAGTGAATGGTGATGTCCCTTGAACTGGCAGCGAGTGAGATCCCTGTAAATGTGTGATGGGTTTGAGAGTGAGAGAGTTGAGAGTGTAAGAAGAGTGACTTACCCTGGCGGAATGGAGATCATCATTCATCCTCTAGCAGCACTAGGTGGCTGTCCTCCTTTGAAGGGTGTTGGTGCTGACCACAGCTGCCAGCACCTCCTAAGCCTGGTTGGTCACGCTGCTGCCCACCCTGTGGCCAGAACAGGGGTAGAGGACACTGTGATGGGCCTCCACGGCATCCAAAAGGCGTTCCAGTGACGCACTGCTAAACCTGGGGGGCTGCAGTCTTTTCCCTTTCGTGGACATCTTCCCTGCAGCAGTCATGAGCTGGAAGCACAGATGCATGTGCACAGCTGGATTTTAAATAGAGTGACCAGCATCTGAAGCAGTGAGTTGATGGCGTGGCAGGCGAATGAAAGTCTGCCCGCCATGGAAACAGCGTGTTTCCCAGGAAAGCGTAAGTAATGCAGCAGGTTTGGAATGATACGGCATGAAAACCCGCCATCGTGGCCCACAGATAAAACATCGTTTTACCCGCCTGCTACCGCATTTTGGGCAGAACCGTCCCAGATTTGCACTATGTTTTCTCTTGTTGGAAGAGCATAACTAGAGGCAATTAACATTGTTACCGAAAAATCCATAGAGAATTCAGAAGGATGTCTTCACCCAAAGAGCAGAAAAATGTAGAACTCAAGACCACAGGGCATGGTTGAAACGAGTAGTATAAATGCATTTAAGAAAAAAACTAGAAAAACATAGGAGGAATAAGGGAATTAATGATTATGATAGTAGATTTAAATGAGAGAAGGCTTGAGTGGAGCATAAACACTGACATGGGTGGGTCGAATGGCCCGTTTCTGTGCTGTGTATCTAATGTAATTCTATGAAATTCGACTTGTGCCAAAACAGACAGCATGTCAGTGGAATGATTCTTTCCACATCAGTCCATGGTGCCTGAGGTCCTAGCCAAATTTGAGGCCTCATTTGAACACAAATAAGCCAGTATCACAATGCAGTGTGCCAGTTGGAGCTTGCCAGCACCAAAGCCACTGGAAACCTGATATAACTAAGCAGAGCTTGCATGACACAAAATCACTCATTTGAACCTGAACTTGCATCCAGGTCCTACAACTGGCATAAGACCATGATTCACATTGTAGCTCACACATATCTCATGCAGGTGACCCCACCTGAACATAGCATCAGAACCAGGCAGGCATTGGGCATCAATGAGGTGCTCCCTCATCCCAAATTTTCAACTTTGAAAATTTTTTGGCTGCCAGTTTTTATTGCACAAAACAGGCAGCTGAGAGTTGAATTTATCCCCTACTATCTCTGGTTGTAAAGGATAATAGAAAAAGTGTTTGACCTGTATTAAAATACTTGTTTTCAAAATCTTCAGCTACAACAAATAAACTCAATGAGTTTATGGAATCATTTTACAAGAAAACACAATTTTGACTATTTTCAGATTTGCAGTTTGTAGACTATTATAAAATTTAGATTTAAAACGCAGTGGGGATGAATGCTCAGGTTCTCTCACTTGTTTGCTACAGCTTTGGCAGAAGAGCTGCAAAAACTCTGGAAAAATATATTCGTTTTACTTAGAGTTCCATGACTCTTCTACCAAAGTTATGGTAGGCAAGCAGGAGAACCCCAATTGAAATTCACCCTGCTACGCTTAAATTTAAAAAGATATAGCCATATATTGGTCTCACAAAAGTTATGTATAAGTTTATGTAACAAACTGTAATCATGATACATTTAAAATATTGCCTATATTTTCACGATAATGAAAATTCTGCCAAACAAAATTAATTATATAGTTCTGCGCAAGACCCATATTATCGAATGTTTTGGAATTCAACACACTACCTTTAGTGGCTCCTGCTGCCCCCAAGTGGTAGATAGCACCCAAGATGTGCCAAAAAGCCTTCTGTTCATCAACTGAAATCCCAAGCACTTTCATTGCAATCTGAAGTTTGTTAAATTGCTGAGCTGCCTTTTGCTTCTCTTCAGGCTACAAAAACAATTAAAACAAAACCATATTTGACAAAGGAGAACACACAGACACTTAGATAAATAAGAAATATATATGTGCTGAGTATTATCATTACTAAATAATTTCAATTTATATACTAATAAAACTATAATTTGTTTGCCCTGGTAGAGGAGCACACTGGCTCCTTACTGCAGGAAGGAACAAGAGTTTGATTGCTTATTATCGCTTTAGCTACTGCCATTTGGTAAGGTGGTTTTTCAAATGAAGAAACAAATAAAATGGTAATGAACCAACAGTCAATTGATTCTGACATATGAACAACATCTAATAAGCCTGTTTGTTGTTGGTCCTCTAAGCAGAGGCACAATACATCTGTAGGGTGGGGACTTAACAGCAAAAGGCACATGTAAACAAGACTTTTTATCAAGTGGCCTCCTTTTGTTGAGACATACTCTCACAAAAGAAACAGTTCTTTCTTGTCAAACTTTCATAACTATAAACACAAAAGAAATCTGGTCTCCAACTTTACTTGGTGACAGGCTAATTTTGCCAAAGTCTTCACCTCCAATCTGATGAGTTTAAATAAACACTGCTTAAATTGTTACAGGAAACAGCCTAAACATAACTTGAATTAAGTAACTGGAGTCTCGAATGCTTTACAAAAAAGGTGAATAAGTTGACGTTGCATTAATATGAAAGATCAAACCTAAACAACTCAAGGCTGAGATACATTTTTGCCTTGGAATATACTTCAAGATCTGGGGGCGGGATTTTCTGGACCTGTCTGCTGCCAGGATCTTCCGCTCCCGCCGCAAGTCAATGGACTTCTGGCTGGGATGCCGCGTCGCCCACAGTGGGTCCCGCCAGCGATGGGGCCGGAAAATCCCGGCCTGAGGAGAAAAGTGACAAGCTCTCATGAAATATTAAAAGCAAAATACTGTGGATGCTGGAAATCTGAAACAAAAACAAAAATGGCTGGAAAAACTCAGCCAGTCTGACAGCATCAGGAGAGGAAAACAGTTAACGTTTCGAGTCCGTATGACTCTTCTTCAGGACTAAAGAAAAATGAAAATGTGGTGAAATATATACTGTTTGGGGGGGGGCGGTGGGACAGATGAAGTTAGATAGAAGGCCAGTGATAGGTGAAGGGAAAGGAGCGATTGCAAAAGATGTCATAAATAAAAGGTTGAACGAGTGTTGATGGTGGTGATACTGGCTTTAGGAGGTGCTAATGGTGACATTAAGAGTAGAAAGCTGGATATGCAAGTGACAGATGGCCCTAGTGGGGGTGGGGTGGTGGGAGGGGACGGTGTGGGAGAAAAGATCGAAACAGGCTAAAAACGTGGGGATGGAATGGAAATAAATTTAAAAAATAATAATAGAAATAGGTGGGGGAAAAATACATATATATAACACTATATATAAATATTTGAAAAAAGGGGAACAAAAAGGTATGAGGATGGAGGAGAGAGTTCATGATCTTGAGTTGTTGAGCTCAATGTTAAGTCCGGAAGGCTGTAAAGTGCCTAATCAGAAGATGAGATGCTGAAACGTTTCTCATGCCCAGCATGTTAACTTGTCACTTCTCTCTAGAAAGTGTTTCCAGTATTTGCAGTATTTCATTTTTTGTTCACATCTCAATTACTTTGCCTTCAAGTTTTATAGCTTCTATCCAATTTACTTTTACCTGGAAAATTGGCTTTTTTCCTTTGGTCTGAAACTGGTTAATTTATTCCATTTTGCCCCAACTTTCTGCATGACTACATTAAATCCTTTTAAATAAATAAATCAATGAATCCTTGCTACTCAATACACCCACCATGTTTATTTTTGGAGATGAAAACTTTACTTGTCTACCCACAGGCTAGTCAAACTATTTCCAAATCTCCATTAGAAATTTAGTTATATCTGCATCTTTAAAATACAGGATTGTTACCTCATTTAACATTTTAAATACATCTGAACACTACTTTATCACCATACTGCATAAAACAGCACTAGAAATGAACCTTAAACAAATTATTCCCTTTTTTCTCCCAGCTTTTAAACTCCCATGAATTCCATATGATTTGACAAACAATCATACAAGTAATTATTGAGCTGGATAAAACTGGAGAATATAGCAAACATTAAAGGAGAATATAGCAAACATTAAAGAAGATTACAGCAAAAAATAAATCATGATTTTAAATGCCAAAAGTTACCTTTGATAAAGGTGCAATTCCAAAAGCACTGTTTTCTGCAAAGTGATTCAAATGAAGCTCAGTTCTGTAAGGAACAAATATATGAAAACTGGGTATTTGTACAGAAATGTGCGAAATTAGCATAACAAAGTTTTGAGCAGGTGAAGTCAATCTCAACTTTCAGAATGCTAAAGGATGTTCCTTTAAATCTAATGCAGCACTCATTGATATCAAGAATGGGATATCTATCAAGGATGGAATATCGCATTTAGTCCAAAAAAAGAGCTGATGGATATTATATTATCTCCAAAGGTACATAAAATTAGATGGAATTATCTACACGACTTCAATAAATTGTTCCAAACTACAGGACTGCAGCAGGAGGAATTGAAAAGATATCAGGGATTAAGAGGCTTCAGCCATATTATTATATAGAGTAGTTATTTATTACAGAGCTTGACAGTTGAACAAGCTTACCCGCTAAGTACATATGCCATATAGGTCAGTAAGGTCTCAGGATTGATACCCAGTCAGTAACGGAGTTAGTTGCTCTTATTGGTGCAGCTATAGGGGATTTACAATTATAATTTCTGTGCCTCTAGGTTAGGGATGGGAAAATTGACTTACGATACCCACTTCTGATCATGCTCCCATTACAAGTGGGCATAATGTTGCTAACAAGAGCAGACTTAAGTTACACACTGATGCTCAAATGATCAAATTGTCAGTGGATACTCCCAGTCATGACTCCCACGCTACTAACAGCTGCTTGGTCATGATGCAGAAGGGTATCAGGCACTTGTGGAATCAACCAGAGCATTACACACTTGATGCTCCTTCATCTACTTTACCTCTCCCAAGTATAGTAGGAGATGCAGGGGCATTTGGTACTGGAGCTGAAACTATCTATTTGCTGAGAAAAATGCAAACTGAAATTGCATATACACCAACTTCACCCATGGAGTCAAACTGCCTGCCACATGGGAGAAATAAAAGGACAAGATTGAGAAACACATTCCAACAGGTTTAAAAAACAAGCAGTCAGAGATCTGGTAAATACATTTTTAACAGCAGGTCTCGGTCATCATCTGAAATTAACTGAGAATATATATGTGGATTTGTAAGGGTTTCTTATGGCCTGGAAAAAAGTTCACAACGTGCAGGAACTTGCCAAGGGGTTATTTGGGAGTGTGAAGGTGTTTTGTTCTGGCATTCATAAGTTATTAAAAATATATTAAGAGATCACTCTAGCTGCAGAAATTGAACCCATTACATTCACAGCTTCAAACTGGTCGTCAGTTGACAATCAAATTGACTTTTTCAAGAGTCAGGTCAGTTTTAAAATGCGAAACTGAAGTCCATCTTTTCAGTTAAGGATTATAGAACAGATCCTTTCCAACAATTTACTTTATTTAAGGATCGCAAGAAATCAAAAGAAACCATCTATGATGGGCCAAAATATTCAAAAAGGGGAACAACTAGCAAAATTACCCATTTCTGACGAGGTCTGAGATGAATTGACCTTTCCTCTGAAGTCTGGAAGTGTCTTATATTGTAGTTTTGACATTTTAAGCAATGCTGTGTTGCAAGCCACAATTAAGGTTAAAGTTACCATTTGCTTAAAAATTCCACTGATTTTGTTATGAACGTAAAAAAAATTAAGAAAAAAATAAGCAACACAATCAGCCCAAGCAGCTAAAAACCACAGAGCCTAGACAATAGCAAGCTTCAAAAGCATTACTGTACCTGAGAGTATTGTCAGCACCAGCCAACAGATAGTAGAACACATTGAATGTTCCTTCATTCCCTGGACGCTTAGACACCCTGAGTTTCTCCAAAAGCAGAGTCTGTGAAAAGGGAAAACTACTTAAAGTGTTTTATAAATATTATGAAACAAGTTTATTGAATCAATCCAATACCATCAATCTAAATCAATGGCTTTCCAGGGTTCATTGAGATAAATCTGGAAGCCTTGTTAGACACAAGCACAGGTTGGGGAGCAAGACTAATTCCCAAAACCATAGAAGCTAGTGAAGTTTTCTCCTAACCACACAGTCTTGCAAAATATACCCAGCTGAGTAAATCAAGTATATTTTTCTTCATCCTGAATTCAAAAAGGGCATTATTATGTGTTAAAAGCAGAAACACTTGCAACTGTTAGCACTTTGAATGCTTTGTAGAATAGGATAGAGAGAAAAAGAGGGGGAAATGGGAATAAATAAGGAACTAAACCATGCCACGGATGGAGAAATTAAGAATGATGTTCAAAACATTGGTCAGAAATAAAAAAGGAACAGAGAAAAAGTGAAGGAATAAAAGGGATGAAATTCCGGGACAGGATCTTCAATGAATATTGAGTGAAGGGAGAAGGGAATGCCTAAAAGGACAGAATTAGATGAGAAAAGGGTGCAGGAGGGAAAGTAGGCTGAAGGATGTTGCAGAGATCAAGAGAGGCGATACCATGCAAGGATTTTAAATTTCATGCAAATGGGACTGGGGGTCATTAGTAAGAAGAGTAGTAATGGACAAGAGGAACTTAGAGCTGAAGAGGATGTGGATGGCTGCACCTTGGACCCATTGGATTCATAGCAAGTGCAGGATAAATGGTCAGAATAATTTCCTTGCTCATTGTACTCTGAAAATTAGCTTCGCGGCTACCACGTCTCCTGGCAAGTTTGCAAAGGAACAAATAGTATAAGGGTCTGGTACATGTCGCACTCATGTGGGACTGAGTACAGTACCACCCACACGGTGGTGTAAAAGAGCACATGACCCACACCCAGTCAGTCCAGTGTTGGACAGAACCATGTGTACCAGCAAGCATGGAGACAGCTCCAAGCTTGTACCTTTTACTGTATATTTATAAATTGTTATAAGAATCAATAAAGACTTACAGTTAACCTACATATGACTACGAAGACTTCTTCAGACCTAATGAACTGTAACTAACACCCTATAACAGTACCTATTAAAAACTTGGATCAATATTTACAGTTTCCAATATTTTTCCACATGGCAACCATAGGACAGAAAGGTCATGTATTTCTTACCTGTATAGAAGCTGAAGCCACCTGACCAGCCTGATCAAAGTCAAGTGAGACGATCTGTGAAAAACGTGTGGCATTGGTGTTCATACTTGTAGTGCTATTGCCAAAGGCTTCCAAAACAGAATACACAGCCTGCCATTTCTCCACTATACATTTAAAAAATATGACAGAAAGACACATATCAGTGAAAGCTTAAAAGGAGAAATACTTTTAGTGAAACACTAATAAAATGATGTGATTACATTTGCTATCAGGTAGGAAAAAACTTCAGGTCAGTATACAACTTCTGTCCCAAATAAATTCAATCTTCTGGTCTCCCTTCCCACCTAGCATTGCTGCCATTATACGATTTATCAACAAGGTTTTCATGCTTGCTAGAATAGCTTAATTCATTAACATACAAGTGAATGATTTGAAAAGCATGTATACCAACCCAAAGTCATCCAAGGCAGGAAAAAATTAGTGCTCATTGAGTACATTGCATTAATAGCTGGCATCAGTCTGCTAGCCACTCTGAAGTACTTTTCAGTGTACAAACCCAATAAAGGATAGAAGCAGGCTGCCTTCATGCTACTGAAATAGTGAGAAGTCTGACTCAATTTAAAATGCTAAGTTTCCTTAAAAAGATAAATTATTCACTAAATTGATGTCAGGTACACAGATGAGGGATGAGATTGGTCTTAATTTAGCTCACATATGCACAAAGGCCCTACTTCCCCCATTATAGTATCTAATTGTTTCTTAAATAATTCTAGTGTTTCCATCCTCTGCACACATTGAACACTATTTACGTGAAGAACAACTTCCTGACATCAGCCATAATTTTGTTTTTTATTCAAGTGAACCTGTGCATTTTTGCACTTACTCTCTGTCCACTTAGTAGCAGAATCCATAATTTAGTTTTTCTATATTACTCAGGATCTTAAAGCATGAACCTGCATTTTGAGAATTTTCATGTTCTCATGACATTCCAAAGAAATTCACCGTAATCTAGGCAAACACAGTAGCAAACAATAAAGATCCACATAAAACAAATAACCAGATAATCTGTTTTTAAATATTATTGATTGAGGGAAAAATATTGGGACTCTACGACAGAACAATTCCTACTTTTCTTTGAAAAGTTCCAAAGGGTCTTTTATGCCTACCCAAGAGGGTAAATGGAAATTGGTTTCATTTCTCAGCTAAAAGACAGAACCTCAGACTGCACAGATGTGTCTGCTTAGAGTATATGCTTGAATACCTGGAGTGAGACTGAAAAATTATGACTCAATTCCGAGGCAAGAGTGCTTCAAATGCCCCATTGTTAAATATTAGTCTACTTGCTCTTCTCAGGGCTTAAAAATCTCCCTTCTGTTTTAATGACTACAACTTCATAAAATATTTCAAATGACATTTGGATTAGACTAAACTGTTTGAACATAACTTCCTCTTACTTGTACTCTGTTGATTTGGCTGTACAGTCCAGAATTCTATGATACTTACAGCTTCACCGTGATTAAGCATGTTGAGCATTAAGTATACTCCTTAAATTCATTTGCCCTTCCTGGTTTGGCATCAGCTGTAAATTTACCTGGTTTTCATTCAGTTTCTCAACCAAATTCATTAATCCAAAATTGAAACAGAGGTCTGAACACAAATCCCTGGGATGCCACACTCAGCAATGGCCTCCACCTGCTCCCAATAAGTATATGCTGCCCTTTAATTGCAAGTTTTACCCTGAGCTTCCATCAACTTACAGTCAACTAGTGTCCTTTCATAAGGAACTCTGTCACATTCTTTTGAGAATTCCAAGTACATTATCCCAAAGGGCCATTCATAGTGCCCAAGAGAGAACATAAGAATGTAAGAAATAGGAGGTGTAGGTCTTTTGGCCCCTCCAGCTTGATCCACCATTCAATAAGATCATAGCTGACCTGATTGTGGTCTTAACTCTACTTTCGTGCCTGCTCCATAACACTCCAGTCACTTGTAGATCAAAAATGCATTTACCTCAGCCTTGGATATATTCAATGATCCAGCCTCCACTGCTCTATGGGCAGAAAATTCCAAAGCTTAACAACCCTCTGAGAAGAAATTCCTCCTCATCTGTCTAAAATGGGAGAGCCCTTATCTTGAAACTGTTCCCCCTACTTCTAGATTTCCCCTCCAGGTGAAACATCCTCTCAGCATCTACCCTAGCACACACCACCCCACCCTGAGAATCGTGTATTTGCTTTCATAACATCACCTCTCATTCTTCTAAACTCCACTGGATACAGGCCCAAACTGCACAACCTTTCCTCATAAATCAATCCCTTCATCCCATGAATCAACCTAGTGAATCACCATGGACTACCTCCAATGCAAGTAAATCCTTCCTTAAATAAGGAGACCAAAACTCTACACAGTACTCTAGGTGTGGTCTTGCCATTGCTATGTATATGTGTAGCAACACTTCCATACTTCATCCCCCTTTCAATAAAGGTTAACATTCCATTTGCTTTTCTAATTACTTGATATACTTGCATGATAACTTTTTGTGAAACATGTACAAAAATACCCAGATCCCACTGTCCTGCAGCATTCTGCAGATTCTCTCTATTTAAATATTCTGCTTTTCTATTCTTCCTGCCAAAGTGGACAATCTCTCATTTTCCACCTGGCAAGCTGCACTTTGCTCAGGAGGTTTGTTTGCTTACCTTGCTTCTGGCAGGACTCTGTCATTAGCACCAGGCTTTGCAGGCAGCACATCATCACTTTTAGGGGTGGCTCAGAGGCAGGTCTCTACCTACCAGACCAGCATAAGGCTCGGGTGGCTTCTCAATGGCTGCAGGGCTAGGACTTGCTTGGGAAGAGGAAGAAGTGGCCTAAGGCAAGGGAAGAGGCTGCAGAATGAGGGCTGTACTGGGAAAGGGGGGTTTCCTAGGGCGTGTGCAAGAGCACATTGATCTGGGCAAGTGGCCTCATGATAGTGAGGACTGAAGGGGCAGTCCCCAGAGGGGATGAGGCCAGATGGAGATGAGAAGGTGTGAGAGAGAGTGAGTGGTGATGTCTCTTGAGCTGGTAATGAGTGAGGTGCCAGTGAATGTGTGATGGGCTTGTGAGTGTGAGAGTTTAGAGTGATAAGATGGTTTCCTTATCCTGGTGGCCTCCATTATCCGTTTTCTGCACTGGATGGCCGACCTCTTGTGTGTAGCATTGGCACTGACCACCTCTACCACCACCTCCTAAGCCAGAGTGATGAGACTGATGGGCCTCCTGCAGCCAGAGCAGGGGTAGCGGACATCACGGCGGACCACCATGGCATCCAGAAGGCATCCCGTGATGCGCCACTGAATCAGGGGGTGGTTGCACTCTTCTTAGCTTTTGAGGCCTTGTCTTCACCGGAGCAATCTTGGGCTGCAAGCATTGAGAAGTGTGCGCATGGCTGCAGTTTAAATATGGCGCCCTGCATGGGGATGCAGCAAGGTAACAGCATGGAAGGTAAATCAGAGGCCACCGGCCAGCGAGATGGTGTGTATCCTGTGGCTGCATAATTAATGAGGCAGGAATGGGATGATACAGGGCAACAGTCTGCCATTGCAGCTGGTGGGTAAAACGACTCTTTTCCCACCCACTACCGCACTTTGCGTGAGTCTGGGACAATTCGGCCCTAGGGAATTTTGGAAGATTACAAGAAATACATCCACTATATCTGCAGCCACTTCTTTTAAGATACAAGAATGCAGGCCATCAGGTCCAGGGGACTTGTCAGCCTTTAATCCTATTAGTTTCCCTTGTACTTTTCTCTAGGAATTGTGATAAAATAGTTCCACCTACACCTTTTTCCCCTAAGAAGAGTAGAAAATGAAGGGATGCTTTTTGTGTCTTCTAACCCTCAAGAGAAAAAGATTTTCCTCATCACTGTCTTAAATGGGAGTGCCCTTAATTTTAAGCAATGACCCCTAGTTCTAGATTCACCTCAAAAGAGGAAACATCCTCTCCACGTTCACCCTGTCAGGACCTCTCAGGATCTTAAAGGTTTCAATCAAATCATCTCTTACTCTTCTAAACTCCAGCGAATGCAAGCCTAACCTTATCGTAAAGGTAGTTGTGAATTTTACTCTTACAGGGTATTGGTGCAACAAATATTTTTAGGCACATGGATCTGTTTTGTTCCTTTTTTGAATTGGTAAATTCTTGGTCATAAAATTTTCTTCCTTTTTTGGGTTGGTAAAAATCAAATTTAGATTCCATTAGGTTTAATATAACCAGAAATAAATCTATGGAGGATTTACATTCCAACTGCTTTATCATAAAAGCAATACCAAGTTTCAGGCTAATAAAGATTAAACATTTGCAGCTTAGTTTTTCCCTACCAGTCACGATTTTTCCTGTGCTCCCGGCAATTGTGACCAGATACTGAACAAGATGTTGACTGTTTGTAGTTTTTCCACTGCCACTTCTGCCCAAAAGAACAATGGATTGGTCCTGCCTGGTGGTCAGCAAATTTCGGTAGGCAACTTGTGCAATAGCATACACATGAGGAGAGGTATCTTCCCTGCGACACCCTTTAAACATGTGCATAACCTAAAACGAACACACAATGAGATTTTGTATAGATTACTAAGTAAGTTGCAAAAATGTTTAGAACAAGACAAACATGAATGTATTTGCTGCATTGGCATGGATAGAGCTTCACGTTCGGCTAGTTATAATGAAATTAAATTAAATTTCAAGGTAATTTTAAAGGGTAATGATGCCAATTTATTCTGGACTGTTCAGTTCATTATACAGAAAAAAAATTAAACGGGAGTAGCTTCAGCTTAAGCCACACTGACCAGGTAAGGATCCATTAACTCACAAGCCAGTCTGCAGCCCTGGCTTCCATTAAAGTGAATAAATACATGCAGAACATGTGCTCTCTTGGTAGCACGTATCTTGGAGTAAATGAGCAACTGAAACTCAAAATGAGAGGTCAACTGATTTCACTAAGCAATAAATTCAACAATACTTTCATTAAGCACCATAAACATTTGTCTTGTATGTTAATTGTGTTTAATTACATGCAAGTGGTGGACATTAACTAGGAATTCACTTCTGCTCCTATGTATAGGAATAGATTGAAAGGGTGGTGATTGAAGGTTAGAGGAAACGTGCTTGCAACGTGTATCTCTACAAACAAAAGCTTATAAAAGTGCGTAAAGATCAACTCCAGTTCTTTCCTTACCATCAGGCTTTCTGGAATATAACATTATGGGTGGACTTTTCCGAGCCCGCTGGCAGCAGGCGTGATAGATGGCTTGGGCGAAAAATATGGCGGGACCTAATTCACGACAGTGTGAAGGCAGGTCGCGACCTTCCACTCAGCCTGCCGACGGTGGGCTGCATTTCCTGCCATCAGTTGGCGGGGAGCTAATTGTACTACATCAGCATTTAATTAAAAGGCCATCCAGCCAGGGTCTTGGAGCCCTGCTGTTTCGTTCATCCACATCAGCGAGCAAGCACGTCGATGTGTTTCACAACGGCACACAATGTGTACTTGATGGCCTTCGCTTTGGGGGAACTGAGGTGAGTAAGCAGCAGCGTTCTCCACAGCTCACCTGTTGTTTACAGGGCTCAGGGGCACCGGGGAGCTGGGGCTACTAATGCCTGGCCCCAGAGGTGACTGCTGAGGGGGGTGGGTTGTCCAGGGGCAAGTGCTGGCCAGCCTTGGGTGGGAAGAGAGAGGGGGATGGGGAGGTGATGGTGTGTGTGCGTGTGTGTGTGTGTGTGTGTGGGGTCAAGTGCTGTTCTGCCACTGCATCCCATGCCCAAGCAATCGAGGTGGGGGGGCAGGGTTAGCGAAGGAAGTGGCCACGCATTAGGGACACCTGTATAAACTGACCATGCCTCTACAACGGAGACAGATCAGGCACAGCCACAGCGATAAGATTGGGGTCGGGCTCCTAGTCTTCCCGTCCATACAAGCAACACGGAGGCACCAAAGGGCCACCAAGCTCCCCATAACTTACCCATGGATCCTGGTGACCTAGCTGTGTGCCTGATGGCCTACAGAGACCATAGAAGACGGAGGAGAGTGCAACTGAGGCATCTGGCTTTTATCTTGTGCAGAAAGGTTTCACATCTGAGTGACAAGAACACTGTTCATCAGAACAAGGAGCCACAGGCAGGACAACATTCTTAGGCGTTTATTGATAATAGTGAACAGTATGTACAAGTGATTAACACCCGTGGCCAACTAATTTTACCTAACTTTCCTAACCCTGCTACTTTGTCTTGGTGCTCCCCAGAAATCCACAGCAGAGGTGCAGGCAGCCTACTAACTGTGACGTCGTGTGTGAGATGACTTTGGTGGGTGTCCTCTGGAGGGCTGAGACTTGGAGGGCCCCGGCCTGCTTTTGGGGTCCTGCTATGTGACAGTGGCCTTTTCCACGGCTGTGAAGCTGGATCTGCGGAGGTCATAGGAAGATAGATTTGGATGGGCCAGTCACTCATAGAGTCACCTGGGTAGATGGCCCCAGAGCACGCAGCTGTGGATCCTTCTCCCTATGGGTGTCCAAGGGCCTCTGGCTGATTCTGTGCGCAGAAGGAGTAACTGGGGTGAGATCGAGCTGCCCAGCACCCCTCTCGTGTACACACCATTGGAGGCCAACTATGGCATCAGCGATGGAGTTAAGCCCACGCAGCAGTGCAGGAGTGACTTCCTGAACCAAGGTCTCCATGGTGACCACCAACCTGCCAGTGTTGACCTCGGTGCATTGCCAGCGCTATCACTCAGCCTGGAGAAGAACGGACTCCTCCATTGTGCCTTGCAATCTAAGGAGTGCAGCGGACATCCCTTCCTGTTGTTCCCTAGCTTGCCCTTGCAGCTCCAGCAACTGTGATATGACCGAGTCCAAGGGCTCGTCAGCTGACTCAGACTCAGCAACCCTTCAAGTGCTGGGAACCTGCGAAGTCCCCGCCTCCGCCTGCTGTGGATTAGAAAGTGTGAGGTGCTTGCCAGATTGTGATCCTGAGGCTACTCTAAAGCTAGGTCCAACTGAGGTGTGTGTCGCTGCGCTGGTGGAGGGTGTGGGTGAGCGCTGTGACGGGACTTCAGGGAGGGTGTCTTCAGATTCCACTTCAGAGGTTTCTTCGGGGATCGATTAGAGGCCTTGGGCCATGGACTCCGTCGGCTGTTTGGCAGATGTGCCTGTGAATGCAAGGGGAGATAATTTGTGCATGGCAGTGACCTGTGAAACAGGACACATCACTCACAGCATGGTTGTCTGATGGATGTTGTACTGCTGGATCCTCACTTGGTAGAGCAGCACCGACCTCATCATCAGCACAGGACCAGACCCAGTCATCGCTGACCAGCTGGAGGGCTATGTTTTCGAATTCTGTCAGAACTTTAATTTCCGGCATCCCTCCACCTGTCTGCGACCTTTCCCTCCTGTTGTGAGCCAGTTTGTCCAGCCTGGATAGAGATGGACAGACTATATCAAGAGTCCTGCGGGGCCAGATAAGTATGCCTGGCCTGTGTGGTTGGTGAGTGGTTCCATGGACGGGATGAGGACATTGATGGTGTGTGAGAAAGAATGAATGGTGACGTCCCTTGCACTGGCAGAGAGTGAGGGCCCTGTGGACATGTGATGGATTTGTGAGTGAGAGAGTTGGGAGTGATGGAAAGAGTGACTTACCCCAGCAGAACGGAGATCATTCATCCTTTTGCAGCACTGGGTGGCTGTCCTCCTCTGCAGGGCGTTCGCGCTGACCATCGCTGCCACTGCCTCCTAAACCGGGTTGGTGGCATTGCTACCTATCCTGAGGCCAGAGCGGGGCGGTAGAGCAAATCCCGTTGAGCCTCCACGGCATCCAGCAGTCGCTCGAGGGACCCGTCGTTGAAGCAGGGGTCTGGAGTCTTTTGGCCTTTGCCGACCATGTCTCCCAGACAGCAGTGGTGAGCTGGTGGCAAGAAGTGCTTTGCTGGCGGCTGCATTTTAAAGATGGTGGCTGGCATGATGCAGCAGCGGGGTGATGGCGAGCAGGCGAATGAGAGCCCACCCGCCATGGAAACAGCGTGTTTCCTGGGAATGCATAAATAATGAGGCTGACTCGGGAAGATACAATGTGAAAACTTGCCATTTTCATCAGAGAGTAGGACTCCATTTTACCCACCTGCTACCCCACTTAGTGCAATTCTGGGAAAATTCCACCCTATATATTTATTCCTTCTCTATCGGGCTTTAAGCAGATCTTTCGTTAGCCTTTAAGTAAAACTGACAAACATCTCTGGACAGTTTATTACTTCTAAATCAAGCTTGTATGTTGCCATTGTATGCTTTCGAAAGTAACATGCAATAAACTAGTCACCCCACCCTGCCCAACTTAACAGGCCAACAACTTTAGATCATCCTGAAAACATTTTGCCCTCTTTACAAGTTGATGTTGTTTTCACTCTGTGTTCAATTCAATGCCCAGCATTCATGTCAGAATCATACAAACGTGCAAATTAGGAGGAGTAGAACATTCGGCCCCTTGAGCCTGCTCCGCCATTCAATAAGATCATGGCTGATCTGATTATAACCTCAACTCCACAATCCCACCTACCCCCCGATAACCTTTCTCTGCTTCCACCACGTTTTGAGGAAGAGAATTCCAAAGACTCTCAACTCTCAGAGAAAATGTTTCTCCCTGTCTCTGTCTTACGTGGGACGGCCCCTTATTTTTTTTAAACACTGGCTATAGTATTCTCAAAATATGTAGAGAAGGATCCTACGGTTGCAAGAACGTCAATATGTATGCATCATTTGGGGGTTTACAAATAATATATGCATCTAAGTTTATATTTTTCATTTGAGAAACTGAAAATATACTATGGGAAGGCTTACAAATGTTTTCCTGGCCTTCTGCCTATAAAATTAAACAACAATTTGTAAAATTCATTTCTATTGACAATGAGAGCAATACAAGTATAGTTTACTACCAAAGCAATGATCTGAGATCTATTTTAACACCAATTACTGCAGGACAGCTAAAAGAATCAAATCACCAACTGTTAAGTAACTTGTTAAAACAGTTAAATGTTGACAAAGTTTATACCTCAAAATATATAGACATACAAGATGGACAATTTCCAAACAGCAGCAGGTCTCACTAGAAAGTTGCTGCTTAGCATGAATGAAAATTGACTTACCACTTAAAACTGTGTAAAACCAATACTGATCAGAAGATTTCTTTCCATGTCTTTTAGTAGGGTTTACATCCCTTTTTTTTATTATTAGGGATCTAATTTTAAGGATAGTTATCTTCTATAAAAATGGTTGAAGTCATTCAAAATTTCAGACCACGTTGTAAACCAGTCTTCAAAACTGTTCCTCAGGTAATGAAAATTAGTAACTTTAAAAATCCATCTCCAATCTGAACATTGGATGGAAATAGGCAGAACAAACGCAGGCTTAATATTTTAAACTTATAGTAGGTATTTAGCCTAAAAAAGTTGAATACAGTTAGAGAAGATTACAAAAAAATCAGGATTATTAACATTCAAGTAATTTTATTACTATTTATTTACAATTTATGTCATAAAAATAGCCTGTACAAAATATTTTGAATTTCTCCACTGTTAATCTACAGATTGCAGAGAATGTCATATTCATAAATTGAAACTATTTTTAATTAGTTTATGGTATAATGGAGTTTCTGTGGTACACATAGAGCTGGTGAAGTGATATCAACAGTGATAAGAAGTTGAGCAACTGAATTTTCTAAAGACTGCGAGATTAAAACAGTTTATATAAATTCTCATGTGATTAGGTTTTTGAAACACTAACAATGTAAGTATATATTTTCATGGAAAAGGGTTTTAAGCATGAGCTAATTTTTCCATTCATCCGTGGGATATGGGCATTGCTGGCAAGGCCAGCATTTATTGCCCTGGAGAAGGTGTTGGCGAGCTACCTTCTTGAAACTGTTGCTATAGGTACACCCATAGTGCTGTTAGAGAGGGAGTTACAGGAATTTGACATGAGCAATTAGATGCCAACCCAATATTCAAGAGTTGTATTATTGTCTGTACTGTATTACAGTACAGTACTTTGAATTCAAAGTTGCTGCATTGTTGTCCCTTTTTTCTAGCAAAAGCTACCTCTGTCATTTAAATTGCTTACTTCAGTCAGTTGAATTTTTTGAGAGCAAAACACGTCTTTGAAATAATAATACACTATATCACTTTCATGTAGTGTTTGGACAATATGCTCCCATATTAAAAATATTATTTTATGATTGATCTGTCATTGTTGAAGTTAATTGAAGGTGCTTTGGCATTCAACATTGTACACAAAATAAAAACATCCAAAAGGAATATTCTAAAGACATAAGATAAAAGCAAAAAACCCAGAACCTGGAAATCTGAAATAAAAACAGAAAATGCTGGAAAAACTCAGCAAGTCTGGCAGCGTTTGTGCAGAGAGAAACAGAAGAGTCATACAGACTCGAAACGTTAACTGTTTCTCTCTCCACAGATACTGCTAGACCTGCTGAGTTTTTCCAGCATTTTCTGTTTTTATTTATTCTAAAGGCTTACCTTCTCAGAGTACATTGAAGGAGAGCTGAGGGGATTCACCACTATCATATTGGATCCTGCATAAGTGTAGATTAGGTTACCCCCATAACGTTGGCGTATTGTGTGAAGAACACTGGATTCGTTAAGGTACAACAAGGATGCAAGATCTTCCACTCGGTCATAGGTTGGTGGATTTGCCTGTTAAATGTAATAAGTACATTGGGGGATAAAAAAACAAGCGTTTATTTAGATTTTTCTAAAAACAAATGCATGGCAACAGAGCTGTGCCAAGAGGGTGGACAAAAGAGAACTTTCAGTGCCCAACCAGCTTATTTTCACCTTGACTATGGCCCTGGAGAAGTAGTGTAAAGCTTAGCACGTTCTCCTTCCTCATAAGGAGAAAGTCAAAAGCAAAGCGTGCACCTCATGCATAGAGACACGTTGCCATACTAGCATCTCTAACTAGGCTAAGTCAATTGATACACACAGCATATTTCTATTCACTTGCTAGGACACACCTCACTTAAATAAAACCAAAGAGCTTAGGTTGGCAGAGACAAGGATTGGGGACCCCCACCCAACTCCCACCAAGTGTGCCCAGGAGTAGTCCTGGACCTTAAGCCACTTAAAACAATTCAGTAAACTGCTAGAATTCCTGTCGACAAGCAGAAAAAGTCTCATTCCTATTGGCATCAGAAACATTGCACTAAAATACTGATTTACAGGTACACTCACTGAAACTCCAACTTAACAATGCGACCTTGTGGACCCCTAAGACACCAGTTTGAAAATCATTGTTTTAGTTAGACCTTAATTACAGTTTGTTTATAGATATATATAAATTGATGAATACTGTTTATTCAGTATATTTAATTTCTTACCCACAACTGGAAGCAAAATTATGTCAAATAACTCTGTACCAATCTATTTAAGGATATTGAAATTTATTTCAGAATAATATCAATAATTGAAAATAAATTATTCTAGGCAATTATATACTTATAAAATATATTGGACTTGCCTTCTCCACGTCATCTTCATCGGCATCTAGTATTGCTCTGTCATGATCCAGTATAATTTTCACTTTGCCTTCTGGGAGATTGGGGGCTCCAGCATCAGTCTTTAAATAAGCAGCTTCGGCAAAAAGAGATCGGTTTAGAATATTAAGTACGCTGCATTAAATGTACAAAAACACAATTCCATACATTAATTATATTTACTATTTGAATAGTTGCAATATCTGCCATTCTACTTGTACAATTGACATATCAACCAAAATTCTAATTTCTTTACGTAACAAATTTCAATTTGCTAAACCAAATTGTTGTAGAAAGAAGTTCAACAAACTAAAGTTTACATCAATTTATAAACATGCAAAACAGAAATGAGTGTATGTCACTAAATCCAGGACTTTTGAGAATTGAAGACAATGAAAAGTGCTGGAGATATTTGCTAAGAAACAGGTACTTCAGCTCATCCACACCGGACGCCAGGAAGTCTCATGGCATCAGGTCAAACATGGGCAAGGAAACTTCCAGCTGATTACCATGAACCGCACTCCCTCAGCTGATCAATCAGTACTCCTCAATGTTGAACACCACTTGGAGGGTGGCAAGGGCCTAGAATATACGCCGGGTAGGGGACTTCAATGTCCATCATCAAGGGTGGCTTGGTAGCACCAGTACTGACCGAGCCCTAAAAGACATAACTGTTAGGCTGGGTTTGTGGCAGGTGGTGAGGGAAACATCAAGAGAAAACATCCTCACTAACCTGCCTGCCACAAATGCATCTGTTCACGACAGTATTGGTAGGAGTGACCACTGCACAGTCCTTGTGGAGAAGTCCAGTCTTCACATTGACGATGCCCTCCATCATATTGTGTGGCACTACCATTGTGCTAAATGGGATAGATTTCAAACAGATCTAGCAACTCAAGGCTGGTCATCCATGAGGCACTGTGGGCCATCAGCAGAATTGTACTCAGCCACAATCTGTAAACTCAGCCTAGCATATTTCCCACTCTACCATCACCGCCAAGCCAGGGGATCAATGAAGAGTGTAGGAGGGCATGCCAGGAGCAGCACCAGGCATATTTTAAAATGAGATATCAGCCTGGTGAAGCTACAGCACAGGACAACTTGCATGCCAAACAGCATAAGCAGCGAGAGATAGACTGAGCCAAGCAGTCCTGCAACATCCAGTTGGAATGATGGTGGACAATTACACAACTCACTGGAAAGGCTCCACAAATATCCACATCCTCAATGATGGAGGGGCCCAGCACATCAGTGCAAAAGATAATGCTGAAGCATTCCCAACAATCTTCAGTCAGAAGTACCGAGTGGACGTTTCATCTCGGCCTCCTCCAGAGGTCCCCAGCATCACAGATGCCAGTCTTTAGCCAATTCGATTCACTCCATGTGATATCAAGAAACAGCTGAAGGCCCTGGATACTGCAAAGGCTAAAGGCCCTGACAATATTTTGGCAATAGCACTGAAGACTTGTGATCCAGAACTTGCCGCGCCCCTAGCCAAGCTGTTCCAGTGCAGCTGTAACACTGGCATCTACGCAGCTATGTGGAAAATTGTCGAGGTGGGTTCTAAACATAAAAAGGACAAATCCAACCTGGCCAATTACTGCCCCATCAGGCGGTTCTCGATCATCAGTAAAATGATTGAAGGGGTCATCAACAGTGCTATCAAGCGGCACTTGCTTAGCAATAACCTGCTCACTGACGCTGAACTTGGGTTCCACCAGGGCCACTCAGCTCCTGACCTAATTACAGCCTTGGTTCAAACATGAACAAAAGAACTGGACTCCAGAGGTGAGGTGAGAGTGACTGCCCTTGCCATCAAGGCCCTATTTGACTGAGTGTGGCATCAAGGTGCCCTAGCAAAGCTGGAATCAATGGGACTTGGTGGAAAACTCTCCACTGGTTGGAGTCCAACATTTGTTGCCCATCCCTAATTGCCCTTGAGAAGGTGGTGGTGAGCTGTCTTCTCAAACCGCTGCAGTTCATGCGGTGTGGGCACACCCACAGTGCTGTTAGGGAGGGAATTCCAGGATTTTGACCCAGCGACAGTGAAGAAACAGCAATATATTTCCAAGTCAGAATGGTGAGTGACTTGGAGGGGAACTCCCAGGTGGTGGTGCTCCTATGTATCTACTGCCCTTGTCCTTCTAGATGGGGCTGGTCGTGGATTTGGAAGGTGCCGTGTAAGGAGCCTTGGTGAGTTCCTGCAGTGCATCTTGTAGATGGTACACACTGTTACCACTGCTTTTCAATGAATGTTTGTGGACAGGGTGCCCATCAAATGGGCTGCTTTGTCCTGGATGGTGTCCAGCTTCTTCAGTGTTGTTGGAGATGCACTCATCCAGGCAAGTGGGGAGTATTCCATCACACTCCTGACATGTGCCTTGTAGATGGTGGACAGGCTTTGGGGAGTCAGGAGGTGAGTTACTCCTCATACAATTCCTAGCCTCTGACCTGCTCTTGTAGCCACAGTATTTATATGACTAGTCTAGTTCAGTTTCTGGTCAATGGTAACCTCCAGGATGTTGATAGTGAGATATTCAGCAATGGTAATGCCATTGAATGTCAAGGGCGATGGTTAGGTTCTCTCTTCTTGGACATGGTCGTTGCCTGGCACTTGTGTGGCCCCAATGTTAGTTGCCATTTGTCAACCCAAGCCTGGATGTTGTCCAGGTCTTGCTACATTTCGACATGGATTGCTTCAGTATCTGAAAAGTCATGAATGGTGCTGAACATTGTGCAATCATCAGCGAATATTCCCACTTCTGACCTTAAGATGGAAGGAAGGTCATTGATGAAACAGCTAAAGATGGTTCAGCCTAGGACACTACCCTGAGGAACTCCTGCAGTCATATCCTGGAACTGACCTCCAACAACCACAACCATCTTCCTCTGTGCTATGACTCCAACCAGCAGAGAGTTTTCCCCCTTGATTCCAGTTTTGCTAGGGCTCCTTGATGCCACACTCGGTCAAATGCTGCCTTGATATCAAAAGCAGTCACTCTTACCTCCCCTCTGAAGTTCAGCTCTTTGTCCATGTTTTGTCCATGTTTGAAATAATGTTGTAATGAGGTCAGGGGCTGAGTGGCCCTGGTGGAACTCAAACTGAGCATCAGTGAGCAGGTTATTGCTTAGCAAGTGCCACTTGCTAGCACCGTTGATGACCACTTCCATCACTTTACAGATGATCGAGATAAGACTGATGGGGTGGTAATTGGGCAGGTTGGATTTGTCCTGCTTTTTAGGCGCAGGACATACCTGGGCAAATTTCCAAATTGCCTGGTAGGTGCCAGTGTTGTAGTTGTAGTGGAAGAGTTTGGCTAAGGACATGGCAAGTTCTAAGAACACAAGTCTTCAGTAATATTGTCAGAATATTGTCAGGACCCATAGCACTGGCAGTATCCAGTGCCTTCAGCCATTTCTTGACATCACGTGGAATGAGTGTGGCATCAAAGAGCCCTAAAAAGACCAGAGTCAATGGGAATCAGGGGGAAAATACTCCGCCGGTTGGAGTCATACCTAGCACAAAGGAAGATGGTTGTGGTTGTTGAAGGTCAGTTCCAGGACATGGCTGCAGGAGTTCCTCAGGGTAGTGTCCTAGGCCCAACCATCTTCAGCTGCTTGATCAATGACTTTCCTTCCATCATAAGGTCAGAACAGGGGGATGTTGACTTATGATTGCAAAATGTTCAGCATCATTTGTGACTCCTCAGATACTGAAGCAGCCCATGTCCAAATACAGCAAGATCTGGACAATATCCAGGCTTGGGCTGATAAGTGGCAAGTAACGTTCATGCCACACAAGTGTCAGGCAATGATCGTCCTCAACAAGAGAGAATACAACCATCGCCCCTTGATATTCAATGGCATTACCATCACTGAATCCCCCACTATCAACATTGGTTGGGTGGGGGGGGGTGGTTACCATTGACCAGAAACTGAACTGGACTAGCCATATCAATACTGTGGCTACAAGAGCAGGTCAGAGGCTAGGAATCGTATGATGAGTAACTCACCTCCTGACTCCTCAAAGCCTGTCCACCATTTACAAGACACAAGTCAGGAGTGTGATGGAATACTCCCTGCTTGCCTGGATGAGTGAGGGTCCCACAACACTGAAGCAGCTGGACACTGTCCCAGACAAAGCAGTCCACTTGATTGGCACCATATCCACAAACATTCACTCCCTCCACCACTGACGCACAGTAGCAGCACTGTGTACCATCCACACGATGCAGTGCAGGAATTCACCAAGGGTCCTTGGACAGCACCTTCCAAACCCATGACCATTACCACCTAGAAGGTCAAGGGCAGCAAACAGATGGGAACACCACCACCTGGAAGTTCCTCTCCAAGTCACTCACCATCCTGACTTGGAAATATATCACCGTTCCTTCACTGTCGCTGGGTCAAAATCCTGGAACTCCCTTCCTAACAACACTGTGGGTGTACCTACGGACTGCAGCAAGGAACGGCGGCAGCTGACCACCACCTTCTCAAGGGCAACTACAGATAGATAGCAATAAATGCTGGCCCAGCCAGCCAAGTCCACATCCCATGAATGAATAAAAAAAAATCGAATTGGCTGAAGACTGGCATCTGAGATGCTGGGGGCCTCCTGAGGAGGCCAAGATGGATCATCCACTCAGTACTTCTGGCTGAAGATTGTTGCAAATACTTCAGCCTTATCTTTTGCACTGATGTGCTGGGCTCCCCCATCACTGAGGATGGGGACTTGTGTGAAGCCTCTTCCTCCAGTGAGTTGTTTAATTATCCACCACCATTCATGACTGGATATGGCAGGACTACAGAGTTTAGATCTGTAGATTGTAGAATTGCTTAGCTCTGTCTATCGATTGCTGCTTATGCTGTTGGCATGCAAGTAGTCCTGCGTTTTAGCTTCACCAGATTGACACCTCATTTTTAGGTATGCCTGGTGCTGCTCCTGCTATGCCCTCCTGACTCTTCATTGAACCAAGGTTGATCCCCTGGCTTCGTGGTAATGGTAGAATGAGGGATACACCAGGCCATGAGGTTACAACTTGGAGTTGAGTACAGTTCTGCTGCTGCTGATGGCCCACAGCACCTCACGGATGCCAAACCTGGAGTTGCTAGATCAGTTCGAAATCTATCCCAATTAGCATGGTGGTAGTGCCACAAAACACGATGGAGGGTTTCCTCAATGTGTAGACAGAATTTTATCTGCACAACGACTGTGCGGTGGTCGCTCCTACCTATACTGTCATGGACAGATACATCCCAGCAGGCAGGTTGGTGAGGATGTGGTCAAGTATGCTTTTCCCTCTTGTTGGTTCCCTCACCACCGGCTGCGCACCCGTTCTGGCAGCTAAGTCCTTTAGGACTCAGCCAGCTCAGTCTGTACTGGTGATGAACAATGAAATCACCCACGCAGTGTACAATCTGCATCCTTGCCATCCTCGGTGCTTCCTCCAAGTCGTGCTCAACATGGAGAAGTACTGAATCATCAGCTGAGGAGCACGGTACGTGGTAATCAGCAGCAAGTTTCCTTACCCATGTTTGACCTGATGCCATGAGACCACATGGGGTCTGCAGTCAATGTTGAGGACTCCCAGGGCAACTCCCTCCCTGCTGTATACCACTGTGCCACCACTTCTGTTGGGTCTGCCCTGCCAGTGACACTGGACATACCCAAGAATGGTGATGGTGTCTGGGATATTTTCTTCTGTAAAGTACGATTCTGTGAGTATGACTATGTTCAGGCTATTGTTTAACTAGGCTGAGAGACAACTCTCGCAATTTGGACACTTCTAACAATTTGTTAATGAGGAGGACTTAGTAGGGCCAATAGAGCTGAGTTTGCTGTTGTCATTTCCATTACCAAGGTCATTGCAGGGTGGTCCATCCCGTTTCATTCCTTTTTTTAGGCTTTTTAGCCATCTGATACAACTGAGTGGCTTGTTCGGCCATTTCAGAGTGCAGTTAAGAGTAAACCACCTTGCTGTCGATTGGGAGTCACATGCAGACCAGATATGGACGGCAGATTTCCTTCCCTAAAGAAAATTAGTGAACCAGGTGGGTTTTCTTTAAACCACAATCAACAATGGTTTCATGGTCATCATTAGAATTTTAATTCCATATTTTTTATTGGATTCCACCATTTGCCATGTTGGGATTCGAACCCAAGTCCCCAGGACATCACCCTGGGACTCTGGACTACTAGCCCAGTGACAATACAACTAAGCCACCACTTCCCCCATCTTAAAACTTTAAAATAGGAATGTTTAATACTGGTGTATCAAGCATTAGTTACGAGACCCTAATTTATCATAGTAAGTTAATTCAGGGCTTGGAAAACAATATTTTTAAAAGGTTTTTAATTGCTTTGAGTCAGTACTTAAAATGGAGAAGGATGTCAACATGCCAGACATCCCAAGGAAACTATTACTGAGTCAAACACAAGACTCACAAAATTAATGTAAGCAAGGTAACGGTAATGCATAAATTTATGGCATGAAAGAGTGACAAATCCCCAGCACCACATGGCTTCCATCCCAGGGTTTTAAAGGAAGTAGCTGAGAACATTGCAGATGCCCTAACTATAATCTTCCAATGCTTTCTTGATTCAGGAGCTATTCGTCCAGATTGGTAAATTGTACAACTTAATCTATTTAAGAAATGTGACAGAGAAACTAAGAAAATAGAAACCAGTAAGCTTAACATCTGTTATTGGAAAATTGCTTAAAAAAGTTTACAATTAACTATAGGGAGACAGAACACCTTGAAAATTTTCAGTTCATCAGACAATCAGCATTTGTCGAGGGTGGGTGATGTCAGCACAGTCCGATCGACGAGGGAATGTCAATGGATGCTATTTAAACGGATTTTCAAAAGGCATTTCACAAAGTTCAGCATAAGGCACTGTTAGCTAAAGTTGAGGTTCATGAGATTGAAGGCAAATTATTGACCTATTTACGAAATTGATGGAGCAGAAAGAGACAGGGGCAAGTGCTTAGTCAGCGCCGATGCTGAGTGCACTGACCCTGCCGGCAAAGATTTCTGCAATTTTTCAGGTGTTTTTTTCCGATTCTGGCTGAAGCACCTAAGGGTCAGCGCAGTCAGAGAAGATCGGTGAGTGCAAGAGGAGACAGAAGGGAGGACACACCCACTTTCCATGACAGTAGCTGCCCTATTTGGGTAGGTTTTAAAGGTCCATGTCTGTGTGAGTGTGAGCGAGTGAATGAGGAGGTGGGTGAAATGGATAGTCAGGTCTGGTTGGTGGGGAGGATAGTCAGGTCTGATCAGGGGTGGGGGTGGTGGTCATGTGGTCTGGCAGGGGGAGGGGATAGAGGTGGGGTGTGTGATTGCTCAGTTGAGTTATGCTGGCTAACCACTGAGTTAGGCTAGGTATTAAACTGTATAACATTTCCAGAGTAAGTATGCAGGTAAATCCTGCATATCTGGCCCAAGTCTCTACACTGAGCTCAGGGCCTGAGACCTTCACGGAGGGGCCTGGATAGTGAAAATCAGCCCATCGGAAGTTTAAACTTTTGAGTAAATTTCTGCACACGTCTGTGGGTCAGGACTTCTTCAGGGTCCTGACTTGCATCTCCTAACTTTCGTCCCACCTCCGATGACCCAGAGACCAGAAGATTTGGGCCATAGAGAGTAGGGCTAGGGGCTCTAATTGGCAGATTGTGACTAGTGACCAGCAAGGATCTGTGTTGGGGCTCAACTGTTCACTGTATTCATTAATGTCCTGGTTACCTGGCTGATAGGATAGAAAGCCACATATCTAAATCTACCAATAACACAAAGATAGGAGCTATTATGAGCAGTATAGATAGAGGTATAAAATTACAAAGAGATTTTAATAGATTAAGTGAATAGGCAAAGCTTTGGCAATTGAATTTCAATGTAGGCAAATGTTAGGTCATCCAATTTGGACCCAAGAAAAAGGAACAGAACAGAGTATTTTCTAAATAAGGAAAAGCTAGAATCAGTGAAGGCTCAAAGAGACTTGGGGGTCCAGCTACACATATCATTAAAATATCATGAAATAATAATCAAAGTAAATAATCAAAACAGCCCATGGAATGGTGGCCTTTATATCTAAAGGAATGGAATACAAGGGGGCTGAAGTCATGCTTCTACTATACAAAGCCCTGGTTAGATTCCACCTAGGGTTCTATGAGCAGTTCTGGGCACCACACCTTAGAAAGTATATATTAGCTCAGGAAAGAATGCAGCGTAGATTTACCAGATTGATATGTGGACTCCAAGGGTTAAATTGCAATGAGATATTACACAAACTAGGGTTATAGTCCCTGGATTTTAAAAGATTAAAGGTTGATTTAATTGGAGCTTTCAAGATATTAAGGGAAACTTTGGGGGAAATTATTTCACAAGCTGGGGACTAGAGCATGTAGACAAAAAATTAGATCCCAGACTCTTCAGGAGTGAAATTAGGAAGCAGTACATCACACAAACGTTGGTAGAAGTTTGGAACTCTCTTCCATAAATGGCAATTGATGCAGATCAATTCTTTACTTCAAAACTGAGCTTGAAAGATTTTTGTTAACCAGAAGTGTTAAGGGATATAGGGCAAAGGCGGGTATATGGAGTTAAGTCGCAGATCAGCCATGAATGGTGGAACAGGCTTGAAGGGCTAAATGGCCTACCCCGTAAAATAAAGAACTATTGCATGATTAATGGAAATTAGCTGCAGAAGCAATAATGAATAAGAATTGACATTTAAAATTACCTAATGAAAAGCCATCTTTGTGAACCAGCCACACCTTGTCTGCTTCATACCATGCTTGCTCTGCAGCGATCTGCTCCTCGGTCTTTGACTGTAATTGCAAAAGTGCAAAAGGGAATGTCATATTACTTGAGAGAGTAAGGCAAAGATAGGCATCTTGTCACCCATTACAAAATTGCAAGACCACAAAGTAAAAATAAAATCATCTCATTACATATTCTCTTATGGAACACAAATCTTTGTGTTAGACACTTGCAAAGTTAGTTATCTATGGGGTTATCACCTATCTTGCTTTTTTCCCATTTCACAGAATCTTAGCAGCACAGGAGGCGGCCATACGGCCCATTCATGTCTGCACCGGCTCTCCAAATGAGCATTATGACCTACTGCCATTGCCCTGCCTTTTCCCTATACCCTTGCACATTGTTTCTATTCAAATAATCATTTAATGTCCTCTCGAATGCCTCAATTGAACCTGCCTTCACTACACTTCCAGGCAGCGCATTCTGGACCCAAACCACTCATTGTTTGAAAAGTTTTCTCTCACTTCACACTTGCTTCTTTTGCAAGTCACTTTAAATCTGTGCCCTCACGTTCTTGATCCTTTTACAAGTGAGAACAGCTTCTCCCTATCTACTCTGTCCAGTCCCCTCATGATTTTGAACATTCAATCTCCTCTCAGCAGCCTCCTCTCCAAGAAGAACTGTCCCAACCTCTCCAATCTATCCTCATTTGGCCAAGCTTTTGTCCATTTCTGGGTCAAAAGTTCCCTTGTTGAGTTCTCTTAAATTTTGAATGTTTGGACAGATTTGTAGTCTTGGCTCACAGAGTATACAGGTATTTAAATGTTGATTAGAGAAAATATGAGAAATAGTGCAACAGAAACTGCAGACTACATGATTGAACATCTGTTAAAAGATGTTTTGAAGATTCTACTAAATAGCTTTTACATTATTTGAACATCTATTTATGAGCTTCATCTGTTAACTTGAACTTAAGCAGCCAACCCTGGTCATCAGCCCTGCAGATGGGAAGTCTTTGGGTATCAATGACTTTGATGACTAATTAACGTGAAATAATACACAATAGTTTCCAAGAGAGCACACAGTTGGTTTGGAATATCTTCTTTCCATGCGCATCAACAAATATTGCAGAAGTCTGAACCAGTTGTTCTTAGGAAGAGGATTCTCAGTCATGAGAAAGCACAAGAAAACTGAATATTGGATTTATCAACCAAAGGCAACAAGCCCTCCAGGTGTTACCTAAGTACCCTTTCAAGGTTAGCTCAACACAAAGGTGCAGATCTAATGGCCTGATTTTTTTACCTCAGTCAAAGGTTTCACTATAAAAGGTGGTTAACAGTGCAGAAAAAACTTGTTAAGTGAAGAGCAAACTACTGTAGATGCTGGAATACTGGAAAAAAACCCAGAAAATGTTATTAATACTCAGCAGGTCTGATAAGCACATATGAAGCAAGAAACAACATTAACGTTTCAGGTCTATAACCCTTCATCAGACCCTTCTCCTGAACAGTCATCAACCTGAAAAGTTAACTGTTTCCTTGTCAACAGGTGCTGCCAGATCTGCTGAGCATTCTCATGCATTTTCTGTCCTTTCATAAGTCTTTGCTTGGAAACATGTAACCTAAGAATTTGTGTTACATAAGAGAATATAAGAGAACTGTTATAAAATAGACTTGACATAGTCCATGCAAAATGGAAACCCAGATAATCAGTCTATTAAACACTGTTCCCATTTTATATGAAATAAAACAGTAATGAACAGTCTACCAATAACCTCAAAAGATATGAAATGGGCTAATTATAAACGACATCATGGCTACTCAAATGCACTTTATAAAGTCACATATCAGCTGCTTCCGGATTTAGGTTTGCATGGAACACTGATGAAAATATATTGCATCATTAGTTTTGACAAACTTCATCAACACTGGAGGTTATGTGAATTAGTAAGCTTTTAACAGCACAACACACAGCTCGTAAAAGGAAAAAAGATAAAGCAAAGATTTAAACCTATTCTTTCATTTGAAATAGTATCAGATGCAATAAAATCCTTTAACAATAGTGTTGGCATTAAAATGATATAAGAATCTGAACTACCAATCTTTAAATATTACATTCATTTGGGTTAGCATGAAGGTGAAGTATTCTATCCCTGCATCTAGAAACTTTCATAATTAATGTAACAGCAATGCTCTTAAGGCTTCAATCAGCTGAAAATTATAAGACAATTCATGTCACACTCTCAGGAATTAAATTATACTATTTTGGTTTTCTCAGCACTCTTATAAATAATTCTTATAAAATATAATTGCTTAATAAACTGCTATGTGATTGTTCATTGTCAGTGAATATGATGAAAAGGACTAACATACTATAATACTTAGTATGATGTTCTTCACACCCAAAACCAAATCACTTATTAACGCACATCTATAAACCATCAGCAAACCTACTATGTCAAAGTAGCAAATTCTGAACTGTTAAAACATTAATAATGAATAAACATTATGTAAAATACATACAATAGAGCAAGGTAAAGGCAGTAACTAAAGGCAGTATCATGTTTAAAATAACATTTCTAAATTACTCAGGCTTTCATTTCATGACCAGTTGCTATTTTATAATCATTTATCTATTGCTTATTATTTATAGCTAATGCAAGAAGCCGAATTATGAAATTTAAAGTAAAAATGAAATGAAAAGGCACTCCAATTTTAATCAGTAACATCTTTAATTAAGCTAAAATCCTGTTAAAAATGACCGTTTTTAATGGAATTCTATTAAAATGAATTATCAAATAGAAATACCAACACTACTGCAAAAGTTTTAAAATTACCAAATCAATTCTCTACTTGTAATACACAAGATATTCCCAGATAGGGAGGGATTGCAAAAAACAATGTTTGTACCTAGTTATTTGGAAAGAATAAATATTTAAGAAAATAAAAATGTAAAATGGAGGACAGGTTTAATATTATACAACATGCAAGTACTTCATAGGCACCAACTTGTCAAAAGCAGCATTGAGATTTAAATGCCAACCTGGGGCTGAGTAGAAGCAGATGCTGAGGAAGACTGTAGCACAGCTGCTGGCACCTCTTCCACCTGATTCTGGTGAGCAGCAGCATAAGCCAAGCACAGCAAAGAAAAGCAAACCAAGATTTAAAAGTGCTATTTTGTATCTTTCACCTATAACATTCATAATATTCTATTCAAGTTTCTGACTTACAAACACATGTAATTCCATTTTGCACTTGAGTTACCTTGATACTTTCATCTCTTTAAATAAAATATTATAATGAATTTCTCACTACCAGACTCTCTCAAAAAAGGATACTTAAGTGACACATTGGAACCATACATCAGCATCTTTAGTAGTTGATGGGTAGACACATGATAAAAGGGAAAAAACCAAGGGGGGAAAACATAACCTTAAATGTTCAAATGTTATAAATTGATCAGCTACTTCAAAGCTAAACTCAAAATTGAAGTGTAAGCAATAGTCATTAAAGATTGTAGTTTAAGTAATTAAAAGGGGATTCGAGAGCATTTTCAATCTGGACTTAGCAGTAATTGAGCAATGCCCCTACCTCCACACCAACATAAACAAAGTCAAATGGAAAAAAAGAATTAAGCAGTTCACCCAAGTCTAAAGTTTTGAGCGCAATGCTGAATATTTCTGGTGGTTTCCATTTAAAGGTTGGGAGACTGCATAGCTGATGTCAGTTGTTCATTATCTTTGGTTTACAATGTGTGTAAACCACAGAAATTCCTTCCTCTGAAGGGCATTAGTGAACCAATTATCCTACTCCATATAGTTTATACGTGACCAGTAAATTCTACATGGTTCACTCTTAATGCCTTCTGAAATGACCCACTAAGCCATGCAGTTTTACAAGTGATCATTACAAGGCCTGTTGCAGTTGACGACAGCAGCCTCTAATCATTATATGAGAGATGGGCAATACATTTGGCCTTGCCAGCATCACCCATATCCGGAAAACAAATTAAAGCAAAAACGTAAAATCTTATGTTTAAGCATAATGTTCATCTTATGAACATAATGTATAGCAGGATGACTTTCATGACTAATTTTTATGTGAAAGTCAGTTCCGTAATAACTGAAAATTAGTATAAACTAGCTTCTTTTGCATTAAATACCTACTAGTGGCACCAGTTTCTTTACATTCTTATCTGCAGCAAACAGCTAAAACCTATAAGTAAATTTGACAGAATTAATTAAAAATGGGTCTTCCTAACTACTAGCCTGGCAAGTTTGCATTTGATGTTGCAGTCGACTGTGCAAATCCATGTCAGTAGCCAGCAGTCTTGTAGTCTTGGTCTTGGGTTAATATAAAAAGTGACACACCAGATTTGACAGGAAGCATACATGTTCAACACTGGATAGCGCCTATGCTCGCGTACAAAGTGAGTCACAAATAAGATTGCCCCCTCTCCTTTCCTCAGAATTTGAAATTTAATTGGAATATTTCCCAGCATTTCCATGCATTACCATCTCAGCTGACAGATAGGAAGCCACAGAGAAGAAAGTGAGAGATGCAAGGAAGTGTTCAGGGACTACAAAAAGACAAGTGGCCCTGAAAGACCAGGATAGGAGAAACAATTGTGCTCTTCCTCAAATAAACTAAATTATCCATCCCAATTATACACTTTATATTTTCAACCCTAGTGAAATTCTAGTCTTAAGTGAGCATACAATCAACAAATTTGAGTCTGTATATGCAGAATTATGATTTTCTTTGAAACACCCATTTTTTAAATAAATTACAGTTTATGTACACAGGGTCTTTTACATTAAAATGACATGCAGCAGTAATTAGCTTTATGTGAAACCAAAAAAGAAACAAATTTTGACCAAATAATGAAAGCAAATGTTGATGTTGCCTAATTTCTAACATCAATATTTTTAAACAGCAAACGGAATTTTATATTTTTCCCCACTTTTTAAAATCCCAGGTTAAAGAAACAGGAAATGGCACTGGATGGAACAGGGAGGTGCAAGTATTTGGGAGAAAGGGGCAAGGATGGAAAAGGAAAGAAAGGGCTCATGTTTCAGTTCAGGAAACATTTCAAAACTAAGTTAGTCTCAAAACATTGATGCAGATGATTTTAAGCACATAAATGCAACTTTTTTTTTGTATGCCAAATACATGTCACTTTTGCAAGCTCTTGAGCCTGCTAACCAACACTTCAGTAAACTCAACAGTGGCTTAATTCAAATTTTTAAGATACTATTGTCGTTTCAAAATGCCTTGTTCCAGTACATATAATATATTATTATAGATAGATTATAAATATTAAAACTTCAAAGACCAAAAAAAGTGTGAAAATAATTAGCATCCCAAAAAGCAACTGATCAAAATTCTAAATTTAACAAGGAAGTACAGTACGTTAATGAAGACTGGGAGCATTACCTTTAAATAAATCCTCTCTCTTTTGAAAAATCACATTTTTCTCCTCCAACCTTTAACTAATTTAAACCAGATTAATAGGTGAATAATTTTAGGTGAGACTTCGTGCACTTTATCAATAAACCACTGGAGAAACATTAGCAGGAAAAAAATAAGCAAGGCAAATAAAGGGCTGTAGCAGAGATGTGGGAATCATAGGATAGACATGAAGGCAGCCTTACAGTCCAGCATGACACACGGGCACAGACACCAGCCCAGACACCTGCCTGTGCGAGATCGTTGGAGCGAGCAGAGGAATCTTGAGAGGGAACAAGGCTCTGGGTAGGTGGGACCGCAGGTTCCAGCTGTGACAACAATGCAATGTGAAAGAAACAAGATCCAGATGTAAAAAATGAGAATGAAGATAGATGAAATCATTAAGCAAATAACTGCACAGATACAGATAGAGATACAGCCAAAAACACAATATAATATAACCATTATTATAGCACACCTGCTTATGGGCTACTATAGTCCTTGAGCATAGCACCCAAAAATCAAAAGATTTATATTTTCCAATTTTCTTTCTAGTTTCCCATCGGTAGACATCATTCCTTTATATTCTGGAGTTTCTCACTATAATCTACAATATTCACCATCTGAAATTTAGACTTCAGCAAAGCAAATATGATGAAAACTGTTTTGTCAGATCATAGAGGAAGCTGTTTAGGCCATGATGGCTAAATCATGCTTTTATTGGAATGCTAATACTATGGCTGTAAGTTATTTATATTTAGACCAAACTAAGACATTGCATACAGGATTCTTATGAATGTTGTTACATCATACCACAGGGCAATTATCATTAATGGATGAGAAAGGTGCCTAACGCTTAATCTTGTTTATATGATACCTGATGTTGTTGCCACATTTATGAGAACCAAGTGTTAATAATGCATTTACTTAAACTAAAGTGTTGATAGAAATGATTTTCAAAATTCAAACACAGTAGTAAATTTACTAAAATAACTGTAATGTTCAAAATGTGCTAGACGGGGATTGATAGACAAAAGTTTCCAAGTGTAAACTAAAGCCACTTGGCCAGAATATTTAACAAACTCATCAAATGTACAATTACAGTTTAAGCCTCCACTTATGGCACAGAACTAAAGCAAATATTATAATTGAAGTACGCAAACAAAATTTTCCTCTTCTACCTTTTAAGGCTAAAGTTTTCTGAGGACTACATTCAAAATTACAATCTGTGATACTACTTCTTGAGCACTGTTTGTAAATTGCGGTTTAATAAACGTAGATTTTGTTTAGTGTAACAACAAAACTCTTAAGATTTTAAAATCTATCCACATTAAACATGCTGAAGTTTATGGAATACATTTCTCATTTTACAATAAACAATAGGATAAAGTTCATTTTGGTGAATTAATACTACAGAATATGCAAGTGCCTGTACATATGAACAAGTTGGTTACTTTATTCTATTCATTAATTCTTTACAGCATTGTCATAAGTCTCCTCAATTTTCTTATCCATCATAGCCCTTGCCATCTCAGTTGAAAAAATTTCTCCTCCATGTCCCTCCAGATCTTTTTCCGCTGATCTTAAACCTAAGAATAATTGTTACTGACGCGCTCACCAGGGAATATTTTTTCTTTATCAAAACTAATCATCTTGAAAACTGTGATTAGATCACTTCTTAACCTTCTCTGTTGCAAGAACAGTCCTAAAGAGCCAGCACAGACACAATAGGCTGAATGCCCTTCTTCTGTGCTGTAAGATTCTATGATTCCATAAGCATGTGACTTTACGGTAACAGGTAACAATGCTGACAAGGTTTTAAAATAGATAACAAATGTTAATGAATGTTAGTACTGAAAAGTGAAATATAAATGCATACTATATATAGTCTTGGTAAATGCAAATGTAAAACTAAAAGCATGCAAAATCACTGTTGCCACGGCATCACACCAGGTCAAAATCTAAATGAAAGTGCTCTAGTACTGTTAAGATATTTGTTCCAGAAATTATGGTAAACTATGAAGGTATTGATAGAGTAAATAGTGAGAAATTGTTTCCAATAGGTTAACAATTCTCTGGTAAGAGTAACCCGAGTACAAGGATTTAAGATGCTTGGCAATAGAATATAGAGAGTTGTTATAATCTAGAATAAATTGACTGAAAGGGCGATGAAAGCAGATTCAAGAGTAAATTCCAAGAGAATTAGATATGCACTTGAAAAGGAAAATAAACTGCTGGCCTATAAAGGAAAAAGCAGGGGAGTGAAACTAGTTGGATGGCTCTTTCAAAGAGCTGTCACAGGCAGGATGGGTTGAATGGCCTCTTTCTTCACTGTATGATTCAGTGAACTATAAGACTAAACTTCCCCAAGTGATGAGATGACCCCAGAACCCAAAGAAAATAAATGAATTATATTTGGGGCTATTACATTGTCAATCTACTACATGATCCCTTGAAAACTGAAGTCAAAAAGGTTAACCCACAATATACTAAATTTGAAAGTAGATTTCTCTTTGGATACTAGGTTCAACTTAGCTGTGGTTAGGATTCAAAACAGAAGCCAAAGACAACAATAATAAGAATTAAGTATATTCATCGGGTACCATAAGATTGATCCCAGATGGGAAAAATGGTCTTTTCTTACCGAATTGTAGCGACATGCAATGTCGTACAAAGCAAAATTATTTTAGGTATTCATGGGACCAATCACTTAAGCTTGCTACAAACTGTAATATTTCACACTTCAATACTTCAAAAAATTTTTGTTCTTGAAATACTATGTAAAATGTAGATTGTATATCCACCTGCAGCACATCACTGACTGATTAGTAAAATTAATAGTTTGGATCATCTGCACGAAAGTAAGGGTTAAAAGATGAAATGACTGGTATATGTAAAGTTTAGACAGGATTCAGCTTTCAGGAAAAACGTGCCAACAGCCCAACACAAGCAACAGTCAAAGCATGGTGTATTTATTTACTGAAGTTTTGAAGATTCTCTCCAGTCTCATCTGAGCTTCATCTGTGTGAGTCATTTGTTGTGGTATCCACTGGGCCTAAAGATTACAATATTAATTTTCCAATTAACAGCTCACATCTATTTACTGGGCTTGAAATTTGTGGGGTGCGTGGTGTTGGGTACTAGCTAATGTCAATGCAACTATTGGTTCACCATGACAATTAAACCTAAAATGCATGCTTCTGACTTATGTGTAAACGGTAATGAAGGTTTGCAAAAACATTTTCTGCATGAAATGCAATAGCTTGAGAATGTTTTCACTGCTTAGCTAAAGATTGTGATCCGTCTGGTAATTTGACTTCTCTCAGTCCAGCAGCCAAAACCAGTACTCATGGCCTGGATTTTGCATTTGTAGTGGCAGTGAAGCTGTCCATGCTTAACCAAAATTACAACTTTGAAACTGACAGCAATCTCTAGCATCACACATACATAGTTAAGTGAGGAAATCCAAAAGCTGCTGTCAGTACTTTTCTGCTCCTCAACATTGGGTACTGTTGAAGATGGAAATAAATTAGAAATCATTTGAACCTACATGAAATTCCACTTTTTATGCTTTAGTCTCACTGTATAAAACCCTGAAATGTTAATGCCTTGTTGAATGAAGTATATTTGTGTTTTTATTGGAGTACTAAGTCATAATTACTTCTGAACAACCTCTCTGGCTTTGGAAAACTTCTATATTTGTGGAAAGTCAAATTTCTCCATTATGATAAAGAATGCACAGCTTTTTAACGTAAGTCGGTTTTTTAAAGTTTATGATATTTCAGCGTCTACATTAATCCCATGAGTATGTCCCAGTCCTTATTTCACTCTGTAAAATTATTACAACGTGAAGGATAATCATTGCATTTTACTTCTTGGTATGCTGTCAGAATTCTTTATTGTGACTGTCTACTCAGCCTGTTTGATTATTTCACTGCTGCTTGATGCCAGAGATCCCCTATAATTGGCACCCCAATCAAATTAACATCAGAAAAAGACGAAATTCATGTCACAGAGATCACTAGATCTTTGTGGGCAGCTTTCTTGGAGATCGGTGCCAAGGTCGTCACTTCACTGCTGACCGCAAAATCCAGCTATTAATAGCCACTTTTTTCACTATACATGTTGTACCCTCTTCACCTCATTGAAAAGGCACAGAATATTTTGTCAATCAATGCATTTTCAGATATTTAGCATCATTTTAAAACATATAATCAGAAGGTACAGTTACTTCCTATATATGCTCAAAGTTTACAGATGCAGACTAGATGTTACAGAATAAAATTACAAGCAGCATAAATTCCAGGAGCCAAGCTATTTGTACCAAAAAGCAGTGCTGAAAATTATGCAGGGATTTAGTTTGAGTGGCTCATATGGTTGACCTTTTGATACCTGGACTAAGAAATGCAGTGCAGTGCAGGAAGCAGGGAAAACAGCTTCACTTTTTAGTTTCTGAATATTAGAATACTTTACCAAAGCACATTTTTAACTGGAACATTCACAGACTGATTCCATGAGAATTGTATGGTACTGGTTCAAAGACTACATCATTGCGGTCGAAGAAGCTTAAAATCCTGTCACATGGACTAGGACCCCAACAGTAATAGCATTAAACCACATGACATAAATGAAAAGGAACAAAGCACAAAATCATTTAACAATCACATGTATTTTGTTGCAAGCCAATAAAGTTTTAGGAGTATGGGAGGGGGGACAGAATGGAGTTACACTGTAAGATACACAGTGCAGAAGGATCTAGCATATAGGGTGAATCAAGTTTCAAAGCAGGTCAACCACGACAGTGATAAAAACAAAAAAACTGCGGATGCTGGAAATCCAAAATAAAAACAGAATTACCTGGAAAAACTCAGCAGGTCTGGCAGCATCGGCGGAGAAGAAAAGAGTTGATGTTTCGAGTCCTCATGACCCTTCGACAGAAAGTTCTGTCGAAGGGTCATGAGGACTCGAAACGTCAACTCTTTTCTTCTCCGCCGATGCTGCCAGACCTGCTGAGTTTTTCCAGGTAATTCTGTTTTTGTTTTCAACCACAACAGTTATCTTTTCACTGCACAAGCAAACCAACGTACAAATCACTTAATTTTCTTCTTTTGTTGGCCCAAAATTATGTTGGCATTTCAGATCAAAGTGTCCTTTGGTGTTTTTTCAAATGTAATTAAAAATGTATATTAATTTTAATAACCCAATTGTGGTAATATATCATTTAGTTCAAGCAAAATATGCCTATAACCTCAACTGCATAGGTGAAAGAACATTCCTAAAATAATCAATTTAGTCAATAATTAAATTCATTTCACGTTTTAACATTAAAACATTGATAAATTAAATTTAAAGTAGTTGCTGTTTATTTCTGTCTTACATGTATTTAAGCTCTAACATAAGGGAGAAAAGGCAACATTTTTTGCACTTGTTCATAGCCAGCATTTATTGCTCATCCCTAAGTGCCCTCAAGAAGGTGGAAGTGAGTTGCCTTCTTGAACCGCTGCAGTCCACATTCCTTATAGACTTTCTAGTGATTGTGATACAACTGAGTGGCTTGCTAGACCATTTCAGAGAGCATTTAAGAGTCAGCCACATTGCTATGGGTCTGGAGTCACATGTAGACCAGAGCAGGTAAGGACAGCAGATTTCCTTCCCAAAAAACTGCATGGAATTTTTACAATAATCGACAATGGTTTCATGGCCATCATTAAACTTTTAATTCTAGATTTTTTTTAAAAATTCCAATTCCACCATCTGCCATGGTAGGATTTGAACCTGGGTTCCCAGAGCATTACCCTGGGTCTCTGGATTACTAGTCCACCACCTCCCCACGAGTGATGATGTCACATATGCTCTACATATCATAGACCAGAGAGGGAAATCAAATTTTCCTGCAGCCACTTTAATTAAAGTTTTGGAGAGATAAATTTTTGCTACAGATCATTTTTAAAATGTTCAAACAATCTACAAAATTAGTCTTTTATCAATTTAAAATGGTATTAAAATTTAAAATTAAGGAGAAAGCAAAGTCTAGAGAGAGGTCAGCGCCCTCAATGACAGTCTAATGCATCAGCCATGACTATGATAGCATTATCGCCCTCAAATCAGAAGGTTGTGGGTACAAGTCCCATTCCAGAAACCCAAGCATAAAATATAGGTTGACACTCCATCACGGTACTGAAGGAAAACGGCACTGTATAAAGTTGTCACCTTGCAAATTAGGCCTTAAACCACATCGAGTAGCACTATTCTAACCAGGAGTTCTCCAAGTGGCTCTATTAATATTTATTCCTCAGCCAACATCACTAAAAAAAACAAATTATCTGATCATCACTCACTGTTGTTTGTGGTACCTTGCTATGAACATTACGACAGTGCTTATATTTCAAAAACTATTTTCTTGGCTGTACAACACTTTAGAACATACTGAGGTCTGGAAAGGAGCTATATAAATGCAAGTCTCTTTCTTTCTTTTCACCAAGCTTTTTTCATAGGGTGGGGGGGAAACATGCCACCTTAAATGCTGGACTTCTTGAAAAAAAAAGAATAAGTTCTACTCCTATGCTAGGTGTCTCGGTTGGCCTTAATTACATGCATGACAGTGCAGGACCATTACAAACAGCAGGAGGCAGGACTCCATGCCAGCTTCAAAACCACTCAAACTCAAGAATGTACACTACTGCCTGTGAAATTTACACTCCGTATAGCAAGTGGCTTACCATACAGGTAATATGGTGTAATCATAATTGCCTTCTCTATAATAGAAGATTGGGAAGTACGTTGTTCAAAATTCTCGCTCAAAGCTTTGTTTCTCCTTTAATTAAAAATAGCATGAAACTGGTCATTTGGTAACTTGTTAAAAATTTGGTTATTGCAGGTGTAAAAACATGTACACCATTTAAACACAGGCATAAGTATGCAAGCATATTGTAGCTTTATACAAAGTCACAACTAACCTATGATTTTCACAGAATGCATTGTCTTTTCACTGTTCATTGCAAATGAAATGAAATATCATCATACACAGTGCTATTCTTTCCATAGTCACACACCTGCATTCTGACATCGGATGGAAACTCTTCTGCAACAAGTGAAGGCAACTTTTCCTGAACTGGAATTTGTTGTGCATTGGAATGTGCAGTCTCCTTTAAATAAGCCAAAGAGGAAACAGCATGTGCTTATATAATATTGGAGGTTTAATCGGTTGGAAACTTAAAATCATGCTTCAAACTCAGTGTCTACTAGATTATCTAATTTGAATTTAATCTGTCACGATTATCACAATCATTTCAGATTAAGAGATTATAGTATTAGTGTAGCACAACACAACTAGCATTTGGTTTCAAGGTTATTCTTAATACAGCTGCACTAATTCTAACTTTCACATTTCCATGCATTTATGTTCCACATTTCCATGCGTTTACGTTCCAATCAAAAAACAAAATCATAAATTGTAACATTTCCAATTAATCATTTTCCATGCATAAATGCTTAATAAAGTTGTCTTTCATAAGACACTACGGCAATCAATAATCTGATTGCCTCTCACGAAATTACAATTTTCTGAATTTTGCAATAAACATATCCATATTTTCACAACAGATCAAGCAAACCTAAGGTGTACAGCAGTTATTTGCCAATTATGCCATTGTGATAGTATTAAGCAAAAGTCATAACTCTCTTCACTGTTCTAAAACAGTCTTTTGGTCAGTAGTGGTAGGTTTTAAAATGTGCATTAGAAAATGGCAGAAACTCTTTCTCCAACTTAGGACATGCATGTTTTGGTTAGCCAGTTACCTCACTTTTTACCAGTTCTGGCATTTGTTGATCATTTTGTTTTTCCATGTGCTCCAAGGAAGGTGAGTGTGGCATTGTGGGCATTTTATTATAAACACTATCAGAAACATCTTCCTTTTTTTCTGGGAGTCTTAACCGAGGTTTGTGATCTTTAGTTTTTCCTCTTGTCATCAGACTAGTTAAACCCATTGAAATATCATCTTTAGCGGCTTCCTTTGCTGGAATTACTGGTTCTACTTTGGGGGCATTAGGAACATTTTTCTCAACTTTTAATACTGTGGTCTTGCCAATTTCAGTTCTAGTTCCTGCTTTTGCTTCCAACGCTGTTTTGCTCTCCACCATCTTTTTCATTGCTTGTTCTTTACACTTAGTCTCCATGGCCTTTTCCTTATCACTTCCACTTTCTCCTGGTAAAGCCTTCCGTATCACTTTCCTGACGATTTTAACCACTTTTTTCTTCGGAAATCTCTCAGTCTCATGAGGCGACTCCTCCAGATTTGCAGCATTTGTATTCTGCTTTAGTTCCTCTTGTACATGAAGTGCATTTTCAAAATATCCAGTTGAACATGCACTTTCTCCATTTATTTCTGGTTGTGGAATGCAGATCTCTTCACTCCTGACTTGCATTGCATTATGATTTTCACCTCTTTCTGACTAGTTATGCAGCATAAGAAAAAATGTTGCATGAATTAAAACAGTAGAAAAATATTGGTGGTAGCAAAGCAAGAAGAAACAGAATTACAACCCAAATGTGATTTTAAGAAAGAACACAAACCATTGGTACAACAAAAAGTCCCATTTTATCCCCAACCATCCTTGTGCAATAAAACTACACTACATTCATGTGGTAGGATGATCCTACCAGATCATCAATGTATTAATTCAAATATGGAATTAAGAAAAATGAAGTATCAAATGCATTAGAGTAAATAGTTGTAGAAGTGTATAAAATTTACAAAAGCAGATACAACTTTTAAATGCCACTATACATTTTTGGATGTTTAGATAAAGTTATCGATGCAAAAACTCTTCTGTATCAGAATATTTTTGTATATTAAAAAGTGGCAAACTGCCCCTACATACATTTTATTGGTTAGTAAGGCAAAAAACTTATGGCATGTATACACTATATGTATCATATATTTTACACTTCAATAATGGTTCAAGCTGTTAAAACTACAAAAAGCACAGAAAACTATATTAGAAGTGACAATAGGTATATACAAAATAATAATTTTGTTGTGCTAGTGTTAGGATTTTATATTTTTTAAAATTAAGATAGGCATGCAGCTCATGGAACAGGCCAGTGCAAGTTGTTTTTAAGATATTGAGAAAATTAGAAATTAGGCAGATATAACCATAACATCTTTTTCTCTGCAAAATCAAATGTTTCTGTAAAATTTCAATAATATGAAATATTAAACATAAATGATACCTCTATCCTAAACTGCTGGTTCTATATGATTGTAAGTAATGACACAGATGGAATGAAAATTAAATACAAAATTGTGACCTAACAAGCATTGTTGTACAAGTGACCTGCCACTTCAAAAATTAGGTTACGTTCACTAATTCAAGCTACTGTAAAGCAGTTATAGTATGTAGGTACTGGCCAAAGAAAAATATATTCAGAAAACAGGTCTCTTGACCTTCATGTACTCTTGGTAATTTTACTGCATATAGCACCTGGGTAACCTTTAATGAACAATTAGTCTTAAGACTACAGCCAAATTTGCTAATATGCTTCCTGTCTGCAAGCAATACTGAATCACACTATGCCTGAAAAGACATACAGGATAGTAATTAATATGCTGCAGTGCAGCAAGGCTTGTGGCCTCCATTTATAGAAAGCAGACAAGTTATTCAGTTCTTTTCTTTAAAAGAAAGTAAGGTTTTTTTCAGAATGTCTGACTGCATTTCATTTACTGTCTAAATTTGGTTAAACACAACTAAATACCCAACAATCATCTAATAAAATGTCAACACTTATCTTCGGATAAATGATTTTGCATCTGCTTGCTAATTAGACAGCTTTCATGACAATACCATTAGCTAACACTTGTTCATAAAATATTAAACATAAAGATTTTTTTAATATAGAATGTCCAGGCTAAGCAAAATTAGCAATGCTAGCTTTTAGTTTCAACAGACAGGCAAACTAAATACCATTTTCACCAACAGCCACTTCACATGGACAAATAAAATGCTGCAACATCTCCAGTTCTCTTCCTAACACCATAGAACATTACTTTGTAGTATAAGATCACACATTGTTCACAATGTGGCCTAAATCAAGCATACAGTTGCAGCAAAATTATTCAGCTAACCTTCATTTTATTCCTATGATCTAGATGATTAGAGGAGGATCTTTGAAAACCTTCCAGGCCCAAATGAAATCAACACAACCACTGCATCTGCTGATGCTGCATCAGTCAGTATTTCCAATGACAGAAGGTCTACTATAACAACGCTGCTGTGGCACATTTAAAAAAATCAAGTGCAGAAAAACAAGGTTTCTGTTGCTTATAACCAAATTCTCTTCTCATCAATTCTAAACCATTCTTAGTTTGAATGAAACAGTGTTGCAGTATACATTTTAAAAGTATTATTAACCATTAATGTAGCTTGGTTGAAAATATATTTTAGACAGTTCCAGATAACTGTACATTTTTGTTCACCATTATTACACAATATTTTATGCAATTGTGCCAAGTAAATCAATAAGCATTTTGTAGCATTACACCATCCCATCCCTCCAGTGTAAACACTGAAAATGTAAGTGCAATTATTTTCCTGATGAATCTAAAAACAAATTTGCACTGACCAGAACAAATTATTTTCAAGAAATAACTATCACTTGATGAAACTTACAGATTGTTCAAGGTTTGCTTCTTGGTCTTGATCTGGATTTTCTGATTTGAGAACAGATACTGATTTTTTCTTTGCAACAGGCTTTTCCTCTTTAACCTAATTATTTATAGGATGAGGATGCAACATCACTATCCAAAATTTGAATGATACATGAAACAGTGCTGTCTGTCATTACAATTCAGCAAAATTCAAGAAAGGATACTAAATGTATAATTAAATGTTTAATTAAAAGGAAACCTCAGCTATAAATTCCATTGTTCTTGAGTATAAAATTGTCAGATTATCTCGGACAAAAAAATCATTCACTAGATTTGAGAGCTATTTTTCCAGTGAAAAGAAATTTGGAAATTTCTTGCGCATTTTTATGACAACCTAATTCTTCTATATTCCACAAACTGAAGTATTATTATTATTTTCAAAGCATTGTCAGTAAAGTTTGAATGAAGCAGAATTCTACTAATGGTTGATAGCAAGCAGAATTTTAAAAATGATGATTATAGTTTGCACCAACACCAAAATGCCTGGTGTCTTGATTTCACACTGAATGAGCTTCTACAATAATTAGACTTATAAACTTTATTTTAAAAATATAGCTGCAAATTGACAGGTACAACCTTTGTTTTGTTCTTTACATGCAAAATTGAACTAGCATCATAACTGGTAATAATGCCCAAATCTAGAACAGGTCTTTGCATAATCAGATGAATTCCTTACCACACATTAGATTTTGCAATAAAAGTTCTGTCATGTGGGATTGTTCTTTTTACTTTACTGGTAACAACTTAAACTCATTTTTGGGGAAAATAAATTTCATTTGAAGTTATTTCTTAAAGCTGCATTACAGAAAATCCATGCATATAGATTGTATAGTAAACCTGGCCTGACTATAAGCGATTTGGTATTTGCAATTTGAATGATTTGAGTTTTAACAAAAAAAAAACACTTTCCTTTTGCTCCCAAAAAGCAAAACGTGACGAGAAAGCCATGCTGCTGTCATAAATTGATAAATGGGATTATGAAAAGATGCAGTCTATTAGAGAACTGAAGTTTGCCTGGAGCCAAGTTCTTCCCAGTAACTGAAATTGGTGGGGCAGATTGGAATGCCCTGGACAATGACCATGCAGCGTGAACTGGACAGACGTGTGATGGATACTGTAGGTACAGAAAAGCGGAAAGCACAAAATTACAGTTATCATATATAGAAAACTAAACAGTTATTGCAATTATTTCATCTAATAGCAAAACTAAATTTCATCCAGCAGAACTTTTATAGTAGTAAAAACAGTGCTGCAGAGTGAATTCAGTACAGTAGGGAGGACATCATCATAAGACCAAAATATTTGACTGCCTGTAGTTGCCTCAAAGTTAATTTATCTTTTAATTATGAACAACCTTTTGCAGTTACGATTGCTCAACTACAAAGACAGTTTATAAAAATAGGAATAGGAAATTCAACAGTTTGTCAATGGGCGATCAGATAAAATATAGATAAATTTAAAATAGGAATGTTAAAACTAGATTTGGGATGGGAAAAGTTGAATTCCAAAAAAATGCCAAAGCACACTGCTAAGGTGGTGTCCAAATATCTGCCAGGCAACTAAACTCAAACTGAGTTTATATTAGTGAATCTGACTTCTCACAAAAGCAATGATGGCTCTTCTCAACTGCAATAGATTTTATTATAAGTTAATGGAGACTATTCCGTCCAGGTGTAGTAACTGGAGTACTTGATTATTTTGAAATTGTGGTGCACATTTCTTGAAGTAGTAATAGCAAAATTGTCTGGACTTCCACAGGATAAAAAAATGGCAACAGCAGATATATGTGTCTTGTGAATATGAGTTGGTATGATATATGCTCAATTGCTTTTCATAGTTCAAACAAAGTCCTTTAACTTAGTCCACGGAGATAGATGTACACTCTCAAGCATTCCCTTCTACTCCAGTTGGTGGAAGATTCCATACGATCACAGTCATCAGGTATGGAATGCAATTAGAATTATCCTTCTACAATCTTTGTTTTACTTTGCACAAGTTTCTAGCCTTGTGCAAGGAGTTTGATGTGGACTGAAAAAGCAGCTTTCCCCAAAAGCAAGTAATACAAAAGTTTTCCTTGTACGCTTTTAAGGCCGCAATTAGAGCACTTGCTTCATCAATTGCGCAAAACATCAGCCTCTACCATTTGGAGAATTTGATCTTTGTCACAGTGCAGATCTAGAACGAGGTCTGCAGTGTCTAGGGAAAACCATTATTTTTTAATACAAACTAGACTATTTGCTTCTTGGAATTGTCTCTTGGGTTTTATAACAAGTGTCACGTTCATGTCTTTTGCCCTTGAACATATGAAGGCAATGGACAATTATACTTTTTAAACTAGCAGCATGGAATATAGACTATTTACCTTGACCCAAGATGGAGTCCAGGGAGTCAGGGGACTTTGATTTCTGAACAAATAGGGACTAACTCATGTCCCTGGCAAGTTATTAAAATGTAAATGTCCACGTGGAGGACTCTCCCTTGAAGGGACATGCTGAGTGCAAGATCACTAATGGGAATGCAAGGTCACTTATGGGGCTGAATTTTGCCGTCAGCGAGCAGGGGGCAGGGCCCGCTCGCCGACACGCAAAATGATGCGGGGAACCCCCAACGTCATCCTACCCCATTTAAATTTTCAGGAAGGCGGGGGCACAGCCAAATCAGCTGTGCGCCCACCGACCTGTCAATGGTCAATTGAGCCCACTGGCAGGATAATTAAAACAATTAAAGGGACCTGCCCGTCCAACCTTAAGGTTGGTGGGCAGGCCAGGAGCCCCGGCGGGCTTCTGAGAAAAAATGAAACCTCATCCACCAGCGGGATGAGGTTTCACGTAGGGTTTAAATAACTTTAATAAAGTTCTAGTGAAATTTATTAACATGACCCATGACATTGTCACATGAGGGGGACATGTGAACGATTTTTTTATTTTTCTGTTTTTAATGTTTGAACAACTTTCAGCAATTTCCCTGAGGCAGCACTTAGCCTCAGGGAGATTTGTGCTCTTTCGGGAATCACGCTGGTCGGGCCTTAATTGGCCCGCCCACTTAAAATGGCAGCGGGGCCTGCTTCTCCGGCAGGGAACAGCTCCCTGTCCGCCGGAGATTGGGTCAGACCCGCCCGCCCGGTAGGCAGAAAATTCTGCCCATGGAATTTACAACTCCTATTGTCTAGATATTTACAGAAATTCAAATTCAAATCATTCTTCAAGTCAAGGTCACATAGGGCAGGACCTCCATGGGCTGCATATCTAGGTGAAAAGGATTACAAACTAAATTGACCCAGATTGACTTGAGATAATGAATCTTATTATTCCAAGGACAGGCCAAGGCAAATCAGTCTGATATTCCACAGCACAGAGGGGGCCACCTCCCAACAAGAACAACAGAACTCTGCCTAAACTGGCAGTAAACTTAGGCAGTGAAGAGAGGGGCTAATTTGATTTCACCTGCAAAATTATATTTCTGCTCTACAGAAGCTGAGCCACAACTTTGTTTGAAAGCCTAGAAACTGCCAATCTCCAGTTATCATCAAAGAACCAAAAGAGAGAAAACCTTCTGGCCTGCAACATTTTCATCTTAGGGGATTGATTAAGGACATGTAATTGTTTCTTGCTATTCTTTTGATAATCTAAGTGCATGCGTCATCACTAGAATTCATCTTCTCTTGTGTGTGTGTGTGTATGTGTGTGTGTGAAAGGGAGTGAGTGCTTTGTGTTTACATTTCAGTGTTGTATAAATAAATGTTTATTCTTGTTGATTTAAACTTACCAGAAAACCTGTTTATGTCTATCTTTTAAAGTCATAGCACTCAAAAGTAAAACATTCCTTCTAAAAAATATACCTAATTACAAATAACCAAGAGGCAAGGAAAAATGCAGGGACACTGACTGTATCAGCACTCAGCTGGATAAACTAGAGAAAAGTGTGGTGAAGGGTATTAGAAATCTTCTGGGATTTATTTTCCAGATAAACTGGCCAGATAGATAGACTGTACCTTCTTATCCACAATGAGGAGTCTATTTCTGGATAATGTAGAGCAATCATTAACAATTTTGAGCCAATACCCATGAAAGCTTTGATGATACAGTTTAGTGGGACTGCAAGACATGAAAAATGCAACATCAAAAATACAGAAAATCCTCATGCTGAGCATGAATATGGTCCCTTGCCTTGGTGAAATCATTCTTCAAGTCAAGGTCACATAGGGCAGGACCTCCATGCCAATGGGCTGCATAGCTAGGTGAAAAGGATTACAAACTAAATTGACCCGCATTTCCTTTACTCTGTTCGTCAGTTGGTTCTGTAAAGGCATGAACCATATGAGAAAATTTGCGTAATCACATTCCTGAGGCACATCATGGCCATAAGACCATAAGACATAGGAGCAGAAATTAGGCAATTTGGCCCATCGAGTCTGCTCCGCCATTCAATCACGGCTGATAAGTTTCTCAATCCCATTCTCCCGCCTTCTCCCCATAAACTTTGATCCCCTTACCAATCAAGAACTTGTCTTTCTCAGTCTTAAATACACTCAATGACCTGGCCTCCAAAGCCTTCTGTGGCAATGAATTCCATAGATTCACCACTCCCTGGCTAAAGAAGTTTCTCCTCATCTCTGTTCTAAAAGGTCTTCCCTTTACTCTGAGGTTGTGCCCTCGGGTCCTAGTCTCTCCTACTAATGGAAACATCTTCCCCACGTCCACTCTATCCAGGCCTTTCAGTATTTTGTAAGTTTCAATCAGATACCCCCTCATCCTTCTAAACTCCATCGAGTATAGACCCAGAGTCCTCATATGTTAAGCCTTTCATTCCTGGGATCATTCTCGTGAACCTCCTCTGGACCCTCTCCAGGGCCAGCACATTCTTCCTGAGATACGGGGCCCAAAATTGCTCACTATATTCTAAATGTGGTCTGACCAGAGCGTTATAAAGCCTCAGCAGCACATCCCTGCTTCTATATTCTAGTCCTCTCAAAATAAATGCCAACATTGCATTTGCCTTCCTAACTACTGACTCAACCTGCAAGTTAACCTTAAGAGAATCCTGGACTAGGACTTCCAAGTCCCTTTGCACTCCAGATTTCTGAATTCTCTCCCCATTTAGAAAATAGTCTATGCCTCTATTCTTCCTACCAAAGTGCATGACCTCACACTTCCCCACGTTGTATTCCATCTGGCACTTCTTTGCCCATTCTCCTAACCTGTCCAAATCCTTCTGCAACCTCCCCGCCTCCTCAATACTACCTGTCCCTCCACCTATCTTTGTATCATCTGCAAACTTAGCCAGGATGCCCTCAGTTCCTTCATTTAGATCATTAATGTTTATGTAAGGTTATATTTGCATCAATGGATGTGTTGACCTAAACACTGAGAATTTCGGTATATGAGAGAATTACAAGTTGTCGGGTTTCTTTTTAAAAGGAATTGTAAAAAATGGGGCAGACAAGTGAAAAGCAGTAGCTGGAAATAAGAATAAACTGTGAAGAAGAGTCTTAGTTAACAATGAAATCTCACAAATGAAGAGACCAGGTCTGATTATTAGATACTTCAAAATTATCTGACAAATCCATAGTGGCCAAGTTATGCAAGAAGCAAAATAATCAACTGCTATTGCTATAGAGACAAGATGGAGATTAGCCTGGTTTCAGACCACCAAGTTCAAACCTTCTGTTTAAATATGAATTCTTGGAGGAAAACCGGAGGATGAAATGTAAATAGACAACTATGGTTGGAGCTCCAAGACATCAGGGTGCAGCATGTGCATCCTTATGTACTGCATAAGGCTGTCACAAATGTTTTGCTAACAACTTGCTGGGGAGAAATTCATCTATTATCTACCACTTTTCAGGTGAGGTGAGAGTGACTGCCCTTGACATCAAGGCAGCATTTGAACGAGTGTGGCATCAAGGAGCCCTAGCAAAACTAGAGTCAATGGGAATCAGGGGGAAAACTCTGCTAATTGGAGTCGTACCTGCACAAAAAAAGATGGTTGTGGTTGTTGGAGGTCAGTCATCTCAGCTTCAGGACATCACTGCAGCAGTTCCTCAGGGTAGCGCCCAAGGCCCGGCCATCTTCAGCTGCTTCATCAATGACTTTCCTTCCATCATAAGGTCAGAAGTAGGGATGTTTGCTGATGATTGCACAATGTCCAGCACCATTCATGACTCCTCAGATACTGAAGCAGTCCATGTCCAAGTACAGCAAGATCTGGACAATATCCAGGCTTGGACTGACAGGTGGCAAGTAACATTTGCACCACACAAGTGCCAGGCAATGACCATGTCCAACAAGAGAGAATCTAACCATCACTGCTTGATATTCAATGGCATTACCATCACCGAATTCCTCCACTATCAACATCTGGGGGTTACCTTTGACCAGAAACTGAACTGGACTAGCCATATAAATACTGTGGCTACAAGAGCAGGTCAGAGACTAGAATCCTGCAGCAAGTAACTCACCTCCTGATTCCCCAAAGCCTGTCTACCATCTACAAGGCACAACTCAGAAGTGTGATGGAATATTTTCCACTTGCCTGGATGAATGCAACTCCAAAGAAATTCCCTAGAAGCTTGACACCATCCAGGACAAAGCAACCCACTTGATTGGCACCCCATCCACAAACATTCACTCCCTTATCACTGACGCACAGTGGCAGAAGTGTGTTCCATCTATAAGATGCACTGCAGGAACTCACCCAGGCTCCTTAGACAGCACCTTCCAAACCCACGACCACAACTATCTAGAAGGACAAGGGCAGCAGACACATGGGAACACTACAACCTGGAAGTCGCTTCCAAGCTACTCACCATCCTGACTTGGAAATATATCGCCGTTCCTTCACTGTCGCTGGGTCAAACTCTTGGACCTCCCTCCCTAACAGCACTGTGGGTGTACCTACACCACATAGACTGCAGTTGTTCAAGAAGGCTGCTCATCAACTCCTTCTCAAGGGCAATTAGGCATGGGCAAGAAATGCTGGCCTAGCCAGCACATCCAATGAATGATTTTTTTTTAAATCTAATACTGATCAGGGGGTGGGGAGGGGGGCAAATATTGGAATGCCATCTCCCCCAGCTGATCTCTCCTGGAAGACTGTAGGCTATCAAATTGGAAGCCAGTGACTTCTAAATGTACATTGTGTACACTTGTAAATGTCTTACAAATTCTCAAAACAATTTTTTCATAATTTGAAAGGCATAAGAAAAATGTTGGTGTCTGCACATTAGAAACATTGTATTTACATATCTGAACAAAATTATACCCAAAACTTGATGAAATCTTAAAGTAAACTTTGTTTTCGGCTCCATTCACCCTGTGTTTAAAAAAAAAAATGCATGTTGCGCAGTTAAACTTTTTGGTCCCTATTGTAAAAGAGTCTTCTTCCTACCGCAAAAGGTATTAAGCTTTCTCTTTCAAAACATAAACTGGAAACATCCAAAACATCTATCATAGAAATGAAATAAAGCAACTAGGAACAGAAAATTGTATGCCAAAGAAATGCAATTAACATTTTTTCCACTTTTCAGTGATTCCAGAAATGGTCAGAAAATTCATTCTGACGACTGTTTAGTTGCATAAAGTTATAATTTATGTATATCTCATCTTCATGAATGATTCTTTTGCTTCCCATTTTATCCAAACTGTATAAATCATACAGCAAGATTTTGCCAAAAGTATGTAGAAATCATTGAAGAATAAACACTGCACACAACAAAATACCAAGATTAGAAAACATAATTAAATTTAGCAAAACACAACTTCCGTTTCCATTCTTAACCTGCTATTATTAATTTGTAATGTGACGACCTTTTGCCCAGAAGCAGCACGGTAAGGCAAATCTGTAATTTCTTTAAAATGTCTGTAGAATCTGGAATCATTTTTAAGAAAGCTTGAAAAAGGACTTTTAAGGGCAATTGTAAAGGGGTTGATTGCAATTTTCTTGGATAATAATAAATACTGATCCATGTGATCTGGCAACTCTCAATCTGCAAGCAGTACCAACAGGGATGGAAATTAAAACCTGAAGCCGTGTGGCTGACAGACACAAAGGAGAGTTGGAGGTAGGTGGTGATCAGCACAAAAATGCAGACACAAAGAAGTGCTGCAGCTGGACATGGTTAGAAATCTCTCAGATGTATTTAGGAGCAAGCTGAGCTCTCCACAAAAAGGTCAGTTTTCTGTTTGGCAGCAAGAAGAAAATAGAATTTCAAAAGCTCTTGGAGCCAAAATGTGGCGAATCCTAAAAAGCAGTGTGAAATAGCTCAGGCATGCAAAAGAGCTGAAAATTTGTATCAAAGGACGAGATCGTGAACTGAGTATCGTCGGTTGGTCAGTTGAAAGGGAACTCTGGTCACATAAGTCCTGATGGCGTAGCTTTCCAGAGTGAGAGAAGGTTCGTAGACATGGGACTTGTCAGTGTTGATCGTAACTGGGACCTCGGATAGAATGTGATTCAAGGGCCAAATCGATGAGTGGAAAAGTGAGAACCTGCGTACCCGAGGCAGAGTTGGAAAGACAGGTTTGCACATGGTGCCACATTTGTGCAGGGAGTGATGTGGGTGCTTGTGGTTGAGCAAGACATATTTTTGTTGTATCAGCTATTTAAAGTGAAATTTACCTTTTTATTTGAAATATCATTTACCTGTTACTTCAGGTGTAATTTTCACTGATTCATGTTAAAGTAAAAGCTACAAAAAAGTGGAACCCTCATTGGTCATTTCTTCATGAGAGTATTTTGATGAATTTGGTTATTTTGGTTTACAGTTCCCCCACAGGGATTGGAATATTAATGTGCATTGTGCAAGTCTGCATTAATAATGGCCTAGGTAAGCAAGCTTCAGTAATCTTGCTTCTTTCATCTGTCAAGTTATTATAAAGCCAAGACATATATTGGTTGGCAAAACAAAGACAATCAGAAACAACATGGAGTAATTGTATATGTATGAATTTCTGATCCAATGCATGCACAATTATAGGGAAAGTATTGCACCATTAAAACTGTTTTTCTTTTTGGTACTTTTCCAATGAATTGCCCAACTACCAATCAACCAGAGATTCTGCTTCTCCGACAAGTCCAAAAGTTGAAATATAATTTTAAATTATTATTATAGGCTTCATCCCATTCAGGCACAGCAAATTGTGCTATGAAAGCGGTGGAATTCAAGTAATCTGTTATTTTTTTTCCACTATGTTGTGTTATTCAATCATTTGAATTAAGCCATAAGTTCTCTCGTATATAAAGAAGTAAACTTTGAACCATCAGGAGGAGACCGATCCCATACATCATTGAGTTCCTGGTCTCAATCAACTGCTGTGAATATGGACAGCATGAAGGCCAAGTGCCTTCTGACAGTGGCAAAGCTTGAGAGCAAGTCATCACGTACTGTTAGTTTCGGGTGGTATATGGCCAAGTAATAAGTAAGCAATATTTATTATAAATGACTATTTTCCCTCCAGACTATACATCTTCATTCATATACCCTTTGAACAATTGAAATAACCTTATTTAATCTGCTCTTCTAAGACACAAAATGTTTGAAAGTAAGATTATAGTTTAGTGAAAGATAGTTCCCAAAACATACATTTCTGGTCTGATGTCACATTACATAGGAGACTACTGGCCCAGGTACTGGAAATAGAACTAACATACAATTAAGAGGACATTATAGTGCATCTTAATTTTCTATCTTAAATTCTGTCTCTAAGTTCATTTCTCTCCTATTTTTCTTTGGCTTTTACCGTGCTTTCTATGTTCAAGTTTTTCCACTTAAGTCCCTGAAGGAGCATTTGCTCTCAAGTACCAGTCTTTCAAGCAGATTATTTTTTTAATTCTGGTGACTCACCTTCAAACTTATCCAATTATAATACATGTTTCTGTTTATCAAAAGTCAGCAGCAACAAGCCTTCTGTACCACATTTTTAAAATTATAATTTAATTATTGCTAAAGAAAATACAATTAATATATATTCGATCAAGATTGCTTAATAATGTTGATACTAGGGCAGTTACTTTTTTAAAACAAAAGCGCTGTCTTTTAGGAAAAGATCAGCTTTACTTTCAGAAATTACAGGCAAATGCAATTAATTTTTTTTGCTAGTCAAGGCACTGCCCATCCTTTAATGATATAGCTCCTTTGAAATGCTGTATGGCAAACATTTAATTAGGGCTGTCAATTAATCCCAGCCAACTTCAGCAAAACACAAAATCTTTGTCGGTAACAGGTTAACTGCACAAGTTGCAACAACACTCTACACTTTGGTATGTTCATAATTGACAGATAGCTGCATATAAAGCAGTACATACAAGCTTTTAATGGCTGACCCCCTCATGGCATTCAGCAATAACTATCAAATTAAGGGAACCTTGTTATTGCCATTTTCCCCATACGCAAACAAAAGCAGTTCTAATCTCAGCTGCTATTTCTTTCCCACTGTTTTTGTGAATTTTTTTTTAAATTCTTGGGATGTGGTAAACACTGAGAAGGCAGTGTTCATTGCCCATCCCCAGTTCCAAATGAGGACTGGGTTTACATGCAGGCCAGACCAAGGAGTGAGTGGCAAGTGCCTCTCTTTAAGGGCAACAGTAACCCAGCCAGGTTTTTAAGGACAATTCAGCACCTTTCATGATAATTTTGAGTACCAGCCACAACATTTCATTTCCCCCAATTGAATTTCATGGGGTTATGTGACACCCTCCAAAGTTTCAGTCCAGTAGTATAATCACTATGCTATCACGCACTGTTTGGATTGTATTTAACCTTCCATGTTCTTAAATATAGAATGAAGCTCATCAAATGACAAAACTAATGATACAAAAGCTTCAGAAGGAAAAAACTGCCTTTGCCTAAACCACATTGTTTTTAGCCACAGTGCTGGCCTCTAGTATTGACAATATGAAAGTCACTATCCAGGGATATCTTAATCAATTCATTTATCCTTTATTAGAGGCTCTGGTTTTAAGAGATCCATGGCAGGCTTTCAAATTGCAAGGAGAAAGAGCAAGAGGGTGGGCGAGCGAAAAAGAAAGCAAAAGAAAGAGAGAAAGAAAGGCAGATATATAGTATATGAGGTTTTCATAACCTCAGGGTGCCCCTGAAGCGCTTGGCAGCCAATTAAGTACTTTTGAAGTGTGGTCATTGTTGTAATGTAGCAAGTTATCACAGTTAGTAATCATCTCAGTTAGTGTTGCTTTCATGAGCTCCTGCATAAAGGTCAGCATTTTGTAAAGTCAGACTCTATTCTGGGGAGGATGAGGTCCTTCGGGAAATCTGTCATTATATACATTGATAGCTTGAAAAAGTTAGCTTTTAACCTTTAATATTTCATTACCCGAATATTGTTGAAACAAACATGCAATTATTAAAAACAATACTGTTAACTTCACAAAATTCTTCACTTGGTTCACGGTGGCATCCAAGTGGTTTACAACACAGTAGTCAATCTTATTAGTTATACACTTTATCTCTAAAGCCTCAATGTTATCTAATAACATCGCCTGAAGATGTTTCTTCGTTTCTATGTTGAGGGTCAGTTGTAGCACTATAACTAAACACTTATCAAAACTGCACTCAACCCCGAGTCAAAAAGATCCAGGTTCAAGTCCCACTCCAGAACTTGAGCATGAAAATCTAGGCTGACATTCCAGCATGGTACTGAGGGAGTGCTGCACCATTGGAAATGCCATCTTTCAGGTGACACCTTAAACTGAGGCCCCATCTGCCCTCTCAGGGGGAATGTAGAAGATCCCCTGGCACTATTTCGAAGAACAGGTGGGGAGTTATTATTGATGTCTTAGCCAACGTTTATCCCTCAACTAACATCATAGAGACAGATCATCTGATCATTATCATATTGCTGTTTTTGGGGGCTTGCTGTGCACAGTTTGGCTGCTGCATTTCCTACATTACAACAGTGACTAACCTTTTAGTACTTCATTGGCTTTAAAACACTGAGACTTCCAGTGATCATCAAAGGTGCAATGTAGATGCAAGTCTTTCTTCCTTCTCTTATGGGTAAAGGTGATAGCAGTGAATGCAGTTAGTGATTTCTTTACTAAAGCCTCATAAATACATCCCTCATCGCATGTTGTCTCCAAAATTTGGAACAAAAACGATAATATTTTTGGAATGTAGCTTTCTTCGAATTCTCCAAGAAATAAATGAACTAAGTTTTTTGTTGTATCCAAGGACAAAGACAAAGGCAATCAATTGCTCATATAGCTTTATTGTACTACAGCGAGCACCCCAGATCTGACCTAACTACTCCCGCCCCTCTCCACCAGACCTGACTACCCAATCACTCACCCACCTACCTACTAACCCACACTCTTTCATTGAAAGACTGGAACTTTAAATACTTAACAGAATACGGAAAGCTAGCGCTGTAAAACAAAAAAAGGGGGGGTCTTATGCACTACTCCTCTTCACAAGTCTCTACTGGATACCAGCAGTGAACACACCAGCAAACAGTTAATAATGAATGTCATAGGCAACATTTGATGAATGAATGGCCAGCAAACAGTCAATAATGAAAGTCATAGACAACATTTTCAATGCTTTGCAGTATTTGTTAAAAAAATTTTATTAATTCATGGCATGTGAGCTTCGCTGGCTGGTCCAGCATTTATTGTCCATCCCTAGTTGCCCTTGAGAAGGTGGTGGTATGCTGCCTTCTTCCGTTGCTGCAGTCTATGTGGTGTATGTACACCCACAGTGCTGTTAGGAAGGGAGTTCCAGGATTTTGACCCAGCGACAGTGAAGGAAACGCAATATATTTCCAAGTCAGAATGGTGAGTGACTTGGAGGGGAACTTCCAGGTGGTGGTGCTCCCATGTATCTGCTGCCCTTGTCCTTCTAGATGGCAGTGGTCGTGGGTTTGGAAGGTGCTGTCGAAGGAGCCTTGGTGAATTCCTGCAGTGCATTTGTAGATGGTACACACTGCTGCTACTGTGAGTCAGTGGTGGAGGAAGTGAATGTTTGTGGATGTGGTGCCAATCAAGCGGGCTGCTTTGCCCTGGATGGTGTCAAACTTATTGAGTGTTGTGGGAGCTGCACTCATCCAGGCAAGTGGGGAGTATTCCGTCACACTCCTGACTTGTGCCTTGTAGATGGTGGAAAGATTTTGGGGAATCAGGTGGCAGGTTACGCATCGCACAATTCCTAGCCTTTGACCTGCTCTTGTAGTCTCAAAATTTATACGGCTGGTCCAGTTTAGTTTCTGGTCAATGGTAACTCCCCCAGGATGTTGATAGTGGTGGATTCAGTGATGGTAATGCCATTGAACATCAAGGGCCGATGGTTGGATTCTGTCTTGTTGGAGATGGTCATTGCCTGACACTTGTGAGGCACGAATGTTACTTGCCAATTGTCAGCCCAAGTCTGGATGTTGTCCAGATCTTGCTGCATTTGGACATGGACTGTTTCAGTGTCTGAAGAGTAGCGAATTGTGCTGAACATTGTGCAATCATCAGCAAACATCCCCATTTCTGACCTTATGATGGAAGGAAGGTCATTGGTTAAGCAGCTGAAGATGGTTGGGCGGAGGACACTACCTTGAGGAACTCCTGCAGTGATGTCCTGGAGCTGAGAATACTCCCACAACCACAACCATCTTCCTTTGTGTTAGGTATGACTCCAACCAGTGGAGAGTTTTCCCCCTGATTCCTGTTGACTCCAGTTTTGCTAGGACTCCTTGATGCTACACTCTGTCAAATGCAGCCTTGATGTCAAGGGCAGTCAGTCTCACCTCACCTCAGGAGTTCAGCTCTTTTGTCCATGTTTGAACCAAGGCTGTAATAAATTCAGGAGCTGAGTGGCCCTGATGGAACCCAAACTGAGCATCAGCAAGCAGGTTATTGCTAAGGAAGAGCCACTTGATAGCACTGTTGATGACCCCTTCCATTACTTTACTGATGATGGAGTGTAGACTGGTGAGGCTGTAACTGACCGGGTTGGATTTGTCCTGTTTTTTGTTAACAGGACATACATGGGCAATTTTCCACATAGCCGGGTAGATGCCAGTGTTCTAGTTGTACTGGGACAGCTTGACAAGGGTTGCAGCAAATTCTGGAGCACAAGTCTTCAGTACTATTGTCGGAATATCGTCTGGGCCCCTAGGCTTTGCACTATCCAGTGCCTTCAGCCGTTTCTTGATGTCACGTGGAGTGAATCGAATTGGCTGAAGACTGGCAACTGTGATGCTGGGGACCTCCAGAGAAGACTGAGATGGATCATCTACTTGGCACTTCTGGCTGAAGATTGTAGCAAATGCTTCAGCCTCATCTTTTGCATTGATGTGCTGGGCTCCTCCATCATTAAGGATACAGTATTGGTAGGAGCGACCACTGCACAGTCATTGTGGAGACTAAGTCCCACCTAACATTGAGGATACCCTCCATTGTGATGTGTGGCACTACCACCATGCTAAATGGGATAGATTTTGGACAGATCTAGCAACTCAAGACTGGGCATCCATGAGGTGCTGTGGGCCATCAGCAGCAGCACAACTGTACTCGAACACAATCTGTAACCTCATAGCTCAGCATATCCCCTACTCTACCATTACCATCAAGCCAGCGGATATTAGTGGAGCCTCCTCCCCCGGTAAATTATTTAATTGTCCACCACCATTTGTTTGCTGCTTATGCTGTCTGGCACGCAAGTAGTTCTGCATTACAGCTTCACCAGGTTGCCACTTCATTTTAAGGTATGCCTGGTACTGCCCCTGGCATCCCCTTCTGCACTCTTCATTGAATCAGGTTTGATCCCTTGGCTTGATGGTAATGATAGAGTGGGGGATATGCTGGGCCATGAGGTCCTAATGTGCAGACCCAGATGGGAATTGCCTGGTAAGTTTAAACGTCTAATAGGCAATTCCATGCTTCTAGTGACCCTGTGTGAACATCTCCAGCTCTGAGCAAAAGTCAGAGATTTTGGACAAATCTGTGGGACATACCTTGTTGGTTACCCAGGAAATGTTAGAGAAAAGGATCTGGTTTAACACCTGGGTAACTCCACCACCGTCTCCTCAATCAACCTCCCCTCACCACCTTAACCAAACCTTCAACCAGCACCCCCGATCTGACCCAACTACTCCCGCCCCCCACCCCCCCCCCCAACCCCTTGACCTGACTACCTAGTCACTCACCCACCTACCCACTCACTAATTTATTGAAAGATTGGAACTTTAAATACTTAACAGAATATGGAAGCACGTGCTGTAAATCAAAAAAAAAAAGTGGTGAGGGCGGGGGTGTAGATGTCTTCTGCACTAATCCTCTTTGCAGGTCTCTCGGTCTCCACTGGAAACCAGCAGAGAGCAAGCTTTTCTACATGGTGGATTGGAAGTCAGGCCTTTTTAAAATGTAACCACGCAAGTGTGCAGAATGAAGCCCTTGAGATACTGATTGGAAGATCTGGGCCAACACTTCTTTTTTAAGCTGTAATTTCAATGTCTTTGGCTTGCAGCGGAGTTCCCCTTTAACTTTCAAACAAGTTATTTCTCTTTTATAGGTAGCAAATGTTTCTGTAGCACAGAATGTCCAATCCAGCGCAGACATTCCCTGTTTTTTGTTGATCGTGTAATTGACATACTTCCTAAAGCTCTTTTGTCCTAAGGACCTCTAGTTTTGTAAAAGCATAGATAATTCATTTGATGGGGATATGCAAGTGGATCAGTCCTTTGCTTACCCACAATCCCAATTCAAAAAACTACACTATTTATATATTTTTAAAACAGAATATGATTATTTACTACCTATATATTTGACTATTCTGTTTTAGACAGTTTCTTCCCCTTTGCTCCTGTGCAAAATGTACTTGTTTATAGTTACTGTTCTTGTTTCTGATTTTACTTCTACTTTCACTTCCTTACAATGATGATTTATTTCTCCAAAAGCAGATGTTTGCTCTTTAATTTGATCATTCCTTTTAATTGAAATTCCTAATTCCTCAATTCAGTATCTCAACAAATTTACTGAAGTTGTTTTTCTATATACGTGTCTCAGAGGGAAAATAAAACAGTGCAGACACAAAAGTAACAACTTGTAATTAAACAGCACCTTAAATGGGGAAAACCATGGGCGTCGCTGGTTAGGCGAGCATTTATTGCCCATCTCTGATTGCTCCAAAGAAGCCACCTTCTTGAACTACTGCAGTCACACCAGCAGTGCTGTTAGGAAGGGAGTTCCAAGATTTTGACCTAGTGACAGTGAAGGAACAGCAATATAGTTCCAAGTCAGGATGGTGGGTGCTTTGGAGGGGAACTTCCAGGTGGTGGCATTCCCATGCATCTGCTGCCCTTGTCTTTCTAGGTGGTGGAGGTCACGGGTTTGGAAAGTGCTGTCGAAGGAGCCTTGGCAGGTTTCTGTAATGCATCTTGTAGATGGTACGCACAGCTGCCACTGTGCATTAGTGGTTGATGAAGTGGATGTTTAAGGTGGTGGATGGGGTGCCAATCAAGTAGGCTGCTTTGTCTGGATGGTGTCAAGCTGCTTGAGTGTTGTTGGAGCTGCACACATCCAGCAAAGTGGGGAGTATTCCATCACACTCCTGACTTGTGCCTTGTAGATGGTAGACAGGCTTTGGGGAGCCAGGAAGTGAGTTACTCACTGCAGAACTCTTCAAATAGATGCCAAGATAAAGTTGAAGTTATTTGCAGATGTGATAAAAAGCTTAGTTAATGAAGTAGGTTTTAAAAGAGGGTCTTAAAATAGCGGGGGCAGGTGGACAGTCCAGTGGAGTTTAGGAAGGAAATTCCAGAGCTGGAGGCACAGTCAATAGTGAGAAAAGAGAAAAGGTATGCACAAAAGGCTGTTGGGAACTTTATAGAACTGGAGGAGGTTAGAGATAGGGAGTGGTAAAGCTGTGATAAGAGTTTAAAATACAAGGATAAGACTTCTAAATTTGAGGTGTTAAGAGAATCAAAAGCCAATGTAAGTCCATCAAGACATGGCTGATAGATGAGTAAAACTGTGCAGGATAGGATATGGGAAGGAATTTTGAATTAATTAAAATTTACAAAGAGAGGATGACGGGTGGCCAGCCAGGAAGTGCACTGAAATGTCAAGTCTGGAGGTGACTAAGACATGGAAAAGAGTGTTTCCAGTGGAGGATAGGCTGTGTTCAGTCATTTTAAAAATAGCTTCATCTCATTGCAGTTGTGCTAAATTCCTAAATTTTAAAAATAATCAGTATTTCACATGAAATATTAGCACTAGAATGAAGGCAACACCATAACAGAGGGGACATCATATTCTTATGAAAAGGCATGACGTGAATAAATGGCAATAATGTTCAAAAGTCAAAGCATTGGTTCAAATCAAACTTTCCTATTGCATTAAAACTAAATCAGACATCACACCAAACTATACATGGTCCAACAGTTAACAAGAGTTCAAAAATCAGCAGAAAAGGCTTAAAAATGTTTTCCAACATTCTCAATTTTAATAGCCAATGCGGGCATATAAGAAAAAAAAATTACATTATAATGTACATGTACTCTCCTTTATTGAACAAATTTAAAATTATATACACACAGCTTTGAAATGACATATATACATTTGTTCATTATTTTGGGTAAACTTAGAACTTAGAAGCAATTTGCGTATGGCAATATTAAGAAATAGAAACAAGTTAAATTGAAGGCAACCTCACAGACTCATTTTGAACAGTGATTCAGCAATAGAACCAGACCTGCCTGCACCACTTTCTGTTACCACTAAAAATAGGCACGGGCAACAACTTTGGCCTAAACAAGGCAACACTAACTTATAGATAAGAAAGATTCGTATTAATCTGCGTGTTACGTTATCCACCAACACAGGAAGAAAAAACTAAATTAACTAAATTTCAAATACCTTGTTTCTATCTTCTTGCATCTAGCTTTAAAAATAAAACTCGATCCACAAACTACAAACACTCCCAACAGAGCAGTTTTGAAGAAGTACCCCAGCCACTGATGCAAGCTTCCGTTCAGAGTGAAGGAGAAATGTGATAGGTTGTCAAAGTGTCATTTCACTGACACTGCAACAAGACAGCTGGGTAGTTACAGGCCTTCTAAAAATAACAAAAGAATGTACGCTGAGTTCCAACAGTTGGTGCTTCACCATAACTTTATTTGACTTTATCCTTCCCTTGTGAAGTCATTAAAATGCCATATTTCTGGTGCTTTTATTCCCTTTCAGCGGAAAGGACACCTTCGTAATCATTGACGCTATTTCCATTCAGAGGGAAAACAGCCCCCTCCCTTTTCCTGTTCAGAACGAAGTTGCAACTTTTGTTTATTACACATATAGCTGTTTAACCCTTTGTAGCTCACCACTACTTATTTCACACATTGCAACGTAAACAAAATTAAAATTGTAGTTAACATCGTCAATATTGAAAAAAAGTCCAAATGAAATGAAATTATAGGGATTAAAAAATAAATTGTCAGCTGTAATTACTGAAAATAGTAATAGCTCACTGCAAGCTGACTAATGCGTGATTTTAGAATGGCAGACGCAGAGGGTCCAGAGGAGGTTCATGAGAACGATCCCAGGAATGAAAGGCTTAACATATGAGGAACATTTGAGGACTCTGGGTCTATACTCGATGGAGTTTAGAAGGATGAGGGGGGATCTGATTGAAACTTACAGAATACTGAAAGGCCTGGAGAGAGTGAATGTGGGGAAGATGTTTCCATTAGTAGGAAAGACTAGGACCCGAGGGCACAGCCTCAGAGCAAAGGAAAGACCTTTTAGAACAGAGATGAGGAGAAACTTCTTTCGCCAGAGAGTGGTGAATCTATGGAATTCATTGCCACAGAAGGCTGTGGAGGCCAGGTCATTGAGTGTATTTAAGACCGATAGATAGGTTCTTGATTGGTATGGGGATCAAAGGTTACGGGGAGAAGGCAGGAGAATGGGGTTGAGAAACTTATCAGCCGTGATCAAATGGTGGAGCAGACTCGATGGACCAAATGGCCTAATTTCTGCTCCTATGTCTTATGGTCTTATGCTATGTAATGCATTATTTGGCTTCTATGGGGAAGTTGTATACTTGTTGGCTTGTCCCTTTTTAGCCACAAAGTGGATACCTCCAACAGTGCAACACTCCTGCTATACTGCACTTCAGCAAGTTATTTGCTAAAGTCTTGGAGTAGAGCTTGAACCACAAACTCCCAGCTTAGAGCTGAGTGTTACCACTGAGCAAAGACCGACACTTTATGATGCACAGCAAGATACTCTATATGTAAGATTCACCAGTTGGAGGCAGACAATTCATATTTAGCAGTTCTGGAGGGATCGGTTCTGTGATCTCGTATCACAGTGGAGGAAAACCTGAATTTAGCAGAACTGAAGGTTGTGAACGTCAGGTTTGGCTCTCTGTAATTTCCCGCTTGTCTGCCAGCAGTGACCAGAATTTTTCTCGTTTCTTCTAATAACCTACAATCTTGCTCATTAAGAAATTACCAGTTAAAATACGTACCTGAAATTTCTGAGTTCTAACTTTCATTCCCACAATGCCATAATTTTAAAATATTATTTGGCGGTATGATACAATCTTCTGAGGGGCCAGTTGGGCTGTGCAGTTTCTGTACAGTAGACAGCTTTGTTGTACACAATTCTCAGCTGCATGGGACAGAGGCAGAGCTGAGTCAGGACTTACTGACTCAGCATCAAAGTCTTATGGTTTGTTGTATGTATGGAAATGTATTTTACTCCTGATGTTTAAAATAGCTGCTTGGGGAACTTTATCAGAGAGCAACCTGTTCTACTCTATATGTAACTCCAATATCACACCAGATTTCACATAACTGGCCAGCAGAAAGAGTTCAGTTCATTTCAAAGGCTGGGCTCAATTAGCCTCAGGATAATGAGCTACAGACAGACATCAAGCACCCAGGACAGTCCAATGTGTTATGATCCAGTTAGGAGCCATTCACATTCAACCGAACCTCGTTTTAATCAATAGAACTATGCCACAGGATTTCACATTTATAAACTGTTATGAAACCCAACTTACCTTAATCTTGAGCATGGAGGTCAGGAACTCCTAAGTCCCAACAGTCTCTGGACTTCAGTGCATGCGCAGGCCGGGAGCGGGCTGCACATGCACAGTTCTGCATCTCTACGTTCTTAAGACCCAGAACAGGCCCAGCAGAACAGGCTTGTCTGCACATAGAGAAAAAGGGTGCGAAAACCCAGGTCAGGTGACCGAGTGGGGAGCGCCATGGCCAGCAAGCGTCCCATGTAGGGAACAGGGAGAGGTCTCAAGAAGTGTTCCAGGCAGGGGTTAAGGGAAAGAAGGACAGGAAGAGGTCCAAAAAAAAAAAAAATTCCAGGTAAGGGACAACGACAGAGGACAGAAAGCAGTCCCAGTTGAGTTAAAAGAAAGCAACAGAGAAACAGGCACAAGTTAGGGAAGCACTACAGGAAGTAGACTTTAACTGAAGTGGGCCTTTGAGGCAAAGGTACCCCGCCTTTAGAGTAACAGCACTCTGCATGGCACAGCCAAAGATCTGAAGCTGTGCCTGTAATTTGGTGCTTGGGTGAATGATATCAGGGAAGGCAAGAGTGAAACCCTGGAGATGGGCTGTCGTTGATGCCATCCAAGTCTGGTAATTGAAGAGGGCTCAGGAGAAGCCCTGAAGATTCAAGGCAGCAGCCAAATGTTAGCAACTCCATGCTGCAGGCTGTTGGGGCAAAGGTACCCTTTTGATGCAGTTGTGTTCTGCTTGGCACGGCCAAAGCGAGTTGGTGCTCGAGTGTACTCAGGAATTCAGGGGAGCATAATCTTGGAAGGAGATAATGAAACCCTGCAAAGTGGGCAATCATTGAAGCTGTATGAGTTGGAGAGACTTTTGGAGAGAATTCCAAGGCAAGATCTTCAAAGGTGAAGAATGGAAACTCATAAGGGAGAAAAAGTTTCAGTGAGACTGGTTGACTCTATTGACTGACGTTGCTGAGAAATCCATGGACTCTGTCTTGGTCACATCTGCCATTTATTGTGTAGTGTGGTGTGTTTGACCACACACAGTTGGCTTTATACTTCATTTTAACCCTTAATGTTAAGAGTATAAGGTAGATATTGTAAATTTTTAATCTTTCTGAGCTTGTATAGTAAAGCTTATTTTTGTTTGTTCAAAGCTCTTGGAATCTTGTAGCTTTCTGCACTTCGTAAGTGTCTTAGATTTCAAACTGTCTACTTTTAAAAACATTATCGGTCCCTAACTGGTTCTCAACAATAACTTGGGATCAGGCCAAGGATCGTATAACAAAAACAAACTCTATTGTTCATAAAAGACTTCAACAAAACAAGCACTATTAACTTAATGGTATGGTCTATAACTATATACGTTATGCACTCAGTTTTACTTCCTACTGCCCCAAGAATTCTCTTAGACTTTATGATATCTTAGTTATTTCTTTCTTTCTGTTGGGACCACCCAAAAGTATACCACAGTCCATTGGAAACTATTTTTAATTCTCCTCAGTTCCAACTATTCAGAGGTAAAACTTTGTGGAAACCTCAATCTCTTGTTCTAGTTACTTTTCCAATTCTTTCAAGCTAATCTTGGAAGGAAGCTGGTTGCCTTCTTTGCCACTGAGCACCACTGTAGATTCTTCCGCTAATTTCACACTCAACAATCCTGCTTCTGTTCCCTCACAAAGTCAAACTGAGATTAAGCCCTAGTCACATTCCACACAGTGAATGAAGAAGTTAGTTTTTTGCTTTGCTTAAAGCTCAGGCCTAACTGTCATTTATTTGGCTGTCTTCTCTTAGTGAGAGGCAAACTGCACACATCAGGCCTGAGCTGCAACTAAGTCTGCTCAGCAGACACCCTGATAAATTGAAACTAGAGAACCTGCCTAAGCTCCAGCATCTCCATGGCAACAGAGTATGTTCTGGGATGTCCTTCAACTGGCCTTTAGTTTAAGTAATCCTACATCTAAAATTCTTTGTTCTAATGAAAGAAATAGATTTCACAACCCTTATTTAACCTAATTTAGTTCCAAGTCCTAAAATAAACCCTTCTCTGGACTGCCATTCCTGCAAGAATTGGAGACATTGCATCTCCAGTTCTTTAACTAAGTAAGCCCACCTGCTGTTTTCTGGCTCTTACCTTTCTAGCTGTTTACCTCTTAAACCTACATGGCCCTAACCTTTTAAGTGCAATAGATTCCATGCTTGCTTTAATTGCATTTATCCCATTTTCTAAAGTAATTCCTAAAACTAAAAGTTACATTTTAAAACACGAGAGCCATGAACAGGATATTCACAATGAATGGCTCAGGGTCACTGTAATATCAGTACCTTCGCCACTAGAATATTGGTCCAGGGGAAAGGGGGAGGGAGAATGAGGGGGCTGAATCGGAGGGAAAGCCGGAGCAGAAGTGGCTCAAGTTGGTTTTGTAGAGCTTAGAGGGGTACTCCTCCATTACCTAGTCCCATATAAATGAGGACAAGCTTACGTCTGCAATCCACTAACGTAGAGCACACTGTTAATGGTTGGAACGTATGTACTGCACCAACTCCAGCCAAATGGAAATTAAAGATCCAATATACACTACAGGACCCCAATTACCATTTTAAGTACGCGAGAAAGGTATATAAGTTTATACACCAGTGTAGATCAGTTTAGCTAAATGGCCTGTTTCTGTAAATATCGCATAATCCTATGTATTGGTGTTACGACTGCTTCTAATTTACCATCACTGCCCTCATTGGGACTGTATGACTCCAAAACATGATCCACCAGTGGTGGATCTAGATGGTGGGAGAACATTTTTTTCTGACTGGAGAGTCTAGAACTCAAGATAAAGTGTCAGCGATTTAAGCCTAAACTGAGAAAAAAAAGTCTTCATTCAGAGATTGCAATCTTAGATATTCTCTGCCCCAGAGCGTCATGGATGCTCAGTCGTTGAGTAAACTCAAGATTGAGATAGAAAGGTTTTTAGACACAAAGGAAATCAAGAGATATGGTGGAAAGGTGGAGTTGAGGTAGATGATCAGCCATAATCTTATTAGCCTGGATTCTGTGATAGTAATAACAGCAAAACTGCCAGTATTTGTTACCTTTACCCCACTGAAACCAAGAAACAACTTTTGGAGTCCACACTTGCATGGAATAATGCAGAAACATCAGCTGTCAGTGATTCTACACTTTTTTCCTTATTCATTCACAGGATGTGAGCTTCGCTGGCTGGGCCAGCATTTATTGCCCGTCCTTAGTTGCCCTTGAGAAGGGGTTCCCCACAGAGTGTGCTGTTAAAGTACTCCGCAGAATCAAACACTGAATTAAATGGAATTTACAAGAAACTCTATTTTTGTTTTGTTGTCTCACTGCAAAAACCCTCAAAAGAGTTACATCTTGTTGAATGAGTCATGGCTGGATTTTTAAACAGCGTGGTAACTTCATAATTATTTCTGAACACCCGGTTCGACCCAGAAAAGCTAATTATATATTTGTAACATGTCAGAAACTCCATATGTTTTGAGAACAAATTTATCTTTTAGTAAAAAGTTTGTTCATCCTTGTTTTAGCTTCTATCTTAATCCAATCATTTATTTCACTATCTGAAAATGTAAGTGCTTCAAAACATGGTTTGCTGCTTGTGAATGCTTCAATTTGATGAGCTCCTTACTTGCTGGCTGACATCATGTTGCTGCACACCAAGACATCCCACTGACTTGGTGCCAGATTTAAGCTGCGTTTGAGAAAGGGGGAATCCACACCACAGAGGTTGCTAGATATTTGTGGGCAGATTTCTTCAAGGCAATGATAAGAACTTTTGCTTCATTGCTGACCTAAAATCCAGGTCAGTGAATTACAAACCAGGCTTGAGGTGTCTGTTCGAGCTCCTATTTCTCCAGTTCTTTAATTGGCCTATCACCTGACTCAGGAGCACTTCATACATGCAGTGGTGGATCCAGCAGCACACAAGCACAGTCACAACAGCAACTGGTGGTAAACGTAATTGGCTACCACGAGGGGACACTGCTGCCCCATTTTCTTTCTCCACACGTGAAGCCTGAAAATTCAGCACGTTGACTCTGCTGACCTCAGTGGTGTCCTAGGAAGACACTCAGTTGTATCATGGCATTCCAGTGGCAGCCTGCTCCTACTGCTCTATAAACCAGAGAGCTGAGGACAGTGTTTGAAAAAATGGTCTCCCCTCGATGCAGCACCAAAGTAAGGGCCTCGGAAAACTACATTTTGGAAAAGGAGCAAAGTTGTTTCCCAGTTAAGTTGAAGAGCCTCACTCACACATGCCACAGAGCCCCTGTAGAGGGCGCACACTGGAAAAGACAACAGATTACAGGAAGTCACTAAACAAAAACAGAATTACCTGGAAAAACTCAGCAGGTCTGGCAGCATCGTCGGAGAAGAAAAGAGTTGATGTTTCAAGTCCTCATGACCCTTCAACAGAACTGAGTGAATATTAGGAGAGGGGTGAAATATAAGCTAGTTTAAGGTGGGGTGGTGGGGGGGGGGGAGAAGTTGGGGGGGGTGTGGTTGTAGGGACAATCAAGCAGTGATAGGAGCAGATAATCAAAAGATGTCACAGACAAAAGAACAAAAGAACAAAGAGGTGTCGAGGTGGTGATATTATCTAAACGAATGTGCTAATTAAGAATGGATGGCAGGACACTCAAGGTACAGCTCTAGTGGGGGTGGGGTGGAAAGACTAGCAGGGCATAAAAGATTTAAAAATAATGGAAATAGGTGGGAAAAGAAAAATCTATATAAATTATTGGAAAAAACAAAGGAAGGGGGAAGAAACGGAAAGGGGGTGAGGATGGAGGAGGGAGTTCAAGATCTAAAGTTGTTGAATTCAATATTCAGTCCAGAAGGCTGTAAAATGCCTAGTCGGAAGATGAGGTGCTGTTCCTCCAGTTTGCGTTGGGCTTCACTGGAAAAATGCAGCAAGCCAAGGACAGACATGTGGGCAAGAGAGCAGGGTGGAGTGTTAAAATGGCAAGCGACAGGGAGGTTTGGGTCATTCTTGTGGACAGACCGCAGGTGTTCTGCAAAGCAGTCACCCAGTTTACATTTGATCTCTCCAATGTAGAGGAGACTGCATTGGGAGCAACAAATGCAGTAGACTAAGTTGGGGGAAATGGAAGTCAAATGCTGCTTCACTTGAAAGGACTGTTTGGGCCCTTGGACGGTGAGGAGAGAGGAAGTGAAGGGGCAGCTGTTGCATCTTTTGCGTGGGCATGGCGAGGTGCCATAGGTGGGGGTTGAGGAAATCACTGCCTGACAAACCCAAACATTTCTGTGGACAATTATCAGCAGTGAATAAAGTGCTATTTCTTTGCCATTGAAAGCAAAATCTGGGCCAAAATATTTAAAATGAGGAAAAAGCAATTCCCGTACAGTGGCAGGTAAAAAAAATTATTAAAAATATACGTTCTGAGGTTGGTGCCTCAGTATTAAGGAAGCGTGTTATATTTTTACCTGCGAATGATATATTTCATAAATTTGTTGTGCTTCCACAACGGGAGAACCTACCATTACTTGTAGGCTTCAGTGAAACATCAGAACCCACCCCAGGTCTAGGACTATGTAATAGTAACGCCTGGGAGTTCTACTAGTCAATGTTTGGATGGAAGTTTCTAGTCTATCATACTTGAGGCATTATCCTTTATTACATTTATAAACGTATATTCTAAAATAAAGCTAATAATTTCACAATATTTTCTGATGTTAGGAAGAAGACAAGTAGTTACAACTGCCTGCCAATCTAAGAGAAACAATGCATAAATGGAATTAGGTTGTAACTGACGAGGATGTTCCAGGGATTGGACCCTGTGGCCACTAAATGAATTTTACCTGAGCAGCCAAACACATCATGCATCACGGGATATTAAGCTGTTTTTATAAAATTGTGCATCAGCAGAAACACCCTGGGCAGTGCACAGGAGATTCCATAATATATTAAAAAGGGAAGAAAAATACCAGTCATCTCAGCTCCAGGACATCACTGCAGCAGTTCCTCAGGGTAGAGTGCTCAGCCCAAACATCTTCAGCTGCTTCATCAATGACCTTCCTTCCATCATAAGGTCTGAAGTGGGGATGTTCGCTGATGATTGCCTGATGTTCAGCACCATACATGATTCCTCAGATACTGAAGCAGTCTATGTCCAAATGCAGCAAGATCTGGACAACATCCAGGCTTGGACTGACAAGAGGCAAGTAACAATCACACCACACGTGTCAGGAAACGACCATGTCCAACAAAAGACGATCCAACCATCGCCCCTTGACGTTCAATGGCATTGCCATCACTGAATCCCCCGCTATCAACATCCTGGGGGTTACCATTGACCAGAAACTGAACTGGACTAGCCATATAAATACTGTGGCTACAACTCAGAGGCTAGGAATCGTGCAACAGGTAACCCTGCTCCCGACTCCCGAAAGTCCATCCACCATTTACAAGGCACAAGTCAGGAGTGTGATGGAGTACTCCCCACTTGCCTGGGTCAGTGCAGCTCCCACAGCATAAGAAGGTTGACACTGTCCAGGGCAAAGCAGCCCACTTGATTGGCACTACATCCACAAACATTCACTCTCTCCACCACCAACACACAGTAGCAGCAGTATGTACCATCTACAAGATGCACTGCAGGAATTCACCAACACTCCTTCAACAGCATCTTCCAAACCCATGGCCACTACCATTTAGAAAGACATGGGCAGCAGGTAGTTGGGAACACCACCACCTGGAAGTTCCCCTCCAAGACATTCATCTTCCTGACTTGGAAATGTAACACCATTCCTTCACTGTAGCGGGGTCAAAATCCTGGAACTCCCTTCCTAACAGCACTGTGGGTGTACCTACACCATATGGACTGCAGCGGTTCAAGGAGGCAGCTCCCCACCACCTTCTCAAGAGCAACAAGGGATGGGCAATAAATGCTGGCCTAGCCAGTGACACCCACATTCCATGAATGGATAGAAAAAGAATACCATATTCTGAACTCTAGTCAGTGCACAAGGCATAATAAAATAAATTTATAACTACCCATAATTTACCAGCAGATGTCTCCATTTGATGTTAAACTGCTTCTACGCTAAACTCAAGAATGTGACTTTAGATATCCAAGAAAGATTTTGTTTGATTCCCCTCCCTTAAGTAATTGGTGACCTACTTTTATGCAGATTCAACAGGATCAAGTTGGTGACATCTTTGGGTTTCACATCCCCCACTCTACCATGACCATCAAGCCAGGGGATCAACCTTGGTTCAATGAAGAGTGGAGGGCATGCCAGGGGCAGCACCAGACATACCTTAAAATGAGGTGTCAATCTGGTGAAGCTACAACACAGGACTACTTGCATGCCAAACAGCATAAGCAGCAAGCGACAGACACAGCTAAACGATTCCACCACCAACAGATCAGATCTGAGTCCCGCAGTTCTGCCACATCCAGTTGTGAATGGTGGTGGACAATTAAACAACTCACTGGAGGAGGAGGCTCCATAAATGTTCCAATCCTCAAATGATGGGGGTGCCCAGCACATCAGTGCAAAAAATAAGGCTGAAGTATTCGCAACAATCTTCAGCCAGAAGTGCCAAGTGGATGATCCATCTCAGCCTCCTCGGGGGGTCCCCAGCATCACAGATGCCAGTCTTCAGCCAATTCAATTTACTCCATGGTGATATCAAGAAATGGTTGAAGGCACTGAATACTGCAAAGGCTATGGGCACTGACAATATTCTGGCAATGGTATAAAAGACTTGTGCTCTACAACTTGCCACGCCCATAGCTAAGCTGTTCCAGTACAGCTACAATACGCTTGGCCTAAATAGCCAAGTGTTTATGGTACTGGGTTTGTAACCCCAAGATCGAAAGTTCAAATCTCATAATGGCAAACTATGAAACAATGTAATTTCATCTGAAACAGATGGAAACGGGTTTGTACTCGAAAGAGTTACAGCTACAATACTGGCATTTATCCAGCAATGTGGAAAAATGCCCCCAGGTGTGTCCTATACACAAAAAGCAGGACGAATCCAACCCAGCCAATTACCACCCCATCAATTTACTCTCCATCATCAGTAAGCTGATGGAAGGGGTCATCAACAATGCTATCAAGCAGCACCTGCTTCGCAATAACCTGCTCACTGATGCTCAGTTTGGGTTCTGTCAGGTCCCTCAGCTCCTAACCTCGTGATTGTCTTGGCTCAAACATGGACAAAAGAGCTGAACTTGAGGAGATGGGGTGACAGTGATTACCTTTGACATCAAGACGACATCAAGGCAGCATTTGACTGAGTGTAGTATCAAGGAGCTCTTGCAAAACTGGAGTCAATGGGGATCAGGGGGAAAAATCTCCACTAGTTAAAGTCATACCTAGCACAAAGGAAGATGGTTGTGATTGTTGGAGATCAACCATGTCATTTCCAGGACATCACTGCAGGAGTTCCTCAGGGTAGTGTCCTAGGCCCAAACATCTTCAGCTGCTTCATCAATGATCCTCCTTCCATCTTAAAAAGGTCAGAAGTGGGGGTATTTGCTGAAGATTGCACGACTCCTCAGATACTGATGCAGTCTATATCCAAATGCAGCAAGACCTGGACGATATCCAGGCTTGGGCTGACAAGTGGCAAGTAACGTCAAGCCAAACAAGGGCCAGGCAATGACCATCAAGAACAAGAGAGAATCTAACTATCACTCCTTGACATTCGATGGCATTACCATTGCTGAATTCCCCACAATCAGCATCCTGAGGGTTACCATTGACCAGAAACTGAACTGGGTTAGCCATATAAATACTGCAGCTATAACAGCAGGTCAGAGGCTGGGAATCCTGTGGCGAGCAACTCACCTCCTGACTCCCCAAAGCCTGTGCACCATCTACACGGCACAAGTCAAGAGTGTGATGGAATACTCTCCACTTGCCTGGATGTGTGCAGCTCCAACAACACAAGAAGCTTGAGACCATCCAAGACAAAGCTTGATTGTCATCCAATTCACAAAAATTCACTCCCTCCACTGCCGACACAGTGGCAACTGTATGTACCATCTGCAAGATGCACTGCAGGAACTCACCAAGCCTTCTTAGAAAGCACCTTCCAAATCCACAACTGCCAACTACTAGAAGGACAAGGGCAGCAGGCACATGGGGACACCACTAACTGGAAGTTCCCCTCCAAGTCACTCACTATCCTGACTTGGGAATATATTGCCATTCCTCCACTTTTGCTGTGTCATAATCCTGGAACTCTCTTCCTAACAGCACCGTGGGTGTACCTACACCACATGGACTGCAGCAGTTCAAGAAGGCAGCTCACCACCACCTTCTCAATGCCAATTAGGGATGGGCAATAAATGCTGGCCTAGCCATATGCCATGAATGAATTTTAAAAAGCGTTTCTTTTCCTTCAAACTAAGGCTACTGCTATTTCCAAACGGTAGAAAATTCATATTGCACAGTTCTGGCAAAGACAGCATAGTCTTTTGGTAACAGTTGCACAATCATATGTTTTCCACATTCAAAATATCTTGCAAAAAATATTCAATGCATTTAAGCAGAGTTCTATTGTACAATAATTGTATTGTTAAGTAGAGATTTATTGGAAAACTGAGCTTGTTCTTCTGTTTTCATAAAAAACTCAAGGACAGCATATTTAATTCTCCAAACACTACGATTACAATTTTGTATACAGAGACAGTACCAGAACTTTGCACTAGGAATACAAAGAACAATTAATACCAAATGCTGTATTGCTATCTGTTGTAGGTTCTTGCTGGTATGAGTGGCTGTGTGTTTACTACAGCAGACAGAGGAAAGCCACAACAATTTTTCAACTTAAAAAACCTTTTGATCAAGGGAGAATTTTGTGCTCATTAACTTGGAGAATGTCAGTGGTGGAGATTGGTACCATGAACAACAGCATTCCTGAGTTAAATACTTCCAGCCAAGGCCACATTAAAACGCAAAGACATCCAGGATCCTGTGCCCAGAGATCCTCCACAAAAGTGGGCCCATGAGCAAAGACTATCATGAAGTTAAACAGTGCTGTCTGCTGGTAACACTAATTGCAATGCACAGCATTGTCTAAAATTTCAACATGAGTGCAGTCTGATTTTGGTCTTATGCTGGGAAGATGCAAAGGAAAAGGACTGACATCAGAGCAGGGAATGTGGGAGGTGCCACTTTCACCTCACAGCCAGGCGGGAAGATGCATTAGACTACTATTTATTATACCTATGTTTTAACTGATGGAGGTTGTGTGCTAGGGGTGTAAGGTGAATGTTCTTGCTGCCCACGGCTTCAAGAATTCTTAACGTGGCCTGCAGTCAGCTATAGTGTTAACTCTTTGCTATGTCCAACGTGGCTGAAGTCCAGTTTTGGAAGAACACCCTAACATTATGTCAACGTTTGCATTCTCATCATCCTTAGGTCTATGAGAGACTGTAGAGATATGGATGACTGTCAGGAAGATATAATAATTCTCACAATGTTATTGGAATTTATTGTGAAATAGTGGCATGTGTGGGTGTGCTCATGCATGCGTGGGAGAGGGAAATTGGATTAAAGGCAGCTGGTCTGAAAGCTTTGATGTAAACATGGGGAGGGGGGTGGAGTTTAGAATGTAAGGTGTAAAAGGACATTTGCATCTTTAGATAAACCAGACTAGATTGTTTTCAAAGGAGGGGTGAAATGTGTCACCTAGCCTGATGAAGTTTAGAAACAGCGTGTTTATTTTTCTCCAAAGATTACTGGTAAAACCTAGTGCTATAAGAGACTTTTATTATCAGAAAGGTAAAATCCAAAAACATAGTAAAACAATGGGAATTTGCATTCAAAAGGGGAAAATGTGTATAAAGGATAGAAGGCTGTGTGTAAGGGTAGGCATTGTTAAGATCTAACTAGTGTGAAAGGCCTTCAGCATCTATGCCTCAAGCTGCTGTCTTCAAAGAACTGAAGTTAAGAAAACTCACTTTGAATTTGACTGGTTCAGGGTATTATGTGTCACCTGAAAATCTGTGGGTCTTACTATTGCCTTAACAAAAGCATAACTGGGAGTCAGATTAAGTAGGGGATTTAGAAGTTATAGTAGTAATTTGTAGGCAAATGTGCTTAAAATCATTTCTCTTATTAATAAATGTTTAATTTAGTTTAATAGAAACCTATAAAGATTTGGTGGTCTTATTACTACTGAATTCAAGGCACACATCTCGAAATTTATACAAGTTGCAAAACAAGTTGTGGCAGTTGTTTCAAGTTTCCCTTTGGGATAAAAACAACTCAACATTTCCCATCGGCTATAACGTAACAATGACTGTATGCACTTAATTACATCAAAAATTGACATGGATGTGACTATGCTATCTACATATGTTGGAAGACAGCTGCTAAACAAGTATCTTAATCAGCAAACCCCAGAGCCCAACCAAATAACCATATTTGTGACAATGCGTGCCAGTTCATGCAAATATGTTTAATGTTTTGTTCTACACAGAATGTATCCTTCATTTAAATGCTGTGCCAACAAAAAATTCGATGTCTGTTATATTGCCATAAAGCAATTTTCTTTTTCCTTCATGGCATTATAGGAAAATATTTACCAAATGGATTTCATAATCGTTAAAACAAAGGTAGTGCTGAGGGAGACATCTGCATAGTTATACTAAAACAATCAATTTATGACCATTCCCTTAGTGTACAAATATGTATTCTTCAATAAACAAATATCATGCATGAAAAAGTATTTAATATACAGATGCAATCAGTAAAATATGGAAGGAAAAATGGAGTCTAATGTTTGACAATACAAAATGTCAAAATAAATTCATGGATTCCATCACAATTTTTACAAAAAAACCTAATCTATATGGGAAGAAATTACTTTCAAAACAGATCATGCTCACTTTCAAATAACTCTGACTCTGCTGAAGACAAAGGACACATTTATGAACTTCACTTACAATCTGATGATGTTTTTTCAAAGTTAATGATGACAAATTAGCATTTAAAAAACATCATGACAACAAACAAAAGATGGTGGAACTTCTTTTAAATTGAAGAACTATGGTAAGCAAACGATTGACCAACAGGATTTCAAAGAATCAGATTACAACATATGCACAAGCACCATTTTTTCCAGAAATTACATTTTGTAAATTTAGAACAGCTGCTGACCTAAATACAGGCTTCTCATCTGCTACAACAGCTTATAAGAAGCTGAGCAGCAAATCTTCATTCAATGTATCAAAGAATGATAAACTTTGGCATATCAGCCATATTGAAGTTCAGCGGATAATTCAGCAAAAATTCGAAGAATGATCAATATGGCTGATATGAGGAGGGTAATTCAGCAAAAATTCAAGGAATGCTCAATATGGCTTTTATGCCAAAATTAACCCTTTCAGTTCAGAGGATAATTTGTCAAATCTATTTCATGCCGATTGCTGCTTCATCCTGACTCAAAGTAAAATACAACAGTAGCAAACATTTATAAAACATTTTAAAATATCATTTACTTAAACAAGTTCTTTAAAAAGTGTTCTGGCAATATTGTTGAATTGTAAAAAAAAAACTTCGTCATTTTTATAATCTTGTCAAGGGAAATCTATTGTTTCTCCCTCTTACAATTTGATCTGGAAAAGACAATGGGCAGAATGTTATGGCCCCTCCCACCGGCTGGATTTTCGGGTCCCACCGATGTCAATGGATTTCTGAACGTCTTGCTGCATTTTATGGCCCCACCCCTGTCACAACAGGGATGTAAAATTCCACCCAATATACCTATAATTCAGGGCCCGAGAGTACATTGGCAAATGTTTCATTTTCTTGAGGCGGAACGAACACAGACTTCTCACTGGGCTTCAGTAAACTGGAATCAGCCAACAAAAGATTTGGGATCCCCTCTCATGTCCCAGCTTAACAAAAGTATACAGCTTACCAACCAGAACACTGGTAAGCTTCCTACCGTTAGCAGTAGCCACATGCATTTCCACGTTAGAAATTAGGGGATTGGTCAACAGAATTTTTTTCTTATATTCGTTCATGGAATGTGGCTAGGGCAGCATTTATTGCCCATCCCCAAATGCCCTTGAGAGGGTAGTGGTGTGCGACCTTCTTGAACTGCTGCAGTCCGTGTGTTGTAAGAACAACCACTTTGCTGCCAGGAAGGAAGTTCCAGGATATTGACCCGGCCATAGTGAAGGAACAGTGATATAGTTCCAAGTCAGGATGGTGTGTGTGAATTACCTGTAGCCAAATGGGAAGCAGCAACTCAAAATCAAAGAACTAACTAAGCCACAGAATTAATCACCCATCGCCAAGCATCTTTTTTAAGCCAATTCAATCCCAAAGCGACCCTATTACTTACCCTTTCACCCTCTCCCTCAGGGGAAGGGACAAGAAGTTAATAAAAAAAGCATAGAAAGGAAGAAAATATCTGCACTCTCATTAGAGTAGAAACGCTATCAAATAATGCAAGCTAAAATAAAATATTTATTTGCTCTGGTCAAAAAGCCAAAACTTTATAATAGCTTTCCTGTAACTATACTGTATTTTCAATCCCATAGGTTCACACATTCCATTTTACAGAAAACATTGCAAAATTCTAAAGTTTAAATTCTTGAACCTTTTAATAGTGAATATTGCTAAACAAATTCTCTCTCACCACAGCTGCCAGGGCTTGGATACACAAACTAAAATAATGCTCGATTTAATCATCAAAGACAACTTTCCAGTTGTCATTCTCTATATGCAAGAACTTGAATAATAAAATTATTAAGCCTATCCTTAGAGAGTTAACCAAAATATTGCAGCAACTCTTCAACACTAAATCACATATCTACACTGGTACAATATTTTCAGAAGGGGTACTTCAGAACAGATTTCTAGATTCCAGTACCAACTTGCCTGCCACAGATGCACCTGTCCATGATAGTATCGGTGCGAGTGACCACTGCTCAGTCCTTAGAGATGAAATCCCATCTTCACATTGAAGATACCCTTATGTTCTGTGGCATTACCACTGTGCTGAATGAGATAGATTTCAAACAGATTTAGCAACTCAAGACTGGGCAACCATGAGGCGCTGTGGGCCACCAGCAGCAGCAGCAGAATTGTATTAAACCACAATCTGCAATCTCATGACCCAGCATATCCCCCCACTCTACCATTGCCACCAAGCCTGGGGTTCAACACTGGTTCAATGAAGAGTGCAGGAGGGCATGCCAGGAGCAGCACCAGGCATACCTAAAAATGAAGTGACAACCTGGTGAAGCTACAACACAGGACTACTTGCGTGCCAAACAGCAGAAGCAGCAAATGACAGACAGAGCTAAGCGATTCCACAACCAACAGATCAGATCAAAGCTCTGCAATGAATGGTGGTGGACAATTAAACAACTCACCGGAGGCGGCGGCTCCACAATCATCCCCATCCTCAAAGATTCCCATCCTGCAATGAGTAGCTCACCTCCTGAATCCCCAAAACCTGTCCACCACCTACAAAGCACAAGTCAGCAGTGAGTTGGAATACTCCCCATTTGTCTGAATGAGTGCAGCTCCAAAACTCCAGAAGCTTGACACCATCCAGGGCAAAGTAGCCTGCTTGAATGGCACCTCATCCACAAACATTCACTTCCTCCACCACCGACGCACAGTAGCAACAGTGTGTACCATCTACAAGATGCACTGCAGGAATTCACCAGGGCTCCTTAGACAGCATCTTCCAAGCCCACAGCCACTACCATCCAGAAGGACAAGGGCAGCAGATAGGTGGGAACACCACCACCTGGAAGTTCCCCTCCACATCACTTAACATTCTGACTTGAAATACATCACTAATTTTTCACTGTCGCTGGGTCAGAATCCTGGAACTCCCTCCCTAACAGCACTGTGGGTGTACCTACACAACTTGGACTGCAGCAGTTCAAAGAGGAAATTCTCGAGGGCAATTAGGGATGGGCAACAAAAGTGATGCCCACATCCCATGAAAGAATTTTTTAAAAGTACATTCAGAGGAAGATTCAAGTTATAATGCTATATGCAGCATTTAAGCATGTTCACAAGTCCCTTATTGCTGCCTCTCAACTAGAGGCAGCAATAATGGCATTCTTTTTCTCATTATTACAATGCTGACAGTTTAAAACAAATTCAAAAAATTGTTCAAGTATGTACACTAGTCAGTAAAATGGTATGAGAGTGCTCAAAATTTAAATTTACATAATGATATGGCACACTTATACTATTAGATATGTATTTAAAACAGGAACAATATTATTAGTTGCATATTTAAAAGAGACATGAAGAGGATAGGGGGAAATTTGGTGCATTCATTATTTTAACACATCTCTCAGACATTGATTAAATCAGCTCCAGAGTGGCAAATGTCTTCAAGAAGCTAATTCTGGAATTGTCATATATGGATTAAAATCAAAAATAAAGGTTTGAATATCACCTCTAAACAAGCACAGAGATTACATACTATTTTGTTTTTGATGGCATATATAAAATAAGCATGGTCAATGGCACCGTTACACACTCATGCAATTAATCAAATATAATCTGGTGGTGGGCCTTCCGCAGACACCCACTGACTCTCATCCAGTTGACTTCTTCCATCCTGCTATCCTGACAAAAAACACCATTCCTTTCTCCATCACATTTGCTCTGATAACTTCAGTCTCCATAGCAAAGCTTCTGAAGTACTCTCGATGTCATCCAAGGGTTCTCTTCTTGCTGGACAGGACAGGATCTCATTCCTCAGATCCACATTCTCACCCGACAAAATCAACACACCCCCATCCTCAACTACAAATGGGCCAATCAATCACCACATTGCCAAATCATTTTCCACCTTCCATAATAGGATTTTAGCAATCACATTTTCCCCTTCTGTTCCCATTTTCTCAGGACCATTCCCTCTGCAAGGCTTTTGTTTAGTTTTGTAGCATCCCCATTTGCATTTGCCACTTCCCTAAGCAACTGCAGAACATGCTACATCAATCCACTTCTCCCATGCAAATCCCATCTTGTTTAAGGTCAGCTATGTTGTGTTTTTAGTTCAAAATATTGTATTAATTTCTGACTGTAAAATAAAAAGTGCTTGTCTAAACATTTAACATTATTAATCTAGGTTCCTTAATTCCAGCTATCAAATATCTACAGGAGGAACTAATACATTTTGTATTGCTAAATTTTACTTGCAGTTTGACACATACTTAAATTGCTTTCACTGCATATGGAATAATGGAAAAAGGATTGCAAACACTCCTTCCATGAAAAACAGCAAATCTGTGTCTTTTCTCCAATCTAGTATAATACATTCGCTGTTCACTGTGTAATTTCCTACATACAGGGAAGGCCGACGGCAGATTGAACAATTGCATTGCCAAATATCTGTCATTTGTTCTGTCCACAGTTGTAACAGAGTCTTCCCTGAAGCTCACTATTTTAAGTTATCCACCCTTTCTCATCTGGTTCACTTGGTCAATGGGTTAAATCTCAAGGACCTGAACGTGGACTGGGAGAGTGATTAAGGAAAAAAATTTCAAAGCAACTAACAGAGGTGAGTGAATACAAGGCAATGACCAGTAGGGCAAAGTGGGAAATGGTGAGTGGAAAGGTGCACAGAAAACTAGAACCGCCGAATTTGAGGTAAGGCATTGGTTTTAATAGGTGGGAGTAAAATCCACATAATTAACTTGTCCTTTCCCTTTAAAGAGCAGACTGACCAGAATTTGTTTTAGATTTCTAATGTTATGTTTCACTTAATATAATCAATATTTCTTTACTTTATACTTTGTTTTTAGGAAAAAAAATTCATTAGTAGCAATAACTGTTAAAACATTTCTCCCTCTTACATTAAAACAAGCAAATTTTCAATTTGTATGATGTAAAGGGTACTAAAGGATTTTTTGGCTCGTTCTAGTTTTTCAATGTATTTAATTAGGATTTAAACATAATTGTAATTATTTCTACAAATAATATATTGAACAAACAAAAATAGCAGCAGACTGTATAGGCAATGTGAGGGGGCTAAGACCCCACATGGAAAATATATATATATTCATGGCTATTTCTACAATTTTTAAAACTGGATAAAGACCACTTTAAATGGCTGAATCTATATCTGGCTTTGACCCTCAAACAAAAGGAGCTACCTGGCAGTTTCAAAGAAACTTGCACCTCATTATCTCTGAAAATAACGACCCCCTGTGGGCTGCACCACAAAATTTAAAGTGAACCATACAAAGGCAATTTGCATTTCATAACCCAGTTTGGCCAACTGGAGTCTACTCGTCTGCTAGGACGAAGCACCCCGCAACCATCCTTTCAATTCTTAATAGTTGAGACTTTGAACAATCTCGGGGATCAAGATGAGGAATACACATCCCTTGTCAAAGACAATGTGGAAAGGTAGGAGTCATGTGATGTGGGCCTCTAGTTTGTGAAACCAATAATATTGCCTTGTGGAACTGCAAGCTCAGTCTGCTGTTTACCATCCGACAAGCAGCCTCACAGAAAAGGGGCTCTACCCAGGTGTGGACACCTGGCCCCCATCTACACTGCTACTACTGGGAATTCTGTACCACCGCCTCCAAGACTGATTCATCTCTGCATGCCTATCTCATCATAGAGTCATATAGTTATGCAGCACAGAAACAGACCCTTTGGCCCATCGTGTCCATACCAGCCATCAAGCACCTACCTATTCTAATCCCATTTTCTAGCACTTGGCCCATAGCCATGTATGCTATGGCATTTCAAGTGCTCATCGTCTGAAGTCACCACGGGAAAAGCGAATTATACAGCATGGGTTTTCAGCCCACTGACCTCCGTGAAGGAATACCTCATTGGACTTTGATTTGGAAGTCTGGAACCCATGTGAAACACTGCCTTTTCTTTGTGGTCCCTGCACTGTAAATCTTTTTTCCATCCCTCTTATACTGTATGACTGCAAAGGCGGCAACGTTGCAACCCCCCCCCCACCGAGCATAGAGTGTGTGCAAATAAACTAACCCTTTGACTCTGATCCTACCTTGAGGTTGCTGTGGATTTATTAATAAAAAATTGGATCACACCAAAACTGAGGGGTTGGGAAATATATAAAGCTTATAAACGGGGAAGTAAATTAAAAAATACCTTTCTGTTTATGGATGGGTGGTGAGAGAAGAAATTAGTGCATTTAAATTTAACCCCCTTCTGGCCGTAACAGCAGTTTAGTATTAAGTCTACATTTTAAATTTGCTTTAAATATCAAATGCAGTTTGAGGATAGCACATACAACGAAAGCAATTTAAGTATATGTCAAGCCACAAGCAAAATTTAGCAATGCAAAATGTATTAGTTTCTTCTGCAGGTATTTGATAGCTAGAGTTAAGGAATCTAGACTAATAATGTTAATTGTTGATACAGCATGTTTTTACTACAGTCATTGGAACTAATACAAAAATTTGAACTTAAGACACATCATAGCTGACCTTTAATAAGATGGAATACAGCTGCTTCTGGATGCATGTTTCATCCAATGTTTGGAGTTCCAAATTGAAATTAGCTTTGAGGTGTCTAGAATTGTTACCTCATAATTCACTTAAAAGTTCAATTTTGAATCAATCTGCACTAGCTCTTCTGCACCATATTCTGGCAAATGAATCCAAGCATTACTTTACAAGTACTCACAAAAATAACCTAAACAATATGACAATTCTAATACACTTCATCTCTTGAAAATACAACTATTTTTTCTCCAAAAAAATGAATTAAACGACAATTCATATTCAGCATTGTTGAATTAACACAAGTCAAATTGAGGGTTTTGATTTGTTTTCTTCAAAAACCATTTAAAAGCAAGTTTTGCTTGAGTGATATGTTTTAAAACAAAATGAATTTGCACAGGTTTAGTAAAGCCACATAGTACACAACTTCAATGCTGGTAGCAAGACCAGATATGCCAATATGTGAAATGCACAGTTCAATTTTAAACTGATGCAAAGCGGGTTTTCAAATTGGGAGTCCAGTCAGCCCTACTGATTTTGAGAATTGATGTTTTCTTTTAACTTTCGGAGGTGGGAAAAGAAAGATAGTAAGTTTTATTGACAGGCCTACTGGTAAATGACTAACTGTGGAAGGAGTCAAAGAGACAGCCCTCACACATTCCACAAACACAAAAATAGATATTTTGGCAGAAACTCACTCAATCCCAGTGCCAGACAGGATCAGAAGGTTGATCATAAAAAAAATTAAAGAAAGTTCACTAAGGAATAGTGAAACTTTTTAAAAATTATTTTTGTTATTAAAGGCTTTGTAGTTAGATAAACCAAAATGAAATATGATTAAAATGTTCATTTTCTGTTTGAAAAATAAAGCAGCTCAATCATTTTTATCTAGCTTCATTTTACAAAATGTTTGTCTGCCTTCAAATAGAGCTAACAAGTTTGATGCATGATCTGCAGACTCTAACTTAGTAGTGTTTGAAGGGATGGGTTACTGGTGGGGGGAAGGTTGTATTCCTTCTTGGACTTGGCCTCCATGTGTTCTCAATGTCTTTTTGGATGCTTGGTGTTTTCCTAAATGTTCCTTCTCTATTTTGGGCAGTCACCAGCCAGGGGTTCCCATGAATCCATGGGAATGCTGAATCTACTCAAAGATGTTTTGAGGACACCCCTAAAATGTTTCCTCTGCCCTCCTGGGAGTCTCTTCCCGTGACGAAGTTCGGAATAGAGCAGTCGTTTCAGGAGCCAGGTGTCAAACATGTTAGCAATATAGCGTGTTTAGCAAAACTGGTTTTGGGTGATTAATGTCTCAATGTTGGGAATGCTGGCTTGGGACAGGATGCTAACTCTAGACTGTCACGACTCACTGGGAATAGTGCATTGTCATACTGCTCCCTGAGCCATGACAAATACTAAGTTTGATTAGACCACCAAATTCCTCCAATTCTACCTAACAGAATATAGCACCAGATTTGTAAACTTACCAAGTAAATAACTGTTTATTCAACAAATTGTTTGTAATCAGTGGCAAAAAAAGGAACTGCTAACTTTTAACTCTAACATAAACTCTACCCCTTCTTAGCCCCTATACATAAACACACACACACACACACACACACACACACACACACACACACACACACACACACATAAAGCATACAAAACATGGATTTTAAGGGGGAGATAAAACAGTTCAATAGCACAAATCCAGAGTTCAGGATAAAAGAGCGCGAGGAGAGCGGCGGAGACGCGGGGTAAAAGAGCGCGAGGAGAGCGGCGGAGACGCGGGGTAAAAGAGCGCGAGGAGAGCGGCGGAGACGCGGGGTAAAAGAGCGCGAGGAGAGCGGCGGAGACGCGGGGTAAAAGAGCGCGAGGAGAGCGGCGGAGACGCGGGGTAAAAGAGCGCGAGGAGAGCGGCGGAGACGCGGGGTAAAAGAGCGCGAGGAGAGCGGCGGAGACGCGGGGTAAAAGAGCGCGAGGAGAGCGGCGGAGACGCGGGGTAAAAGAGCGCGAGGAGAGCGGCGGAGACGCGGGGTAAAAGAGCGCGAGGAGAGCGGCGGAGACGCGGGGTAAAAGAGCGCGAGGAGAGCGGCGGAGACGCGGGGTAAAAGAGCGCGAGGAGAGCGGCGGAGACGCGGGGTAAAAGAGCGCGAGGAGAGCGGCGGAGACGCGGGGTAAAAGAGCGCGAGGAGAGCGGCGGAGACGCGGGGTAAAAGAGCGCGAGGAGAGCGGCGGAGACGCGGGGTAAAAGAGCGCGAGGAGAGCGGCGGAGACGCGGGGTAAAAGAGCGCGAGGAGAGCGGCGGAGACGCGGGGTAAAAGAGCGCGAGGAGAGCGGCGGAGACGCGGGGTAAAAGAGCGCGAGGAGAGCGGCGGAGACGCGGGGTAAAAGAGCGCGAGGAGAGCGGCGGAGACGCGGGGTAAAAGAGCGCGAGGAGAGCGGCGGAGACGCGGGGTAAAAGAGCGCGAGGAGAGCGGCGGAGACGCGGGGTAAAAGAGCGCGAGGAGAGCGGCGGAGACGCGGGGTAAAAGAGCGCGAGGAGAGCGGCGGAGACGCGGGGTAAAAGAGCGCGAGGAGAGCGGCGGAGACGCGGGGTAAAAGAGCGCGAGGAGAGCGGCGGAGACGCGGGGTAAAAGAGCGCGAGGAGAGCGGCGGAGACGCGGGGTAAAAGAGCGCGAGGAGAGCGGCGGAGACGCGGGGTAAAAGAGCGCGAGGAGAGCGGCGGAGACGCGGGGTAAAAGAGCGCGAGGAGAGCGGCGGAGACGCGGGGTAAAAGAGCGCGAGGAGAGTGGCGGGGACGCGGGGTAAAAGAGCGCGAGGAGAGTGGCGGGGATGCGGGGTAAAAGAGCGCGAGGAGAGCGGCGGAGACACAGGATCCAACAGAGGGCGCTGGTGAAAAGTGACTGAAGCATTCTGGGAGAAGTCAGCACAGTCACCACGACTCAGGAGGAAATCAAGGAGAAGGACTCTTGCACTCACCAGGAGGAAGAGCATCCAACAGAGGGCGCTGGTGAAAAGTGACAGAAGCATTCTGGGAGAATTCAGCACAGTCACCACGACTCAGGAGGGAATCGAGGAGAAGGACTGTTGCACTCAACATTTGAAAAAAAGAGCGGATCTTGAAAGCAGGTCAGTTGAAAAGGAGCGCAGAGATTGAAAACAAAAGGAGGGGAAGCTGAAGAAGAGCGGCCAGCCTGTGAGCAGTCCAGTGAAGGAGTGGAGCTTTCAGGCTTTGGCTCGAGAGGCTTCGGCAAGCAGAGGCTGAGGACGAGCTTGCTCCCAGTGTGGTAGGGCCGGGTAAAGTCCTTTAAGTAAATTAGAAGTAGGTAATGGAGACTGCAGTTGGGGCAGTCGAGTGCTCCGAATGCAGCATGTGGGAAGTCATGGACAGCACAATTGTCCCTGATGACTACACCTGCAAAAGGTGCATCCAGCTGCAGCTCCTGAGAAGCCGAGTTAGGGAACTGGAGCTGGAGCTGGAGCTGGATGAACTTCAGATCATACGGGAGGCAGAGGCAGTAATAGACAGGAGTTTCAGGGAGACAGAAACCCATAAAAGTCAGGAGGCAGGCAGCTGAGTGAATGGCAGGAGAGGGAAGGGGAGTAGACAGAAAGAGCAGAGCACCCCTGTGGCCGTTCCCATCAACAATAGGTATACTGCTTTGGATACTGTTGGTGGGGACGACTTACCAGGGACAAGTTGTAGTGGTCGCGTCTCTGACACCAAGGCTGGACCCTCAGCTCAGAAAGGAGGGAGGGAAAAGAGGACAGCAGTAGTGATAGGGGATTCGATAGTTAGGGGGACAGATAAGAGGTTCTGTGGGAGAGATCGAGAATCCCGGATGGTTTGTTGCCTCCCTGGTGCCAGGGTCCGCGATATCTCGGATCAAGTTCTCAGTATTCTCAGGAGGGTGAGCAGCCAGATGTCGTGGTCCTTGTAGGGACCAATGACGTGGATAGGAAGGAGGATGTCGTCCTGCAAAGAGAGTTTAGGGAGTTAAGTGCTAAGTTAAAGGACAGGACCTCCAGGGATGCAATCTCAGGAGTGCTACGCTTGCCACATGCTAGTGAGGCTAGAAATAGGAGGATAATGCAGCTAAATACGTGGCTAATGAGATGGTGCAGGAGGGAGGGCTTCATGTTTCTTGACAATTGGGCTCTGTTCCAGGGAAGGTGGGACCTGTTCTGACCTGTTTGCACCTGAACTGGAGGGGGACTAACATCCTTACAGGTAGGTTTGCTAGTGCTGCTCCCGGGCATTTAAACTAGATTTGCAGGGGGAGGGGAAACAGAGTGTTAGAGCAGATAGTGAGGTGGAGGAGGATAAAGGTCAAGTGAGGAATGCATGCATAGACAGAAATCAAGGGTCCGTACGTGATAGAAATGTTCTCAGATGCATCTATTTCAATGCAAGGAGTATTGTCAGAAAGGCAGATGAGCTTAGGGTGTGGATTGGCATGTGGGATTACGACATTATTGCTATTAGTGAGACTTGGTTACAGGTGGGGCAGGACTAGCAGCTCAATGTTCCGGGGTTCCATTGTTTCAGACGTGATAGAGGGGGAGGGATGAAAGGGGGAGGAGTGGCATTACTAGTCAGGGAAAATATCACAGCCGTGCGTAAGCAGGACAGCCCGGAGGGCTCGTCTACAGAGGCCATATGGGTGGAGCTGAGGAATGGGAAAGGTGTGACCACACTAATAGGGTTGTATTATAGACCGCCCAATTGTCATAGAGAATTGGAGGAGCAAATCTGTAGAGAGATAGCAGACCAATGTAAGAAACAGAAAGTTGTGATAGTAGGAGATTTTAATTTTCCACATATTGACTGGGATTCCCATACTGTAAAAGGGCTGGATGGCTTGGAGTTTGTCAAATGTGTTCAGGAAAGTTTTCTAAATCAATATATAGAGGTACCAACGAGAGAGGATGCAATACTTGATCTCCTATTAGGGAACCAGACAGGTCAGGTGACAGAAGTATGTGTAGGTGAACATTTTGGGCCCAGTGACCACAATGTCATTAGTTTTAAGCTAATTATGGATAAGGATAGGTCTGGTCCTCGAGCTGAGATTCTAAATTGGAGAAAGGCCAATTTTATGGAAATGAGAAAGGATCTAGGAAGAGTGGATTGGCATAAGTTGTTTTCTGGCAAGGATGTGTTCAGTAAGTGGAAGGCATTCAAAGGCGAAATTTTGAGAGTGCAAAGTTTGCATGTTCCTGTCAGGATTAAAGGCAAAGTAACAGGCATAGGGAACCTTGGTTTTCAAGGGATATTGGCAATCTGGTTAAGAAGAGAGAGGTGTATAGCAGATATAGGCAACAAGAAGCAAATGAGGTACTTGTAGTGTATAGAAAATGTAAGAAAATACTAAGAAAGGAAATCAGGAACGCAAAAAGAAGACATGAGTTTGCTTTGGCAGATAATGTGAAGGTAAACCCAAAGGGTTCCTACAAGTATACTAAGAGTAAAAGGATAGTAAGGGACACAATTGGTCCCCTTGAAGATCAGAGTGGTCGTCTATGTGTGGAGCCTCACGAGATGGGGGAGATCTTAAACAGTTTTTTTGCATCAGTATTTACTCAGGAAACTGGCATAGCGTATAGGAAGGCAGGGAAACAAGCAGTAGTTTCATGGAACATATAGAGATTAAAGAGGAGGTGCTTGCTGCCTTACAGCAAATAAAGGTAGATAAATCCCCCGGGCCTGACATGATATTCCCTCGGACCTTGAGGGAGACTAGTATAGAAATTGCAGGGGCCCTGGCAGAAATATTTAAAATGTCCTTAGCCACGGGTGAGGTGCCGGAGGATTGGAGGGTAGCTCATGTTGTTCCGTTATTTAAAAAAGGCTCCATAAGTAAACCAGGTAATTACAGACCAGTGAGCCTGACATCAGTAGTAGGTAAATTATTGGAAGGTGTTCTGAGAGATCGGATATATAATTATTTGGACAGCCAAGGGCTGATTAAGGATAGTCAGCATGGCTTTGTGCGTGGTAGGTCATGTTTAACTAACCTTGTAGAATTTTTCGAGGAGGTTACCAAGAAAGTAGATGAAGGAAAGGCTGTGGATGTTGTCTACATGGACTTTAGTAAGGCCTTTGACAAGGTCCCACATGGGAGGTTAATTCAGAAGGTTCAGACACTTGGTATCCATGAAGAGGTTGTAAACTGGATTCCAAATTGGCTGTGTGGGAGAAGACAGAGTGGTAGTGGATGATTGCTTCTCAGACTGGAGGTCTGTGACTAGTGGTGTGCCTCAGGGATCTCTGCTGGGACCATTGTTGTTTGTTGTCTATATCAATGATTTGGATGATAATGTGGTGAATTGGATCAGCAAGTTTGCTGATGACACTAAGATTGGAGGTGTTGTGGACAGCGAGGAAGGCTTTCAAAGCTTGCAGAGCGATCTGGACCAACTGGGAAAATGGGCCAGAAAATGGCAGATGGAATTTAATGCAGAAAAGTGTGAGGTGTTACATTTTTAAAGGTCAAACCAAGGTAGGACATACACAGTAAATGGTAGGGCACTGAGGAGTGCGGAAGAATAAAGGGATCTGGGAGTTCAGATACATAGTTCCCTGAAAGTGGCGTCACAGGTAGACAAGGTTGTAAAGAAAGCTTTTGGCATACTGGCCTTCATAAATCAAAGTATTGAGTATAGGAATTGGGATGTTATGGTGAGGTTGTATAAGACATTGTTAAGGCCAACTTTGGAGTATTGTGTGCAGTTCTGGTTGCCTAACTACAGGAAGGGTTAGTAGTAAGATTGTTATCAGTAAGATTGAGACAGTGCAGAGAAGATTTACTAGGATGTTGCTGGGTCTTAAGGAGTTGAGTTACAGGGAAAGATTAAACAGGTTAGGACTTTATTCCTTGGAGTGTAGAAGAATGAGGGGAGATACGATAGGAGTTTACAAAATTATGAGGTGTATAGACAGAGTAAATGTGAATAGGCTCTTTCCACTTAGATTAGGAGAAATAAACATGAGAGGACATGGCTTTAGGGTGAAAGGGGAAAGTTTAGGGGGAACTTCTTCACTCAGAGTGGTGAGAGTGTGGAACGAGCTACTGTTTGACATGGTAAATGCGGGCTTACTCTTAAGTTTTAAGAATAAATTAGATAGATACATGGATGGGAGAGGTCTGGAGGGTTATGGAATAGGTGCAGGTCAATGGGACTAGCAGAATAATATTTCGGCACAGACTAGAAGGGCCGAATGGCCTGTTTTCTGTGTAGTGTTCTATGGGAGCGGAGAAACAGGATAAAAGAGCGCGAGGAGAGCGGAGACACAGGATAAAAGAGCGCGAGGAGAGTTCCAGGGAGCAGAGTCGGAGGGTGGAGTTCCAGAGCGGTGCGTATAAAAACCTGACCTTGGGGATTCGCGGACCTCGGGTCGTAAAAAAAAATTAATTAAAAGTGGCATCACAGTAAATCTGTGACCTGATTGGCTGGTAGAGAATCTATACTGAATTTGAAACTAAAACATTGTTAAACTAATTAAAACAAATAAATTAATCACTTAATTAATAAGTAGAGGGTATCTAGACCAGAACCAGGGATTTACTGTTCTTAGAATTTAGCATTAATGGTAGAAATCTAGCCCTAGGGAACGTAAAGGAGTCAATAAGCAGTTATTAGGTTTAAATTAATTTATTGAATAGTTCTAGAAACAGCAGTTGCTGGGGTGAAGTGCTTCACCTGTGGGATGTGGGAAATCTGTGACACTTCAAGTGTCCCGGACAACTATATCTGCAGGAAGTGTACTCAATTGCAGCTCCTCGCAGACCACTTGGATCGGTTGGAGCAGCAATTGGATGCATTCAGGTGGCGGAAAGCGTCATTGACAGGAGTTTTGGAGACGTGGTCACACCCAAGGTACAGACAGATAGATGGGTGACCGCTAGAAGGGGCAGGCAGTCAGTGCAGAAATCCCCTGTGGCTGTCCCCCTCTCTAACAGGTATACAGTTTTTGGATACTGTTGGGGGGGATGGCCTATCAGGGGAAAACAACAGCAGTAGCCAGAGCAGTGGCACCACAGCTATCTCTGTTGTTCAGCAGGGGGGTTCAAAGCACAGAAGAGCAATTGTCATAGTGGACTCTATGGTCAGGGGCTCAGATAGGCGCTTCTGTGGTCGTGAAAGAGACACCAGGATGGTTTGTTGCCTCCCTGGTGCCAGGGTCCAGGATGTCTCTGATCGGGTACGGGACATTATGAAGGGGTAGGGAGAACAGCCAGAGGTCGAAGTACACATTGGTACTAAAGACATAGGCAGAAAGAGTGACGAGGCAGAAAGTTAAAAAACAGGACCCCTAGGGTTGTAATCTCAGGATTACTCAATGTGCCACGTGCCAGTAAGGCTAGAAATAGGAAGATAGTGCAGCTGAACATATGGCTGAACAGATGATGTAGGAGGGATCAGTGGGATCTCTTCCAGGGCAGGTGGGACCTGTACAAGAAGGACGGGTTGCATCTAAACTGGAGGGGCACCAATATCCTGGCTGCAAGGTTTACTAGTGTCACCCAGGAGGGTTTAAACTAGTATGGCAGGGGGATGGGAACCAGAGCAATAAGTCAGCAGGTGAAATAAATGATTGGGAACCAGTGAATATATCCAGTAGGACTAAGAGGAAGGACAGGCAGGGAGAAATTACTGAACACAGTGGGACTGGGGATCTGAAATGTATTTGTTTCAATGCGAGAAGTATAACAGGCAAGGCAGATGAGCTAAGAGCTTGGATTAGTACTTGGGACTATGATGTTATTGCTATTACAGAGCCTTGGTTGAAGGATGGACGGACAGGATTGGCAGATAAACGTTCCAGGATTTAGATGTTTCAGGCAGGATAGAGAGGGATGTAGAAGAGGTGGGGGAATTGCACTGCTGGTTAAGGCGAATATCACAGCTGTACGACAGGAGGACACCTCGGTGGGCTCATGCAGCGAGGCAATATGGGAAGAGCTCCGGAATAGGAAGGGTGCAGTCACAATGTTGGGAGTTTACTATAGGCCTCCCAATTGCTGGCGGGAGGAGGAACAGTTATGTAGGCAGATTTTGGAAAGATGTAAAAGCAATAGGGTTGTTGTGGTGGGTGATTTTAACTTTCCCTACATTGACTGGGAATCACTTAGTGCTAGGGGTTTGGATGGTGCAGAATTTGTAAGGTGCATCCAGGAGGGCTTCCTGAGACAATATGTCCAACTATCTAGGGATGGGGCAATACTGGACCTGGTATTAGGGAATGAACCCGGCCAAGTGGTCGAAGTTTCAATAGGGGAGCATTTCGGGAAAAGTGACCATAATTCAGTAAGTTTCAAGGTACTGGTGGATAAGGATAACAGGAGTCCTCAGGTTAAGGTGCTTAATTTGGGGAAGGCTAATTATAACAATATTAGGCAAGAACTGAGGAATCTAGACTGGAGGAGGATGTTTGAAGGCAAATCAACAACTGACATGTGGGGGGGCTGTCAAACGTCTGTTGATAAGAATAAAGGACTGGCATGTTCCTGTTAGGACGAAGGATAAGCATGGCAAGTTTCAGGAACCTTGGACAACGAAAGATATTGCGAGATTAGTCAAAGAGAAAAGGGAAGCATTTGTAAGGACTAGAAGGCTGGGAACAGATGAAGCCCGTGGAGAATATAAAGAAAGTAGGAAGAAACTTAAGCAAGGAGTCAAGAGGGCTAAAAAGGGTCATGAAAAGTTACTGGCAACGTGGATTAAGGAAAACCCCAAGGCCTTTTATACATATGTAAAAAGCAAGAGGGTAGCCAAGGAAAGGGTAGGCCCACTCAGGGACAGAGGTGGGAATCTGTGTATGGAGCCAGAAGACATGGGAGAGATACTAAATGAATACTTCTCATCAGTATTCACCAAAGAGAAGGACTTAGCGATCGATTTGTCTAGGGAAGAGTGTGTAGATAGCCTGGATCATGTGGAGATCAAAAAAGAGGTGTTAGGTGTCTTGAAGAATATTAGGGTGGATAAGTCCCCTGGGCCAGATGGGATCTACCCCAGAGAACTGAGGGAGGCAAGGGAGGAGACTGCTGGGGCCTTGACAGAAATCTTTGCATCCTCACTGGCTACAGGTGAGATCCCAGAGGACTGGAGAATGGCCAATGTCGCTCCATTGTTTAAGAAGGGTAGCAGGGATAATCCAGGAAATTACAGGCCAGTGAGCCTTACATCAGTGGTAGGGAAATTATTGGAGAAGATTCTTCGTGACAGGATTTACTACCATTTGGAAGCAAATAGGCATATTAGTGAGAGGCAGCATGGTTTTGTGAAGGGGAGGTCGTGTCTCACTAACTTGATCGAGTTTTTCGAGAAAGTGACAAAGATGATACACAATGGAAGGGCAGTGGATTTCAGTAAGGCCTTTGACAAGGTCCCTCATGGCAGACTGGTACAGAAGGTAAAGTCGCACAGGATCAGAGGTGAGCTGGCATGATGGATACAGAATTGGCTTGGTCATAGAAAACAGAGGGTAGCAGTGGAAGGGTGCTATTCTGAATGGAGAGCTGTGACTAGTGTTGTTCCACAGGGATCAGTGCTGGGACCTCTGCTATTTGTAGTATACGTAAATGATTTGGAGGAAAATGTAACTGGGCTAATTAGTAAGTTTGCAGACGACACTAAGGTTAGAGGAATTGCAGATAGTGAAGAGGATTGTCAAAGGATACAACGGGATATAGATCGGTTGGAGACTTGGGTGGAGAAATGGCAGATGGAGTTTAATCCGGACAAATGCGAGGTAATGCTTTTTGGAAGGTCTAATACAGGCAGGAATTATACAGTAAATGGCAGAACCCTTAAATGCATTGATGGGCAAGGGATCTAGGTGTACAGGTTCACAGGTCACTGAAAGTGGCAACGCAGGTGGATAAAGTAGTCAGGAAGGCATATGGCATGCTTGCCTTCATAGGCAGAGGTATTGAGTATAAAAGCTGGGAAGTCATGCTGCAGCTGTATAGAACTTTGGTTAGGCCACACTTGGAATATTGCGTGCAATTCTGGTCACCACATTACCAGAAGGAAATGGAGGCATTGGAGAGGGTGCAGAGGAGGTTTACCAGGATGCTGCCTGGTCTGGAGTTTATTAGCTATGAGAAGAGGTTGGAGAAACTCGGATTGTTCTCACTAGAGCAACGGAGATTGAGGGGCGACTTGATAGAAGTTTACAAAATTATGAGTGGCATGGACAGAGTAGATAGTCAGAAGCTTTTTCCCAGGGTGGAAGAGTCAATTACTAGGGGACATAGATTTAAGGTGAGAGGAGAAAACTTTAGAGGAGATGTTCGGGGCAAGTTTTTTTACGCAGAGGGCAGTGAGTGTCTGGAATTCACTGCCAGAGGAGGTGGTGGAAGCAGGTACGATAATGGTGTTTAAGAGGCAGCTTGACGAATATATGAGGAGGATGGGAATAGAGGGATACGGACCCTGGAAATGCAAAATGTTTTAGTTGACGGGCAATATGATCAGCACAGACTTGGAGGGCCGAAAGGCCTGTTCCTGTGCTGTACTTTTCTTTGTTCTTTGTAGATGGGTTGACTTTAATTGCTTTCCTCCAAATTCTTTGCAGCTTGTTGTGGCTGACACAAGGTGGTCTCCCAGTACTTGCAGTCTGTTGTTCTCTGGTTGAAACTTACTTTTAATGTCTCTATGGGTGATTTTTCCCCTTTTCCTCCTGACAGGGGTTTCTCAAAGAAAGCAAGATACAGCTACGTGAGAAATAGCCAGCCAGCTACTATGGCAGGATTACTGGAGCCTTACAAAGCACAGGAGAGAGGGGTTTCGGGTCTTTCCTCTTTTCAGGTTGGTCTACTTCACTATCCTCACACAAAACCTGGTCACTTGGTCTGGAGCCAATCAAAACGCTATCACTTGGCAGTCCCCTCTTAAACCCGGTCTCTTTTCTAGCGCCATTCTGTCCAACCTGGCACACACTGTTCCACAATAGTAACATTATACATTTTCTTCTTCCTGCTCCAGTGAACATCTCTTCCAAACTGCAGCCATGGTAGTTTTTAAAGCCACAGTCGAAAGAAAAATAAAAATATGTTCTTTACAAGACCACCTATTCTGCCAACAAATTGGATGGATTTTATGGAGACAATCGCTAGCAGTATTTACCCAATGCTTTGAGATGCAGTCTCCGAAGCATATAGGAGCATGGGGATCACTGCTGCCTGGTAAACCATGACCTTAGTCCAGGTTTCACGGTCCCACTCCTCAAATGCTTTTTTCCCCACAGTTGGCTGAGGGTTGAGGCCAACAAACCAAAAGGAAGTGACCCATGTTGGATCTTGATCAGCGGGGACGTCATCCTGCAAGATCGGGTTGGAAGAGGACCCTAGTTTTCCAGCTGTTTGAAGTTTGGTCCATCTTCCTGTATGCTTAGGTGAAGGAGCCAATGACGACTGTGCTCAAGCATCATCTATTGAAAGCACCGATGTTAGATGACTCAGGTCAGAGTGACCTTTGTTTTGGAGTGGAGGTAACGAAGGTTGGATAATTCCAGTCCATCCAGTAAAGTTTCTGCACTCCTGTGGGTGCTTGCTGATGGTGAAGTACAGAACTAAGACAAGAAAGATGGAGAAGAGGGTTGGTGCGATGATACAGTGTTGTTTGACCCCAGTCTTTACTGAGATAGGGCCTGTATGATGTTATCTTGAAAAAATAAACAAAATTCAATGCACTTTTTTTTCCAAGCTTTAGAATCCCAATTAGTCATACGAGGTTTAAACGCAGCTATGTGTTTTGAATGATAATGCTAAATTCTCGCAACATTTTTTCTACTTCATCTCCACCAACATCCACAAAAAATTCAAAGCAAAGCAAAGAATTCAAAGTATTCAGTAGACTGCAACACCTTACCACCAATCCTACAATTTAACCACGTCAAGGACTGATAAATCCAATCTCAAAATTACTTGGTCATATAGGAAGTTGGCATCAAAACCACACTGTAATAGTAATGCCCCAATAGCCAAGTTCACAAGCTATAAATGTTCTATACCTTAACAGATTAATAGCTGGTACAAACCTTCGAACATCTTTGAGCCTATGACTTGTCAAATGTGACCAAGAAAAATGTGTACACTCTGTTGACATATAAGGTGCACCATCAATTGAATAAGCATGACATTACAGATAAAGAATACTGTAAATTAGTTTTCATTCTCCATAGAAATGGATAACTTTCAGCAAAGAAATGAATTTCCCACAACGCCAATGGAAAGAAAAGCAATGGACAAGATTTCACTTTTTTAAAACTTTTACTGTAAAAAACCAACTATAATCAACATAATTCGAACGTTAACAGATGGTGAAGGATATTTCAAATAAAAAAGGTATCTCATGTAGTTACAAGCACTTGCATTACCCAATGTAATTTTCCCAATAAAATGTGGGACTACATGCAATCTCACAGTCTGTTCAACTCTGTCTTTGTTTTGTAGGATCTCTCACTTCCCATCCAACTGTTTTGTCCTTTAAGTCCCATTCATCAGCAACTGTACTCATTCCAAGTCCTCGGTAATGCTTACCACCAAAAAGATGCACATCAACGAACCCACTCTCACTCAAGTCAACACAGACCTGACGTCACTGGGGATTCTGAGACTCCCTTCTCAAACGCCTTTAAAACGATCTGATCGGCTCTGGTACCACTTCAATAGCAGCAATGGGTATTATTCAATCCACAATCCCTTGCTCTTAGCGTCTTCATTGTTCTGTCCCTTTCAACTGTACAACACACAGTCTCTGCTCTATTCTCAGAAATCTACTACAACACCAGGATCCGTTTGAAGGCTGCTTGTTTTCTCTTTTCACAAATGCTCAACAGTTCTCTTCTGAACTTTCTGCCACCAAGACAGGTTTTAAAAAAAACCCACTGCAGATAGTATTCCATTTTCCCTTTACTTCTTAGCTAATCATCCCAGATGAACCCCAGATCACATGGGCATTTCTTAGAACCTAATAATGGCATAATCAGGAAACAAAGTAACTTTCTTTCAAAATACTTCCCAGTCCACTTTCTTCTTAAAGGGACATCACACAAGAAAATACAGGCTTTTCCCAGCACATTGGTCCTCACATAGTACCCATGTGGCATCGTTCATCTGGATGGCCTGCTCTAGCATTCAAACCTGTATGTGGCTACTTTTCTTTGAAATCAATGTTAAGAAGAGCGAACGTGGGGTATGATTTTAATGCAAGCTAGGATATATATTTTAAAAATCTTCATTTGCAAACTCAAATTTCTGTACCCAATTTTCTTAGTGCACCACTTTTGCTGCTGGCAGATGGAGCTGATGTCCAGTAGGGAATGGTGGAATGAGATCGTACTTCCAGGAGTGGTGGCACCATCTCTAAAGAACTGCCAGCACTCTTTTGAATAGTTGCAGCAAAGAAGCCCAAGAGGGACAGCAGCAGAAAGCCAGCCTTTGCAACAATGGTGGAGGCTAGATCCCAGATTGCCCCAAGATTTAACGATAGTTCACTGCAGGTTCTCCTCCAAGCTGCTCAGAAAAGACAGCAAGTCCTCTTCCTTGGGACAGAGGGAGGAGATTTGCCTGTCAGTCCTGGCAAGACTGGATGGAAATCTCAGGAGGTCTGTGGCTGTGGAGCTGCCTCTAGAACCCAGCTGCAGTGCCCCAAAAGGGTGCATGGCCTCATGCCACCCACCAAGGGGAAAGCGCCTTTTTGTCTGGAGAGGTTACATGTGGCAATGCGCAAGGGTGATCTAGTTGGGAAAGGAATGCCATACCTAGTCACTGACAATGGGGCCAGGCATGAGCAATGACTGCTGCAGGCTTTGCAACATGTTAACACATCGGTGAATGGCCCATTCTGTTCAGGTAACACTTGCACTGTCATTTCTGAATGGAGCGTGCAAGAGGCATGCATGTGGAAACATTACAGACAGTCTGGTGGACAGCAGCATAGGTGAAACGAGTATATTGGTCGGGCAACTAACATACGAATTAGGAACAAGAGCATTCAGTTCAGTCCCTCAAGACTGCTCCGCCATTCAATAAGATCATTGCCGATCTGCCTGTGACCTCATGCCACTCTCCTGCCTACCCTCAATTACCTTTGAATATTTTTAAGGCAGAGAAGGCTCACCATCCTGACTCGGAAATATATCGCCGTTCCTCCACTGTAACTGGGTCAAAATCCTGGAACTCCCTTCCTAACGCAGTTCGGGTGTACCTACGCCACATGGACTGCAGCGATTCAAGGCAGCAGCTCACCACCACCTACTCAAGGGCAATGAGGGATGGGCAATAAATGCTGGCCCTGCCAGTGAAGCCCACATCCCATGAATTAATTTTTTTAAAAAATGATTTGTTTGTTAGTCATGAATCTATGACCCTGCCTCTACTCCTCTCTACAAGCTGCAGAAAAAAATTCTCATCTCTATCTTAAATGGGAGACCCCTTATCTTTAAAGCTGTGTCCCCTAGTTCTGGTCTCTCCCACGAGGGAAATATCCTTTCAGCATCCACTCTGTCAATCCCCCTCAGGATCTTCTATATTTCAATAAGATCACCTCTCATTCTTCTAAGCTCCAATGGATACAGGCCCAACCTTTCCAACTTTTCCTCATAAGATAACCCGTCAATCCCAGGAATCAGTTGAGTGAGCCTTCCCTGAACTGCTTCTAATGCAATTGTGTCCTTTCTTCAATAAGGAGATCACAACTGTACACAGAACGCCAGGTGTGATCACACCAATGCCCTGTACGGTTGTAACAAAACATCCCTACTTTTATATTCCATTTCCCTTGCAATAAACAACAACATTCAATTTACCTTCATAATCACTTACTGTGCCTGCGCACTAACTTTTTGTGAATTGTATACCAGGATACCTAGATCCCTCCGCACCTCAGAGTTCTGCAATCTCCCTCCATTCAGATATGTTACTTTTCTATTCTTCCTGACAAAGTGGAGAAGTTCACATTTTCCCACATTATATCCCATCTGCCAAATTTTTGCCCAATCCCTTAACCTATCTATATCCCTTTGCAGACTCTTTATGCGCTCTTCACAAGATACTTTCCTACCTATCTTTGCGTCATCACCAAATTTAGCAACTAGTTCCTAGTCAGTTCTTTCATCAAAGTCATTGATATAGATTGTAACTAGTTAAAGCCCAGCACTGATCCCTGTGACACTCCAAGTTCCATCTTGCCAACCCAAAAATGACACAATAATGCCTACTCTCTGCTTCCTGTTAGCTAACCAAGCCTCTGTGTTACCCCCTACACCATGAGCTCTTATTCTGAATAGTAACCTTTTATGTGGCACCTTGTCAAATCCCTTCTGAAAATCTAGAGACACCACATCCATTGGTTTCCCTTTACGCACGTTGCTCATTACTCCCTCAAAGATGGTGGCAATACCACTGGACTACTAATTCTTAGGCTCAGGCTAATGCTCTAGGGACATGGGTTCAAATCCCGCCACGGCAGCTAGTGGAATTTAAATTCAATTAATAAATCTGGAATATAAAGCTAATCTCAGTAATGGTTACCATGACAAACATCACCAATTGGTATAAAAACCCATCTGGTTCACTAATGTCCTTCAGGGAAGGAAATCTACTATCTTTACCCAGTCTGGCATACATGGGGCTCCAGACCCATAGTAATGTGGTTGAGTCTTAACTGCTCTCTGAAATGATCTCAAAAGCCATTCAGTTCAAGGACATTTAGGGATGGGCAACAAATGCTGGCCTTGTCAGCATCACCCATGTACCCTCAAAGAATAAAGAAAAAACTCTTAATAAATTAGTCTAGTATAATTTCTTTCATAAGACCATGTTGACTCTACCTAATTGCTTTGAAATTTTTTAAGTGCCCAGCTAGAATCTCAATGGATTCTAGTATTCCCCCATGATGTTAAGGTAACTGGCCTGTAGGTTCCTGCTTCCTGTCTCCCTCCTTTCTTGAATTGAGGATTTAAATTTGCTATTTTCCAATCTGATGGGACCTTTCCAGAATCTAGAGAATTTTAGAGAATCAAAACTTACTATCTCAGCAGCCACATGTTTTAAGACCCTAGGATGGCAGTCCATCAGGACCTCGGGACTGGTCAGCTTTTAGTTCTAATAATTTTTTCAGTACCCTTTCCCTAGTGATTGGAATTGTTTTAAGCTCCTCCATCCTTTTCACCTCTTGGCTCACATTTATTTCTGTGATATTATCTGTATCTTCTACAGTGAAAACACATGCAAATTATCTGTTCAATTCATCCGCCATTATTAATTCCCCCAACTCTCTCTCTCTAAAGGACCAATGCTCTCCCTACTTACTCTTCCTTTTAACTCTTACCATCTGCTTTTAGATCTCTAGCTAGCTTTTTCTCATATTTGCAGAAGACAGCCCACAACACGAAGGAAAGGGTGAAGATAAATGGTAGCATGCCATACTTTGCTATCCTGGCCTCCATGGACAAGAAGGGACTGGAGCTTGAAGGACAGCATGGGGACCATTCCATAGCAGGTAGTGAGGCCAGGGCATAGAGAAGTGAGAGCGAGTGTCCTAATAGTTGGGCACATTAGGGCTTCTGGTGAACATAAGGCAGTGCTCACATCTCTACCACTGGTCACATGGAGCACCACACTAGGAGTGGACTGGAGGATGTAATAGAATGCGCATTATCCTCTTACGCATCTCTCTCATGCAAGTGAAAGAGAACAGCAGACTGCTCAGTACATAGGCGTCATGGCTCCTTCCTATCAACAATGCATACATTTGGATAAGGTGCATAGCTTGGTTACAGACCAGTTGTACAATGAGCAAATGGAAGCGCTTCCTGGTGATGAAGGCTGCAGGCTGGACAGTGGGAGCCTTGATAACCACAGGCCCACAGTCAATGGCACCATGCATCTAGGGGAATCTAGCAGGGGCCCTGAACCCAATAGCCCTCCTAGCCTATATGCAGAGGTACGGAAGCACAGATATTGGTCAGCCCTCTTGAACATTGATGCCATGATGAGCCACAACCTGGGACATTCCATGCACATCTCTGGTGGATCCCTGGAATAGTGCTGAAGTATAGATATTCAGCACCACAGGCATTGAGTGACCATTACTTCCCATGGGCTCAGCTCGTCCTCCAGCATGGCACACAGAACTATTACAGCCGCACTGGAGAAGCACTGTCTTTGGCAATGTAGCTGCTCTGACATCTACAGGTAGCTGAGCCATCCTCTGTAGACCCTCTCTTGTTCACACAGGAAACTGTTTCCAGCTCCCTCTGTGCCCTTCTCCCCATTTCCCCCGCCCCACTACCCTCCCTCCTTCAACCAGAGGCTGGTGCTCCTGTTGCCCCTCTGGTTGTTGCTGCTCCATAGCCCATGAGAGCAGTTCTCTCCCTCTCCTCACTGGAGAAGCCAAAACCTGAGTGAACAAGGCTCATGGCATGAAGATTCATTCAGTTTTCTGCCACCCACACAAATGCCAACATTGATGCCACTCTGGCAGTATTTCCCCACACCTCTGGCACTTTCACCCCTTCTCACTGTCGATGTCAATGCCAGCTGTTCCACCATCCCTGCCAAGACTCACCCGTATTCATGTTGGTTGTCATTTGCAGCCAGAACTGATTGCCTGCTTGCTCAATGCCTCCTGATACCTAGTGAAGTTCTGAAAACCTGTGGTTTATGTGCAGCTCTGGAAAAATCCAAAAACCCAAAAACAAAAGGTTCAACCCTTTTAAATGAGCTTAACTATCTGCTGCCATATACAAGCATGATGATCTCCCACCATACCAGCTGCCCTTTGCGATATCCAGATGACATGAAGAAGTCAAGCATCCATTCCAACATCTTCCAATGCAATATTTCAACAGACCTGCCTCCCAGCCCACTTCCAATGGGCCATGAAAGTTCCGCCCTTTGGATCCATCACAGCTCTCATTTTATGGTGTGGTGTGCGCTTAATGGTTTGTGCCATGTTGGTCAATTGTGTGTCAAGGATCACCTGATCACCTGGTGTGGCTCAGGAACCCCACTCTGCCATGGCTGTCTCTGCCACATTTGCTGCAAAGTAAGACAGTGGGGGCTGAGGTGTACGACTTGCTGGCCTCTGTTTTCCGAGTCCTCATCTTGGCCAGCTGAGCTCTTCATTTCTGCTCACCCCCTTCCAATGCTCTTCCAAACAGTCAGCCTCCAGAGGTCACAGCCATCACTAACTGTATCCCAGTTGTCAGTATCAATGTCCACCATCTTAATATCTTGCTTGCAGGTCTCTTTGTTTCAAAGGTATGGACAGCCAGGAGGCCATGAGTCAGTGGCCAATTCACCAGGACAGAAGGTCTTTGGGTATATGATCATCATTCATTCGATAAACGTGTCTGAGCCTCCACAGACTTCGTTGGTTTAACAATGAGTATCCTCAGCATACTCCTCCACAATGGTGAGACCTGGGCAACATACGCTAGGCATCAGAATAGGCTGAATAGTTTCCACCTTCACTGAAGCAATAGTTTCAGATATACCTCAGCATCCCTTAGCAGGACAAGATCACCAACTCAGAGATCCTGGAGTGCACTAATTCTATCGGATGTTAAATAGAACACTTAAATTATCAGAAGAATTGCAATAGCACAAAGGATTTTCAATAAAATGAATTTGTTTTTGCAAGAAAGGGAAAGCGGGAGCCCGAGAGCCAGTGAGAAAACTGGAGAGGAAGAAAGAGAGAGAGTGTGCGGGAGAAAGAGAGACAGAGACAAGTGTCGATCTAAATTGTTGTGCTGTGGCCTGTTGTGTTGAGTTTTGAACCCACAACCTTGTAATTCAGGGGCAAGAGTGGAACCCACTGAGCTATGGCTGACATAGAAACCATGAAAATGTTAAATCTTGAAGTCTGTTGAAAAATGCAAAAAATGAATAGAATGTACAATTGCTTAAAGGTGGTCAGAGCAAGTATGAAATTCTGGACAGTTGCCTGTTGATTGTGGATTACAAGGCATGCTTCTTCTCGTAACCCACAATCAAGGATACAATTGCATCCCTGACCAGCCAATGCCCAAGCATATTAATCTGAGACCACATTCTAGGCTTTTGAAAGAATCAACAGCACTACACAACTCCATATGTAACAGCCTACTTTGTCATAGGAATGTTAACTGACATTGGCAATGAAAAAAAGGGGAAGAGTTTATTGCCAGAATGGATCACAGCTGTGTTATTGCTACTGTTAAGTTAAAAACAACTGAAGCCTAGAATTCAGTGTTACTAAGTCAATAGCTTTGCAAATCACAAATTGTTCTTATAAATTAAGTCCAACATCTGAACTTAAAAATAAATTTTCTGGCGCTCCCCAATGGATGAGTTGAGAAAACCAGCATGGAATTCTGCCGTATAAACAGAAGAAAATAAATAGCCTGTGGCCACTATTCAGTGACACCTCAAGAAATTTCATGTGGCCACAGTTTTGAAAAACAGGATCAAGCTCAGCACATCAATTAACCCAATCATGCTGAACTCAATTCAAACATGCATCAACGCTTTCAGGAAAAAGGTGAAAAAATGGAAGATGTTAAATTTGCAATCACATGCAAATATAAAGCAAAATAGCTTCAGATTGAAACTTTGTACAGTCAAGTAAAAAGTAAATAACACAAATACAATATTCAGATCAATGATCTTGCCAAATAGGTCAATATTTCTCACCAACAACCAGTTCATGTTTCATTACAATACAAAGTATAAGACACAAACTCTAATCCACAATTACTTCAATCCTGATCAGAAACTTTGCTTCTGGCTTAAAATAAACATGATGCTAAGGAGGCAAGATGTCTACCATAATGACAAGTCTTTAATAAAAAAATTCTGTAAGTAAGAGTCAACTGATCAGTTAATAGAAATTCAAATTAACAAAACTTTCTGACAATTAGGACAGTGTAGCTAAAAAAGATTTTATTGCCTTTGGCTATCCTAAAAATATAATGCAGCATCCCTCGTGTTTCTGCAGACATAATGCGTAATATTGCAACTGTTTGTTGAACTCATTGACCAAGCTACACTCAGAACTTGTGACCTTAACAAATGGAACAACTTCAAAAATATAGACCAAACTCTCATTTGTCACATTACCACTGAATTCAATGGGTTGGAGGATTCTACTTAAGTAAGTACAGGTCTATTGCACAAAATAAATCATGATAATTCTAGCATATGTAAATACACATGACATAAGTGCTTACCAATACCAATGGTTTTCTCCATCAATAATCTCTCTATTAGCTTCAGTCAACTGCAAATCTTCGCAATTAATTGATTTTGACATCATATCAATCCTGTAGGCTATTCCAAAAGTGAACATGTTCACATGCCAAAAGCATTAGGAAAAGAGGAAACAAAAATCCGTTGGACAACAGGTTTCAGACATTGTTGTATGATGAATCAGTATAGCCCAATTTCACACTACTTTGGACTTATGCAAACTTACAGCATGTATTTATAACCATTAAACATTCAACAAATCAGTTATGTGCACAAGTTGTATTGCCACCATGGTCACATTATAAAATCTGAACAGCATATTCAATATGTACACATATCCTTATATCACAATTAAATGTACACCAAATTTGTGTTGTGACTGATTTCTACATTAGTAACCTACTTTAAATAAATTACAATACTATAGCCACAACACCAAATCAGTAAAGAACAAAAAAAAATTCCAAATACAGCATCAAAAAATGAACAATTCTCAAAACTCAAAATGCATTTCATTTGGCGCTTTGGTCCTTAATTTTGGCCTTTACTGATTGGTAATTTAACTCCACATGCCTGCTTTGCTCCATATTCCTTGAATGAATTTTGTTACAACCAGGTGAGGAGTGAACTGGCTCCCCTCTGTTCAGCTCCCTCATTGATTACAAAAAGTTTTTAAATTTCTTTTCCATGGGGATGCCTTTTTCCAAATCCTATTGTATTTTTTAAAACTATCCATGCAGTGAACAATAAGGAGCCAATCAAACGAGGCTTTCCTGAATCAAAGAACAAACAAATTTATTAGCCACTAAACCCAAGGGAAAATAATAAAAACACAATGTCACACACACACACAGGTATCAGAAGGAAGAAGTGAGAATGCAAATAAAAAAAGTTAAAAATATATGGTTTTGTGTCCTATTTTTGTTTTTAAGGCATAGATTGTTAAACATTGCAGCCGATTTAAATTAGCTTGTTCTTTGGATGCAGTCAGATGCAGACGGTGTTGCAATTCTTACGAGGCCTCTGTTCATCGGTAGGTGGATTTTGGTATGCTGACTTCTTGAACCGGGTACAGCACATACCCAGAGTGAGAAACAGAGAAGGATAGACCTCTTTAGCCTGTTCCTTCTGCTGAAGTATTTTTCAAAAATCTCTGCTCTGATGACCCTCCTAGTCGCTGGCTTGGTAAACCAGTTCTTAAAGCCCTGTTGGCAATATTTTCCAGAGGAATTTGATTACCATGTCTGCTGTAGTCATTGTGCTGTAGAACAAGTAATCACATTTTTTGATATTTCATCTCAGAAACCTTGATGAGTTTCAAGATGGTAAAAGCCAATAGGAGATGGGGGTCTTTCGCACTTCACCAGAGCAGAGGTGGGGGGAGCGGGGGGGGGGGGGGGTTGAAGGTCTGTTCCTACTTGGGTGGACAGCAAGTTGTACATCCTGGCTGGCTGCCATTTCCCCATTGTCTTAATAAGATTACAGTTTATTAGAATCCAACACTTTGCATTTTAATCTCTCTTCCTTAGATACAGTTTTGATAGCTGCAAATTACCGAAAATGTCTCGCTCTCCACGCTCCCCTCAAGGGGTCTTGCTACCTTTTCTCACCTTCACCTTGGAAGGTGGCCTCGCATTTTATTCTGTCTTATTACAAGGTTTTAGAAACCATATTTCAAAAATAAAGCGGTATAACTTCATGAAAGTTTCCCAAATGACCAACAGAAATAACCAAAGATTTCACAGTTTAAGACTTGTACTCTGACAAACTAAAATCAACATAAAATCAAACATTATCTTTAGCTTGCATTAGGTACCAGTTAAATAAAGACACTTTAATATTAACTAACACAATCGAGATAGATCTTACAACTCTTCACACTGTGCAGATGTGTAGCATCATAGGAACAAGTTACTCCCAGCTCTCTGGCAGGCTCACTTCTCCTTGCCACACTGCGTTGAAACTTCCAGCCTCCTTCAAAAGTCATTCCACTCAGCAGGAATTGGTCAGATCCCACTGTCACCAGCAAGGCCCAACTTAGTAACTCCTTGTTTCTCAAATCTCCAAAAGTCCTGGAACCCCTGCCTTTTGAACAGAAAACAAACTCTTCTAATCATACTGCTTCATTGTTAACACAAAACAGTCTTCCCACTTCTCCACAGCAATAGCTGCTTTTCTTCTCCATACAACAGTGTTTGCTTCATATCTCTCTCTGGGTCTCAAAATGCCGTTGTCCCAGCTTTGAAAATTGTCATTTGAGGGGTCAACAGGTTCCTATTCGAGTTTCTTTCCCCATGGCAACCAGATTACTTGGGCCTGTCTCTAAGCATAGGTGTTTAGTATGAAATCACCCCCCTCTATCCAGAACATTCTGTTTCACCTTAAGTGAAAGAAGGCATTTTAAAACATAACGGTCTTGTAAAGTCCAGTAACAATGGTTATTTCTTATCACTTACATGGGGAAAATGTTACTAGCCACTTATTAGCCCAAGCCTGAATCTTGTTCAGGCCTTGCTGCATGCAGGCATGGACTGCTTCAGTATTCAAGAAGTTGCCAATGGTACTGTATAATCAGCAAATATCCCCATTTTTGACTTTTTGATGGGAACAGCTGGAGATAGGACACTACCCTAAGGAACTCCTGTAGCAATTTTCTTGGCTGAGATGACTGGCCTGCAACAACCACAACCATCCTCCTTTTGTGCTAGGTATGTCTCCAACCAGTGGAATGTTTTCTCCATGATTCCCATCAGCTTCAATTTTGTCTTGATGCCACAATCACTCAAATGCTGCCTTGATGTCAAGGGCAGTCACTCACCCTACCTCCGAAATTCACTCTTTTGACCAAGTCTGAACCAAGGTGATAATGAAGCCAAATGGCCATGGCAAAACCCAAACCAAGCACTGGTGAGCAGGTTATGATTGTTTAAGTGGTGCTTGATAGCACTATTAATGACACCTTCCATTATTTTGCTGTTTGAGATAGATTGATAGCACAGTACTTGGCTGCATCAGATTTGGCCTGCTTTGTGAACAGGATACACCTGGGCCAATCTTCCACATTATCGGGTAGATGCCAGTATTGCAGCTGGACTGGAACAGCTTTGCTCAGGACATGTCTGTCTAGAGCTCAAGTCTTCAGTATTACAGCCAGGATGTCATTAGAGCCCATAGTCTTTGCTGTATCCAGTGCCTTCAGCCATTTCTTGATATTACATGGAGTGAATTGGGTTGGCTGAAGACTAGCAGCTGTGGTGCTGATGCTGAGGGCCTCAGGAGGAGGCAGAGATAGATCATCCACTCAGCTCTTCTGGCTGAAGACAGTTACAAGCACTTCCGCCTTGACTTTTTGCATGCACATGCTGGACTACTCCATCATTGAGGATGGTGATATTGGTGGAGGTTCCTCTTCCTGTTAGTTGTTTAATAGTCCGTCACCATTCATGGCTGGGATGTAGCAGGATTGCAGAGCTTTGATCTGCTCCATTGGTTATGGGATCACTTAGTTGTGTTTATCGCATGCATGCAGTCCTGTGTTGTAGCTTCACCAAGTTAACGCCTCATTTTTAGCTATGTCTGGTGCTGCTCCTGGCATGCTCTCCTGCACTCCTCACTGAGCCAAGTTTGACCCTCTGGCTTGATGGTAATGATAAGAATGAGGAATATGCTGAGTCATCAGGATACAGATTGTGGTTCAATACAATTCTGCTGCTGCTGATGGCCCACAGTGCCTCATGGATGCATGGTTTTTAACTTCTAAGTCTGTTCTAAATCTATTCCATTTCACACAGTGATAGTGCCAAACAAATGGCGAGGGCAAGTTGGCTTTCCCTCACCACCTGCCAGATGCCAGACTGGAGGATATGTCCTTCAGCCAGTTTGATCAGTTAGTAGTGCCCCATCTATGAAGTCCTATTACTAGAGTACATTCTGTGCCCTTGCCACCTTCAGTGCTTCTTCCAAGTAGCATTCAACATGGAAGATCGCCACTATGCTGCAGTGCCCTTAGGTTGACTTGTTCCTACATTGTAGGAATGAAAAAGATGTTTTCAGTGTCATGGTCTATATTCAACTGCCATTCACAATCAAAAAAAGATCAACAAGAATTCGTTCCACTGCTGCTTGCATCGAGTAAATACACTGCTGCCTTTAACTAAATCAACAGTCACTTCAAAAGATCATTGTAGGTGAAGTCCTTTGAGAGGTTTGAGATTTGACAATAAGCCATTAAATAGCCAGTCCTCATGAAAGCGCATCAACCTGAAACATTAAAACTATGTTTATCTGACAACAAATGACAACTGACCTAGTGAGTGTATACAACATTTTCTGTTTTCGTTTCATACTTCCTGTTTTTTCAGTATTTTGCTTTAGACAAAAGGCCATTGTCCCTTGTTCTCACTTTGTAATACTTGCCTTTCAAGCCTTGAGAAGAGTTTACTTTCCTGATAAAAATAGTAAAGTTACACTGCACAAAAATGTTTCTATTGGTGCAGCTCCACTTGTTTTACTCCAATTATAGGACAGATTCCATGAACCAGAAGAAATTCCTGTTTTAATTACCTCATAACTTTTAGTTTTCCCTTTACCTGTAGCACCTTGAGCACAATTACTGGCTGTTACTCAGCTCTCTTCCCCTTTGTTTGCTTTTGAACAATTAGCCAGACTACCTTTCCCACTGTAGCCTTCCCTCGCCCTCGACTCTCCCTCCCCTTGCCCTCAGCCACCCACCCTATTTATCCTTTCCCACTTTGTTCACTCCTAGAAGAAAGAATTATTATGCATTACAATCATTAGAAGAGAGAAAAAAAAAATCATAAAAATGTGGTTTCCAGGAACAGGCAGGGATCTTTATTTTATGCTCAGATGTGCCTCACTGACTTTCCAGTCTGGTGACAGTTATTATTGTCTTACTGGCCATTAATTTCACTTCTTTTATTTTCCTTTGTATAGGTGAGGTAGGCTCTTTCACTAGTTACTCAACAGGAACAAAAGGATTTCAGCCACGTGTGAAACAACCTGAAAACAACTAGATCAAAGCGTAAACAGGCAATGTAATTTAAAAGCAAAAAACTGCGGATGCTGGAAATCCAAAACAAAAATAAAAATACCTGGAAAAACTCAGCAGGTCTGGCAGCATCTGCAGAGAGGAATACAGTTAACATTTCGAGTCCGTATGACTCTTCAACAGAACTAAGTAAAAATAGAAAAGAGATGAAATATAAACTGGTTTAAACCAGCTTATATTTCACCTCTTTTCTATTTTTACTTGGCAATGTAATTTACATGCCCACAACCCCAACAGTCCATATTTTTACCACTTCAGCAAAATCCCAAATAGAAGAATCTCAGTGTAATCTCTAAATTAAGTACACTAAACTCATCCACATATCAACCCCGCTATTCCAAATCCTGGTAATCTTAGTAAAGCGACAGGAATGTTCCTTAACCAGTTAGAGTATTCAGATTAGAGAACATTCTTTTTGTATCAGGCATGCCCAAAAAGTTTTTTTGAAGGAATTTTAACAAGTGTTTAAAACTCACATTTTAGCAGCTGGTTTGTTACATGCAACTTTATGAAGTCACATACTGAACAAACAAATAAACACTTGGAACTGCATCTCTTAAAAACTATCAGATCATTTAAAACTTTTCTGCTTCAGGTTTCTGTGTAACCAGTGAGGGAGAAAAAGGGGGTCTCAGTTTTCAACTTTCCTTCCAACTTATCTGATGGTTCAGTCAGCCTCCAGTGGTACTTTCTAACTGATATGTGGTGAGATCACATTGCAGACCTCCAAACACAGTAAAAAAAAATGTGAAATGCTGACAAGGGGTACTAATTTTCTTTTTTTCCTTTAGTTGTGCACACACAAGGATTTTTTTGGAACAAAGTCTAATTGAGGTATAGACCCAAAGGGATCTTGGGGTACAGATACAACAATGCAAACATGGCATTGGAATTCAATTCTCGAGGCACAGCATTCAAAAGCATAGAAGTTGTGTTAAACTTATATCAAATCTTGAATAGACCACACTTGGAATTAAGATGCACAATTCTCATCTCCATATTAAAAAGAGAACATAGAAGTATGGGAGAAAATGCAAAAAAAAGATTTACAAGAACAATACCAGACAGAGAGTTTGAATGTCAGCAAAGAACAAGCTGAGGATTTTTTTTGAGAGGGACGACTAAGAGGTCTTTAGAATTATGAAGGAATCTGATAAGTGAAACATCTCTCGATCTACACTAAGGAGAATCCAAAATTAGTGCCCATAAATACCAGATGGTCACTAAGAAATTAAATAAGGAGTCCAGGGGAAACTTCTTTAACACATAAAGTGAACAAACCCACCAGAAAAAGTTAGGCAGTGCCCCTTCCAGCAGAGTGAATTTTTAAACAACGTTAAGTCTCTATTACTGCCAATCAACCTCTCTTGTACCAAAAGTGAATCTTTACAAGTGTGGAGTCACATTCCTTTAGCTTTTAATCATGAGAAATTTTTAATAATCAAAAATTTTAAATCAACTTTTAACTTTTTGTCTCTTACCTCTCTTTATCTTAATTCAATTACAAATCAAGTACGGAAAGTAACTATTCTAACTTACACTACCTGGTTCAAACTCTGTGCACCTAACGATTCTTCAATTTGATAGATTAGGAGGAGATAAAAAAGTTAAATGATGTCTTGTGGCACAATGGGTAGTGTCCTGCCTCCGAGCCAGAAGATCCTGGTTCAAGTCCTGCCCAAGGACTTAATGGCCGAGAAAGGCACATTCATAACATGGCCAAATACATTAAGAATCAACCTGCAAATCTTTCCAATACATGCCAATGGCAAGAGTAAGATTTCTGGTCAGCCATGTAATGTTCATGCAACATTTGATGCACAGTTCCATGTGATGGAAAGAATGTTGGGGCCTCTATCATCACTATCTATAGGTCCAAACTACAATGTGCACGTAAAAAGTGCATGTCGCCATGGTAAATCGGACACTTTGAGTAAACTATAACACATCACCACCAAAGTTGTTGTTACAACAAGTTGTATACCCTGTTCAGATTCCCAAAAAATGAGCACCCATGCCAAAATGGTTTACTAAAATCATATTAGGCTCCAATGCAAAAGCCCACAGAATTCCTGTAATTTTAAAAACTTCATTCTTGGAACATAGGTGATACTGACAAGGCCAGCATTTATTGCCCACCCCGACTGAGAAGATGCTTGTAAGCCACCACCTTGAACCATTGCTGTCCATGTAATATAGGCACATCCACAGTGCTATTAGGGAAAGAGTTCCAAGATTTTGACCCAGCGACAGTGAAGGAACGGCGATATAGTTCCAGGTCAGAATGGTGAATGGCTTGGATGGGAACTTGCAATATTGTAATGAACGGCCAGTGCCGATCATTTACCCTAAAATCTGAGCCATAATGGATGAACCACTGCTTTGGAGTTTGTTTATAGTGAACACGTGTTTTTTTTTGTTTTAAAAAGGGCAAAATTGGGAAGAATGAGATGGAGAAAGAAGCTGCCTTTGCCTTAGCTAGGACAAAACGTATGAGAGCAATTAATCTACAAACCAAATAAAACCAAATAGGAAAGATAAAACTTTTGCCAGGCTATAGACGGGGAGAAGAAATTCACAAAATTTTATTCACTATGTTAACAAAGGTGTTACTTTCTGTATCACAGTGTGCTACAATTAGCCATGCTGTGGGTTTATGATCAGGTGAGCAAATTAAGAGAATTCAGAGTACAGCAACGTAGAACTTAAATCAATAAGATCTCACAGCAAGTACAATTTTCCCATAAACTCAAAAATAATTTTCTTAACACAATTGTTGGCAAATTGAAAAGCACACAACCAAAGAACAGAATGCTTAGTGCTGGCAAGCTTTACACTTGTAGCAAGAGCAAACTGCTGCACAGTCCTGGAAGCAACGAAGGTCAGGAAGCCTGGAAAACTCAGCAGGTCTGGCAGCATCTGCGGAGAGGAATGCAGTTAACGTTTCGAGTCCATATGACCCTTCTTATGAACGCAGTTAACGTTTCGAGTCCATATGACCCTTATGAAGAGTCATATGGACTCGAAATGTTAACTGTGTTCCTCTCCGCAGATGCTGCCATACCTGAGTTTTTCCAGGTATTTTTATTTTTATTTTGGATTTCCAGCATCTGCAGTTTTTTGCTTTTATCTTAGGAAGCCATTCACTTGCCTGAAAACATGCTATTTCCTATCTGGATTAGATCACTTCCAAAATAACAAGGAGTTATAGCTCTTCTCTGTTAAAAGCTGTTAAAAGAGGAACTGTAAAAAAAAATTAAGCATGCTCACCACTGCACACTAAAAATAACTTAGAATTTCAACATTTCATTTTTAATTGTTTAGTACAATCTATTTGTCAGGTGTCTTAATGGTGCAATTCCGCATGTGAAAACTTCTATATGTTGTAATACATGCCCTCATGCATCCTTCACCTGATTTTATACACAGTAGTTTGGTACGATTGTTGATGGAATTGATATAGTGGTGGGAAATCAGCAAAATTAAGGATTGGTCTTTGTAACATTTCTTGCACACATCTACATCACAATTTTGTTCTCTCTCACCGGTTATTCAAATCATAATAGGCAAAACTTTAGATCCCCAATTTCAATTTTTATCATATTTTAGCAAAAATAATTTCTAGAGCGGGAAACAAATATCCAATAAAAGTCAAGGCAGTTCCACATTCCCTATACATTCCTAAAAAGAAATCAAACAGCATATTTAAAAAACCTACACAAAGTTGGTGCTAGCAGTTCTTCCTTCCCACCACTACATCCCTCACCTAAAGCTATACATCGTGCTGGAGAGAAGCCTAGATTCTGTTACACCTTCATCACAACCTCATGTCATGATCCCTGTCCAACTAGAGGGCTGCCTATGCTCCAAAGTCTCCAAATACCAAATCCCCCAGCTCAACACTCTGACCCACATTGTGTGACAGCGCACGTTCTAAAGTGCACAAGTATTACTCAGACCTCCCTGTCGCTAGCCATTTTAACACTCCGCCCTGCTCTCATGCCCACATGTCCGTCCTTGGCTTCCTGCATTGTTCCAGTGAAGCTCAACGCAAACTGGAGGAACAGCACTTCATCTTCCGACTAGGCACTTTACAGCCTTCTGGACTGAATATTGAGTTCAACAATTTTAGATCAAGAACTCTCTCCTCCATCCCTACCCCATTTCTGATTTTCCCCCTCCTTTTTTTCCCAATAATTTATATAGATTTTTCTTTTCCCACCTACTTCCATTATTTTTAAGTGTATTTCCATCCATTGTTTTATCTCTACGTTTCAGCTTATTTCGATCCCTTCCCCCCCACCCCACCCCCACTACGGCTATCTGTACCTTGCTCGTCCTGCTTTCTACCCTTAATTAGCACGTTCCTTTAGATAATATCACCACCTTCAACACCTCTTTGTCCTTTTGTCTGTGACATCTTTTGGTTATCTCCACCTTTCACTGGCCCTCTATCCAGCTCTTCTTGTCCCACTCCCACCCCCACCCCCTTCAAACCAGATTATATTTCACCTCTCTTCTATTTTTACTTAGTTCTGTTGAAGGGTCATTCGGACTCAAAACGTTAACTGTGCTCCTATCCGCAGATGCTGCTAGACCTGCTGAGTTTTTCCAGGTATTTTTGATTTTGTTATCAATTGAATAGAACTGTTACTTTTAAAATCAACAGAGGCTGATTGAAACCAGACAGGTAACCACAAGAGGGACTCCTTATATGGCTATGCCAATGGAAGACAACTTGGGAACATGCTAACCAAACAACAGCCGATCATGCACCCAATTAACAAATCTGCATCCAGAAGAGGATTGCGCGCAAACTCTTCCAAAAATTGTATTCTGGACGCAAACCCCTGGAAAAAAAAAGGCCCCACATGGGAGTGCTCAAGGAGGAAGACAGAACACACCTATTGATTGGCAGTGCTTCAAAAGAAGACAGAAGATACATATCAACAGCAAGGGTCCCGACGAAATAAGCCGGAAGATCTCAGTCAAAGGTCACTCCTAAGAGACCTACAGTCATCTAAGATTGACCATCTGAGGAATAATCGAATGACTTACTTGAAATTGTTTTATTTAAAATTCTCAATAAAAAGGTGTTGGATTTACTTTGGGATTGTTTCGATCATAATTCTCGGTCTCCAAACTTAGAGGTAAAATAATATACAATTTCAAAAATTGTTTGGGATTTTAATTATATTCAAATTGCATCTACGTTACTGATAACAAATAATACCTAGGAGACCACAGACAAGACAGACAAGAACACAGTCCCTGAATTTCCTTGGGACTTTCTGCCACTGCACTGCCATAACTTTTGTCAGAAGAAACCCCATTTACCTCACAAATCTGACCAAGTTATGCTGTTGAGGCAACAAAGTCCAGAGAAACTCAGCATCATGATGTTTATTCAAGGTACTGGTTTAGAAGTGGCACATGACACAAGGTGGCCTTCCCTTATTTTCACTTTGTTGCTATCACTACCTACTGATGCAGTACCTATGTAATCCTAAGGCTGTCTACCAATTTTAAATTTATAATGGTTACAGGTATTGCATCTCCCTTTAAAATGCTTTACTTTGGATCATTTCAACTTTCAGGAAAAACTGTTGAATTAGTAAAATAATGATGAAACAAGATATGTTTTAAGATTTTAAGACTATCAAGAAGTAGTGATTCAACTCATCTCCTGATTCCCTAAAACCTGCTCATCATCTATATGGCACAAGTCAGGAGTCTGATAGAACACACTCCACTTGCCTGGATGAGTGCCACACCAACAACATTCAAGAAGCTCAACTCCATTCAGAGCAAAGCATCCCATCCACCACCTGAAACATTCACTCCCTCCACTACCGTCGCACAGTGGCAGCAGTGTGTATCCAATTCAAGATGCACTGCAGCAACTCGCCAAGCCTCTCCTAACCAGCGGCCTCTACCACCTAGGACGACAAGGACAGCAGACACATGGGAACACCACCACCTGAAAGTTCCCCTCCAAACCACATGCTAAACTGACTTGGAACTATATCACCGTTCCTTCGCTGTCATTGGGTCAAAATCCTGGAATTCCCTCCCTAATAGCACTGTGGGGGTACCTACATCACCATGGGTACACCCACATCACAGAAGATCAAGAAAGTGGCTTATCAGCAACTTAAGAAACATTAAGGATGATTAATAAACGTTGGCCTTTCCAGCAACGGTCAAATAAAAAACTCCTTGTGAATTCTGGTATAGTACAGCACAATGCTATTCTGAAATTCTTTTCAATGAACTGGAAATAGGAGGGGAAAAAATCCTAAATGCTGGAATTTCCAGAGAATTAAAAGAAAATGTTTGCTTTAAGTCAGGAATTTGTTGTTGTGTTACAAACCAGAGATAAACGACGACTCAATGCACAATATGACAGAATAGCTTTAAAAACCCACAGTAAGAAATCTTAGAACTGCATCTGAATCTAAAGGGAAATTCAACTCTTCAGAGCACAGATTTCATTATCTGAAACCACAAAGGCAAACCCACATCCTCACCATTAAAATTACATATAAAGAAAAAAAGTTTCATTTTCAACTTCTCAAATAATATGCGTAATTTGAGAAGTTTTTGTATTAGTTTTCTTTAAAAGCTTTAAATGTGATGCAACATATGCGGAATTTTTTAATACAAACTCACCTTTGTACACAACACCCTGCACATAAATAAACAAATCATTCCGTGAAGTGCTTAGTAGCCACCTTATGTAAATCGTGCCAGGGTTCAGTCACCTAATTTTCCTTTCTTTCCTATTCCACCCACGATTCGGAAGGATCTCAAATTTGTCATCATAAGAAATGCCCACCAAACAGCGTCACCCAAGTAAATCCCTTCCAATCAGGGAACCGCATATGTGTGGCTATTCTGCGGATGGCTTTTTGACTGGTCAAATAAGAATATATTCTATGAAGTAGAAAATATTTTAAATAATACTAATGCATTCTGTGAAGTGGAAAATGAGAATGCATGCTAGACTGAAAGCACTTTCTTCCAAAAATACCATTGTCATTATGGTAAAAATGAAATATGTTTTTTAAATTAACTGTATTAAAGCGCTGGATTTTCTCAGACAGATAAACTAGCCAAGATTCCTTCCACAGCACCTTGTAATGGTAAATAAATAATAACAAGTAGTTAGTTAACTTGAAGAACTCTTCACTGAACCAGGATTAAATTCTCACAAGTGGAAATTCTTATTTTACAAGACAAAAATAGCACACATCAGGAAACTAGCATACAAAGCTAGACTAAATACGGATGTCAACACATTTCAATATGGAATTTGTCATTTCCTCACATGACTACTTTCCTTAGACAATAAGAGATTGGAACAAAAGCAACCCCACAGGCAAAAAATGTTTAGAAAATCTTTAATGTGTGGACTTAATCTTGGCTTCTCTCTAGCAACATCAAGCTCAGGCGACTTGTCAGGTCTTTGCACTGTAATCATTATATCATGTTAAAAATTCAATTCGCCATTGCTCTTTGTGAAATTGTGGTTCATTGCCTGTCTGACATCCTGTCACAATCTAATAGTATAAACACTGTGGGGTCAAGAGAGGTGAAGAGGTAGAGGTCAGTATAAAAATATATGTGAAAGTGACTCCATGTCTGCAGATGATACCAAGGGGCAATACGTGATTAAGAAAGGAGCATGGATCTGGGGTGACTTCCAAGCTGACTGTGCAGGTAGTGAAGAGGAGCTATCACCAGAGATGTGCTGGTGAGGGCCATGGGGGAAAAAGACAGAGATAAGTGGGGTGGTCAACCACGTCAAAGAGTGTAGAGACGCTGAGAATGACAAGGAGAGATACTCCATCATAGTCTGTCAGTCATAGGGGCTGCCATTTGTGATTCTGTTTGGGGCTTTTAGTGATATTGGAAACAAATTACTTCGGAAATGTCTCCGATTTTCAGTATATGAACTTTTCGTAAAATGCAAATTTACATTGTGATGTATGTGCAATTTTTAAAACTGCTTTTGCTCAAGAGGGCAACTTTTGATCAATAATTAAGGTCTCAAAGAAGATTGCAAGGGACAAAAAAGAAACTTCAAATGCAGTTTAGGATACAGTCTGCCAGAGTTTATAGTGAAGAACAGGTCATCCTACATGGATGAGTCTTTGATTATTTCTTTATTGGATTTTTGGTTTATATTCAAAAATAGAAGAAACAGTAACTCAGTTTCTGCACAATTAGTTCGTAGATATTACTATAAAATGGGTATAACTCTAGTACCTAGCTTAATGATGTTTTAAAAACAAACAAGTAATGCACAATTGTATTCAGCATTGTCAAACTAAGATTTCCAGAATAAGAAAAAAAACTTGCATTTATTTGCAAGAGCTGTTCAATACTCTGTTTTAAGTGTTACATATCATCTGCATTCATTTCTAAGCTTTATGTTTGAAAAGCCCAAATTGTTTTAATTAACCTGTCTCTGATGTGAATCAAGAAAATAAAAAATTCTGAACATTAAAAAGGAAAATGATAAACCTAAATAACAAAATCAAGTGCAAATATATCTATAATCTAATTCTTAGCAGACGTCATGTATCTGAAGTACGAATTTGAGTTTTTATACCTTCTGCACGTCTTAAAAACCAATTCTAAGCCAAAAAATCTACAAAAGCTAATCAAAACCTTTCCTGCAAGCTGAAGAGAGCTCAGCTGCCAAGGGTTTTTGAAATGACCATTAAATATAACTCATATTATTGCAAGAGTGCCTGACTTCCTGTGTCTCACATCTCTATAATCAGCAGTTTAGCCTCCAAACTATTAACATAACACCTCATTTCTGTACAAGATTCCATAAAAATGTGCATCATAGCTGCATATCAGACTAAAGATCTAGTTTAACTTGAATTTAAAAACCACCTGTCTTTAAGAATTCCAAAAATGCCAGGAAGGAAGGTTTTCTTTTTAAAAAAATGCAACAATGCTGTAATTTATAGAGCTGAGTTCAAGTGACTTCAACACACCCTTTATTGCTATTTGAATCTGTCACAGTTCTATGTTGGGCAATTTGAGTAAACACAATTTTCCAGTTAAAACATGTCTAAAAAAATCATTGCACAGTCTGCTTTTTATTAATAAAAGACATAGCTTTTGTAGTCAAGATGAAGTGTTGGCATTCACAATTGTAATTTGACATACAGGAATAAACAATTTTGAAATTCAAAATTAAATAAAACCATCTGCTGGAAAAAGGCCTATGCAAAATGATAAAGTATGTCTCGTGGGTCACAGGAATTGAATGGCATCAGCATTACAAGGAGGTCTGCATGCATTTGCAAAAGATTTAGATTTGCCACATTAATTACTTGTAAATGTAGTAACCAGTGAGGAGGATAGTAACAGGCTTCAAAAAGGACATAAACACACTGGTAAAATGGGCAGACACATGGCAAATTAAATTTAAATACTGTACAGATGTGTGAAGTGATGCATTTAAGTAGGAATAATGAGAAGCAATGCAAATTAAATAGTACAATTTTAAAAGGGGATGGGGGAAACAAGGAAACCTTGGAAGGTATGTATACAAATCTTTAAGGTAGCAGGATAAATTACACAGGAAGACTACAAAAATGGGGTTGCTTCCTTTTGAGTAGGGAACGCAAAAGAGGGACGTAACAGAAGTGCTCAGAATCATCATGAAAGGGTTTTGATGGAGGAAATAAGAAGAAACTGTAGAAAGGTCACTAGCCAGAGGACACGGATTTACAATAGTTACCAGAAGAACTTGAAGAGGGACTTTTCTTGTTACACAGGAAGTCGTGATCTGGAATGTACTGCCTGATTCAAGAATAACTTTCAAAACTGATTTGGATAAATACATGAAGTGCAAAAACGTGCAGGGCTATTGGGGAAGGGCAGTGTAATGGAATTAATTGGACAGCTCTTTCAAAGAGCAGACACAATGGTCAAATGGCCTCTTGTGCTGTCTCATGATTCTATGATTTGAACTGCATAAAATGCAGCAACATCCCCTTGCACATCGATTGCATTTGTCCACAAATTCTGTACATATAATAAGTAAATATGTGTGCTATTTGGTCTCTAGGGAAATAACTTTAGTTATATTTATTATTTTGATATTTTATATATTAGAAAGAGGGGAAACAAGCATGTTGGTTGTCATCTTCCAAAATTTTGTAGATTCTCGATCAGTCCCACCAGATTGAAGGATGGCAAATGTAACCCCAATATTTAAAAAAAGAGAGAGAAAACAGTGAATTACAGAACTGTTAGCCTAACATTAGTAGGAAAAATGCTAGAGTCTATTATAAGGGATGGGATAACAAGACACTTAGAAAATATCAATGGGGTTAGACAAAATCAACGTGGATTTATGAAAGGAAAATCACGTTTGACAAACCTACTGGAGTTTTTTTTGAGGACGTAATTAAAGAGTAGGTAAGGGAGAACCAGTGATAGTGATGTATTTGGATTTTCAGAAAGCTTTTGATAAAGTCCCACATAAAAGTAGTTAGTGTGTAAAATCAAAGCACATGGGATTCGGGTAACATATTGGCATGGATTGAGAATTGATTAGCAGACAAGAAACAGAGTAGGAATAAACCGATCTTTTTCGGAGTACAGGCAGTGACTAGTGGGGTACCACAAGGATCAGTGCTTGGGCCCTAGCTATTCATAATATATATCAATGATTTGGATGAGGGAACCAAATGTAATATTTACAAGTTTGCAGACAACAGGAAACTTGTTGGGAACGTGAGCAATGAAGAAGGTGCTAAGAGGTTTCAAGGTGATATAGACAGGTTGAGTGAGTGGACAAATACATGGCAGATGCAGTATAATGTGGAAAACTGTGAAGTTATCCACTTCAGTAGGAAAAACAGAATTGCAGAGTATTATTTAAATGGTGATAGATTGGGAAATGTTGATGTACAAAGGGGCTTGGACGTCCTTATGCATCAATCACTGAAAGCAAGCAGGCCGATACAGCAAGCAGTTAAGAAGGCAAATGGTATGTTGGCCTTCATTGTGAGAAGACAGGAGCAAGGATTCTTACTGCAGCTGTACAGGGCCTCGGTGAGAACACGCCTGGAGTATTGTGTGCAGTTTTGGTCTCCTTGCCCAAGAAAGAATATACTTGCCATAGAGGGAGTGCAGTGAAGGTTCACCAGACTGATTCCTGGGATGGCAGGATTGTCGTATGAGGAGAGATTAGGCTGACTAGGCCTGTATTCACTGGAGTTTAGAAAAATGAGAGATCTCATTGAAACATATAAAATTCTGACAGGGATGGACAGACTGGATGCAGGGACGTTATTTCCTCTGGCTGGGGAGTCTAGATATGAGGTAGACCATTTAGGACTGGGATGAGAAGAAACTTCTTCACTGAGGGTGGTGAACCTGTGGAATTCTCTACCACAGAACGCCGTGGAGGCCAAGTCACTGAACATATGTAAGAACGAAATAGATAGATTTCTGGACTCTAAAGGCACCAAGGGGTCTGGGGAGCGTGTGGGAGTACGGCATTGAGATAGAGGGTCAGCCATGATCATACTGAATGGCGGAGCAGGCTCGAAGGGCCGAATTACCTACTCCTGTTCCTATGTTTCTACAAGTGTGTGGTTATATATGGGTGGAATTTCCTATGGGGGCACAATTGGAAAGTTACACCTGAAATTGCACCCATTCAGACATCAATTTTGCTGATGTCTATTTACATCAAATAACTGGCAAATTTCATTATCAGAATCACAGAATTGTTAAGCGCCGAGGGAGACCATTTGGCCCATCCTGTCTGCTCCAGCTCTTCGAATGAGCAATTCACCTAGTGCCATTCTCCCGCCTTCCCCCTGTAACCCTGTACATTCTTACTCTTCAGATGGAGAGGTGTAGGGTGGTGGTGTAGCGGTATTGTCAGTGGACTGGTAATCCAGAGACCCAGAATAATGGTCTGAGGACCCTGGTTCAAATCCCACCATCTGGAATTTAAAATCTAATGATGACCATGAAATGATGGTCAGTTGTCATAAAAACCCATCTGGTTCACTAATGCCCTTTAAGGAAGGACCTACATGTGACTCCAGACCCACAGTAATATGGGTGGCCCTTAAATGCCCTCTGAACAAGGGCAATTAGGTATGGCTTAGCCAGCGACATCCACATCCCATGAATGATTAAAAAAACATAATAGTCTCCTCTTCTTAGGCACAGAAGATGACTTTCTTCCCCTCCAGGGGCCTTAGGTGACTAAGAAGTCCAGTGCTGGATCCGCACACTCTGCCACACGTGGGGCAGGTAGTGTTTGATGAGGCAGGTAGATGGGATGCTCGGATTTTGGTACGGTCCCTCCACTGTTTGTCCTTGACCTCCACCTGGGCCTGGCAGACACATTCAAAATGATTGGCACATTCACAGATGCCTCTTCTGGGCGGTCTTGAGCAAGAGATTCCCACAAATTGGTAGGGATGTTGCATTTTTTCAGGGAAGCTTTCAGGACATCCCTGAAATGTTTCCCCTGCCCTCCTGGTAACTGCTTGCCGTGACGAAGCTCAGAGTAGAGTGCTTGTTTTGGGAGCCTTGTGTCAGGCATGCGGTCGATGTGGCCCATCCAATGTAGATAATTAGCCATCACCAGTGCCTCGATGCACTGGCACACCAGAGGCAGTATTGAGTTATCATCATTGTCGGCCCGAGAGAGTACACTGATATTGGAGTGCCTATCCTGCCACTGAATTTGCAGGATTTTGCGGCGGCATCACTGGTGATATTTCTCCAGGGAATTAAGTGTCTGCTGTATGTTTTCCATGTCTCTGGCACATACAGGAGGACAGGTAGCACTGCAGCCCTGTAGACCAAAAACTTTGTGTCGTGCTTGAAGTCTTTATCATCAAACATTATTCCTCAGTAAGCCAAAAGCTGCACTGGCACAAACACTGGAGGCAATGATGAGTTTCATCATCGATATCTGCACTCACTGAGAGGAGGCTCCCAAGGTATGGGAAATGATCCACACTGTCCCATGGTTGACCATGTATCTTGATAGTCAGCCGGGTGGGAGGGGGAGGGAACCAGAGTGTTGCATTGCGGGAGTGAGCTAGGAGAGGACCTTTGTCTTCCAGATGTTTAGCCTAAGGCCCATTCTTTCATACTCCTCCATGAATGCATCAGCAATAGTTTGGAGCTCAGCCTCTGAGTGGGTGCATATGCAAGCATCATCAGCGTACTGCAACTTGATGACAGAGATTAGGATGATCTTGGTTCTGGACTGGAGGAAGCATAGGTTAAATAGTTTCCCGCTCGTCCCGTAGAGTAGCTCCACTCCGGCAGGGAGTTTTATGGAGATGGGGTGAAATGTTGCAGCAAGGAAGATGAACAAGAGCATTGGTGCAATGACACGGCCTTGCTTGATCCCAGTTAGCACTCGTATTGGGTCGACTGGTATGGATCATGGTAAGGATCTTTAAAAAAGGAGACAAGACCAAGTGCCGCAACTACTGAGGTATCTCTACTGTCCGTCATAGGGAAGGTCATTGCAAGAGTCCTTCTCAACTGCCTTCTCCCCATAGCTGAAGAGCTCCTTCTGGAGTCACAAAGTAGATTCCGTCTATCAAGAAGCAGAGTGGGGCCTTCACAGCAAGACAAGTCCAAGAAAAATGCAAAGAATGGCAGCAATCTCGATTCATGGCCTTCTTTGACCTCACAAAGGTCTTCGGCTCCATTAACCAGGAGGTATTATGGAGCTTACTCCTCAAATTTGGCTGCACGCAGAAATTCGTCACCATCCTCTGCCTGCTGCACGAAGACAACAGTCTAATTCCCTGTTGAGTGTTTCAATTGAACCTGCCTCCACCACACTCTCAGGCAGCACATTCCAGACCTTAAGCACTCACTGCGTGAAAATGTTCTTTCTCATATCACTTTTGTTTCTCTTGCCAATTACTTTAAATCTGTGCCCTCTCATTCTTGATCCTTGAAAGTGGGAACAGTTTCTCCCCATCTACTCTGTCCAGGCCCCTCATGATTGAAAACCTCTATCAGGTCTCCTCTCAGCCTTCTTTTCTCTGAGGAAAACAGTCTTAACTTCTCCAATCTATCTTCATAACTGGAGTTCCTTATTCCTGGAACATTCTCATGAATCTTTTCTGCACTCTCTTAATACCTTCACATCATTCTTTAAGTGCAGGGCCCAGAACTGGACGCAATACTCCAGCTGATGCCAAACTAATGGCTTACACAAGTTCACACTTGCTCATAGTCCATGTCCCAAAAAGCTCATTATTAACCATTCTCTCAATCTGTCCCGGCATACATAAGCAAAGAGGGTGAAGTGAAAGTTCAGAAAAGACTGTGGAAGTTTAGAGTTGGTAGAGGGATGGTTAAAGTACTTCATTGAGATATTACAATTATAACAAGATAAATGGTGAATATTACTTCAAAAGGAGCAAAAGGCATAAATGGAAATTAGTGACAAGCAACCTTAGAACAGATATCTGTTCGATTCCATGAGTGCCATTTTGGTGCTATGTTTAGAATATTTACCTCCAGAAGCAAAGCTTGGCAAAATCCAATCAGTGCCAATAGGAGAGTCAGAGGATTTAAAGGGTGGTTTTAGGAGAAAAAAAAAATCTTGCATTTCACAATCTCAAGACCTCCAAAGTTAGTTCTTTTTTTTTTTTAAACAGGCAATGAAGTAATTTTGACATGTAGTCTAACTGTAAGGTTAAATGTTCTTTAAATGTCTCATCAGGATACACAAGAGAACATAAAAATTGGCATAAATAAATCTGAACTCAAACTAAAATAAAGAGGCCAAAACGCTGAACTCAACATAATTTTCATTCTCAAAAGAAGGAACATAAAGTTTCAAGCTATCCAACCATTATTGATATACAAATGTGCACAACACATGGGCCTGGAATTATCTTTGCTGGTGTAACCCAGAATCAGACCTGAAAATGCCCCTTTCCAGCACCCATTCTGCCATTGTCAAATTGAATGTAAATTTCCTGCTAATCTCATTAAATAGAATATGCCTAAACATAGTTTCAACTTATTCAACCAATCATGCATAATAAGTACAGTATATTTAAGAATCAACAAGTCAGGAAAACTTTTCAGTTTTTAATGTTACTTAATCAATATAGTGCAGTCTCAAGAGAAGATACAAAAAAAGTTCAAAACATATTAAAGAAACATAAAAAATGACCTTTTCCTGTTACTCCTGAAAATTTGGTTATAATTTTAAGAAAGTGAGCAAGCATAGTTGAGGTGGTGATTAGTTTACAGGTGAAGATGTGGTCGGGTGAAGGGACCAATAAACAATTATTAAAGTTCACAAAGATTTGGTCATACTGTAGTCGGGCACATAGCTCACTTACACCAAAATTCCACAAATTTTAAGCCACACATTTGGTTTGCACCCAGGTTAAACACATATCCAGACAAAGGTCACAGGAAATTCTTGCAACTTTTAATGTGGCTTACGTCAAGGTCATTAAATGTATCCAGACAAATAGGAAACACAGCTGATCTGGTCACACAAAAAAAAATCAAATGTAATTAAACACTTCAACTATTACTTTTCTGGACTTGATTTTACACTTGATTTTACAGCTGCTTTGAACCTGCATATCTTCACGAAATTTGCATGTCTGGCTCTTAAGCCTGGAGAGCAACTGAGTATTATAATGAGCTGAAATGCATTTAAGTACAGGGATCAACAAACAACAGTAACAACAACAGACTTTAACACTTCAGAAAGGATGTAAAGGCATTGGAGAGAGTGCAGAAAAAGATTCATGAGAGAGGTTCCATGGATGAAGAACTTCAATTATGAAGACAGATTGGAAAAATTAGGACTGTTTTCCTAGTAGAAAAGAAGAGAGGAGATTTGATAGAGGTATTCAAAATCACAGGTCTGGACAGTAGATAAGAAGGAACTGTTCCCACTCGTGAAAGAATCGAGAACGAGAGGGCACAGATTTTAAAAAATTGGAAAGGAAGCAAAAGCAACAAGGAAAAACTTTTTCACACAGCAGGTGGTTAAGGTCTGGATTGCACTGACTGAGCGTGTGGTGGAGGCAGGTTCAATTGAAGAATTCAGAAAGGAATTCGACTGCTACCTGAAAAGGAAGAATGTGCAGGGTTACCCGGAGAAGGCAGGAGGATGGCACTAAGTGAACTGCTCATTCTGGGAGCCAGTGCAGACATGATGGGCTGATTGGCCTCCTTTTGCGCAGTAACAATTCTGTGATTCTGAACAACTTGTATTTAATGTAATAAAAATGTCCCAACGCGCTTCACATGAGCAATATAGAACAAAATATGACATTGAGCTGCATGAGAAAATATTAGAGCAGGTGATAAAAAGAAACTTCTTTAACCAAGCTAAGGAGCATCTTGAATGAGTGTTTAAAAAAACGAGAAAGTGGAGGTATATGGCTATTACATGTGCAACACCATTGCACCAGAGCTTACTCAGCCTTTTATGCTGGGTATTTGTCTTTCTTATAGTTATATTTATCTCTGGACACAAATACACAGGAAATTCCACCATTACATGGTTTTGGCATTGAAATTTAGTCTTAACTAGTGAAGTAAAGCACATATTTTTTAAAGCAGGATTGCAACAACAGCTACGGGTAAAAGCCATAGTGCAGCCATATACACACACATGCATAATTCAGCAGTATAATAATTGAGAAAGTATCTTTTTGCCTCTTCTATACTGGCTTAATTCTCTATCCTTCCCCCCAACCCACCTTTTTTGGAGCCAAATGAAAAAGAAAATAGAGTACCATGTAAAAGACAGCTGCCTATTCACTGGCTCATGTTTTGCACCCCTGCCCAAGACTGATATCACAAAACTAAAACAAATGAATCATTAAACATGCCAAAACGTTGCATGGAATTTTAAAGATGGCAACACAGAGGTGCGTCAAAGTTAAATACCAAACGCTTCTTACAACTAATTTCCCAAAACAATTTAATTACTACATTTTCATCAATTTTGCATTATTCAATTACACCAATACCAATAGTAGTTGTTTGAACAGAAACACAAATTTCTATAAATACTACGAAGCACGCTAGTATTAGCTTAATTGCAAACCCTATTATGTTTATGTTCCAGTCATTAATCATAATTATTGACAACCAGAACAAAACAAAATGAGTTTGTTGGCCAAACTCCTGAAGGAATAACAGCTTCAGGTATCACCTCATTTTTAAACAACTGCAATTGTAATTAGAGAAACCATATCCAACACAATCGCTCAGATCCATACCAAGAAAAAATTATACCACTGATATATAATCCTACTGCACAATGAGGAATCTTGAAAGGTTGCAAGTCAATAATAAGTAAACAGAATTCTCAACTGTGGGATGTCAGTTTCCTGCTCTGTAAAGATGCCAGAATGATCATTTAGCAGGACCCTTAACTTGATAAGGTCAGAAAACTAGAATTCCCTCTCAAGTAATTTGGAGCTACAAGAAGTTTCAAAGTTGAACACCTGATCAAATCAAGGTGAGAGTTAATTTTAATTTTTTTTTTTAAGTACTTACACCAAAAGTATCTCTGTGAATTCCTTTGTGGTTTCTCAACCAACATCGGCTGAGCTCATTCAACTCAAGGATTGGCTGCACTTTCAATCTCACGGTATCTCCAGATTGACGGATCATCTCAACTATTTCATCGCGTGATTTATTTTCAACATTCTTACTGTTAATTTCCACCAGTCTGTCACCCGGCATCAAACCCAATGCCAGATCTTTGGTACCAGCCCCAGGCTCTGCAAAGTGAACCATTCTACGGTAAACCTGTCCATCAGGTCCTCTGTCCAGCATGGTAGTTCTCCGCAAAGAGAATCCAAAGTCTCCTGTATTTCTTCTTTGCAATACAAGCTCTCTGGGTTCTGTAGGTAAAGGTGGTACCACAGGAGGAAGCCGTAGATCAGCAGCAAAACTTTTATCCACAATTTCCGGAATCTGAGTATTAGGACTTGCTATTAACACTGTATCCGACATATGTTTTGGCATTGCCTCTAGATACCCCAGTAGTAAGCCTTCATTTCTCATTTCTACTTGTGGTGAAGGAGTCACAGAATTTTCTGATGGTGTTGACATTTCTGAAGTCTCTTCTCGGCTCTTTTGTGAAAAAGAGAACCTCTTTACTAGTTGGACTGAATTCTGTTTAGCAAGAGAGCCAAACAAAGCTGCTCTCTGAAGTACAGATCCCTTCAAACTACTCTCATCAATTTTGAGGTCATCACTGGAACTGGCAGTACTTAATTGCTCGGAATCAAAAATCATGCTTCCTCTGTTACTAACAGTGTCTGAATCAATATCAGTAAGATTGAGATCTGAACTACTAGCTACCTTTATTGGTATAGGAGCTGAAATTTCCAGTTTAGTCTTTGATTCCCGCTTCGAAGATCGATTCAAATTAAAGAGTCCTCGACGAAGACCAACTTCCTCGAGACTTTTCAATTCTGCTACAGACATTTTCTCCCGTTTTTCCTTCTTTTCTTTCTTTTCCTTTTTATCTTTGTCTTTTTTAATTAAGTTAAACATTTTCAATGTTTAATTTTGGGTGCAAATTATTGACGAGTGAAAAAATAATTAATAAAGATAGAATCTTTTAATGATCCAGCTGCAATCAGGGACAGGTCACTTTTCTTCTTAAACAAGTATGACCGAATGTAATGCTGTGTGTCTGAAATGAAATCAAAATGATAGTTACAACAGAAATATATATAACTCTATTCAATACTCAACTTCAATGTTCATTTTACTAAAATTACATTCAAGTTACTATTTCAAATAAGAAAACTTATTATCCACATCACCTCAATTACAAACAATATAATAACAAATGATAAAAATTAACATGCATCCAAATGTATAATTATCTTTTAACTTCTCAAATAGCTAAATTGCTAGGCTTGCTGGTCAGTACAGGTATAAGTCATGTAGACCAGAAAGGTCCTAAATTCACTGCCTTGATCTATGTAGAGGTAATTGATCTCAAGTAGGTAACTGCTGGAAATGCCACAATTGGCAGGTGCTCTTCAGCTATGGGGAAGAGGAAGCAAAGTATAGCCAAGTTTCCCTCAATTATCATCCTCAATAAATCCTGATGAAAAAAGATGTCTATGTGGATGCCAATTGAGCAGTGGCTGGGGTTTAGCTGTGATAGCTCTCTGCAATTGAATTTACCATCTGTGCTCATAAATGAAGAACAGTCACGGGTGAGGTACCAACAGGTAGTGGCACTTACAAAACCATACACAAATCTGAACAGAAAAGACCCTGTCTGACCAATCTCCTAGACTTCTTTAAGGAAGTGACAACCCCAACTCAACTGTAGCAAGTCTGTGGGGATTTAGAATGGATAAGAAACTGATAGAAGGGTGGTATAAATGGAGAAGAGGTGAGAAGGAAGAGAGGAGCTGAGGTGGTATGTCAGGCCTCAGTGCTGCAACCACTGCAGTTTCTAATTTACATATGATCTGGATTCAAAAACTCAATGTAAAGGTGCCAAGTTGCACAATACCAAAGCAAGAAAGGCAGCAGAATTAATGGAGGAAGCACTGAAATTACAGGTGTTGGCCAAAATATGTAAATGAACAGGACAACAGCATTTAAAATTTAATGCAAACAGGTGTAGAGTGCTACACATAGGAAGAAAAAGTAGTTAACATGCAAACATCATGGACAAAGTTAAAAATAGCAAAGAATGAACCCAAGAGATACTTAGTGACTAACCAATAAACCAAACAAAGCAGTACAGCAATCAAAAGTCCACAGGATATTAAACTCCATAGTAAAAGCAGTGAAAAACAAGTCAAAGGAGGGAACAATCAAACTTCATATTGCTCCAGTCAGGCCAGATTCTATACATTACATCCCTTTTGGGTTGCAAGAAACTAGGCTGATCCCAGTGTTGTGGTAGGTGGTGGAAAGTCAGTTATGAGAAAAGACTAGAGAAGCTTGGGCTTTTCAGTCTAGAAAGATGGTGTCCAAGAGATGACCTAATAGTGGTATACAAGATGGTTAAAAAGGTAAAGAAAAAGTTAAACTTGAATATAATTCAAAATTAAACTAAGAAGCAGAATTTGAAGACAGACTCAAACCAGTAAAAGGTAAATTTAAGACAGGTGACAGGAAAATTTTCTTCATGTAAGAGTGATGAATAAGTGGTATAAACTTCAGTTAGAATAATGATGGCAAAAACCTTGAAATTATTTAACAACTAGATATAGGATATATTAGGATCTCTGAGTGGATGAACTAGAATAGGTAAATGGCCCTCTTTGTCCATAATTTGTGATCTTCTGAGTCTACATCAGGAAAGGAGGAAAAAAAGGAGTATCATGATCCCTTTGAAAATAAATATGATTAAATTATACAATTTCAACTTGCTTATGACAGTTTTAATTATATTTACAACAATGATTGCTAATAGCAATAGCTATCATAAAAGGATTCATTAATAAATAGAAGTTCAGACACATCAATAAATGCATACATAACACAGAAACAATACATTGTGTGTTACATCCTTCACATTTCAAGGCTCAGCAGTTCCTGAGCCAGTATCCCCAATTACCTGAATTTAGAAAAATGGAGAGAACAAAAGAACGTTACTTATAAGTTTATATGTGGTTCTTTTTCCCTTAAAAAAGGAGACCTGATGGCAAAATCATTACCTGTATTATCCTATTCTGATGCACGATAATCCAAATGTTTGGCGGTCCTTCCCCCATCAAATGACAGTACAATTTTTAATCAACATATTGTTTGATCTACTTAAATTATCTGGTCATCTTTCAGGAACAATAGTTGAAAACCTTCACAAAATATTTTTAAAACTAAACCAAGACTTGTGCAACTATGGCAGATTATAATTAGTGCCATTTCCATGCTTCACAATAATACAAACTTCTCTAATTTCAGATTATATTTGTACAACACAATTGGAAGCAGATAGTCATAAATCATTGGCCTAAGGGGTATAGGACTAGCAGGAAGTCTTATAATATTTCAAGACAAATGGCATTTTTACACTGGGGGAATATGTATTCCTGATTATTTTCAGTAAAATTGTACATACATCAATAAAGAATATATTGACAACTTCAAAACAAATCACAAAGGGAACATGCCCCTCAGGACTTTCCCATCTGCTCCCCATAACACTTCACTCCTTTGTGGATCAAAAATCTGTCTAACTCAGCCTTGAATATGTTAAAATAACCCAGCCGCCACTGCTCTCTGGGGTGAAGAATTCCAAAGATTAATGACCCTCGAGATGAAATTCCTCCTCCTCATCTCCGTCTTAAATGGGAGACCCCTTATTTTGAAACTGTGCCCTACTTTTACATTCCCTCATGAGGGGAAACATCTCCTCAGCATCTACCCTGTCAAGCCCCTTCAGAATCTTATGTTTCAGTGAGATCACTCTGTATTCTTTACATTACATATTTTGCTACAGCCAAACTGGCATCAACATGGTTTGCATGCAGTTTCAGTTTTACATTAACCACATATTTTTTCCTTCCTTTTAAACAACAGCACTATCTATACCAGCAAAAATCCCGATATTCCTGCATCAGAAACAGTTACAATTTCCTCATCTGTATCCACCAAAAAAAAATACATGCGACAGAACATCATTTAGGTTCACCATTTTGATTTTACTGTCCAAGTGGTGTATGCATAGCTTACCTTACAGGCCAACAATGAAGGTCTCCACACTCCCACCAGAATAGCAAAATCATAAATGTGATCAAAAATTAAGTCACACTGATATCTTCTGAAAAGCTAAGTGCACAGGCTCCAATTGCTTCCAAATTGATTCCACAGAACATAAAAGCCTCATAATTGTTACACTATAAGATTATCATATTTTGGGATTGTAGCTTTAAATTCAAGGTTACTAAAAGGGGTCATGTGACCTGCATCTTCCGGACAGGATGCTTTGATTGTTAGAGATCAAAGGAAGGCTTAGATTGCTTTACTGAGAAGAAGATGCAAGGTATTTATGCTTGGAGACATTGAGCAAACTCTGAGTATTCCTAAGTCCAAGAAAGGTGGTGAAGATATCGGGTGTACGCAATCCATTAACTTCTAAGATGAAGAAGAATTGGGGTCAAAGATAGCTAATCAGCAGTTCTACCTGGACACAAGGTTAATGTCTTTCACGTTACCATGGGAAGAGAGCCAAGGAAGCCAGGTTACAGGCTTCCCTACAAGTCAATAAATATCACAGACAGACGGCAGTTCTGTGTAGTCAGCTGAGAGAAAGACTGTTTTGGCTTTGCGAGCTACCACAGCCAGGTGGGGTAGGGAGACAGTCTCTAGTTGAAGAGTCACGTCATACAGCCTTCTAAGGATTTCAGGAGATTTGTCCTGACATGGCATGGGGGAAGAACGATCACTGAAGCAGGCTTTACTCCTGGCGGTGGATTTAAGAAACACTTGGAAAACTGAGGAAAGGGTCTGGTGGCGATCACTCAGTTATTACTCAGTGAAGCGGGGACATGGGAACCAACTGGAAGCCAGGAGCAACTGTAGACTTTTTGCTATAAGGCCTGTAATTCTATGGGGAGTATGATGTTTGATGTGTAAAAGGGAAATGTTCCTCTCTGAAGTGTGAAGTACAAGTTGCCTACAAAAAAGAAAATAGCATTTGGTCAATAGTACTTTTAGCCATGTGTTACAGTAAATGGTTTAAAACATGAAATCTTGCTGTCATTTTTTCAGCTAGTAACTGGAAGCTTGAATCTCTTAAAAAGTTATCTGTCTCTACAGCAATAGTAACAAAGATTCAACACAACAAAAATCAGTATACATCACTGAGCTGTTCACAGACAATTCACTGAATCTCAATCTAACATTAGTAAAGAGCTGACTGCCTTGTTCCCTCTTTTCTAATATATATTTAAAAAGATCAATAAGCAGCTTGTGTATAAGATCGTTCAAATAGCAGAAAGCGCCATGATCAGTTCATCCATTTTGGCTGGTAACTGGGTGATGAATCTTGGCAGGACGCCGAGATAACTTATTATTTTTTAGGTATTGTCATGAGCTATTTCATAGCCACTCAGAGATGTACACAGCCTGAATTTAAATGGTTTCACCCAAAGGACAGTAACCGATGCAATGCAGCGCTCCCTTCCTACTGCACTTATGTGCAGTTTAAGAGAGGGAGTGTTGCATTGCATTGGGAGTTTAAGTTACACACTTAAGTTTTGGAGCAGGATAGCAACCCCACCCATCAATTTCTAACAGAAGTGAAGGTATACTAACTGAACCAAACTGGCATTTTTTTTAGTCTAAGTGCTAAAGCTCTAAGAGCAGCAGCATCTTTTTGTGCTTATCACTGCTCTATTTCCATTTCATTGCAATTACTGGTTTATTTCACTTATAAAAGCAACTGCTACTACTATATTAATGAGAGCTGTAGTGCAGCAAAAAAAAACGAAATTCCAGAAGTCAAAAATTAATGAGAAATATATTTATATACATACATATCTACTCAATATTAATTAAATTTTCAAACCCAAATTGTTTCATTAGAATGTTTAGTCAAGTTATGTTGAAAATTGACTAAAATTGCCCAAGGAAATAGGTTAACAGTTACGCTTATTTTTAAAAAGTGATTTATAAAAAAACAAACATTTGATTTGCTCCCTCACAGTGGACCTTGTCAAAAGTTGTTCAAAAACAAAAGTGATAAGTGGTGTCCACAGATTTGTCTTGAACTTCATTCCAGAGGTTAGCTTTTCTTCTTGAGACCAAGTTTTTTTAAGAAGTTATTATCCTTAAGAATAGAGCCAAGTTTGTATTTTTTTTTATTTAAAATGTATTCAAAATGTAACCATTTTCCAAATGCTCTGTATGTGCTCTGGAATTATGCCATTTGCTTGCTTCGCCAAATTACAATGATTGGAACAACAAACATGTAAAAATTATTTAAACTGTTTCTGAAAAACAACAAATTACTCAGCTAACTCACTTTCATAGTAAACAAGCTACACAACTAAGTTCAACAGTCTTAAAGCCTATTTGGATATTTGAAAGATTAATCATTTTAAAACTATATTATGCTATATAGCATTTTAAAATGTGAAAGCTTCTGTGATCTTCACAAAATGATCTAAGTTACTTAATCGTTTGGTAGCCTTTTTAAAATTTATGTTTTTCTCACTTTGATGCTCCCAGACGTCACACAACAGTCGATTTGATTGTTTACTTCTGCCAATCCAACCTGGATTCAACTGCTTACAAAAAGCATACGGGTCAAAGGTAACTTCTCTGTGAACTCCTGTTTCTCCACAACTACTACGTGGAACCTATGTTTAAGTGAGTCACAGGACATCACAATACTTATAATGCAATAGATTGGAGCATCAACGTGCTATATCAACACAACACATTTTTAAAAAGGGACCAAAAAAGTATAAAAGTTTTGTCACTGCACAACACTGCCATATAACAATACTTCAAAAGGGAGCACTGAAGCTAAAAAACACCTAAATCTTCATGTTGCAGACATGAACACCGACTCGCGTCTCTGGCTCAGTAAAAAGGCACTTTGTGAACAGTGTTTGTGTTGCTAATGCTCTGGTGCAAATCAGCAATAAAAGTAAGTCATATATCCAAACACAATTTAACTGATGAAGTAAAATGTTGCTAAATTTTATTCAAATCAGTACCCAACTAAATTTTTCTAAAAGAGGTAAAAGTCTTCAATATAAAACATATAAGATCCTGAGGGGTCTTGACAGGGTGGATGTGGAAAGGATGCTTTCTCTTATGAGAGAATCTAGAACTAGGGGCCACCCATTTAAGACAGAGATGAGGGGTTTTTTTCTCTGAGGGGTGAGAGACTTTGGAATTCTCTGCACCATAAAAAGTGTTTGAGGCAGAGTCTTTGAATACCTTTATGGCAAAAATAGATGGATTCTTGATAAGCAAGGGAATGAAAGATTATTGGGGGTGAGCAGGAAAGTAGATTTGAGGTTAAAATTAGATCAGCCATTATCTTATTGAATGATGGAGCAGGATCAAGGGGCCAAGTGGCCTAACTCCTGTTCCTAACTCCTATGTTGAAATGTGTATTGTCCCGGACAGAAGGCAGGAAGGAAAATATATATCTACATCAAACTGGCTACTCTATATAATATTATTTTATTTTAATAATGAACAAGGCTCTACGCTGACTCACCTCGACTCATACCAGAGGAATTTCTAACCTTCAGAAACCAGCTGGGGCCTTGTTATCTTTAAAGAATGCTTTCTGTGACTGCAGAAAATAAAATTGCAAAGAAATGCACTAACACCTGTGTACATTTCTACAGCAGAGCTGACCAACAGAGACAGCATGTCTGCAAGGACAAAAGGGACCATGAATCCTCTATTAAATACCTCATGATTCCAGACCTGGAAAAATACATCTTTTGTGCAACACCCAAGAGAAGTGGGAGGTATGTCACATGACCTTAACCAAGCTGCTAGAACCTATAATATTGTTAGGTGGAACTGAACCAGGCAGTCCACCATCGAACAGGTAGTTGCAGAAAGAGCTCTGTCCAGGTAAATTGCCTGGCACTCGTCTACACTGTGTACTATTGGAATTTTGGAACTCATGTATCAGTGCCAATAAGACTCATTCATCTCTACGTGCCTTCTTCCACGATGGAAGTCCTTGCTTCTGGAAAGTCAGATCACCCTGCAACAGTTTCAGCCTGCTCACCTCTGAGGGAGTAAGCCACTGAACTTTTGATTCTGGACTATGGGCTTAAACGTGAAACAATAACTCTTATTTTATCATGGTCTTGTCCTGTATCCCTGTATTTCCATTATCCCTCTTTTATTGTATGAGTGCAAAAATGAGCTGACATTGTGAAACCCCTTTCCCGCATTTTGTGTGTATTTCAAATAAACCAACCCTCTTATTTTACATGATCCCGAGTTTTGCAGTGGGATTATTAATAGATGTTGGATCACTAAAAACTGAAAGGTTGGGGAAAACACACCACCACTTAAAAAGGGTGAAAACAGAAATCAAAAACACCTCTCTGTTTATGGGCGGGTAGCGAGAGGAGAAATCAGGACTGTTTAAATTGATTCCCCTCCGGTCCGTGACACTATGCACACTTTTACAATAATTAAAAACCCCAAATTTTTTTAACTTTGTTAGCAGTTCAATAATTAGGAAGAAAAATATGTTCTCACATTTATCATTAAGAAGAATGACACACCTAAATGTATATTCGAGAGATTTGCTGTGGTGAAAACTACAGAATGTTTACTAGCGTTGCAATGGTTGTATAAATGAGCAAATGGAATCTCAAAACTATTATATTTTTAGTAATTATAACAGTTGCAAACAAGAGTTCTAAAATGTGGGTCAAACAGTACCAAATTAAGTACCCAACTAATCAGTTCTGTCGAAGGGTCATGAGGACTCGAAACATCAACTCTTTTCTTCTCCGCCGATGCTGCCAGACCTGCTGAGTTTTTCCAGGTAATTCTGTTTTTGTTTTTTAATTATCAAATTATTTGTTTATATGCATTAATGTTGCAACCAAGAGCAACCTTGACTTAGTGCTTTGAGCATTGAATGGCAAATTACAAACTTAATCAATTTGAACAAAAAAAGCCATTATGCAGTATTAACCTTTCCTACAAGTTAACGGGTAATAAATACTATAAATTTTACATGCCAATATAAAGGAACTCAAAACAAAAATTCTCAAGTGTTTGATAAAACAAACATTAACACTTAATTTAAGGAAATTGAGAAACTGGACGTTAACTGGCATCCGTTCGCGGTATAGCGTACTGAGAAAAATTAATCAAACACAAGTCAAATAAATTGAAGGAGAGATTCGTAGCTGTCAATGCCTGGCCCGAGACCACAAAGCAGATTGTCCAGTACAGGGGCACTCCTTGGGGGGGGGGGGGGGGGGTCGTCAAATTGCATTCTTTGAGATTTTTTGGTTAGGGGGGGTGGGGGGGAGCCAAATTGCATTCTTTAAGATTTTTGGTTAGGGGGGGTGGGGGGGAGCCAAATTGCATTCTTTGAGATTTTTGGTTAGGGGGGTGGGGGGGGTGGGGAAAGCCAAATTGCATTCTTTGAGATTTTTTGGTTGGGGGGGGGGAGCCAAATTGCATTCTTTAAGATTTTTGGTTAGGGGGGTGGGGGGGAGCCAAATTGCATTCTTTAAGATTTTTGGTTGGGGGGGGGGGGGTGGGGGGGAGCCAAATTGCATTCTTTAAGATTTTTGGTTGGGGGGAGCCAAATTACATTCTTTGAGATTTTTGGTTAGGGGGGTGGGGGGGGTGGGGAAAGCCAAATTGCATTCTTTGAGATTTTTTGGTTGGGGGGGGGAGCCAAATTGCATTCTTTAAGATTTTTGGTTAGGGGGGTGGGGGGGAGCCAAATTGCATTCTTTGAGATTTTTGGTTAGGGGGGTGGGGGGGGTGGGGAAAGCCAAATTGCATTCTTTGAGATTTTTTGGTTGGGGGGGGGGGGGGAGCCAAATTGCATTCTTTAAGATTTTTGGTTAGGGGGGTGGGGGGGGAGCCAAATTACATTCTTTAAGATTTTTGGTTAGGGGGGTGGGGGGGGAGCCAAATTGCATTCTTTAAGATTTTTGGTTGGGGGGGGGTGGGGGGGAGCCAAATTGCATTCTTTAAGATTTTTGGTTGGGGGGAGCCAAATTGCATTCTTTAAGATTTTTGGTTGGGGGGGGGTGGGGGGGAGCCAAATTGCATTCTTTAAGATTTTTGGTTGGGGGGGGGGGGGGGTGGGGGGGAGCCAAATTGCATTCTTTAAGATTTTTGGTTGGGGGGGGGTGGGGGGGAGCCAAATTGCATTCTTTAAGATTTTTGGTTGGGGGGAGCCAAATTGCATTCTTTAAGATTTTTGGTTGGGGGGAGCCAAATTGCATTCTTTAAGATTTTTGGTTGGGGGGAGCCAAATTGCATTCTTTAAGATTTTTGGTTGGGGGGGGGGGGGTGGGGGGGAGCCAAATTGCATTCTTTAAGATTTTTGGTTGGGGGGAGCCAAATTGCATTCTTTAAGATTTTTGGTTGGGGGGAGCCAAATTGCATTCTTTAAGATTTTTGGTTGGGGGGAGCCAAATTGCATTCTTTAAGATTTTTGGTTGGGGGGAGCCAAATTGCATTCTTTAAGATTTTTGGTTGGGGGGGGGGGGGGGTGGGGGGGAGCCAAATTGCATTCTTTAAGATTTTTGGTTGTGGGGGGGTGGGGGGGAGCCAAATTGCATTCTTTAAGATTTTTGGTTGTGGGGGGGTGGGGGGGAGCCAAATTGCATTCTTTAAGATTTTTGGTTGGGGGGAGCCAAATTGCATTCTTTAAGATTTTTGGTTGGGGGGGGGGTGGGGGGGGGAGCCAAATTGCATTCTTTAAGATTTTTGGTTGGGGGGGGGGGGGGGTGGGGGGGAGCCAAATTGCATTCTTTAAGATTTTTGGTTGTGGGGGGGTGGGGGGGAGCCAAATTGCATTCTTTAAGATTTTTGGTTGTGGGGGGGTGGGGGGGAGCCAAATTGCATTCTTTAAGATTTTTGGTTGGGGGGAGCCAAATTGCATTCTTTAAGATTTTTGGTTGGGGGGGGGGGTGGGGGGGAGCCAAATTGCATTCTTTAAGATTTTTGGTTGGGGGGGGGGGGGGGGGTGGGGGTGGGGGGGGAGAGAGAGATGGACCTTGGCATACTGGAAAACAAATAAATCACCGATGTCAAATCTGCCACGAATTTTTTTATTTTTCTTTTGGCAGTTTTTTTTTTAAAAAAAAAAGTCCTGCCAGCAAAAGAGGAAAAACTGCTTGGACATTAAACGTTAGCTTGGACATAAATCAATCGCATTTTGTGGACAACGTTCTTCCCCCCCCCCCACCCTCCCTTACCCCTCCCCACCCCCCCCCCCCCCCCCCCCCCCCCCCCCCCCCCCCCCCCCCCCCCCCCACCCCTTTTAAAGCTAAGTCCAATTTGCAGCCTTTACCTTAGGAAATTCCCATTCCCAGATCCAAGGTGCAGCGCTGAGCTCGGCCTACAATCGGAATCAGGAACACAATAGACCCACCGACAATAGGGAAAGATCAACACACACACACCTACACATAAAGAGGTTGGGGGGGATTTTTTTTGTGTTGTCCGATCCGTCGAAACAAGCGGGTCCGGGGTGTGGGGTGTGGGGGGGTGTTTAATTTCCCTTGCAAATCGCAGCTTTTCATCAGTGTCCCGGCCCCTTTTATTCTGTTGGATCATCCAGGAAACGCTCGGCGTTCGCTTCCTGAAAACTCCAACCTCCCCCTCCATCCAAACCACCACCACCACCACCACCACCACCACAACAACAACATAATCTAACATGGTGGGGGTTAGACCTCGAATAAAACGGGGCACCAGTTAAGACTCACCGGAGGAAGCAGGAGCGTGCATCGTTTGCCGGGTGCGGGGGCTCAGGTTGCTGTTGCTGTTGCTGCCGCTGCCGCTGCCTGCGCCGGTGCAGCTCGTTGACAGCGCGAGCCTCTGTCCGGCTGCCGATGCCGATGCCGATGCCGCTGCCGTCGTCGCCGTCGCCGCCGCCGCCGCGCGACTCCGAGGCGGTTAAAATGGCGCTGCGCGTGTCTACGTGCGCGCGCGCTTGCGCTGGCCAGCTCGAGGCGGCGCCTCCCAGCCCGGACAAGAAAGGGAGGGTAGGGGTGGGGCTTGGGCGGGGGCGAGTCCGTCCTTCACTGTGCAGTTGGTGGCCCGGGCCACGCGCCCCCACTCTTCGACGCCAACCGCCAACCCCCGGGCCACGCGCCCCCACTCTTCGACGCCAACCGCCAACCCCCGGGCCACGCGCCCCCCCCCCAGCCTTCGACACCAACCGTCACCCCCTGGGCCACGTGCCCCCCCCCAGCCTTCGACACCAACCGTCACCCCCGGGCCACGTGCCCCCCCCCCCCAGCCTTCGACACCAACCGTCACCCCCGGGCCACGTGCCCCCCCCCAGCCTTCGACACCAACCGTCACCCCCGGGCCACGTGCCCCCCCCCCCCAGCCTTCGACACCAACCGTCACCCCCGGGCCACGTGCCCCCCCCCCAGCCTTCGACACCAACCGTCACCCCCGGGCCACGCGCCCCCCCCCCCAGCCTTCGACACCAACCGTCACCCCCGGGCCACGCGCCCCCCCCCCCACCAGCCTTCGACACCAACCGTCACCCCCGGGCCACGCGCCCCCCCCCCCCCCCCCCAGCCTTCGACACCAACCGTCACCCCCTGGGCCACGTGCCCCCCCCCCCAGCCTTCGACACCAACCGTCACCCCCGGGCCACGCGCCCCCCCCCCCCAGCCTTCGACACCAACCGTCACCCCCGGGCCACGCGCCCCCCCCCCAGCCTTCGACACCAACCGTCACCCCCGGGCCACGTGCCCCCCCCACCAGCCTTCGACACCAACCGTCACCCCCGGGCCACGCGCCCCCCCCCACCAGCCTTCGACACCAACCGTCACCCCCGGGCCACGCGCCCCCCCCAGCCTTCGACACCAACCGTCACCCCCGGGCCACGCGCCCCCCCAGCCTTCGACACCAACCGTCACCCCCCGGGCCACGTGCCCCCCCCCACCAGCCTTCGACACCAACCGTCACCCCCCGGGCCACGCGCCCCCCCACCAGCCTTCGACACCAACCGCCAACCACCAGCAACCCCCCCCCCCACCCCCACCCCCACCCTTGTAAAAAAGAGAGAGGGAGAGAAAAAAACCCACAGGAGCAAGCGGGACGAGATGTGACGGAAGCCGTTTCAGCAAAGGAGGAGGCCGCTCGGCCCATCGAGTCCACGCCAGCCCTCCCAGTCACTCGCCATTCTCCCGCCCCGTCACCATTGAATTGCCTTGCGGGCGGCAAACGGCAGTGGCCCCAGCCGAGAGTGGACAGGAACATCCATCGCGGCTCCTGCTCCTTGCCGGAGGCAGCCCTGGAGTGAGAAAAAGGCAGGTGAAATCAGTCACCTTCAGATTGTGCAGCACTGTGCTCACCACAAGCATACCATGGCTATCCCACCAGATGCTGACTATTCCTTTAGCCAAGTGCTAACTATCCCTTTAGCCAAGTGCTAACTATCCCTTCCACCAAATGGTAATTATCCCTTTAGCCAAGTGCTAACTATCCCTTTAGCCAAGTGCTGACTATCCCTTCCACCAAATGGTGATTATCCCTTTAGCCAAGTGCTAACTATCCCTTCCACCAAATGGTGATTATCCCTTTAGCCAAGTGCTAACTATCCCTTCCACCAAATGGTGATTATCCCTTTAGCCAAGTGCTAACTATCCCTTCCACCAAATGGTGATTATCCCTTTAGCCAAGTGCTAACTATCCCTTCCAACAGATGGTGACTATCCCTTTAGCCAAGTGCTGACTCCCTTCCACCAGATGGTGACTATCCCTTTAGCCAAGTGCTAACTATCCCTTCCAACAGATGGTGACTATCCCTTTAGCCAAGTGCTAACTATCCCTTCCAACAGATGGTGACTATCCCTTTAGCCAAGTGCTAACTATCCCTTCCAACAGATGGTGACTATCCCTTTAGCCAAGTGCTAACTATCCCTTCCAACAGATGGTGACTATCCCTTTAGCCAAGTGCTGACTATCCCTTCCACCAAATGGTGACTATCCCTTTAGCCAAGTGCTGACTATCCCTTCCACCAAATGGTGACTATCCCTTTAGCCAAGTGCTAACTATCCCTTCCACCAAATGGTGACTATCCCTTTAGCCAAGTGCTGACTATCCCTTTAGCCAAGTGCTAACTATCCCTTCCAACAGATGGTGACTATCCCTTTAGCCAAGTGCTAACTATCCCTTCCACCAAATGGTGACTATCCCTTTAGCCAAGTGCTGACTATCCCTTCCACCAAATGGTGACTATCCCTTTAGCCAAGTGCTGACTATCCCTTCCAACAGATGGTGACTATCCCTTTAGCCAAGTGCTAACTATCCCTTCCACCAAATGGTGACTATCCCTTTAGCCAAGTGCTGACTATCCCTTTAGCCAAGTGCTAACTATCCCTTTAGCCAAGTGCTAACTATCCCTTCCAACAGATGGTGACTATTCCTTTAGCCAAGTGCTAACTATCCCTTTAGCCAAGTGCTAACTATCCCTTCCAACAGATGGTGACTATTCCTTTAGCCAAGTGCTAACTATCCCTTCCACCAAATGGTGATTATCCCTTTAGCCAAGTGCTAACTATCCCTTCCACCAAATGGTGACTATCCCTTTAGCCAAGTGCTGACTATCCCTTTAGCCAAGTGCTAACTATCCCTTCCACCAGATGGTGACTATCCCTTCCACCAAATGGTGACTATCCCTTTAGCCAAGTGCTGACTATCCCTTCCAACAGATGGTGACTATCCCTTTAGCCAAGTGCTAACTATCCCTTCCACCAAATGGTGACTATCCCTTTAGCCAAGTGCTGACTATCCCTTTAGCCAAGTGCTAACTATCCCTTTAGCCAAGTGCTAACTATCCCTTCCAACAGATGGTGACTATTCCTTTAGCCAAGTGCTAACTATCCCTTCCACCAAATGGTGATTATCCCTTTAGCCAAGTGCTAACTATCCCTTCCACCAAATGGTGATTATCCCTTTAGCCAAGTGCTAACTATCCCTTTAGCCAAGTGCTAACTATCCCTTCCAACAGATGGTGACTATCCCTTTAGCCAAGTGCTAACTATCCCTTCCACCAAATGGTGATTATCCCTTTAGCCAAGTGCTAACTATCCCTTTAGCCAAGTGCTAACTATCCCTTCCACCAAATGGTGATTATCCCTTTAGCCAAGTGCTAACTATCCCTTTAGCCAAGTGCTAACTATCCCTTTAGCCAAGTGCTAACTATCCCTTCCACCAAATGGTGATTATCCCTTTAGCCAAGTGCTAACTATCCCTTTAGCCAAGTGCTAACTATCCCTTCCACCAAATGGTGATTATCCCTTTAGCCAAGTGCTAACTATCCCTTTAGCCAAGTGCTAACTATCCCTTCCACCAAATGGTGATTATCCCTTTAGCCAAGTGCTAACTATCCCTTTAGCCAAGTGCTAACTATCCCTTCCACCAAATGGTGATTATCCCTTTAGCCAAGTGCTAACTATCCCTTTAGCCAAGTGCTAACTATCCCTTCCAACAGATGGTGACTATCCCTTTAGCCAAGTGCTAACTATCCCTTCCACCAAATGGTGATTATCCCTTTAGCCAAGTGCTGACTATCCCTTCCACCAAATGGTGATTATCCCTTTAGCCAAGTGCTAACTATCCCTTCCACCAAATGGTGACTATCCCTTTAGCCAAGTGCTGACTATCCCTTTAGCCAAGTGCTGACTATCCCTTTAGCCAAGTGCTAACTATCCCTTTAGCCAAGTGCTGACTATCCCTTCCAACAGATGCTGACTATTCCTTTAGCCAAGTGCTAACTATCCCTTCCACCAAATGGTGACTATCCCTTTAGCCAAGTGCTAACTATCCCTTCCACCAAATGGTGACTATCCCTTTAGCCAAGTGCTAACTATCCCTTTAGCCAAGTGCTGACTGTCCCTTCCAACAGATGCTGACTATTCCTTTAGCCAAGTGCTAACTATCCCTTCCACCAAATGGTGACTATCCCTTTAGCCAAGTGCTAACTATCCCTTTAGCCAAGTGCTGACTATCCCTTCCAACAGATGCTGACTATTCCTTTAGCCAAGTGCTAACTATCCCTTCCACCAAATGGTGACTATCCCTTTAGCCAAGTGCTAACTATCCCTTTAGCCAAGTGCTAACTATCCCTTCCACCAAATGGTGATTATCCCTTTAGCCAAGTGCTAACTATCCCTTCCACCAAATGGTGATTATCCCTTTAGCCAAGTGCTAACTATCCCTTCCACCAAATGGTGATTATCCCTTTAGCCAAGTGCTAACTATCCCTTCCACCAAATGGTGATTATCCCTTTAGCCAAGTGCTAACTATCCCTTCCACCAAATGGTGATTATCCCTTTAGCCAAGTGCTAACTATCCCTTTAGCCAAGTGCTAACTATCCCTTCCAACAGATGGTGACTATCCCTTTAGCCAAGTGCTAACTATCCCTTTAGCCAAGTGCTAACTATCCCTTCCAACAGATGGTGACTATCCCTTTAGCCAAGTGCTGACTATCCCTTCCACCAAATGGTGATTATCCCTTTAGCCAAGTGCTAACTATCCCTTTAGCCAAGTGCTGACTATCCCTTCCAACAGATGGTGACTATCCCTTTTGCCAAGTGCTAACTATCCCTTCCAACAGATGGTGACTATCCCTTTAGCCAAGTGCTAACTATCCCTTCCACCAAATGGTGATTATCCCTTTAGCCAAGTGCTAACTATCCCTTTAGCCAAGTGCTAACTATCCCTTCCACCAAATGGTGATTATCCCTTTAGCCAAGTGCTAACTATCCCTTCCAACAGATGGTGACTATCCCTTTAGCCAAGTGCTGACTATCCCTTCCAACAGATGGTGACTATCCCTTTAGCCAAGTGCTAACTATCCCTTCCAACAGATGGTGACTATCCCTTTAGCCAAGTGCTAACTATCCCTTCCAACAGATGGTGACTATCCCTTTAGCCAAGTGCTGACTATCCCTTCCAACAGATGGTGACTATCCCTTTTGCCAAGTGCTGACTATCCCTTCCACCAAATGGTGACTATCCCTTTAGCCAAGTGCTGACTATCCCTTCCACCAAATGGTGATTATCCCTTTAGCCAAGTGCTAACTATCCCTTCCACCAGATGGTGACTATCCCTTCCACCAAATGGTGATTATCCCTTTAGCCAAGTGCTAACTATCCCTTCCAACAGATGGTGACTATCCCTTCCACCAAATGGTGATTATCCCTTTAACCAAGTGCTGACTATCCCTTCCAACAGATGGTGACTATCCCTTCCATCAATTGGTGATTATCCCTTTAGCCAAGTGCTAACTATCCCTTCCACCAAATGGTGATTATCCCTTTAGCCAAGTGCTGACTATCCCTTCCAACAGATGGTGACTATCTCTTTAGCCAAATGCTGACTCCCTTCCACCAGATAGTGACTATCCCCTTCACCAAATGGTGATTATCCCTTTAGCCAAGTGCTAACTATCCCTTCCACCAAATGGTGATTATCCCTTTAGCCAAGTGCTAACTATCCCTTCCACCAGATGGTGACTATCCCTTCCACCAAATGGTAATTATCCCTTTAGCCAAGTGCTGACTATCCCTTCCAACAGATGGTGACTATCCCTTTTGCCAAGTGCTGACTATCCCTTCCACCAAATGGTGACTATCCCTTTAGCCAAGTGCTGACTATCCCTTCCACCAAATGGTGATTATCCCTTTAGCCAAGTGCTAACTATCCCTTCCACCAAATGGTGATTATCCCTTTAGCCAAGTGCTAACTATCCCTTCCACCAAATGGTGATTATCCCTTTAGCCAAGTGCTAACTATCCCTTCCAACAGATGGTGACTATCCCTTCCACCAAATGGTGATTATCCCTTTAGCCAAGTGCTGACTATCCCTTCCAACAGATGGTGACTATCCCTTCCACCAAATGGTGATTATCCCTTTAGCCAAGTGCTAACTATCCCTTCCAACAGATGGTGACTATCCCTTCCACCAAATGGTGATTATCCCTTTAGCCAAGTGCTAACTATCCCTTCCAACAGATGGTGACTATCCCTTCCACCAAATGGTGATTATCCCTTTAGCCAAGTGCTGACTATCCCTTCCAACAGATGGTGACTATCTCTTTAGCCAAATGCTGACTCCCTTCCACCAGATAGTGACTATCCCCTTCACCAAATGGTGATTATCCCTTTAGCCAAGTGCTAACTATCCCTTCCACCAAATGGTGATTATCCCTTTAGCCAAGTGCTAACTATCCCTTCCACCAGATGGTGACTATCCCTTCCACCAAATGGTGATTATCCCTTTAGCCAAGTGCTAACTATCCCTTTAGCCAAATGCTGACTATCCCTTCCAACAGATGGTGACTATCCCTTTAGCCAAATGCTGACTATCCCTTCCACCAGATGGTGACTATCCTCTTCACCAGATGGTGACAAAGCGCATTCTTATTTACAAAGTGACAGTGAAAACACTACTCGGCAGCGAGAGAGGTGTGTGAAATAGGTGATTTGTAGGTAGAAAGAGAGAGATAGATAGTTAGTGGGTAGGTGGATAAATTACCTGGCATTGCAAGCAGATCTGTCAACAGACTCATTTGGTGCCATAAATAGCTGTTTAAAAAGCTGCTGCCTTCAAGTAAAAAGACGTCAAATAGCTCATGTGGCAGATATAAAATAGGGACTGATGCTTTCCACCTTGATTTAAATGCTGTCACTCCACAAATTAAAAATCAACTCCTTTAAGTGGAATGTGTCGTTAAAGACAGAGCTCATGGAGAGAAAATGCATTTCAGGATCAGTGAGGCACAGCCTGGCATAAAGTTATTGGCATTCTTCCAATCAAGCTAGGGAATCCACTCGAGTAATACTGTATCTGGCAGGGGTTTCACAGATAAGCTGTGAAACCATTACTGAATCTGTCAATTTCCTCTTTTTTTAAATTGTAAATTTTCGCACTTAAAATAAATTTAGCCTGTTCCAAATGATGGTTAACTTATAATGCACGTTTGGTACTAATGCAATTGTGTGGTTGAGTTTGCATTGGTAGGGGATTTCACATTATTTCCGTTTCACAGGCTTTGTTCCCCACAGGGCAAATTCCTGAAATGTGCTGTCAGAAAGTAGGGTTGGACATATTCCTGCAGGTTTCATGCCTCAAATGCCCTGCCATCCTTTTTTAACCACCTACAATGAGTTTATAATAAATAAACGTTTAAAGAAAATGAAACAAAAAAGCCTATTAAAAAAAATCTGCTATGACTTTTCTCCTAGGTTGTTGTTCACAGCAGTGTCCAGGAGTGTAATCTTGAATTCTGAGAGACTTTTGGACAATCTTGGAATGTTGGAAGCTTTACCAGGAAGGGGTGTAAGTACAGAAAGCAACAAATAGCAAAAGGAAAGCAAGATAACCTACATTACCCTTAGCACTTCCTGATGCCCAATTTTGGATAGTGTTTGGCAAGCAGAAGGAGCTTTACACCTGGCCTCAAAGCAAAGGAATGTCATGTACCCAACCTAAACAAGAAGGAACAAAAATAAAAATAGCTGGAAAAACTCAGCAGGTCTGACAGCATCTGCGGAGAGGAACATAGTTAATGTTTCAAGTCCATATGACTCTTCATCAGAACTGAGGAAATATAGAAATGAGGTGAAATATAAGCTGGTTGAGGAGGGTGGGACAGGTAGAGCTGGATAGAGGGCCAGTGATAGGTGGAGGCAAAGAAGAGATTGCCAAAGATGTCACAGACAAAAGGACAAAGGGGCGTTGACGGTGGTGATATTAGCTAAGGAATGTGCTAATGGTGACATTAGGGGTGGAAAGCAGAATGAGCAAGTAACAGATAGTCATACGGACTCGAAACGTTAACTGTATTCCTCTCCGCAGATGCTGTCAGACCTGCTGAGTTTTTCCAGGTATTTTTGTAACAGGAAGCCCTAGTCGGGGTGAGGTTGGGGGAAGGGATCGAAATAGGCTAAAAGGGAGAGATGAAAGAATGGATGGTGGGAAAAGAAAAATATATTGAAAAAATATAAATTATTGGAAAAGGGGGGATCGGAAAGGGGGTGGGGATGGAGGAGAGAGTTCATGATCTGAAGTTGTTGAACTCAATATTCAGTCCGGAAGGCTGTAAAGTGCCTAGTCGGAAGATGAGGTGCTGTTCCTCCTTTTTGCGTTGAGCTTCACTGGAACATTGCAGCAGGCCAAGGATGGTCAAGTGGGCATGAGAGCAATGTGGTGTGTTGAAATGGCAAGCAACAGGGAGGTCTGGGTCATTCTTGCAGACAGACCGAAGGTGTTCTGCAGAGCGGTCACCCAGTCTGCGTTTGGTCTCTCCAATGTAGAGGAGACCACATTGGGAGCAGCGAATGCAGTAGACTAAATTGAGGGAAGTGCAAATGAAGTCCTGCTTCCCTTGAAAGGAGTGTTTGGGCCCTTGGACAGTGAAGAGGGGGGAAGTAAAGGGGCAGGTGTTGCACCTTCTGTGGTTGCATGGGAAGGTGCCGTGAGAGAGGGTTGAGGTGTAGGGGGTGATGGAGGAGTGGACCAGGGTGTCCCGGAGGGAACGATCCCTGCGGAATGCCGCCAGAGTGAGTGAAAGGAAGATGTGTTTGGTGGTGGCATCATGCTGGAGTTGGTGGAAATGGCAGAGGATGATCCTTTGAATGCGGAGGCTGGTGGAGTGATAAGTGAGGACAAGGGGGACCCTATCATAGTCCTGGGAGGGAGCAGAAGGTGTGAGGGCGGATGCACAGGAGATGGGCCGGACACGGTTGAGGGCCCTGTCAACCACCTTGGGTGGAAAACCTCGGTTAAGGAAGAAGGAAGACATGTCAGAGGATCTGTTTTGTAAAGTGGCGTCATCAGAACAGATGCGATGGAGGCGAAGGAATTGAATCCTTACAGGAAGCAGGGTGTGAGGAGCTGTAGTCGAGGTAGCTGTGGGAGTTGGTAGGCTTGTAATGAATATTGATGGACAGTCTATCACCAGAAATTGAGACAGAGAGGTCAGGGAAGGGAAGGAAAGTGTCAGTGATGGACCAGGTGAAAATGATGGAGGAGTGGAAATTGGAAGCAAAATTAATTCATTTTTCAAGGTCCAGATGAGAGCATGAAGTGGCACCGAAGCAGTCTTCGATGTACCAGAGAAAGAGTTGTGGGAGGGGTCTGAGTAGGACTGGAACAAGGAATGTTCCACATACCCCATAAAGAGACAGGCATAACTGGGGCCCATGCAGGTACTCATAGCCACACCTTTTATTTGGAGGAAGTGAGATGAGTTTAAGGAGAAATTGTTCAGTGAGAGAACAAGTTCAGCCAGATGGAGGAGAGTAGTGGTGGAAGGAACAAAAACATGCTGAAAGTGAGGCAAAATGAAAGAAGTCAAAAGGGTAATATGCAGAATCAGATAATTGGATTTGGATGCATATAGCAATATCTAGGCCAAATTTGATGTTGAAAACATTTAATTGGACAGTGTAAGTTGGAACCATTAGTACATAATGGTGTTCATTGTTAATGTCTTTGTTTGAAAATAGTGAAGGGAGAAAAACAAATAAAAGATTTTGTTTTATTTTTCCCTCAATATTTCCAGCTGAGAGACCAGCTGTTCCAAGTTTTTATCTTGAGCCAGTCACTGACTGTACAGGATGACTTGTCCTCTGAAATTTTTCTTCCTCACTGCAGGGAAAACATCCATGCCTCTTTCAATACCACTCTGCCAATGTAAAAGCCTAAATTATGAACTCATTTTGTGTAGAGTCATGGGTATGAACACAGATCTAACCACTCCTTAGTACAGCACATTGAATAACTTAGATTTTTATTTCACAATGTAAATTTGGTCTTTGAGTCACAAACAATAAATATGCAAGTTGCATACTCACAAAGTTACACCTTGTTGGTGTGTACTGACCAGTATTTTCATTAGAATGGTTTAAATATTCATTCAGTAAGTATCATTTAATATTTCATATTAAAATTCTATTCTATACAACTTAACTGATAAATAAGAATCCTTAATTTTTCCAAAACCAGACATTACCAATTTTCATTATTGTTTCAAATTCTTATGTTAAACCACCTTGTCTTTCTCAACTCCTCTAACATTCAACACAGTCTATCGATCTGTCCTCCTCCATATTCTGTCTCCATTGTCTACCTACAAGACACTGCTCTTGCACTCAATTTACAAAACAATAGTTATTCCACAGATAGAGCACTGTGTGCTGTTTGGATGCCTTATTATGGGAAGGAAATGCCAGCCATTGAGAGTGTACAGCATAGAGCCACTATGATGATCACAGTGATGAGATGCTATGCGAGCTCGATTTTAACTCTGGGCAACCGGGTGAATTTGAATTAGTTATAATCTTGCCCTATAGTTATGAGGAGAGAGTTGAGATACTGGGCTGGAATCTTAAGGGTACCACAAGTCCTAACCCCCAAACCCCCACCCACTCGGCTAAAAGGTCAGAAGGGGGGAATCACACCTAGTTGTACAACAGCTGTCCTACTACCATTAAACATCTGGTTGCCAGTTGGGAGAGGTGAGGCTGGACTTCTACCATTCAGGAACAGGAAGCCCCGTCTTAGAGAGCTATCGGTCATTCAGAGGATAGCAGCTATCTGGGGGTGATTGCCATTGCTGGTACTGCAGTGAGGCCTAGATTTGGCTAGGCGCCAAACTGGCAGACCCCAGTTTTTGGTGGGGGGTGGAATGAGGGGGTGGGGGGAAACACAGGGAGAGAGGGGAGCATGAAGTGGGGTTACACCTTTGAGGGCGGCCCTCCGTTGGGCCTAGCGGACCAATTAAAGAGGGCTCCCCTACCCACCAACAGCCTGCGCAGGGAAACCTGCCGGGGTGAGTACTCTTAAATCACAGCAGCAGTGGGATGAGGCCTTTAAGTGTGAATTAATTGTCCATTTAAGGGCCTCAATTGGCCTACTGGCGAGCAGGCTGCTCATGCCATCCCGCTACTGGTAAAATTGCATTGGCAGTACCGACAGGGGTAGGTGGGTAGTTGACAGGCTGCCCGCTGGATTTTATGTCCACCCCCAGCCTTCAACCTGCCAGCAAGGGAGCTTAAAATTCAGACTAGGACTGTCCTCACTGGAACATAGAGAGAAAAGAGAAAATTTATAAATGTTTTTACTTTTTTAAAAATTCATTCTAGGGATGTGGATGTCATTGGCAAGGCCAGCATTTATTGTCTACCCCTGAAACTGAATAGCTTGCTAAACCACTTCAGAGGACAATTAAATATATACAGGACTGGTGTGAGACTAGAGTCCCATACAAGTCAGAGAAGGTAAAGGTGGCAGGTTCCTTAAACCATTAAAGAACCGGTTAAATTTTTCCCACAATCTGTCAGGTTTTTGGTCAATTTTAGTAATGCCACCAATATTTCCCCAAAATGTTGAATTTGAATCCTGAAAACAGGATTCTGGATTATTAGGGTAGGTCTACTTACTACTACTAACAAAACCATGTCACTAACATACCCAACTAAAGGTTGTGATAAAATGATGAAGGAATAATAACTTCCTCTGGTTGGGGATTCAGTAATGACGGCTCGTCAATTTAAAATTGTCACTAAGAGAAGTCAGGAGAAATTTATTCACACAAGAGTTGAAGCAGAAGCCATTGCATCTTTTTGTGGGATATTGGATAAATATTTGAAACAAAAATAGATACAAGAGTTTGAAGAGATTGAGATACAATGGAATTAATTGTGTATTGTTCTGGGAAAGAACCAGAATAGCCGTGATGAACTGAGTGGCCCCTGTATGTGCTGGAAGCTTTTATGTTTCTAACCCCAACTCATCCAAACTCCACACCTATATTCTGTCCTTCACTATATCCTATTCACCCAGTGGTCTTGTTCTCACTGACTTCCACTAACTCCCCCAAAATTCCAAATTCAAAATCCTTATCTTTCATTTCTTTGCTATGTCTTAACTTCTGCATTTTTTTGCACAGGTATGCAGACAACAACCAGCTCAACTTCACCACCACCTTTCTCAATCCCTCCACAGTCTCTAAATTCTCAGACTGCTTGTCTGATATCTGGTATATGACAAGCAGAAATTTCCTGCGACCACTTATTGGGAAGACAGAAGCCGTTATCCTTGACCTCCACTACAAATTCTGTCCCCTAGCCACTGACTTCATCCCTTTATTTGAGCTAGCAGGCTGAATGAGACTGGACTGTACCTTGATATTGTATTTGACCCAGAGATGAATTTTCAACCACAGATCTATGCCATCACTAAGACCATCTATTCCTGCCTCTGCAACATTACCTGACTAAGCTCATTTGTTGCTGAAATCCTAAACCAGGCCTTTGTTAACTCTAGGGTTAATTATTTCAATATAGACACACTGGTATCCTATCTTCCACTCTCCATAAACTTAAGCTCATTCAAAACGTTGTTGTCCTATACCTTTCCACATGGACTGCATTCAGAATATAATTTTCTGGAACTGTCTTTTATTTAAAAATGGACACTAACAAGGTGGCTAAGATGGCTATCACAAGTCAGGTGACTTTTGCAATTTCTGCACAGATAAAGGATTAACTCGACTGAAAATGCCTCATTTGAGTCATTTGGACTCAAAACATTAACTGCGTTCCTCTTCGCAGATGCTGTCAGACCTGCTGAGTTTTTCCAGGTATTTTTGTTTTTGTTTTGGATTTCCAGCCTCCACAGTTTTTTGCTCTTATTATAAGTAATCAATTTTGTGATCTGCTGGAAAAACCTTCAAGGGAATCCTGCAACAATGCTGATATTAGACTCCCAGCTATTGAAAACAGCTAGACTAGTTTTTCAAAATGAGCCACTTTCTTCAATGGGCCTACAATGACTCTTTTTCCTACAATAAGCCAAACACATGAACTATGAACTATTCTTTTGTTTATAACTTGTAAAACTGTACCATTCTCTTGAACTGTACCTTTCTCGAGTGTATGTGTGTGTGTGAGTGATGTAGAGTTTAGACTTTCGGGGTAAAGGTGTGAATAAATAATCCTCTTTATTTAAACCCACTAAAGCTTGCTGCTGATTGTTTAAAAATTGACTGTCCACTCAGCCGTTGAGAAACATACATATCTTTCTTTCCAAAAACACTAAATTATGCTCTGTGGGAAATGCTACAAGGGTTTTGGTTCTCTCCCAACCTATCTGTAACAGTATCCTAACTTGCACCAATTCTCACACACCCATCACTTTGGGTTCACTGATCTACATTGGCTCCCAGTTAAACAATGCCTCAATTTTAAAACTCTTATCCTTGTTTTAGATCCCTCCACGGCCTCACCCGTGTAATATTTTCCAGCCCCACAACTCTGCAAGACATTTGCGCTCCTTCAGTTCTAGCCTTATGTAATATCCCTGATTTTAATTCCTTCACTATTGTCAGCCATGCCTTCAGCTGATGTGGTGCTAAGGTTTGGAATTCCCTTCCTAAACCACTCCGCCTCTCTACTTCTCTTTCCTCCTTGAAGCCTACCTCTTTGAACAAGCTTTTGGTCATCTGACCTAAATATGTGGCTTAGGATCAAATTTTGTTTGATACGTATCATATGAAGTGCCTTGGGATGTTTTGTTGTTAGCGGCACTATATAAATGGAAGCCGTTGTTGTTAGCATGAAATCTACCCCAAACATTTGATTTATGTTATGCTGGGATCATTCAGAGTACTGAATTTTTGCTGGTAAACTTTGTGCCCTTTCTGATCTCCAATTACTGAGATAAACAATGATTATTTACTCAGCTAGGTTACCGAAAAGTTTAGGCTGGAGACTGGAGGGCTGATTTTCAACTCCTGATGGGTAGCCATCAGAAGTAAATGGTAATCCCACATGGGGGTGGGGATCAGGGATGTCTTCAGTTGGTGCCCACTCAGGACCAAGTTAAAATTACACCCGAGACTCATTTGTTTCTCGGAACTCTGATGGAATTTAATTTATTTATTAATGAGGTTCCTGCCAGAGTTCAATGGAAGCCTCATCTGATGCCAAAACCAACAGTGTAAAAATTGCAGATCAGAGTGGGGAATGGAGCTGCTCCATTTTGACTTATCTTCCACTTCTTTCCTGGCAATTGAAGAGATTTCAAAACACGCTACAATGTTTGTTTTAGCAAAGTTTTGATTAGTTATCCATATTAGCTCTTACAAAAGGTGGAGATATATAAACATGGACTATTGAATATGTTGGTCAGTAAAATCAATTTCAGAGTTAGGAAATTGCACTTCAATCTTTTGGCAACTTTTGCATTGTTAGAATGGAAACAAGACTTGCAGATTGGAATCCTACAGAACAGGTAATGTATTGTGCAATGAAGAATATATTACACTCAAATGTTGGTTGCACAGTCAGAAATGCCAGTTGCTATAAAATTAGAAAAACCTAGCACCCCCTGGTGGAAGATACTTGCAGCTTGAAACTTCATGTTGTTCACTGAACTGGTTAATAGAATTTCAGTTATTCTTTAGCATACTATATGTAGAAGTGTGACGTGATGCATTTTGGGAGGAAGACTGAGGAGCGGCAATATAAAATGAATGTTACAATTTTATAAGGGTTGCATGAACAAAAAATCCCGGGGGTTTATACATAACTCTTTGAAAGTAACAACAGGAATTGATAAAAAACATATGGGTTAATTTTTCCATGGGATGTGGGCATCACTTGCAAGGCCTGCATTTGTTGCCTATTGCTACTTTCCCTTTAACTGAGTGGCTTGCTATACCACTGTAGAGAGCAGTTAAGAGTCAACCATATTGTTGGGCACCAGGAGTCACATGTAGGCCAGAGAATGGCAGATTTCGTTCCCTAAAGGGTGCTAGGGAACTAAATGGGTTTTTACAACAATCAATGATAGTTATCATGGTCACCATTACTGAGACTGGCTTTCAATTCCAGATGTATTAGCTGAATTGAAATTCCACAGCTGCCAAGGTGAGATCTGAACTCAGGTCACCAGAGAATTAGCCTGGGCCTCTGGATTACTAGTCCACTGATGTTATCACTATGCCATCATCTCCACCATAGCTAGACTTCAGTTATATGGAGAAAAACTAGGATTGTTCTCCTCAGAGCAGAGAAGGTTAAGGGGAGATTTAACATGGGTGTTCAAAATTATGAGGGTTTTGATAGAGTAAATCAAGATAAATTGTTTTCACCAGCAGAAGGGTCAGTAATCAGAAGTCACAGATTTAAAATAATTGGCAAAAGAACCAGAGAACAAATTAGGAGAATGTTTTTACACAGCTGTTATGAGCTGGATGCACTATCTGAAAGAGTGGTGGAATCAGATTCAATAGTAATTTTCAAAATAGAGCTGCATATGTATTTGAAAAAAATCTGCAGAGCTGTAGGGAAGAGCAGAGATGTGGATAGATCCTTCAAAGGTACAGCACAGCAATATAGGCCAAATGGCCTTTTATGCTCTTTAGCTCAATTTTGAAGAAATACATATTTGTGCCGTTAAATTTAGGAACTACATGTTTTACCACAGTACGAACAGTATGTTGATAAAATTAATCAAATTCATCATAATTTATCAACATCCAGTTTTTTAACTTCATTAAAATTAACTTTTTTATATAAAATACTTAACATAACAGTTAAACTAATTCCTGAAATATGGGTTATTATATTCTGTAGCATGCAGTAATTTTGAATAGCATGCAACTTGAAGCACTTCCATGCTTACTCAGTCAAGACAGATATGACTAAAGCTGCATTTAACTCCTATATTTAGCTGCAGAGCACTCTGGTTATGAAGCCATTGTTTTTAAACCATGAAGCGGCATGGATGAGAATTGATGCAGGAATCTTGATATGACATTCTCGTTGCTGATCTTCAAGACTCCAGAAAACATGATGAAAATCTATCTTTAATCTTTTAATGTAATCATAATTGCCTTTGAACAGCTGCCCAATAGTACAGCATTCATGGACATCTGCATAACCCTGAATTGCAAGCTCACAATTTCGACTAGGCCATTAGGGTAAGACTATCAGAGAGCTCATCAATCCAGGTTGTTTTCCTGCACGCAGATACACAGTAGTATAACACCAGTGTGCTTACCATAGGTTGGTTTTATGCTCTTTTCCTTGAAGTCTAAAGGCAGGGAACGGAATGAATGTCAAAACTGGAGAATTAGCTAGTCTATTACAAATAACCTGGTTTCTTCAACTGAAAACAAACTTATTTTGCACATTCTTCTGTCTTATGTATAAAATGGTAATGTTTTACAGTTTGTAAATATCAACAGTTACAAAGGATAATAGCTTTGTTCTTTGGAAGTAAATTTATTTGAAATTTGTCAGAATATTTTTCACAATAATGAATCATTTTCTTAGAATTTTGGTAAATATAAACTATTTTAAGGATGGCAACCTAATATGATAGAAGTATATTGGGATTTGCATTGTTTTTGAATTCTGGTTGTTAATAAAAACATTTAAAATTTTCAAGAAATGCCGCAGCATGGTAAATACAACTAAAGCATAAACAGTATATCACTCTGTAATCTTTTTATCTTTACACTGCATGGTAGAAGGCAAGTTTTAACTCGGCAAGTAACTATTTCAATGTGCCTAAAATAATCAAAGGAACATGTCTGGCCAACACAGCATTAAGCATCAAATGATACGGTTTGTTTATTCAGTTATACATTTTATACAGAAGATAGTAAGTATCCCTGTCTCACTTCTTCCTGTCTTGAGATGTGTGTATGCAGACTTGAACAGCACAACTTGGTACAATTGGTAACAGTGTAAAATACTAGACCAAACTGAACAGAACTGTCAGAAGTTGCAGAACTATTCAGTTCAAACTGCAAGAATATGTAAGTGACATTTGCACAAGGTTTGGTAACGTTGCGTGCTACCACAGCACTTAAAGTCACCATCTCACATGCAAGATACAAATATAGCACAAGCATCTCACATAGCATGGCCAGATGTAGAATTCTAAACCTTTTCAACAAACACCTAACCCAAACCTCAGAGGACCACCTTCCTACTAGTGCATCATTTCTCAGACAAGATATCTTCCTGGCTTCACTGAGTGAAAGTGATTTTCTGAAGCTGACTTATAGTTTTCTATTGTCAACTAAATCACTACAGACTTTGTTGGAACTATTTAACTTATTCCCTTTAGAAACAGTGAAGTTGACCAAGGCAGAAGATTTCTATTTTTCTGCCTGAGTTGCATTAAATTTACAGCTCATAGATGGAAGGACACAGTACTATCACCCAACTGCCTAATTAACAATTTAATCCTGTGATTATATATATTAGAAAGAACAACAACTAGGAAAGGTAGTCATAGCCAAGGAATTCAAAATTATTTTATATACCACTCAAGTTTGTTTGCAGTTCATATCAACAGAACCCATGGATTGTCACACCTTTGAAACAAATTGTACAGCATTGTACTTGAAGAGATTAAAACAAAGTCAGAAATGTTTATATCTCCATTAAAAACAGAAAATTCTAGCATACTCAGCAACGTGTTAACATCTGAAACAAAAAGATAGGCTAATGTTTAAAAAGTTAGGTTAATGTTTTGGGTAACATCCTTTGTCAGTACTGATCAATTCTAACAAAGATCTGATATGAAATGTTAACCTTTCTTTCTCCTTTCAGTTGCTAACTCATATGCTCTGTTGATGAATGTTTTTACTTTAATTGCATGATGTGAGCTGAATATTCTTACTTCCATGTAAAAAAATTGGTTAATATAACTAACTTCTTTATTAACATTATCCTTATGGTATCATTGGAAGTCTAGGATATACAAAGTTACTGAGAGCCTTAATTACTGGGTAAATCTAGTGTCATCTCAGAAAAGTAGAACGCTTGATTTTTTTCAAACGAAGAGGGTCTTTGCTTCAATAAGTTATGCAAGACAATAATCTCTCAAGTCAGCCAGCATCTGTGGAGAGAGTAAATTTTCCTACCTGAAATATTGAATATTCTGTTCTCTCCATAGATGCCAACTGATCTGCTGTGTGCTTTCAGAATTTGTTTCAGATTTCTAGCATCTGTGATATTTGATTTGATTACGACAGAAACCTCTTAATTTTGCTCAGTGTGTGCCCCCTACATTTTTCTTTTACTCAAATGGCTAGGGAAGCAATTAAATTTCGATGTTGAGGTCAACAATCCATTCAATGTCTTCAGCTGATGCACTATGAATGGTTGCGATGCCACCAGGAATGGACCTCTCAGGGCAGAGGTTCGGTGTATGAGCGATGGTTTGACTTGGATGGCCACTGTCACAATTTGAGCTGTCCCTCATGTTGCACATGGAGCAAGTGGCCACATCTTCCCTGGCCCAACCTCAGACAGTTGAGGGTTGTCCAGATTTTCCATGGAAGCTTGAAACCTGGGACTTCACCACTTGGGTCAGTTACCAGGTTGTGGTTGGTGATGTTTGCAGTCAACCAGGAAATGTGCCATCAATTGGTGGGGCTGCTTCAGTTTGTAGGACCTAGAATGTGTTCCAGTGGGAACTGCAGGATTTCAGACAAGGGTGTGGGGATTTTTGAGGTCTTGTGTCAATGGAGTGCTTCATTAGCTGTCAGCCAGTTGCGTTCTTTGACAATGATGTTTTCCCTGCGGACATTAGGAGGTTCAATATGCATGTAAATCTATTAGTAAGTAACATGCAACTTTTCATCTTTAAAATAAGCTATTGTTTTATATATTCTTTGAAGAAAAATACCTTATTCTATTTTTATTAATCTACAAATAATGATGCAAATTGGATATCAATATGTAAATGAGAGAAATTGTGTACTATGTTAATGTTTAACCAGTGTTGCAATGAAATACATGCTTTAAATTGGTAATTAAACACAGCTGTTCCCAATTGAGGAAAGATTAGGGAATCATTGTAAGAGTATATTCTGTCATTCTGTGTGTTAGGAGGAACTGGGAGAGTCTGTGGTTTAGTTTTGCTGTCTTAGAAATAAACTTGGTTTAAGGTACAGGCTAGCTTCAGGCTCATTCTTCCTCAACATACAATTATTGGAATTAAGGTAGGGTACCTTGGATATGAAGTCATTCAAATTAAATTTAGACAAGCAGCTTAAGGTGACCCCAGAGATCTACTCTCACAATACTTTAGCTTCATGCGAGCTGCAGAGTAACTGTAGGTGGAAAGCAAATTTTAAAAGGTTCCTAGGCAGTCCAATGGTGCTCTTAAGAACTTTTGAAATTTCTTTTTAACTCTGTTGGTTCTTCATCATTAAAATCTTGCCATAGAGCTCGAGGGGGGATGGGGGAGAGAGAGGGAATGGGAGGGGGGGAGAGAGAGAGAGAGGGAATGGGGGAGGGGGAGAGAGGGAATGGGGTGGGAGAGAGGGAATGGGGGGGAGAGGAGAGAAGGAATGGGGGGAGGAGAGAGGGAATGGGGGGAGGAGAGAGAGAGAGGGAATGGGGAGGGAGAGAGAGGGAATGGGGAGAGAGAGCGAGAGGGAATGGGGAGGGAGAGAGAGAGGGAATAGGGAGAGAGAGAGGGAATGGGGGGGAGAGAGAGAGGGAATGGGGGGGGGGAGCGAGAGAGGGAATGGGGGGGGAGCGAGAGAGGGAATGGGGGGGGGAGAGAGAGAGGGAATGGGGGGGGAGAGAGAGGGAATGGGGGGGAGAGAGAGAGGGAATGGGGGGGAGAGAGAGAGGGAATGGGGGGGGAGAGAGGGGGAATGGGGGGGGAGAGAGGGGGAATGGGGGGGGAGAGAGGGGGAATGGGGGGGAGAGAGAGGGGGAATGGGGGGGAGAGAGAGGGGGAATGGGGGGGAGAGAGAGAGGGGGAATGGGGGGGAGAGAGAGAGGGGGATTGGGGGGGGGAGAGAGAGAGAGGGATTGGGGGGCAGAGAGAGAGAGGGATTGGGGAGAGAGAGAGGGGAATGGGGGGGAGAGAGAGAGAGGGAATGGGGGGGAAGAAAGAGAGACGGGAATGGGGGGAGGGAGAGGGGGAATGGGGGGGGAGGGAGGGGAATGGGGGGGGAGGGAGGGGAATGGGGGGGAAGAAAGAGAGACGGGAATGGGGGGAGGGAGAGGGGGAATGGGGGGGAGGGAGGGGAATGGGGGGGGGAGGGAGAGGGGGAATGGGGGGGGGAGGGAGAGGGGGAATGGGGGGGGAGGGAGAGGGGGAATGGGGGGGGAGGGAGAGGGGTAATGGGGGGAGGGGGAGGGGGAATGGGGGGGGAGGGGGAGGGGGAATGGGGGGGGAGGGGAGGGGGAATGGGGGGGGAGGAGAGGGGGGAATGGGGGGGAGAGAGAGGGACTGTCTGGGGGGGAGAGAGGGAATGGGGAGGGAGCGAGTGGAATGGGGGGGGGGGAGAGAGAGAGTGGGAATGGGGGAGGGGAGAGAGAGGGGAATGGGGGGTGGAGAGAGAGATGGGGAATGGGGGGGAGAGGAGAGAGGGGGAATGGGGGGGGAGAGAGAGGGGGAATGGGGGGGAGAGAAGGGGGAATGGGGGGGGAGGGAGAGGGGGAATGGGGGGGAGGAGAGGGGAGCGGGGGGAGGGGAATGGGGGGGAGGGGAGGGGGAATGGGGGGGAGAGAGAGGGGGAATGGGGGGGAGAGAGAGGGGGAATGGGGGGAGAGAGAGAGGGGAATGGGGGGGGGAGAGAGAGAGGGGGAATGGGGGGAGGAGAGAGAGGGGAATGGGGGGGAGAGAGAGAGGGGGAATGGGGGGGAGAGAGAGAGGGGGAATGGGCGGGAGAGAGGGGGGAATGGGGGAGAGAGAGAGGGAATGGGGGGAGAGAGAGAGGGAATGGGGGGGAGAGAGAGGGAATGGGGGGGGAGAGAGAGGGGGAATGGGGGGGGAGAGAGAGGGGGAATGGGCGGGAGAGAGAGAGGGGGAATGGGGGGGAGAGAGAGGGGGAATGGGGGGAGAGAGAGGGGGAATGGGGGGGGAGAGAGGGGGGAATGGGGGGGAGAGAGAGAGGGGGAATGGGGGGGGAGAGAGAGGGGGAATGAGGGGGGAGAGAGAGGGGGAATGGGGGGGAGAGAGAGGGGGAATGGGGGGGAGAGAGAGGGGGAATGGGGGGGGAGAGAGAGGGGGAATGGGGGAGGGGAGAGAGAGGGAATGGGGGAGGGGAGAGAGAGAGAGGGAATGGGGGGGTAGAGAGAGAGGGAATGGGGGAGGGGAGAGAGAGAGAGGGAATGGGGGGTGAGAGAGAGAGAGAGGGAATGGGGGGAGTGAGAGAGAGGGAATGGGGGGAGAGAGAGAGAGGGAATGGGAGAGAGAGGGAATGGGGGGGGGAGAGAGAGAGAGGGAATGGGGAGAGAGAGAGAGAGGGGGAATGGGGGAGAGAGAGAGGGGGAATGGCGGGGAGAGAGCGAGGGGGAATGGGGGGGAGAGAGAGGGAATGGGGGAGAGAGAGAGAGGGAATGGGGGAGAGAGAGAGGGAATGGGGGGAAGAGAGAGAGAGAGGGAATGGGGGGGAGAGAGAGAGAGAGGGAATGGGGGGAGAGAGAGAGAGAGGGAATGGGGGGAGAGAGAGGGAATGGGGGAGAGAGAGAGGGAATGGGGGAGAGAGAGAGAGGGAATGGGGGGAGAGAGAGGGAATGGGGGGGAGAGAGAGGGAATGGGGGGGAGAGAGAGGGAATTGGGGAGAGAGAGAGGGAATGGGGGAGAGAGAGAGGGAATGGGGGGGGAGGGAGGGAATGGGGGGGGAGGGAGGGAATGGGGGAGAGAGAGAGGGAATGGGGGAGAGAGAGAGGGAATGGGGGGGAGAGAGAGGGAATGGGGGAGAGAGAGAGGGAATGGGGGAGAGAGAGAGGGAATGGGGGAGAGAGAGAGGGAATGGGGGGGAAGGGAGGGAATGGGGGGGGAGGGAGGGAATGGGGAGAGAGAGAGGGAATGGGGGAGAGAGAGAGGGAATGAGGGGGAGGGAGGGAATGGGGGGGGAGGGAGGGAATTGGGGCAGGGAGAGAGGGAGGGAATTGGGGGGGGAAGGGAGAGAGGGAATGGTGGGGGGGAGGAGAGAGAGGGAATGGTGGGGGGGGGAGAGAATGGGGGGGTGGGAGGGAGGGGGTGGGGAGGGGGGGGATGGGGGGAGTGAGAGAAGGGAAGAGGGGTGAGGAAGGGGAGAGTGGGGGGGTAGGGGATTGGGCGGGGGGAGGGGAGGGTGGGAAGGGAGAGTGGAGGGGATTGGGCGAGGGGAGGGGACGGGGGAGAGGGGAGGGAGGGGTGAGAGCGGAGCGGATGGGGCAGTAGTTGGGGGGAGGGGATGGGGCAGTAGTAGGGAGGGGAGGTGAGAGGGGGAGGAGAGGAGGGGGAAGAGGGGAAGGGGGCAGTGGGGAGGGATAGGGAGGGGAGAGGGATAGAGAGGGGAAGGTGGGGAGGGCAAGGAGGGAAGGGGAGGGGGGCGAAGGGAAAGGAAGGGCAGTGTTAAATGGCTGATAATCCATTCACTCCAAGAAGCCAGTCTTAATGCACCAACTTCCAAGTTTAACTCGGGCACATTGGGTAACTCCTGCAAGAGAGGTGGGTTGCAAATATAAATATGTTAATTGCTGCATTATAGCAATATTTCAATGTTCAGACAAATTTAATGGCACATCCATGGGTTTTCTAGTCTTGAACTTAACATTGAACCAAGGCAAGAACAAAATGGTAACTCATGGGTCTCATCAAAAGTAAGGCAAATAATACAATAAGTATTTAGTACTCACAGCGGTTTTCGTACCTCCACTGAGAAAGGGTTTGTTCAAAGTACTTGTGGTGAGAGATTAGTTTCTATATTTTGGAACTTTTGAAACTCAGATCAGGATTGGCGGTGACTTAGCTGCCTTAGATTGGACCTCGGATGAGATGCAAGATGACCATTGGCAACAGTCTGCTTTGATAAAACCTGCAGGCGATGAGCAGAGAGGGGAGCAAGAGAAAGGGGAGCAGCAGAAGGGTCAAACTCGCAGAAAGCACTATCCGCATAGCATGGTGTGCAGGCAGAGGTTCAATTCTGAGACGTCTCGGAAGAGTATTGCTTCTGCAGATTGTGCTTGGCAGACATCTATAACTTCCTAGAAGAATAACTGCTCCCTGCTGAAGCCATGTATTGCCAGTGGCCATGAAAGTGACAATTGCCTTTAAACATTTTGCCTCTGGGTCCTTCCAGGATGTTGCTGGAGACATATTTAGGATCTCCCAGTAGACTACACACAAATGAAAAAGGCATTTATGGCATGTTTATCAGGGCTGGCAATTATGTCAACTTCATCTATGATAATGCCAGTCAGAAAGAAAGAAAAAGGATGCTTGGGTTTGCATAATAAAAAACAAAAAATGCTGGAAATACTCAGCAGGTCAGGTAGCATCTGTGGAGAGAAACAGAATTAGATGCCCAAATTTTCACTCCCAAGGCGGGTGCACAGAGTGAGGAAATTTCCCAGCTCAGCACACCTGCCTTGGGAGAAACGGCCCCAAATAATAGGATCTTCATTCCAGGGGAGCAGGTGCATGCTGGAGTCTGGCCTACCACCCCTAGAAACAATGAAGAGGTAGCCACAGGGACTGCCAAGCTGGTTAAAAGGCCTGCCTAAGTGCTCTGGGACTTTGTCTAGTTGTAAAAAATGCAGATAGACCGTCTATACCTCACCCATCACAGCCACTCACCCCCCCCCCACCCACTGCCATTGCCCATCTATGTCAACATATGCCCCTCTACCCACCCTGCCACACTATGAACCCCCATTCATCCCCATGGCCCCTTATTGTTCCTATGTAGACTTAGTGCCAACCCATGCCCCTCCACCACTCTTTGCCCTTACACCCTTCATGCTAACTCACCTAGTATCCACCATGGGCAGACCTCAGGAGCCATTCTGAGGTGAAATAAAGTAAAATTCTAAATATCTGTTACAGACTTCACAATTTAAACAAAAAAGTCATTGATAAAAGCCCACTTAAATTTATTCAAGTACTTAATCCTTTATAAAACGTGTATTCATAGCCCCCACATCAAGAGACAGCTAATCCCTTAATAAACTCTTGGAGCCAATCAAACGGTCAACTTACATTCCTTCCCCCCCCCCCCCCCCCAACTCTAATAATGGCAGATTGTGGAAGCAGTTAAGTAGTAATAATACTACAATGATATCTCTCAGGCCTATGACAACAAACAGCTATTGAAATTGCAAGCACCATTTTCTTCCAACTCAGAGACACACCAAGTGTTTTTCTTTCAAAATTTAGAGCAGGGGATTTAAATAACCTGACAGCTTGACAGTTCCACAGATCTATTCCACCTTTTATGCACATTCACATCTACTCCTAAAAAATGTAAGTCACACAGTGTGGGAAACTGACCTCGCTCCAGTAAAAATGGAGTCTGCTTGAACACAGCTCTGAGTTCAAATGGCCCTGCTGAGTTCAGTTTTCCCACATGTGCGAATCACGTCCTGTCCCCTCCCCACCCAGAAGCTGGGAATTCTGTGACAAGTAATGCGCTCCTGATTCCCCAAAGCCTATCCGCCATCTACAAGGAACAAGTCAGGAGCGTGTTGGACTACTCCCCATTTGCCTGGATGAGTGTGGCTCCAACAACATTCAAGAAACTTGACACCACCCACATCAAAGCAGCCACAAAAACACAAGAAATAGGAGAAGTGGACCATATGGCCCATCGAGCTTGCTCCATCATTCAATAAGATCATGGCTGATCTTGGGCTTCAAGCCCATTTTCCTGCCTGCTTCCCGTATCCCTTAATTCCCAGGGAAACCAAAAATCTATCTATCCCAGCCTTAAATGTATTGAACAATCCACATCCCACTGGGGTAGAGAATTCCAAAGATTCACAACCTTTTGAGTGAAGTTATTTCGCCTCATCTCAGTCCTAAAAGATTGGCCCCTCATCCTGGGACTGTGCCCCTGTGGTTTAGACTACTGAACAAGTGGAAACAATCTCTCAGCACTCCCTATCAAGCCCCTTCAGAATTTTTTTAGGTTTCAACTCCAAAGAACATAAGCCCAAATTACTTAGCCTCTCATCATAGGACAACCCCCTCATCCCAGGGACCAATTTAGTAAACCTTTGTCTCCAATGCAAGTATATCCTTTCTTAAATGTGGAGACCATAACTGCACACAGTATTCCAGATGTGGTCCCACCAAACTCTGTACAATTGTAGCAAGACTTTTTATTCTTGTACTCCAATCCTCTTGCAAACAAGGCCAACATGCCATTTACCTTCTTAATTGCTTGCTGCACCTGCATGCTAATTTTCTGCATTCCTTGTTCAATTGTTCCTTGCTGTATTCTCATCCCAAAGTACATGTGAAGAAATACTACCTTGAAAATATAGAAAAAGTACAAAGAAAGGAATTGAATTCAAAAAGTCTGATCATATTAAAAAGTAATGGTTTTGATGCTGTACCAAAGAATAACAAGGTACTCCCTTTCTTAGATTTCAGCTTTGGCTCGTTAATAGCACTTGTGCCTCTCTGAGTCAAAAGATCATGCACTCAAGACCCAGCCTAGAGACTTGAGCACATAATCTAGGATACAGATGAAATGTTACAGAGGAACCTATTTGCCCTCTCAGGTGATGTGAAAATCCCATGTCAATATTCAAAGGAGAGTAGTGCAAGTTCTCTTCATATTGTATCTAACATTTATCCTGCAAACAACAGCTGAATGCTATTTATCTCATTGCTGTTTGTGGGACCTTGCTGTGTGCCAGTTGGTTATCACACTCCCTCCATTACAGCAATGATGCTTCCAAAGTACTTGATTGGCTATACAATGTTTTGGGATGGCCCATGGTTGTAAAAGGCACTATATGAATGCAAGTTCCTTCTTGTTACCTGAATTTTTTATATTGTTGAGTATCTTGAGTGGAAATTGATGTAATAATAAAAGGTTTTTAATACAACAATACAACTAAGAAATAAGTTGAGAAATGTATCAGATGTTAATAATAATTTAATTTATTTCTAGCTTATATCGATCTGTTTGTTTCAATTCATTTTCAGTTTTGAACATCTACAGTTGAATCTAAGATTGTAAGATTACAAATGCTTACATTTCTTATTGATTTTAATTGCTATTATTATCTTATGATGAATATTTTGGTTAATTTTGTATATATCAAAATGTGTAAGAAAAAGGGCTAGAGAGTGGAGCAATTTTTTACTTTTGGTGTCAACTGTCACAGAATCACAGAACTGCTACAGCGCAGAAGGAGGCCACTCAGCCCATCATGTCTGCACTGGCTCTCCAGATGAGCAATTCACCTAGTCCCATTCGCCCGCCTTCTCCCCATAACTTTACACATTCATCCTTTTCAGATAACAGTCTAATTGCATTTTGAATGCTTCAGTTGAACCTGCCCCCACCACACTGTCAAGCAGTGCATTCCAGACCTTAACCACTCACAGCATGAAAAAGTTTTTCCTCATGTCACTTTTGCTTCTGTTGCCAATTACTTTAAATCTGTGCCCTCTCATTCTCAATCCTTTCACGAGTGGGAACAATCTTTCCCTATCTACTCTGTCCAGACCCCTCATGAAATTGAGTACCCCTATGGTATCTCCTGTCAGCCTTCAATTCCTCATGGAAAACAGTCCCAACTTCTCTAATCTATCTTCATTACTGCAGTTCCTCATACCTGGAATCATTTTCATGAATCTTTTCTGTACCCTCTCCAATACCTTCACATCTTTCCTAAAATGCGGCAGCCAGAACTGGTCACAATACTCCAGCTTTGTCAGCTTAAAAATTATTAATAACATCTGATACATTTCTCAACTTATTTCTTAGTTGGTCTTGTATCAAAAATCTTTTATTATTACATAAATTTCCACTCAAGATACTCAACAGTCTAAAAAATTCAGCTAACAAGAAGGAACTTGCATTCATATAGTGCCTTTCACAACTTGCATTCATATCACGTCTTTCACAACCACAGGGCATCCCCCGAAACATTATACAGCCAATCAAGTACTTTGGAAGCATCATTGTTGCAATGGAGGTAATGTGGTAGCCAACTGGTGCACAGCAAGGTCCCACAGACAGCAATGAGATCAATGACATTCAGTTGTTGTTTGTGGGATTAATGTTGGATAGAATACAAAGAGAACGTGCACTGCTCTCCTTTGAATATTGACATCGGATCTCCTCATCACCTGAGAGGGCAAATAGGTTCCTCTGTAACATTTCTTGTGTACCCTAGACTATGTGCTGTATAGCAAGGACCAATTTTAGAGTAAATCACTGTATTTGCTGAACCTCACTTCTAAAGACTACCATACACTACATTATTATAACTGTTCTGAAAGGTACCAGTTTTTGTCCTGCCTAGGCAAATTTTGTGCCAGATTATAAACAATCTTGTATCGTAGATTCACATAATGTGGAAGTACATTATGACTACCCAAAACTAATTTCAGATGGATGTTTACTGGCCATGGCTGGATTGAAGCTAAGATCCCTAAGTCAAAAGAATAATATGCTAACACAATGCACTAACCGAAACTTTAAATAGCTGTTTTAAACTTTTTTCTGAGACACAATGAAATTGCTATCATTTGTCACCCAAAACCCAAGACTGGGTATGGCAGAGGAACACAGGAAGGGCAGTATGCCATTCAGCCCCTCAAGCTTGTTCTACTATTAAATTAAATGATAGTTAATCTGTATCTTAACATGCCCTTGCCTAACAGTTATCTCAGTTTTGAAATTTACTGTTGAACAAGCCTCAACTGCTTTCAGGGGGAAGAAGTTCAACTTTCTACTCCCTTTTGTGTGAAGAAGTGCTTCCAGACATTCAACTTTGAACTCTAATTTTAAGGTTATGGTCCCTTGTTCTGGACTGCCTGCACCAGAGGAAATAGTTTATCCCTATTTTCAATAGAAATCCTTTAATAATTTTAAACATTTCAGTTAGATCACCTCTTAATCTGTCCAATTAAAATATGAGTAGAGCATATTTATTGGTTGTCATAGTAAATTTGGTGCACATATACTTGGTGTTGGCTATCCTAAATGCAGTCAAACTTTGAACTGGCCATTTGTTTAGTAAGCTAATTGGCAAATCTATGATTTAAAACATGGAGAAGAAAATTGTAATTAGAGTTACAGTATAGTGAGGAAAGTAAAATATATATATGAACATTTGAATTAGGAGCAGGAGTAGGCCATTCGGCCCCTTGCCATTCTGGACTGCTCTGCCATTCAATAAGATCGTGACTGATCATATTGTGGCCTCAACTTCACATTCCCACCTATCCCCGATTACCTTTGTCTCCCTTGTTAGTCAAGAATCCTCCTACCTCTGCCTTAAATATATTCAATGATCCTGCCTCTATTGCTCTCTGGGGAAGAGAGTTCCAAAGACTCATGACCCTCTGAGAGAAAAAATGCTCCTCATCCCTGTCTTAAATGGGTGACCCGTATTTTTAAACTGTGTCCCCAGTTCTCGTCTCTCCCACAAGGGGAAACATCCTTTTAGCATCCAGCCTGTCAAGTGCCCTCAAGATCTTATCTGTTTCAATAAGGTCACCTTTCATTCTTCTAAACTCTAATGGAATGAGAGCAGAATGAGAACTTCACTTAGATTTTAGAAGTGTGTTCTCTCCATCACAATTTCAAATGAGGATATTTTCCTTATTTCTGATTAGCTGAACTGCCTTTTGCAACACCATAAAGGGCTATTCCAATACTAGATCAGACTTAATATTTAGCTACTTTGACTACTATTTTCTACTTTTCAGTGGCAAGCTGTTATATTTACTAGAAAATTTCCTGTTATCTTTTGAATTTAAAAACATGTAAATATGAAGTTCAGAATGTAACTAAATCTGTTTCTAAACTTCTTTTATTTTTTAAAGCCAAGCCTTCTTGCTCATCCCAGGCTTATTTAGATTTCCATGTTGCAACTTGCCACATTCCTTTTCATCAGGATACCTTCTTATGCTTTCTACTGATTCAGATTCAAATGATACTGCTGCTTGACTTGGGAGGTAGTCTGGTCTCTGCTCCAATAATCCTGCTGATGATTTCAGTATTAGTTTGTCATAAAATGAATCTTTTAGTGCTAATATGAAAGGGTTTTGCTGTGAATACCGATGCACTATTTCCCTTTGTTTCTTCTTCTTGCAGCAGGGTGAACAAGTAGTGCATAACACACGCGCAATGTAGACCCAACCCAAATAATGGAGCTCAACAATGTTCAGCAAGAAGCACGCAAGACTGACACAAAACATAAAGTTCAAAAAGATGGTCTTTTCTGTTGCTCTGGATATGAAGCAGTCTGTTTTGGTTGGACATGGATAGGTCCAACACACAAACAAACATGGAACATTAAATCCATACAGATAGTACTGTCCCAACAAAAACGTTATCTCCATAACTGCTCTCAGCATTACATGTATAATATATACAGTTAAAACTTTATTTGATAGATAGATTGGATCACTGTTTCTATTGCTTTTAATATGTTCAACTTCATAGTCGCCATCTCTTCGATAAAATTCGATTTCCTGAGAGTCGCTGCCAAGTGATCTTTGATTTAAGGTTTCAGTTTCTGGAAGGCGTCCACTAGTTATAGAATTTTTTGACAATTCCAGTGCACTCACATTTTCCATTTCATGTTTTTCATCCTTTGCTATTTTGTGCAGGACATACACTATGTAGAAAATGGATGGTGTTGAAACCAGAACAATTTGGAAAACCCAAAACCGCAGGTGAGAGATAGGTGCAAAGGTGTCATAGCAAACATTGTTACAGCCTGGCTGGCGGGTATTACAGGTAAATTTGGACTGCTCATCACCATACACTGCATCGCCGACTAGTGTGACCAGCAGAATACGAAAAATTAACAACATTGTCAACCAGATCTTCCCAACCACAGTGGAATGATTCTGAACCTCAGTCAGAAGGCGGCCAAGTAATGACCAATCACCCATTTTTTATCTGTAGGAAATAAAGAAGATTTTATTGATATCGGCCGAATATGGTATAATGTTAATTTTACCCAATATGTGACTGAAGGTAAATGTTTCTTTGAAAAGGCTCTTCTTTAAGTTATTAATTATGTTAACTCAAGAATAATTCACCATGGATATTTGAGTTTTAAGTAATACAAATAATCAAAATTTTAAAGTGGTTAAAGAATATGCGTAGTTAATGGTTTAGTGCCGTGCTGTGGAAATGACTGCGTAACATTATTTCCAATTGAGTTCACAAATTACATGAATGATGCTGTTAGATGCAATTCATACAAGTTACATGATGAATAAGCACTCCTGTTATAACACAATCATTTCACTTCACCATAATATTTTTTTAAAATCAAGGCTTATTTGTATGCCTTTGCTTACCTAGACACAAAGCATCACTCAGCTCAAACCCATAATGCAGTTTTACTTGTACTGCTGCTATGTTGTTAAGATGCCCAGGAGATGTATTGTCAATCCAATGATACCAAACCAGTTTGCATCGTACAACAGCAAATTCAAAAATCAACGGCTGAAGTTAATACTTTGTAAAATTACTTTGCCTGATTTGGGTAGATATTATATTTTAACTTTTCTGATTGGAGTATTCCAGATTGTACATTTTCAATCAGGTACATCCAAACAAATTCATGACATGTTCCCAGGACCTGATGGCCCACATCCCAGGGTCTTAAAGGAAGTGGCAGCGGAGATAGTGAATGCATTGGCTGTAATATCCCAAAATTCACTGAATTCTGGAAAGGTTCCAGTGGATTGGAAAATGCTAATATAACACCCTTATTCAAAAAGGGGGGAAGGTGGAAAGTAGGAAACTATAGACCAGTTAGTTTAACGTCTGTCGTTAGGAAATTGTTGGAATCCATTATTAAGGAAGTAGTAATGGGGCATTTGGAAAGTCAAAACGCAATCCATCAGAGTCAGCATGGCTTTATGAAGAGTAAATCGTGTTTGACTAATTTGTTAGAGTTCTTTGAAGATGTGATAAGCAAAGTGGATAATGGGGATCCTGTTGATGTAGTATATCTGGACTTCTAGAGGGCCTTTGATAAGGTGCCGCACAAAAGACTAATACACAAGATAAGATCACACAGAGTTTGGAGTAATATATTAGCTTGGGTAGTGGATTGGCTAACCAACAGAAAACAGAGTCGGGATAAATGGATCTTTTTCTGGATAGCAAGCTATAACTAGTGGGGTGCCACAGGGTTTGGCTCTTGTGCCCCAACTATTTACAATCTATATTAATGAGTTAGATTCAGGGATAGAAGGTACTATAGCTAAATTTGCAAATGACACCAAAATAGGTGGGAAAGTAAGTTGCCATGAAGGAATAATAAATTTACAAATGGATATGGACAGGTTAGGTGAATGGACCAAAATTTGGCAGATGGAGTTTAACGTAGACAAGTGTGAGGTTATCCATTTTGGTCGGAAGAAAGAAAGGCGACTTATTATTTAAATGGAGAGAAACTTCAGAATGCTTCAGTGCAGAGGGATCTGGGTGTCCTCATGCATGAATCGCTGAAAGTTAGTATGCAGATACAGCAGGTAATAAGGAAGGCAAATGGAATTTTGGCATTTATTGCTAAAGGAATAGAGTATAAAAATAGGGAAGTGTTGTTGCAACTGTACAAGGCATTGGTGAGACCGTGCCTGGAGCACTGTGCACAGTTTTGGTCCCCTTACTTGAGGAAGGATGTAGTTGTATTGGAGACAGATCAGAGGAGGTTCACTAGATTGATTCCAGAGATGTGGGACTTGTCTTATGAGGAGAGATTGAGCAGTTTAGGCCTATACTCACTAGAGTTTAGAAGGATGAGAGGAGATCTAAATGAGGTATATAAGATGCTAAAGGGGATAGACAAAGTAGACGTGGAGTGGATGTTTCCCCTTGGGGGGAATTCTAGAACAAGAGGCCATAGTTTTAGGCTAAGGGGTGGTAGATTTAAATCAGAGATATGGAAGAATTACTTTCCTCAAAAGGTCGTAAATCTGTGGAATTCACTACCTCAGAGTGCAGTGGATGCCGGGACGTTGAATAAATTTAAGGAGAAGATAGGCAGATATTTAGCTAGTAATGGGTTGAAAGGTTATGGGGAGAGGGTAGAAAATTGAAGTTGAGGCCGAAATTAGATCAGCCGTGATCGTATTGAATAATGGGGCAGGCTTGAGGGGCTGAATTGCCTATTCCTGCTCCTAGTTCTTATATTCTTATGTATGGTCTAAATTGATGCTTTCTCATGAACATTATCTCCTTGGATGTATTTTTAAACATTTTGAAATTTATACTCCAAATAAATATGACTACAACTGACACATGCAAAATATGAATAATTAACAGTAACTGACTTTGTTCCAATTTACAATGGGTTCCTTTGAGGCACCAAGGAAAATAAACCTTGAAAAACCATGTACATTGAAGCATAACAGCTCTACTTGGAAGACTAGGTATAAATCATTTCCATTTACCTGTCTTTTCTGTTTCCAGACTTTGAACTACCTACTTGTTTCATTTCAGATTTTCGTTTTTCCTATTTTTTGTATATTTATTTGGATTCCACAAATGGGAAGTCCCCAGTCCCCATCAAGCTCTCTAGAATGGAGGTGAAGTGCAGAATGGAGGTGAGGTACAGTAAGCTATCCATGTTGCCTACCCACAGCGAGTTGGGAAAGGCAGGTTGGGTAAACAATTAATTAAAAGGGGGTGGGGGAATCAATATTTAAATAATTAAAACTGATAATACAACTTCAAGAACCTAAATAGTCCCTTGTAAAAATATTAGAGCAGACCTAATGCCATTCATATGACTATGCCGTAAAAGAAAAACTTGCATTTAGATAGTGCCTTTCCTGATCTCAGGATGTCCCAAAGTGCTTTACAACCAATGAGGAGCTTTTGGAGTGTAGTCACTGTTGTAATGTAGGAAAACACACCAGCCAAAAACATTATAAATATGAAATAGAAGTAACAGAATTAAAGAAAATACTTTGTAAGTAATTAAGAGTTCATTTGGTATATTCAAAAAAGTGTATGGTATTTCTTTGCAGCCCAGTAAACTTAATTTTTTTAAAAATCTGATAAACAGCTGAATTGCATCACAGAGATAAATGTTACTCTACAATGTATTGGAAATGACATGTACTAACACTTGTATAGTTAGTATCTGTAGCTTTCAAGTCACAAAATATTATCATCACATGGAGCATGATAAAAGGAAACTGGTGCAGCGTATATGTTATCTTACAACAATACTGTAAGTTTTACTTGAATCGTCAGAACACAGCCAGATTATATTTTAAACATAAATACACGCTACTTCCAAGTTTTCATTTTTCTAATGTACAGATTAACAAAATGTGCTCACCTGGATGAGAATTACGTTTTGCTCTAACTTCTCCAATAATCTGGAAAGTGGTTTAAAAGAGCCAAGTGGGTTGGCAGTATTAGAGCCAGAAATGCAGTTGTCCCAATGGTACCATCGGGCTTTTGATGATTGGACTGGGCTGACATTACATAGGTCAAACTAAAACTGTCCCTAAAACTGTTACTGTATTGTAAATGACAAAAAAAGTGTTTACAGATAATCCAGGATGAATTGTACAACTTCTCTGTTGAACCATTCACAGCTGAAAACAAAGAATGTTCTGGAAATGATTAAAAGCACCAAACATGCTCTCTGGAGTGTTGCAAAGCACTATACCATTTGCATCTATGATTAATATGATTGTTTTTTGTGATTTAATTAATTTTATGCTACAGAAATGTATTGAATCATGAAAACATTTGTACAAACAGCATGTAAAACCTAATATATTCATTTCCATCACATGGCATTTTATCTCAAAACAATAAAATGGACAGCAATTTAACAATAAAGAACCAGACTAGTTTGCTCTTCATTGAAAAGGACTTTCTGTCTATATTCAGAGTTAAATGAATGGTAATTATGTAAAATCCACTTGTCTAACCTATCTATTCTGCCCAAAATACCCAGCATATCTTCTATTGAATATTATCCTATTTATTGTGTAAGCCTACTGAAAATCATGTGTGCCATTTACATATTTGTACTTCTGCATGAATTTATCTTGTTTACAGGGAACACAAATATGGATGTAATGATAAAAAAATAGAGAATAACTGGAGGGACAGTGTCAACATTTTTTTAGTTTTGTACTGGAATCTCAACTATTTTTGTTTTAACAATATCGGAGGTGGCTGTAGAAATATGTGTATACAATCTGCCAGTCTGAGTTTTAATTGTTCGGTTAAATTTCTTTGCTGAAAGGAGGGATTACATATGGTGGTGGGAATGTTAGTCAACCCATGCACATAATTGGTCAGTTGATTTAATGAGGGATGCCACAAAATGTCTGTGATTATATTAATCTCTAATCTCTGTATTCTTAATTTAATCAACCTGATGCCTTAATGTTGCAATATTTTTATTCTCAAAACTGTTTCTGTCTGATAATATGAAATCAGTTTGCCTGAGGAAAAAGGTTGCTTTGTTCTAAATTGTTAAATTTGATCATGACTCTAATTTAGCATTATATTTTCACATTTTCAAACTGAATGGATGTCTTATTACAACTCACTTTTCAGAGATATAAAATGCAGAATTTATATCTAAAATGGTATTCACAAAACTGTGTCACTCTGCCCTTGCTTATGCACTCTTCCATTAAATATCATAAGTTGAGTAGATAGGTGGCATTGATTCAGCCCAGATGTTTTCAGGGTATTCTCATCTGAAACATTCTTTTCATCTGTCCCCTAACATTCTCAACAATACCGTCCCCCAAACCCCATCCAGTCTTTCACCACCAATCACAAGGGCTCACTGGATCAGCCTTCTCATTCCAAACACACACACATCTCTTCCTTTGCTGTCTTACCAGATACTAACAAAACTACATTTCTTATATCATAACATTTACAGAGCCACAAACTCCTCATACGCTAGCTGAAGGAGATAACAAAAACTTTTAATGCAGATGGGTTTTTGTGTAAGCTTTCCAGGAAGGAGAACGAGCCAGACATAGGACTCACTGTGCTTTTAACTCATTCCTGGCATCTCTGGCAGCAAGACATTGAAATGAACCTCTCTTTCAGTTCCATTCTCACCTTCACCCTTGTACTCCTCATCTATGAGGGCTGCAGGCTTTGCTGGTTCTCCCCCAAATCCACCTTTCTCTGGATAGCAAGGTTGTGTAGGAGGCAGACCATAATATATTGTAGGGAACTCCCAGACCTGCTGAGATATCTGAACTTTATCTGAGAGTGCTGAGTATGATCCTGGTGTTTCCATGGCTCTTATTATGCCTGTGGGGTTGCAGGGAGGTACCATGAGCCATGCACACAGCAGTTATCCCTTATTCCTTCAGGTTCCTTGAAGAGTCAGATATTGTGGGGGAGGGGGGAATATTTGAGTCATGGGGTAAAAGCATTGTGATAGCTGCCTTGAAACATTAGACAAACTTGCATCCTCTTTTTGTGATCAGAGATGAGCTGCACAGTAATTAAGTATTAGTCCTTCATATTTACAAAGGCTAATGTCTGATCTTCTGGAGCCCAGGTAACAATATGTGTACAGTCTACCATGTCCTCTAAGCGAAGGAAGCCAACCATTGCTGCAAATTCCATAGCTCTTTCTCCCGGTGATTGTTGAGCCCAGTGAGGAAAGTGATGTACTGGTTAGCCTTGGCAAACAGGGCATTTGTATCCTGCTTATGGAACTGTGCACCTTAACTGGAATATGCAGGTGATGTCCCCTGGCAGCCTGGAATGAGCCAGTTGCAAAGAGATTAAGGGCTGTGGTGACTTTGATAGCCATAGCAAAGCATGACCACTTGATCCAACAGGTCTTGTTGCAGAAGAGTACAGAGATCTGCAACAGCCTACTTGAAGAAGTGCAGCCTCCTAATGCAATGTTCCTCAGATAGATCCAGAAAAGTGAATTGGTCTGTACACTTTGTTGGCTGGATAATGCCTCATATGAGCAGCCTCCCTCATCTGCTGTTTTTCAATAGACCCACTTGTTGTTCATGCTGGTTCCTGAGGCTGCTGCAGTTACTCATCTTGTTCCATCTCTTCCTTTATCCTAATCAAAGTGGCTATAATTTCACTCATAATAACTTGAAGAAACTTAGATAATCTTAGAAAGAAGCATCTGGAAGCTGGAAAAATACCTGGCAATCTAAACAATACAAATAGCATATAGATCCCTATGATGCAATTATCTGCAGTAGTGTGTCCCTTTCCCTTGAGGACCTGTCAGACCAGTCCCATTAGCTTTTACTAGAGGATTGGGCACTGGACAGGACTTTTGTGGTATCATATTAAAATCATGTTGGGGTCCAAATGACATCATAGGACTTCAGTCGCTGGCAGGCACCCTGACTAAAAAAGTGTGTGGTTAATTGTCAGTGGGAAAGCAATGGAAATGAAACAATAGGCCCTGATTTTCATGTCTGTCTGTGTCAGAACGGAGGTGGAAGAGATTTAAAAATGGCAGGTGGGACCTGATTCTGCGATAACATTTCTGCCAATGCAGGATAAGGGTGTGGTTAATGAGCCCACATGTAGCACCTCTGACCTTGCTGGCTCCTTTGCAGGGGTGAGCATTCAGATTCCCTCACTATTTGCATGGAGGCAGGCCCACTTTGATAAGAGACGTGGGTCACAGCACATCAGAGGAGTCGTGAACAATGGAGGAACCCTAGTCTTGAGTCAGGAACCAAGAGAAAAAAAATAGGCATTCCACATTATGAATGCTTGGGTGAGCTCCAAGAATGGCTAATGGACTCAGCTTTGCAGGGGTCTGTTTCACAGCTTGATAGGAGAGCTAACTTTGTGTGATTGACAGCTTTACTACCTTGTTATAACCGGCTATTTCTTTGAAGAGCTTTTTCCAATGCCTCTTTGTTTATTTGGACAAGATTAAGAGGTGGGAAGTGGATTGAAGGTTTCCTCAATGGGATGTTTACTGCCTGTGTATGATTGACAACTTTATGAGATGATAAGAGGGACAATGTTTTTCAGAGGGAATGTTGAATAGCTGGCTTTTTTCCCCCACATGAGCATTTCAAAGACTTGCCAGTGTTATTATGTTGATCATTGTTGCATAACTAGTGCATACTGGGTGAGTGGGAATGGATGGAGTATGGGGTCATAGAGGGGGCATGGAAGCCATGAGAGACATGGAGGAGGCAATGGAAAATATAAGGGGAAATAGAGGTGTTATGAGAGATATGAGAGGGCATGAGGTGTGTGCAAGGGGGTGACGGGTGTTGTGGTATAACGATGAGACCATTCAAGTCTATGAGTAATGGTTTTATTCAAGCAAATGCTGGGAGACACAGCCTAGTTCTACAGTTTGTCTTTCTGATACAAAGGCTGCGTAGCATATTTATATCTTTTAGCTGTCATATTTCACTATACTGCCCAATACAACCTGCAGTCACATACCTAATGAGCAGAATTATTCAGGCCACAGATGTCTCTCTTATCTCACTTGGAGGCTGGGAAATACTTTGGTTCTAATGCCTCTCATTCTGTGCTCTTAACATTTGTTTACCCATGCTTTGAAAGTCATTAAGTTTTATGACTTGTGATTGTTAGTTGGGTTCCCACAGTACCATACCCATCATGCCTATGTATTGGCTACATTTCCCATCATGCTTAGAAAGAGCTCTAATAACTACATTTGTCTATTCTAAAGCTCTTAATACATGTCCACCCTAATCAATTACCCAAATTCAGGGGTCAGGGCTAGAAGGCCTAACAACCATGAATACAACTGGACCAATGTCCCAGTAAACAGGGAGGGATCTTCTAACCTGCTGGCCTCACCTTCTGCCAGTCTTCGTTGCCAGCTTGGGCCTGCCTCCAGAAACGGCAGGATAATTTTCTGTCAATGTCTTAATTACATTGTTAAGGTTTAATGGCAAATGCATTGTTAAGGTTTGTTTTATTCATTCACAGGATGTGGGTTTCGCTGGCAGGGCCAGCATTTATTGCTCATCCCCCATTGCCTGCGCGATTTCGTGCTCATTGCGCGGGCAAAATGGGCAGGTGGCCAGACGACATTTTCAAAAGCCTCATCCAAGGGCAGGATAAAAAGGGTCAGTAGCATTGCCAGTGTGAGTAGTGAGGAGCTTGGTCGATAGTTTGCTGCTGGTGACTTATTGGTACTTGGCAGCTTCATCTCCATTTGGGGCTTCATTCTTTGCATTTCCAGGCTTCATTTCAGGACTTCTTGGTCTCTGCAAAGCCCCCGGAGGATTCAGACTGTGTGGACACTTCCAGGTATCAGACAGCCTTCCGTTACCCTGGTAATGGGGATTGTGGTCTCCACTGGTGGCACCTCCTCTGTTGAGGAAGAGAGGGGCAGAAGGGAGAGGAGACCAGGTATCCCGATGCAGTTTCCAGGGGAGGGACCTGTGGGAGGAGAGGCGCAGACACAAGGGGTGCAGGGCCAGCAGGAAGTCCAAGGCAGAAGGGGCCGCAGAAGACGCCACTATCCTGCTGGCAGGGTTTACAGGCGGCAATGCAACTACCTCAATACGTCTGATGTGCAATGCCAAAGGAGGCTCCGCCTCTCAAGAGTGACCATGACCTCTATTTGTCAGATGATTGGGCCAGAGATTAGCTCCAGCTGTGTGGGTGGACATCCCATGCCATTGGCTCTGAAGGTCACAGCAGCCCTCAACCTCCATGCCTCTGAATCTTTCCAGGGGTCAGTGGGAGATCTGTGTGGATTCTCCCAATCAGCTGTTCATAGTTGCGTCAAGTCGGTGACAGAAGCTCTGTTCAGGCTGGTAATGACTTTCATTCATTACCGTATGGACGAGGCCAGCCAGGCTGAGCGAGCCAAAGGCTTCACAGTGATCACTGGGCTCCCCCGCATCCAGGGTGCCACCGACTGCACACATGTGGCCATCATGATGCCAGCGGGTCAGCTGGGTGCCTTCGTCAACAGGGAGGGCTTCCAGTCTATGAACGTGCAGATAGTGTGTGACCACAGGATGCTGATTCGACAAGTCTGTGCAAGGTACCCTGGCAGCTCCCATGATGCGCACATCCTCAGACGCTCCCAATTGCTGAGGCTCTTCAGTGCTCCAGCCCGACTTGATGGATGGCTGCTGGGTGACAAAGGATATCCATTGAAGAGGTGGCTCGTGATGCCCAGCCGCCACTCAAGAACAGAGTCAGAGAAGCATTACAATACGAGTCTTGCCTCCACAATGGCGGTGATAGAGAGGACCAAGATGCACTTCCGATACCTGGACCATTCAGGGGATGCACTATAATACATCCCAGAGCGGCTGTCATTGATAGTGGTTGCATGCTGCACTCTCCACAATCTGGCACCGGCAAGGGGGGACCCACTGCAGTAAGATGATCTTGACATAGCTGCACAGGCCACAGGTGATGAATCCAGTAGTGAGTCCGAAGATGAGTAAGGTGAGGAGAACGCTAAAGGCATGGGACACCTTGATCTAATGCTTTTTCAGCTGGGCTACCAAAGATCAGCTTCAACCGCATGCCAGGGCTGCTGCCTCCTTTCCGGAAGTCAGAAATGACCCTTTCATTTGAACACAAAGAACAATCAATGCCTGGTGGGAAATTCTTGGTAGGAAAGAATAATAAATGGGATGTGAAAACAATGAAGAGGGTAGTTAAAAGCACCTTAACTGATGAAACACTGGTGTTAATAGGAGCAATAGATATGAGGGTGTACTTATCTAATATACTGAAGGAAAAACTATACAAGAGGCAATCTGAGAAAAGTTTGCTCATAGAATGCTATGTGGATAACCATTCTCTTTGGGGCAATGTTCATTCGACAAAGGTTGTCACTGAATAAAGGTTGAGAATTGACCCTGCTAGCATAAAGGAAATGTTGGAAAGAAGAGAAATTTGCAAAATAAAATGGGTGGATGCAAGTCACCAATTGTCAGACTGTTTTATCAAGAAAGGTGCTTGCTCTGAGAAATTATTAGGCGTACTGGAAGAGGGACCCCTTTTGTTATAACGAGGATATGAAAAAACAATATTTTCTTTGATTGCTTTGTAATTATTTATATGTGGCAAAGAAAAAAAATGTTTAAAGAAAGTGGAATGTGGGATCTGTAAATGGTTGTTTATCTTATAATGTGAGTGTTATGATACGACAGGTGTTAATTGCCAGGCTGACTAAATCTTAAAGGGAAACTTGGCCAAGCTGTCACAATGATTTGCAATTTGTATTTTTATTACGAGGAAGTATGCACACTGAAGTCAGGAGTAAAGAGTCCACTATCACTTTTGGAGATTTTAAAGATTAAATTAAAACAATTATTAACAAAAAAAATGAAACATACAAGATTGCGGTTACACAGTTAAATTTAGTCTTAAACATTTCCCAGAAAATTACTACTCAGCTAGACTCCCAAATAAACACCCTTTTCCAGGCAACTGTCCAAATAGATTCTTAATCTATAAAATATTTAGTAATATTATCACAATGCACCCACTGTCACTAAAAGGGAGGTATTTCACAGCTTCTCTCTCCCTTTCATTCAACACTGGAAATCTAAGGCTTTTAACAAAACTTGGCTTTCTGGAACAAGCAAACATTTCTTTGGGGTGGCTAAAGGCTGCTTCTTCACAAATCTGTCTTCACAATGTCCATCTTTCAAGATCTCACATGGCCACTCACATACAGCTTTCAAACTTTCCATTATATATTTCTTCCCTTTGACCTCTAAATCTCACCGTTTCAACCTTGCTTCGGAAGTTACTTGTCCCAGAATATAAAAATCTTTCATGTTTCCAACTTGCCTTTGCTTTTTGGATCAATAAAACGTGATATCCCTATGACTTACTTACCTGTGAACACCTGCAAGATACAACCATTTTCTTTGTCATCTTCTAATTCCCCTTTGAAATTCAAACAACCTCTCAATTTACCTACAAATGCAAATGTTAGCTTGTCCATTTCCATTTCAAAACGCATGCTATCTTGCAGTCTGACTGTCCTCAGTTTAATTAAATTAGTCGTACACAGAAACATACACACATAGCCCCAAAATGTCTATTTCAGTATCCTGCAGTAATATTAGGAAAAAAATGAAATTTCCTTTATATGAGACATAGAAAAAGAACAAAAATTTTGTTTCTTTTCGATTAGTTTGAAAGTTCTTGAATTTTCAGAAGTTTTAATTTTAAAAGAAAAGAGGGGAATCTGTCAATTGTCTTCATTACATTGTTAAGGCTTAATGGCAATCCCATTGTTATGATTAATGATAATTACATTGTTAAACTGGTGATGGGTATTTGTATACATGTGAATGGGGATAGCTGGGACAGTGATGGGTGGGAGTGATGTTGACTGTGAACTAAGTCAGTTAACTCTCTCTAGCAAAGAAAGTAGCTACGTCTTTGTTTTAACTTCGACTGACGTGGATCCGAGTAACATTTCCTACCCATGACTACCTCCCTGACATGAAAATAGGGTGGGCAATGGCGCATGCGGGCTCTTGCAGGATGGAGAGAAGATTGAGGAGTTGGGAAAATTCCTGACTTCCTTGATGAAAATCCAGTAAAGTATTTGCCCAGATAATGTGGTTTAAAATCATCCCCATTCTGTCATAGTGAGTACGGTGAATAAAACCATCTATAATTTCGACTTTTTTGTCATTTCTGTTCCCTTTTCTGAAATTGTCAGAAGTAATGTTAGGAAACCCAAAAATACTTACCTAAATCGGGAGTTTGGAGTTCGGGAACGACAGTTCCCAGCAGGCATTGGGCTTCCTGCACATGAACTGGCTAGAGAATGGCTGCACAGGCACAGTTCATTGATTTCATACATGCCCCAGCTGGGAAAGGGCCACACATGTGCAGTGCGTCCATTTTCATGTCTTCAAGCTGGGAGAGCTGGCCCTGCACACATGCGCAGGTGATAAAGAAGAAAAGTGAAAAGGCATGAAACTGGAGGTCAGGTGACCTGGAGGGGGAGACCATCCGAGATAAGGTGTCCCAGGGAGCAGGATACAGGGAGGGGGAAAGGGAGAAGGTCACAGGCAAAGAAGAAGATCCCAAACCAGGGAGTGAGGTAGAACAGGTCCCAGAAGAACGGCCTAGGTATGGGGCAAGGACAGAGATCAGAAATAGATTCTGTTAAGTAAAGTTGAGAAAAAGGAGCAGAGTAGTAGGCTCTGAATTAAAGACAAAGACCTGAGGGGAGCAGACTTGAAACAAAGTGGGATCAAGAGTAGCCCTGCAGATCCGAGAGGGCAGCCGAAGGTTCATACTCTGCTGCAGGCTGTAAGGGTAAAGGTGCCCTTTGGAGCAGTGGTGTTCTGTTTGGCGTAGCCGAAGATCTGAAATTCTACTTGGAAGGTGAAGCTTGAGCGTTTGTGGAGATCCAGAAGAAAAGAATCTCAGAAGGTGCGACTGAAACCCTGGAAATGGACCATGGTTGAAACCATCCGAGTGGGAGCGATGTTTGGAGAGAGTTTCATGGTGAGTTCTTCAAATGTGGAGATTGGAAACCCTCATGGGAAAGACAGAGTTTCAGTGAGACTGGTTGGCTCACATTTTGACGTACGTCTGGCTGAGTTGATAAGAAATCCATGGAATCTGTTTTGGTGACATCTGCCACTTGTTTTTGAGTTGGGGTGTCCGACCACAGTTCGCCTATTAATTCACATGTACCGCATACTTGCCTTGAATATTAGAGTATAAGATAGATACGGTAAACTGTATGTGTCTGCCAAGAGATAGCTGGGGTAAAGGAATTGTGAATATTTGAGTCATTTTCTTGTGTTTGCATTGAGATATTTCCAGCCTTTTTGCCTGGTGTAATATAGTTCATTTTTCTTGTTTAATAAATATTTCATTTTTTTGTGTTAAAAGTTCTTAAAAAACAAATAAAGGTTAGGATCTATCAAGCCTGGTTTCACTCTGGGGACTGACTGGTCCAGTATTAACATCAGCTAGGATCATAACAGTAGCTTAATAGTTTCCTTAGCAATCTCTAGCCTTTAATTTGCTGCAGAAAATGATAATGTAACAGCATACTTAGGTTACCTCAATTTAAGCATAAGATAGATATTTTGACCCTTTAAACAGTCAATGTACTATTTTTCACTATGTTGACTCTCTCCATGTAGTTAATCTCATGAAGAAATTAATAATTGCCATATCATTTTGTAAGAAAATATTGTGAAATTTCTCACTATCATCATTTAAGACACATTTACCAATAATGCATTTTTAAAAGACTTACACGTGCACAATAAGTTTATTTATAAAATATTTAATTGATTCAGTGAGTTTAACCAATGAGTGGCTAAGCTATAAAATCCAGGAACATCTCTGGTTTGATTCACAGTCTGTGCCAAATGAGTTCATCACATTTGGGGCAGCAGTTGAGACAATATGATTGGCCTTAGTTCCCTGGGTTAGAGAGAGAAAAACTGGCCTTGATTCATTTTGTTATTTCTTTATGCAATGTGAGCATCACTGGCAAGACCAGCATTTATTGCCCATTCCTGATTGCCCTTCAGAAGGCAGTGGTGAGCTGTGTTCTTGAATTGCGGCAGTCCATGTGATGCAAGTACACCCACAGTACTGTTAGAAAGGGAGTTTGAAGACTTTGACCCAGTGACAGTGATATAGTTCCAAGTCAGCATAGTGTGTGGCTTGGAGGGGAACTTCCAGGTTGTAGTCTTCCTGTGCATCTACTGCCCTTGTCCTTCTAGGTGGTAGAGGTCGTGGGTTTGGAAGTTACTGTCGAAAGAGCCTTTGTGAGTTGCTGCAGTCCATTTTGTAGATGATGTACACTGCTGCCACTGTGTGCCTATAGTGGGGGGAACATATGTTTAAGGTGATGGGCAGGGTGCTGAGCAAGTGAGCTGCTTTATTCTGGATGGTGTTCAGCTTCTTCAGTATTGTTGGAGCTGCACTTACCCAGGCAAGTGGAAAGTACTCCATCACATTCCATCATGCTCTTGATTGCCATCTAGTGAATTTTGCTACACACGTGTGCATAAGGAAGTCTGGGAAGGACAGGACTAAGTTTGACTACATACCCTCATACAGTCAAATAACCTGCTTGCTAATCACTATCAAGGATCAACAATAAATAATGGCACTTGGGTGAGATACTGGCATGCCCTCAGTACCCAAGAAATTGTATACTAGCAAGGAATCACACCTTCAAGAAGGAAGCTAAGAGTCCTAAAAATAAGCAAATTAAAATGACTTTTGGCTGTTTAATCTGGGCTAAATTGAAACCTAGGTCACAGAGATAATCCTTGCACAACCTTAGTTGCAAAGATCAGGATATTTACTAAAGTGGCAGAATGGATAGAAAGCTTGGTTGGCAGGAGTAGCATGCAGTGTAGCCAGGGATCTGTGTTGGGGCATTTCTTGATTTCAGCATCAAAGAACTATCAGAATTTGCTGGTGATACAACGCTAAGAGTCATGGCAAACTATGAGGAAGGACACAGGAAACTGCAGAAGCACATAGACAGATTGGGTGAGATGGCAGATCTGTACCAAATGCACAATTATGGTGCATATTTTGCAAGAAGGATAGAGATTTAAAAAGATATCACAGACTGGATTTATGCTGCAAATACAAAATGTGTCAAACAGCTTCCTGGAGTGGTTTTGTATTTCATACCTTTAGTGAACTTGGTTGTCTCCTGCCAATGCCACTTGAAATGAGCACTCAAAGATATCAACTTTGGCTTAATAGTAGCACTCTTAAAGGTTGTGGGTACAAGCCCTACTCTTGAGACTATGCTGATAATTTAGTGTAGCACCATAGAGCAATCCACCTTTCAGAGGAGATGTTAAACCAAAGCCATCTTCTCTCTCAGGTGCACAAAAGAGATGTCACGGCACCAATCAAAAAAGAGCATTAGATTTCTCCTGTTAACTTGATCAATAGCTTTCCCTTAACCAACATTACTAAAAGAGATATTCTCCTCATTAATCTCATTCTTGTTTGTAGGATCTTACTCAGCATTAATTGACTACCATATTTCCCAACATTGCAATAGTGACTACACTATGTGTTTCCTCTAGGAATGCACACGAGACAAACATCAACTGTTGCTGGAGGACCAGCAACACGGTAAAAGATGTTTTTTGGTCTGCCCAAAATCGGTTGGTCTTCCAGTGCAAAGGGCTGTCCATGACCAACTGTTGCAGATGGTACATCCCAAGGTCCAGAACTACATACAGAAGGATGTGCACTAAAACTTGGGGCAACAGTCACAAAAGCTCAGTGGGGAAAAGCTAGAGTCTAAGACCCTCTTACCATAGTACACCGAGGGATTGGAACCCATGTAAAACCCCTCAGCCTGTTTGACATGAAATGTACATTGTAAATATAATTGTAAGTTTAGTGAGGCACCTCAGAATGCCACATACTGTATTGAAAGAAATTGAACAGTATTTTACTTTATGTAATGTCAAATTTGAAGTTATATAATGTACTTTTAAAATTTTATGAATTTTGAAAAAAAAGTTGTACCTCAAAAACAATTAGTTAGTTAAGAAGAGCTTTGGAACATCCTAAGGTAGTGAAACTTCTGATAGAAATGTGAGCTGTTTCTTTCATCTTGAGATGAAAATTTCAGCATTGGTCCTTCAGACAGATTTTCATTTAAGGTTACGTCTGTAGATGCAAGTCTTTAATTTCCCTATCTTGATCAGCCCCATGTTTGATTGAAATATGTAAATTAGAATATAATTAGTACATATTTACAAATTAAAATTAAAAAACTTATCTCTTATTAAATAGCTTCAATTAAAACCTTCCTGAGACCATTGTGCAAGGAGTAGAGTACGGTAATGCTTGAAACTATGACAGTTCTTCATTATATGTTTTCACATGATTTTAAAGCAAAATTGGCTATGACAGAGTTCCTTTGTCCTGATGGAGAGATAATAGCAAAGCAAGGCTATCACCAGTGGAATTACATATCTATACTTGCATTGCATATTCTCTCACTCTAGAAATCACTTCAAGTTTTTGAAAACTTAAGTTCATGAAAACTTATGGGCTTCTGCCATTTACTCAGATTATTCACAGAGTAAAGCTGTATATATGAGAACAGATAATTGTTTCATATGTCAAGTGTCAAGAATACATGAAACTCAGCAAATAACCAGAAAAGCACTGTTCATATCCTATCTACCTGAATGGTATAATTAATTAATTACATAATTGCCAGCCTATTAGGAAAGATTATTTTGGATCTGTTGTGTTAGTCCACGCTTTTGGGAATCCTACAAGTCCTTGATTGTTTCCCTTATATCTTCAGTTCCCTGCTTCCCTAGTTGTTGACACATTGTTTCACCGCCCACGTAAAATGGCACCGTGCCCCCAATCGGGGGTGCCAATCGGAGGCGTGCCCGCACGCACCGGCTCCTGAACGTCCTCCCCCAACAGGGGGAAAGTTTTCCCCATGTTTCTTTTTTTAATGATGCACACATGCCGTCGACATTGTAGCTGAGCTAACTTTATTGATAACACATTTTCTTAACATGAACACATATCTGCAGTGTCTGAGCTCTGTCAAGATAGGCTACAATCTGACCTTCAACCCCCCAGGTCAGGTGACCCCGTATATAGTACAGAGTACTGCATAGTATCTAATACTGGAGTCCACAGCCACAATCAGCTATTATCATGACAACAATCTTATATTGATGGCGTCTAGTTATGCTCTTCCCCACAAGACCACAAAAGAGAACGCCCTCTCTGCATCCACACTATCATTCTTAATATATCCATTCTTTGCAGTGAGAGGGAGTCATGTAGTTGAATGCCCACATTATGCTCATCAGAGAGCCAATTATAAGAGTCCAGTTGGAACTGCTATGAAGTATGCACATCAAAATTGTACTGATAGGTTGGATTGCATCCAAGCAACATAACTGCTCTTATTTTCCTTCTATCTGAAGCAAAATGAGGCAAGTTCTGTGAACTCGTGTGTAATCTCCTGCCAGATTTTCCTTCCTGCACTCCCCCGAGGTGATGCTTAACAACCAAGCTTTGAAACCCAAATACTACACCCACGTTTCTTCAAATTGGTAGATAAGGGTCAGAATTTACAATTTACTAAATTTTGATTTGTTTTTTTAAAATAAAAAATGTTGAAATGGAAGTTCCTGTAGATTGACAACTTACAGATAAATGCTATTAACTGTTATTTTTATCAAGACTCCTGAATGGCAACAGGCCCATGTAGTGTGATAAAGTAACAAACTGTGGCCAGCTAGTTGAAGTTACAATTTTATTATCTCTGTAAGACAGCAGAGATTACTTTTATTGGTAAAAGGAATGACATGAGTTACAAATATTGAAAGTAATGGAAATGAAAAAAAGAGACAAAAACTGAATGCTGTGGTGTGCATGTGAGGTTTGTCAAAGGTGTCTGCATCCCTGAGTAAGACACAGCGGAGAGTTTTCCACACTGCAGGTCATCCATTCCCCGTTTTCCCAAGATCATATTCAGGGCCACAAAAAAAAAATTATTCAGAATGCACTCTGAAGGGAGAGCTGAGAAACATACGCTGGACTAAAACTAGAAGTCATTATTACTTAATGATTCAAGAATAATTGAAATTAGCCAGCAAAAGAAGATAATGTCATGGACTTTAAAATGACATGATAATTTAAAAATGGGAAATGATATATAACAATACTTCTTGCTGGAAAGGTGATTTTCAATTTCTGTGGGCCTGATATGAAAACAATAAAATTATTCCCGTGGCTGTCTAAAAGCATGATTTATTTTAGTTTATAAACTCAAAGCAGCCCCTTTTGTACCATTGCTGGTCCTTCACACGGCGCATGGACTGAATCAAAGGTTGTTGAGCACCCCATTCATTCCAGTGCTTGTATGTTCCACACTCTAGCACATACTGATATCCTCTGTAGCCTGGATATTCATAGCCAACCCATCTATAAAGTGCAAAAGAACAAAATAATTGATTAAAGGGCAAGTCTCCAATTATATCACCAAGTAAATACAGTGAATGCTGCCACTTGTACGCATTGGATAAAATATAACAACTCAAATCTGTGACTGCATCAATTGTGTATATGTACATATATGCTGTAAACTATGCTTAGAAGTGAAAAAGAATGAAATGAATGGTCAGTGATAGAGAATTGATATGGCTGGCTCTCAAATTGGTGCAACTGCATTAACCGCATTTTTTGTACAAACAAGTATATTTTTCTTGTAAAATGGTGTATGACTTTCACATTGCATATCTTTTTCAGCGCTACATATATACAAACTATTAAGATTTACTTGGAATTTATTGATAAACAATAGCTGTAGGATGGCAGCAAATTGACACTGACAGAAGCTGTGTAAGAGACGGTGCGGTGGGCTCTCGAAGCTGGAGGGGAACAACGTACAAGCGGAAAAGCAACAGGAAATATAAGAAAAAAAAAGTCCTGTTCATTCAAACAATAAAACAAATAAAAATCTTGGTGAAAAATTACTACTTTTAACCCAAATAGACTGAAGGCATTCTGAAAGAAAATATATGAATTTTTGTAATGAATTTTGGACTAACAGCCTACTGCACAACTTGTAAAGAGTATTACAAGTATTTTGTTTCCTGCTTAAATTATTATTTCATGGCCTCTTTTAAATGATCAGCATCAAACCATAAGTGAATCTGCTCTCTTGCCAAGTACATTAATTTTTTTAAACTTCGGAATTGAAGTGTTTTACTGTGTTAATATCAGCATTATTTCTCAAGCATTCATCCTCCACCCACCGTAACACCCTTCAGCTGTTACAGTTCCATGAGTTCTCAAACTTGTGTACCGCATCACGTCTGTCCTAAAAGGTCCTTGCATTCATTCTGAATTCCTCAAGGTCTTATTCCATCTTATTTTCACAATCTTCTCCAGTCATATGTCTCAGTTCACAATCCTCCCTCAGGATGGCTCCTTATCTACTCAACCCCTTCACGCAATCATCAGAGGCAGATCTTTCAGCCACTCTGTATGGCTGCTGCTTTGAAGTCTTGTGCAAAATCCAACTTGCCTCGCAATTTCTTTCCCTTATTCCAAAAATCTCCTTGGCCAAGCCTTTGTTTCCTTCTTGCATTCTTCCCAAATCCTGTTTTGCATCCTCCTCCTTTCCTTTGACCAGTGTTCTGAGCAGTTCTTCTGATATACCATATAAATGGTTGTTGCATAAAACTAATACTTAAATGTGATTTCTTTGAGATACTAAAGATAATTTGGGTTTTTTTTTAATTTTCAAAAAAGGAGACCCAATTTTAAAAAATGAGGAAAGGATTGTTACTCACGTTCCACCAATGACTTTAATACTGGCAACTCTGTCCTGGAAACCATAGGCCCACAGGCTGGGAATGTCCTCATCACAGATCTCCATTTTTCTTCCATCAAAGTTGGCACATTCATGAAGACATATTTTGTGGTCCTGGCCATCCTATAATGATTTTGCAGTTTTAAGAATTCTACATGATTTCATTGCATTATTTACAAAAAAAGTACATGTTGTTCTGGCTTCATTTAAAGTAAATCTTAAACTTTAGATTATGATCACTAATCCCAAGATGTCCCCTCATGCTTACGCCTCTTATCAGTTTCAGTTCATTACCCATTATTAACAGCACTTCCTTTCTGGTTGGGCTGCCGACATATTCATCTCAATTTTCCCCTCGGCGATTTGGGGGCAGGGCCCGCTCGCTGAGGGGAAAATGATGTGGGATGATGTCGGGAGGAACCATTTAAATCTTCAGGAAGGCGGGCAGACAGCGAAATCAGCTGTCCACCCGCCGACCTGTCAATGGCCAATTAAGGCCATTGACTGGCTCATTAATATCATTAAAGACCCTGCCCTGTCCAAGCTTAAGGCTGGCGGACAGGCCAGGAGCCCCAGCGGGCTCCAGATTATTCATGAAACTTCATCCACTGGCGAGATGAAGTTTCATGTCCATTTTTCAAAAATGTAATAAACTTTATTGTGTTTCTTATTAACATGTCCCATCTCGTGTGACATTGTCACATGAGGGGGACATGTTAATAATTTTAATATTTCTCTATCTTTTGACTTTTCTTACCTGTCAGGAAACTCCCTAAGACAGGACTTTGCCTCAGGGAGCAGTGCGCTAATTCGTGTGTGTGCCCGAAACAGCGCACTTTGATTTATGGGGATTCCCTCCCCCGACCCCCGCACAGGAAGTGCATAGCGCTTCCTGTCGGGCAGGCTGCTGGGCGGGGCCTTAATTGGCCTGTTCACTCAAAATGGCGGCTGCCCACCCACCACCGAGCCAGTGGGGCCCACCAAGGGCAAAATTCTGCCCATTGAGTTAGAAAGAAATCTTGTTTACCCTGTAAAAACTCCATCCCTTCTGCCCTTTCACCCCATCTCCGTCAGTTTATGTGGTAGCAGCTGAAATCTTCCATGATTAATGATTCTATGGGGAAACTTTTCTCCCCGTCGGGGGTGGGGAGGGGGTTTGCGTGGGAGCGTAGCCACCATTTTACATGGGCAGGCCAATTAAGGCTCGCCCAGCGTGATGCGCACGCAGAAGCGCTGAGCGCTCCCTATGCAGGCTGCGGGGGAAGGGTATAGGCTGAGTCAGGGCCTCTCAGAAATCTCCCTAAGAGCTGCCTCAGGGAGATTAGTTTGATTTTTAAAAATTTTAATAAAGAAAAAAAAACCTCTAAGACATGTCCCCTCAGGTGACAGTGTCACATGAGCTGGGACACGTCAATGAACTTAAATGCTCTATTCAATTTATAAACACTTCATGAAACCTCATCCCGCCTGTGGATGAGGTTTCATGAGAAATGCGAAGGCTGCCTGGGCTCTTAGTCTGCCCCCCCCCACCCACCCACCCGCCGACCTTAAGGTTGGACGGGCAGCTGTTAAGTATTTCAGTTGATACTTAAATGGCCTTAATAAAAGAACAGGAAAGTTGTGTGCGGCACATGCGCCAAGTGCATTCACCTGGCAGTGTTTCCCCTACAGACTGATGCTCTTGGCAGCTCGGTGGGCACACAGCCAACTCCGGTACGCGCTCGCTGAACTAAAAATCGCAATGACATGGGACACACGCCCGATGTCACCGTGCATCATTTTACACCCCCATTCGCCGACCCAAAGATTCCGGTCTATGCTTTTTGCTCACTTCATATATTTGCCTACATATTTCTCCCTCCACTTCCCTTCCCTTATTTGGTGGCCTGATACCAATCATCCCTTTGCATCCTTCATCTCAATCTATTTGGGTTTGCTTTCTATCTCTTTGCTGGCCACGTCCTTTCTCACTTTCATATTGAGCTGAATTTTCCCCTGGACAGCAGGAACCCGACATTGGGGCTACTTCCAGCTTCCCAGCCTGTGCATTTTGGTGTCGCGCCTGCTCGCTTAATTTTATGGGAGGCAGTCAATTAGTAGGCCCGCCTCTGCTCTCCAAGCAGGGACAGTGGAATGGTCATGGATGCGGGACAGCCAATTGGAGGGGCCAAAGGGAAGGTCAACCGGCAGCCCCACTAGGGAAGGTGAGCGCTGCTCAGGCAGACATGGAGAAAGAGGGTACCACAAGATGGAGGTGCTGACCTCATGATCCAGACAGCATGCAGAAAGTGAGGGCCAGAGCTGCCAAGGGCATCCGTCTGTACGGGAAACACTGCCAGATGAATGCACTTGGCGGGTGTGTCACGTACAACTTTCCTATTCCTTTATACAGAGATACATAAAATCATATGATGGTGCTTCAACCCCCAGCCTTGAAGCCGCTCCTGATACATTGCCTGGCTCCGGGCACAGCATGGGCTCATGCGGCGTTCATAACATTTCATTGAAGTGCAAAAATTTGGGGTGAATTGCCCTTTTAAGTACCTTAATTGGCTACCTGTCATTGCAGAGCGGGTAGCTGTAGCCACTAAGAGCCCCTGCCCTGGGAGTCAGGAACACGTAGGGGGAGCCAACCCGACGAGCTGTGTTCTAAATTTCCAAGCGCTCCCACCTCCAAAGCTTCCTCGTGGGGCTGGGAAAATTCCAGCCATTATTTCTGACTAACATCAACCCAACCACCATTTCAACTTTTAGGATCTTTTAAATTCATTATCGCCAGCAATATTTAACTGCCAATCTTATCTAGTTTCCAGTAGTCTCCATTATCCCTATTAGTCTATTTCTTCACTTTGGATTATTATCTCTAATTCTCCAGTTTTGTTGCTGATGCTTTGTGTATTGTTATACAAGCAATTTAAGATGCACTTATATTACATTACCCCTGCTTTATTCTCCCATTATCTCTTTTTGTACTCTGACTTTTGCTCTCTCATCTCTTTTTCTTATCGTCATCATTATCAAGTCCTATTTTCCCTTGGTCTCATACCAGTTCAGATGCAGTGCATCCCTGTGGTACAGCTCTATTATGTCTCAAAACTGGTGCCAATATGCCATGCAACTGGAACCCATCTTTCCAATACCATTCTCTCAGCCATGCATTTATATCCCTAACCGGTTTACCCCTATATCAACTAACACACCAGAGATTACCATCTTCAAAGTCCTGCTCTTTAATGTGATAATGCAGATATTATATATTATTCTATATTATAACTTCTTCTAACTCTCTCGGGAATTATATGATAAAGATTTAATAATGTTCCATTTCAAACAGCAAGATGCAATTTAAAAAAGAAAATTGTATTCATTGGGCCCAAAGTTCAGATTCATAGCTCTGCTGCAGTAAGGAAGCTGGAGTGGGCTGCAGAGTATCCCTGTGATCTCAAGCATGACCTCCTCATGTCTTATGCTGTAAGGGTGCTATTGGGAGCATGGATGCCTGTACCAGAAGTGTCCCACCTGGCCAGATTTTGCCATCCAGCTGATTTGATGCACAATTTACAAACCTGGACCCCACAAATTCATTCAACGCAGTTGCTTGTTTTTGCACCAAAGATTAGACAAACAGCCGCAAGCGGGATCCATCTCTATATTATTTTAAAGGCCTGGTACCCAAATTGCAGGTGAGGCGACTTACACTGACTTCAGCCATTGGAAAGTCTCCGGAAGCACTCGGGACTATTTTTGGAGATGTTGTGCTGAGTTGCTGGATTTAGTAGGCGGTGCATCCTCACAGGAAGGGCAGCAGATTTGGTAACCTGTCCACACAAAGGCTGCAACAGGTATGGGGGCTGCAGTTACAGTGCGTCTGCACCATGACAGGGAGGTCAAGCAGGGACTGCGGAGAGGGGGGATGGGGTGGGGGGGGGGGGGAAGTTCTGTGCAATGCCCTCTGCCAAGTTGGAGCCAGACAGCTCCACACGCCTTGACAGTCACAGTAGACTCTCTGGCGGACCAGACAATTCACCCAGCATTTTGGTATACCCCTGTCTGAGCCCCCTGTAGAAGAACTCACCTGTGACTTCGCCCTCCGGAGAGCTGGCATGTGAAATATCCTTTCCCCCAATCTGGCTGCAGCCTACTCATGCCTGGTGACTTATCACATACAGATCCCAATTCCGCACTAGCATCTAAGGTACATGCCGTGCCAGTATCTGAGCTGGTGGCCATGAGTGTCAGATCAAATGGCTGTGCTTCATCAACAGCTATGTGGTGTTAACTCTCTCTCTTCCTCCTGGGTGTGCAGCAGCTGGCAGACAGCAGTCCTTGGGTGTCTAAAAGCTGAGAGTTGGAAAGGGGAAGGTTGGAAATAGGGAAGTGGGGTGGGGTGTAAAACAAAGAGAGCCATGGGCACACCATCAGCAGCTTGCACATCATATCAGGTAGCAAGATGATGGTGAGCTTGAGAAGTGGCAAAAGGCAGGAATATATTGTCATCCTCCATGATCTCAGTGGCACTGTCTGCCTTAGGATCTGTCACAGACAGCCTCAGAATGCTTCGAACCATCTCCTCTGCAGGGCTCAGGAGGAGCAGGCGTTTTATCCTCAGCCAGTTCTGATGTTCTCCCTTCCATTATGTCTACCTTGTCCTGCAACAAAGAGGGCAGATGTCAGTGATTGTGCTGCACCATTTTTCATTGGTGCCTCCCACAGCTGAAAAGCTGGAGTTATGTGGAGGAAGTGGGACCTGGCTGTGAGGCTGTCGTCACTGTGTGAATGTGTGTGAAGGTGAGAGTGAGTATCTGAATAGAATAGCGTGTGAGATGTGAGTGCCAGGGACTGCTGAGTGATGCTGGTGCTTTGGGAAGTGTGAGAGGTTGGTGGCATAGTGGTTAGGAGATGTCATGTGAAGATGCATTCGTTGACCTTAACCATCTACACGAGGACATTAAAATCCTTGTGGCACCATTGCCAGGTCTTCAAGGCCAGATTCCTAGCATTGATCACCCACTCCCATTCCCTTCAGAGGGTAGTCCTGAAGGGCCTCCTGTCCATCTCCACCATAAATGCCTCCAGTGCCACATCAGTTAACCTAGGAACACCTTTACCTGGTGCTCCATCTGTGCAACTCCTACATGTAGCCAGTGCCAGTACAGGCAGCCAGCAGCAGCTCCCTTCCGCTGAGTGCAGGTCCCCTTTAAGAGGGGCAGACTACCTTTAAGAGGAGCCAGCTGATTGCACCACATGTTATTAGCATACTCTGCTAGGCCTCTGCTGAGCACTCAGGCAGCCAGCTGCGTGGTCCCGCTCAAACCAATGTTACAATCGGGTAAGTGAGGAGGCAGCACCAAGTTTACATGCTGCTACCCTCAACTCAATGGACATGGACAGATTGCAAACCATGGTCCTCATATCCAGAAACAGGCCATAATCACTTTTTAGCCTTTTTTAAAATGGAATTCATTACAGAAGTATAATATAAAGTCTTGCAGTAAATCTCTTCTTACCATTTTGACAGGTCTGAAAGACATCATACAGTCAGTGCGATAGCTATTGGACCAGGAATCCCAACGAGGATATTCTCCCTTCTCCAGCATGAACATCTCACCACAGAAGTTCTGCTGTTCATAACCCACCCACCTGAAAAATAAATGATTGCAATAAGATGTTTGTCCTTTGCAAATAGCAAAATGAAACCAATTTAATACTTTATAAACAAGTGCTTTATAAAATGTTTGGTGTGCTAAAAGTTTCACATGGAATAATTAGAAGCATGCAACTTTGTCAGTGGTCATTGAGAGCACAGCAGACCGAACAGGGACATCTGAAAACAATTTCCAAATGTACGAAAATTACGTCTATGTAACCATTCGAAATTCTGATTCTGAAGTAGCACATTTTCGGAAAAGGAACAGAAAGTAGAAATGCAGCTTAAGTTGTATAATTTCCAGTGGAGTAGAAAAATGGCAAAACTTAGGGGTGTAGGTCGGAATATTTCTGAGGCGGTGGAAGTCCTGCCACCAGGGACAAAAGCTGGAGGCCGCCCTACTTCAGTGGTCAGCGGGACACAGGGCCGCATTTTGCCGGCAGCAACCAAACAAGTGGCTGCCGCTTAGGCTGCCATCCAATTAAGCGTGGTGGTCTGCCCTCAAGAAGGCCGGCACCTCAGCAGCACCACTGCGAGCTGTGGCCATTGCTGTAACTGCACCTGGAGGACGAAGGCACAACAACACTGGCCACGCACCCTTGAAGACAGGTATGTGGGGTCTAGAAGCACTGGGGCTAGCGATCATGGTTGGGGGTGGCGGTTGCTGAGGGCATTTGGTATGATGCTTCAGGGGCAGCTATATTTGATTGGGGTTCCTCCATGGCCTATAGAGTGCCCAAAAAGGAGCCCCCCCCCCACCCCCGAATCTGCTAAGAGGCTGCCAGAGAAGCAGGAAGGTGTAGGGCAAACTACCTGATGCCTTCCCACACGACTTTGCCAACCTTCCCTTCTCCCAGCCCATTCCCAAAAATCCAGCCTGTAGACACAAGCCTTTGAAATAAAGATGCTTGAGGCACTGAATAATAGGAAGTGAAACTGAAACAAGACGTAATGTTGGTTAGGCTATAGTATTGTGTGCAGTTTGTGCTCCCCATTACAGAAAAAAAATTCAGATTTGTGAAAAAGGTTCAATGTAGATTTATTAGGCTGATACCAGGAATAAGAAATTATATATACGGCTGTTGGTTACAGTTCGGTAGGTCTGAAGGAGTCTTCATATTCATACGTAGGTTAACTGTAAGTCTTTGTTGACTCTTAGAACAATTTACAAATACACAGTAAAGGGTACAAGCTAGGATCTGTCTCCATGCTTGCTGGTACACACAGCTCTGTCCAACATTCAACTCACCCTGGGTGCAGATCATGTGCTCTATGTGGGCGGTACTCTATTCAGTCCCACGTTACCTATATGTGCCAGACCCTTACATTACACATCCTCCCCAGTCTTTATCCAATGTATTTTAAATGATTATAGTTTACCTTGGGCTGTAAATTCCAACTAGCATCGGAAAGTGCTGGCCTGCAGGAATTAAGAGAAATAAATGCCTACCTTACACGGTCCTGAAAATTATGCTGGCCCTTCTGATCGCCAGAGCTGCTTGGGGCCTGCATTGAAAGACTCCTCGCGGCCCCAGTGAGGTGCAGCTCCGGAGGAGGTCATGCCCCCTTTTTTACAACACTAAACTTACCTGCTTTACGGCAGCTAAAGGGCTAGAGAGATTTACAGGCCAGTGGGGGAAGGTTAAATGTCAAAGGTACGTGGATAGGATTTGGAGGGTGGGGGGGTCCGGGAGAGGGTCTGGGGGTGGGGGCGGGGTCAGTCTGAGATCTGGGATCTGGAGAGAGGTCAGTCGGAGGTCCGGGACTGTGGGAGCGGGAGGTCTTGGGAGGGTAGGGTGGGTTTGGGGGAGGGGCGGTTGGGGTTCCTGGGGGGGTGGGGGGGTGCAGGGACTCAGAGGTCCTCGGTCAGAGGTTGGTGGTGGTTGTATGGGGAGTGGGGGGTTTGTGGAGGTCCGGGGGATTGGAGGGGTTGAAGGGGCTGTGTGGGGTGGTCCAAGATCGGGGGGTGGGGTGGGGGAGGTCAGAGGTGCTGGGGGTGGGGGGGTCGAAGTCTGTGGTGAGTGGGGGAGGCGGCGGGGTAGGTCTGAGGTCCTGAGGGGGGGTGAGAGGATTGGAGGTCAGGAGGGATGGGGGGTCAGAGGTCAGGGGTTGTGGGGGGTGGAGGGTGTCGGCAGTTGCAGGGATGGGAAGATCGGATGTCGGAATTGGGGGGTTGGGGATTGGAGGCGTCGGGGGGGGGGGGGGGGGTGGGGAGACTCCTGTGAGTAGGGTTGGGGGTGCGAGGGGTATCCTGTGGGTGAGGAGTGCAGTCAGGGGTTGTGGGAGCAGCCCTGTGGGATTGACCTGGGTCTTTACAATAGTTACCCAGACGTTAGAAGAGCTTCTAATTCTTCTAACCTTTTCTGAGTAACTATTGGTGTAACCCTGGATGGTTCCCAGCACAAGGCAATTGTCCAGAGGAACTGTGCACTTCTGGGCAATTGCTGTGCAAATCCTTACTTAGGAACTTCCGAGAGTGATTCCCCAATGCACCTTTGGGGTAACCCCCAAATACGACACTGGGAAGCTTGGAGTTTGCGGCCCCTTATGTCTTACATAGTCATTGCCATCATACATGTACACTGTCATTATTACATTAGCACTAGCCCATCTCCTCCCTTCAAGTCCTTGAATTCAAAGATTTGGGCTGTCTGGAGGCCTTATAACCCTTCCATATCTCATTCGCACTGCTGTCGGAGGAGTGGTAGACTCTGTCGCTGCTGATTCTTCCTCTAGGTTTGGAAGGTGGTTGCTACCCTAACTTGTTTCTTGCAGGGTGGACAAGCATTGTGTTAGTCTCCTTGTTGTTTCTTTCGCTTCCTCTGTCATCGTGAGGGTCATCATGATGTATGTGGAAGTTAATATTTCAAAAATGAAACACTCGTTCCCACTTGTTTCACAATTTTACCTAATTTTTTGATCACTTTCTTCTTTTCCAGTTGTTTTTCGAGTTTATGAATCTTTTCATTCAACTCAGCAACTACTCTAGTAAGTTGAGGTATATTTGTTTCAGAGTTACCTGCAGAACTAAGTTTGACAAGTTCACCAGGCATTCAATTCTGTTTAGAACCTTTCTTCAATGGTCACTGACTGCTTTTGGACTCTTTCAAATTACTCGTTAGATCGTCAATCTGTTTCAAAGAATTTCTCTTATCTGCTTTCAAAGTCTGCATTTGCTCTTCCATATTGCGAATCTCAACCTTCATGTTGTTCAGACTGGACCGAAGTTCATCAGTTTTGGATGTTAATTCTGCTTTCAAGCAACTGTTCTGATGCATCAGCAATTCTTTCTCCTGTTCCAGGCATTTTGCATGATGCTTACTAGAGACTTCTGATCTTTGATGAATGTGCTTCTACAAGTTCATCAATGAAACATTTTAAGTCCTTTTTCCAATGTTCTACTCCCTGTGAGCGACATTGCAGTGTTCTCATTAGTTCTCGTTTTTCCTTCACAAACTCATCTTTCGTACGCAAAAGTTGGTTCTCTATGCCGATCAGTTTTCCTTTGGCAGATCATAATTCCTCTGTGCTATCCGTCAAGCTCACATTCTGTAATTACACTTTGGCCAATTGTTTCTGAGACTCTTCATTCTCTTTTGTGAGAAGTTCCACTTTCTCTTGCCAGCCTAGGTTCTCGATTTCCATTTCTCCATATACCTGTTTGGAAATTTTTCCAAGTTTTCTTCCAAATGTCTAACCATTTTCTTTAGTGCTGCCGTCTCACTCTCATACCTCTTGGCTTCCTCCTGGAACGTAGAACATTCCTGAGTCTTCTCTGCCAACCGGTTCGTCAGTTCCTTCAGAGTGACATTAAATTCATTTTGCTTCACTTCATAATTTCCCAGAGGAACAAACTTTAACCTGAGGAATCCTTGTAGCACATCAAGGTCCTTTAGCAGGTTTTCCTCTTCACTGTGAAGCGCAATTACTTTGTCTTGAGTTTTCTTGTAATTTAACAGAGTCTCATTGAGCTTGTGCCACTCTTCCTCCATGCAGCTGTTCAAGGTAGCCTTTATTCCATCATGTTGCTGTCAAATCCAGGGTTTTGCTTACCTTTAGATGGGTTTAAAAAGTCACGATTTTCCCAGAGTATTCAATTAATTATTTCTAAATATCTTCAGAGCAAGCTTCCATGCCACCTGTTAAGGCGCCAACTTGGGGATTGTGTTTTTATTGACAGCTTCTTTCAAGCTGCACGTCTCACTCTGAAATATTTAAAGATTTCTCAGGACTTGCTGTAGCCTGGAATTTTAAAAGATTCTGCTCACTTTTGTTAGGTCTGCTGAGTCTGTACGCTGGGATTTGAAGCTGGACTTTCAAGGGAAATGCAATGGACTCTTTGGTTACAGTAAGGAATTTTAAATCTTTGCCTTCAGCTTCCAAGCCTTTCTTTGGAGTTTTTTCTTGGCGATTTTTCCTCTGCACCTATGCTTCTGGAGCTTCTATTCAGGTTAGACTGCTTTGCTGAATTCGTTCTCAGTCTTCCTGTATTTGATTTTTTTCTGTGCATTTTCAGGGAGGTTTTGTGTTTTGCCACCATGTTGTAGGATGCTGGTTATAGTTCAGTAGGTCTGAAGAAGTCCATGTATTCATATGTAGGTAACTGTAAGTCTTTATTGACTCTTAGAACTATTTACAAACATACAATAAAGGATAAAAGCTAGTAGCTGGTACACACAGCTCTGTCCAATACTCAAACTGACCCTGGGTGTGGGTCATGTGCTCTCTTACATCACTGTGTGGGCAGTACTGTACTCAGTCCCATGTTAATCCTATATTTGCAGACCCTTATACTACTATGACAGGTGTAATGGCATCTGATGAAGCAAGCACGGTACAAAAGGATATCTATTTATAATATCAAATTTGAATATCTTCCTTATTTCAAGGGATGATTTTTGTTTGTCGTTCAACATGATATCAACAACTTGCATTTATATAACACCTTTGCCAGAGTAGAATTACCCGTGCTTCACAGGTACATGAGCGAACAAAATTTGAGTCACAGAAGGAGATTTAGTACAGATAATCAAAAGCTTACTCAAAAAGGCAGGTTGGAAAGGATATTTAAAAAGAGGAGAGAGAGGCTGGTGGGATATAAAGGGAATGCCAGAGCTTAAAAGCTGGGCAGCTACAATCACAGCCACCACTGATGGAGGGGTTAACATTGAGGATGCACAAGAGGCCATAACTGGAGGAAGGCAAAGATCTTGGAGGTTTTCAGGGATGGAGGTGGTTACAGGAATAGAAAGCGGTGAGGCCACAGAGGGACTGAGAATCTTAAAATCGAGCCATGGTGAGGCTGGGATTTAATATAGGTCAGTAAGTACAGGGATCACAGGTAACTGAGACTTGAGGTGAATTAGAATATGGGCAGCAGAGTTTTTAATGAGTTCAAGTTTATGGAGGTTGAAGATACAAAGCTGGCAGTAAAATCATCGGAATAGGCACATCTAGAGGTGACAAAGGCAGAGGGTTTCGGCAGCAGATGAGCTGAGGCAGGGGTAGAAACAGGTGATGCTACAGAGGTGGAAATAGGTGGTCTTGGTAATGGAGAAGATATGTGGTTGGAAACTCAACCTGGGATCAAATATGATAAATATGATGACATGGGGTTGGGAGGTGCATGTGCTGATCCCAGCTTCCTTGTGCTTTCTGTGTGGGAAAAATATGCAGCTCCCAGGCTCCTTCCATTCTGCGCTGAGTGGGAAAACACAGGCACCAGCCTCTTTACACTCTTGTGAGGGGGGGGGGGGGGGGGGGGGCGGCGGGAGAAGGAATACACAGTCCATTGCCTCCTTACACTCTGTGTGGGGACTGCACAAGACTCCTGCCTCCTTATAATTTGTTGGCAATGTTAGGAAGGGTGACGCAAACGTGTCTATTTAGCCTCAGACAACAGCCAGGGAGAGGGATGGAGTCAGTGACTAAGACAAGGAGTTTGTGGTAGGGATTGAAGGCACTGGCTTTGGTCTTTACAATGCTTAGCTGAAACAAACTTCTGCTCATCCATTGCTGGAAGTCGGACAAGTAGCGTGACAAATCAGTGGCAGTGGAGGGATTGCCAGAGGTGGTCATCAGTTGAGCTGAGTATCATTTTAATGAGGTCATAATCGATTCTACAATGTTGCAAAGTCTCTAGAATGTTAGAACATAAGAAATAGGAGCAGAAGGCCATACGCCCCATCAAGCCTGCTTGACCATTCAATAGCATTTTGGCTGAATTTCTACATTAACCTCACTTTCCCACTCTACACCCATATCCTCTGATTCATTAGTGCCCAAAGATTTATGAAGCTAAGTCTTGAATATACTCATCCAATCAGCATCCACAGCCCGCTGGGCTAGCAAATTCCAAAAATTCACAATGTTCTGAGTGAGTGTCATAAAGCAGTTAAGATTTGTTCCACAAATTATAAGCAGAGCTGTATAATGTTATTACTGTAGCACAAATATTTCTGCTGGCGTTTAATGTTAAGGATGAACTAACTGCTTTGGCAAGCTACCAGAGGGCTACTGCTCCACATGCAATCATACTGTGGAATACACTGAGAAAGCAGTGGTAAGATTCAGTAATACTCATGTTAATTTATGTGTAATCAAAATGTAAGTCTCTCATCTTCAGAAATTTAATATATTATAATAATTATGTATAGTAAGTATGTTGTGCATTCCTTATTTGAGGATGACCATTCTGTGACACATGTTACATCTGCAGCCATTCACTTTTACCATGGGATGGAACTTCATAAACTCCAGAAGCTGTTGATTCCCATACATATAGCATCGCGAATGAAGTCTACAGCAAATATGTTTCATCCTGACTTAGTATTAGCTCACTAGATGTGGGCTGAATCACAAGTAATCAGGACCCTATTGATTTAAAAAAAAAAGACTGGTTTAGCCCTGTAAAAGCGGGGAGAAACTCTCATGAGAGCATCGGAAAAGTTAACACACGGCTGAACTCCAGAAGCCACGATTAGATGGTCATAGGAAATACTTACGGTCCACATTCAACACGGATGGACCCCACTTTATCGAATCCCCGATCACAAATGTTCCTGCATTCTGTATTGATTTCCATTCTGCGACCTTGGAAGCTTTCATACTCATAGATGATAATCTGAGAACAAAATAGGAATGAATAAACCTCAATTACCATACAACTGAAGGTGAAGTGCAAATCACATACTTAAAACCTAACTTTGTATCATTAAATCAAAAAATGTGCACAGCAACCATAATGGTTCACCGGGTATGTGACTGATTGTGTGGCACTGAGTCATGAGTCACTTAGTCTTGCATTTAAACTATAATGTGTGCTAAGTTGGCTGAGATCTCAGTACTTGGATAAAAAAGTAGGAAGGAATTAGCTGGAATTCCCACTCCCAGTTGTTATCCAATGATTGCTGCTGGAGAGTGCTCATGTGTGGACATCTTTAAGGACAATCTTGGTTTTGTCTGCAAAATACATCATGGTGAAATAATCTTCTGATGCCTGTTGTCCCAGCTCACCAATGAACAATGAACACTTGAGCAATTTAGAATTGGTTTTCTCTTCCCCAAACATCCATAACTCAATAAGGGGGAAGATAAAACAATATTAATGAGATGATATTTTACCCTATGCCTTTCTTAAGCTGTCAGTACTGTTTACAGGAAATGGGAGTCAGCTAAAATAATTTTAGGCGAATGAATACTGCGATGTTTCCTAAGTAAAACAAAATAATAAGTACAATATAGAATGCTTCACAATAACGATGTTAAATGATTGCAAGACCCCATTGTGCATGCCATGTAGACCCAATCAATACGTGGACTGACACTGGGTCATAACTGTAGCAACTTTCTACTCACCATCCACAAGTTAACTTACTTTAAGATGCTTCTACTAACAGGAACTGCTACTTAATAGTAAGTGTTCATGTGCACTAATCTGCCCCTACACTAATATTAATAATAGGCTATAAATAACAGGTAAATCAAAGCACACCAATACCTACCCTGTTATTGCGAAGACTTGAAGCAGAATGGCTTCCAATGCTACCCTGTGTTCCACTGTGAGACATTGTGGCAACTGCTAAAATAATAATCAAGATATAAAAAATTTATTTGGTTTGGTTGCTATATACATTTTATAAATATTTGATTAACTTGTTTTTTTTCCCCAAAATTTCCTATTTTATGAAGGTTTTTACACCAGTTAATAAGTTTAATACTTTGAAGATATTCCGATGGCTCACCTAAAAACTGCTCAATCTTTTGCCAGACAAGAGAAAATATGGAAAGTGGTGTTTAAACCTCAGCTCACCCTATTTATATGCCCAGTGGATTTGCTTGTTGCTTTTTTTGCTTTTTAACCAGGTTAGATCATAAAGGGATAAACAAAACAAAACGACATTGCACTGAAGCAGCAGAAGCTGACACCAGCTCTTTGCTTTGTTGCACTTGGCAACATCACACAGATCAGCAAAAACTACAGTCTACAGTGGACACAAGTGCACCCTAGAGCAAAGAGCTGACCTGGTAGATAGCTTTGTACAGCTTTTGTTTAATTTATGCTGCAAGTATCATAAAAAGGTTTTATATTTAGCAAGAACACAAGCTGATGCTTTTTAGAGTATGTATTGTTCAAACTAACAAATTTCATCTTACACACTTGCAGTGCCTTAATTATTTAAAATCTGCAGCCAGTATTTTAAATGTAGAAGTGGTATGAAATCACACCTGCAGCCCCGGTCCGAGCTGGGCTATGAATTTCTTGGGCCTCGACAAAAATGTTTAGGGTCCCTATCCGCAACCCATTAAAGCACAATTGAGAACTGTAGCAGCAAGTACTAGTATGTATATTGTAACTAAATCAGCCAACTCTGCCTTAAAACCACCCAGCCCCACCTTTGACAGTATTTTTAAATGCTAGAATATTTTGATCCTCTTTTCTGTGTTGTGGTTGTTCCTGAAGCCCCATGGGCTGGGGCCACCAGACATAGACCCCAATGGTCTGTTCTTTCATGGGCCCCTGCTCCTGGCTGATTCCTTACTTGGGTGCATTTTACAATTCCACAAGTGTCGGTTTTCCTCTGACACTTTCCTTCTCTACGTACTCTTATCACCAAATCATGGATTGGTCTCGCCCCCCCCCGGCATATTCTCCCGATTTGAGCACCTCATCTTGTTGACCACTCTCTCATCTCCTTATTGTCTACCGTTCTCCCAAATCCTAGCTTTCGTGTGCTCTGCACTAAGTGTCCTTGGTGGTTTCAATGTCCCTCTAAACTTGCCTTGCTCTCTCACTGATCTCTTGTCCTTCCATATGAACTCTCCAATTTATATTCATTGCCACCCTCTCAGCCTTGCTTTCGCACACAGCTTCCCCAATCCCATCATCACAGCCGCAACGAGACCACTTTCTTGAATCCCTCATCACCCACACCCCCTTCCTCCTTCCCAATGCCTTTCCTTCTGCATCTGCCTCAGGAAAAATATCTCTTCTATTCCAGTTTCAGATTCCCAACTGCCTACCCTCCATTCACCGGAAGAGTTCTGTAGCAAGGGTCAAAATATTTGTTTGAGGGCTCTTGTTGAGGTTTTGGTGCCGGTTACTTTTTGATTTTAGGGGCTTCTTCTCAGGGGCTTTTTCAATCTCACTAACTCTTTTATTAGGTCACACAGTCACGCAGTATGACCGCTTCTGTATTTGTGTTGACTTTTTTTAGGATTCCTTCTTGAGATAGATAAAATAGCACAGACACCAAAGACTGTATATAAGATACATCTATCATTAAATCTTTTATTCCTCATTCAGTTGGAAGCTGATTCAACAGAAACTTTCAAAAGGGTATGGGATAAATATTTGAAGGGGGAAAAAATTGTAAGGCAATAGAAAAGATCAGGAGACTAGAACAAATTGGATAACTCCTTTTGTAAGAGTTGGCATAGATGCGATGGGCCAAATGGTCTCCAGTGCTGTAGAATTTTATGAATGGATACATCTGATCTAATTTAATTTTTTTACGACATGCAACCAGTTTCGGGGCCTTTTTCCAGCCATGCAACACCGCTTTGTGTTCACTTTTATTTTTGGCAACGTCAGTGAGATTCAGACAGGATGTGTAGGGCCGTACATTTAAGGATTAACCTGAATGGCAGTCTTCTATAAAATCAATAACTTTCCACAGAAACTTTTTCATCATAAAGAATGGCTTTGACCAGGTTCAAGCATGCGAACAGTTTGAAAGGCAAGGCAGTTCTGGAAACACCTCGAGTGTAACCAGAAGGCTGGTTAACAGTCATTGTTTTTAAATTGTAGTCTCTGCAGATAAAAAAGGGTCAGAGACCGACTGCAATGGTAGATCCAGGCAATATCTCAGTGTCTAAGGACACAACCCACTCCCTTGAACTCTCCTAGGAAACAAAGAGGAGCTGTGAATCCTTTCTCATTGAATATGGGATCGAGGGTTGTGAGGATGTGACAAACTCCACAGTAACTGGTGACCATCAATCCATCGTCATCACAGGTCTGAGGCCTGCCGCTGCCTTTGGCTCTACCCCCATGGGTCCGATGTGCTTACTTTAACTTGCATAGTTCTAACGGGAATCACTTTTGATATTTTACCCCTCTGTTGTCATAGATACATAAGAACATAAGAAATAGGAGCAGGAATAGGCCATTCAGCAAGGCTGATGATGGCTGATCTGCCCCGGGCCTCAATTCCTCTTTCATGCCAGCTCCTCGTAGCCCTCAACTCCCCAATATTTCAAAAATCTATCCACCTCCTCTTTAAATACTTTCAGTGATCTAGCCTCCACAACTCTCTGGGGTAGAGAATTCCAGACATTCACTATCCTCAGAGAAGAAATTCCTTCACATCTCAGTTTTAAATGAGTGCCCCCTTATTCTGTAACTATGTCCCCGAGTTCAAGCTTCCCCCACTAGTGGAAACATCTTCTCAACATCTACTCTGTCAAGCCCCCTCAGAATCTTGTACATTTCAATAAGATCACCCCTCATTCTTCTAAACTGTAATGAATAAAGGCCTAACCTGTTTAACCGTTCTTGATAAGTCAACCCCTTCATCCCAGGAATCAGCTTAGTGAATCTCTTTTGAACTGCCTCCAATGCCAGTAAATCCTTTTTTAAATACAGGGACCAAAACTGTACACAGTACTCCAGGTGCAGCCTCACCAACACCCTGTTCAGTTGTAACAAGACTTCCTTATTTTTAAACTCCAACTCCATAGCAATACAGGCCAAAATTCCATTTGCCTTCTTAATTACTTGCTGCACCTGCATGCTAACATTTGTGTTTCGTGCACAAGAACACCCAGATCTCTCTGTGCTGCACTTTTTGGAGTCTCTCTCCATTTAAATAATAGTCTGCCTTTTGATTCTTCCTACCAAAGTGCATGACCTCACACTTTCCGACATTAAACTCCATCTGCCAGTTTTTGCCCACTCACTAAACCTGTCTATATCCCCTTGCAGATTCTTTATGTCCTCATCACAACATGCCCTCCCACCTCTTTTTGTATCATCAGAAAATTTAGACACATTACACTCTGCTCCCTCCTCCAAGTCATTAACATAGATAGTAAATAATTGAGGCCCTAGGACTGATCCTTGTGGCACTCCACTAGCTACGTCTTTCCAACCTGAAAAAGACCCATTAATCCCGACTCTCTATCTTCTGTGTGTTATCCAATCCTCAATCCATGCAAATACATTACCCCCAATATCATGAGCTCCTATCTTGTGCAATAACCTTTTATGTGGCATCTTATTGAATGCCTCCTGGAAATCCAAATACACTGCATCGACTGGTTCCCTTTTATCAACTCTGTTTGTTATCTTATCAAAGAACTCTAGCAAATTTGTCAAACATGATTTCCTTTTCAAAAACCATGTTGACTCTGTTTGATTGCATTAAGCTTTTCTAAATGTCCTATGTCTTCCTTAACAATGGACTCTAGCATTTTCCCAACCACAGATATTACATTGACTGGCCTATAGTTTCCTGTTTTTTGTCTCCCTCCCTTCTTGAACAGGGGCGTCACAGTGGTTTTCCAATCCGCTGGGACCCTCCCAGAATCCAGTGAGTTCTGGAATATTTCAACTAATGCCTCAACTCTCTTTGCAGCCACTTCCTTTAAAACCCTTGGATGCAGGCCATCAGGTCCTGGCACGTGTCTGCCTTTAGTCCCGTTGGTTTGTCAAATACTTTGTCCCTCCTGATAGAGACTGTTACAAGATCTTTCCTCCCATTGGCTCCTTGCTTATCTGATATCTTTGGGATGTTTATAGTGTCCTCCACCGTGAAGACCGATGCAAAATATTGGTTTCAATTATCTGCCATTTCCCTGTTCCCTGTTATCAATTCTCCAGTTACATCCTCCAAGGGTCCCACACTCACTTTGGCCATTCTTTCTTTTAACATACCCATAGAAGCTCTTGCTGTTTGTTTTTATACAGGCCCTCTCTCAGAATGAGAGCTTAATGTTGGTAAGAAAATCGAAGTAGGATGGACCTTCTCTTCTCATTGCCTCTCCACCTGCCACAGCATTACATGAAAATTAAAATGGGCAAGTTCTTCTCTCCACTGGCTGCTGCCTTCGAAGACATTCTTGGCTCCCAGGGCCTGCTCCTGATTGTTACTAGGTTTCCAACCTCCTCCTCCACTCTCTTCATTGTTTTTCTATTTCTTCTCCTTAGCCTCCTGGAGGATGTCGAAGTTCCACAGTTGAAAGAGTCAGAGCCGTCACCCTGGATAACTGCTCCAGCTCCTCCAATCACAGGTTCCCTCTCTCTTGTCCTTGCTGCTCCTCCAAGCACTGATTCTGTCTCTGGAGGAACAGCAAGAGCAGGGGGGAGGAAACCTGTGATTGAAGGAGCTGGAGCAACAGAAATCATTATCCCTGTTTGGACCATGGTGGGGCCATAATATAAGATAATATAGTACAGGGGTGAGTTTTCTTGAATTTTTCACTCTGTCTTTGCTTTTTTGCAGGTTACTTGTGACATTTCAAGGGCAAATTCATCCTCGCACCCTGTGTATTTTGAACCCTGTTCTTCAGTTGTTGATCAACCATTTCCTCACCTTTACCTTACATGCCCTCATCCCCTTTCTCTTTCCCAGCCTAGAGGTTTCCCCATTTTTGCTTCTTTTAAGTCTAAGGGGCAGAGATTTAAGCATACCTGGTGCACAAACTAATTTAAGAATCCATTGTCAGATCTGATTGGATCACAGCAATCACAATAGGGCCTGTCACCTCTGCCAAAACAATTTATTGCTCAGTGTTCATCTTGAACAACAAAGATAACCTCCACTTCTTTTCTCTACTACCCATTGTTTCCTTAAACCCTCTTCTTTGCCCCCTTCTCCCTCACCTCCAATAATAATTTAGAATTCTTTGGTTTCACTAAGATCGAGATCATTCGTTCAACTGCCTCTGCCACAACACTCCGACCCCACTTCCCCTCCAGATCAAACCTACTCCATGGTTTCCCCTGCCCTAGCCTGAGCCCAGATCTTTTCTTCTGATTTCTTTCTCCATGCCGCCTCTAAGCTTTTCCATAAGACTCACCTCCTTCTCTCTTGACTCCATTAAAATGCTGACCACATTTTAATAGTTCCTTCTCAGGTAGTTCTCCTCCATTAACATCACTCTCCATCCTCCTCAAAAAACACACCTTCGACTCCTTTGCCCTTGTAAACTACTGCCCCATCTCAAATAAAAGCAAAATACTGCGGATGCTGGAAATCTGAAATAAAAACAGAAAAAGCTGGAAAAACTCAGCAGGTCTAGCAGCATCTGTAGAGAGAAAAGCTGGGTTAACGTTTTGAGTCCAATATTACCTTTCTTCTGAAGAAGTCATATTGGATTCGAAATATTAACTCTTGAGTTTTACAGCTGAGATTTTCAAGCTTTTTCTGTTCTTGTGCCCTATCTCAAAACTTCTCATTCCTTTCTGGAGGCCTTAAACATGCTGCTCCTCCCAAACGCATGTCTTCCTTTCTGCCAACTCTATGTTTGTATCTCTCCAATCAAACGTTCACCCCTTTTACTGCCCTGAAATAGTGCTAAGTTGCAAATGACATCCTCTATGATTATGGTGCACTAACTCTTCTCAGCATTCTCAACCTCTCTCCAGCCTCTGACATTGTCATCTGTAGCATCTTCCTCTTATGCCTCTCCCTATTGTCCAGCTCAATGGAATTCTCATTGCTTGGTTCAACTCTCACTTATCCAACTGTAGTCAGTGCAACTCCAGAAAGCTTTCAACCTCTGCACTATTAACTCGGTAGTCCTTCAAGAATCAAGCCTCAAGCCCTCCAATTTACCAACATTCTGCTCCTGGGCAACATCACCTGAAAACATGGAGTTGGGTTTTGCATTATGCTGGTGACATCCAGCTTAACCTCTCCATTATTGCCTCTGTGTTGTTAGAATGATTCTCTGATATTCAGTCCCAGATGTGCCACAATTTCCTTCAGTTAAAGGGAAACCCAAAGCCACCATCATTTGCCCCAGCTACAAACCCCAATCTTGTGCCACTGATTCCACTCCTCTTGCCATTTACTCTCATGTTGAACCAGAATGCTCGCAACTAGTCATTTTTGACTCAGACCTGAACTTCTAACATCATATTCTGTCAATCAAAAGGAAAACCAACTTGTAGCTTCATAATATTGCCTGTCTCAGTCCCTGCTTTGGTCCCATCTGCTGTCAAAATCCTATTATCACATCTAGGCTCAATTTGTCCAAAGCTCTCCTGGCCACCATCCCTTTTTCCACACTTCATCTCATCCAAAACGCTACTGCCCATAGCTTTTTCTGCACTAAGTCCCACTCACCCATTACACCTCTACTCGATGGCTGACATCAACTCACGGACCCCAAAACTTCCCTTTTTTTGACCCCTTCCTTCACAGCGTCAGCCTTGTTGATCTTTTTATTGCTACTGCTTTTATTATTTGATTATTTGTTATTCAATTTACAATTATATTGGAAAGAAAACGGTTGATTTGAACAGCACAACATTGCCAGATGTGTTCAGGGGACAAGGAGTTGGCATGCAGCTATCCCAGGCTGCCTTGAATTATGTGGTAGAGGACCACCTCAAGACACACATCAGCTGCTAGTTTATGAAATGTCTGGAGGAAAATCCACAATCTCAGTACAAGGAACAGATAGTGAGTGAACTGACAGTACCGATCACTGATCTCCTTCACATGGTTTGGAGTAAAGGTTTCCAAATTTGCATTATTCAGAAAATAAAGCAATAAAAAAAAAATCCTTTTATGGTTTAAATTATCTTGATCACACATTGAATGAGTCATCATTTACAGACAGGAATATAGGTGTACATTAATGAGACTGTAGTTGTTACCTATAGCATTGGTACATTTAAGAGGAAACTAAATAAACAATGAGGAAGAAAAGGTTGTGTTGATAGGGTTAGATGAAGAAGGATGGGAAGAGGCTCATTTGAAGCATAAACATCAGCATTGGCCTGTTGTGCTGAATGGCCTGTATTTATCTTCTTCCTTTATCATCCAGCAACTCTGCATTCTTCCAACTTTGGCATCCCTCTACTACAGCCATACCTTCAACTGTCCAAGTCCTAATTACTGGAATTTCCTCCTTAAACTTTTTCTCCTTTCCATCTCTCTTGTCCTTGAAGGATCTCCTTAAACCCAACTCTTTGGCCAAGCTTTGGCTTGATGCTGGTTGTTATCTGGTTCCGTGCACCACACCAGATCATTTAATTTCAGAGTCATTCTTTTTAAATCAACCATATTTTGTTCTGAGCTACTTTCCGTTAACAAACACGTTTTTTTTTTAACATTTTTAGCCAAAGGTTATTCACGCATATACCGGACATGCAGATTTTAATCTTTCTGCTCCTACCCCAGCACAGAGTTGAAACAGAAATCCATGGGATCAGTCAAACAATGAGATGTTGGCGTTCACTATCTGCTCACTGGACCACGAATCAGACTCGCTCACTTCTCACTTTCTATTCAATGGTTGACTATAAATAGCAGAGATGAAGCTCAACTCACAGAATCGTTTTTGGAACCTACCCCATTTAGCTCGGCTCTGGTAAGTTGAGTGTTTCTGATTTTTATTTTATTCCACTTTAACTTCAAATTCTTCGATTTTGCCTCAATGTTTGATGTTTATTCCTGCTTTGTAATTCACTCCATAGCACCAATTTAGCCAGATATAATGTAACATTACAAAGAGCCTAGACAAGATTTTAACGCATCAAATATTAATACATTTCTAAAAGCTGTTGCCTTGTGAAGAGAAATGATGCCTTTTGACTTTTTTTTTTAGGATCACAACCTCCAATTGATAAGCATGGCGCAAACAAATCCTGCAGGAGTTTTCAAGGTACAGTTTATTTCTGTAGAATATTTAAATCAGCATTGATACTTCTGCTCTTTTTACTGAATATCATGAAAGGAGTAAAGTAATAATAATAATTATTATTGCAGATCACCGTTTACGATCAGGAAAATTTCCAAGGCAAGAGAATGGAATTTACCGCAACCTGCAAGAATATCATGGATTGCGGCTTTGACAATATTCGATCCATCAAAGTTGATTGTGGAGCGTGAGTCAACACCTTTACATATTTTTTAACGACAAAAAAAAAATGCAGCCCTAACCATTACTCTCAAACATATTCCAAAGCAAACCTTACCGAGCTTAATTAAAATACAATCATTGTTTTTTTTTTTAAAAACTTCATTGTCATTTGTAAATCAAAGTAATCGATTCACAGAAACGTATTTTTTTTAACTCTTATACAGATTCATACAAATCAGCATTGCTGTTGTTCACAGCTTGGCTAATTAAGATACTGGTAACATAGGAGGGAATTAGATCAGCTTCATAAGTGTTAATCAGCTAAAACAAGTATCAATATATTTAGGGTTCAGTTACACTGCTACTTTTGGTCCGATGCAAAGCAGTGACATAACTGAAGCTGGGAGAGTGAAAGCCCCTTCAATTGGAGTTTCACGCCCATCCTGCAATGCTTAGGTGACAATACAGCTCCAGTCCAGTTCGTCTTAGTTCAGCTTTATAGCAGGAATCCCTAAAATCAATTTGTCTCCCTCAACTTTTTTTTGCCTTCTGTGTGAAGTACATCAGTTTTTCAAACTTAAGTTGCATAACACACATCTGTACATCCATTGTACGTGTATGTGTTGGGACCTAAAACTGGCATTCCTATTGCAAAAGAAATGTAAAAGAGCTGAGTGACAGTTAACTCTGGTCTATCAACCCACTGAACGTACATTTATCTAAATGTCAGGATAGGATGCCTAGAATTTCTTCCTTAGGCACAATCCAGAAGATGGGCCTGAAAATGTGTCCACTTTGCCAATGTCAAGTTACACCCAACGATCCTTCTAATCTCAAGAGAATATGTCCAAACCTAAGCCATAAAATGGCATAAAACATCAGAAACATCTGGGACCCAAGGCAATGTTAAATCCACACAAGGATATTTTGATTCATTGAACCATCTTTCAAACACACCAAGCTCAGGAACCCAGAACTTGAATTGGGGAAGTTACCCAATTTTGGATGAGAATTATACTTTGCCATAAATAAGCATCAGAAAGTGCAGATCTGGGCTTTTTGTTTCAAGCATTCAAAAATTACAAGTAAAAGAGACCAGAAAAATGACTGTTTCTGCTGCATTTGAAAATGTGGTGGTCATGTTGAGATCTGCCCCCTGCCCCACAGCCCTGCCATCAAACAGATGCAATTAGAAGATACCTGCATTTGAGAGTCAGGGGTGCAGCCAATTTTGTGGAGTGAGATTTGTTGGGATGTGGGGCTTGATGCACAGAATTAAAAGATCAAGGAAATTTGGGAGTATTGTATTTGTGCAGTATAATTACTGCCACATTACGGGCAGGTCTCAGTAACTACAGCTGTAGGGCTCAGTTGTGTAATGTTTTTGGACTAAGGCAGAAAGAAGCAGGTGAGACATATTCTGGGTAGCAGGAAGAACTGGGCGGCACACTGCAAGACTCAAGGTTGCATGTTCAAGTCTTTTTAAGGAATTATTTTTGAGAACAAGGCTGTGATCTCCGAGCTTGCTCATCAAGGGGAACTCCATGAGTTTTAGATAGTTTAAAAGTCTCATTTTAACTATTGCTGCAGAGGTTAACGCAATAGAAGTTGGACTCCACCTTGAAGATTGCTACAGAGGGAACAGTTGCTTCACAGTAAACTCAGTCCAGCGCTTATATTTATTGCATTGTTGGCTCGGTGTAGTGACCGTTCAGATGAATGAATCAGCAAATTATAATAGATGGTTATAAATGATTGATAGTAAATGATGGAATAATAAGTGATATAAAAATTAGGAGTTATTTAAATTTCTCAATTTTAAAAACAGGATGAGAGCATTGTTTATCTCTTATAAAAGTTGATATGAAAGCAATTTTCTTTTTGTAGGTGGGCTGGTTATGAGCATTCCAGCTTCTTTGGGCAACAATTTATCCTGGAGAAAGGAGAGTACCCTCGCTGGGATGCCTGGAGTGGCAGCAATGCTTACCACACTGAGAGACTCATGTCCTTCCGCCCCATTTGCTCTGCTGTAAGTTGGTTCACTATTCAATATCTGTAGGGTTTGGTGCTAGCACAGCATATACTCCACAATGCAACATATATCATCAAAATAAGGTAACGTTACTCATTACGGTTCATATGTTTAATCTTTTTGGGACCTTGTCACTATGCCAGTTTTTTGAAACTGCATTATCGCAGAATCACAGACTGGTAACAGCACAGGAGGCCATTTAGCCCATCGTGTTCATGCAGTCCTCGACAAAAGCATCTCGGCTAGTCCCGATCCCCTGCCCTTTCCCCGTAGCTCAGCAAATTGTTTTCTTTTCAGGTGCTTATTCAATTCACTTTTGAAAGCCACAATTGGTGGCGCATTCCAGATCATAACCACTCACTGTATAACAAAGACTCTACCTCTCACCGCAGTTGGTTCATTTCCCAATCATCGTAAATCAGTGACCTCTTGGTTCCAGACCCTTCTGCAAATGGGAACAAAGTTTCTCCCTATCTACTCTGTCTAGATTTTAAACACCTCTATCGAATCTTCTCTCAGCCTTTTCTTCTCTAACCCCAGCTTCTCCAATCTATCCTCGTACTTCAGTTGAGGCCGAACTAGTGTTTTATAAAAATTCATCAGAACTTCCTTGGCCAGAATTTTTAAGGCCCTGTCGCAGTGGGGACAGTGCTGCAAAAATGTGGCAGACCATTCTAAACCCCATTGACTTCGGCGGGAGCGTAAAATCGTGCTGCCAGAAAATTCCGCCCCTTGTTTTTGTACACCATGGCCTGAATTTTCCCATTGGTGATTTGGGGGCGGGGCCCGCTCGCCGAGGGGAAAATGACGCGGGACGATGTTGGGAGGAACCCCCGAGGTCATCCCGGCCCATTTAGATATTGAGGAAGGAGGGCGGACAGCGAAATCAGCTGTCCGCCCGCTGACCTGTCAATGGCCAATTAAGGCCATTGACAGGGTAATTAAGCTTGTTAAATGCCCTGCCCATCCAAGCTTAAGGCTGGTGGGTAGGCCAGGAGCCCCAGCGGGCTTCTGATAATACATGAAACTTCAATCACTGGTGGGATGAGGTTTCATGTCCGTTTTTAAAAACTTTAATAAAGTTTATGTGCTTCTTATTAACATGTCCCATCTCGTATGACATTGTCACATGAGGGGGACAAGTTAATAATTTTTATATTTTTGAAGTTTTTTTTACACTGTCAATAATCTCCCTGAGACAGCACTTGGTCTCAGGGAGCAGTGCGCTAATTCGTGCACATGCGTGAAAGAGCGCACTCTGGCAGTTGGGGAATCTCTCCATCCCCCGCACAGGAAGCGCATAGCACTTCCCATCGGACAGGCCGCTGGGTGGGCCTTAATTGGCCCGCTCACTCAAAATGGCGGTGGGCCCCATCTCGGGGACAGAGTTCGGCTGCCCGCCCACCAACCAAGGGCAAAATTCTGCCCTATGCCTCCAGTTATAAAGGCCAGGATCCCAGATGCCTTTGCAAGCATTAGCACAGGGAGACATGGAAAGGAATTTGGCAGTAATGTTAGAGTAACGTCATTGCCAATATCTGGACTTACAACACAGTTAAAAAATAAACAATGCTGAAATATACATCTAGAACAGAAGTCTGTGGCAATTCTGTTAAAGCTTTACAATGCACTTCTTGTATCCTAACAGCAATATTGTATTTAGATGCAGTCACTACGCTCCAAAAAAATATAAATCTATTTAAAAGGTCACAGAACAAGTTTAATCTCAGGTCTGAAGTGAAGTGCTATAAGGACAGGTTACAGAAAGTTATGTTTCACACTCTTTATAGCAAATGCAAGATGTTAAGTAGTAGAGATATACTCCCATTACCTCTCCAATTCTGATTTTGTTTTGTTCACTCACAAATGTATCACAGCATCTACAAAGGCACTCAGAATGTATATATGTGTCATTTTCCTTTTAGCACCATAAAGAATCCAAAATTGTCATTTTTGAGAAGGAAAACTTCATTGGAAGACAGTGGGAGATGTGTGATGACTATCCCTCTTTGCAAGCCATGGGTTGGTGCAACAACGAAGTTGGATCCATGAAGGTTCAAGCTGGCGCGTAAGTAGTGCTTTCATTTAAAAAAAAACAGTAAAGTTGGGTTGTTACAGTTTAAGAAAGAAAACTTAGCTGGATCCAGCAAAGCCTTGTACATCTTGGGAGCATGTTGATCACATCAGGTTTGCTGTTTCTGCTTCTGGCATAAGAGTTTCCCTTAGGCCAAAAGAAAATAACCTATCTGATCAATTCTAACTAGTTCAAAATTAACCAAAGAGGGCTGTCCAGGTTGTGCCAACGGGCCTTCTGCAGCTCCTGCGCTTTGTAATCCAGTCCTGAAAGCCCTGGCACTCGACCCCGTTTGCAGGCAAATGTCCCAGTTTGTATTTGTGAAACGTAACACGCATTCAAAGTTCATTTACGTGAAGTATGCTGTCTTTCTGTCCCAGGTGGGTGTGCTACCAGTACCCAGGATACCGTGGCTTCCAGTACATCATGGAATGCGATCGTCATGCTGGAGAGTACAAGCACTGGAGGGAGTGGGGATCCCATGCTCAGACCTTCCAGATCCAGTCAATCCGCCGCATTCAGGAGTAAACAAACCAACACATCAACAGAGCATCAGAGGGAGGGAGAGGGGAGGGGGGGGGGGGCTGAGAGGAAATCTATAGGTACAATTGGTACTGTATTCTGTTGTAGAACAACAACTTGTGTACTGTGATTGATTTAACATCTCATTACAATATCTTGGGCTATTGAAATATTCAAATAAAGTCACAGAAATGTTTCCTTCACTTTGTCTCGAGTTGCACATGAGAACTTGCTTTAAAAGTTTCAAAATGGAGATATTCATCAGATTTGTTTTCTACCAAATTATGAAACACAGCAGACAAGCATTGCAGGTTGTTGAGTTCTGGGAAATTAATCACAAAAAGGCAATTGGCCATGAGGCTTAAAGCACATCAGCCACCAGTGGATTGTGTTCACAGTATCACCAACATCTCAGTCAGTTTGTATTCAATTTATGTTTTACTTTTCAGTAAGATTCCAATGAAACTGCTTCAAAGTAAATCAAGTGGCGGCTTGAAAGTTATTACTTATGCTGGCCATTTAAATGAACTACATGCGAGACAGCATTTCTCAGATGGAGACTGACTTATGGGCTAAGTTATCAAAATTAATCATTATAAATACACTCTGCACTTAGTGTTCACATAATGAAAATTTGCTCCATCACACACAACTGGTTGAGTGCTCTTTCTTTTCCACATGGTTAAGGAATCTAAGTGGCCTGGCCAGTTTGGGAGTTTAATTCTGCTCAGACAGCAGAACTCTTCTGCTAGTGCCAGCTGGAAACTACGAGATGTTGACTGTCCCCAGTGATTGGCTGACATTGTTTCACCCAGTAACTCCCCAACATGAAGGATGATATCTCCTTTGAAATAGCTCAAGCAATCAAGAGAAAACGTTGAAGACTCTGCAGAACATAAACAATATAATCAAATGTTCATTAAAAATGCAGAACAATTTCCTGTATTTACAAATGAGGTCATGACCTTGAACCGTTCAAGCTGTTTACTACTGTTAAATGTTTTTCCACCCAAATTACAGGCAACTGCATTGTTACTTTAATAATTTGCTAAAACATGTTAAAAACAATGCAGTTGGATGTACTGAACAAATTACAACCCTTAATTTCAGATAATCTTCTTGAGCATTTAAACTAAAGAAATTGCGCAACAAAAAGTAAAATCTCACTGCTAACCTCCTTGATTAGTAAATGCACTGTACGAAGAAGTTTCATCAGCTATTTTTCTAATCTTTGAGCTTTAATTAAGCTTTAGTCAGTTAATTGCTTTGAATTCTAGCGGCGTACCGGCCAAACCCCACTTGAACTGTTTTAAATATTGTACATAAGTTATGTCATTTTTCTCAACATGCCACTGGGAAAGAATAATAATTACTTCGAGCCAGAGACAATTCTCCCCAGAATAGAAGCCGTTCCTTTCTTACCATCTATGTCTGGCCAGGCCAGAAAAAGCGCTCTGTCAGGAAACTGCTCCAGGATTTCAGGGCCACTGGTCTAAAGTTACAAAAATAAAATGTAACAATAAATACTTCCTTCCCCAGCTTATTGTTAGCTTAACTATTTCTAATGACGGAGAACTTTGGTCACCTGACAACAATCTTGAATACCTATAACTTTGATCAATACTGCCAAATTAGTCTAACTGTACTTGGTGATACAGTATATCGGCAGCATCAGAATTGTATTCAACCACAACCTGTAACCTCATGGCCTGGCATATCCCCAACTCTACCACTGTCATCAAGCCAGGGGTTCAACCCTGGTTCAATGAAAAGTGCAGGAGGGCATGTCAGGAGCAGCACAAGGCTTACCTAAAAATGAGGTGCCACTCTGGTGAAGCTACAGCACAGGACTTCTTGCATACCAACCAGCGGAAGCAGCATGTGACAGACAGAGCCAAGCGATCAACAGATCAGATCTAAACTATGCAGTCCTGCCTCATCCAGCCGTGAGTGGTGGTGGACAATTAAATAGCTAACAGGGAAAGGAAGCTTCACAAATATCCCCATCCTCATTGATGGGGGAGCCCAGCTCATCAGTGCAAAAGACAAGGCTGAAGGATTTGCAACCATCTTCAGTCAGCAGCGCAGATTGAATGATCCATCTCGGCCTCCTCTTGAGCATCCTCCCGGCATTACGGATGCCAGTCTTCAGCCAATTAAATTCACTCCATGTGATATCAAGAAACGCCTGAAGGCACTGGATACTGCAAAGGCTATGGGCCCTGACAATATTCTGGAAGTAGTACAGAAGACTTGTGCCCCAGAACTTGCCATGTCCCTAGCTAAGCTGTTCCAGTACAGTTACAACACTGGCATCTACTTGGCAATTTGGAAAAATGCCCGGGTATGTCCTGTCTACACAAAACAGGGCAAAACCAACCCGCCCAATTATGCCCCATCAGTCTACGCTCGATCATCAGCAAAGTGATGGAAGGGATTGTTGACAGTGCTATGACGTGGTACTCACTCAGCAATAACTTGCTCACTGAAGCTCAGTTTGGGCTGTGCCAGGGCCACCCAACTTTTGACCTCATTACAGCATTAGTCCAAACATGGACAAAAGAGCTGAACTCAAGAGGTGAAGTGTGAATTACAGCCATTGACATCAAGGTTGCACTTGACCTAGTGGCATCAAGGGGGCCTAGCAAAACTGAAGTCAATGCGAATCAAGGGAAAACTCTCTATTGGTTGGAGTCATATCTAGCTAGGAACAAACAAACATATGAATTAGGTGCAGGAGTAGGCCATTCAACCCCTGGAGCCTGCTCCATCATTTGATAAGATCATGGCTGATCTGAATATGGCCTCAACTCCACTTTCCTGCCTATCCCCAGCACCTTTTGACTCCCTTGTTAGGTAGGAATCTATCTACCTCTGCCTTAAAAATATTCCCCTGCCTCCACTGATCTCTGGGGAAGAAAATTCCTGACTCACGACCCTTTGTGAAAATAAATTTCTCCTCATCTCCAACTTCAATGGGTGACCCCTTATTTTTAAACTGTGTCCCCTAATTCTAGTTTGTCCCTCATCCTCTCAGTATCTACCTGTTGAGAACATTCAGGATCTTATATGTTTCAATGAGATCACCTCTCGTTTTTCTAAACTCCAATAGATACAGGCCCAACCTGTCCAAACTTTCCTCTTAAGGCAAATCCCTTATTCCCAGGATCAGTCAAGTGAACCTTCTCCGCACTGCTTCTAATGTAATTATTTCTTAAGTAAAGAAGACAAAACTGTACTTTGTACCCTAGATGTGGTTTCACCAATGCCTTGTAGCAAAACTTCCCTATATATTCTATTCCCCTTGCAATAAACGTCAACATTCCAGTTACCTTCCTAATCACTTGATGTACCTGCAGACTATGTGATTCATGTACCAGGACACCCAGATCCGTCTGTACTGCAGAATTCTACAATCTCTCTCCATCTAAATAATATGCTGCTTTTCTATTCTTGCCAAGGTGGACAAGTTCACAATTTCCCCATATTATATTCACCTGCCAACTTTTTGCCCACATACTTAACCTATCTATATCCCTTTGAAGACTCCTTATGTGCTCTTCACAAGTTACTTTCCTACCTATTTTTGCGTCATCAGCAAAATTAGCAACCATGCATTTGGACCCTTCATTAAAGTCGTTGATATAAATTTAATAGTTTAGACCCCAGCACTGATCCATGTGGCACTCCACTTCTTACATCTTGCCAAGCCAAGAATGACTCATTTACGCCTACTCTCTGTTTCCTGTTAGCTAACCAATTCTCCATCCATGCTAATATGTCACCCTTTACACCATGAGCTCTTATTTTGTGTAGTAACCTTTGATGTGGCACCTTGTTAAATGCATTCTGGAAATCCAAGTGCACCACATCTACTGGTTCTCCTTTATCTACATTGCTTGTTACATCCTCAAAGTACAAAGGAAGATGATTATGGTTGTTGGGGGTCAATCATCTCAGTCCCAGGGCATCACTACAGGAGTTCCTCAGGATAGTATCCTAAGCCCAACTATCTTCAGCTGCTTCATCAATGACTTCCTTCCATCATCAGATCTGAAGTGGGGATGTTCGCTGATGATTGCACAATGTTCAGCACATTTCGCGACTCCTCAGATATTGAAGCAGTTTGCGTCCATATGCAACAAGACCTGGACAACGTTCAGGCTTGGGCTGATAAGTGGCAAGTAACCTTTGCACCGCATAAGTGCCAGGCAATGACCATCTCCAACAAGAGAGAATCAAACCATCTCCTCTTGACATTCAATAGCATTACCATTGCTGAATCCCCCACTATAAACATCCTGGGGGCTATCATTGACCAGAAATGAACTTGAGCAGCCTTATAAATACTGTGACTACTACAGCAGTTCAGAGACTAGGAATTCTACGGTGAGTAACCCACCTCCTGTCTCCCCAAAGCTTGTCTACCATCTACAAGGCACAAGTCACTTGCCTGGATGAATGCAGCTCCAAGAACACTCAAGAAGCTGGATACCATTCAGGACAAAGTAGTCTGCTTGATTGGCACCCGATTCACCACCTTAAACATTCAGTCCCTCCACCACCGATGAAATGTGGCAGCAGTGCGTGCCATCTACAAGATGCACTGCAGCAACTCAGTCAGGTTTCTTTGACAGGACCTTAGAAACCTGCAACCTCTACCACCCAGAAGGACAAGGGCAGCAGATACATGAGAACACCATCACCTGCAAGGTCCCTGACAAACCACTCACCATCCTGACTTGGAAATATATCGCCGTTCCCTCACTGTCGCTCGGTCAAAATGCTGGAACACCCTTTCTAACAGCACTGTGGGTGTACCTACACCACATGGACTGTGGTGGTTCAAGGCAGCTCACCCCTACTTTCTCAAGGGCAATTAGGGATGGGCAATAAATACTGGCCTAGCCAGCAACACCCACATCCCATGAATTAATAAAAAGAATACACAATTTGTACAATTCAACTACATTTAATATACAGTATTTAAAAATCCATATCAATTCAAAGTAAATATGTAGTTAATGTTGCTGAAAAAAGAGACATGTCAAAGCTATTTGTCTTGCACTCATCAGGACACTTCACAAGAATACCAATATCAGGGGAAGACAACAATTTAGACTGACTGACAATCTTAAATTGGTTGTCAGCGTAATTTTTAGCACACTGAGCATGATTTAGCAAATGTTGTCCATTCATGGAATCACATCTAATGTTGGGCACTGTGTTTTGAGTGTTGCAAATTTGGGATGGTTGGATACAGTCTGTATCTTGCCCATTGTGAACAGCGGCTGGAAAATACTGTCTGATACGATTCACCAGTCTCTGTGACATGCGGCCTACATACCTAGCTTCACACTGGCACTGAAATTCATACTGCACATAACTCAGTTGTGTGATAGGCAGAATGTCTTTTTGGCTCGATGACAGCATCTGGTTAGTAGTGAATACCACTCGTGTTACTACTGTGTAGTATCAGCGTGAAACAGCTAGCTTCACCTGTTGCTCAATTTTTTGAGATACCTTGCCCTTCCAGGGTAATCTGAGGTAGACTGGGCACTATTCAGGGCTGGAGGTGCCAGCCTTAGGCCCGTTCATGAGTTTGCATGATATACAGCGAGAAATGATCTGATCAGGGTAACCATTATCCTGCAGGATACCTTTGATGCCCCTATTTCAGCATCAAGCGTGCATGGTAAGCAAAGAGCTCGGGCCCTATTTACAAGGTTGCCAATAAGACCAATTTTATAGCATGTGGAAATGTAAGAATCCTACACGTATACTGACCAGTGAAGGTAGGCTTGCGATAGGCCGTGGTGCATTCTCCATGGCAACATCCCTACCAGTCACAGCCCACTTGCCAACCAATCAGCACGCATTTCACATCCAGTATAAATTGTTGTTTTCCCCTCGTATTGGTGACCTTGGCGAGGCGAAAATCTTCGACATGTCTTTTTTTTCAGCAATACTCAAGTTCTGTACCACCAAACGATTATATGTTTAATAATCTATTTTCTTACTCAGGTCATCATAATTTATATTTTTACATTGCCCATTTAAATGAACTGAAACTTTAAAAGCAATAACTTAAAGAACAGCTGAATTTATAAAGCATCTTGCATATCCTTAAGGCATCGCAAAGCAATGAATCATACTTTGAAGCATTTTTGCTTTTTGGAAAATGATGTTAACCTCTCATCACATCTGGCTTGTGTGTAAGACAGCTCCCTAGATTGTTACAATTAGTTTCTGCTGCTAATTATCCATTAAAGCCTCAGCTTCAAAAGGACTGTGCAAAACTTGTATTTCTCTCTGTCTTATAAGAACATAAGAACTAGAAGCAGGAGTAGGCAATTCAGCCCCTCGAGCCTGCCTTGCCATTCAATACGATCATGGCTGATCTCATTTTGGCCTCAACTCCAATTTCCCGCCCTCTCCCCATAACCTTTCAACCCATTAGTAATTAAAAATCTGTCTATCTCCTCCTTAAATTTATTCAGCGTCCCAGCAACCACTGCACTCTGGGGTAGTGAATTCCATGGATTCATGACCCTTTGAGAAAAGTAATTCCTCCATATCTCTGATTTAAATCTACCACCCCTTAGCCTAAAACTATGGCCTCTCATTCTAGAATGCCCCAGAAGGGGAAACATCTGCTCCACGTCTACTTTGTCAATCCCTTTAGCATCTTATATACCTCAGTTAGATCTCCTCTCATCCTTCTAAACTGTAGCAAACATAGGCCTAAACTGCTCAATCTCTCCTCATAAGACAAGTCCCACATCTCTGGAATCAATCTAATGAATCTCCTCTGAACCGCCTCCAGCTACATCCTTCCTCAAGTAAGGGGACCAAAACTGTGCACAGTGCTCCAGGCACGGTCTCACCAATGCCTTGTACAGTTGCAACAACACTTCCCTATTTTTATACCCTATTCCTTTAGCAATAAATGCCAAAATTCCATTTGCCTTCCTTATTACCTGCTGTACCTGCATACTAACTTTCAGCGATTCATGCACGAGGACACCCAGATCCCTCTGCACTGAAGCATTCTGAAGTTTCTCTTCATTTAAATAATAAGTCGCCTTTTTATTCTTCCGACCAAAATGGATAACCTCACACTTATCCACGTTAAACTCCATCTGCCAAATTTCGGTCCATTCACCTAACCTGTCCATATCCACTTGTAAATTTCTTATTTCTTCATTGCAACTTACTTTCCCACCTATTTTGGTGTCATCTGCAAATTTAGCTATAGTACCTTCTATCCCTGAATCCAGGTCATTAATATAGATTGTAAATAGTTGGGGCCCAAGGACCAAACCCTGTGACGCCCCACTATTTACAGCTTGCCATCCAGAAAAAGACCCATTTATCCCGACTCTTTGCTTTCTGTTGGTTAGCCAATCCTCTATCCAAGCTAATATATTACCCCTAACTCTGTGTGATCTTATCTTCTGTATTAATATTCTGTGCGACACCTTATCAAAGGTCTTCTGGAAGTCCAGATATATGAAATCTACAGGATCCCAACTATCCACTTTGCTTGTCACATCTTCAAAGAACTCCAGCAAATTAGTCAAACACGATTTACTCTTCATAAAACCATGCTGACTCTGAAGGATTGCATTTTGACTTTCCAAATGCCCCATTACTACTTCCTTAATAATGGATTCCAACAATTTCCCAACGACAGATGTTAAACTAACTGGTCTATAGTTTCCTACTTTCTGCCTCCTCCCCTTTTTGAATAAGGGTGTTAATGTTAGCATTTTCCAATCCACTGGAACCTTTCCAGAATCCAGGGAATTTTGGAATATTATGGCCAATGCATCCACTATCTCCACTGCCACTTCCTTTAAGACCCTGGGATGTAGGCCATCAGGTCCTGGGGACTTGTCACCCTTTAATCCCAATAGTTTGCTCAGTTTTTTCTCTAGTGATGGTGATTGCTCTAAGTTCCTCCTTCTCTATACCCTCTGCACCACCTGTTCCTATTGGGGTGGTACTAGTGTCCTCCACTGTGAAAACTGAGGCAAAGTATTGATTAAGCGTCTCTGCCGTTTCTGCGTTCCCCATTATTAACTCCCCAGTCTCATCCTCCAAGGGACCAACATTCACTTTAGCTACTCTCTTTCCTTTTACATACTTGCAGTAGCTTTTGCTATCAGTTTTTACATTTTACGCTAGTTTTCCTTCATAATTTACCTTTGCTCTTTTTATTTTTTTTTAGTAACCCTTTGTTGATCTTTAAAAGTTTCCCAATCTTCCAGCCTGCCACTGACCTTTGCAATTTGGTATGCCTTAGTTTTTGCCTTTATGTTATCTTTAACTTCCTTGCTTAACCAAGGATGCTTTTTGCCCCCTTACCATCTTTTTCCCTCTTTGGAATATATTTTACTTGGGAGGAATTGAATATCTCCTTAAATATCTGCCACTGTTCATCAACTGTCCAACCTTGTAGTCTTCCTGCCCAGTCCACTAGGGCCAAATCTGCCCTCATACCTATGTAGTTACCTTTGTTTAACTCCAGAACTAGTGTGGGACTCATGTTTCTCGCTCTCAAACTGAACTTGAAATTCTAGCATGCTATGATCACTCTTCCCTCGAGGATCCTTTACTATGAGATCATTAATTAATCCCATCTCATTACACAAAACCAAATCCAGAATAGCCTGCTCCCTGGTTGATTCCACAACATGTTGCTCCAAGAAACAATCTCTAATACACTCTATGAACTCTCCCTCGAGGCTACCCTTGCCAATTTGATTAGTCCAGTCTATATGCATATGAAAATCACCCATGATTATTGCCGTGCCTTTTTTACATGCTCCCATTATTTCCTGGTTTATACTGTGCCCTACTGCTGAACTACTTATGGGGACCTATAGATTACTCCCACCAGGGACTTCTTTCCCTTGCTATTTCTTATTTCTATCCAGATTGACTCTACGTCTTGCTCTCCAGTGCCTATATCATTCCTCACTATAGCACTGATCTCTTCCTTTAATAACAAAGCCACACCATCTCCTTTTCCTTCCTGCTTATTCTTCCAAAACACTGAGTACCCTTGGATATTCAACTCCCAAACCTATTCTCCCTGTAACCACGTCTCAGTAATCGCCACCAAATCCTACCTATTTATCTCTATTTGCGCTGTTAACTCATTAGTTTTATTCCGAATGCTGTGTGCATTCAGATACAAAGCCTTTAAGTTTGCCCTATTGTCAATTTTCCCGACTTTAATATGATTCTTTGGTGCAATATGGCGTTCATGCACTCGGTCCTTTCCTTTCACTTTTTGGTAGCAATCAACCTCGTCACTAACCTGCACTCTTACCCTCTCCTTAAACTTTGATTTTTTATATTTCCATGCAACTGAACCCTCCCCCCAACTATTTAGTTTAAAGCCCCATCTACAACCCTAGTTATGCGATTCACCAGGACACTGGTCCCAGCGCCTGATTCAAGTGGAGCCCATCCGAACGGAATAGCTCCCTCTTTCCCCAGTACTGGTGCCAATGTCCCATGAATTCGAACCCATTTCTCCCACACCAAACTTTGAACCACGCATTTCCCTCTTTAATCTTATTGACCCTGTGCCAATTAGCTCGTGGTTCAGGTGGTAATCCGAAGATTATTATTTTGGTTCTGCTTTTTAATTTAGCCCCTAGCTTCTCGTATTCCCTCAGCAGAACCTCTTTCCTCATTCTAGCTCTATTGTTGGTACCTACGTGGACCATGACAACTGGATCTTTCCCCTCCCACTCCAAGTTCCTCTGCAGCCCAGATGAGATATCCTTAACCCTGGCACCAGGTAAGCAACACAGCCTTCTGGCCTCTTGATTTCAGCTACAGAGAACAGTATCTATTCCCCTAACTATACTATCCCCGATTACAACTACATTTCTCTTTTCTCCCCCCCCCCACTTGAATGACTCCCTGTGCCATGGTGCTACGGTCAGTTTGCTCATCCTCACTACAGTCCCCACTCTCGTCCACACAGGGAGTAAGAATCTCGAATCTGTTGGATAAGGGTAAGGGCTGAGGCTCCTGTAGTCCTACTTCCTGGATTTCTTTACTTACCTCACCCATAGTCACACCCTCCTGTCCCTGACCACTGGCCGAATTTAAGGTAGTTAATCTAAGGGGTGTGATTGTCTCCTGAAAACTGCGTCCAAGTAACTCTCCCCCTCCCTGATGTGCCGCAGTGTCCGAAGCTCAGATTCCAGCTCATCAACTCTGAGCCGGAATTCCTCCAGCAACCACCATTTGCTACTGATGTGGTCACTAGGAACCACAATGGGGTCCACCAGCTCCCACATCGTGCAGCTACAACACATCACCTGACCCTGCATCCCTATTTTACTTAATTAGTTTTTCAATTTGTTTTTAAATTTCCTACTGGTCTTTAGTTTATCAATCTGTAAAATATTTCTCCTATTTACCTTTAATCTGAAAGAAAGTTAGAATAGAGATTCAAAATACACTTTTTAAAATCAACTGGGACTCGCTCTCTCTGCTGAGTTGAAGCTGAAATGTTAGGCCTCTGATCCTGGGCCCCAGTAATCACCTTTAATCTGAAATCAACTTAGAATAAGTAGTTCAAACTAGCAGTTACTTACCAACCAATGAACTTACAGTTTTCCTGTGATGTCACTCTTTGTTTTTTTTCACTCGGCGACAGTGACTGCAGAGGACGCTCTTCCCAGACTGCTTCACGGCGACAGTGACTGCAGAGGATGCTCTTCCCAGGCTGCTTCACGGCGACAGTGACTGCAGAGGATGCTCTTCCCAAGCTGCTTCACGGCGACGGTGACTGCAGAGGATGCTCTTCCCAGGCTGCTTCACGGCGATGGTGACTGCAGAGGACACTCTTCCCAGACTGCTTCACGGCGACAGTGACTGCAGAGGATGCTCTTCCCAGACTGCTTCACGGCGACAGTGACTGCAGAGGATGCTCTTCCCAGGCTGCTTCACGGCGACAGTGACTGCAGAGGATGCTCTTCCCAGGCTGCTTCACGGCGACAGTGACTGCAGAGGATGCTCTTCCCAGGCTGCTTCACGGCGACAGTGACTGCAGAGGATGCTCTTCCCAGACTGCTTCGCGGCGATGGTGACTGCAGAGGACACTCTTCCCAGACTGCTTCACGGCGACAGTGACTGCAGAGGATGCTCTTCCCAGGCTGCTTCACGGCGACAGTGACTGCAGAGGATGCTCTTCCCAGGCTGCTTCACGGCGACAGTGACTGCAGAGGATGCTCTTCCCAGGCTGCTTCACGGCGACAGTGACTGCAGAGGATGCTCTTCCCAGGCTGCTTCACAGCGAAAGTGACTGCAGAGGACACTCTTCCCAGACTGCTTCATGGCAACGGCGACTGCAGGGGATGCTCTTCCCAGACTCTATTATAATCCAACACCATGCTCTGTTCAGTGTTAGTTGTATTCTGGTTGGGAAATGGGACATAACTTGAATAGTGCTGTACACAAATATGTCTGCAGACACTAGCTGCTGAACAGTTTTTGTGAAAATTCAGTGAGGCCAGAAAAGTGCATTTGGAAGTAACTAAAAACAAACAACAAACTTTATTAATGTACAGTTTTATGCTACATTTCTATGCTCAGATTGGGCAGGAATCCTACTTCCCCCAGTTAAACTTTGGATTAAGCTACAAGGAGATGTACGATATTGGTTCAAGTTGCACTCAGCCAAAGATAACAGCAGCAATCAGCCACAGCAGAAGATCAGACACCCCCTAGGTCTCAGCTGATCTTTTTCCTCAACTCAACTTTCCCACCCACTCCCCCTATCCCTCGATTCTCTGAGACACCAAAATTCTGTCTATCTTAGCCTTAAATATACTCAACAGAGGAGTATCCACACTCAAATGGACAATTCCAAAGATTCACAACACTTTGAGAGAAAAAATTTCTCATCATCCCAATCCTGAATGATATACTTCTTATCCCGAGACTATGCCACATGTTCTAGATTTCCCAGCCAGGGGAAACAGCTTCTCCATGTCTACCGCAGGGTAGCCCCTTCAGAATTTTGTATGTTTCAATGAGATCACCTCTCATTTTTCAGAACTCCAGACAGAATAGGTCCAATTTACTCAGTCTCTGATTATAGGCCAATCTGCAGTCCCAGGAACCAATCAAGTGAATCATCGCTGTATCACCTCGAATGCAAGTATACCTTTTCTTAGAGATGGAGACCAAAACTGCGCACAGTATTCCAGGTGTGTTTTCACCAAAGCCCTGTACAATTGGAGTAATAGCTCCTTATTCTTGTACTCCAGCTTGCTGGAACACTGCAAGGCCCAACACTGATTACCAAGCTAAAGATTTGACAATGAGTTTGCTCTAAGAATGGCACTTACTCCATTTTTGAGTGATTTCATTACTGACCTTTTGTTTTATGATTTTATTACATTTACTATTACAATGAGTGGGAAGAAGTATTTGTAGTCTCTGTTCATTCTCAAGGTCATGCTTTATTCCAAAGGGAATGGCTTCAAGTGCACCCATATCTGGGAACAGCTGGTTGGTACAAAAGCCTTGAAGTCAGCAAAAAATCTTGCATCATTCAGCCACACCACTCCATGTAGACCTTTGCAACTCAAAGGAACCATAGAAAGCACCAAACACTTGTAGAATAACCAGCAGAATAAATCAACCAGGAACTAACCAGTAATTCACTGACGATCCCTTTAATTACCGCTGGTGTGGGACAGGGGAGGATGGGGTGGTGTTAGTCCTTTTTGCTGTTGAATATGTGTTCAGCAAAAGAGGATGTTGGCTCGAGTGTTGAGCTCTAAAATGGCAGATGCTGGTGTCAAATCAGCATTACTTGCTAACTGACAACATGGTCTACCCATTCTTCATATATACTGTGGACATTCAATGTGCACATGCTAATGTCTGCACCAATATGACATCCACCCAATTCACCTCAAGTATTTGCACATACCACAGATGCGATCTTGGAGCTCATGGGGCACTTGTGACGCCCAATTTCTCATCCGTTCACTACTGGATACAAATTAGAAATTTAGAAGGAAGAAAAATAGGTTACAGAAAAAATAGGGTAAATATATCCTGAAAAGCCAGTCCTCTTTTGAGTGACCCAGACAAATTTAACATTTACCAATCCAAAACTTGACGACCACATCCTGTTCCTTATTCCACACTCCTCCATCATCCCTGTCCTCACCAGCCTCCAGTGACTTCTGCCCCATGTAATGGAGCAAGGGTCCTCAGTTATTCATTCATTTCCCTGACTTATCCCTTTCCAAACTGTAAGCTCTTCTAATCTTATGTGTCCTCTGATCATTTGACTCTGGCCCTTTTTCGATTTTTCCCTCCTGCTCCACCTTCAGTAGCACAATCTCGAGCTGTCTAAGCTTAAAACTGTAGAATTCTCTCTCACAATCCCTCTGCTTTGCTCCCTTAAAATATACCATTTTGGCAAACCTTTGCTCCTCTCCTAAATTCTTCTACCATTTTTTGCTCCTTGAAAGCACCACAAGACGATATATTATGTGAAAGATGTTAGGTAAATGCAGATTGTCATTGTTACGTGCAGAAATGAAGTTTACAGTTTGGGCTGAAACAGATCTGTTTATGGGCTTAGATTTATTTTTTCAGACCAGAGTCATCGGCAAATTGGCCCTTTTCTTTTGACCCAAATTAAAGATAAAACAAAGGTAAAGTTGTTGCCCTTTGAAAATTTAAGGCAAACAATGCAAAGTAGAAAAAGAAATGCAAAATTGTCTATAAGTCACCCCTAATCATGTTATTTTATAGATCTAAACACAAAGTGACAGTTAAAAGTCTCCACCTTACTCATGGCTCGAGTCACTCTATAAAAGTATTGTACCTACCAAAATCTCTGAATATTGCATTTCTGGCGGATAAACAATATTTGTATCAAATGATATCAGATCTACTCCATGGCTCTGAAGTAGAAACTCCCAGTATCCTGTTCCCTAACATTAAAAGAAAAGATTAAACATGATATGTTAGAATCCCAATGAATGTTAGATGATCAGTCCTTCAATTATTTGATGTCATCCTTTCTGACTACAGTATTCCCTTTAAACTGTACATGTTTTTTCTTAAATTAATACAGTAACCTGACCACAGACATCAATCCTAGCAAGTTGTTCTAACAGTTAATCACCCTCTAGCAAGAAATGCTTCCTGACATCTTGCCTTTTACAACTCTGTATCTGTGGCCTCTTAATCTGGTGCCCTGTCCTGAAAGCAGTGCCTGCATTTACTTTCACTATTCTATATATCCTATCTGTCTATAACATTCCCTCTCGGCCTTCACTTTTCAAGGCTGAAGAGCTCAAGTTTATTAAGTTCTCCTCCATAACATCATGGATTCGCTCCTTTGCTCAGCTCGACGCTGATCTTGGGGCCTGAATGGAGCCCTGATTTCACAGTGATCAGGAATGTATACATAATCCAGATATAACCTGTACTCAGGACACTGTACAACTTCAGCATGACGTTGGGTGATCTGAACTCAACTGGCTTTAAAATATAACCCAGTTTCCTAGTTACATATTCGTTGCTGCCTCACACTCTTCAGCCATCTTGAGCAACTATCTAGGTCCCTTCCAACATTCCCTTTGGTAAGTTTTATTCCACACATGGAGCACCTTTGGCTCCAATTTTTAATTCCACACACAGCACCTTTTTGTCCATATTGTGTTTTATTGGGAATTATCACTCTAGGTGTAAATTCTATTGAGATCTTTGCTATTTTTGGCTTCCTCCCTGAAGTCCCACATTCCCCTTCCCCAGCATGGCTCATCCACAAATCTAACTACCTTGTATTATGACTGTGATTTCAGAGCATTTACACATACAATAATCAGCAGCTCAAAGTCATTCCCCTCTAGACAGCACATTCTCATTGAAACAAGACAGAAATCTTACAGGGCTTGACAAGGTAGATGCAGGAAGGATGTTCCTTCTGACTGGGACAGTTGGGGGAGGAGGAGGAGGAGGAGGGGGGCATGGTGTCTCGAACCAGGGGGCACAGTCTCAGAATAAAGGATAGGCCATTTAGGACTGAGATAAGGAGGAATTTCTTCACTCAGAGGGTGGTGAATCTTTGGAATTCTCCACCTCCTGGGGTTGTGGAGGCTCAGTCACTCAGTATGTTCAAGACAGATCGATAGATTTCTAGATAGTAAAGACATCAAGGAACATGGGGATAATGCAGGAAAATGGCATTGAAGGAGATGATCAGTCATGATCCAATTGAATAGCTTGAGGGGCCAAATGGCCTGCTCCTGCTCCTATTTCCTATGTCCAATTCAATACAATCCAAATCCATGACTTATCTGGGTTTGTAAGAGTCTCTCGTGTGGTACTTTATCATTTTGGAAGTTTAGCTATATGCTGACAAATGCATTTCTTCCTAATTGAAGATATTGTCTTCTCAAAATATTATATTGGTGAGAAAGGACATGTATTTCAGGTTTTTAAAATGTTGAAAGGCTTCAATAAATTGAATATGGGAAAAATGTTTCCTTTCATTGGGGGTCTGTGACAAGGGATCATCAAAATAAAATTGTCGCTTCTCAGAGTTGAGAGGGAGAAGAAATTTCTTTACACAGACCACTGGAGCATGAAATAATTTACCACATGGGATAATTGGGGCAGAGACCATTGCAACATGCTATCAGTAGCAGCGAGGGATACTGGTGATGGAACTGGGAGATATTGATTGTGAAGGGGAGGTCAGCGGTAGTGTGCTCAATACATTTTACACTACAAAAGTGACCTTTGCAAACATCTCAGGATTTATGTCTAGGATTGTTACTTCTTGCCAGTCAATTTTGGTGCCGCATGGTCTGACCTGCTTTAACCTGAGCCTGCTTTCAGTTAATAAATGTATTTCCAGTACAATCAGTGGACTTGTAGCGTAAGCAAACAATGTAGATATTATACGTGAAGTAAGTGACAGGGAGGGACTGGTACATCACTGGGCCCAGACTCTGTAGCTGCGGCCAGTTGTTAATCTACCCGCAGGAGTGACAACGACTATGTTGTAATTTAAGTAGTACTTACAGCACCAGCTGAAACCACAGGTTGCTTTAAATCTGAAATAAAGCTCATTGCTTCCAGATTCGGAACAGAAAAAGAAAACAATATTTGCAGCTTTTGGCAACTCAATTCATCAATATCCCTCAGCAGCTGAACCAGCTCTTTCCTTCGCCCATGTTGTAACTGAGGGTCACAAAATCTGTGAACGTCTGCTGGAAACTGCTGCATTTTGACGCAGTACATTTTGTAATACAGGTTTTCCCCGCCACACTTTCTCTGTTCGACTGTTTGCCATTGCATTTCACCGCTACCATCTGACTCCATTACCACTGTGTACACGGTCGCTTGCTCTGACGATAGAGGAAATGAGCACAACGCTAAAACCATACAGCACCTCCCTGAGGCAAAACAAATCACTGACAAAAAGTTTCCTGCAAAACTCGAGACTCGGGTAACAACTGGAACGATTTTTTAACAAAGCGAAGTGGTTTGTTTCTAATTTACTTAAAGCAGTTTGTTTTATAAATTAGTCATTGTATTATTTACAAGAATGGATTAATGAGAACGAGCAATGAAGAGTGAAAAAAAAAACAAAAAATACTGCGGATGCTGGAAATCCAAAACAAAAACAGAATTACCTGGAAAAACTCAGCAGGTCTGGCAGCATCGGCGGAGAAGAAAAGAGTTGACGTTTCGAGTCCTCATGACCCTTCGACAGAACTTGTGTTCGAGTCCAAGAAAGAGCTGAAATATAAGCTGGTTTAAGGTGTGTGTGTGAGGGGTGGAGAGATAGAGAGACAAAGAGGTGGAGGGGGGGGTGGGGGGGTGTGGTTGTAGGGACAAACAAGCAGTGATAGAAGCAGATCATCAAAAGATGTCAACGACAATAGTACAATAGAACACATAGGTGTTAAAATTAAAGTTGGTGATATTATCTAAACGAATGTGCTAATTAAGAATGGATGGTAGGGCACTCAAGGTATAGCTCTAGTGGGGTTTTTTATATATAATGGAAATAGGTGGGAAAAGGAAAATCTTTATAATTTATTGGAAAAAAAAGAGGAAGGGGGAAACAGAAAGGTGGTGGGGATGGGGGAGGGAGCTTACGACCTAAAGTTGTTGAATTCAGTATTCAGTCCAGAAGGCTGTAAAGTCCCTAGTCGGAAGATGAGGTGTTGTTCCTCCAGTTTGCGTTGGGCTTCACTGGAACAATGCAGCAAGCTAAGGACAGACATGTGGGCAAGAGAGCAGGGTGGAGTGTTGAAATGGCAAGCGACAGGGAGGTTTGGGTCATTCTTGCGGACAGACCGCAGGTGTTCTGCAAAGTGGTCGCCCAGTTTACGTTTGGTCTCTCCAATGTAGAGGAGACCACATTGGGAGCAACGGATGCAGTAGACTAAGTTGGGGGAAATGCAAGTGAAATGCTGCTTCACTTGAAAGGAGTGTTTGGGTCCTTGGACGGTGAGGAGAGAGGAAGTGAAGGGGCAGGTATTGCATTTTTTGCGTGGGCATGGGGTGGTGCCATAGGAGGGGGTTGAGGAGTAGGGGGTGATGGAGGAGTGGACCAGGGTGTCCCGGAGGGAGCGATCCCTACGGAATGCCGATAAGGGGGGTGAAGGGAAGATGTGTTTGGTGGTGGCATCATGCTGGAGTTGGTGGAAGTGGCGGTGGATGATCCTTTGAATGCGGAGGCTGGTGGGGTGATAAGTGAGGACAAGGGGGACCCTATCATGTTATTGGGAGGGAGGAGAAGGCGTAAGGGCGGATGCGCGGGAGATGGGCCGGACACGGTTGAGGGCCCTGTCAACGACCGTGGGTGGAAAACCTCGGTTAAGGAAGAAGGAGGACATGTTAGAGGAACTGTTTTTGAATGTAGCATCATCGGAACAGATGCGACGGAGGCGAAGGAACTGAGAGAATGGGATGGAGTCCTTACAGGAAGCAGGGTGTGAGGAGCTGTAGTCGAGATAGCTGTGGGAGTCGGTGGGTTTGTAATGGATATTGGTGGACAGTCTATCACCAGAGATTGAGACAGAGAGGTCAAGGAAGGGAAGGGAAGTGTCAGAGATGGACCACGTGAAAATGATGGAGGGGTGGAGATTGGAAGCAAAATTAATAAATTTTTCCAAGTCCTGACGAGAGCATGAAGCGGCACCGAAGTAATCATCGATGCACCAGAGAAAGAGTTGTGGAAGGGGGCCGGAGTAGGACTGCAACAAGTAATGTTCCACATACCCCATAAAGAGACAGGCATAGCTGGGGCCCATGCGGGTACCCATAGCCACACCTTTTATTTGGAGGAAGTGAGAGGAGTTGAAGGAGAAATTGTTCAGTGTGAGAACGTTCAGCCAGACGGAGGAGAGTAGTGGTGGATGGGGATTGTTCGGGCCTCTGTTCGAGGAAGAAGCTAAGGGCCCTCAGACCATCCTGGTGGGGGATGGAGGTGTAGAGGGATTGGACGTCCATGGTGAAGAGTAAGCGGTTGGGGCCAGGGAACTGGAAATTGTTGATGTGACGTAAGCTGTCAGAGGAATCACGGATGTAGGTGGGAAGGGACTGGACAAGGGGAGAGAGAAGGGAGTCAAGATAACGAGAAATGAGTTCTGTGGGGCAGGAGCAAGCTGAGACGATCAGTCTACCGGGGCAGTTCTGTTTGTGGATTTTGGGTAGGAGATAGAAGCGGGCCGTCCGAGGTTGGGCGACTATCAGGTTGGAAGCTGTGGGAGGAAGATCCCCAGAGGAGATGAGGTAAACATTTCTTTTTGAAATGCCTGAATGTAATGGAAGAAGTTCTTAGATATGTACACCGTTGTATGCACTGAATAGTTTGCAGAATGTAGGCTAATATTTTCTTGGTGTTGAAATCTGCACGTATTAGAATTGAAGTATATTGAAGATGAGCTGGTTTAAAGAGGGAGCATCTGGTCCCGAAGAGAAGATCAACACAGCAGTCTACTGTGAAATCTCCAGATTAATGCTCGAGATCTCGGCATCCGCAGACCTGAACCATTTACATATCTTTGATATCCCAAATTCCCTAGCCTGGAAATCTCAGAATCCGGATATTTTGAAAGTGGCACAGCATAATCAGGATGTACAAAAAGCAAAATATTGCAGGTGGTGAAAAATCTTCAACCAAAATTGAAAGCTCTGGAGACACTCAGCAGCTCAGGGAGCATCAGGGGAGAGAACTGAAATCGGCTGATGTTTGATGTATAGACCCTAAATTAAACCAGAAAGATGTGACAGAAATGCTTTTTAACAGGGACAGAACAAACCAAATACTAAGATTGAAAAGATATAATGACCTGTAAATACTATCATGAGGAACGGGAATAAGACCATAAGACATAGGAACAGAAATCAGGCCATTCGGCCCATCGATTCTGCTCCGCCATTCAATCATGGTTGATAAGTTTCTCAACCCCATTCTCCTGCCTTCTCCCCGTAACCTTTGATCCCCTTACCAATCAAGAACTTATCTATCTCGGTCTTAAATACACTCAATGACCTGGCCTCCAAAGCCTTCTGTGGCAATGAATTCCATCGATTCACCATTCCCTGGCTAAAGAAGTTTCTCCTCATCTCTGTTCTAAAAGGTCTTCCCTTTACTCTGAGGCTGTGCCCTCGGGTTCTAGACTCTCCTGCTAATGGAAACATCTTCCCCACGTCCACTCTATCCAGGCATTTCAGTATTCTGTAAGTTTCAATCAGATGCCCCCTCATCCTTCTAAACTCCATCGAGTATAGACCCAGAGTCCTGAAATGTTCCTCATATGTTAAGCCTTTCATTCCAAACATTCTCGTGAACCTCCTCTGGACTCTCTCCAGGGCCAGCACATTCTTCCTGAGATACGGGGCCCAAAATTGCTCACAATATTCTAAATGTGGTCTGACCAGAGCCTTATAAAACCTCAGCAGCACATCCCTGCTTTTATATTCTAGTCCTTTCGAAATAAATGCCAACATTGCATTTGCCTTCCTAACTACTGACTCAACCTGCAAGTTAACCTTAAGAGAATCCTGGACTAGGACTTCCAAGTCCCTTTGCATTCCAGATTTCTGAATTCTCTCCCCATTTAGAAAATAGTCTATGTCTCTATTCTTCCTACCAAAGTGCATGACCTCACACTTCCCCACGTTGTATTCCATCTGCCACTTCTTTGCCCATTCTCCTAACCTGTCCAAATCCTTCTGCAGCCTCCCTGCCTCCTCAATACTACCTGTCCCTCCACCTATCTTTGTATCATCTGCAAACTTAGCCAGGATGCCCTCAGTTCCTTCATCTAGATCATTAATGTATAAAGTGAAAAGTTGTGGTCCCAACACTGACCCCTGTGGAATTCCAACTGGTCACCGGCCGCTATCCTGAGAAGGACCCCCTTATCCCCACTCTCTGCCTCCTGCCAGACAGCCAATCTTCTATCCATGCTAGTATCTTGCCTCTAACACCATGGGCTCTTATCTTACTGAGCAGCCTCCTGTGCGGCACCTTGTCAAAGGCCTTCTGGAAGTCCAAGGAGATAACATCCATTGGCTCTCCTTTGTCTAACCTACTTGTTACCTCCTCAAAGAATTCTAACAGATTTGTCAGGCATGACCTCCCCTTGATGAAACCATGCTGACTTTGCCCTATTTTACCATGCACTTCCACGTATTCTGAAATCTCATCCTTAATAAAGGACTCTAAAATCTTACCAACGACCAAGGTCAGGCTAATCGGCCTGTAATTTCCCGTCTTTTGCCTCACTCCCTTCTTAAACAGGGGGGTTACATTAGCGATTTTCCAGTCCTCTGGGACCCTCCCTGACTCCAGTGATTCCTGAAAGATCGCCACTAATGCCTCCACTATCTCTTCAGCTATCTCCTTCAGAACTCTGGGGTGTAATCCATCTGGCCCAGGTGATTTATCCACCTTCAGACCTTTCAGTTTTCCTAGCACCTTCTCCTTGGTAATGGCCACCATACTCACCTCTGCCCCCCGACTCTCTTGAACTTTGGGGATGTTACTTGTGTCTTCCACTGTGAAGACTGACGCAAAGTACCTATTCAGTTCCTCCGCCATTTCTTTGTTCCCCACTACTACTTCTCCAGCATCATTTTCCAGCAGCCCAATGTCCACTTTTGCCTCTCTCTTACCCTTTATATATCTAAAAACACTCTTGCAATCTTCTTTTATATTACTGGCTAGTTTACCCTCATATTTAATCTTCTCCCTCCTTATTTCTTTTTTAGTTGTCCTCTGTTGGTCTTTGTAGGCTTCCCAATCCCCTGGTCTCCCACTGCTCTTTGCCGCATTGTATGCTTTCTCTTTAGCTTTTATGCTGTCCCTGACTTCCCTGGTCAGCCATGGTTGCCTCGTCCTCCCCTTAGTATGCTTCTTCTTCCTAGGGATGAATTTTTGCTGTGTCTCCCAAATTACTCCCAGAAACTCCGGCCATTGCTGTTCCACTGTCTTTCCTGCTCGGCTCATCTCCCAGTCAATTCTGGCCAGCTCCTCCCTCATGGCTCTGTAGTTGCCTTTATTCAACTATAATACCGTTACATCTGATTCCAGCTTTTTCCTCTCAAATTGCAGGGTAAATTCTATCATATTATGGACACTTCCTCCTAAGGGTTCCTTCACCTTAAGCTCCCTTATCAAATCTGCCTCATTACACATCACTAAATCTAGAATTGCCTGTTCCCTAGTGGGCTCCACCACAAGCTGCCCCAAAAAGCCATCTCGTAGACATTCCACAAATTCCTTTTCTTGGGATCCACTACCGACCTGATTTTCCCAGTCTACCTGCATACTGAAATCCCCCACGATCACTGTAACCTTGCCTTTCTTACACACCTTTTCTATCTCCTGGTGTATCTTGTGCCCCACATTCTGACTACTGTTCGGAGGCCTGTACATAACTCCCGTTATGGTTTTTTTTACCGTTGCTGTTCCTCAACTCTACCCACACAGACTCTACATCATCTGACCATACATCATTTCTTGCTATTGATTTAATTTCATTTCTTACTAATGAAGCAACCCCACCCCCTCTGCCAACCTGCCTATCTTTTCGATAGGATGTATATCCTTGGATATTTAGCTCCCAGTCCTGATCCCCTTGCAGCCATGTCTCCGTGATGCCCACCACATCATACCTGCCAATTTCAATCTGCGCCACAAGCTCATTTACCTTATTTCAAATACTGCGTGCATTCAGATACAACACCTTCAGTCCTTTATTTCCCATCCCCTTTCTCAATGTTGTCCCTATATCTAATGTGCTTGAAGTTAGATTCCTAGCCCTTTCCAAACACTGTCCTATTTTGTGTTCTGGAGACTTTAATAGCCTCTCCTGGGCTCTCCTTTCTTTTCAGTTTTTTCATAATTTTCCATGAAGTTGAATCCACCACCCCCCCCCCCCCACACGCTAACCTGCTGCTTTGTTTCCCATTAGTCATACTTCTTGGAGTTTTACCCTTCCCTTCCCCCCTACTTTCTAGTTTAAAGTCTTGTTGACCACCCTATTTACCCTTTTCGCTAGAACATTGGTCCCAGATCGGTTCAGGTGGAGACTGTCCCAACGGTACAGATCCCTCCTGTTCCAATACTGATGCCAGTGCCCCACGAAATGGAACCTCTCTTTCCCACACCACTCCTTTAGCCACGTGTTTACTTCCCTTATTCTCGTGTCCCTATGCCAATTTGCACGTGACTTGGGTAGTAATCCGGAGATTATAACCCTTGAGGACCTGTTCTTTAATTTAGTTCCGAGCTCCTGATAATCCCCAAACAGGTCCTCTTTCCTAGTCTTACCTATGTTATTTGTCCCGACGTGGACCACAACAACTGGATCCTCCCCCTCCCTCTCCAATATCCTTTCAAGCCAGTCAGAGATGTCCCTCACCCTGGCACAGGACAGGCAACATACCATGCGGGACTCTCCATCCTGCTTACAAAGGAAGCTATCAATTCCCCTAATTATAGAATCCCCTACAACTACCACTTGTCTTTTTGGTCCCCCCTCTTGAATGGCCTCCTGTGCCACGGTGCTGTGGTCAGCTGGCTCATCCTCCCTACAGCCCTGTTCCTCATCCACACAGGGAGCAAGTACCTCGTACCTGTTGGACAAGGTCGAGGCTCCTCTGTTCCCGAACACAGGATCCCTCTACCTGCCTCACTTGCAGTCACACCCTGCTGACCCTGACCACTGACCAAACTTGAGGTACTTAATCTACCAGTTGTGAGCACCTCCTGAAACAAAGCGTCCAGGTAATTCTCCCCCTCCTGGATGTTCCGCAGTGTCCGGATCTCGGACTCCAGCTCATCAATTCTGAGCCGGAGTTCGTCCAGCAACCAACACTTGCTGCAGATGTGGTCACTGTGGCTCGCAATGGGATCTGCCAGCTCCCACATCATACAGCTACAGCACATCACCTGTCCAGCCATCTCAACTTAGATAATTAATTTATTAATTAGCTTTCCAGTGTTTTTTTTTTCAAATTTGGTGCAGATTTCCTACCAACCAATCAGGTCACAGCTTTCCTGTGATATCACTTTTTCAGTTTTGGCTTCGGTTACTCTGTGCCCCAAGGTCACCGCTCCGGTGCTCCTCCCTCCGAGTCTGCTCCCTGGAGACAAGGCCGTGAATCCCCGAGGTAAGCTAGATTTATACTCACCGCTCCAGTGCTCTTCCCTCTGAGTCTGCTCCCAGGATTTACTCACCAATCAGCTGCTTTTCCTTTAAAATCCACTTTTAGAAGAGTGCCCCTTGCGGGTCTGGTGCACTCCTGAAGGCACTGCCTCTTCCTCCCTCTCTTTTTTTTAGGTTTGAGGAGGAGGGAGGGATGGAAACACTACGGCAATGTAATGTTTGGGACTATTCCGTTCTTTGACAGTGGGTCCTCCTCGATTCCCTCCTGAGTCACGGTGTCTGCGGTGACTTCTCCCAGAACAAACCAAATACTAAGATTGAAGCGATATAATGATCTGTAAATACTATCATGTGGAACGGGAATGGTTAAGTGACAAAATTGATTTACATAAGGGACAGGCGAGGCAACAAAAGAAACATAAGGAAAAAATACTGCGGACAGAAATTTGGAATAAAGAAAAAAACATTGAAATACTCAGCAGGCCAAGCGGCATCTGTGCAGAGGAAAGCGGAGTTGACATTTCAGGTTGCTGACCGTCATTGGCCTGAAAATTTAATTTTGTTTCTATTACCATAAATGCTGCTCGATTTGCTGAGTATTTCTGGCATTTTCTGTTTTTATTTATTTCCAGTATCGTGGTATTTGCTTCTGCTTTTCATTAGGGTGCTATTCTGTGCACAACCATTGTGATTAGAATAGCACTAACAAATTATAGACCTGTTAGTCTAACATCTGCTGTGGGGATGTTATTGGGATCTATAATTAAGGACAGGGTAACTGAACATTTGGAGAAATTTGAGCTGATTAGAGGGAGCTAACATGGACTTGTAAATGGTAGGTCATGTTCAATGAACATAATTGAACTTTTTGAGCAAGTAACTAAAATAGTAGACAACAGAATGCCCTATGTATATAATGTATTTGGACTTCCAGAGGCATTTGATAAGATTCCACATAAGAGATCATTAGCTAGAATTATCGCTCAGTAATTGAAGGAAAATTATTGACCTGGTCAGGAGATTGATTAGGTCATAGGAAACAGAGAGTAGAGACAATAATCGTGTACTTCAATTGGAAGGAAGTGACTAGTGATGTCCATCAAGCATTTGTGCTGGGGTGTCAAATTTTCACTATATTTTTCATGTCTTCACTGCACAATAGAAACCCGTGTATCAAAGTTTTCCAATGACATAAAGGTTGGTGGAATAGTACATTATATAGATTATAAAGGTTACAAAGTTATAAAGACACATTAATAATCACTAGATAGATGGAAACACCACCACCTGGAAATTCCCCTCCAAGCCACTCACCATCCTGACTTGGAACTACATCACTGTTCCTTCACTGTTGCTGAGTCAAGATCTTGGAACACCCTTCCTAACAATACTGTGGGTGTACCTACCTACCTACCACATGGACTGCAGCAGTTCAAGAAGGCAGCTCACCACCACCATCTCAAGAGCAGCTAGGGATGGGCAATAAATGTTGGTCCAGCCAGCGAAGCCCACACCCTGTGAATGAATTTTTTTTAAAATGCATGGGCAAAACTGTGGCAGGTCGATTCCAACACAGGTGAATGTAAAGTCATATGTGCTGGTCCAGAAAAAGGATAGATTAGAGTATTTTTTAAATGGTGATAAACTGGGAACAGTGAAGTCAAAAGAGATAAAGGAGTTCATGTACACATCATTAAGATGTAATCAGGTTCAAAAAATAATCAAAAAGACTAAAGGAATGTTAATCTTTATATCTAGAGGTCTAGGATATAAAGGGAAGGAGGTTTTACTGCAATTATACAAAGCACTAGTTAGATCATTTCTGGATAACTGTGTGCAGTTCTGGTTACTGTACTTTAGCAAAGTTATAATGACCTTGGAAGAATTGCAGCGCAGATTCACCAGTATGTTACCAGGATTTGATGGGTTAAATTATAAAGAGAAATTATAGATTAATTTTCTCTGGAATAGAGAAGGTTAAGGGGTGATATGATTGAAGTTCTTAGAATTTTGAAAGGAATTGATAGGATAGATGGAGATGGAGAGAACCTTTTACTTCCGATGTTAAAGAAAGACCTGCATCTAGATAGCGCTTTTCACCGATCACTCACTTCTTTACTGATGAAATGAAGTACCTTTGAAGTGTAGTTACAGTGGTAATGTAGAAGAAACAGCAGCCAATTTGAAAGTTCCCACAAACAGCAATATGGTAATGACCAGATAATCATTTTTTGTGATGTTTGTTAAGGGATATTGGCCAGGACACTGGGGATAAGTCTGCTGCTCTTTTTTGAGATTGTGCTGTAGGATCTTTTATGTTCAGGGGGCAGACTGGCTCCGTTTAACTTATTCAAAAGACCCGTATCTCCGGAAACCCAGAACCTTCTGCTTCGGAGGGGAGGGCCTACAACTGAGCCACAGCTGATACTTAACAAAGTATAATCTGAAAATCAGAGCTTTGTCATTCAGTAGATATGTCGGGAGGTACTTATTTGCATAAAAGATGTTTGAAGTGTGAAACACTCTGCTACAAAAAGTAGTGGGTGGTAAGTCAATTAATTTTTATAATTAATAATATTAATTATAATTTAAAATCTGAGATCAATAGATTTCTGGTAGCCAAAAGTATTAAGAAGGGTTAATAGAGTTGGGATAAAGATCAGCTATAATGTAATTGAATAGCGGAAAAGGCTTGAGGGAGTAAATGGCCACCGCCTGTTCCTAAGTTCCATTGCAGTTCATAATTACTTAACCCACATTGCTTGACAGCATTTTGACTAATGATTAATTAAGGGAACCTATAGGATTCTAGTTGTAACAATTTTTGAAATGGGAGTGACCCTTTAAGATGTCAGTTTGATGAACTGCCATGACAATGTTAATTACTGATTGTCAAAGGAGTCAGTGGACCTTATATTGCCATATTGAACATGTCACTGTTGATTAATCATGATGCAAATCAATCTTAAAGGGCCACTCCCATTTTGTTCTTTTCCATGTCCATTGAAAATTTTCTAAAATATATATTTAGGACTTCAATTGTGTTTCGTATACCTAATTTCCTTTGCAATAAATTAATGTAAAAATGTACTTTATTTTAATCAGATGAGGATATTATAAACCTCTCTGTATTTTGTTGAAAGGGTTACAGCTGTTTATTTTTGATTAAATCTGGGTAAGAAAATTTGAAATCCAGCCAGTCTGGAAACTTATAAAATAGTGCATGACAATCCTATTATAAATCCATCGTAATTTTATCTCTAATTTTGTTTCTGAACTGTTTCAAAAGTGCAAATAAGTCCATTAACCATTTAATATTAAGCTGCAAAGGCTTTAATAATTAAGAGTCTTGCGTCCATTCATAGCTTCACAATTCCTAAGGGATTTACACTACAAAAGGCTATGTAAATTAATAAGGCAAAAATTGTGATTGACTCAAATGGGCACTTACATTAATTTTTTGGCCTTTATGACATGAATATGAATGGAAACAAATAATAATTTATATGTCTTGTAGAAAATTATTCTGAGAATTTGATAAATCAGATTTGTGATATTTAGTGAATTATGAATTTTGGTTTTGCAAAACAGTTGAACAATTAAATTGATTAATTTTATAGTGACTGCTGCTTGTTGGTTAATAGCTTTACTTGCATAGTAAAAGATTTTTGATTTCCGTTTAGTGTTTAACTAAATTGCTGATTGGTTCAAATCTAATCAATGGCTAATTAAGCCAAACAAAAACATGTCTGGCCTCAAATGAGTTGCACATTCAGTAATTGGTATCCCTTTCTATACACATAAGGATCGCAAGCTGATGACGGGGAACACACAAGGCAATGCGGATGCAATATATGGTACCTTGGATCCTCGGGAAACCTGCAAAGTGGGTGAAGCATAGTGTACCCTTGTCCTGTTTCACTCTGTCAGTGGGGAATGTGATGTATATATTCCTCCTGGTACAGAGAAACTTAGATACCTCCCTAATATTGTGGTGCATGGCAAACTGCAAACTGTCATAGATGTTAGCTGTTATAGCCAGGAGCGACTCTGTGATGTATGTTAAGGATCATTGACCTTGACAACCACCAGCAATCCTATCAATGCCCTGATGTAGGGCTCAAGTTTTGGCTGCAGCTTTGCAATAGTCTCATTGGTAAAGTACTGATGCCTCATGTATTGCTTCTTAGTAAAATTGAGGTATGAGGGGTGCTTCCAGAAGATCTGCTTTGGGTATGCCCTCCTGTGGTGCTTTCTTAATTAATGTCACTCAATACACAACCAGAGAATATTTTAAAACAAAAACAGAATTACCTGGAAAAACTCAGCAGGTCTGGCAGCATCGGCAGAGAAGAAAAGAGTTGACGTTTCGAGTCCTCATGACCCTTCGACAGAACCGAAACGTCAACTCTTTTCTTCTCTGCTGATGCTGCCAGACCTGCTGAGTTTTTCCAGGTAATTCTGTTTTTGTTTTGGATTTCCAGCATCCGCAGTTTTTTTGTTTTTATCAGAGAATATTTTACCTGTTTCAATTTGGAGGGGTCCTTCTTTGGAAATCAAGCTTTATGCTAGTTCTAGTCACTTGTGCACTTTTCTCCAAATTAGTGAACTGAAATAATGTGAAAAGGAGGTTGAGTTGAATTTAGGGATGAAAGAGATTTGGTCCATGTGCCCCAACCAGGAAAAAAACACACCATTTAATGTCTCACAACCTACAGCCTTTTCAGTTTCATGCAAATTGTACTTTGACTTGTTTATAAGGGAATGTATAATATATTAGATTATCATGAAGTGTCTTCCTTTTAAATTTTATTCTTGAGGTCTTACATGTGGTTATTTATGTCCCTCTTTAGACTCAGTAATTAGGAATTGTCCTTCAATCAGCAAATTAGCTGTTCTTCAATCCAAGTTTTTTATGCTGCCCATTCCAAACCTTTTAATGTTTAATCAGCCACATACCAATCTGATTAAAATCAGTTTAATTCTGCATTCTTTAATATATGGTTGAAATGTCTATAATTTTTGTTCTGAGTTTCTACTCTTTTTAGTTAACTTATATAGAGTTCAATTTCTATTTGTAAACCGTGTTCCCAAGATTTTAATAATTTCTTAAACCGTTTCCTAGTAATTACATGCATCACAGTTAATTACTACCAGCTAAAGGATTTCGCAAGTTCCAAGGTATTCTGTTGAAGGGAGGCAACAGCGGATGTTGAGACAAATAAAAGTTTCAACATTTCATTGGTAGGTCATTGTTGTCTCTTTCAGTGAGAAAGCACTGATTTGAGATTCATTTTCAAACAGAACATGGTTTAATATTAAACCTTTATTACATACATTGAAAACAGAAATTAACTTAAAATGCTAAATATAAAATCTAGTACTTATTTCTAGATGAATAAATATTCTTTCGGCAAAGTAACAAATTCATACCATCAAAATGGTATGTCTTGGCAGTAATATCGAACATTTTGGTTGATCTGATTATGGATAAATTTCATGACCTTGCTCAATTGTTACTCTTACTGACTCACTTATAAAAACTATAAACCAAAAATGGGGAGATATAAACTGTGCAATTCAAATATACTTTATTGATGTTATAAAAGCTAATCAAGAAGCATTTATGTTAAAGGATTATGTATTAACTTTGGAGAGGAAAACATCAGATCTAGTTGTTTAAGACTGTTTCTCGTGACATACTGTGCAGTTTTGTTGAGATATTCCTCTGTTAGCACATCTGCTGAGGCAAACCAGCAAAACTGTTAGCTCAACAACTAACGTAATTCCTAATAGGTTTGCTTCCTTTTTTCTGGATCCTTGTTAATCTTTGGAATTTCATCAGGAATACAAAGGCTGTTTGGAATTTTACTAATTCTTTGTTTACCCATGAAATATGGCGCCACTGAACTTTGAGAATCTAATTTTGGGGCTAGGTTTTATCATGGCATCATGTTTTGCTCCTGGATGTACAGGTATGTATGTTCTATATTAATTTGTTTTCAGTGACCAGAGCAGATAATGGAAATATTCAAAACTCATCTGAACCGTACGAATCATTTTATTTATCCCACTGTAAGTTCATTTGATGCTTATCATATTTTGGATTGATGCTACAAGCACACTTTGATAAAGTTGGTGTTAAACCCGACATAAGCTATATATGTATCATAGTGATATTGCGTTAAATAGAGTTTGTTACAATAACTTTGCTTCTGTTATTGCTTTGAATATGTGTTAAGAGAGCACCAGCTCCATTTAGCTTGGAAAAAGTCAACAAAGTCAGCTTTTAAAAGTCTACACTTCATAAATGTATTCTTTCAGTAACTCAATGACTTTGCAAGAGCTTGATTAATATGTTTTTTGAAAGTGTGAATTTATACCACTCCCTCTCCCCCACACTATTGATTAAAGCCACTTAAGTACAATGATATATTTGGTTGTTGCATGGCAAGAAGGACATGACTTCAGATCAGGTTATTAATCACTGGGAAACACCTTTGCCTAACAGACTAGCAACATAAAACTTACTTGTGTTCAAAAGTGTTGATATTTTTATGATATAAACAGAATGTTGACGAAATACCTAGAAATCCATAACTTTTACAATGATTAGAGCTACTCAAGAATGTATGAAAATTTCAAGGATGAAAAAACCAATTTGCTCCATGGAGCTCATGTTGCCATTCTAACTCAGTCAGCCTAGCTTCTAGCTGCATTTTGAATGCCTGTGAATGTTTTTGATTCCATTCCCTTACCTGGTACATTATACAAAATTGTTATGACCGATGCAGTTGGCAAAGTGGAGTTATTTAAAAATCCCAGAGGGAAACTTTAAACAACAGTCATAACCTATAATTTTATGTGTCATATTTGAGAAGTGACTCTAAATGCAGGAATCAAACCTCCAGTTCTCGAGGGTTTACGTTAAATGAAATAAAACGTTTGATTAATTTACACAGGTTAAAATATGTGTACACTTGGCTACAAATTACTACTATTGTAACTTTTAACAAATTCCCAAACAAATCTCCATTAAGGTAACAACAACCCATGGACTTAACCAAACACCAGGCAAAGCACTTTCACCGTACAAATTCAAAATGAGGTTCCTTTCACTGTGGAGCCAGTTGGAGGCTTCCAGCTGCTTTTTGATCTCACATTGCCTCTGCCCTGCACACCCGAAAACTACTGAAGTTATACCTACCACCACTGATTGAATTCAAATTCTCATTTTCTCACCAGTCTCTTTGAACTTCACCTTTTAACAATGAAACCTCTTTCATAGAACCAATTTTTTTAGTAATCTAATCATATAGCTTGGTATCTGCTAGATAGGCATCAAATTTTCACCCCAATTCTTGAATGCTCTATTCAAAAAATGCAAATGCACACTATATCTCTCTTCCATATCGAAACTAGTACCCATCAAAGCACCCAGACTAGCTGGCTTTAATCCAATTAAGATACATGTGCAGACTAAACCTCTCTTTCAAAAGAAAAATATTTTCCAAAATATTAAGCACATTAATAGCTTCATGACATCTGCCTTCTAATCAGAAAATTAACTGTCATAATTCTAAAAGATGGCTTCATTTTAATAACCCATCTCACACCATCTCCTATACTTATTACACTATTACATTGCAGATGCATGCATTAACATAAATAAGTATATATATATATACACAAGTACTGAGTATCAACAGAAATCGCTCCAGTTCAGTGTCCAGTTTTTTTAAATGTCCCATTTTCCTGTAAGCTTCAAACTCTTGATAACACATCTGCGAACAGATTTTCTCTTCCAGCAATATGTATAATACGTAGATTAAATGGCTGTAATAATAGACTCCGTCTGAAAAGCCTTTCACTTTTGTATTGAAATTTGTCCAAAAATTTCAAAGGATTATGGTCTGTGTAAACAATTGTTTCTGATGAATTGTTTGTAACATAAATTTCAAAATGCTGCAATGCTAACACCAAACTCAAAGTCTCTTTTTCAATCGTTGAATATCTTCTCTGTTGTACATTCAGCTTGCATGAGAAATACCCTATCGGTTTTTCAATTCCAGCACCACCTTCTTGTAACAGTACGGTCCCAATGCCTATATCGCCTGCGTCAATGGCCAACTTGAATTGCTTGGCATAATTGGGTACTGCCAACACTGGGGTCAAAGTTAATACAGTTTTCAAACTATCGAATGACTTCTGACATCCAAGTGTCCATTGAAACTTCTTGTTCTTTATTAATGGTTGAGTCAGTGGAGCAACCACTTGGCTATAATTAGGTACAGATTTCCGGTAAAACCCACTCATGCCCAGAAATCTCAAGACTTCTCGTTTTGTTGTAGACACTGGGAAATCCATAATAGCCTTGACTTTCACATCTCTCAGAGCCATGTCCAATTGTATAGCCGAGATACGTAACTTGCGCTTTTGCAAATTCACTTTTAGCCAAGTTCATCACCAAATTAGCTTCTTGTAGTTGAGTAAATAATTTTTCCAGATGTTGTAAATGCTCCTCCCACGTCTGACTGAAAACTATTAGATCATCAATATAAGCAGCACAATTGCTGAGACCCATAATTACTTTGTTTGTCAGTCTTTGAAATGTTGCAGGTGCATTCTTCATACCAAATGGCATGACTTTAAACCGATATAGTCCATTTGGCATTGTGAAAACTGATATCTTCTTTGCTCTCTCCGACAACGGTACCTGCCAATATCCTTTTAGCAAGTCAATCTTTATGATAAATTTCGATTGTCCCACTTTCTCCATAAAATCCTCTAACCGTGGTATGGGATGTGAATCCACTTCTGTCACTGCATTCTCTGGGAAGAGTGACCTGCAGTCAGCACCAAGGTGAAGCAGTTCAAAAAGTGACTTCAGCACAAAGGTGAGAGCTGATTGGTGAGTAATGGGTAAGTATTTTTCTCCTGTTTTTCTTTCTCTCCAGTTTAAAATAGATTAATTTAAGGAAAGGTAAGTGTTCTAGCTTTTATTTAAAGTACATAAATAATTTAACTTTTCTTTATTGTATTTAACTTAAAATAAGGATTTTTTTTTCAACTAGAGGCATAGCAGGGCAGCTCAGTCCCGTGCTATGTACCGCCTGCAACATGTGGGAAGTCCGAGATGTTCCTTGCGCTTTGACTAACCACATGTGCAGGAAGTGCCACCAGCTGCAGCTACTTGAGCTCCGCGTTTCAGAGCTGGAGCGGCAACTGGAGGTGCTGAGAGTTTTGTGGATAGCACGTTTTTAGATGTGGTCACCCCATAGTTTATGGAAGTGCAGACAGAGAAGGCTCCTCAAATGAAGCCATATGGGTAGAACTGAAAACAAAAAAGGAACAATCACATTGCTGGGAGTGTACTATAGGCCTCCAAACAGTTAGAGAGAAATAGAAGAGCAGATATGTAGACAACTTTCAGAGAAGTGTAAAAATAACAGGGTAGTAATAGTGGGGGATTTCAACTTCCCTAACATTAACTAGGTTAGTCATAGTGTGATAGGTTTTGAGGTAGCGGAATTCTTAAAATGCATCCAGGAGAGCTTTTTAAGCTAGTGCGTAGAAGGTCCTACAACAGAGGGGCCGACCTGGACTTAATTTTAGGGAATGAAGCCGGGCAAGTGGTAGTGCTATCAGTGGGAGAGCATTTTGCAGATAGTGATCATAACTCCGTTAGATTCAAGGTTGTTATGGAAAAGGACAAGGATGGGCCAGAAATCAGAGTTCTAAATTGGGGGAAGGCCGATTTTAATAAGATCAGATATGATTTGGCCAGAGTGGACTGGGAGCAGCTACTTTTAGGTAAATCTGCATCAGAGCAGTGGAACTCATTCAAGAAGGAAATAGGGAGAGTACAGGACCAACATATTCCAGCAAAAATAAAGGGTGGGACCAACAAATCCATGGAACCCTGGATGTCAAGGGATATACAGGTTTGGATAAAGAGAAAATGGGAGGCTTATGGCAGATACTGAGGGCTCATAACAGCGGAAGCCTTAGAGGAATATAGAATGTGTAGGGGGGAACATAAAAAGGAAATTAGGAGAGCAAAAAGGGGGCATGAAATAACATTGGCAGGTAAAATAAAGGAAAATCCAAAGTTATTTTACAAGTACATTAAGAGTAAGAGGATAACTAGGGAAAGAGTAGGGCCCATTAAGGACCATAGTGGTAATTTGTGTGTGGAGCTGGAAGATGTAGATAGGGTTCTAAATGAATATTTTGTGTCGGTGCTCAAGTGTGAGAGAGACAACGTGGGTATGGAAATCAGGCAGAAGGACTGTGATATAATTAAAGAAATTAGCATAGAAAGGGAAGAGGTACTAAGTGGTCTGGCAGGCTTAAAAGTAGATAAATCTCCAGGCCCGGATGAAATGTATCCCAGGGTGTTGAGTGAGGCAAGGGAGGAGATAACAGGGGCGCTGGCAATAATTTTCAATACCTCTCTGGCCACAGGAGAGCTACCAGAGGACTGGAGAACAGCCAATGTGGTACTGTTATTCAAGAAGCGAGGAAGGGATAAACCAGGGAACTACAAGCCAGTCAGTCTAAGCTCAGTGGTGGGGAAACTATTGGGGGCAATTCTGAGGGACAGAATTAATCTACACTTGGAGAGGCAGAGATTAATCAAGGACTGTCAGCATCGTTTTGTTAAGGGATGCACTTGGGCAGGATAAACAAGGCATGGGAATACATGATGAATGGTAGGACCCTGGGAAGTACTGAGGATCAGAGGGATCTTGGTGAACATGTCCACCGGTCCCTTAAGGTAGCGGGACAGGTAGATAAGATGGTTAAGAAGGCATATGGGATACTTGCCTTTATTAGCCCAGGCATAGAATACAAGGGCAGGGAGGCTATGCTGGAACTGTATAAAACACTGGTTAGGCCACAGCTAGAGTATTGCGTGCAGTTCTGGAATCTGCATGATAGGAAGGATGTGATTGCACTAGAGAGGGAGTGCAGAGGAGATTTACCAGGATATTGCCTGGGCTGGAGAGTTTTAGTTATGAGGAGAGATTGGATAGACTGGGGTTATTTTCCCTGGAGCAGAGGAGATTGAGGGGGGGGGGGGCGAGGTGGGGGGGACATGATTGAGGTGTATAAAATCATGAGGAGCATAGATAGGGTAGAGAGGAAGGAACTTTTCCCCTTGGTGGAGAGATCAATAACCAGGGGGCATAGATTTAAGGTAAGGGGCAGGAGGTTTAGAGGGGATGTGGGGAAAAATTTTTTACCCAGAGGGTGGTGGGAATCTGGAACTCACTGCCTGAAAGGGTGAGAGAGGCAGAAACCCTCATAACATTTAAGAAGTATTTGGATGTGCACTTGCAACGCCATAGCATACAAGGTTATGGGCCTAGTGCTGGAAAATGGGATTAGAATAGTTAGGTACTTGTTTGACCGGCGCAGACTCGATGGGCCGAAGAGCCTTTATCTGTGCTGTAGACCTCTATGACTCTATTCACCTTTTGATGGTCCATACATGGGGCAGAATTTTACGAGTCGGCAAGCCGGGGTGGGGCCCGCTTGCCAACGCATAAAATAACACGCGGTGATGTCGGGGGGAGCTCCTCACGTCACCGCCCCCCATTTAAATTTTCAGGAAGGCGGGAACACAGGGAAATCAGCTGCGGGCCCGCCAACCTGTCAATGGCCAATTGAGGCCATTGTCAGGGTCAATTAAGTAATTAAAGGACCTGCCCGTCCGACCTTAAGGTCAGCGGACAGGCCAGGAGCCCCGGTGTGAAGTAGAAAAGACATGAAACCTTGTCCACGAGAGGGATGAGGTTTCATGTAGACTTTAAAAAATTTTAATAAAGATTTTGTAAAAATTATGGACACGTCCCAACTGATGTGACATTGTCACATGAGGGGACATGTAACGGAAATTTTATTTTTCTACTTTTATCTTTTTTTACACGTACAGCTGATCTCCTTGAGGCAGCACTTAGCTATTAATAGGATTACCTCCCCACCTTCATAGAGAGCGCATAGCGCTTCTGTGCGGATGTCACGCTGGGTGGACCTTAATTGGCCCTCCCATGGAAAATGGCGCTGCGCCTCCGATTGGGGGGGCGCCAATCAGAAGCGCGCATGTCATCGCCCGCCCATCAATTTCCCCTCCGACAGGGGGAAAATTCAGCCCATAGTCTTTGTATTCCATCCGGTTCCGGTACCAGTACAACAGGTGAACTCCAGTTACTGCAACTAGACTCAATGATATCATTTTGAAGCATGAAATCAATTTCTTTTGGTTCTTGCGATAACTTTGCCGGATGTAATCTGTATGTTTTAGGTAGTGAGTTCCAGATTCCCACCACCCTCTGGGCGAAGAAATTCTTCCTCACATCCCCTCTAAACCTCCTGCCCTCTACCTTAAATTTATGCCCCCTGGTTATTGATCCCTCCACCAAGGGGAAAAGTTCCTTCTTGCCTACCCTATCTATGCCCCTCATAATAAGATTGTTGCCTTATTGAAGATGATATTTCTTTACATGCATCATGTAAAGCTAAATGTGTCTTTCCCAATTTACTTCCACAAATAGGTTTGTGTGATTGTAATAGCTTTTCCAAGGGCAGGATTTTTCTCCTGTCAGCGAGCGGGGGGGCAGAACTCCCGACATCACCGTGCCCCATTTAAATTTTCCAGTAGGTGGGGGCGCAGCAATATTAGCTGTGCTCCCACTGACCTGTCAATGGCCAATTGAAGCCATTGACAGAGTAATTAAACTAATTAGTGGACCTGCCCGCCAACCTTAAGGAGCCCTGGCTGGAATTAGAAAAAGCATGAAACCTCATTCACGGGCAGGATGAAGTTTCATGTAGGTTTTAAAAGATTTTAATAACGTTTTTGTAAAAATTATGGACATGTCCCAACTCATGTGACAGTTTAGAGCCAATCTCCCTGAGGCTACACTTAGCCTCAGGGAGATGTGTGCGCTCTTTCGTGTGAAGATTCCCTACCCCCCCACCCCCCCTGCCTGCACAGACTTGAGCAGTTGAATGGCCTATACTTGTTCTGATGTTACAAAAGACTGAACTTGACAGATTTGGACAATGTAATTCGTAGACAAATTCTGATACTTGGCAGTCATACTATATTCCAATTTATTGACATTTGAAATGAGTTTTTTTTAAATCTCATTTCCTTTCTCCTGAATTTTTTTTGTTTGTGCCCTTCAAAATAGCTGCTCCCCATAATACTTTTTTGGGGGGTATATAGTGGAGAATCAATTCAAAAACTTCCCTGTGCTGCTCAAAACCAACTACATGCCTTGTTCACTTAGTGTCTGTGAGCTATTAGATAAAAGAAATGTTTGGTTAATGGAATCAGAAACTCTTCACTTCAGTCTCTGAACTAAAGGACCGAACTAAAAGAAAGTGATTAGCAGAGTAAACATTATTAAGAAGGATTTATAGATACAGCGCTTGTAATTCAATTACACTTGTGCTCCAAAATTAGCCGTACCCCAAACTGAGTGTTCCAATACAGCTACAACACAAGCATCCACCCACCAATGTGGAAAAATTACCAGGTATGTCCTGTCCACAAAAAAAGCAGGTCAAATCCCACCTGGTCCATTATTGTCCTGTCAGCCTCTTCTTTTCTCAATCGTCAGCAAAGTGATGGAGAGTCCTGCCAAAGTTTGGTTACCAAGCGGCACTTACACATCAATAACCTACTCACTGATGCTCAGTTTTGGTTCTGCCAGGGCCACTCAGCTCCTGACATCATTACAGCCTTAGTTCAATCAAGGACAAAAGAGCTGAATTCCAAGGGTGAGGTGAGAATAATTGCCCTTGACATCAAAGCAACATGTGACTGAGTTTGGCATCAAGGAGCCCTGGCAAAACTGAAGTCAGTGGGAACTAAGGGGAAACTCTCCACTGTTTGGGGTCATAACTAACACAAAGAAATATTTTTGTGGTTGGTGGGGCCCAATCATCTCAGTCCCAAGACATCACTGTAGGAGTTCCTCAGGGTAATGTCCTGGGCCCAACCATCTTCAGCTGCTCCATCAATGACCTTCATCATTAGGTCAGAAGTGGAGATGTTCGCTGATGTTTGCACAATGTTCAGCATCATTTACAACTTACAATGGTCTGTGACCATATGCAGTCAGACTTGGACAACATTCAGGCTTGGGCTGATATGTGGCAAGTGACATTCATGCCATACAAGTGCCAGTCAATGATCTCCACTAAGAGAAAATCTAACCATCTTTTCTTGACATTCAATTGGGAATAACATTACTAAATCCCCCACTATCAACGTACTGAGGGCTACCATTGACTATATATCATCATATAAACACTATGGCTACAAAAGAAGGTCAAAGGTTGGGAATTCTGTGGTGAGCAACTCATCATGTGACTCCACAAAGCCTGTCCACCATCTACAAGGCACGGGTCAGGACTGTGATGGAATACTCTCCACTTGCCTGGATGATTGTGGTTCTAACACCCAAGAAGTTCAACACCATCCAGGTCAAAGCCCACTTGATCGGCACCTAACCCACCACCCTAAACATTCACTCCCTTCACCATCAATGTACTGTGGCACTGGTATGTGCTACAGACCAGGTGTACTGCAGCAATTCACCAAGGCTTCTTCAACAGCACCTGCCAAAATTTTGGTTTTTACCACCTAGAAAGAAAAGGGCTGCAGTGTGCACCATCTACAAGATGCAAAGCAGAAACTCACCAAGGATCCTTAGGCAGCATCTTCCAAACCCATGACTGCTACCATCTAGAAGGACAAGGGCACCAGATACCACCTGCAAGTTCCCACCCAAGTTACTCGCCATCCTGACTTGGAACTGTATCACTGTTCCTTCACTGTCGCTGGGTCAAAATCCTAGAACTCCCTTTCTAACAGCACTGTGGGTGTACCTACACCACATAGACTGCAGCGGTTCAAGGGGGCAGCTCACCACAACCTTCTCAAGGGCGATTAGGGATAAGAAATAAATGCTGGCCTAGCCAGCGATACCCACATCCTGTTAAAGAATAAATAAATAAATAAATAAATAAATAAATAAATAAAACAACTGGGTGGATGCTTTTCATTTTCAAGATAGGCTGGTTGAATTGAGTTATCAAAGTAACCACTGTTTTGTCCTGTCACAAAAATATAGACTTTCATAATATTTTCATGTGGTAGAAATTTCATGCTATAATCACTTTGTTCACTCCTGGAGACAGTTGAATAACTCCTTTACAATACAAACTTATAACTTACAGTAAGGCTATTGTGCGTATTATTTCCTAAGCTGGTCCTTTTCTTGTTACATGTATGTAAAATAATGTTGTTCTTTCTTATTCAGGTGTAGATGTTGCCATTAATGATATCACAGCTGACTACAGAATCACCAGGAATCTCTCAGATTCTCTTTCATTAACATGCACAATAGTCAACAACACCCAGGATGAAGAGTTAGTCTGGTTTCGTGGTGACAGGGCAATTAACTTGAAGTCTATGAATCGGATCAATGTTAGCACTGTCTGTATTGATCCACTTACAGAAAATGACGATGAAGCTACATTCAGCTGCTGTTTAAATAAAAATTCTAACATTAATACGACTGTGCTCCTGGACATCAGATGTGAGTAACCTACCGCTCTGAAGCCGGAAGAACAAAATTGTTGAAAGGAACTTACTAGGGAGAGGGATAAATGCCAATGAAGAAATTGAAATGATTTCTACTTTTCATCTAGTCACTGTGCTAATTAGTAGTGAATTTAATGACATAATGAAGTATGCCATTAAAGAGCATGTAGCAAGGAAAAAATTTGGAGTTGACCAAATGTTGATACAGATAGTGTTGTCGCATTATAATGTAGTAGTTGTCAATGCAAATTGAATGTCATGATAAATCAGTCGATCAATAGATTGAAAATTCAACAAGACAGTGTGGGTATCACATAAGACAATGGTGGGATAAGACTGGAGGCATGCTATCCGCTTTTGGTAATTAAAATTAAAAATGGAGATTGGCAAGGTACAAAAATAGACAACAAAAATGATGCCAGGTTTTAGCTTTGAAGGAAGAGTAGCTGAGTAAAATTTACTCTCTTTGAAAAGAGGGTTGGGGGAAGAGGAAATGATATGACCCAAAAGCTTTTCAAGATGTGAATGAAATTGTTAGGCATAATATAGAGAGAATATTTTCTCAAACCATTAGAAAAAATAACAGCTAAGGTACTGATGGTTAAAGTTAAGGGTATTTTGAGCTAATCATAAGTTATTGAATCGCAATGCCATTCGTGAAAATTATCTTTAATAATCCTATAGATTTTGGCCAGAGTTTTTGGAGGATGTGGCAAATTTTGATCACAGGAGGAGATCAAAGCTACAGGGGCCTACCAAGAGCTCAGACTATATTGTATATCCTAAGTGGGAGGCAAATGTCTGTGGCAGGCCACAGTGTGATGGTACCAGCTCTCCCAATGTGGGACATGCCAATGGACCCTAGCAATAGTTGTGGACTTTTGAGGCTCCTCAACGAATTAACTCAGATTGACAAAATGAATTGCCCTGAAATTAATTCTGTTTTAAAATAATGCTTTAGTTTATGAAATTGCTCACCCTGCAATCAATTGTACAGGTTAAAGTGTCTGTTTCCTGTTTCCTGTTTTTAATTTCCCCACATTGGTATTGATGTTTTGCTGGGTTGAGATGGTACAGAGATGGCCACCAATTCCTTTGTCACTGGCATGATGCCATGAGTGATATGGATATTCCTAGATCCAATATTGCACACGTACAAATGGCAGAAGATGCTTTGGATTTTATGTTCCCATCATTTACATGCCATTAAAGTACACCCAACAAAATTTCAGAAAGGGTGGAGGTAGAGGTTCCCATTAGATTTCCCATCTCATTACAGGAAGCACGGAATGCAGACTTTGGTTGGAACATTCTGAAAATAGATGAACATGTTTCTGATTCAGTTGGGAATATAAGTGTATGGTATTCGTTGTGTAGGAGAGAGAGGATAATGGTATAAGTGGGTCATGTATGTGAAGTTAATAGCAGCTGAAGCTAAATGTATTCCTAAAATCTTACAGAAGAGAAGGAACTCATTTGGATCTTGGTGCCAGTGCCGGCTTATTGAAAGACCTATCCAGTTAGTTCCATTCCTCCAATCTTTTCCCATAGCCCTGTTTATTTTTTCCTTTTCAAACGTATTTCCAATTGCCTTTTGAAAGTTACTGGTATTTTGCTTTTTCCACTCTTTCATGTATTGCACAGCAGACCATGGCAACTGATTTTAAAAAAAATCATCTCCCTGTAGTTCTCTTGATAATTATCTCAACTCTGTTTGCTTAGGTTAAGACTCACTTGTTATTGGAAATAGTTTCTTTTTATCTATTCAGTCAAAACTCTTCATAGTTTTGAATGCTGGACTTAAATCTCCCCTTACCCTTCAATGTGCTAAGGAGAACAATCCTAGTTTCTCTAAGCCTTTCCTCATTGCTGCAATTCTCTTTTCATTGGTACCATTTCAGTAAATCTCCACTGCACCCTCTCCAAGGTGGCTGAATGTTTTTTGATAATCCTACATTCTATTATGAAGCGATCTATTCAGGTTCAAATAATTTAGCCCCAGTGGATGTTTATAGTCCAAAATTTCTCCTGTTCAGCAAAATTGCACAGGCTGGCAAAGTGCATGGCAGAGATTGAAAAATAAGGTCACTGATATATTAGAGATAAAAACAAAAAACTGCGGATGCTGGAAATCCAAAACAAAAACAGAATTACCTGGAAAAACTCAGCAGGTCTGGCAGCATCGGCGGAGAAGAAAAGAGTTGACGTTTCAAGTCCTCATGACCCTTCGACAGAACTTGAGTTCGAGTCCAAGAGAGTCAGCTCTTTCTTGGACTCGAACTCAAGTTCTGTCGAAGGGTCATGAGGACTCGAAACGTCAACTCTTTTCTTCTCCACCGATGCTGCCAGACCTGCTGAGTTTTTCCAGGTAATTCTGTTTTTGTCACTGATATATTGTTGAGGCATCTGGAAGGTCATGTACTGTTGTTTTGCATGGAATGTCCAATATGCTTCATAGAAACAGCATGAGCTGTTCATTCTTTAACATTCGGAGAAAAGCAGCTTAGTGTACATAGTGTGGGATTGTGTCAATAGCTATTTTGATGTCTTCATGTTTAGAAAAATAGTACATCAAAGTAACAAGTCGAAATAGCTTTGTAATTGTGTATAGTATTTTGTGCTTAAATTGTTGCAGTTATCCCCATTCTGAGCAGCGATGGTGATAATCAAATAGAAGTACACGCAGGAAATGACGTGACACTGACATGCAATGTGAAGTCCAATCCACCAGCTGTGATGTCCTGGTATAAAGATAACAATATCCTGAAGATGGTGGCCGGCAGGCACAGTGTGTACTGGGACAGAGGTGTTTTTAGTCTATCTATTAAGAAGGCACAGAACATGGAAAATGGGACATACGTCTGTACAGCTGACTCCACACTTGGAAGCAGCAATTTGTCCTTCCACCTGAATGTGAAAGGTAAGAATGACCAAACCTCACAGCCTAGATGAACAGCTAAATTAAAATGAGCAAATATATTATTTCCTTTTCTCTATTCAATTTTGGTATGCATTGTACTAAGTTATTTCACCCAATACAAATAATGCTTTGTTCTAATGGCAAATACTGGTTTCTCTCCCTTGGCAGTTATTGTTTGTAAAACTATAAGATATTGCTGAACACCACTGGGAGCAGATAAATTGAAAACATTTTACTGAAGGTTTGCTATTATTCAGTGGCTACCTATTTTAAAGGAAGCAATTGAAAAATATTATTCATGAGCTGTCATGGCGGAGTTGAGATGTCAGTTGGTAGTGCTCTCACCTGAGTCTGAAGATTGCGGGTTTGAGTCTCAATCCAGGATTTGAGCTTCACTGTGGCACTCCAGGAGTGCTGCACTGTGAATGATGCCATCTTTCAGATGAGTTGCTAAACCCCATCTGCCTTTTAGATGGTGCTATTTTGAATAAGAGCAGGGAAGTTATCTCCGATGTCCTAACCAATATTTATCCCTCAATCGAAATAACAAAAACAGATTATCTGCTTACTGTTACAGTGCTGTTTGTGGAAGCCTACTGTGTGCAAATTGGCTGCTGTGTTTCCAACATTACAATAGTGCTTACACTTCCAAAGTATATCATCGCAGTAAAATGCTTTCAGACGATCCATCCATCCATCCATCAGACTATATTGAGTTTACGTATTATTTTAATTGCTGCCGCTTGTAAAAAACACTATTATATTCTTTGGCAGATAAACCATATGAAGTACCAATTGAACCAATTATTGCTGGGCTAGTGGTTGCTGGACTGACTGTTCTTTTTGGAATCATTTCACGGAGAGACAGAGTTATTCAGGTGAGTGCATGAAAAATGAAAATTTTTTAGAACAAGAGTGGAATAGCACTTTTAGAAGAGTGCAGCCCAGAGTATGGAGTGGTCAGTGTCCTGAGATAAAATTGTAGCACCCAGGTTAACGGTGAGGAATCCCAATATTACAGATTCTTAACCTTATCCATGGCATCAAGGTGAAAAGGTTGAATGGAGAGCAACACAAGCAGCAAGGAAAAATTGAAACAAGTTCCGCTGCTTTTGTGCATCGAGCAACAAGGGGATGATTGGTTTGTAGCACAGATAAACTGAGAGAAAGAGGTAAAAGAAAGAGAGAACCCCATAAACTGTGCAGAGAGACTATGGGCAGAATTGTCCCACATTTGCACTAAGTGCGGTAGGGGGCGGGAGAAAGAATGTTTTACCCACCGGCTGCAGTGACAACTTGTCATGCCATGATCATCGCAATCCTGCCTCATTAATCATGTTTCCCTGGAAACAGTCCATTTTGATGGTGGGCGGGCTCTCATCTGCCTACCACACTGTCATCTCGCTGCTTCATCACGCCGGGAGCCACATTTAAAGTGCAGCTGCACACACACTTCTCAGCGCTTCTGGCCCAGGGCTGCTACAAAGAAGACATGGCCCTGAAAGGCAAGAAGACGGCAGCCCCCTGATTCAATGATGTGTCCCGGGATCACCTTTCGGACACTGCAGAGGCCTGCTGTGATATCCTCTATCCATTCTCTGGCCGCAGGAGGTCCAGCAATTTCACCACTCCGGCTTGGTGGGCAATGGCAGAGGTGGTCAGTGCCAATGCTGCAGAGAAGAGATTGGCTATCCAGTGCAAAAGGAGGCCAAATGGTCTCATCCATGCAGCCAGGGTAAGGTAACCATCTCATCACTCTAAACGCACCCTCACAAGCCCATCACACATTCACTGGCATCTCACTCACTGCCAGCTAAATGGACATCACCACTCCCTCTCTCACACACACACCCTCACATCTCCATCTGGCCTCATCTCCACTGGAGACTACCTCCTCAGCCCTCACCATCTTGAGGCCACTTACACTGATCAACTTGTGTCCCCCCACGCATACCCTGGGATACCCTCCTGTCCCCATACAACCCTTGCCCCGCAGCCTCTTGCCTGAGGCCACTTCCCGCCCCCCGCCCCCCCCAACCTAAACAAGCCCCAGCCCCGCAGCCATTGAAAAGCCACCCCTGCCTAACAGCTGGGTCAGGTAGGTAGAGACCTGCCCGTGAGCCCTCCTAAAAGTGATGTGGCACTGCTGACCACAAGTGCTGCCCGAAGCAAGTAAGGCAAACAAACCTCGAAGTCCTGAGCAAAGTGCAGCTCGCCAGGTGCACATCACTTATGTGCAGTTGTGAAACACGTCAGCGTGCAATCCTGCAGATGTGCCTGGATGATCCAGCGTGGGGAGATGATTCCGGCGAGCTGAGCTTATAGTGACGTGCAGATGTATTATAATGAAGTTACCAGGCAATGCGGCCCACCGTTGCCGGGCAGAACAGACCATTGCAAACTGGTTTCACGATGTCGTGAAACCGATTTTTGGCCTTTTCGCCATATTGTCCGCTCATTCCGCCAAACACGCCTGTCACCAACGGGCACGGAAAATTCAGTCCTATTGTTCAAGTCACAAATTAACTGACTCAAGGTATGGATCAATTTATTTAAAAACTCGAAACTTTAAGTGTGCTCCCTTCCACAGATGCTGCCAGACCTGCTGAGTTTTTCCAGGTATTTTTGTTTTAGTTATGGATCAATTTATTCTTTTACTTAATGCAGAAAGTAGTCCATGAATCACACCTTCAAATATTCTACTTTTTTCTCATGGCCTATACAAAGGACCACTTTAACGGCAAATAGACACTTACCATGAGCTGAAATAATATTTTATATGTGAAGCAGGCTGTGCTGTAGCAATCCCTGGGTCACCAGAAATCTTTATTTACTGTTAGCGTATACAATGGAAATGGTAATGTTGGACCTCGCCCACTGATGAACAGATAGAAGGCTCGACGAACTATAGGTCACACAAGAATTAAAAATCAAGTTTAACAAGAAGTAAAATGAGCAGAAGCTTAAGTAAGAACAACAGCAGAAAGGTAAATCTGTGTTTTGCACTTAGCTTACAAAACCTGTTACAAAACAATAAACATTTGGTAGCACAGAGCTTAAGTATTGCCAAAAAAAGAGACATGCTGTCAAACCTTTTTGTCTTGCACTCATCAGGACACTCCACAAGGATACCAATAGTAAAAGGTTATACTGCACGAGAAGGGAGTGCTGATTGGTTGGCAAGTGGACTCATTGCCATGGAGAATGCACTAGGGAGCAGTTAACTGTTCAAATTCAAACCAGGCAGGTCGACTCTGATTGGTCAAGACATTGCTATGGGGAATGAACCAGAGAATGGCTGTCCCCCAAGCTTTTGTTTAGTTGGAAAAGATGCAATGCGTGGACATGCTCCTTCTGTCTGCAAAGGACAGGGCCCTGTGTATAATTATAAGTAGTTTCTGGCATGCGTAAGTGAGCCACATTGCAAACCTGACTGATAATTGTATATTGGTTTTTAGTGTAATCCTTAGCACCACCAAGATCGCTTAGCAAATGTTGTTCCTTCGTACAGTCTCCATGTCAACACCTCTTCCAATCAGAGTCCACCAGAGTCCAGAGCAAACCAATCAGTACTCTCTTCACATAGCAGTATAAATTGTTGCCCCCTTCACTGTTGGTATTCTTGTGAACTGTCCTAATGAGTGCAAAATGAAAAGCTTCGACAGCATGTCCCTTTTCTTCAGCAAAACAATAATCCATTTTGGCCTGGATTTTGCATTGAGAATAATGGTAATGTTAACAGCGCTCACCATTATAATGGAGTAAATCAAATAGCAATCTCTGGCATCTGCAAATACGGAGTTAAATACAAAAATCCAAAACTTGTGGCCCAAGCCGCCCTGCTCTTCCAAAGGCTGCAATAGAACAGTACCTCATTGATGGACTCAGCTCTGGAATAAACATAAGAGCATGACGTTGCTGTACTGACTCACTAAACGTGGCAGAAAACATCAGGACTGATGCATTCAGGTGTGATCAGTCACAATTACAGCCAAACAACCTCACTCCAGCATTGAAAATTTAATTTTATCAGTGTGTAGTCCCACTCCTTCAGATTCTCACTAGTGGCTTTATTTTTTACTTTATCTTTCTGACTCTTTTGTCCCTCTCTTAATCCCATCTTCCTTTTCCTTCTCTTTTACTTTCCTTCCTGTGCGTGATTTAAATCTAATTTATACCACAACTTTATACTTCCTGGTTTAGATGCTGCATGGCTCAGTGATTGGTTTAAAAACTTCACTATTGCTTTTCTGCGCACATCACAGATCCCCTGTAGAGGGCAAAGTGCTAGACCACATGCCCCATGGTAGCAATTAGTCACTCAAAAGCCCATGAGAAATCTGTGGGTAGCTGTCAGAATAGTGAGTGGTGAGCATATACCTTTGCTGCTGACTGCAAAAATCCAGGCCCTTGAATTCCAATAGTTCTCTATGGTGTCAGATTTTTATCTGGCACTGATGATTATTGATCTCCACCAGCCTCAGCTTGTCTGTTGCTGTAAAAGCAAAGATTCACAAACAAAGCTTGATGTGGGAATCCAGTTGTAGACTTAGTTAGCAAAACCAGTGCAATAACTGTCTGCCTCAGAGTATGGTCTGGAAGATAAAAGAGAAAGGAATTAAAAATTACTGTCAACCAAAGCAGTATTCAAAGAGAGTACCTGATGGCTCTTCCTGCCTTACAGGCCCACATATTTATGGGGAGGCAGAGAGTAAGAGGGAGGGGGGGTACATATGTGTGGTCACAAAACCCAAAAATACCAGGAAGGAGAAGGTCCTGCTAAATTTATTGGCAAGATTGCACTAGAATTTCTTTACTGCCTATCATGCCCTGCACTAGGGCAGACTGAAGGCTGACTGGCCGCTAGCTGGGAAAGCCTGCTGGAGAGGGCTGCATTTGGAGACTGCTAGGGACTGTTCCTGGCAACCTGAGGTTGGGGATCCGTGAGGGTAGTGGCTCGGAGTGAGGTGGCGAGGAGGGAGGGTGAGGTTGCCGGGTTGGGAGGATGTTGGAGGGTGAGGACATTAAAACCTTGAGGTGTCGGCTGATCAAAGGAAGGGAAAGATCGCAGCAGAAAGTTGACTTGAAGAACTGGAAGCAGGCAGTCTCATTTCTCCTGGCCCTCGAGCAGGGCTGGAGGAACACTTACCTACAGGACCTGGCAGCATCTGCCTCCCTTTAGCTGTTGGGAAATCTCGTCCACAGCAGTTGAATTCAGATGTCTCCCAAGCTCTGAGGACAGTGACCTCGTTAAAATATTATAATTGCTGAGCTGGTTACCTGAAGTCCCCCAAAGCCGCTTTGTTAAAGCGGAAGCCAACACACTCGGGGAGGTAAAAGCAAAATACTGCGGATGCTGGAAATCTGAAACAAAAATAAAAATAAAAATAGCTGGAAAAACTCAGCAGGTCTGACAGCATCTACAGAGTGGAATACAGTTAACGTTTCCAGTCCGAATGACTTCATCAGAACTATGAAATATAGAAATGAGGTGGAATATAAGCTGGTTGAGGGAGGTGGGACAGGTAGAGCTGGATAGAGGGCCGGTGATAGGTAGAGGCAAAGAAGAGATTGCCAAAGATGTCATAGACAAAAGGACAAAGGGGTGTAGATGGTGGCGATATTATCTAAGGAATGTGCTAATGGTGATATTAAGGGTAGAAAGCAGGATGAGCAAGTGACAGATAGCCCTAGTGGGGGTGGGGTGGGGGGAAGGGATCGAAATAGGCTGAAAGGTGGAGATAAAACAATGAATGGAAATAAATTTTAAAATAATAGAAATAGGTGGGAAAAGAAAAATATATAAAATATATAAATTATTGGGAAAAGGGGGACCGGAAAGGGGGTGGGGATGGAGGAGAGATTTCATGATTTGAAGTTGTTGAACTCAATATTCAGTCCAGAAGGCTGTAAAGTGCCTAGTCGGAAGATGAGGTGCTGTTCCTCCAGTTTGCGTTGAGCTTCACTGGAACAATGCAGCAAGCCAAGGACAGACATGTGGGCAAGAGAGCAGGGTGTTGAAATGGCCAATAGTGGAGGGTTGGATTCAGGTTTCACATTTTTTTTACTGAGTTAACTGCCACCAACCACTGCCCTCCCCCCACCTCCCCCCTCCCCGACTACCTTATCCCAGCCTCCCACCAGCCATCATGGAAGAGTTACAGTTCCTCCCATAACGTGAAACTAAGCAACTGTTACAGAAACTAATAGCTGAATCCCCAGTGGGTTGTGTGGCGCTGCTAATGGTGTTCCCCTATGATAGTTGTTAAGGAATCTGCCTTGTCAGATTCAGCCAGTCCTCTTTGAAGTGACATTAAAACAGTTAAGATGGGTACTTCCTTCAGTTCAGAGAAGTAGTTCTCCCAGGAAGTTTTAGGGGCTTTTTAAAAATTTTATAAAACTGCCTTTCTACCAATTTCTATGTTAAACTACCAAGTGCCTCATGAAATGAAGCAGGATAACTTCCAACCATTACAATAGGTTTTATGACCATCTGGCCTGAGGTGTGGCTTACATACAATTGAAAGCTATCATTTGCCCCAGCTTCTGAATCCCTGCAGCATTGTCTGTACTTTTTTTATGGTTGGAGTTATGATAAACGGTGACTGTTCAGTGTGACGCATGGCAATAAAGCACGTTCCAATCCTGCAGTTCCAAATAGCTTTGGCTTCTCAATATCTTTTCTCATTACTCAGTATCATGGATGTATTTTAATGTCTAAAACACAATTTTAAGAGAGGTATTTTATGTTTTACTTGTTACAAATGTAACCATCTTTAATTTGGAGCGTTAATCCTGGGTGGTTTTGTCCTCAACAAGATGGAGCCATGCGGCCTGATGTCAAAATGGAATTTGTTTGGGATTTAAATTTGCAAAGCTGAAGAAGGAACACATTTCTCTCTACAATGTGTTTAAGAGGTGTATCCCAACCCTGAAGTAGACGTGCTCACTCGTTCAAACACTAAGAGGTGCAGAGCGTTTGAAACCATCAGTTAGAATGAACTTTATCCATTATTTTATTGCTCCAGGTTGGGTAGTTAACACTGACACAGTTCTTGCTCTTTGCCACAGGCATGGTAGAATCTGTTCAGGTGGTTAACTTTCAAGAGTCAATTAAGAGTCTGCAGTTCAATGATTCATCCAGCTATAAGTTGGAATGGTTGCATAAAACTCTCAATATAAGAGAACTTAGAAATAATTCTAGATGAAAAAGAGAAGCAACTGAATTTAGTACGTCTGGCTGAAGACTGATTCAGCAACATCAGTACAAAAGCTTTCTGAGTTATGCACTTATTTAATTTTAGGAGAGGTATGAGAATTCAAACACAGGATTTTACTATTACATACCGAATGTTACATTGAATTAATGGCTCGTACTTTACACCTCACTTTGGTAAGGATAGCGTAAAGTATGTGTGCACTCTCAGCAATAGGGATATGCATTGTATTGAGCAATGCTCTGAAAGTTCATGAACTTAAGGGTAGAGTTGCTTATTTATGCACTCCTTTAGTTAAATGTAATTTAGCATCTATTGCTCAAGATTAGTTCACAGCCAAAATTGTTCACATATTCTGCTGAAAGCTTTTGGAATAAGATATTTTTATTGCAATTGTAAAAGAAGATTAAGACCAAAGTTCTTCCTTCCCTGAACATGGTAGCAAATCCAACAGGGGATGGATGAGAAGGAAATACGTGTTTTAACAGAAAAGAAGTGAACCTGATTTTATTTTTCACGATCAATGTCTTGATACTAAAATTACACCCTCAGAACGTGCATGCTTCAGAACAACGTGTTTGTGCAACTTTGTTAATGGGTTCTTAATTACTGAGGAGGTTGCATTGTCCCATTTTTACTAAAAGATGAATTGAATCCCACTCTGGTAGTTTCAGAACTGTCCCCTAAAATCCTGTCAGTTCATGTTTTCCCTGTTACTTTCAATGTTGGCAATTGTCAAAGTTGCAAAAACAAGACAGAATTTAATATAAGGTGAGTCTAGTGGTTCATTAAAAGGATAAGTGGGATCTTAACTACAATGCTAAGTTTGCATGATATAGCTGAATGAGTTATTACTGCCTATTGTTTGGGGATTCTTTCTGTCGTACTTTAAGCAATATCTTAGCTGATTTCCTGAGCAAAATACTGCTACAACCACAGAAAAAATTCACTTGATGGAATTTCTTTTTTAGCTCTGCAACAAGAAAACCAACACCAATACATTTGTTGAGTATGGTTCTCAATAGGAAGGCAAGACTGTAAGTACCATCTTTTGTTCTACTTCATATTTAATTAAAGACAAGCTATAGACACATTTTAATTATACTTTCCGCATTTTATTACAGTGTAGCCCGGTGGAAACCCACAAATTCCCTCAAAGGAGATTCGATCCAGGATGAAGAGTTATTTTTCCTGCGGTATGTCAAAGGAACAAAGACAAAAATAGTGAAGAAAATTTTTAAAGCGTAAAGTAGCCTAAGAAGAAGGAATATACTGATACCAACTTTGTATAATATTCTTTTGTCCATGTAGGATTTCACTTGCTCTCTCCCCCCCCCCTTCAATTATTGGCATTGTTATTTAATTAGATTAAATGTGCTTACAACCTTCTCCATGGCATTTCATGCATAAATTAAAAGTCTTATATTTTCACCAAATTTTTTATAAGCCACAACTTGCCATTTTAAATTATATTGTTCTTTAGTAAACATTGCAGTCATTTCACTGATTTTTATTTTCACTCATTGGTTTGATATTTGATTTTTTATTCATTGCCAATCAAAATTATTTCTGTTTTGCGCATTTATCTGAGGTAAAATATTTTAAGAATATTTTCAAAGCTGTATCAAAAAATAGACCAAGAATATACTTTGGGAAAAATATACTTATATATATTTTATTTTCTGTTTAAAATTTGTGAAGCATGATACACCTTTTTAACTGATCATTTCTTCAGTGAAGGTTGGGCACTCCTTTTTAATTCAATGTATGATTCCTCCATATATGTAATGAGGATCTGACTGAGCTACTTTTTCATATCCAGTTAGGAAGTCTTCTGTAATGCGCTTGAATGACGGCTTGGCTCAGATGGTATCATTCTTGCTTCTGGCTAAGGTTGTAGGTTTAAATCCTCCTTCTGGATCTAAACACATAACTTAGGCTGACACTGAGCGACTGTGTTGTTGGAAGTACCGGAAGTACCATCCTTGACACCTTAGTTAAACCGAGACTCAGTCGCCTTGGTCAGATGGACATTAAGAGTCTTATGGCACTCAATAGAAGAATGAGGGTTGTCCTGGTAACCTGGTCAATATTGCCTCCTTCTGTCAACACCCCTAAAGGCAAGTTAATTGGTCATTCAACTCTTTTGTTGTGCTGCACAGAAAATGGACACTGCCAACGGAATCTTGTGGAGGCAATGGGGGTCTTGGCTGACAGCTGGAGAGCTGGTGAGACTGCACCCCCACCCACCATCGTTGCCTCTTTTCAGGAAGGCCCTGCTCATCTTATGTCACTCAGGCACTTAACAGGCCGTCAGTGGACCTTCCTGCAGAACCAAGGACCTTGGGGGCAAAAGTCCCACCCGCTGAGCATTGCTGGCTCAGCAGCTCCACCAGGGCTGAGGTTGGCTGCTGATACTACCCCCACCTAAGGCCTCAGACTGAGGAAAGACCCAGGCAGAGGTGCTCATGCGGTGCCTCATGCCCACTTATTTAAAAACTGTCTGGTGGAGCTAACAAAGAATGAGGCAACTTCAAGGGCTGTGGTTTTGCGATAGGAGGAATATACTTTGGGTATCTGTTCCTTGGTAACTGGAAAATTGGATGGGAAGATGTAATTGAAAGAGTGATTGGCATGGGACATCCACGAGCTGCCTAGAAATAAGGGCACTTGGGAGAGAAAGGATACATCAGATAAGGGAGAGCTTGCTGCCGTGGATCCATGTCGACTTTGGCCTAATACCCTGACTAGTCCAAGATGACCGAAAGCTAGAAGAGACTGCCACTGTCTGCAGCTGTGGAGTTCAACAGTCACTGCTTTATTCATCTCTTCATCTGATCTGGGACCAATAAACTGTTCTCACCTGTTATGGGTCATATGGTTTTCTGTCTACTTAGCTTATGTATTTTACCAAAACCATTACTTCTTAATAAACTTTTAAAAATTGTTTGTGACCTCAACTCCCTTTTTAGGGTAATCTGTGCCTTGTGGACCAAAAAACTAGGTGCTTGCTAGGCCATTGCAGTCAGCCACTCCTGCTGTTGGTCCTGGAGTCACATATAGGCCAAATGGGATAAGGACAACAGATTTACAACAATCCCATAGCTTCATTATCACCATTATATTTTAATTGCAGATTTTTCAACTGATTTGAAGTCATATCTAAGAATCAACAGTCCAGGCCTTGGTATCACTGGTTCAGTAATGGTACCACTTTACTGCTATCATCCTACAGACCTCATAGATTCCAAAGAGGAAATCTGTCAGAGCTATTAAAAATGTAGCATAATGCTATCATCATCGAGGCAGCTTTATTGTAAGCACTAATTTAGAAAATTGCTAACATAGTCTTAGCACTACATAGCACTCAGCCCGCAACACCTAGAAGATAATGAGGGATAAATACAGGATGAAGATTAAAAGAAAGGACTTGAATTTATCACACCCCTCAGGATGCTCCAAGATGTTTCACATTAAATTAACTCTTTTGAAGTGCAGTCTTGGTTCCATGAATGCATGCTATTAAGAATGAATAACGAGTGGTGTTCAGTTCTTGTCCAACTACTCGTTTTATTGGTGCCTTTGGTCTGAATAGCAAAATGCGGAAATAACTTCCTTATTTGTTCACTGACCTTTCCTTGTCATACATGTCAGTGGTAGCAAGAGATTTCTCAATAAATTTGGAGCAGGAACATTTTTCTTTATTCGTTCATGGGATGTGAGCATCTTTGGCAAGGCCAGCATTTATTGCCCATCCCTAATTCTCCTTGAGAAGTTGATGTTGAGCTGCCACTTTGAACCACTGCCATCTACTTGGTGTCCACTGAGCTGTTAGGGAGGGCGTTACAGGATTTTGACCCAGTGACGGTGAAAGAACAGTGATATAGCTCCAAGTCTGGATAGTGTGTTGGAGATGGTAGTACCATGATAATTTTATGGAACTAGTAATCCAGAGGCCCAGATGAATAATCCAGAGACAGGAGTTGAAACTCTGCCATTAACACTGTAGGAATTTAAATTCGATGAATCAATAAATTGGGAATAAAATGCTAGTCTCATTAATTATGATCATGGAACTAACAGATTTTATTCAAAATCTATCTGGTTCAGAAATACTCTTCAGGAGACAACATCTGCTATCCTTACCCAGTCTGCCTACATGTGACTTCATACTCAGAGCAATGTGGCTGACTCCCAACTACCTTTTGAAATGGCCTAGCAAGCCACTCAAGTCTACCAAAATGCTACAGAAAAATGTCAATTTAGGTTTCTTGATTCAGGAATTTTACTTATAATTTATTATTATGTGGCTGGCCATTTCCGAGGATAGTTAAGAGTCAACCACATTGCTGCGAGTACAAAATCCACATGTAGGCCAGACCGGGTAAGGATAGCAAATGTCCTCTCCTGAAGGGCATTAGTGAACCAGGTAGATTTTTACTAAAATCTGGTAGTTTCATGTCAGTTTTTAGATAAGTGGGTGTGAGGCACTGCGTGAGCAGCTCTGCCTGGGCCCCTCCTCAATCTGAGGCCTTAGGGTGGAGGTGGTACTGGCAGCAGCCCACCTTCTCCCTGGTGGAGCTGCTGAGCCAGCAGCACTGTTAAGTAATATACACAAAGGAACTGTGCCTATACCTCCCTCTTAATTCACTATCTATGTCCACCTGATTAGATGGCAAAGTGAATTTTGTTATAATCCCCAGCTGAGGTTACCCCCAGACAAGCCAGATCCCAAAGTGGAGCCCAGCCTGATAGATCCTAACTTTTATTTGTTTGTTTAGATACGCAGAGAGGGGCCACTGAACAGAGTCACCAGAGTCAGCTAATGAACTTTTAACAAAAGCATAAAACATTTATTAAACAAGATTAGATGACCTATATTACAATACTCCTTCACCCACAACTATACCATTTATGGATATATACAGATTTCTGATGATAACACAAGTTACAAAAGCTATCTTATACTCTAATGTTCACAGTAAGTACAGTCCATGTACACCAATTGGCAACCTGTGGTCAGCCACACCACATTCTGAAACCGAGTGACAGATGCCACCCCAGACAGATGTTATGGATCTCTCTCAACTGCCCCAGATGCTTGTTACACCATGGGTCAACCAGTCTCATTGAACTCCATCTTTCACACAAGGGTTTCCAATCTCCACTTTCCAAGAACCGCCCCCCCACCTTGGAATCTTCTCCCAAACCAATGCTTTCTTTCAGATGCCTTCTGCAAGGGTTCACCTCCAGGGTTTTGAACTCTCCTTCTGTTGTCCCTCTCCCCTGGGTCACCACATACATTCAAACTTTCTTCCATGCACTGTCTCCCACTAACTCAGCTGCCAACAGTACACTGCAGCTTCACATGCTCATAGCAAAGAGTTACAGACCTTCAGTTGTCTCTTTGGGCCTCCTGGCCTCTTGTAAGCTGTTCTCACTTTAAATCTGCTTTCTGCAGCTTTTGGCTCTTTAAATCTGAATCTTGGAGCCTTTCTCTCGGCCCCTCATTCTTAACTTCACTTAACAGGACCTTTTCCAGGTTCCTGTCCTTCCTTTGACTAGAAGGTCTTCTTGGGACTTTCTTCTGTTCCAGTCCCCTGGATTTTGGAGTATTTTCTTTGACTTTGGACTTGCTATCTGTCCCCTTTGCTCCAGTCTCTCCTGGCAGCTACTTTCAAAACCAACTGAGCTCAAACAGTTTCCAACTCAAAACTGCTGTTTCTAGTTTATTCTGTGTGTTTCTATAGGAGGGACCTGCTTCTCTAGACCCCCATTGCTTGGCAACAGTCCAGTTTCTCTGCTCTTGTTTAACTTAGCTCCAACAGTTATAAAACTCTCATTAGAGATGCAGGCCTCTTTTAAAGTAAAACTCAACTTAACTCTTTTTTAACCCACAAATACAGAAATACAAATCAAACTTAAACTTTAAAGCTAAAACTCCTTCCTAACACCTACAAATACAAATATAACTTACTTAAACTATCTCTGTTTCCTAACAATTTGCTCTGCAATTATTAAAAAGCTAAGAAGATTCCATGCATTCAATGGAATTCTTTCAGACAGGAAACCTAATTCCTAGATTTATATGAATTAGAATGACAATGTTTTTGGTAATAAGAATTACCATACAGAAAGAAAATTGAATATTGCATTTATTTACACACAGGTTTTGTGTATAAAGAGTGAAAGTATCTTAGGGATGCATTTATTTTAAGTATCATCTTTTGCTTGTGTCCTCTTGTACACTCGCTATCAGAATAAACCAACTCACGTGCAAAAAAGGTTATCTGTTTCTTCAGCCTCACCATATTCTCTACATACCTCTCTCAAATTTATGTTCCATGCTTCACAGCTGCAGTTCTGGATTTTAAAATAACACAATATACTTTTACAATGTAATATTTAAAGTTGACTGATCATAGTTCTCTGGGGTTTCTTTTATAATATAATTCTTAACAGTATGATAAATTAACAGAAAATGTAGCCTTTTCTGAGTTCTTAAAGTCAAGGCAACTAACGCTCATTTTAAAGAGCATATAACTGCTTCAGGACAAAAAGTTTATTGGATAAAGATGAAAAGATAACAAAAGCAAACAGACGTAGAAATGGCCTATTTAGAACCTACTAAACCTACTTCACTAAATGGATGTATTTGATGTCCTTATAGTTAGAACAAACACATTTAGAGCTTTGGTGAAGTAAGACCATAAACATTTTTGTGACTGCTAAATGAACATGAACACCAGTTCATAAAGTCAATAGCCTTACACATTGACATACATTTTATAAAGGTTATTTATGGAGGAGTGAAGTCATAACTGAATTGAAGTAAAAGTAATTGCATTCTCGTTCATAGGACTTTGTTTCTCTATAAATCTGTATGGCACATATACATATGGTTCAACAAGTCTAAGCTTGTATAAATATTTGGAAATATTTAATTGTGCAGTAGTACTTAGAAACATTTAAGTGACATTTCTGTTTGTTTTTTAAGTAATATCTAGACTGCAGGAATGAAATGGAAGTGTTTAAAAAAATGTAAAGTGTTTTTTTAGAACCATCTGTTCATGATGGATAGCGAGTGATGGAAGTATAATCATTTTCATAATATTTTTCTGGTTTAATGTGAAGTAGGTTTATGTGGGTGTTATGGCACTGCAGTTGGTAAAGGCTGATATTTAAAATCCCAGAGGGAAACTTTAAACAACTGTCATAACCTATATCTTCAATTGGTATGTTTGTGATGTAGCTCTAAATTCAGGAATGAGACCACCAGTTCTTGAGAGGTTTTTTTATATCAAATTAAATGAGACATTTATTAATTTACAACAATGCATTAAACACATACACATGGCTACAAATTACTACTGTCATAACTTTTAACAAATTCCCAAACAAATCTCCACTAAGGCAACTACAACCCATAGGCTTTACGCAGGCCCCAGGCAAAGCATTTTCACCTTACAAATTCAAAAATGAGGTTCCTTTCAATTTGGTTTCTTTGCAGACAGTCGTAGGCTTACAGTTGCTTTGATGTCACAAGCCTCTGCCCTGCAGACATAAACTCCCCCCAGGTTATACCCAGCACTTCTGTTTGAATGTAAATTTTCATTGTACCACCAGACCCTTTGAACTCCTTTCATATTACCAATTTTATTAATAATATAAACATTGCTTGGTGTCCCCTAGCTAGGTGTAAGATTTCACTCCCCTTCTTGAATGCTCCATTCAACAAAATGCAAATGTACTCTTTACCTTGCTGTTTACATCTCAAAACTACTATACATCAAAGCACCCAGACTAGCTGGCTTTAATCCAATTAAAACACACACGACACACCCACAGACTAACCCTCTATTTTAGCAAAATAATTTCCAATAACATTATATACATAATAGCTTCTTGACAGGGGCTAAGTATAGTTGGGTCTGTCTGTGTGGTTTAATTACATTTGTAGTCATGTAGACTGCAAACTTGGAATCATCAAAAAAATGGAGGTGCTTGAAATGCTAATGAGTAAACACGGATGCTGGCTTGGCCTGCAAGGTATGAAAGGAATTTATGTTTTAAGATAAATGAAGGGATTTTTGGATTTCAAAGGGATCTTAGTCTGTTTACAACTAGCAAAATAAGCAGGGCTAAGGAGTGAGTTTATTTTTTCCCAAAGGTTACTGAAAATATTGGCAACATGAAAGTTTTTATATTATGAGGAAGATACAGTTTCAAAGACATATGGAACAATAGAATTTACATATTAAAAAGAGAAAAATATATATAAATGAGAATGAAAGGCTATGTGGGAGAAGGCCATGTAAGATCCAGCAGGAGTGTGTGAAATAGCCATAATGAAGCCTCCAGCTATGTGTGCATAAGTCTGCTATATCATGAAACCAAAGTTGGGCAAAAGCCATTTGGAATTCCATGGTCAAGTGGATACTTTGTTAACTTACTGATTCTGTTTTAAATCTAAAATCCTTTTTGGATTGCTGCCTTAAAGCGAGTGGGTGAACTGGGATCAGGCTAATTAGGAATTTTAGGAGTTATTATCATAGTAAGTACTTGTAGTCTTATGCATGTGCTTGAAATCATTTATATTTTGTTAATAAATATTTTAATTTAATTTTTTAAATCGCTAAAGATCTTGGTGGACTTACTACTTCTAAATTCAGTGCACATGTCTCCTTGTAATAAATACAAATTGCAAAACCATTGTGATAGCACGACAAAGTTTCTCTTGTGGATTTGGTCCAGCTGGCACATATCATCTACCATGTCACAACAAGTGTTACAATCTGGTTAGGGACTGTTAACATTTAAAAAGAAATCCGAATACCTCATTTTAACCAGTAGAACTGTACCACAAGATTTCACTTTTATTTTTAAACAAAACAAACATTATTCCATAGAAAAGACTTAAACAAATCAAGCACTATTAACTTAACAGTTTGGCTTATAACTATATATGTCATGCACTCAGATTTAGTTCCTACTTCCAAGAGTTTTCTTATATAACACATCAATCTTAAAGTGATTTACTTCAGTAGGGATTATTCACAAATATGCCACTGTCCTTTGGAGGATTTTCCTTAACTCCAGCTATTCTCAGAGGTAAAACTTGCATTTACCCTCCCTTGACTGTGGAGGCCTTGGTCCTTTGTTCTGGTTACTTTTCCAATATTTCCAAGCTACTCTGCTGGTTACTTTCTTTTGCAATAAGACATTGTGAGGCTTATGTAGATTCTCCCACCAGCTTCAAACTAGGCAATCTTCCAGTTTTGTTCCTCACAAAATTCGAACTGAGATTAAGCCTCACCCGCCTTTGTCATGATGGAGTTAGTGTTTTACTCTACTTACAGTGCAGGTCTGTATAACTGTCATTTATTTTGGCTAACTTCTCTCAGTGAGCTGCAAAACACACAAGGTCCAAACAATGGAACTTAGCAACTAAAAACCTCTCCCAGCAAACACCCAGATAAATTAAACCAGAAAGCCTTCCTAAAGTCCACACCATGCCCATGATGACATAGCCTGTCTGGGCAAACCTCAAACCAGCCTTTAATTTAATTATCCCTCATTTACAATTTCTTTTATTTATCTTAAATAACTGGATTTTTACAATGTTTGAGGACTTACTGAATGCTTTTGAATTAATTTGGCTCTAAGTCCCATAAGAAAAACATCTCTCTGGACTGCACTTCTTTGCAAACAGTGCAGATGTCACATCTCCAGTTCTCGGGCTAAGTAAGCCCACCTACTGTTTTATGATCTTCACCTTTCTAGCTGCTAACCCCTTAAAGCAACATGATCCCAACATTTTAAGTGTAATAGACTCCAAGCTGCTTTAATTGCATTTATCCCATTTTTCTACTGTTAAAAACTTTAATTCCTAAATTGAAAAATTATATACTAAAACAAGTGAACCTCAAACTAGATTTTTGTAACAGTAGAATAAGGAAGTTGTTTACAATATTCCTTTGCTACTTCTGCAAGGATTTTGCTTTCACTAACTTTACAAGTACCCAGTGCAGCCATAAAGTGAGCTAATATCTTTACAAAAACTGAGTCAAGGACCAAGAGTTGCAGAAAGAAAGTCACTGATGCAGTGAGCATAGGCATGTTCCTATGATTGAAATACCTCTGGTTGTGGTAGCTTCTCCTCCCACCCCCATGCCATTTGTACATAGGCCTTAAATCCTGATATTGACCCTCCTAAGGATAGCTCCAGCCACCAATATATCAATATATTCAGTACAATTAACTGTTGTTGCTAATACCAAAAGTGTCTAAATGGTTTCCAACAAAAAATACTGAATTTTGTTTATTCTTTCATGCGATGTGAGCAGCACTGGCAATGTTTTGCAGTTTATGGCCATAGAAGGACTTGCAACCATCATCTTGATGTTGGCCTATGCATACATACTTGCAGCCAGGACTAGAGGAGTAAAAGCCCCATTTCCTTCCTCCCTAAATCAGGGTCACTGAAACTGATTGTAGCTCCCCCACTTGCACATCAACTAATTCAGTACAGACCTGGGATTGAGAGTGGAAAAGAGACCCTGGTCTCCATGGCTCAGCACTGAATAAATCTGCCACTTTTCATACGATTTAGAGGGAGTAATGACAATCTGTTCACCCCCACCCCCCCAACCTTGACAGCATTGTCCCTAATCGGTAACAATTAGAGAAAATACACAGCCAGTTGTACATCCTGTTGGGGGTAAGGAGATTGGGAATAGTGCGTGGAAAAGTTCTTAGAAGTGCACTTTGAATGTAGGACCTTTCACTGAGTGCTTTCCGCCCTTCCAATTTACGGGAGCGTCCTTCAACACCCATCAAAATACGATTCTGAAATAGGTACGTTTTGAAAGTTGGTATTTTTGTCGACCTTACAAATATTCATTATGGGGGGGGGGGGGGGGGGGGGGGCGTTGTTTAATGTGATGAAATATGACAGGATTGTGAAAGGATATATTTTTTTTCTCTCCCATCCCACAGACAATAAAAATGCTTGCAGCCTTTGTACAAGTGTAATGCACTCTGCTCCCAGGGTGTGGCAGAGGGTGTTTTTGTGTCCACCCCCCACCCCCTCCCCATTTAAACCCAATAGTAAGATGCGGCCCGGAGTCCAAGCAGAGACATTGTAGGTGGTCCTTACGCCGCTTCTTTAAACAGCCGCAGCTTCTGGTTACTGACAGATCCCAGCTTGAACCCAATCTCTCCACTGCCTGAAGTTTTGTTCTCTGTTTCCTGTTTCCGGTTGTTCCTTTAAGACGCCGCAGCCTCTCTGACTCCTTCGCCAGCCCTTAAAAAGTTGCAGAAATCCAGCCTCTCCCGGAGAAGGAAACTTTTTTTTGTTGTAATCCTCTTGCTGCAGGGATGACACCGGGTAAGGAAGCCGGCGCCTTCTCTGCCTTTCTGTGTCCCAGGCTCTGCTGAGTCATCCCCTTCCTTGTGTCTGTGTGTGTGTGTGTCTGTGTGTGTCTGTCTCTGTCTGTGTGTGTCTGTGTCTGGGTGTGTGTCTGTGTGTGTCTGTGTCTGTCTGTGTCTGGGTGTGTCTGTGTCTGTCTGTGTCTGTCTGGGTGTCTGCGTGTGTCTGTGTCTGTCTGCGTGTGTCTGTGTCTGTCTGTGTGTCTGTCTGTGTGTCTGTGTGTCTGTCTGTGTGTGTGTGTGTGTGTGTGTCTGTCTGTGTGTGTGTGTGTGTGTGTGTCTGTCTGTGTGTGTGTGTGTGTGTGTCTGTCTGTGTGTGTGTGTGTGCGTGCGTCTGTCTGTGTGTGTGCGTGCGTCTGTCTGTGTGTGTGTGTGTGTGCGTGCGTCTGTCTGTGTGTGCGTGCGTCTGTCTGTGTGTGCGTGCGCGCGTCTGTGTGTGCGTGCGCGCGTCTGTGTGTGTGTGCGCGCGTCTGTGTGTGTGCGCGTGCGTCTGTGTGTGTCTTTGCATGCGCGCGTCTGTCTCTGCGTCTGTCTCTGCGTCTGTCTCTGCGTCTGTCTCTGCGTCTGTCTCTGTGTGTGTCAGTCTGTGTGTGTCAGTCTGTGTGTGTGTGTGTCTGTGTGTTGGGGGAGGAGAGGGGGGTGGTGGTGGTATTTTGACTCCTGATGCAGCAGCTCTGCAAAGGTGCCTGTGTCAGTGGCAGCAGCTCCTGCCAATGCTGATCCAGCTCGCTCGGCTTCACACTGAATGCACACAGTGTGTGTGTGTGTGTGTGTGTGTGTGTGTGTGTGTGTGGTTTAATCTGTGATTGGAGTTTGTGCGGGAGCTCAGTGAATGCTGAGTCAGTGTTAAGGCCTGCAGGCAGTTAAGCATTTTTTTATTTAAGGGGATTAAAGATTCCCCCCCCCCTCCCCTCCCACCACCTCCTTTGTACTAAATTCCCCCAAAACACTGTTTGCTTTCTGAAGCTCACATTTTGTAAGGGGTGATGTTGTTTAACTCGGAGGAATAAGAATAGGGAACGAGTTTAACAAAGGGGGGGATGACACCCATTTAAGATCTGGGTAGCGTTTCTCAGATTGCCAGTTTTGTGCAGCACTGGCACTGCTGCTTGTGGCTGTGCCCCTTGTGAGTTGTGTGGGATACCCGCTGACAAACTGCTCTTTTCTGATCGGAGTACAGTACAGTGCAGGGGGCGAGGAACACTTTTTTCTTCATAATGCAGACCCGTCAAGCCAGATTGTGCAGTAAATAACGTCGAGGCCCAACATCAGTAAGTGCAGAATCGAGGAAGTTGCTGTCCACAGACCTCCTGAGTCTCCCAGAAGCTGTGCTGTAGCTGGTATCTATCCGGACTTGGACATTCAGATACATTGAAGCAGCAAGAGAGCTTGCTACGCTGACATGATAGATCTGAGCTTCCCAAAAGTTTGAAACAGTCACACTTTTAGCGAGAGCTTTTGCGGTTTCCTACTCTGCATCTCACAGACCTCCCCATGTGCTGTGGTCTGCTACACTATTGCACCTCAGGCCACTATAATGTGATGATGAGGGATGTGCCATTCCGGATTATACATGCGCATGACAATATAGTCCCTAATTCTTTAGAACTAATATAACAATATAACAGGTAACCCAGTACGTATGTGAGAAAAAGTTGAAGCCTCTCCATTCCAGTGTGAGCAAACATTTAATGATGTGGTAAGTCTTAATCATTGCCAAACAACTTCTCTTGGTTAAAAACAAAAAAACTGCGGATGCTGGAAATCCAAAACAAAAACAGAATTACCTGGCCGGACCTGCTGAGTTTTTCCAGGTAATTCTGTTTTTGTTTTGAACTTCTCTTGGTGCTGAAAATTAACTTTTAAAACTGGAGTCTCATTCCTTCAGATTCTAATTATTGGAGACTTAAACACATTTTACTTTTTCTGTCTGTCTGTCTGTCTGTCTCTTAATCCCACATTTTTCCCTCTCCTTTTGCTTTTGGTATATAATTTGACTCTGACACTTCCTGGTTCAGACTCTGCGCTGCACCTTAATGATTCTCCAATCTGATGGGTTAAGGGGAAATGCGGTTTCTTGCCCTACTCACGCAGGTCCTAGGCCCCTATAGAGAGTGGCTCCCTAATTTACACGTTTCAATGCGAAAGCTCATAAAAAGTCTTTGGGTAAGTGTGATGAATGGCTGGCACCATCTGTTTGCTGCTGATTGGCCAAGTTCCCTAACAGAAGGAACCGATGGGCCTGGTTGTTAATTAGTTTACAGGAATAGGCGTATGCAGTTTGGGTTGTGCTGAGGGATTACATCAGAGTGATATGGGATGACTCCCCTTTTGCCTTCCTCTCATTCAGTTGTAGTTCCCAGGTCTGTTCTTTTCTCTTTTTAAAAAAAAGGTACGTGCAGTTGGACAAAAATCACCCCTCTGCTTGTTCTCAAAGTAATTTCTTTGTCTTTCCACTATGCTTCTCTCTAACTAAACTGGGTGCAGTGCAATGTCTCCATAAACTTGCATTGTGCAGCCAGTATTTTCACACTTCAATTTTTTTGCTTGTGGTATTTATATTGGAATAAGGCCTGCGAATGAGCTTCTGGCTGCTGCATGGCTTTGCACGCTTGGGAATTAATAGGAGCATTGGTATATTTGATGATTCATAGTAGTTATACACAATTGTATGAATTTTGAATAAAACAAAATCAACACCAGCTTACTTACCATCTTAACTCTTGAGCTATTCCTTCCATTACCATCTTAGTAACTAGTTTATATAGATACCATTTACTGAATTATAGTTAACACTGATTTATAAGATATCTCATGAGTGTCTCAACATGTCACACAATGAATAGCTTTTTTTGAAGTGATGTAGCTGCTGTATATTTTCAAAGTCTGAGTTTATTTATTGTTAGGTCACTTGAAATGGCAATGAGTTACTGCTGGCCATGAACTTCAGGTGATGTTTCATGTCCTTTGATTCTGACTTATTTGCTTTGTCAGATGTCTCTATTCAATTCTTTATTAATTTTTTTTTAGGATGAAGCGTAATTAAAGCGGGTGTACCTCACCTACCCCCTCGTTCCCCTCCCATAGATCAATTCCAAAATATGGGAGGAAAGTTGAGAGTGCTGCAGTTGTGTTGTGAGAGATGCAATTGCTGCCCCTCTGGGTTATATGTAACCCATCACCTCTCCGTAGCAATTGACCGCAGACACGTAGAATGAATACCTTCAGTTGTCTATGTTTTGTGCAGACAGATAAATTTGTTTAATCAGGTAGGAAGCACTGAAGTTGTTAATGATGCACAGCAACAGTTTTGCAAGACACTGCTCCTGGTGAACAGACCTGCTGAGTGAGGTTATGGCCCAAGGTAACACTATAGATCTGATTCTGTTACCTTCTGCTCCCATCTAGCAAGTTTGCAAGCTTCACCATATATGTCCCTTATACTTTGTGATGGCACTTGTGTTTATTTACTTGGAATGTATTATTTGTTCATTCCAAAATATGTTGCTAATTAAGCCCAAAGTTTTCTGATTATGTATATTTTTGTTTTATTTACTGTCTCCCAATAAAAACGCCTGATGCCATCCTTTTTTAATCTAAATTAATACTCAAAGTAAAATCAGATAGGTGAGTTATGTTGCATTTGGGTATTATGTGGGAGTTAAATTAGATGCGAGCTAGAGCTGATCTATATAAAGGTACAAATAAGCTCACCCAGTGTAGGGTTCTTTTTTTGGCAGAAGCATAGAATGAACATTTTGGCACAGTTAGAAAATCTTGCATGGCCCACAGATCTCCTTATCTAAGCTTCCCAATATGCATTTGTGGTGGGTGTGGGTCTCAGCTATAAGTTTAAAATCGCAAAAAGTTACTGAAACATGATTTAAGCTTCTTGATTCTTACTTAAGGACAGTTCAAAATCACTGCTTGGCCAGTCTTCACATCACTTCCATAATTCCAGCCAGCACAGAACTACATTAGGTGACAGAATATCATCAAAAAAACCCGATGCTTGTTAACTTGAGCAAGAATTTAAAGCAATTGTCTGCAAGATGTGAAACTTGACTGTCATTTTTTGGTTATTGTCATAGGCCTTTGTCCAAAGAAGGTGGTGGCTTTCACCAAAAACTTCAAGGCTGTGCCACATTACAAACTTGCCCAGAATGTAGCAACTGGTGGTGATCTTCTGCAAGCTTACCTTCAGAGACAAGTTATCCAGGAAACATCGCAAGTGTTCAAGAATGTCATTCCTGCAGAAGGAAAGCCAGTTACAAACCAGAAAAATACAGGTAATTATTATCCAATGAACTATTCTGAAATAGAGAAACACAATGACCCTGACATTTAGTTTGGAATATTTGATATTATGCCAAATAAATGCCTCATTATAGTAATGATTTGGTATTCGCCTTAAATATGTCTTGCATCTTACTCAGTGTATAAAACCCCACTTATGTTACAGAAGTCCTTTCTAATATTTATAGTCTCCCTAATTCTTTCAATTCACCCCATTCTTGTTTATGGGAAATAATTCCAAGGTCAGGATTGTGACTTTAGTTTGATTGGCTTAGACTTCTCCCGGTTGCTAGCAAAAACGCTTAGCAGCCAGCGATGAAACCAGCTGCAGCCTTGGTTTGAAAGGGTCTTCTGAGAGAGAGGATTAAATCCCAGTGTCCAGTGCTGTTGAAAACAGATGATCTATGTTTTCCAGAGCACCTGATGAAAGGTGATTGACCTGAAATGTTAACCCTGTTTCTCTCTCCACAGATGCTGCCTGACCTGCTGGGTATTTCTAACATTTTCTGTTATCTCAGATTTTCAGCAGCATTTTGCTTTTGGTTTTCACATTTGTGATAACGTGTACTTAACATATCAGTGAAACATGCATGAATCAACTTTGTTCATTCCTCTCTCAGTCTTGTTGTCTGTTTATAAAATACGTGTGTGTGAGACGCACAGTACTTTGTCATGTATCCAATGAACATAACCTTGCGGAATGTGTCATTTCCCAGTGTCCAGACCCAGCAGGTTGATGTCTAAGGTGAAAATCAAGGAATCTTGTAAATATATTATTTCTAGCCTCAGTTGCAAATATCAATTTCCCTAAACACAGAAATACTCATTGTAAACTACATAGGGATTTTTTTTAATTTAATGTCTCAAACTATATCAAACATTTGGCCTTTTTTTCTGTGCATGAGCAATTAAAAATCTCCAGCTTCAAAGCCCCAAGTGGAATTTTCAAATCAATCCCAGCTAGAAGGTTGGGCATGTGTGTGGGGAGAAACTTCTTGTAGGCGTTTCTAAATGACCAATGAAATGAGTGTGTTCAGTAACTAATTCTAGGCCTGCCCACCAAAACTGTGCAATTCCTGTTTAGTTAGTGAATGTATGAGCCAATTAGCATCACTGTTTTTTTGCTCTATACACGTGAGACACCTTCTGAGATACAATTAAAAACCTTGTCATTGTAAAAACAGTGGAGAGATTGTGCAAAGTAGATTTTGTAGAATGTTACTGGGCACAAGAGGTTACATTTATGAAGACAGGTGAGAAATTAGAGCACTGTTTCATTGCAATTGATGGAGAATGTTGAAGTCCTTTGAAATTATAAGGGGTTATGTTATGTCAGATAGAGGAAGACTATTTACATTGGTCAACAAAATGATAATAAAAGGACACAAGTTTTGGATAATCACTGGAGAATTAAAAGGTAATAGAAGATTAGATTGTAGAGATTGTGCTGAGGTCAGCTCCTGATCTCATAACAGCCTTGGGGTCAATCATGGACAAAAGAGCTGAACTCCAGAGATGAGGTGAGACTGACTGCCCTTGATGTCAAGGCACCATTTGGCTGAATATGGCATCAAGGAGCCCGAGCGAAACTGGGTTCAATGGGAATCAGGGGAAAACTCTCCTGGTTGGCATCATACCTAGCATGAAAGAAGATGGTTGCGGTTGTTGGAGGTCATTCATCTCAGTTCCAGGACATCACTGCAGGAGTTCCTCAGGGTAGTGTCCTTGGCCCAACCATCTTCAGCTGATTCATCAATGACTTTCCTTCCTTCAAACGATCAGAAGTGGGGATGTTTGCTGATGATGTTCAGCACCACTCGAGACTCCTCAGATACTGAAGCAGTCCATGTCCAATTGCAGCAAGACCTGGACAATATTCAAGCTTGAGATGATAGGTAGCAAGTAACATTCGTGCTACACAAGTGCCAGGCAATGACCATCTCCAACAAGGGAAAATCTAACCATTGCAGCTTGACATTCAATGGCATTACCATCACTGGATCACGCACTATCAACATCCTGGGGGTTACCATTGACCAGAAACTGAACTGGACTATATGTATAAATACTGTGGATACAAGGGCAAGTCAGAGGCTGAGAATCCTGACTCCCCAAAGCCTATCCATTTGTAAGGCGCAAGTCAGGAGTATGATGGAATACTCTCCACTTGCCTGGATGAGTGCAGCTCCGACAACACTCAAGAAGCTTGACACTATCCAGGACAAAACAGCCCACTTGATTGACACCCCATCCATAAACATTCACTCTCTCCACTACCGATGCATTGTGGCAGCAGTGTGTACCATCTACAAGATGCACTGCAGGAACTCACCAAGCCTCCTTAGACAGCACTTTCCAAACCCATGACACTACCATCTGAAAGGACATGGGCAGCAAATACATGGGAACACCACCAACTGAAAGTTCCCCTCCAAGCCACTCATCACCATGACTTGGAAATATCTCGCTGTTCCTTCACTGTCACTGGGTCAAAATCCTGGAACTCTCTCCCCAGCAGCAGTGTGGGAGTACCTACACCACATGGACTGTAGTGATTCAAGAAGGCAGCTCACCAGCACCTTCTCAAGGGCAATTAAGGATGTGTAATAATTCTGGCCTAGCCAGTGATGCCCACATCCTATGAATGAAAATTTTAAAAAGTACTCTACCACATACCATTGTTGCACAGCAAGGTGATAATAAAAGGACACAAGTTTTGGATAATCACTGGAGAATTAAAAGGGGAGTTTAGAGAAAGTCTTTCCTAGCAGATGATTAGATTGTGGAGTACTCTACCACATGCCATTGTTTGCACAGATGCCATTAGTATTTTTGAATGGTATTAAATAGGATATTCAAGGACATTGGAAGTGGGCAAAACAGTGCGATGAGACTAGATGGAGAAAAACAGTAGTATGAGCTATGAAGCCTATTTCTGTCCTGTAGTGATCAATGTACACTTTCTATTAGAGTCAGTGCATAGTGACATCAAGTAAAAAGTCATGGCCATTTTCATCCCCACATTCCTTCCAGGGGATGGGAACAATTGTAGTTCTACCATTGCTGGTTGTGTGCAGATACCTCAAACACATTCAGATGGTCAAACTTGGGACCGACCTGAATATCTGGATTAGAACCATATTAGACAGTATCTAATTACACCTACTAAGCTGTGGAGGGGGGGGGGGGGGGGGGTGGAACTAGTTGGAGGTAGCACAATACAGTGGTTAAGCAATCCCTTGCAGCAGCTGTTTCTGCTGCTTCTTAGCACAATGTTACCCTGACTGTCTTTCCACTTGGCCCCAAAACTAATCTTGTGATCATTATTGGTTTTCATTTTACGATTTGTGGGGTCTTTTTTTTCCCCCTAAACTTCTGCCGGGGTGCTGGAGCACTGACGTTTTGTTAGCCTGTGATTTGGATAAAAGATAATAACACAATTGGTCAGCAAAGAGCATTGCACTTCACCATCAAGGCTTTATAACCTCTTGCATTCTAGTCGATGTAGAAAATCATCAGCACTTGATCCAACACTGACAATAGTTAACTGATGTTATTGTCCAAACCCACAACTTTAGCTTGCTCCTCAATTTGAAACTTTCACTGTCAGTTATAGACAGTGAAAATTGCTAATTGAATCACTTGGTTGGTTGGGGTACGCTATGTTATTGCAGTTCCCTGATTTGTTCATCAAGTTACAGCTCATCAGAATTTGTCATCAAGATTTTCATTTTCTCAGCAAACTTATTGTCAGTATGGATTTAGCCCTTTTCTCTGTTATCTCAACATAGGCACTAGCCTGTGATCTTTTGTCTGCAACCCCAGTCACTGTAGTGGCTACAATGGTTGTGTTAGTATTGGCGCTTTTCAAATCATAACTCTTCATCAAGCGTTATCATCATGTCAGACACATATGACGGCATACACCAGGAGAGTGAAGCTTGAATGATTTTGAGGTTACCTGAACTTGATGCCTTGCTACTTCCTTAAAACACCACCAGCATTTGTGTTATTGTAAAATACTAGTGAACCTTCTGTGGCGGTGCTCATGGCAGAGGATATTATGAGGTGTGACTTTGTGAAGTGTGACTAGACAGGTTTGCTTTGTGAATCAGCAGAAGGTTCTCACTAACCTTTTACCCACGTGAGCATGTCGGGAAGGTATTTTGGATTATTTGAAGAGCTGGATGGACTCGGATGGATCAGCGATGAACTTGGAAACGCAACAAGCGAAATCTGAGAACCCCTTTGTTACTGAGACGGGAATTGTTCAGAGGGGATGAACACGCTCCCCATAATTATAGGGCACAAAAGACCTGTTATTTGGATCTTCCTGCCTTTGCAAACTGGATGTGGTAATATTTTTAATGAAGAAAAGTTATAACTCGAATAAAGGGACAATAGCGATATGGGTACAAAATTGGCTGAATAACAGGAAACAGTAGTAGATCATGGATGTTTTACAGACTGGAGGAATGTTTGTACTGGAGTTCCCCAGGGGTCAATGTTTGGACCTTTGCTCTTCCTGATATATACTAATGACCTGGACCTTGGTGTACAGGGCATAATTACAAAATTTGCAGATGACATGAAACCTGGAAGCATTGTGAGCTGTGAGGAGGATAGTGTAGAACTTCAAAAGGACATAGACAGGTTGGTGGAATGGACAGACAAGTGGCAGATAAGATTTTAATGCAGAGAAATGTGAAATGATTCATTTTGGTAGGACAAATACAGAGAGACAACATAAAATACAGGGTATAATTCTAAAGGGAGTACAGGAGTAGAAGGATCTGGGTGTGTATGTCCAGTCACTGAAAGTGACAAGACAGGTTGAGAAAGTGGTTAATAAAGCAGACAGCATCCTAGCTTTTATTAATAGGTGCAAAGAGTACAAAAGCAAGGAAGTTATATTAAACTTGTGTAGAACACTGGTTTGGACTCGACTGAAGTATTGTGCCTCGTTCTGGGCACCACACTTTAGAAAAGATGTTGAAGGTGTTGGAGACAGTGCAGAAAAGATCCATGAAAATGGTGTCAGGAACAAGGAACTTCAGTTACATAGACTGGAGAGGTTGGGACAGTTTTTCCTGGAGAGGAGAAAACTGGGAGATTTGCTAGAGGTCTATGTAATCTTGAAGGGCCTGAGCAGAGCAGATAAGGAAAACCTGTTCCCGTTGGTGGAAGGATTGAGAACGAGAGCGCACAGATGTAAAGTAATAGGCAAAAGAAACAATGGAGACATGAGGAAAAACCTTTTATCACACAGCAAGTGGTTCAGATCTGGAATCCGCTGCATGAAAGTGATGGAGGTAGGTTCAGTGGAGGCGTTCAAGAGGGAATTGGATTATTATCTGAAATGGAAGAATGTGCAGGGCTATGGGAGAAGGCCAGGGAATGGCACTTGCTCCTTCAGGGAACCAGTGCGGGCAAGAGGGGCCAAATGGCCTCCTTCTGTGCTGTAACCATTCTGTGATTCTGTTGTAACTTAAAATTAAAGCACACTGAATGCATGAAAGGTCCAGCACACTGATCCTTTATTCCACTGGCATCAAACCTATAAGTACATGCATGGAAAGCTTAATTAAAGAAACAAACTTTTCACAGGCGACCACTGTGGTCTGATACTCCAGACGTGCATGGAAACCATCGCGAGTTAAGCTCCTGGTCTCTAATCAGTCGGGTAGCAGACCTGGTTGTGGGACAGTGGGAGCAGGGATGCCTTGCATCGTACAGAAGCAGCAGTTAGTGATCGCAGCAAAGGAATGGGGTTATGAGCCACCCCACTCGTGGCATTCTGATTGTTAATTCCCCTCCACTGTGTAAAACAGATTACCTTGCCATCCAGACCACAAAGAGTATCTTCCTCACCTCCAGACTGTCCTCCTTGGTCACTGTGTGCCAGCTCCAGTTCACCTCACCAGTTCTCCAGACACTGACAGAGGCTTTGGGCTGCTCTATTCATGGCTGTTGCTCCTATCATGTTGCAGCTCACCATTCGAGGGCTCCTGCTCTTCTGCCTGCTGTGTTTCTCTCTCTCTCTTCTTTTCCCTCTCTCTCTCTTCTTTTCCCTCTCTCTCTCTTCTTTTCCCTCTCTCTCTCTTCTTTTCCCTCTCTCTCTCTTCTTTTCCCTCTCTCTCTCTTCTTTTCCCTCTCTCTCTCTTCTTTTCCCTCTCTCTCTCTTCTTTTCCCTCTCTCTCTCTTCTTTTCCCTCTCTCTCTCTTCTTTTCCCTCTCTCTCTCTTCTTTTCCCTCTCTCTCTCTTCTTTTCCCTCTCTCTCTCTTCTTTTCCCTCTCTCTCTCTTCTTTTCCCTCTCTCTCTCTTCTTTTCCCTCTCTCTCTCTTCTTTTCCCTCTCTCTCTCTTCTTTTCCCTCTCTCTCTCTTCTTTTCCCTCTCTCTCTCTTCTTTTCCCTCTCTCTCTCTTCTTTTCCCTCTCTCTTTCTCTTTTTTCCCCCCTTTGTGGCTGCTGCCTCCGTGCTCAAGGCCTCTGGCTCTGCCACCTAAGGGCACCGTCCTTCCCTCATCGGCACCTGTCAGCGGAGGCCCAGCTGCTGGAACTGGTGCAGTTGTGGGGAATGCCCCACAGAAGGTGGGATCTGGCGTGTCCAGCCCCACCCTGAAGAAGGAGCTCTGCGGACTCCCCACTACCCTATGATTCTGTGAAGGAAATAGAGAAAATCGATTCTGCTTTTTTCACCTAAAGTCAAGTTCTGCAATTCTCTGGATAATGTATTTATCTTTTCTTTCCAGAGTGTGGGGCCTGCATTTTTTTAAAAAAAATGTTCTTTCCCACTTTATTGAATTCCCTGTAACCCAATGGAACTTGATTGAGGAGGGTAGACACATGACTTGCACTCAACCCTACCAATGACAGTTTGAAACTGGCCTCTCTGGGTGGCCATGAGTCATTTTGGATGATTCTCCTTTTGAATGGATGTTGGCTGGGCTGGAGCGTTTCAGCTATGAAGAGAGACTGGATAGGCTGGGGTTGTTGTCCCTAGAGCAGAGAAAGCTGAGGGGAGAAATGATAGAGGTATACAAAATTGAGGGGGGTAGATAGGAAGAAACTTTTCCCCTTAGCGGAGGTGTCAATAACCAGGGGGGCATAGATTTAAGGTAAGGGACAGGAGGTTTAGATGGGTTTTAAGGAAAGATCTTTTCACCCAGAGGATGGTTGGAATCTGGAACACACTGCCCGAGGTGGTGGTAGAGGCAGGAAACCTCTCAACATTTAATAAGTATTTAGATGAACACTTGAAACACCGCAGCATACAGGGCTACCAGTCAAGCGCTGGAAAATGGGATTAGAATAGATGGGTTGATGGCCGGCATGGACACAATGGGCTGAAGGGCCTGTTTCTGTGCTGTATAACTCTATGAATTCTGCCCTCACCCCCTGTGTGGAAGAGCAGGGTTGCCGATTGATAACCTCCCTATCCTTGATAAATGGAATACACTCTATAGGATCATGGATGTATATGTGGACACTATCACTGTGATTAAAGTGTAATTTTCCACCTTCCCATCCACCCTCCACCTCACAAGACTATGATTATTCATGTTAACTTTGTTTATATAAAATATTTTCAGGGCAATGTTGGATTTTCTCCTGCCTCAATGCGATACGGCTTCCACTGATGAAGAAATTCAATATTGAAGAATTTGAGTTCAGTCAATCCTACTTGTTCTTCTGGGATAAGGTACTATAAAAACATTTCATGCATCTACATAATGTATCATTGCTTTTGTGGAAGCGAAATACCTTAGAATATAAACTGATTGATTAAGCTCTGAAGTGTAGTTTTGTACAATGCATTGTTTACATGCCTGAATATATTGAATCAGTATACCGTAACCATTAAGATGTGATAAGAGATATCCGGAAGCTCTTTGACCTGTCAAATGTCTGATTTTTGAACCACCTGTGTTATGTGAAATCTTGCAAGTACCTGAGGAGAAAGAATTAAGGCCAGTGATACAGAAGTTTTTAACACAAACAACAGTGACATTGAATTAAGATTACAATTCCCATTCAGTGCTGATTTTATGGTATACATCACTTAAATTCCTTCATGTACTTTGTAATCCTCCTAATCTATTCTAATAGCTCAGAGGTGGTCAGTTTGAAGCATTTTCTTTGCTTCTCTAAAGATTTTGAATTACTTTTCATTTGAGTTATATCTTTTGGAATTGTGTGGATTATTGTGATGCAAGAAATGCTTTTCAGTTTTTGTTTGGGGAGCAAGTTTCCTGCAAATATTCACACCTTGCAGAGCTCCTGCTAATACCTGCACACGTGGGGAGAATCCTAGGGAAGTATTCAGATGGTGATGGTATAAGGGGGTCTGAGTTGTTGTGGCAACATGTACTTTTACATGGAGTTATGGACAGTGAAGGTAGAGGCTCCAACTTTTCCATCACATCTCTCAGGAATCTCTCCTGCTCTTAATGTCTGCCATTGGTGTGTGTTGGAAGGATTTTCTGGTTAATATCAACCTATTTTGCTGCATTTTGAACACACAGGTCCTGGGTGGGACTTGAACCTGGAGCTTCTGGCTCAGAAGCAGGGACTCTCACATTGAACCACAAGACCTCAAGTATTTGGATAACTGTTCTACTTTCTAAGTTGGTATTAGTTAGTCAGAGGAAAACAGTGCAGTGTATGTGGAACACCACAGTTAAGTCAAATGAGCACGGGAAAAGGGGATGCTCCAGGCACTGTATCCATAGTGATGTTCTTGGCCAGTGTGAAAACCTGCGACATTGAAGCATCGTATTATTTTTGAACGTAAATATTTTCCCTTTCACAGATTGAGCGTTGCTACTACTTTTTGAACGCGTTCATTAAGATTGCGGAGAGAACCGGCAAAGATGAAGAACCCTTTGATGGTAGACTTTTGCAATTTCTGCTAATGAATCCCACAAATGATGGAGGCCAGTGGGATATGCTTGTCAATCTCATTGGTAAGACCCATTTTTTTATTTGTTTTAAAACTGAAATAATAATTACCTGGTAATGGGATAGGATCTGCTGTAATAGGGCAATGAAGAGCACCCACTGTTATTTAGACTTGCTTATTTTAACTGTGATAATATTTTCCATCGCTAACTACTAAGTGGAACAGCGAGTGGATAGAGAGCAATTATTTCCACAGATTGGGGATTCTAGGACCGGGGGCATATCATCTACAAGTTAGAACCAGACCTTTCAGGAGTGAAGTTAGGAAACATTTTTACATACAAAGAGTGGTAGAAGGTTGGAACTCTCTTCTAGAACAGCAATTGATGCTGGATCAATTGTAAATTTAAAATCTGAGATCTGAGTGATTAGATTTTTGTTAGCCAAAGATATTAAGGGACATGGCACAAAGGTGGGTATGTGGAGTCGGGTTGCAGATCAGCCATGATTTCATTGAATGGCAGAGGGGGCAAAATGGCCGACTCGTGTTTCTAAGTTCCTATAAGTTGCTGAAAGTGGGAGCTGATAATGATGCAGCGAGGGACATTTGGCATCTGGAATCTGAGTCAACAAGTAAGTGACTGTATCTCCTTAAACAATCAGATTGAAGCATTATGAAATTAACTGCATAAACACTACAAAACAAGCAGGAGAGAGAATACAAAAGCAAAATACTACAGATGCTGAAAATCTGAAATAATAAACAAAGTGCTGGAAGTAACAGGTCAGACAGTTAACATTGCACATCTGTGACCTTTCATTGGAACATATTGTAAAAGAGAGAATAATTAAATTTAGCAAGAAATGAAGAGTTAAAAGAAAAATTAAATTTTGAATTTTTTAAATCTCCAACAATTAAAACCTCAAGGAATGAGATTCCATGACTCCACACTTGTAATAGTTCATTTTCAATGCCAGAGAGGTTAATTTTCAATGCCAGAGAGGTTGACTGGCAGTAAATTAATACTTGTCACATTGTTAACCGGGTACTTGGACACAACTTGATATTCTGTGGCAAGTTTAGTTTGTATCCACAGCACAAATACAGCATCTTCATAATTCCTGCATCCCAGTATGAATCGGACATCTTTGCGAAAACAGTATATCACTAACAGTGGGGAGTGGCACATCTGCAACAACAACCTTTGGATTTAATTGTGCACCTGCTTGTCGTCTGAAGTTGCTGTGGCGATTTGTTTGCAAATAGTGTTGGATGCCTTTAGCCTAGTGGTTATTTCAACAGCGAATGATGGTGCATTATGTTCCCTTTGTAAAGCAAATAGTAAAAATTGGAGAGGACCGGAATAATTTCTCTCATGTTTTTACATTTCCATTCTACCTTCCCCAGCTCTTCCTGCCTCTTTTTGTCGAAGCTTTCATATGTGATCTGAGTTAAGGATTGGACTGGGACTCATAGAACATAAGAGTACCAACATATCGCAAGCTGTCCTCTGTTTACCATGTCTGTTGTACAACTGATGAGGAAATATTGCAATGACAGCTGCTGGATATGAAATCACAAGTTCATGTATCTAAAATGTAGTGCCTAGAAGAATTGAGTTTGCAGCAGAAGCTCCATAAATCCAACTGGTGAAGCTCTGCTTGATTGGGCAATGTTGTGTGTCTATATGTTGCAATACACTTAAACATTTTAAAGTTGTTGTTTACCGCACCATGCCTTGCTATCTGCTTTTCAGCTAGAGAGGGGGGAAGGGCGCAGAGGACATCCAGAAGGAAGGACCCGGTGAGATGCAGCGAGGGAAGTTTGGCATCTAGTTTGGTGAGATGCCGCAGTTGAATAGGTTGCTGCATCTGTAAAAGTTCACAGCTGAGTAATGTCCTCCTGGGTTACTTGCTGAAATAGACCTGACCCCCTAGGGAATTTTACTGTAGCAGAATCAAAAGCTTCATGATGAGGGGAACATTAATGAAAAGGGGAAGGAAAAAAATAATTCTTTGATTTTCATATATAGGAGCAAGCGAGAGTACAAACCAAACTCCTGAGTTATTCCAGTGTTTTGGAAGATGGCATCTGTGAGCTTGGATTGAGAAGTCCGATTTCTGAGTGCCCATGACCAGACAGGCAGTTGGATCCAAAGCAATCACGTACCTTGCAGTCTTCTGAATAGAGCAACTTTGGGCAGCACTGGGTTAGTTGACTGTCCTGTCACTCCTGACGTGTGTCAGGGCCCAATGTAAACCTGTGGAACTGAAGTGTCCTCTCTGCTGGCCTTGCAAGTTCTATTTTAAATGCGCTTGAGAAAATTCAACCTAGTTCTTATAGCCAGAGGTGAAAACTCCTACTATGTCGTGCCGCTGGACATTCTGAATCAGGAAACAATAAGGATGGTTCCCACAGGAGGTAGAGTAATTCACCGTGCTGACTGAAGAAGCAGAGATCTGAAATAGAAGAGGGAGCGACAGGCACGCTTACGGAGAAGGGGTGATTAGGTGACTTTAAAATCTACCCTGTGCTATTTGGAATATTTGTTGCAGACATTAGGTGCACCAAATGGAGAAGCCTTTCATGGACCTTTTTTATTAAATCAGAACAATTATAAATTTGTAATTATCAATTAAGAAAGAGACCTCAGTCTTGAGCTTTAAAGGAGTAAAAAGAGGAAGCAAAACTGATGATATAAGGAAGCTCCTTTAACATATTTTGGGATGGAAAAAAAAAATCTCTTCTCTACCTTATAGAGAAACATGGAATTATGCCAAAGAGGTGCTTTCCTGAATCCCATAGTTCGGAAGCCAGCAAGGCGATGAATGATGTTCTGAATCACAAGGTACGAAGAAGCTAACATGATTGCTGTAAAATTTGCTGCGTGCTTTCTACACATTGTATTCCGAGCTGAAATCTTGGGAAGTAGCGCAAAGGTGGCCCGTGTGCCCCGTGACCGAGATCGGGAAACTATTGGAAAGTTTCATCCAGCCTGTATATAACGTTGCAACGCGTCCTGGGGCGGAAATTTGCATCCCATGGGTGGGTGTGTGTGTCTGACCCGATCGGGCGTAAGATCGCGCGAGATGACTTCGGGCGAGTGTCCCGACATCATCGCACACGGTGCGATGTTCCGCTCAGCAGGCGCGCGCTAAAGTCCAACCTTATGGTTGACAGACAGATCAGCCAGGGAGCCTTTGCATTTTTTTCATCGAACCTCTTCAAAGGGCAGGATGAAATTTCCATAATGAAATGAAAATTAAATATTTGTGGACATCATTTTTAGCAGCTATATTTTCAGGTGCTTGATTGTGATGCATGGACATTTATTTTTATTTTTGCTGTTTTTTTTTTTAAACCTTTTATTTGATCATCTTTTAAGGTTTGCAGTTTCCTGAGGCAGCTGTTTGACTTCAGCGAGCTTTCCTGTTAAACTCCCAATAGTTGTTTTGAAACGAAGACCAAAACCAAGGCACTCCTTCAGACAGAGTTAAATTTTTATTTTATAAAGATTACTTATTTATAATGTTTATTGTCCTGTTTTGTCAAAAAGACCTTTGAAAATGTCCGCAACCAATGAATTCGGTAGCAGCTTCAAGCTGGGGTCAGTTTTGACCATCTGTTATCGTAATCTTCTTGCTTCACGCTCCGATTCCAAAAGCACATCTCCCTCACAGGCTGGTTCTTTCACATTTTTTGGTTGCTGTCATTCATAAATTCCACACGGACCTGAGTACACTGTCCCTGGGATCCCATCCTTCCAAGAACTTGAGGAACCCGGGGCCAGCTTGACACTCCGAGTCCGTGGACCCTCCATGGTGGTGGTGGTGGTGGATTGCTTGTCATAAAACTCTCCGCTAAGAACTAGCCCCAGCTGTTATCCCTTTGATACAACAAGATGGGTGCTTAGTTAAACAACATAATAATTAGCAGTTGAACTTCTTTAACCGTTTTCTTCCCTAACATTTCCCGCAACGCTCACCCACGCCCACAGAGAGGTCATAGTCTGCCCTCAACCCGCCCGGATCGTGGCAACACCGAGCTTCTCACCGTTAATTGGCCAGCTGGCATGAGATCCCAGTCGGTGGTGGGGGGGCTGCCAAACAGAAAGTTCAGGCCTTAGTCTTAACAGTGAGGATATTTGGAGGATGGCCAATTTAGCGTTTAAGGTAGCGATGACCATATAAGTACGACCAAATGGGAAGAGACCAGGAAGGGGTGGGAGAGGAGACGTTCAAGGGGCTGAATGGCCTATTCCTCTTCACCATGTTCTTAAATGGACATCAGAAGAAAAGCAGCGACGAAATCTTGAGTCGGTGCCGTTTTTGCCTCTTGAGCCCGAAGGGTCTGGTTTCAAGTCTCATTCCCGCTGAACACAAGTCAAAGCTGGTGCCAGGGCAGTACTGAAGGTGTGCTGCACTGCCAGAGGTGGCATCTTTTGGACGAGACATTAAACCGAGGCCACATCTGCTGCTCGGGTGGATGTAACAGACCCCATGGCACTATTTCGAAGAACCGGTGGTGGGGGGGGGGGGGTGGTGGTTGCTGTTATCCTGCGTGTCCTGACCAATATTTATCCTTCAGTCAAATCATCTGCTCATTTAAAACATTGTTTGTTTGGGGGAGCTTGCTGCAAGCAAATTGGTTGCCAAGTTTCCTATATTACACCAGTGGCTATGCTCAAAAAGTGTCCCTGTTAGCTGGTTGTAAAGTGCTAGGAGATGCCCTGCGCTCTCGAAAGAAATAAATGCAAGTCTTTTTTTTTCCGTTTTGACCTTTGTGGTAACTGTTGCAATTGGATAATTTTACTTCCTTTTCTGGTGCCTAGCTGCGAGAATATTGTTGCCGTCTAAGAAAGCTGGTGAAAAACGGATCGTCCAAGGATGAACTCTCGGCTGAAAAGGACAATATGATTGAGGAGGTGAGCTTCTTTTGTTAATAAGTATTGGCGATTCAATGTATTTTTGAATTTGCGGCTTTTGGATTGAATTTGGAACCCTACATCTAAGAATCCAGTGTGACACCCGACTCTAGCCCCCCCCCTCCCCGACCACCTGACTACCCCTCGACCTGACCACACGCCCGCCTAGACATTTGTTCACCCCCTTCACTAACCCACACTCGTTCATTAAAAGACATGAGACCGTTAAAAACTAACCTGAATACAACAGCTACTTTCCTAAAAAAGGAGGCGGGGGGGGGGAGGTGGTGTGGGCTTGTCTTCTCCTCTGCCCCGCCACTTTCCTACGCTCGCTGGAATTATCCTGGAGTGTCTGCGCTGCCCATTTCTGCTTCAGCCGGGATCGGAAGATACGGCTGAAAACGGGTAGCGTGGTCAAGTCGGAGAGAACTTTGCGGGTGGCAGCAATGCACCCAGCGTTGGCCTAAATCTCCCAGTCAGTGGCAATCGTGGATTACTGCACCATTCATGAGTAAACTGTATGTAAACATCACACATCGTCTAACACCTGTGATACGCTTATCTCTTATTTCTGTTGTGATGAAGCAGAAATACTTAACCTGAAGCCAGAGGTCAGGAACTCCAGTTCCCGATGAGCCTCGGGCCTTCTACATGTCTGTGGACCTGGAAATGGCCATACGTGCGCAGCTTATTTATTTTATCTTCGGGCTGGGAACCGGCCCTGTGCAGAAGCATAGAGGAGCAAACAGCGTGAAAAAGCAGGTGCCCGTTATCTTGTAGGTGTCCCAGGGAGCAGGACACTGGAGAGGGGGGCAGGGAAAATGTCCCAAACCAGGGAGGGGGACAGGGAGAGCTCCCAGAAGGAAGTCCCGGGTTAAGGGACTAAGGGACCCTGGATCAGGACAGGTCCTGTGAAGTTAAGCTTCAAAGAAAGAAGCAGAGAAATAGGCTGTGGGTTAAAGAAAGAGGTTGCAGTGGGCAGACTGGAAGTGAAGTGGACACGAGAGGAACCCTGAAGATCTAAGAAGGCAGCTGAAGGTTGGTGACTCTGTGCTGTGAGCTGTTGGGGAAGAGGTAGCCCTTTGAAGCAGTGGTGTTCTGCTTGGCACGGCCAAAAATCTGAAATTGCGCTTGGACAGTGATGCCCCAGCGTCCTTGTCAATCCAGGGGAAAAGGAATCTTGGAAGGCAGGATTGAAAACCCGTGAAGTAGGCCATTGTTGAAACCATCCAAGTGGGAGTGGCTTTTGGAAAGAATTCCAAGGCGGGATCTTCAAATGTGGGGATTGGAAACCCTTGGGAAAGGCACAGTTGATTGGCTCACAATGTGAGAGGCATCTGGGTGGATTGATCATGAAAACCATGGAATCTGCTTTACCCACACCTGCTATTTATTGTGATGTGTTCGTTGTGTGTGGGAGAGAGAAGACAAGGATTTCAAACTCTCTGAGAAGAGAGACGACAAGGCTTTAGGGACCGTCGTTAACTGAATGATCAGTGCTAGGACTCGGACTGAGTTTAAGGAACTCATTTGTTTGCTCTGCAGTTGAGGAAACATTGGGTTTAAGAGAGTGAGATTTTTGGGTGTCTTGGGGAGGGGGTAAAGAGTTGGGGGTAAAACATCAAGTGAATGCTCAGGAATTCACCTGCAGAAAATCATTTACAATTGTGTCAGTCCCAAGCAAGAAGCCGTTGTGCCAAGCTAGGGGTAATTCTTCACTGGTTTGTGTGTCTCTAAAGATATTGCTGGGGTAAAGGAACAGTGGGAATTTGAATCGCCGCCTTGTGTTTATATTGAGTCTTTCCAACCTTGTTTGTCTGGTGCAATTTAGTTCGCTTTTCTTGTTTTAATAAATGTTTTATTCTTTCAGCAGATTCCTGTGAATTTGTTCAGTAACCTACCTTTTAAAAAAAAAATGTTAGGATCATTCAAACCAGGTTTGACCCTGGGATCTGACTTATCCAGTATTATCAGCTGGGATCGTAACACTGTACTTGTCTAATTGTACACTTTATCGGCAAAATAGTAAGTACTGTATTAGTGGACTATTAGTTACTGTATAAACTGTGTAAAAGTCAAATTTTTGTGACCAGCTTTTTAGGCCAAAAGTTAAGGGGTTGACTTTTATGTGGGTAATGTTTTTAAGGAATTGACGTTTTTAAGGGGTTAAGTGAGGGGAGATGTGGTAAATTAAAGGGAAAGGACAAGGCAATAGTACAGCTAGCAACATGGATAATGGTAACCAGAGTGTGGCAGGAAGGGACAAAGTGTACAAACTTTAGAGGGCACCAGGAGCTAAGGCCAGAGTTGGAAAGATAGTAACAAGACAGAGCTAAAGGCTGGAGTTTTCTGCTCCCATCGGTGACGGCTGTGAGTGGCCAATCTGGCAAGAAGGCCAAAAATCTGTCTAACACCGACATGAAAACCAGTTTGCGATCGTCTGCTCCGCCTGTCAGTGCTGGGCTGTGTTCTCCACTGCCGCTCGTTGAGAACCTAATTTCAATACTTTCGCAACTCGTTATGAGCCCTGTTTGCCGGAATCTCTCACACATACGCATACATATACACATACATACACATACATACACATACATATACACACATACACATACATATACACACATACACATACATACACACATATACACACATACACATATACACACATACACATATACACACATACACATATACACACACATATACACACACATATACACACACACATATACACACACACATATACACACACACATATACACACACACATATACACACACATATATACACACACACATATATACACACACACATATATACACACACACATATATACACACACACATATATACACACACACACATATATACACACACACATATATACACACACACACATATATACACACACACACATATACACACACATACACACATACACACATATATACACACATACACACATATATACACACATACACACATACACACATATATACATATATACACATACACACACACACACATACACACATTGGTGTGATTGCACAGCAACTCGTTTCACAACTGTACATAAGCAACGTGCACCTGGCGAGCTGCACTTCACTCGGGACTTCAAAGTTTGTTTGCCTACCTTGCTTCGGGCAGCCCTCGCAATCATCAGCGCCAGGCTTCACAGACAGCGCCACCTCACTTTGAGAGGGGCTCACGGGCAGGTCTCTACCTACCAGACCAGTCATAAGGCGGGAGTGGCTTTTCAACATCTGCAGGGCTCGGGCTTGCTTGGGGAAGGAGGAGAAGTGGCCTCAGGCAAGGGGAGGGGCTGCAGGGCGAGGGCTGTTCTGGGGAAGTGGGGTATCCCAGGATGTGTGTGGGGGAACATGTTGATCTGTGCAAGTGGCCTCAAGATGGTGAGGGCTGAGGAGGCAGCCTCCAGAGTAGATGAGGCCAGATGGAGATGTGAGGGTGTGTGTGAGAGAGTGAGTGGTGATGTCCCTTGAGCTGGCAGTGAGTGAGATGCCAGTCAATGTGTGGTGGGCTTGTGAGTGTGTGAGTTTAGAGTGATGAGATGGTTGCCTTACTCTGGTGGCACAGATGAGATCATTCACCCTCTTTCTGCACTGGATGGCCGACCTCTTCTGTGCAGCGTTGGCACTGACCCCCTCTGCCACAATACTGGGTTCAAGTTCAGTCTGCGCGTCTTATGACCTATTAGTCCAATGTTGCTAGTGAGAGTACTCAACATGTTTCTGCCCTACGTGAATATTTTTTCATCTTCCAAAACATCTTTCAGATACTGTCCTTGAGAGATGTATTTATATGTTGACTAGCAGCCCATCCACCACCATTCACTCCCTCCTCCTTTGACGCATAGCAGCAGCAGTGTGTAGCATCTGGGAGATGCACTGCAGCAACTCGCCAAGGCTCCTTCGACAGCACCTTCCAAACTTGTGACCTCTACAACTTAGAAGGACAAGGGCAGCTGGTGCATGGGAACACTGCCAGCTGCAAGTTCCCCTCCAAGCCACACACCATGAATTGGAAAAACATCGCTGTTCCTTCACTGTCGCTGGGTCAAAATCCTGGAACTCGCTCCCAAACAGCACTGTGGGTGTACCCACACCACGTGGATTGCAGCGGCTCAAGAAGGCAGCTCCTCAAGGGCAATTAGGGATGGGCAATAAATGCTGGCCCAGCCAGCAACACCCAAGTCCTGTGAACAAATAATTTTATTGTTGAAATCCAAGGATTGAACAAGACTTGTAAGACTGCCAAACGGCCATGTTAGTGTTAGTGTTGGCTGATCTCTCAGCATGGATTACATCATTGACACAGTGGGATTTAACCTTGGGTGGAATTTTCCACATCCGGTCACCGCCGGTGTTTTCCGGTCAATGGGCTTCAGGCTGGGGCGCTGTCTCGCCTGTGGCGGGTTCCCACCCGCGATAGGGCCGGAAAATCCTGGCCCTCGTCTCAAATGAGCAAACTATTTCTTTTCCCTTTTGCATAGTCCTCCTGGTCTCAAATTCCACCCTCCTTTGATCCATCTTTTGTTTTGCGAGGAGCTTCATCCATCCAGCCTTTCTTGTGAATGTAGGCGACCTTTCTGAAATTTCTCTTAGGGAAAGGTTTTGGATTGGAGCGTCAATATCGGCTCCAGTTTCGTGCTGTCCACCGTACGGGATGGAACTGTTGTGCACCGGGTCTTCTCACAGCTGGTGGTCTTTACAAGGAGGGCTTTTTTCACCAACCTTGGCAGTAGTCCAGTTGGTATGCATCGCAAAGTTCAGTGGTGTTTCAGCCATAATTTCAAAGCAGGCCAAGCGACATGCATTCTTCTCTTAATGTCGGATGACGAAAGGTGGAATCTGATGATATCATCGGGTTCAGGTGGCATATGGTATGAATGTTTGGCTTCCTGATGGAGTGCTAAATCATGCCTTCCCATGAGTCTTACGCACCACCCTGACGCTGGCCTTGAATTCTGGAATACCGTCTTTCTTCGCTTGTTTGAGGGCGTAGAGTTGGATGGCTCTGCACGTGATAATATGACCGTTTGGCGATTACTTGTTTAGCCATTCTGCCACCAACTCTGCCTTTTTCCTCCAGTTAGAGGCCACTTGCTTGGTCTTTTTTCTTCTGCTGGCTCACTTATTGCGTGGCATTTTTTCTAGTTTCATTGGTATCTTTCTCCATTCTCTTAATTATTTTCTTGGAAACGTTAAATTCTCCTTGCTGCTGTACAGTTGTTAGTCGTCCTAGCGAATGCTACAAATTTCATTTTTAATTGAGCTGCGTACTTGTCATTCTTTCTCAAAAGGCATTGTTATAGCTCATGTGTTTACGCATTAGCCTTGTCAGGTTGGCTGGGAGATTGCCCAAAAACTTCAGTAACACATCATGTGATAAAACTGGAAGATCCAACAGCAGATACTAGATAATTACAGTATATATTATTGTAAAAGTCGATCTCGTGTATAAGGTGACCCCATGAAGTGGCGAAACGAAAATCTAAAGGCTCCTGCATCTACCTTCAAGTTAATGAATTGTAGCATTACCAGTGAGCAACTAATAATCACAACGCAGTTTGATCCCCAAAAAACCAGGGAGTTGACGTTTGCACGAGGTATATGGAAAAAATCCGATTTTTAGGCCAATATTCATGGGGTCGACTTATACACAAGATTGACCTTTACAATAATATGGTAATTATCCAGCATCTGCTGTTGGCTCTTCCAGTTTTATCACATGATGTATTACTCAAGTGCTCGGGTAACATCATGTGGTATTTGATGTAAAATGATGGCTTTTCTTTTTATTGTTCTCCTATAATAGTAACTTTACTTAAGAGCATGAGTAAGCATAGCCTTTTTACCTTTAATGTACTGTAGATTTTCAGTTCATGTCTATCTGCCGTGTGCCAATTCCTGCTCAGGCTTTCTCTTGCTTGTTGTCTTCAGAGAAACGTGTAGGAAATCTGTTGTTTCTTGCGATTGTCTAATACAATAGTACAGTCTCTTTTTGTTTAGTTTGCAATTCATGTTTTCCTGGTGTGTGCGATTGGCTGGACTATTGCTGGACCATCTCATGAGCGTTAGACGCCCTGGCAGAAACATGGGCAGTGAAATTTGATAAGTGTTCGCCCCCTGGTGCAAACTGGGCACAGGGCACAATCGGTGACTTGGAAGGGGTAAGCCAGAAGCACATTAAAACGCCAAGTATCAAAGTACACTTTACCCACTTCGTCCATTTGAGGGAGAAATTGTAATCTACCCAACCAAATTACAGTACTTAATGTCGAGAGTTTATAAAACACGTTCACCTAAATATCCATTTTGGATGATTTCAGAGGTAGCTTTATAAAGTAGGGTGATGTTTACTTAACATATTCACATTAAAACCATTTGATATATGGAAACTTATTTGTGCTTGGCCCTAATGTAGAATTTTCATTTACATTCCTAGTGATGCCAAGTACAATAATGCCCTGAAAGCAGAACCATTCATTCTTTTTCTGTAACAGGGCTCTTTGGTCAATATAGTCAATGGCCCAAATCTTCTGGTCAGTGTTGATGCTGAGCACATTGATGCTGCTCTTGAAGATTTCTGCAACCCAACCCTTTTACAATTTTTTACGCCCGTATCTTCCGATCCCGGTTGAAACATCGAAGGTGCAATGCAGCCTCTCCAGGGTGGAAGAAGAGATGGAAGAAAGGAAGAAGGGCACACCTTTTCACGACAGTTGCCAGCATGTTTAGGTAAGTTTTTAAAGGTCCAAGTCTTTGAGTGGGCGATTGAGTCGTCGGGTTGGGATGGTAATCTGGTGGTGGAGGGAGCGCTGGTGATTGCGGGGTGGAGGGGCCAGTTGTGGTGTTCAGTTGAGTTACAATGGCTGACCATTGAGTTAGACCAGGTATCAAACTGTGTAACGTTTCCTGGGTAAGTATCCAGCTAAGTCCTGCGTATCTGCCCAAGTCTCTGCTACAAGCTGAAGGTTGGAGACATTCTCGGAGGGTCCTGGGCATCGGGAATCAGCCCATTGGAAGTTTAAACTTGGTGAGTAATTTTCATGGACGCCTGTGTGTCAGAACTTTCACAGAATCCTGACACACATCTCCCAACTTGCGTCCCGTCTCCAATGATCCAGAGACTGGAAGATTTGGGCCATATAGTTACAGTTTGAGCAGAACACCTTGGGTCTATCTAGCCCACCTCTTCACCACGTTCCATCACTGCATTTCTAATAACCCTGCATCCCATTTATAGACAAAGACCTGTCTAGTTCCTCCTTAAATCCATTAATGGTTTTTATTTAGCCACCCATGCTGGTGGCATGTTTCACATATTTACCAGCCTTAGTTCTTTTAAAAAAAAATCCTCCTGTATACAAGTTTTTTTTTCCCCTTTTATTGCATAGAAGTTACAGCACAATCACAGATCATTTGGCCCAACTGGTTTAAGCTCCACCTGAGCCTCCTCTCGCCCTACTTTATCTAACCCTATAAGCGTATCCTCCCATTCCTTTCTACCTCAGTTTCCCCTTTAGATGTATTTGCACTGCTCCCTTCAACTTCTTACTCATGGTAGTGAACTCAACTTTCTAACCACTCACACTCACTCTCTCTGAAGAATTTCTCATGGATTTGTTAGTGATGATCTTATATTCAAGGCCCCTCATGTTGCATTCCTCTCCAAGCTTATGAATGACACAAAGGTGAGTTCAGTTTTCCCTTACCTTATTGACCATGCAAAATGCTGTACAGTTATAGATGATTAAGAATGAGAATGCCAGAAGTGTTATTTTAGGGGAAGAAGGTACCTTGCTGCTTTCCTTTATCCTTTCTCTGTTTGGATCTTTTTTGTAACTTAGTTTGCACAATTTTAAGACCTTTGTGTGGGCATAAAATGTAGCGTAATCCAGGTATGAAATCATTCAACACTGGCTTGTTGTTTTACAGTGACTGAGAATACATAACTGTTACTGTACTGGATATGAATTTAGAACACATAGCCAACCAAGAATGTGAGCATAATCTGGTGATAAATTTGAATAGATTAAGTGTCAGGATAAAACTAGGGTCAGATCCTATTAAGCTAGTCACTGGCCCTCTATTCAGCTCTACCTGTCCCACCCCCCTTAAACCAGCTTATATTTCACCTTTTGACTATTTTTCCTTAGCTCTGATGAAGAGTCATTTGGACTCGAAACGTTAACTGTATCCCTCTCCTCAGATGCTGTCCGACCTGCTGAGTTTTTCCAGGTGTTTTTGTTTTTGTTTTTAAGCTAGTCATTAGTCCTATTAAGCTATTTATTTCTTCTGCATAGACAATCTGCACTCAACAGGCAGTGAGATAAAAACAAAAAAACTGCGGATGCTGGAAATCCAAAACAAAAACAGAATTACCTGGAAAAACTCAGCAGGTCTGGCAGCATCGGCGGAGAAGAAAAGAGTTGACGTTTCGAGTCCTCATGACCCTTCGACCGAACTAAGTGAATATTAGGAGAGGGGTGAAATATAAGCTGGTTTAAGGTGTGTGGGGGGGGGGTCTGTTGAAGGGTCATGAGGACTCGAAACGTCAACTCTTCTTCTCCGCCAATGCTGCCAGGCAGTGAGATAGACTGTTTTATCTGCTGTAGCTTTCAGAACTAACCAGTAGGTGGCACAGTGAGATAATTAATGTGATCGCTGTTCAGTGTGAAAATCTAAATGAGATTTCTTGTAGAATGGAGAGAAATATTCTGTAAAGTAACCCCTCTCCTCACTTATGTATTTAAGGGAACTAAGGTGTTGGTAAATGGCACTGAGGTACAAATTGGCCATGATTTCATTGAATGGCAGAGCATATCCCAGGGGCTGAATGGTCCAATCCTGTTTTTTACATCTATATTCTTCATCCTAGCAGCTCTCTCATTAAGCTGCTCGAGCTGATGTTTCCTGGATTATTGCTACTTGCTGTATTTTTTTTTGCACCTTACAAAGCAAATGAGGTGAGCAGAAAAAGAATATCAGGCTTGTTGTTGTTACAAACCTGGAGTCAAGGTGGCGCTCCTTGCTGCAGAATGATCCTGATTTCAAACCGATATTGTGCATGTTTTCAGCACAGCTGCACAATCCATGGCCTGCCGTGTGGTGATGAAGATTGACAAAGTTCATACTGTGTGACTGCATCGTGAGGTTTGGTTGGTCGGGGTTACTTCTACTGAATGGGATCTGCATGTCATGGTACCACTACATACAAGCACTAGTCTTTCCTTTGCTTATATCTTATGGATTGAGTTCTTAAGTGCTGTTAGTAGTAAACGCTGGCTGCCTGTACCAGTTCTTAGACAAGGGCATTTCACTATTGGGGAGAAGTCAGACAATCTTTCCTATCAAAAACTCAGCAGGTCTGGCAGCATCGGCGGAGAAGAAAAGAGTTGACGTTTCGAGTCCTCATGACCCTTCGACTCTTTTCTTCTCCGCCGATGCTGCCAGAACTGCTGAGTTTTTCCAGGTAATTCTGTTTTTGTTTTGGATTTCCAGCATCCGCAGTTTTTTGTTTTTATATTGTTTTTAATATTTCCTATCAGTCAGTTCTCCTCAGTTGATTTCATGGAGCAACATTGACACTGAGGGTGCCTGTGTCCCAGGGTACTGCTGTTTATAAATTGAAGATCCATCATGCAAAAGGCTTGCATAAAAGGATAGAAAATGTAAAAGGAAGAAATTGTGTGTGTGGTGGGGTTATTGGCTCTTAGCACTGACAATGATTGGTAATCAAAATGAAGGGTTCTTTGTTGAAGACAAACAGGATTCCAGGAAAGCTCTTCATAAACCTGTTACCTGATGGTCAACACTCTTCCATCTACAATATCACATGTTCACTTACATCACTTCCTGTGATGTATACCAAGCTATTTACATATTCAGCAGCATGTTAATCAGTGTTAATATATCAAAACAAAAACAGAATTACCTGGAAAAACTCAGCAGGTCTGGCAGCATCGGCAGGGAAGAAAAGAGTTGATTTTTCGAGTCCTCATAACCCTTCAGAACTAGGTGAATCTAAGGAGAGGGGTGAAATATAAGCTGGTTTAAGGTGGTGGGGGGGAGGGTTTGGGTGGGGGGAGAGACGTGGAGCGGGGGTGTGGTTGTAGGCAAAAGCAGTGATAGGAGCAGATCATCAAAAGATGTCACAGACAAAAGAACTCATAGGTGTTGAAGTTGGTGATATTATCTAAATGAATGTGCTAATTAAGAATGGATGGCAGGACACTCAAGGTACAGCTCTAGTAGGGGTGGGGTGGAAAGGCTAGCAGGGCATAAAAGATTTAAAAATAATGGAAATAGGTGGGAAAAGAAAAATCTATATAAATTATTGGAAAAAACAAAAGGAAGGGGGAAGAAACAGAAAGGGGGTGGGGATGGAGGAGGGAGTTCAAGATCTAAATTTGTTGAATTCAGTGTTCAGTCCGGAAGTCTGTAATGTGCCTACTCGGAAGATGAGGTGCTGTTCCTCCAGTTTACATTGGGCTTCACTGGAACAATGCAGCAAGCCAAGGACAGACATGTGGGCAAGAGAGCAGGGTGGAGTGTTAAAATGGCAAGCGACAGGGAGGTTTGGGTCATTCTTGCGGACAGACTGCAGGTGTTCTGCAAAGCAGTCGCCCTGTTTACGTTTGGTCTCCAATGTAGAGGAGACCACATTGGGAGCAACGAATGCAGTAGACTAAGTTGGGGGAAATGCAAGTGAAATGCTGCTTCACTTGAAAGGAGTGTTTGGGTCCTTGGACGGTGAGGAGAGAGGAAGTGAAGGGGCAGGTATTGCATTTTTTGCGTGGGCATGGGGTGGTGCCATAGGAGGGGGTTGAGGAGTAGGGGGTGATGGAGGAGTGGACCAGGGTGTCCCGGAGGGAGCAATCCCTACGGAATGCCGATAAGGGGGGTGAAGGGAAGATGTGTTTGGTGGTGGCATCATGCTGGAGTTGGCGGAAATGGCGGAGGATGATCCTTTGAATGTGGAGGCTGGTGGGGTGATAAGTGAGGACAAGGGGGACCCTATCATGTTTCTGGGAGGGAGGAGAAGGCGTGAGGGTGAATACACGGGAGATGGGCCGGACACGGTTGAGGGCCCTGTCAACGACCGTGGGTGGAAAACCTCGGTTAAGGAAGAAGGAGGACATGTCAGAGGAACTGTTTTTGAAGGTAGCATCATCAGAACAGATGTGACGGAGGCGAAGGAACTGAGAGAATGGGATGGAGTCCTTACAGGAAGTGGGGTGTGAGGAGCTGTAGTCAAGGTAGCTGTGGGAGTCGGTAGGCTTGTAATGGATATTGGTCACCAGAGATTGTGACAGAGAGGTCAAGAAAGGGAAGGGAAGTGTCAGAGATGGACCATGTGAAAATGATGGAGGGGTGGAGATTGGAAGCAAAATTAATAAATTTTTCCAAGTCCTGACGAGAGCATGAAGCAGCACCGAAGTAATCATCGATGTACCGGAGAAAGAGTTGTGGAATATACCAAGCTATTTACATGTTCAGCAGCATGTTAAACTACATGCATTACAAAGCAATATGACAACAGGAGCCACAATATTGTCTGTGGGAATATGGTAGTGCTGCACAAGCAACTGCATTGGTTAAAAGTTCAAATTCCACAATAGCAAGATGTGAAATTAAATTCAGCTGATAATTTGTGAACTTTTGAAATCGGGGTTATTGAACCTGAAACTTTGCTGGATGTCATAAAAACTCAACTGATACGCCAATTTCAGTTTCAGGTAAAACCTGGTTTCAGGTAAACGTCACTGCAGTCCTGTGTTCCACGACGGACTCTTGACGCTCTCCAAGGTTGCCTAATAAGCTATTCAAATGTAAAATGTGCTGTGTCTTCGCGGGTTAGCTAGAAATAGGTCTCAACTGCCCATGAATAAATAGTAAAAGAGCCACAGACTAAAGCTATAATAACAATTGGTTAAGCACTTTGCTCATTACCCAGAGACTGGTGGCAAATATTTTTATGGAGCTGCATTTGATGTGTGAAATTTACAAACCTAAAACGTCAACCTGGCGCAGAATTGCAGAGTGACCGACTTCTAGCTCTGCTGTCTGTTGGAGAGATTGGAGGAAGTCTGATGTGGTCCACTGAAACCTGAGTGCTGTGCAATTTTGGTTTAAGTTTTTAGTACTACCACCCCCCCCCCCCCCCAAAAAAAAAACCAGATGGTGCTTGGTTTGTTAAAGTGCTTAGTATTTTTTTGCTGCATAAATCGCTAAGTGAAATGAAGTGGTAAAAAATGGCAACTGTTAGCCCATGAATTCACTGCGCACTTACCGGCTAATTCTCTGTTTAGGGGAAAACAATTTATTTCAACGATGGAACAATTTGTAGTACAATCTAAAGCGTAATACGATATCCTACTGGGCAGAATGTAGCTGCAGCTTTTGCCTCCGAATCCACCAGATGGGATGAAGGACATCTCTTATTTAATAGCTCTTTAAAAACCCCAAAAGACAAAAGACTGATCTGTAATTTGACACTAATTGGAGAAGTTTATTCGGAGAGGTTTAGAAAGATGGTTGGTGGAGAAAGCTGCAGGAACGTTCCTGTTAATCCGAAATAACGAAAGGCATTTGGGTTTCCAAAATGCCGACTGAGTGATCCATCGTACCGAATCACGGTAGCTTCTTCCCTTCCACCTTCCGCTGATAATTGGAGCCAAAGCCTTTCGTTCGTTCGTTTTTTTTTTCAGGCGTATTCCAAAAATACCTAACCTTCCATAATCTTTTGGCTGCAGCCCTCAAAGTGTTAATTTATGTTGTCGGTGCAGAGCTTCGAACATAGTGAGTGTATGATTAGTGTTATGGTTTGGGCTTTTACTAAAAATGTCCCTGTGCAGAGTGTCCCAGTGGCCATTCCCTCCCTGTGCTGGCTCATTCTGTGACTGTTGCTTGAAACTAAAATCTGCATCTTTTATTCTCTGCCTGTGCAGCTCAGGCCGAACTCCAGTCACTCTTAAGTTGACTACTTGGCGTTCGCTATGAAAAAGTTGCCTGTGCTTTTTGCCCACTTCGTACAGGCTCAAATCTGTTGATGAAATTTAATTCACGAATGCCAAAGATATAGACAAATTGCTACATAACAAGATAACTTTCGGTGCCTGCAATACTTCTAAGAATCCCACAACTCCTCTGGCAAACTTTTGAATGACTATTAATCTTGTAAATAACTTATTTATAGACCTCGTAACTCCTGAGCTTCCGGTCGTCGTAACTTGGGGGCGGGGCGGAAAGGTACGCCGAAGATGCGTTGGGGAACACCCCCCCCCCCCCACCCCCCTCCAAGCTAAGGATGGTCCGGCAATTGTCCGGGATGTTCAAACGTTGGCTGGACAAACACCACCCTCCCGACTGACCGACCGTTCTCGCCCAGCCTGAGTCGGAATGTCGGGCGAGAAAGGCTCCGACTCCGATTTCCGCTCCGTGCAAGTTCTGACCCACAGGATGTTGTGCAACTCTTGTGTCAAGTGCGAGCACGAGAGACCCCTGAAAGATTCCTGTATTTGCAGGAAACTTCCTCCTTCTGAAATTAAAAGCGTTATATTTTTAAGATTGACCTTGGCAAATGATCTTTGCGAAAATGCAATGCTGGCTTGGATTAGTCACAAGTCTCAGCCACAGTACTTACACCTAACAGCTGAAAATTACATTAAAGCCGGTGCAAAAGGTGCTGGAGAGGTTACTGGTCTTACACACTGGGGACAACTCTCCTGAGAACACCTTGCTGGGCACAAATTGCCAGATTAGCGACTCTGCAACGGTGGCTACACTTCAGAAACGCTTTGGGAGGTCTTGAGGTGGTGAAAGGTGTTCTAGGAATGCAAGTCTTTCTTTGTTAAGTGTATATGGCATGGTTTAATCCAGGAGGAAACAAGTCTCCCAGTCAGTACTATAGTTTCAGTAAGTTGAATCATTGTAGGAAGACTGATCTTTTTTTTTGTGGTAAAAGCAAAATACTGCGGATGCTGGAAATCTGAAACAAAAACAAAAGTAGCCGGAAAAACTCAGCAGGTCTGACAGCCTCTGCGGAGAGGAAGACAGTTAATGTTTCGAGTCTGCCTGACTCTTCTCCAGAACCTGTTCGGTTGAAGAGTCATTCAGACTTGAAACGTTAACTGTATTCCTCCCCGCAGAGGCTGTCAGACCTGCTGAGTTTTTCCAGCTAATCTTTTTGTGGCATTGAATTATATTAAATCCAACATCTCATTTTAAAAATAACTTTTTTCAGGGTGAGTCCCATCTCTAATATTTACAAGATGGCAACAGAATTGGAATAGGCTCAAAAAAACTTGTTCTAGTGGCTGGGGCCTGCATTCTGTCCATTGACAGAATTACCCCTATAAATGTTCACCTAGGCAGATTAAGTATGATTATAAACCTGTGACTAACTAGTACGACAACCAAGGAGTCACATTCACAAGATTTCTAAGTGGTGCATTTGCTGAAATGAAGCGAAGGTTCAGAGTCATTTCTCTGACATTCTGCCATCACTTAGCTCGGAAATAAAGCAAACGGCGTAATTCTCCCTAACAATATTCATTCCAGTTCTGCATTCCGATACTGACAATATTCTCGTATCTAGAGTAGATTTTTCTTTCCTCTTTAACTCATTCAAGATGCTATCTTGGGAGTAAAGGAGATCTATCGGTCTCCATGGAAGGGTGAGCTGAGTGGAAGGAACTTGTGTCCCTATAGATCCTTTGTCCCAAAGCACTTTGTACTAGTGAGAACATTTGTTTGCAGTGTAGTTGTTGCTGTAATGTAGGAAATGTGGCAGCCAATTTGAGCACAGCAAGATCCCACAAACATTAATATGAGTGTGTGACCCGATAATCTGTTTTTAGGTGTTGGTTGAATGTTAAGTATTGGTGAGGTCACCCTCCCCCCTTCCCCCCTCACGGCTTCTCTTTAAATAGTGCTGTGGGACCCTTGACCTCCACCTGAGAGGACAGACTTGCTAATTGTTTAATATCTCATCCAAGAGATGGCATCTCTGACTGTGCAGCACTCCCACTGAAATGCCAGCCAAGATTATGTGCTTAAGCCTCTGAAGTGGGACTTGTATGCACAATCTTTATGACTTCGAGACAAGAATGCTATTGTAGCATTTTTTTGAAAAGACGTATGTTTTATTATTTTCCATGTAGAATTCATGCATAGCTTAATTAGCAAGTAACTGCTGGTAGGAAAATATTACAACTATGCAACTGCAAGCTGCTAACAATTTACTGGTGGTCGGAGCTAATATTGAGGGGTTAATTGACCATTCATATGAGATGGTCTCCAGTAACCATATTGGACATGTTTAGTTAGGGGCGATGCGTTGTTACTCTTCTTTGCTCTGAATAGACAACGTTTCTGTTGTTAGGAGTGAAAAATTAAAGCTGAGAGGGAAATAAAGAAAAACACTGCAGGTTGTGTTTCTTTGTGGATGACCTGCATTCTGTCAGTGTTTGAACAGTAAACTTGGTAAGCACAGCTGTGCTGCAGCTGTCACAGGCATTCAAAATAAAACATCAGGACTTTATGTGCTTTATGTGGTCCCTTGGATCTTCCTGCTGCATTCAAGCACCGGCACCTGTGCCCTTCCAACTGCACTTTTGGACTCAAACACTCCGCACTCTGTCTTAAAGTGTGTTTGCACATTGGCCTTTCATCTCGAGAGATGTGGTTTACAATCCAGTCTGATGGGATGGAAGCTTCTTTGTTTACTGTAAGAGTTCCAGGCAGAATGAGCTTGGTTAGTTTCAGTTCCATTATTAGTACAGTTGGAACCCACAGCATAAAGCAGGCTTTAATCGGTAGTTTCACCTTGAGGCCACAAGAGTGCGTGTGGAAAGTGAGAAAAGTCCACAGGTACAATGGGTTCTTGCCGACCTAATTTACTAGTTTTCTTTAAGGGTGTACCAAAGAATCCTGATGGTGGTAATGTGGTGTACTTGAATTCCAGTGAAGGCCTGTAATACAGTTCCTCTGGAAAAGCTGATACCTTAAAGTGGAATCAGTGCATATATCTTAGTGGACTAATGGTTTCCATAGAGTGTGCTATCAAAGATTTGACATCAGTCTGGGAGAATGTCCCCTGTAGAGTCCACAAAGATCTGTTTTGATTCCTCTTTTTAATGAATAATCTGGATCTGGGAGTCTCAAATATTGTAGCTAAACTTGCAGATGATACAAGGCAAAACTAAACAGGATAAGATGCATATGGGTCTGAATATACTTGAGAATTGGACAGACGTGTGGGAAATGAGATTTGGTGTTGACAAATACAAAGTGCGTCACTGGGGACAAAAGTGCAGAAAGATACAATAGCAGCTGGAAGAGATATAGAGGATTTGATTGGCAATAAGTTGAAGCTATCACAACAATATTTTGGTGGCAACGAGCAAACCAAATCAGATGCTGAGAGGTAATAAAAGAGCAACATTGTGTTGAAATAATGAGATCATCCTGCCACCTTTATAAATCATTGGTGCGACTGTGCTTAGAATACTGTACACAGCTCTATTCACTATTGAGGCTATTGGAGCTATTGAGGATATTTGAGGTTTTTAAAGGGAACAAAAGAGGGCAACCATTATGATTAAGAGAATGAAGGAATTGGATTCTGGGGAGTGATTATATATGGACATCCCCACTAACCTATTTTTCTGTGAGAAGTGATATAAAGAGACTGGATAACGCAGACCACGGTGAATTGCTTTACCTTAATCAGACCAGTAGAAACATAGAACATGGCCTGCACTTGAGTGGGTGAGTTGAAAATTAATCTGCAGAAACGTTTTTGTGAGTGATTTTATATCTCTGGAACAGGCTCCCTTGAGAGACAGTGGAAGGGGTCATCAACAGTGCTATCAAGCGGCACTTGCTTAACAATAACCTGCTCACTGATGCTCTGTTTGGGTTTCACCATGAGCTTCTGACCTCATTACAGCCTTGGTTCAAATGTGGTCAAAAGCGCTGAACTCCAGAGGTGAGGTGAAAGCGACTGTCCTTGACGTCAAGGCAGCATTTGACCGAGTGTGGCATCAAGGAGCCCCAGCAAAACTGGAGTCAATGGGAATCGGTGGGGGGGGGAATCTCTCCGCTGGTTAGAGTTATACCTAGCACAAAGGAAGATGTGGTCGTTGGAGTTCAGTCATATCAGTTCCAGGGCATCACTGCAGGAGTGCCCCAGGATAGCACCCTAGGTCCAACCATCTTCAGCTGCTTTATCAAAGACCTTCCCTGCATCTTAAGGTCAGAAGTAGGGATGTTTGCTGATGATTGCACAATGTTCAGCACCATTCGTGACTCCTCAGATACTGAAGCAATTCATGTCCAAATGCAGCAAGACCTGGACAATATCCAGGCTTGGGCTGATGAGTGACAAGTAACATTCGCACCACACAAGTGCTAGGCAATGACCATGTTCAACAAAAGAAAATCTAACCATCATCCCTTGGTATTGAATGGCATTACCATCGCTGAATCCCCCACTGCATCTACAAGGCACAAGACAGGAGTGTGATGGAATACTCTCCACTTTCCTGGATGAGTGCAGCTCCAACAACACTCAAGAAGCTTGACACCTTCAAGGATAAAGCAGTCTGCTTTATTGGCACCCCTTCCACAAACATTCACTCCCCCCACCACCAACGAACAGTGGCAGCAGTGTGTACCATCCACAAGATACACTACAGGAACTCACCAAAGTCCCTTAGACAGCACCTTCCAAACCCATGACCGCTACCATCTAGAAGGACAAGGGCAGCAGATAGATGGGAACACCACCACCTGGAAGTTCCCCTCCAAGCCACTCACCATCCTGACTTGGAAATATATCGCCATTCCTTCACTGTCGTTGGGTCAAAATCCTGGAACTCCTCCCTCACACACACACACACACACACACCCCCCCCCCCACCCCACCACCACACAGCTCTGTGGATGTACCTACACTCATAGACTGCAGCGGTTTAAGAAAGCAGCTCACCACCACCATCTCAAGGGCAATTAGGGGTAGGCAATAAATGCCGGCCCAGCCAGCGACCCCCCCACCTTCCGTAAATGAATTAAAGAAAAAACTATTTGATGTATGAAAGCTGCGCAAAGAGGGACCTCATTTGGGCATCTCAAAACATAAGCATTATCTATCAGTAGATAGATAAACAACAGCTGGCAATTTTAGAGAGCCTTTTAATGGAGAAAAATGCATGGAAATGTTTTGCAGAAGTGTGTGAAAAACAAACGCTGAGGAAATTGGAATGGGTGACCAAACACTTAGCCTGAGAAAACAATGGCCAGCAGTTGAACATCGTAACCAGGGGCATTGCTCCCTCTATTTTTCTTTTGTGCTTTTTGTGTTTGTTGCACTGCTCAGTCCATTCTGGATTGCTGTCTGGCCATACACCCATCTTTCTTAAAGAGAAGATTGGACAGGGGACACCTTTGCCACTCAATGACTGCCTGATGCAATATTCAGAGGGGCCTGTGAATGGGCACACCTGAACCACGTAAGGGCTGTTTCAATATGAGTGTCAGGGCCCTGAATGCAAAATTTGAGGTACAAATAAGCAGAGTTTGCATCCTTTTGTACCCAGCAGTAAAGAGGAAGAGGCCCCAAATAGGTAAGTGAAAGTTATTTTTGTATTCATATGTATAATCGTAATGGCTTAGAAATTGCCCCTAGAGTTCCTGATTTTAACATTTTATTCTTACAATTAAATGCTTATTTATGATCTCCTGCAGCTGGAGACAGGAAACATTACATTTAAAAGGAGAGCTATATATAATGGACCAAGTAATTTACACTTGAGGAAATAATTAGTAGGAAAGTTAAACATATCAGTTGTTCTTCAAAAGCAACCCACTAAAGATTAGCCCTGTGGTGCCATAGAGACCCTTCAGTGGAACAATCCATCCACTAAATTCTTGGAATGTACGCATGTATTTTCAGTCTTCCCAGAATCGTTGTATTTTCAGTCTTCCCAGAATCGTTGTATTTTCAAAGTCACGCACTTAAGGGATATTAATTGAAATGCCATTGACGGTCATTTAAACTTCTCGTGCGTGGATGAACAACAGGCTCTGGTCCACTTCTCAGTGAGGAATTTTTAATTGAGTCTTGCACAGCCATTAATTAAAATTTGGGTTTTTATTTCCCTGCTTACCGATCTAAATGTTTAAGTTCTGAATTTTAAATGCGGAATGATATCTGAGAAATAAGAAATAAATTATGGAATGTGGGGGTCGCTGGCGAGGCCAGCATTTATTGCCCACCCCTAATTACCCTTGAGATTCAAAAAATCAGTGAAATTCTGGAGTGTTATACTTATAGGATATCTATTAGGCCGTCGCTCAATGAGGGGCCAGTTTGCTCTGTTTGAAAGTAGTGGGCATTGCAAGTTTTGTAGCAAATATTGTAACAAGGCTTTTTGAGCCTGAAGTAAATGGTGAGTGAAAACTATTGATGTTTAAAGCCATGTTTGCAGCTGTATTTGCCCTATCAATGAACTGAAGTAAAAGCTGAAAAAATTCCAACTTTCCCTGTTCCTGCAGAAGATGTTTAGGCTGTATTTGCACTGCAACTGTGGGATCATTACGAACGCCACACTGATATTGCACGTGTAATGTAAATGCATTTCAGAGAAGCCTTATCCATACATTTGTACTTGTAGTGGGAGCAAAGGAAGAAGCTTGATATTCTTTAAATGTTTTATAACTATGTAACAACAGAACCACACGTCACTTAAATGTTAAACTTGAGGATTAAATGAAAGCATTGATCGATTTATAGGGGAGACTTGTCCGATAACGAATTTAGATGACAAATGTATCATTGGTATGAAGCAATTTCACTTCACGTCGGCGTTTCAGTTGTTGTGGTGTGAATGCAAACAGAATTCAATACCTGGATTTAACCTGAATGAGCTGCTTTGTTTAGAGTTGGCTCAAGTCTTCACACCCAGTTTATGCATCCCAAGTTGAGCACCAGTGCAAAGCCAAGCAAGACCTCTTCATTCTGACAGTAAACTTGCAGTGGGAATGCACTAGGAAACATGTGAATTTAGAGGTTTGTATAGTAACTTGAAAATAAAATAGCCAACAGCATAAGAAGATGGACAGAGAGACTTCTTAGAAATGCTAATTATATTACAAATACTTAGAAATGCTAATTATATTACAAATATCCAAATACTTTTTGAGAGTGACTGGACTTCCTAACTAGGAATTAATTTGCAATGGCTACCATAAACAGCCTGAAAAATATTGCATTTCCTAGTAGATGGGTACTGAAGCTGCATGTAAATTGGCCTAAAATTCTATACACCTGAAGTAACGCATATAGGGTTACATCTACAAGATGTAATGAATCCAGAATAATTCTGAAAATCCACAGCGGCCCCATTAACAGCCAACATGTTAAGTTAACTTTTCTTCTTCCAGTTTTGCTCGTTGACATACTGTTTTGTTTCAAGCACTTGATATTTTTTGCAGATTTCCACAGTTGGTGCTTTTTTTTTTCCCCCCTCCTTCAGCCTTTAAACAAAGCCTGTTAAATAAAACTCTATTAATAGATACTTGTGTTCTTTTTAACTGGCCTCATTAGATGCATCTGTGGAGAGGACAGACAAGTCAATGTTTTGGATGACTTCCATTCTTCAGAACTGTTTTGAAAGGTCTTTATTCGAAACATAAGCTCATCTGTACTTTGACACACATTATGTTTTTCTGGATTTCTGTTTTTTGTTTGGCTTTCTCGCCTCGGCAGAATTTGGCTTTTTATTAGTTTCCTCTATTACATGTAGGGATCTAGCTGCTGTTACTCGGGCAATGTTAGTTGCTCTGTACATTAATATCACATCTACCAGGACTGAAGACTCCCTGTGTTCTAAGATAATATTTAAGTAATACAACACTGAATGAAGGTTTACAGTTTTTTTTACATGTTTGCAGAACCAAATTGATTGGAAATGTTGACATTTCCTGTTATTGATGCAAACACTGCAAAGTCCTATTTTTTCCCTTTTATGATCAGAAGATGGATCTGAGCCCCCAGTGGATGCAAAGGTTAACTGAAATGTACAGGCCAGGAAAATAATGGGATTTATCCCTAGTCTCTACTGAGTTAGCTGCCCTAATTCTGGTGCTATTGGTGTATTACAGTTGGCCACTGTGTTTGTTTATTTTGGTTGAGGAGGGGAAATCAGCCACGGGTCAATCGTGAGTGATATTTGCAGAGACCTTTATGGAAAGTGTGCAGATATTGGGTGTAAGGATAACAGGTCTTTGCCATGATGTCCATGGTGACAGAGTGCTCCCTGTTATAATTTGTATGAAAAATTGAAACTTATGCATGGTATTGGTGAGGTACCCTAACAAGAAGGGGAGGAAAGAAAGATTGCATTCTTTGTGAACGATTTGCAAGTTTCATGCTATTTAACTATGACCATGTTTATGTGCAGCTTCATGAAACTAGGATGACATTTGGGTTAAATTTCCTTTTTAATGAATAATTAGTTGGGGTTGTTTATCGTTGTAGCAGCTTTCACATCCCCCAGGGTCATTCGCAGCCAATAAAGTATTTTTGAAGTCTAGCTGCTGTTAGTACTAGCAATTGTTTTGCCCTCCTACAATATATTGGCACTAGGCTGATTCGTCCAGTTAAAATCACTTTTTGTAGGTGGCTCACTCATACAAAACAATGCTAAATATTGTTCATTGTTTATGTTATACACTTGATCCTGGAAGCTTATGCCAGACTTGTATTACAGGACAAGACAAATGTGAACTTTTTGATAGATGCTGATGCATATTGGGACATAAAGCAAAAACTTGATAGTTTGTTCATTGCAATTAGCTAAATGTACTAACCAGAGCCACTTTCTGGAAAACACTCCGAAGCACGTGTACATTCTGAATTTTTGCGCTGACAAGTATTTTTATTTTATGAACCCTTTACACTACCAGTAGTTTTATAGGAATTCTAGTGCTATTCTTTGTGTACCAGTTAAGAGCAAGTTCATCAAGAATAAAATAGCTGCTGTTCTATGTGATATTCTTCATTTTGGAAGAATCATTTTTAAAAATCTTTTGTGTGTAGCTGTAACAAACGTATTAACTATAGGTATAGTTTGACAACCCCCAATTTTTCTTCCTCAAGAATAAAGATGTCTCATGGTGTGGCTTCTACCTTCTAAATTTTCATTAAATCTCCTATGCAGTTACTGCTGTAAGAAAAAGGTCCATTAGCGCATGTCTGCCATATGGTTGAATCATAGCATCCTTCATCTTTAACAGCAGAGTCAAAAGGAAAAGAATTCATCGTTGAATATTCTGTAACTGTATTCCTACTCTTGATATGGAACAGCCCTAGGAATTAACTGTCGAGTTGTCTACTACTTGAGTAGCAGCTTGTCTAACAATGTCATAGTTACTTCACGTAACTTCATATTTACCTGTTCGGACTTGGTTAGATTAAAAAATCTGCCAAATATCTAATCATTTAAACATTTTCTACCAGTAAGATTTTTTTTTGGTAAAATTACCGTTTTTGTTTTAACTCACCACCAATTCATGCTGGGGCAAGGTTGAGTAGGTAGCTTGGCATCTTGCTGAATTTCCCATTGAGGCTGGACAAGCTTATTCAGCTTCGAGGAGAGTCACTGTTGACCCGATCCAATGTCTACACACATGCGTTTCCCAGCAGTAGCTACTAGATACTGCCAGGAGCAGGAAAGCAGGCTGGATATCCTCATCCGCCCTTCCACTATCCCATCGTTCAGGCCATTCGTAGCGTCACTCTGGTCAAGATCAGCTTGCTCGACGTAAAACCATGGGTTTTGAAGAAGGGTTTTGCGTCTGCCATATAATAACTAGTTCTCTCCACAGCCGCTGATCTGTTAAGTGTTTCCGGTGTTTTCTGTGGTTTTTGTTTTTGTTCTGGGTGTTGGGGGTGGGGGGGCAGTGGAATGGTTCAGGCTTTGATCTTCCTGGTGTGTTTAGCTTAGCTCATCACTAAACGGTGGAGTTACTGACTGGGGCCGTTGGGGGAGCTCGGACATCTGTGACCAAATGTAAATTGAAGCCATCATCAGTCATCGTCTCAAAAATGTGAAGAGTTCATAGGGATTAGAGCCAGTGATGCTGCCTTGGATGTGAATGACCTGTTGTATATCCACTTTTATAGCCGTTGTCATTTTGTAGTCGATATTTTCCATGCAGAGCCAAAATTGAATTTTTAATCTCACGTACAATTAGATTTCCCTGGATTTGTAATAAATAAAATGAAAGCGGTGAATATTCGAGGAGTAAAAGGATTATGTTTTGAGTCCTTATTTGCGTCGGTGAAAAATGAGTAGGATCAGTGATTTCATGTCAGTATTAGGAATGACATTAATTGATGCCAGAATACCCTCTGCAATAGTTTAACTACTGTGTATTTTTTCTAAATAGGTTGATGTTATTTGTCAAAGTAAGATTTAGGATGACATTAACAAGACATTAGTTGTTTCATGTCTCTGGCTGTGCACTCAGACATGAAAGGAGAAGCAGATTGTGCAGTGGATGCTTTTTAAACCTACATAATACAATGCAGTGGCAGTGATTAATAACCAGACAAAGCACAGGTAATTATTATACCTCCCTTTTTGAACCATTTCCACAAACTGCACTCCAGAGCTAATTTTTTTTCAGTGCTTTTGGCTTTAAAGTAAATCTGTAGTTTTCAATCTGCCCATTAGTTAGAAACTATTGGTAAATATCCACCGCTGTGCAAGCGTCAGTGCTATTTTTAAGCCGTGGGCTGGTGTTTTCCGGCTCTGTTGTGGTGGGACCTGTAGTGGGAGATTCAGCAGCTCAGCCAAAAGCCCACAATTCCGCTGGTGGGCGGGGCCTTTGTGCATACATTTCCTGTTGGATGTGCAATCACCTTCAAAATCACCATCCATACGCCAAGTATCTGAATGGCAAAAGATCCCCCATAACGATGGCACCTCCAAGTTCACAGGTGACAATAACTAGCGCTAAACCCAATTTATACATTGAACCTTGGGCTTATGATTGTTGTGCCAGTTCGCTTATAAATATAGTATTACCAAAAATAGGAATCATCCTGTAAAATTCAATGGCATTTTTTTTATTTTAAGTTTTTAAGATAAATTGATTTTGGTTGCATGTAAAACCAATTGATATCAGTCAACTTGACTCCCTCAGTAACGCAGTGTATAGTTGAGCCGTACAGAGCAGGAATGTCCCAGGTTTAATTGCTGATCCTCAGGGACACTGAGCATTCTACAATTGGTCTGTGCACATCTGCTTAGAGTAGAATCAGGCAGAATCATTGTGCCTGATTTTTGTTAAGTGATTCATCCGGGAGCTGTCTCTTTTCGGGCAGATACCATGAATGATCTCTTTACGATGAATGTCATCAGCAATTGAAGGGGGTTACTGAGACGAGTGGCTGAAGCTAGGTCATTGGACTTTTAAGATGGTATTCTGGCAACCTGAAGCAAAACGGGCTGAAAGATCAGCTGAAGAAGATCTTACCTTGTGAGGTTTGGTGCATTTTGGGGTCAAAATTTGTCTGCTCCTAAATTCAAAAACTAATTTCAGGGCACTTGCCCTCCCAACAGTAACGCTCAGCTAAATCTCTGGGTGGGGTGTGGTGGACGGCAGTGGGATAGGACTGATCACGACCACCTAGAGTGTTCCACGGCTTCACGTGATATTGGAAAAATAAATGCTTACCTTTTGTGGTGGTAATCAGTTGCTGCGTTTCTTCCATATCCAACGTCTACACCACTTGGCGCCCCAGTTTTCTTGAGAGATTCCCAAAACTGGTGTTAGACACTGACGCTGTATTGTCAGGTGTTGTTCAAGCCTCCTTCGGTCTTCATCCTGCAAAATTGACTATTTTTTGTCCTCCATTTCCACAAAACTGTACATTGATGACTAATTTTACTCCATTAAACTCTTACAGATGCAATTCAGGTATGTCCCTTTTCTTGCAGCCGAGATTTTATTAAAAATCGGTTATATACTAGGTAGTTAAATATGATTGAGTAGAATTTCCAAATATTATTTGGAATGGTAACTGGAAATGGATGGCAAATGAAATCCTTCAAGGTCCACTTTTACATAACGTTGTGAAGAATACTTTTCATTTAAAAAAAAAGTGACTTAAAGAAACGTTGCTAGATAGCTTAGAATATCAGAAATGCATATTTGGCTGGTGCCACTGAATGGCATTTACTTGAAGAAGCAAATTCCTCATTCAACAACTGTGCTATTTAGTACAAAAACACCGCGTTTGGCTCGTGTTATTTCATAGAATTTCCCTCAAGATGGAGCATATTCATCACACAAGGAGGCACTGTGCATTAGATATTATTGTCACTAGGCAATTGCTGCTTTTATCCCTTTTTACCACAAGTTCAAGGCTTGACAAAATGTAAGCAGCTACCTTTCCACAAGTGGTGAAAATTGACAGTTCTCACGTGGTTGAATGAATGAGTCAAGTTGGTGAACTAATACAAATGAATGACTACAAGTTAATGGCAGATCATCAAGCTCTGAGTGGAATACAGCAAAGGAAGGACTCGGGCACAAATGGCAAGCAGTGAGAGGAAGGGGTACCACTCAGTGCTCCTGGGCTAGGTGCAAAGCCTGGGTTTGCAGCTGACGGCTGGCTGCAAAGTGAGTGTGAATCAATATCCAGTAAGAACAGAAACGGTTTGAGGTGTGATGTGCTTGAAGGACACATGACAGGTAATCATTTGGTCCCGGACAGCTCCTTGTCAGCGTCCTTACTAATGAAGTCTGTGCTAGCCATTTTTTGTTACAAGAAAGGAAGAGAAAACTTATTCAAATCCCACAACAGACGAGAAGAGAGAAACGAGGATGCTCACTGATGCTCCAGTGATAGGCATAGTTTGGCACTTTCCTCTGTGTTTCATGATCTTTGAGGGAATGGCCTTGGGTATTTGGCTTTCAGCTAAAAATTCCATATCTACAATTGGTCCATCTAAGTGAGGCTGGAAAATGGTGAATGGCAGAGGTATAAACGCCTCTGTGTTGGCTTTCAGTGGTCTTGAAACAGTTAAAAATTTAATTATCTATCAAGCTAAAGGGGAGACAGTGGCATGGTGGTACATGTCACTGGATTAGTAATCCAGAGGCCCAGGCGAATGCTCTGGGGACATAGGTTCAAATCCCACCATGACAGTGGAGGAATTTGGAACATCTGGAATAAAAGGCAGGTCTTAGTGTTAGCGATGGTGACAACTATCATTGATTGTTGTAAAACCCATCTGGTTCACTAAAGTCCTTTTGGGGAAGGAAATCTGCCATCCTTATATAGCCTGGCCTACATGTGACTCCAGACCCACAGCAATATGGTTGAATCTTAACTGCCTTCTGAAATAGCCTAGCAAGCCACTCTGCTCAAGGGCAATTAGGGATTGGCGACAAATACCAGCCTTGCCAGTGATGCCTGCATCCCGTGAAAGAATTTTAAAAAGCTGTAAAAGAAAAGCGCCAATTATTGAGAATCGTTATTGTTATTCCAACAAAGTTGTTCAAACACCTGAGAATTGTGGAAAATGTTTCAATGATAAATCACTGGACAAAATATTTGACTCAAAATATTTCCCACCGTGGACCTCTATTGGCTGATTACATAGATATTATTATGCCCTTATATAAATTGCCTTTGATAAAATTAATCCATTTTTTTTTGTCCCTAATGATTTTCCAGCTTCCTTGAATCTCTTCACAGAAATCGCCAGTAGAGTTTTCCCAGTTAAAACGACCTAAAAAAATCACAGGTACAAAAACAGTGGACCACTCGCAGACCTAAAAAGCCTGTAAAGTCAGCTTTTGGGAGGATTTGGGGTGTTTTAGGAGTACTTTCCTTACCTTCTCCTGGAAAAGCCATCCCTTATTAGAGACGCGGTGTCGATCTTTCGAAAGCTGCACACAACCGATTAGGGCCCCAGAGGCAGTGGGCAACTTAACAGAAAGTCACATGTGTTTTTTTCCTTCATCAGTGTCAAGACATCCAGAATTTTCTAGTAAATCGACTGCTGCATGTGAGGACCCGCCAGTCCCTTGGAGCTCAAAAGTTCCACTCCTCTAAGCTGCAAGATGATGATGCAGTTGCAGTCCTATAAATTTACAAGAATCTTCCCCAGTGAATAAAAGTCTGCAACATAAAGTATTTCAGTTATTTGCCAAGACTGTAGTTAAAGTGCATTAGATCATCATTGTTAATTGCAACTTCCTGTAAGGGGTTTATTTTTATTACCTGTAACTTGCTGGGACTTGCAGAATCACCAGTGGGCTGTTTTGAAGACTGATATCATCAAACAACCTTGGCAACAAATCCCTGTACAGTCTTAAAATGTTAAAGATAATTTTTCTATAATTAGACCTATCGTAGGAGATTATAATTTTACTTCAATACTATTCACTTTATTCCAAGTATATTTAAGAGTCTTCCACTAGAAAATTACGTTCCATCCCTGAGATTGAATGACCCAAGATGTATGGGGCAGTTCATAGGAAATAAATGAGGCTATTAAAAATGTTGATGCGATCGAAAAGTTGCCTTCATGTAGGATAACACATTCTGTCTGTCTCCCCAAATGATTTTGTATTCTGAGACTGGCTTTACAGTCAGAAAAATCATTCTTAAAAAAGTTATCACTGTTGTGCACACCCTTGCTGTGTGCTGCCACATCTGCTTGTGTTACGTCAGTGACTACACTTCAGAACCACTTCTTTGGCTACAAAGTGCTTTGGGATAACTCAAGCGGCTGTGGGGATAACTCAAGGACTTGAAAGTGGCTGTGGAAATGCTAGTTCTTCCTTTCAAAAGGGAGCAAGTTTCTGGGAGAACATTTCTAATTACAGTGGGGGAGTTAACTGGAATTTTGAGAGGCTATTGGCTGCTAAAGCCTTCCAGTGTTTTGTTTAGTTTTGGAGAGTTGGAGAGGAATTTTGCAATGGGATTTCTTTCTCCGATTGATTTTTTTAAAAACTTTGCCTCTTGGGATCAATAATAGACTCAGAGTTTTATAACATGGAAAAAGGCCAATTCAACCATTGTGTCCACAGCAGTCATCAAGCCCCTATCTACTCTAATTCTGTTTCCTAGCACTTGGTTTGTAGCCCTGTATGCTATGGCATTTCAAGTGTTCATCTAAATACTTAAATGTTGTGAGGGTTCCCGCCTCAACCACCCTTTCAGGGAGAGAGTTCCAGATAACCCCCACCTTCTGGGTGAAAATATTTTTCCTCAAATCCCCTTTAAACCCCAAGCATCTTACCTTAAATCTATGCCCCCCCCCCGGTTACTGACCCCTCCATTAAGGGGAAAAGTTTTTTCCTATCTATGCCCCTCATAATTTTGTACATCTCAATCAGGTCCCCCCTCAGCCTTCTCTGCTCTAAGGAAAACAACCCCAGCCTATCCAGTCTCTCTTCATAGTTGAAATGCTCCAGCAAAGACAACATCCTGGTGAATCTCCTCTGCACCCTTTCTAGTGCAATCACATCCTTCCTTTAATGTGGCGACCAGAACTGCACGCAGTACTCCAGATGTGCCCTAACTAATGCTTTATACAGCTCCATCATAACCTCCCTGCTCTTGTATTCGATGCCTTGACTAATAAAGGCAAGTATCCCATATAGCACCTTATCTACCTGCCCAGCTGCCTTCAAGGATCTACAGACATGCACACTAAGGTCCCTCTGATTCTCTGCACTTTCTAGGGTCCTACCATTCACTGTGTACTCCCTTGCCTTGTTAGTCATCCCAAAATGCATCATCTCTCACTTTTCAGGATTAAATTCCATTTCCTTTTCTCATTTTATGTATGGGGTTACACTGTTCGGATGGGATGATAACCTCTTCTTGCCCCTTTGCCATAGGTTCAGTTCTAATTCGAGGTAAATTTAACATAATTCCCATAGAATTATACTATATTCAATATGCCATCCAGCTGTAATGCTACAGAAGAAATATAGGGCAGATTTTCCAATTTACAGTTTGAGTGTAAAGCTAGTCCAGATTTCAATGGAACTGACAATCGGGCAGTTGCTATAACAAATAAATAATCAGCAGGCATATTGAAAATCTACCCTATGATATTTAAAATCCAGTTTACATTTATACCACAATGTGAGGGTTGACCCAATTAAGCCCAGCTAGTGTCTTTTTAACGCCAATGAAGACGGATATTTTTGTGTACACATGGTATCGATAAAAATGTTTGTCTTTCTACAGATCTTTGTTTCTCAAAACAGAGGCACATCTGTTTCTATTTTGTCTGCTGAGTTGGATCAGTGAGAGAAACCAGAAGTGGCAGAGGTTGATGGAGGGTAACCGAGTATAACTATCAGAGGTTAGCAGGCATCAAGTTGCCTGATGCAGTTGGTCCAGGTTCACTGAACAGTGGGAGGACACATGGAGAAAAGGAGCGCTTTCCACTGAACTGTAATGTGTTCTAAAAATTATTGTGGAAAGGGTTTTAAATTCTTTATTGCACAAGAGTGATTCAGATGTTTTGTACCTTGAACATTAATCTCAATTTGCACTTTTCAAAAAAGGCAAATTTATCTGCAGGTAAAATTTGCATTCTCAAATCCAATTTTAAACTTACGCTGATTGGAAAACACTGACTGTGTTGATAATACAATCTATCTTTAAGTTACTTAAACTATACTTTCTTTCAGTAGCCTAGTTATATAATACTCATTCGTATCCGAGACATTGCTGGGATATAACTAAGAAAACACGGAATCATTTTGGTTTTGTTCCATGCTGCTAGAGAAAGGCATAAATATCCTAAATGGAAGAGGCTACCATTAGTGGCACTGGACAAGCTGGAAGGCTGCATGGGTCAGGGAATGGGGTTGGGGGGAGGGGGCATGACTGCCCCAGCGAGGAGCCTACCTGTATAATGCAGCTTCAGTTACTGTTAGACACTGATCATTTTCCAACATTGCAGGGTAAGGGGCCAGAATCGCAAAATTTAAATGACTTTAACTCAATTACGTATATGCAAATCGTCGCCTAATGTTGCTGTAGAGAACCGGTGTGAGAAACCCAACGCCACTGGTAACACTTCAAAACTATACACACCTCTACACACCGAAATGGAACTTGTTGGTTCCAGTAAAGGAATCATTGTGATTTTTTTTTAAAAAAAAATTTTTTGCTTTGATTCAATTTTTATTTTATTATTTCCCTTTGAATGTGAGCAAAGCTGACTAAATGGAATTCAGTAGCCACCTGTACTTGCCTTGAGAAGGTGGTGGTGAGCTGCCTTCTTGAACACTGCAGTCTGTGAGGTGTAGGTACACCCACAGTGCTGTTAGGAAGGAAGTTCCAGGGTTTTGATCCAGCGACAGCGAAGGAACGGTGATATATTTCCAAGCCTACATGGTGGGTGACTTGGAGGGGAAGTTCCAGGTTGTAGTGTTCCCATGTATCTGCTGCCCTTGTCCTTCTAGATAGTAGTGGTCATGGGTTTAGAAGATGCTGTCTAAGGAGCCTTGGTGAATTCCTGCAATGCACCTTGTAGATGGTACACACTGTGCGTTGGTGGTGGAGGGAGTGAATGTTTGTGGATCTGGCGCCAATCAAGAGAGCTACTTTGCCTTGGACCGTGTTGAGCTTCTTGAGGCAAGTGGGGAGCATTCCAGACACTCCTGACTTGTGCCATGTCGATGGTGGACAGACTCTGGGGGTGTCAGGAGGTGAGTTACTCGTTGCATGATTCCTAGCCTCAGACCTGCTTTTGTAGCTACAGTATTTATATGGCTAGTCCAGTTCAGTCTCTGGTCAATGGTAGCCCCCAGGATGTTGATAGTGGGCGATTCAGTGATGGTAATGCCATTGAACGTCAAGGGGCGATGGTTGGATGCTCTCTTGTTGGACATGGTCTTTCAGGCTACACAAGTGCCAGGTAACATTACTTACCACTTGTCAGCCCAAGCCTGGATATCGTCCAGGTCTTGCTGCATTTGGACATGGACTGCTTCAGTACCTGAGGAATTGCAAATGGTGCTGAACATTGTGCACTCATCAGCAAACATCCCTGCTTCTGATTTTATGATGGAAGGAAGGTCATTGATGAAGCAGCTGAAGATGGTTGGGCCGAGGACACTACCCTGAGGAACTCCAGCAGTGATGTCCTGGAGCTGAGATGACTGACCTCCGACAACCACAACCATCTTCCTTTGTGCTAAGTATGACTCCAACCAATTTTCCCCCTGATTCCCATTGGCTCCAGTTTTGCTAGGGTTGCTTGATGCCACACGGTTAAATGCGGCCTTGATGTCAAGGGCAGTCACTCTCACCTCACCTCAGGAGTTCGGCTCTTTTGTTCATATTTGAACCAAGGCTGTAATGAGATCAGGAGTTGAGTGACCCTGGTGGAGGCCAAACTGGGCATCAGTGAGCAGGTCATTGCGAAGCAAGTGTTGCTTGATAGTACTGTTGATGACCTCTCCATTACTTCACTGATTACCGAGAGTAGACTGATAGGGTAGTTATTGGCCGGGTTGGATTTGTCCTGCTTTTTGTGTACAGGACATACCTGGGCAATTTTCCACATTGCCGGGTAGATGCCAGCTGTACTGGAACGGCTTGGCTAGGGGCATGGCAAGTTCTGGAACACAAGTCTTCAGTGCTATTGCTGGAATGTTGTCAGGGCCCATAGCCTTTGCACTATCCAGTGCCTTCAGCTATTTCTTGGTATCACGAAGAGTGAATTGAATTGGCTGAAGACTGGCAACTGTGATGTTGGGGACCCCCAGAGAAGGCAGAGATGGATCTTCTAGCTGAACATCGTAGCAAATGCTTCAGCCTCGTCTTTTGCACTGATGTGCTAGGCTCCCCTATCATTGAGGATGGGGATATTTGTGAACTCCAGTGAGTTGTTTAATTGCCCACCATCATTCACAATTGTGTGTGGCAGGACTGCAGAGCTTAGATCTGATTTGTTGGTTGTGGGATTGCTTAGCTCTGTCTATCGCTTGCTGCTTATGCTGTTTGGCACGCAAGTAGTCCTGTGTTATAGCTTCACCAGGTTGACATCTCATTTTTAGGTGTGCCTGGTGCTGTACCTGGCATGCCCTCCTGCACTCTTCATTGAACCAGGGTTGATCCCCTGGCTTGCTGGTAATGGTAGAGTGGGGGATATGCCAGGCCACGAGGTTACAGATTGTGTTCGAGTACAATTCTTCTGCTGCTGATGGCCCACAGCACCTCATGGTTGCCCAGTCTTGAGTTGCTAGATCTGTTTGAAATCTATCCCATTTAGCAAGGCGGTAGTGCCACACAACACGATGGAGGGTATCCTCAAAGTGAAGGCGGGATTTCGTCTACATGAGGACTGTGTGGTAGTCACTCCTACCAATACTGTCATGGACAGATACACCAGGTTGGTGAGGATGAGGTCAAGTATGTTTCTCCCTCTTGTTGGTTCCCTCACCGCCCGCTGCAGACCCAGTCTAGCAGCTGTATCCTTTAGGACTCGGCCAGTAGTGGCGCTACCGAGCCACTGAGCCACCAAGAGTACGTTCTGTGTCCTTGCCACCCTCGGTGCTTCCTCCAAGTCGTGTTCAACATGGAGGAGCACTGATTCATCAGCTGAGAGAGGACAGTACATAGTAATCAGCAGGAGGTTTCCTTGCCCATGTTTGACCTGATGCCATGAGACCTCATGGGGTCCGGAGTCGATGTTGAGGACTTCGAAGGCAACTCCCTCCCAACTGTATACCACTGTGCCCCACCTCTGATGGGTCTGACCTGTCAGTGGGACAGGACATACCCAGAGATGGCGGTGGTGGTGCCTGGGACATTATTTGCAAGATACGATTCTGTGAGGATGACTATGTCAGGCTGTTGCTTGACTAGTCTGTGAAACAGCTCTCCAGCTCACTAGTCTCCAGATGTTAGTAAGGAGGACTTTGCAGGGTCGACAGGGCTGAGTTTGCTGCTGTTGTTTCTGGTGTCTAGGACAATGCTGGATGGTCTGTCCGATTTTATTCCTTTTTTTGCAGCTTTGTAGTGGTTTGTTACAACTGCGGGGCTTGCTGTGCTATTTCAGAGTCAACCACATTGCTGTGAGTCTGGAGTCACATGTAGGCCAGACTGGGTAAGAGTGGCAGATTTTGTTCCCTAAAGGGCATTGGTGAACCAGGTGGGTTTTTTTTTAACAATCGTTTCATGCTCATCGTTAGACTTTTAATTCCAAATTTTTACTGAATTCAAATTCCACCATCTGCCACGGTGGGGTTCGAACCCGGGTCCTCAAAGCATTACCCTGGGTCTCCGGATTCCTAGTCCAGTACACCGTCGCTTCCCCCCCCCCCCCCCAAGGATGAGGTGGGTGGGTGGAATGCTTGGATTTTGGTGCACTCCTTCCGCTTTTCTGGGCCTGGCAGAGACAGTTTGGAATGGTCGGCACTTTGGCGGATGCTTATCTCCAGTTTGATTGGTCTCGAACAAGAGATTCCCAGAAATCAGTGGGGATGTGGCATTTTCTTCAGGGAGGTTTTGAGGACGTCCCTGAAACATTTCCTCTGCCCTCCTAGTTCCCGCTTGCCATGACGAAGCTCGGAGTAGAGAGCCTGTTTTGGGAGTCTTGTGTCGGGCGTGCAGATTATGTAAACCCAACGCAGCTGAATAGCCATAACCAGTGCCTCAATACTGGGGATGTTGACCTGACGGAGGACACTGATATTGGAGCACCTATCCTGCCTTTGAATTTTTAGGATTTTGCGGAGGCTTTGCTGGTGATATTTGCTCAGGGATTTAAGGTGTCTGCTCTCGGTTGTCCATGTCTCCGCTGCAGCCCTGTAGACCATGAGCTTGGAGCTGGGTTTGAGGTCTTTGTCATTACTCTTTTCCTCAGATAGCCAAAGGCTGCGCTGGCACACTGGAGGTGATGTTGAGTTTCATCATCGATGTCTGCCCTCAATGAGAGGAGGCTCCCAAGGTATGGGAAATGATCCATGTTGTCCAATGGTTTGCCGTGGTCTTGGTAGTTGCAGGGACAGTGTTGCACAGTGGGAGCGGACTGGTCCAGATCCTTTGTCTTCCGGATGTTCAGCCTTAAGCCCATTTTTTTTTTATCCGCCTCCGTGAATGCGTCGACGAGAGGTTGGAGCTTAGCCCCTGAATGACTCTGGTTTGACTGGATTTCAGCTTCAGTCTGTTCCTTGCCAAAGGTTAGATACACATCTGCATATGAGTATACACTTCTCGAAGCTGAAAACCCCACGTTTTCAGGCTCCCAGGATGGAGAGGGTTAGGGGCAACATTGTGTGTGCGCGTGTGCGTGTCCCTGTCTGTGTGACATACCCTGGTCACCCACCATCATTGAACCACTGCTGACTGATGGTGCTCCTATGATATTAGGTAGGAAGTTCCAGGATATTGAGCCAGGGACAATGACAGGACCACATATGCACTACTGACTACAAAGAAATTACACAGCAGAACATCCACAGAAGATTACACCGGGGAAACATTTTTAAATGCCTCTACGGTTTGGTAGTACTTTGGATAGTTAAGCAACCTTGTTAGTGATACGTATTAACATATGAATTAGGAGGAGTAGAATACTCGAGCCTGCTCCTTCATTCAGTGAGATCATGGCTGATCTCATTGTAACCTCAACTCCACATTCCCACCTACCACCAATAACCTTTCACCCTCTTGCATACTACATACTCACAATGACCCTGGTTGCTTAGGAATCCCACAAACCCACCCTTGCCATCCAGGACCAACCCTACGTGGTCATATCCTGCCCTTAGCGTGGGAGGTGGGGGGCATGCCAATAATGGGTGCAATCACAGCTTCTTGGGGCAGGAAGAAGGAAACTCTCGCATTCCCGAATGGCCATCGTCTGGTTCAGGTTCTGTAGACTGTGTGTCTGCCTGTCTAGTTGAAACTGTCTTTATTTTTATAAGTTCAATGTGAGCCTCAGTGATGCCTTTGGTCAAAACTCTTCTCCGTAGCCCCATCATCTTATCACCATGAGACAAACTCTGCCCATAGGACTTCACCACAACCAGCTTACATTCATTAATATGAAAGAAATAAAAGCACAGTTACCTGATTAATATAATACAGTTTAGATGATGCATTGACTGACACCTTTAGGATCTTATATGTTTCAATGAAGCCGCCTCTTAATCTTCTAAACTCCAGCGGATACAAGCCTAGCCTATCCAACCTTTCGTCATAAGACAACCCTCCCATTCCAGGTATAGTTCAATAAACCTCTGTACTGCTTCCAATGCATTTGCATCCTTCCTTAAATAAGGAGACCAATACTGTACATAATAATCCAGATGTGGTCTCACCAGTGCACTGTACAGCTGTCGCATAACCTCTCTACTTTTGTATTCAATTCCCCTTGCAATGAATGACAACATTCCATTAGCCTTCCTCATTTCTTGCTGTACCTGCAGACTAACCTTTTGCAATTTATGCACTCGGACACCCAACTTCCTCTGCACCTCAGCTCTGCACTGTCTCACCATTTAGATAATACGCTTTTTATTCTTCCTGCCAAAATGGACAAATTTCACATTTTCCCTCCATGGATGGATCCTTACCCATTTTGTAACCTCCCTTCACCCATGTTGTCACTGCAGAATGTCCTCCCCATGATGAAAGAATACTTTCCTCCTGTTTTAGGGGTTGTTTCTGAGTAAATTGATTCATTAGCAGATAATGGAACTGTTTGATGTCTTTTGTAGGTCTTCAGAATAGTTAATATTTGTCTGGGCACCCCTCCTGAAACTTTTACCTGGGAATTCCGAGATAAAGAGAAGAACTACCAGAAGATTGGGCCACTAACACCGCTTCAGTTTTACACACAACATGTGAAGCCATTTTTCAACATGGAAGACAAGGTGGGAGAAATGACCTGTGGAGTTGTTGCCTAGCAGAGATGTACTTGCTATTAATGGCTTTACTTTAGCAATACCTTCTCCTGTTTATTGACAGTCCAACACCAACTCGGTTCTTGACCAACCAGAACCAATATGCTTATTACACAGAATTTACAGCACAGAAATGGGCCATTTGGCTTGAGTGATCTAAGCTGATGTTTATGTTCTAAATGAGCTTTCTCCCATCCTACTTCATCTAACTCTATCATAACATCCATCTGTTCCTTCCTCCCTTATGTACTTCTCCAGCTTCTTCCTGTGTTGGATTTGACCAGAAATAAAATCATTTTAAGACGTATTGATTTTCCATTTTCCAAAAATAAGTGACTGGGGAATGAAAGATATGGCATGACAATTCCTCAGCCTCTGGATTTGGTCAGATGAACCCATGATGTGCTTTCAGTGCACTGTAAATCTTATTACAAGGCACAGTAATGTAAAACAATGCTAGAAAAGGCTGAAAGGCGTCTAGTGACAGATATTTAAAATGGCATTCAACATTGTCTAAAGCTCCTTGATGCTAATTAGGCTTACCCTAAAATAAAGGTCAATGGTGATGTTTAATGGTAATACCAGGCGTAAAAACCTGATTTGAAGATGCAATCTACACTCATGATGGGACGGTCAGTCAGAATTAAGATAGCTGTTGTGTTTTAATTAGTAAGATTTGGGTGATGAAATACTTGCCCAGTACTCAGCACAATACTAAAGGATGAGTTTTGCTGTTTGTTTTGTAGGTGTGCCTGGTTAATGATCCCAGATGTTTCAACCCCTATGGAAAACTGTACACGGTCGATTTCCTGAATAATATGGTGAATGCGAGGAAGACTTTATACATCAACCAGCCAATTAATGTATTAAAGCAGTTGGCTGCTGATTCCATCAAGGATGGAGAGGTTTGCATATTCTAACTTTTGGCCTTCTATAATTACAATTTGTAGTAAAAATTAAAACATTCACTAAATTATAGTACAATCCACTTGTGTAAATCTATGGGAGCAAATGGCAGGTAACTAAACTGAAAATCTCCACAAAGTCTCAATTTGCCTCTAAATACTTATTATAAGGAAGTTTCCTCCATCCCAAGGAGGAAATTCAGACTAATATACCTCAGTTATCTCCCTTGTATCGCACCAAATCTTTCAATCGTGCTGTTCCAAAGAGGTCATGAGCAGAGACGCGGGGCATTGCATTTCTATCTTGCACCTCACAGGGAATGGGGAAACAATTGGAGGGCTGGACACATTGGGTTACTCGTGTGCTCCTCGTAATGACACTCTATAACGTGGTCTCCTCCAGGAACAGGTCTTCAGTCTGTCCTCTCGGCTCCGATAAGTGAACAAGTCAAACTTGAAAGTGATTTTTTATATTCGTTTGTGGGATGTGATGTTGCTGGCTAGGCCAGCGTTAATTGCCCTTGAGCAGGTGGTGGTGAGCTGCCTTCTTGAACCGCTGCGGCCCATGTGGTGTAGGTACACCCACAGTGCTGTTAGGGAGGGAGTTCCAGGATTTTGATCCAGCGACAGTGAAGGAACAGCGATATATTTCTAAGTCGGGATGGGAGCTGCTTGGAGGGGAACTTCCAGGTGATGGCGTTGCCTTGTGTCTGCTGCCATTGTCCTTCTAGATGGTGGTGGTCTTGGGTTTGGAAGGTGCTGCCTAAGGAGACTTAGTGAGTTCCTGCAGTGCATTTTGCAGATGATACACACTGCTACCATTGTGCGTCGGTAGAGGGAGCGAATATTTCTGGATATGGTCCCAATCAAGTGGGCTGCTTTATCCTGGATGGTGTCAAGCTTCTTGAGTGCTGTGGGAGCTGCACTCATCCAAGCAAGTGAAGAGTATTCCATTACACTCCTGACTTGTGCCTTGTAGATAGTGGACAGACTTTGGGGAGTCAGGAAGTGAGTTACTCACCACAGAATTCCTGGCCTCTGACCTCTTATAGCCACAGAATCTATATGGCTAGTCCAGTTAAGTTCAATGGCAAGCCCCAGGATGTTGATAGTGGAGGCAGTGGCACAGTGGTATTGTCACTGGACTAGTATTCGACAGGCCCAGAGTAATGCTCTGGGGACCTGGGTTCACGGCATGATGGTGAAATTTGAATTAAAAAAAAATCTGGAATTAATAGTCTGATGATGACCACGAAACCATTGCCAATAGTCATAAAAACCCATCTGGTTTGCTAATGTTCTTTAGGGAAGGAATTCTGCCGTCTTTACCTGGTCTGGCCTACATGTGACTCCAGACCCTCAGCAACATGTCTGACTCTTAACTGAGCAATTAGGGATGGGCAATAAATGCTGGCCTAGGCCAGTGATGCCCACATCCCATGAACAATTTTTTTTTAAAAAAGAGAGAAGTTAAAACTACCAAAAATTAGAAAGAAGGCAAATGCACTTGGGATACAGGGTAATTTGATAAGGTGGATTCAAAATTGGCTTAGTTGTAGGAGGCGGAGGGTGATGACAGAATGATGCTTTAGTGACTGGAAGCCACAGGGATTTGTGCCCGGTCCCCTATTATTAGTCATTTATATAAACGACATAGATGGCTATGTGGGGGGTAGGATTAGTAAGCTTGTGGATGACACAAAGACGGGCCAGGTGGTTAACAGTGAGGTTGAGTCTCTTGGGCTACAGGAAGATATAGATGGGATGGTCAAATGGGCAGATAAGTAGCAGATGGAATTTAACCCTGAAATGTGTGAGATGATACACTTTGGAAGGAGTAATTTGACAAGGAAGTATTCAATGACACTAGGAAGTTCTGAGGAACAAAGGGACCTTGGCGTGTGTGTCCATAGATCTCTGAAGGCAGAGGGGCATGTTAGTGGGGTGGTGAAAAAAGCATATGGGACACTTGCCTTTATCAATCAAGGCATGGATTACAAAAGTAGGGAGGTCATGTTGGAGTTGAATAGAACCTTGGTGAGGCCACAGCTGGAGTACTGTGTGCAGTTCTGGTTGCCACATTATAGGAAGGATGTGATTGCACTAGAGGGGGTGTAGAGGAGATTCACCAGGATGTTGCCTGGGATGAAATATTTAAGTTATGAAGAGAGGTTGGATAGACTTGGGTTGTTTTCGTTGGAGCAGAGAAGACTGAGGGGCGACCTGATCGAGGTGTACAAGATTATGAGGGGCATGGACAGGGTGGGTAGGGAGCAGCTGTTCCCCTTAGTTGAAGGTCAGTCACAAGGGGACATAAGTTCAAGGTGAGGGGCAGGAGGTTTAGGGGGGATGTGAAGAAAAACCTTTTTACTCAGAGGGTGGTGACAGTCTGGGATGCGCTGTCTGGGAGGGTGGTGGAGGCGGGTTGCCTCATATCCTTTAAAAAGTACCTGGATGAGCACTTGGCACGTCATAACATTCAAGGCTATGGGCCAAGTGCTGGTAAATGGGGTTAGGTAGGTAGGTCAGGTGTTTCTCACGTGTCGGTGCAGATTCGATGGGCCGAAGGGCCTCTTCTGCACTGTGTGATTCTGTGAATTCTATATCCAAGTCATTACTGGAATGATCCATTCGCACTGCAGTTAGATTATAGGAGTGCTTGTTCATCCTTGAAAGGCTTATAGCACAAATGAGCCACAGATTTTTTAAAGATAAACTGATGATTTATTTTCCCCTGAAATTTTAACCAATAATTCTGGTGTAGCATTCATTTACTGAGAATTCTGGAATAAAAGGAGATCATATGATTACCAGGGGTGGGGGGAGTTCTTCACGGTTTGGTGGGTGGCAAAGTGGAGGAGCCTGAGGCAGTAGAGATGCAGACTTTCCATGTGTGTCCTCCAAAGGGGGATTCCTGGCCCCACAAAAATAAGTTTGAAACTTGCCTTTTTAAGACCTCTGCCTCTCCCTGGCGAGCGTCACTTAAGTCTGTCTTCCCTGCGACTGTGTGCATGAATCTCTCCACTCAACTGTATACCCTGTCAAAGCACAGATGCTCAAATCAAAGTCACAACTGTCATTCTCTATGACTTTGACCATGGTCCAATATCTTTTCTTGCGCTTTCTGCAGTGTCTTACAAGGTCAAGTGGACCTTCCTCCTTTTAACTTCTCTCCTCTGTTGTCCAGCTTAGTAGTTAGTTTCAATTATCAATTTGATTCTATCCTTGCATCTTCATCAACAGCTTCTCTTCCCAACCCAGCACCATTAACCTCAAGTCCCTCTCCAAGGAATGGTCCATCATCCCCTCCTCTCAAATCTACAGGCAACCCCACAGTGACATCCTCCAAAGGCATGGGATCTTCGGGATATGCCTTTTTAAACTGCTACCCCTCTCACAGGGAGTTGCTGGAGCAGTGACCTTAATGGGAGAGGCCAGGTTAACCACAGCCCCATCTTAGCAGCTCAGCCTCTCAATCATGCTCCCAAGAGTCAAACCATGGCATTGAACAATTCCGTGTGAACATATTTGTCAACGTTAACTACAGCTTCCACCTTTTTTGGAGTATAAGTTACACGTGCAAACTTGACGTTGCTCTGAAAATATTGTTTCAGCTTTTTTTTTTACACAAACTATTTCTATCTCCCATGGCTTTGCTCGGAGACCTTGGTAACTGACCTCAATGTGACCTAAAAGTAATTGCAGTAAATTAATTAGAGTTGCCCTTTACTCTCAGCGCACTAAAACTACTTGAGCTTTGGGTCACACAGCGAATGAATTTTGTCTGCTTCTTGGGCAGGTATCTCTCTTTTACGTAAAGCAGGAGTTGCGACCTTTGAACAGCGAGATGCTGGTGTAGTGGTAATGCCACCAGACTGGTAATCCAGAGGCCCGGACTATAGCTCTGGGCACCACGGCAGCTGGTAGATTTTAAATCCAGTTAATAAATCTGGAGTTAATAGTGACCGTGAAGCCATTGATGATTGTCATAAAAACCCCATCTGGTTCACGAATGCCCTTTAGGGAAGGAAATCTGACATCCCTACCTGGCCTGGCCTACATGTGACCCCAGACCCACAGCAATGTGGTTGACTCGTAAATGCCCTCTGAAATGGCCTAGCAAGTCACTCAGTTTTACCAAACCACTACAAAGTCTACAAAAAGGAATGAAACCGGACAAATAACCTAGCATCGACAATGGCAAACTCAGCCCTGTTGACCCTTCAAAGTTCTCCTTACTAACACCTGGGGGCTTGCGTCAAAATTGAGAGAGCTGTCTCACGGACGAGTCAAGCAACAGCCTGACATAGTCATACTCACAGAAACATACCTTACAGACAACGTCCCAGACACCACCATCACCATCCCTGGCTATGTCCTGTCCCACCGGCAGGACGGAATAACCAGATGTGGCAGTACAGTGGTATATGGTTAGGAGGGAGTCCCAACATTGACTGTGGACCTCATGAAGCCTCGTGGGCAAGGAAACCTGCTGCTGGTTACCACCTACTGCCCCCATGTCCCACTTCACATTGAGGATACCCTCCATCATGTTATGTGGCATGACCACTGTGCTAAATGGGACAAATTTCAAACCAATGTAGCAACTCAAAACTGGGCATCCATGAGGCACCAAGGACCATAAGCAACTAACTGGAGGAGGAGGCTCCACAGATATCCCCATTCTCAATGACGGGGGAACACAGCACATCGGTGCAAAAGACAAGGCTGATGCATTTGCAACAATCTTCAGTCAGAAGTGCCGACTGGATGATCCACCTCATCCTCCTCCTGAGGTTCCCAGCATCACAAATGCCAGATTTCAGCCAATTCAATTCACTCCATATGATATCTAGAAACAGCTGAAGGCAATGGATACTACAAAGGCAATGGGATCTGACAACAGTCAGCAATAGTACTGAAGACCTGTGCTCTAGAACTAGCTGGGCACTTAGCTAAGCTGTTCCCAGTACAGCTAAACAATGCCACCTGTCCAGCGGTGTGAAAACTGCCCAGGTATGTCATGTCCACGAAGAGCAGGACAAATCCAACCCGGTCAATTATCACTGCATCAGTCTACTCTCCATCATCAGCAAAATGATGGAAGGGGTCATCAACAGTGCTATCAGGCAGCGCTTACCCTGCTCACTGACGCTCAGTTTGGGTTCTGCCAGGGCCACTCAGATCCTGACCTCATTACACTCTTAGTCCAAACATGGACAAAAGAGCTGAACTCCAGAGGTGCGGTGAGAGTGACTGCCCTTGACATCAAGGCAGCATTTGATCGAGTGTGGCATCAAGGAGCCCTAGAAAAACTGGAGCCAATGGGAATCGGGGAAAATACTCCACTGCTTGGAGTCATACCTAGTACAAAGGAAGATATTTGTGGTTGTTGGAGGTCAATTATCTCAGTTCCAGGACATTGCTGCGATAGTTCTCAGGATAGGGTCCTTTGCCCAACCATCTTCAGCTGCTTCATCAATGACCTTCCCTCCATCGTAAGGTCAGAAGTGGGGATGTTCGCTGATGATTGCACAATGTTCAGCACCATTCGCGACTCCTCAGATACTGAAGCAGTCCCTGTCCAAATGCAGCAAGACCTGGACAATATCCAGGCTTGGGCTGTCAAGTAGGAAGTAACATTCGTGCCACATAAGTGCCAGGCAGTGACCATCTTCAACAAGAGGGAATCTAACCATCTCCCCATGACATTCAATGGCATTACAATCACTGAATCCCCCACTATCTAATGACCAGAAACTGAACTGGACTAGCCATATAAATGCTGTGGCTAAAGCAGCAGGTCAGAGGTTGAGAATTCTGTAGAGAGTAACTCACCTCCTGACTCCCCAAAGCCTCCACCATTTACAAGGTTTAAGTCATGAGTGTGATGGAATACAGTCCAACTGCCTGGAGGTATGCAGCTCCAACAATATTTGAGAAGCTTGACCATCCATGACAAAGCCGCCCGCTTGATTGGCACTCCATCCACCACCTTCAACATCCACTCCCTCCACTAGAGGCACAGTAGCAGCAGTGTGTACAATCTACAAGATGCACTGCAACAACTCACCAAGCCTCCTTCGACAGCACCTTCCAAAGCCGCGACCTTGACCACCTAGAAGGACAGGGCAGCAGATGCATGGGAACACCACCACCTACATCCCCCCCCCCAAGGCCGTACACCTTCCTTCACTATTGTTGGGTCAGAATACTGGAACTCCCTCCCTTTAACAGCACTGTGGGTGTACCTATACCGCATGGACTGCAGCGGTTCAAGAAGGCAGCTCACCATCACCTTCTCAAGTGCAATTAGGGATGGGCTATAAAAATGCTGGCCCAGCCAGCGAGGCTCACATCCTATGGAAGAATTTTTAAACGAACGTGAGCAGCTCTGTTCTGCCTCAGTCAGGAGCTTCCTCCACCCTTTCTTCATTCTGGGTTTGGAGTCACTTCTAAGACCAGAAGATGGCTCTGTGAGATTAAAAACACTCCCAACCATAATAATTTTTAACCTCCAGAAAAGCTACTCCCCAATACTCACAATGAAAACACATCAAAACTTGCAGACTTTGTTAGAACGTAGCTTTGAAATTATTTCAACTTAATGAGATTTTTTGTTTAATGGCAAAATGGCTTTCTGTTCCTTTGCTGCTGAAATCTCATTGCAATCATTACACAGTCCCTTTTTTTTTCTTCAGTAACATGTTAAAAAGAAGTGTCTTTGTTTCCATGGCATTTTCCCCACGTTCACAGACTGTGAACGTCTGTGAGTGGGAGCTGACACCTCACGCCCTTTCCAGCTCCATTGTATGCTATATATTTTATCTTCTTTGCTGTTTATTCTCTGGGCGATGTGGCATGCTGTTCTCATACCAGGCTCTCCCCCAGAACAGCTCAGTCATTTGTGGGGGATGCTGACCTAAAGCTGCAGCTCCTGTTCTGGCCCCACTTCTGACCACCATTTTTTTGCAGTGCAAACTAAACCATCTCTGGACATTCCTGTGGGTAAAGTCCCTGGTGCAGGGCCCTGATAACACTGAGAGGTAGCATCGGGGAAGACTGGTCTCTGCTCGCGCTGTCACTTAAAGCCTTTAATAAACAAACACAACCTTTTTATTGGTATAATAAATGAGTAATGGACCTCTCTGAATACTAACAGGTCTTGGCCTTGGATCAATGGGTGGCATTCATGTCTCTGAGCCAGACGATTGTAGGTTGAAACTTTACTCCAGAGAGCTGAGCACTGACAGGTCAGTGCAGTACTGAGGGAGTGGTGCATTATCTTCCAGATCAGATGTTAAACCAAGGTGTCCTCTCAGATCCCATGATACTATTTTAAAGAAAAGCAGGAGCGTTCTCCCTATGCCATGGTCAATATTTATCTGTCATCCAACATCGTTAAAACAGATCACTTCATCGTTATTTATTGCTATTGTCGGACATAGCTGTGCCAAAATTGGCTGTTATGTTTCCTACGGTGACTGAACTTCAAAAGCAGCTCATTGGCTGTAATGCATTTTGAGTCAACCCAACACCATGAACGGTGCAGTAAAAATGCAATTTCTTTGTGTTTCTTTCTAATGTTGTTAATTTCATGTTTAGGCAGTCTGGTTTGGATGCGATGTTGGGAAGGGATTTTGCAACAAGCTGGGGATTAATGATCCTCAAGTGTAAGTATCAAACCATGAAAGAAATTAAGTTGTGCTGAATAGACTGAAAGTTGCACAAACCTTTGCTGTACGGTGTTAAGATATTTGTCTTGATAATAGCCCTACTTAACACACATACCCATTTCAGTGGTCCTATTTCTACGTTAGTTTTGTTGAATTTAATGGCTTTTGACATATTTTCATTTATAGGCTCCAGTGAAGAGTGACTTTAGTGGAAATTTCTGTTATGAATTTTACAAGATAACATTGGAGGGATGAGCAAAATGTGCAGCGTCCCCTCCAGTTGCTCAGATTTGAAGATCCCTGTTCTAGGCTGGTAGCTGCATAAGCCAACAGCCTCTGGGTTATGGCACCCCCCCCCCCCCCAACCTCCCCCACAAAATTCTGCTCACCGGCCCCTGGGGGTAGAGCTAGCCATCTGGCCACTAAAACTAACCGGTCCCACTTTCCTACCATTGCTGGGGAGAATTATGTCACTTCTACCCATGACAGTATCTCGCAGTAACGCGAGGAAACCATTGTTATAGCTGGGTGCTCTGACTGTCCTAGCTCATCCTCAATCCGCCTTAAGTACATCTCACCAGCTCCTTCTAAAACCTACAAATTCAATTTTTGGCTCGGCCTTTTAAAAGTGATGTTTTTGGATTGTGCTGTTCATGCCACCTTGCTTGGAGATGCAAAACCCAGTAAGTAAAATTATAATTAGGCAGCCATGTTAAAATCCGATATTCCAACCCGCTGACTTTTCTTCCGGGTTCTGCACAGGTAATTGGACCCCCCAACCCCTCCCCTTACTCCTGCCCATAACCCAGCTCTGCTTTAACATCAGGGCCAATCCCCTTTATGAAGTTCTCAGTTATTTCTGCCCTAAACACTGGAGCTACAGTGGATTGTATTAAAATTGAGGTTTTAGAAAAAGTAATAAAAGAGAGGATTTAATTAGAATACCTATTCATTTTAATCAGACAAGATCGCAGTTCTGTTTCTTACCAATATTATTTCGATGCAAGCATTTCCGCATGCATACACTTTTCATTTTTCTTTAATATCAGCCAGATGAAGGATTCAGTTCAGATGCAGTAACCCTTGCAAAAAGGCACTGATTTTAAGATTAAGAACTGTGTGTTCTTGTGTTCATTCTGCTCCAGAAGCTGATAAGTCGATGTACAGTTACCATGAGTGGTTAGATATAGGCAGGATAGACAGCTGAATAAATGATAAAAACAAAAAAACTGCGGATGCTGGAAATCCAAAACAAAAACAGAATTACCTGGAAAAACTCAGCAGGTCTGGCAGCATCAGCGGAGAAGAAAAGAGTTGACGTTTCGAGTCCTCATGACCCTTCGACAGAACTTCTGTCGAAGGGTCATGAGGACTCGAAAAGTCAACTCTTTTCTTCTCCGCCGATGCTGCCAGACCTGCTGAGTTTTTCCAGGTAATTCTGTTTTTGAGCTGAATAAATGAGTTGGTGCTGATTAATATAAACAACGCAAGTGCTGACCCCATATCCTATTGGATAAGTTGGGTGACTTGACTCCCACCAAGGAGTGGCACTCAAAATTCTCCAATTTGCCAACCAATGCCTGCGTTAAGTTAGGCACCTTCCTGGGAGCGGGGGAGATCACTGAAGTGACCCTGATATAGAAAAAAATATATAAAATTCTGTTGCCAACGTGGATTACATTTTCTGAGAGATCCAAGAAGTAACCTCTGACCCTTAGTGCATATCAGGAAGTAATAATCTCGAACTTTGTTATTGGAAGCATACATTCAGTAATGGCAAGGAAAATATGCACTGTATAATTTGAAAAGGTGCTGTACATGCCTGTAATAATTTGGAGGCATCAGAGTTGTTTTAGTAGAAAGGTGCAGCTTTTAATTTCAAAGTTATTATTCGTGTCATTTTTGTGAAATAATAGCAGGCATATGATTTGCTTCTGTGACTAATATACTAGACTTATGGTTCTTGGGCCTCATGTACACCTTACAACTGTTAAGAATGTCAATATTAAACATTTTTTGATCACTGATCTACATTTTGGTGTGGACTAACACCAGTTAGTGAGCTGAGCATAGACAAATAGCCATTATTTATTTTTGCATGGGCTGCACAAGTGTGCCTTGTTACGGAGATTAGGGACAAAGGTATTTGGCAAAGGCAAAAAGCAAACAAATAATAGAAACTAAACCAAATGATGACAAAAGTAAATGCCTTTAAAAGTCAAAACATACTGGCCATTCACAAAACTTTGTAATTGTTGCAGACTTAACCGAGAGCTGCTGTTCGGCGTTTCACTGAATAACTTGGGCAAAGCAGAAAGACTGATGTATGGTGAATCACAGATGACTCACGCTATGGTTCTCACTGGCTACTCTGAAAAGGTAACTTGCATTCAACAGTTAACTGTCTTCCCCAGGCTTTATTTACGTAGGTGACTGGACCTGTCCAGAGCTATTTGATTTGTAGTGATGTTTTTCAGAGAGACGGGTAACAGTGTATAGCCGCTGTTTCATTCACAATAGTGCGCATTGTTCTACCAAAAGTTAATGTATTAGTTTTGAAATCTGACTAGTACACATCACTGCTATGTACTTTCAGCTTCAAAGAAAGTGGGATGGTGTCATGAACTTGCAATTTTTTGATTTGTCCATAAACAACAGGCTGATAATCCTCTTCAAATCTCGTACAGCCAAAAGTCTTGTGCTTCTTAAGTTTTACCAGTCTATACAAAATTCCTCAACATATCAATGCATTTTGCACTTTTTTTGTTGTTCCTTCGATGCCTTAATTGAATTTGAATGCAATTGTAATCAAGAGGATGACTTTTTATTTTGATTGGACCTTGAATGCCCTTTTACTAATGTTTGCATAAACCAAATGAAGTGAGGAGAAACTTGCTGCAACTGTAAACTCTTTAATACAATACTTATTATGACTCGCTGACAGAAGAATACACTGTCAATTAGCATGGATGTGAAGCTCATGCAGCCTGACTCTTGGCAACAGAATTTGAGAGGTGAGCAAAGGAGAGCATAAAGATGTTTAAAAAAATAAAAGACCCAATGAGTCAACAAAATGGCAAATTGAAAAAAAAAAAAAATTACTGCTTTCCATTCAATCACTAACATAATTATGAGTACAATAAATTTCAAAGGTCATTCAAAAATCAAACTCAATTAAGAAATATCAATCTCACTTTTACCATTTGAATAATGTTGAGTATAAAATGTTGCTAATGTCCATTTTAGGAAGGTTTCTTAAACCCATTTAAATGTGTGGGGAGTCTGTTGTGCATGGTTACATCGATGCTATCAAAACCTCCTTTTCATAAGGTTTTTGATTACAATTCTTGTGATGGACTAGGGCCCATTTTCTTTTCTTCATCTGAAGTAGCCACAGCTTAAATGTACAAACACTTCCAAACCTTTTCGCACCAAGCCCTGAGTTAATTTAAGGCGATCCTAGGGACAAATCGCCTTATCTCTGAATCAATCACCTGCAGACATCGTTCCAAATACCCTCATAAAAGCGCGTTTGTATCTGACATTTCTATAGATCAAGTTTTGGGAGGACAGAATTTATGGACGGAATTTTCCCTGCCCGTTGGCGACAGGCGCGTTTGGCGGCGTGAGCGGACAATATGGTGGGAAAGCCAAAAATCGGTTTCACGACGTTGTGAAAGCAGTTTGCAATTGTCCGTTCTGCCCGTCAATGGCAGGCTGTGTTTCCCAATGCCGTATGTCGGGAACTTCATTGTAATACATCTGCGTATCACTATAAGCCCAGTTCACTGAAATCACCCCTCCACCCCCCAACACCGGATCATCCGAGCACATCGGTGTAATTGTATGTCAATGTGTTTCACAACTATACATAAGCGACATGCACCTAGTGAGCTGCACTTCACTCGGGACTTCGAGGTTTGTTTGCCTACCTTGCTTCGGCCAACAATCACAGTCATCAGCGCCAGGCTTCACAGACAGCACCACATCACTTATAGGGGGCTCAGAGGCAGGTCCCTACCTACCAGACCTGCTGTCAGGTGAGGGTGGCTTTTCATGGCTGGAGGGCTAGGGATTGCTTGGGAAAGGGGGAGAAGTGGCCTCAGGCAAAGGAACAGGCTGAAGGACTAGGGCATTACTGGGGAAGGGGTATCCCAGGATGCGTGTGAGGGCACATGTTGATCTGTGCAAGTGGCCTCAAGACGGTGAGGGGTGAGGAGGCAGTCTCCAGAGGAGGTGAGGCCAGATGGAGATGTGAGGGTGTGTGTGTGTGAGAGTGAGTGGTGATGAACCTTGAGCTGGCAGTGAGTGAGATGCCAATGAATGTGTGATGGGCTTGTGAGTGTGAGCTTAGAGTGATGAGATGATTGCCTTACCCTGATGACACAGGTGAGATCTTTCATCCATTTTCTGCATTGTATGGCCGACCTCTTCTGTGCAGCATTGGCACTGACCACCTCTGCCACCATCTCCCAAGCCAGAGTGGTGACTCTAATGGGCCTCCTGTGGCCAGAGCAAGGATAGAGGACATGGTAATGGGCTCCGAGGGTGTCCAGAAAGTGACCCAGGGACGCGTCACTGAATCGGGGGGGACTCGGTCTTCTTGCCTTTTGGGGCCATGTCTCCTGTGCAGCAGTCCTGAGTTGGAAGCACCGGGTGGTGTGTGTGTGGCTACACTTTACATATGGCACCCGGCGTGCAGAAGCAGTGAGGTGACGGCGTGGTGGGCGAATCAGAGGCTGCCCGCCAGCGAAATGGCCTGTTTCCCGAGAATGCATGGTTAATGAGGCGGGATTGGGATGATACAGTGTGAAAAGCCACCATTGTGGCCGATGGGTGAAACGCTCTGTTTCCTGTCCGCTACTGCACTCGGTGCAAACCTGGGACGATTCTGCCTCATGACTCTGCCTTCCTAAGCAGACATGGCTAAAAACAGGTCCCTTTTCTTAATGGTGTAATTTTATGCAGATTTTCATGGACCTGCGGTGCTAAAGGGAGAAATGAGCTCCGCTTGCTCACACTCGTACCAGCACCGCTAACTGAATGAAATCACGTCTTTTTCCATCAGTTACACTATGCACAAAAGTCCCGTGTAAAGTGACAGTCCTGCCTACAGCAGGATCAAAGGAAATGAGTGCAATCCAGCATGGACTCAATGGGCTGAATGGCCACTACCTCCTGTGCCATAATGATACTCTATGATTATGAAAATTGTATTCAAGTCAATTTGAATTATCCACTCAAGTGGCCAGTGCAAATGTATTGCGAAATAAAATTGTTATTCTTACCATTTTCTATACCACTGATCAGTAACCATCTGGCTTGTACAATAAAACCCACTCGCACTGAATCCAGATCTGCTTTACCCTATTATGTACGTTAACCTCTGTTCAGTGACCTCTTAGTATTTGCAGATAGAATCATCATCAATCACGTCTTCTTGTGGATTTAGTAGATAGCGCTAATAGTGAGCAGTGAGCACATCGCTATTAGCTCGCCACATGAGATGAGACAAAAGTAAGTACGTCACGTGAATAATTAAGTAGCGCAGTTGGTTAGCCACTGATATTTCTGGGCCCCGGGTTCAAATCTGGTCTACATTAATGAGATGAAACTCCCCTCTTTCTGCTGGCTTTATGGATGCAATGTCAAATGAGCTTGGTAGTCAAAGTCTAATTGCCTGTGAACATGGGCTTAAGCCCAAAAGTGGCTCTAACTCAGTACCAATTTGGCATTCTCTTGGACAGCGATTGGGGTAGCTGGTGTGGGTGCGGGGAGGGGGAAGAAATATCACAAAGATACAGTGATAGCTCTTCCCCTGAGGGCTGTAGCTGAGACACATTATTGGGGCGTAACATTATTGGGAGCTTCTATGTGCTTCAGGATATTCAGGAAGTACATGACCTGTGCTTGCTTGATGTTGATACTGGATGCCTGAAACGAGCAGAGACCCACTTTCTCAACGCTGACACCCCTCAACATGATGCACCCACTTTAAATTATATATACTTAAAAATCACCGTTTGTGGCAGATGTGACTGAGGTTGTTCTGAATTTGAGGCAAAATTTGTGGAAGTGCAGAATTGGGGAAGAATAAACTAGCAAGAAATAGTTGCAAACAAAGCAGGAAAATCACCATAACCTCTTTGTGTAGCAGTCCAATTGGAGTTGTCTGACACGGCCATCGTTTCTGTTGCATTTAAAATGAAATTAAATGGATAACAGATAAACAGAAGTAAAATCTACATCCAATTAAAGGGAATCTGCTCTTTAATATTAGAGTCTGACAGAGCTCTGTACAAACATTGTTATAAGCCATATGAATGGCATCAGAAGATAAATAGATTACATGACCCACTATTGTTAATGCTAGTTGAAACAGAATTTGGTGAGTGACTTCCTGAAATTATTTTTCTCTTTTAATCACTGCTAACCTTTAATTTGCGTTTGCAGTAAAGAAAGCTGATGTGGGTGTGAAATGATCATTAAAAAGAAAGCTCGTTTAGTGTCAGACTATGGGACAGGTTTGCCTCAATGCTGGATTTCTGTCTTTTTTCTTCCTGCACCAAATCTCTCGATCTCCAATTGAGGAACGTTTCTGCCAGGTTGGGAAGTTTTCATTTCCCCTACTATCACAAGCTGATCTCTCCAATGTCCACGTTGAGAAACTAGATGCCAGGTTCCAGGAAAGTTAATTTGTTTTGGCCTGTGTCAAGTGGCCATAGGACCACAAAATAAACTTTGAAGAAGGCCGAGTGACCCTCTCGACTCATCCATATAACTGTTGGAATCAATTACAATGAACTTTAAATTCCAAATTATTTTTCTTTAAAGGAACATAATTTCCTAGGGTGCATTTACACACCGACTTTGGAATTAAAGCAAATCAAAAGATATGGCTTAAGCATTTGCAACGATCTTCAGTCAGAAGTGCCAGTCTTCAGTCAATCCAATTCACTCCACGTGATATCAGGAAAGGGCTTGAAGGTCTGGCAGCATCGGCGGAGAAGAAAAGAGTTGACGTTTCGAGTCCTCATGACCCTTCAGCAGAACTGGTTCTGTTGAAGGGTCATGAGGACTCGAAACGCCAACTCTTTTCTTCTCCGCTGATGCTGCCAGACCTGCTGAGTTTTTCCAGGTAATTCTGTTCTTGTTTTGGATTTCCAGCATCCGCAGTTTTTTGTTTTTATATTATTAAGGGCTTGAAGGCACTGGATGCTGCAAAGGCTATGGGCCCCTACAATATTCCGAAAATAGTACTGAAGACTTGTGCTCCAGAACTTGCCGAGCCCCTAGTCAAGTTCTTCCAGTGCAGCTACGACACTGGCATCTACCCGGCAATGTGGAAAATTTCCCAGGTATGTCCTTAAACAAAAAGCAGGACAAATCCAACCCGGCAAATTACTGCCTCATCAGTCTACTCTCGATCATCAGTAAAGTGATGGAAGGGGTCATCAACAGTGCTATCAAGTGGCACTTGCTTAGCAATAACCTGCTCACTGACACTAAGTTTGGTTTTCACCAGAGTCACTCAGCTTCTGACCCCATTACAGCCTTGGTTCAAACATGGACAAAAGAGCTGAACTCCAGAGGCGAGGTGAGTCTGGCTGCCCTTGACCTCAAGGCAGCATTTGACCGAGTGTGGCATCAAGGAGCCCTAGCAAAACTAGAGTCAATGGGAATCGGGGAGGGGGGGAGAAAGGGGGGAACTCTCCGCCGGTTGGAGTCGTATCTAGTGCAAAGGAAGATGGTTGTGATTGTTGGAGGCTAGTCATCTCGGTTCCAAGAATCACTGTAGGAGTTCCTCGGGTTAGTGTCAACCATCTTCAGCTGCTTCACCAGTAACCTTCCTTCCATCATAAGGTCAGAAGTGGGGATGTTCGCTGATGATTGCACAATATTCAGCACCATTCACGGCTCTTCAGATGCTGAAGCAGTCCAATTCCAAATGCAACAAGACCTGGACAATATCCAAGTTTGGGCTGACAAGTGGCAAGTAACATTCAGGCCATACAACTGCCAGGCAATGACCATCCCCAACAAGGGATGATATAACCATTGCCCTTTGACATTCAATGGCATTACCATCACTGAATCCCTGACTACATCTACAAGGCACGAGTCAGGAATGTGATGGATTACTCTCTACTTGACTGGATGAGTGTAGCTCCAGCAACACTCGGGAAGCTTGACACCATCCAGGACAAAGCAGTCCACTCGATTGGCACCCCGTCCACAAACATTCACTCCCTCCACCATTGATGCACAGTAGCAGCAGCATGTACCATCTACAAGATGCACTGCCAGAACTCACCAAGCCTCTTTAGCACCTTCCAAACCCACAACCACTACCATCTAGAAGGACAAGGGCTGCAAATACATGGGAACACCACGAATTGGAAGTAGCGCTCCAAGCCATTGACCATCCTGATTTAGAAATATATCACCATTCGTTTGCTGTCATTGGGTCAAAATCCTGGAACTCCCACCCTAACAGCATAGTGGTTGTACCTATACCACATGGACTGCAGTGGTTCAAGAAGGCAGCTCACCACCACCTCAAGGGCAATTAGGGATGGGTAATAAATGTTGGCCTAGCGAGCAATGCCCACATCCCATAAATGAATAAAAAAATCACTGCTTCACTGCAACACATCAGTCAGTGTGTAAATGGCAATCCTTATTGTCGATTGAACTACAGATAATACTGAAAAATGAGAATTGAGACCCTTAGAATTGTGCATTCTAGACTGCAGTGCAAATGGAGCCATGTAAAGTTTGGGTTGAGAAATGTACAGTACTATTGGGAGCATCCATAAAATATTGTGGCATCAAGACACCGGAACACCAAACTGCCCAGCTTTTGGCCCTTCGTTTACCATGGTACCTCTGCTGTCTGTCACGATCCGGTCAGTCACATCTCAACCACCACATTTTGCTGTCTTTGTACCCAGTAAAACTCATCCCGTCCCCCACCCTAGTTATTCCCTACTCCTGCCACACCAGCACGTCCCCCCCCTCCCCCCAAGTCCAAGGAATGCAGATTTGAACATTTGTGGTGTACAATTGGTTTAATCATTCATTGTCAGATCTGGTTTGACCATATTAAACACTATTGGGCCATGTTCTTTGCCAAAAACTGCTCATTACCGTTAAGTGACAGCTTCTTTCCTGCACTACCAATTGTTGTCTTGAATCCTCTCCCCTGCCCCCTCCACCAAAGCCTCCAAAAACAAGTGGGACATGGAGATTTGCACCATCCCTCCCTTCCCCTAGACCACCAAGGCCAACATCCCCCTCTCCCTCTTCACTAGCCCTGAACCCACATCTTTCACTGGTTGCTCCTTTCTCACCTCCTGCCCCCTCTAGGCTCACCTTGTCCGTAACATTGACCTTCTGCTATCTCTGTGCTGTTCCCATTAAACTTTTTGGAATGTAACTTTCCTTCCAGATCTCCTGTCTCACCGCAGTTCTCTAGAAATGAAACATCTGCACTAATACAGTTCTATGGAGAATGCTCTGGATCCTTCAATTTCTGTATTTAGCTTAAATGTTCACTAAATTATAAAAATGTCTCATCAAAGCTAAATGGAGTTGCTCCTCCAGTTATGCTAATATAAAGTGACTTCAGGCCTGTGGTGCCTAATTGTTTGGTGGGATGGGAGTGTTATGAGTGGGAGGTTTTATAAGATGGTTATGTTTTAAATAGTCTCGCTAATTCGAGGTCAAATGGAGTAATAAAGTGTGTCATGTGACCTTCCACTTGACAATAAGCCTGTGTGGCCTGGTTGCCATGGGGAGAGGGGGGCCCAGGTCAAGCCTTATTGAAAATCAGGTACCAGGTTTAACACTTGAACAGGAAGGCCTGGCTGTGGGTAGACTTACAGATGCTCGGTCAGTCAGATGCAGAGATCCTTGAGGGAGGAAGAGAAAAATGTTGCCTTGTGTGTGAAAAGCAGTGAAGCAATGGCAGAGAGAGCAGAATGCTGGTGAGAACAGATTTCCCTGTTTGAAGAGATGGGTCTAGTAGAAATTTAAAGACTGAGAAGTCGCCAGTGGGTGCCTTATTGCTGGATTTGATTCTGCTCAGCAGGATTGAATGAAGGGGCTTTTTAAAAGGACTCTGGATGCTTTGTGCCAATGTATCGGGGGGAAGAGAGCCTGTGGAAGTGCTGGGTGGGGCTTGGGGTTTTAATAACAAGAATACATTTCCGCTGAGAGTGCGGCATAATGTGTAAACATGGTGTGGGGTTATTGCTCATGTTAAGACACTAATAATGGATACCTTTTCTGTAATTAGTTGCCTACTTAGTAATGTTTAATTGATGTTGATTTTAGTCTGTTTGTTACAGTAGAAGTCTTAAAACTTGAAATCTTGTTGTGCGATTCCTTTAAGTCGGTGACCAGGAATTCTAAAAGTTATCAGGCTTTACAAGGATTGTAATGGGGTTGGGGGGGCGGGGGGGGGGGTGCTAAATCCACGTAAACACATTACTAGTGTAGATGCAAAAAATGCGTGAGGTTATTTCTTGCATAGTTGGAGGGAGCTATGGAACAGCGTAGGCTTTTTGCAGATAAAACTGTAAGAACATAAGAAATAGGAGCTGGAGTAGGCCTTTTGGCCCATCAAGTCTGCTCCAGTGAGATCATGACTGATCTTGTACCTCAACTCCAGCTTCCCACGCTATCCCCACATCCCTCGATTCCCTTGGTAGCCAGAAATGAATCCGTGTGTGTCTCGGATATACTTAATGATCGAACATCTGCAGCTCTACACAACCGGGAGAAGAAACTTCTCCTCTATCCTAAACGACTGACCCCTTGTAGTGAGACTGGGAACTCTAGATTTCGATTACCCAGCCAGGGGAATCATCTTCCCTCTTAAGCCCCATAATTAGTGTATTTTTTTTTTTCATTTGAGGTCAGCTCAATCTTCTAAACTTTAGGAAATATAAACCTTGTCCGTACAATCTCTCAAAGATGTTGTCATGGAAGCAGTGAAATTTGCATGTAGTAGTGTTTCAGCATAAAACTAGTGCAGCTGTTATACACAAATTTCCTTAGGAAAAAAATGGCGCAATTTAGAAGTTCCAGGAAATTTCGGACCTCCATATCCCTGAAACATTCAGATCTAATCCGATATAGCATTAATGAAGTTCTTTTGTTTGGATGATACAGCATCAACTGACACTATCGAATCTGTGATATAATCATTTCATTAACAGAATACTAAATGTCAGTTCATATATACTGCCCAAAATTGCATCTTTAGCTCATTCTAAGTTAGCCTAAAAGTTAGACTTTGGAAGCACAGCCTCTCTGAGCTGGCAGCCTGCACTTCTGCTACTGGATCCGGTCTCCTGGACTCCAAATTAAAAGAACACTATCAAAGGAATTGTTCAGTTACTGATTGGTGAAAATGTTGTTCAATTGCAAGGGCTGCTATTCAGCATCCTCTCTGTGTTTGAAAGAAGCACCAGCACCTCCTCACGGTTCATATTTCGTAAAGTACTTGTTGCGAGGAGGCCCAATTCAAAAGAATACTGAGGGATGAGAAAATGTCATTTTTACCCGTCAATGTTCGTTTCACTAGGACATTAACTCTTCCATTGTGGCACACATTACATTTTGTGTAACCCATTCTTTTTGCCTTTTAGTTAATTGGATAAATTATTCCAAGTATTTAATCACTCTTCAGTCAGATAAGTCTTTCTTAGTATTTATTCTAAATCTGTTTTCATTACTTACCATTTTTAAAAAAAAAATCATTCTCATGATGTGGGTGTCACCAACAAAGCCAGTGTTTATTAGCCATTTCTAGTTGCCCTTGAGAAGGTATTGGGAGCATCCCATATTTTGAAGGTATTCCCATAGAGCAGTTGAGTTCCAGGATTTTGACGCAGAGACAGTGAAGGAATGACCATGTGGTAAAGTGAGTGTTAAGTACCTTTTAAGAGAATGTAGTTAGTTGACCATGTGACTGTATTGACCAATCATTACACAGCGCAGGCTGCTTGGGTAACAGGAAGTCTAGAGCTGGAGGTGATTGAAGAAGCACACATGGTGTTAGCGGCTGTTCTTAGTTCCAGTAAACCAGTCTCTCTACTTATATTGTTTCAAGCACCAACTAATGTGTTAATATCAAGGGTGCAGCAAGCTTTCGCCGGACAGAGTGAACCTGATATAACCAAAAACATAAAAGACCATTTAGGTCTTCTCGGGCTAATTTTGTGGCATACGTTGAAAGTGATAGGAGTTTATTGATATGCTTTTTGATATCTGATGCTTGATATTTGATATAGTTTGAAGTCCATTTCCAAATAACTGTCTTTCTGTGCTGCAAAGCTTATGATTCTCTAACCTTCCATCGTTTTTCACCCACTTTACACCGGAATCAATCTTGTTGCTGTTTTCTAGTGAAAACAGATTTTGAGTTTTGTTTATCATGTCATAAAAACACTCATAACATTCTAGGTGTGGCCTTACCAGTAGACTTCCAACTGACCCACCAAGTCTAACAGCCCTTAATTTTTTTGTCCAATAATGAAAGTTTTCAAAGAAAATTTTAAAAACACACTATTTTTAAACTCTCTCTGATTTATTTCTTTTCCCCCCCGGGTTGCTTACAACAGTGCCCAACAGATTAAACTTTAATTCCTGAAGAGTCCAGCACATTGGTAGTCCCAATGTGATCTGAAATGAAGACGATGCAGATATTAAAATAGAGATTTTGGGGAAAATGTCATAATTTTGGGATGAGCATGAGTCATACAAGAAGAGATTTGTTTTTAATGTACAGAAACCAAAACCTAAGAAGGATTTAAAACCTATTCACTACTGGAATCATATTAAGTATCATTGCTAGTATAGCCACAGAGACACCAGATGGTATCAGTCCAGAATGAATGTAGACTGTAGTCACACAACTGAAAAGGATTGAAGTTAACCTGCAAAATTCATGCAGTTGAGAGCTAAGCACCCAAAAACCTATTTCCACAGGTACAATCTATATATGTATGTTTGGTGGTGTTTGTAATTGAAAATACTCCACAATTTGTGTACAAGGCTACTGAATCACACTATTCCAAAACTATTTATTCATTAAATTAATTCCCATTGAATAATATAACTAAAATCCTGTTGATGTTCTGTTCTTGTGTACTTTGGCACACAGGGTGAAAGTGAAGCTAAATTTGAAAAGTGGAGAGTGGAAAATTCATGGGGAGAGGAAAGTGGTAACAAAGGTAAGTTTTTAAAAAAATGTACGTGTATAAAAGATTGACTCATATCACACCGTTTGAATCCTGATGAAAGTATAGCTAATAAAAGAAAGGTGCTTGGATCAGAGTATCAGAACAAAAATACACATTTTATGCAGTTCTGAATGATTGGAAATCTATGCTGTAATCAGGAATGTGGTCCTGTAGAACGCTGCATGAAATGTTTTCAAATTGTTATTTTGTGACATTTACACACCGCAGGTAAATCTCCACAATGAGCAATGGAACCATGGTTCAACATTAAAAATTAGGTCAAGACACTTGTATCCACATTGATCTCTTTTTTTAAAAATGTTTTTTATTGATGCAGGAAAAGGAGTAGGTCGTTTAGCCTTCAACCTGTTGCTTCATAAAATCAGAATATGACAGATCTGTATTTTAACTCCACCTACCTGCCTTGGTTCTGGAACCCTTAAAATCCTTGCATAACAAAAATCTACCAATTTCAGTTTTGAAATTTTCAATTGGCTCAGCCTCAATAACTTTTTGGGTGGGGGAGTTCCAGATTTTCACTACCTTTTGTGTGGAAACAGTGCTTTCGGGCCTAGTTCTATTTGTAAGTTCGTGCCTCCTTGTTCTGGAGTTCTTCACTAAAGAAAATGGTTTCTCATCTACCCTTTCGACACCCTTTTCATGTTTTATGTACCTTGAGTAGATCACCCCTTAATATGCCAATCTCATATTAGATTTGTAAATGCACACCTTCATTTGGATACATGGCAAATACTAGCTCGGTATTTAAAATCTTTCGAAGATTGTTTTGAATTGCAGCTAGGCTTTATAAACGCACATCATCAAACTTCCATAATGAGTTTTCTGGACAGCTGGAGTGTGGGGATTTTGAATAGCAAGACTGGGAAAGTTAATGGAAACAAAAATTGCTGGCAAAACTCAACAGGTCTGACAGCATCTGTAGAGAGGGAGACAGAGACAGAGACAGAGATAACGTTTCGAGTCCGTATGACTCTTCTTCAGATCTTGGAAAGTTAATTTTTGGTTCCATTGCATGAAGTTAGTAAAACCAATTTCAGTAAAAATTGCTTTCATATCCTTTGCAGTAGTACATGACTATCCTTGATGAAGGCTCAAAGGTGGGTCAACTGACTATGGGAGATAGAAACCAAGTGAATTTTCTGTGAACTGATATCAGAGCCGCAGGTATCCTCTTGTGCTCCAGGGAGATCTCCTGTGCTTCTGGTCTGTATATCAGGTATTGACTGGGTACGCTTGCTGAGCCAGGTAGAGCTACCCAGATTAAAACAATGACCTGCTTTCCAGGTGATGCTTTTGAGACAAAGGGAATTTTGCCTGGATGGTGTTCTCAGCACATGCTTCCTTGGTCGGGATGAAAACCATTGCACTTAATGTGTGCCACAGCCACAACAGCCTCTGTTTTTCGTACAGGCACCCTGAAGATCAGTTAAATGCTAAAAGGCAACATTAATATCCAGTAACTAAGCTATACAGACCAGGCAAGATCCCCAATTTGTGTGTGAACTGGTCTCTAAAGAAGGGCCTGCGCTGCAGTTGCTCCCTGGACTATCGAGTAGAAAAACAGGCATGGTTCCTGATCTCAATCATTCAGACTTGATCTCTGCTGGACATCCATATGTGTGGATTGAACAGGATTCACTCAAGTTCTGTCGAAGGGTCATGAGGACTCGAAACGTCAACTCTTTTCTTCTCCGCCGATGCTGCCAGACCTGCTGAGTTTTTCCAGGTAATTCTGTTTTTGTTTAGGATTCAGTTTGACTCAAAAACCTCTGAAGTTGAACATTTGACACCGTGGCTTATATGTGAATTATGACTAGTTGGGCAGGGTACCATAGAAGTGACTGGCGCCGAACTGAACTCAAGCAAGGAATCTTGTCTTCAGGAGAGGAAGCAATTGGAGAAAATTTACAGAGCAAAAGATTCAAACTGGTGCCTACACAGGTCAAGAGAAGTCCCAGGTGGCAACCAGTGCATTTGTTTTCCTTATCTGAGTTAGACCTATTTGCAGTTACTTTGTGATTATAAACAGCAGATTAAAGCCTTCTTGAAGGAAATGAGAAGTTCTCAGTGAGCTGGTGGAATGCTGAGAGAGCACATTCTTAAGTATAAAGGTCTTGGCGTGTTTATTCTCTGTTTCCTTGTTTAAAAAGGCAATAGTAACTTCCATCTGCCAATTAACTATTTTAAACTTAGATGTAAACTTAATTAGGGAAAGACTGGGCTTTCTTGCTGGAAAGTAAGAAAAAAAGAAAGCCTTGCATTTATATAGCACTTTTCACAACCACCAAACCTCTCGAAGCGCTTTACAGAAAATGAAGTACTTTTGAGATGCAGTCACTGTTGTAATGTAGAAAATGTAATTGGAAGTAAAAGAGATGGCAATAAACACAGAATGGACAGGAATACTTGTTTAGTATCTTTGCATATGACAAAATAACCCACAGTACTTTTTATTCAAAGAATAATTTTTTTCACTTTGCGTGGTAAATTGTTGTGTAGGCAGCAGCATTTTACAAGCAGTTACCAGTTGAATAATCTGTTTCTTATGTTAGTACAATGAACGTACAAAATTGACCGAGAGGGAAAAACTAGCCCTCCATTAAACCTGCCACACACCATGATGGCAAGAGCATCCTTTCAGACCCCGACACCCTTTCCCTTGGTAATCTGGGGGAGGCAAAAATGCAGAATAAATCCAGGGTCAATAAGGGGAGAAAAAAGTTCAAAGCATCTTTCTGACCCTCTCAGATGACCAAAACCATGGGCCAAGTGATATCTACAAAGGCACTTACTTTCTGTGTAATATAATCTCCAACCCAGTCAAGGACCAATCCATCTCCCTCTTGTAAACATACAGAGAGTCAGCACCCACCAAAACCAGCTGGCAGTGGCCCATTTGGTTTAAGAGGGATGGTGGTCACAATAGCAGAAAATCTCCCTGCTCCTTTAGTTGTGCAATATGATCTTTAACAATCAACTGAACTATTAGTTTTGGGCAGATGGGACCATGGTTTAATGTCCCAGCTGAAGAACAGTACCTCCAACAATACAGCATTCTCTCTCAATACTGCATTGGACTATAGACCTAGCTTAGCTACCTTCGTTCTGGCTTGAATTGAGTGGACAGAGTATAAGAGCAAGGAGTTTATGTTAACCTTGTATAAAACACTGGTTCTATCTCAACTGAAGTATTATATCCAGTTCTGGGCACCACACTTTAGGAAAGGTGTGAAGACATTAGAGAGAGTGTAGAGAGAAAAAATCATGAGAATGGCTCCAGGGATGGAGAACTTCAGTTACATAGATTGGAAAAGTTGGGACTATTTTTCATGGGGAAAGGAAGGTTGAGAGGAGATTTGATGGGGATATTCAAAATCATGAGGGGATTGGATAAAGTAGATAGGGAAAAACTGTTCCCACTGGTGGAAGGATTGAGAACAGGAAGATTAAGGTAATTGGCAAAAAAAAAACAACAGCGACACAAGGAAAGCTTTTTCATACAGCGAGTGATTAAGATTTGATATGCGCTGCTTGAGATTGGTGGAGGTAGGTTCAACTGAGGCATTCAAAATGGAATTGGATTATATTTGGAAAAGGAAGAATGTGCAGGGTCACGGAGAAGGTGGGGGAATGGCACTAGGTGCGTTACTCATTCGGAGAGTGGCACAAACCTTTTTCGGCTCCCAACTGAGAAAAGCTTTTGAGAAGCAACTGAGGAGAAAAAAGAGGGGGGAGATAAAACTGATAAGATCTATAATAGCAACATAAAGACAGCTTTGTTGCTATAAGATGTCTGTGAATTTGAATTACTATTTTTTCTCTGATTTTTGATATTTATGCCAGGACTATCCATAATTTCCCTGGATATTTATCATGAAGTTCCAGCCGAGCTGCTGTTCAGTCTCCTCAGGATTTGTAGTGTGGGTAGACAGTCAATTAAACACAGTGAATAAAGTGGAATTTGTTAAGGGATACTCACTTCCTCCCCTTCCCCAGCCTCGGTCTCCCTCCACCTTTGATTCCATGGAGCAGCAGCAGTGGAGAATGAGGAGCATTAACAACACTGGTGGCATCAAGATGAATTTCATAAAACATATTAGCTCCTTTAAACATATTCTCTCTTGTTGTGGCACTTCTATCTAGCACTGCCCCTAAAACCAATCCTAAGTTTCAGGTAACCAAACTTGGAGCAAGGCCATTTGGAGCAAGGTCAGTAGGGATAGGGAAAGCATTTGATATATCACATGGAATAGTTCTGGAATAGTGTGCCTTTTGGTGAGGAGTGGACCCACGGAACTCAGGTGTAGTAGACTGCCATTGACTGGCAATCAGACTAGCTCTTTGAAGGCGAAGAGCTGAAATTGTGCATGAGGAAGACAGAGTTTTATAGAGTTTTGTTACTCATTGTGATCACTGATGTCTGGTAGGGTTGCTGAGAAATTTAAGAGATCTGTCTTGGCTGTGTCTGCCATTTTATGTACAGTTTGTGATGTGCTTGACCACAGTTTGCAGTTAATTCATATTTATCTGATGCTAATTCTAGATGTTAGAGTATACGGTACATAGTGTTGACTGTTTGCTTTGCTGACTTTTGTAGAGTAAAGTTTCTTCTGTTTGTTTAAAATCATGGAATCTTGTGGCTTTATTCTCTTAATAAGTAACTGGGATTTCAAATTTTGTTCCAGTTACTGTACTTACCCAGATTGTAATGCAATTGAGGTGTAGTCTGGGATCGTAACAACATATACGTTGCAGAAGAGACTCTGGAAATGTTCAGCACTTCCCATACCTTGGAAGCCAGCTCTCTCAAAAGCCACCATTGGCAAGGAGGTCCAACACTGGGTCAACTGCACCAGCTCAGCCTTCTACAGGCTACAGCAGCAAGTGTTTGACAACAAAAACCTCCACAAGTCAAAGTCCTAGTGTACAGAGCAGTTGCCGTCACCACACTTCTGGTACTGAAGTGACTGTACAATCAACGACACATAAGAGCGCTAGAGAAATTCCATCAGCAATACCTCTGCCACATCCCTTGAGTTCAATGGGAGGACCGTTGAACAAACACCAGTGTCCTCCTTGTAGCCAGCTTCACAGACATTCAGGAAAAACTCACGCAAAATCAACTATTAATGGACTGAACCCTGGCTGGCCAAAAAGCGTCTTCCCCACCGCGCTCTTTTCTCTCAACTCTCAAATGGCCAAATCCCTGGGGAGGACATAGAAAATGCTTCAAAGACACTCTGAAGCTCACCTTGAAGCACGGCAGCTTTTGCATTAATGACTTGGGGGGGGGGGGGTGAGCCTGCCAACAGTCGTTCAAAATGGCAACAGCTTGTCCATCAAGCTGCATCATCACGCTTTGAGCCACAACGTCTTACTGATGAGGCAGCAAAGAAGGAAGCAAATCCTGCCCTCTGGATCCCACGACCTTGTGGGACATCCTGCCCTGTGTGCCCAAAAGGTCAGCAGGTCAAGGAACTCTTGATCCTGGCAGGAACTCTTAACCCTGAAAGGATATCATCCTCGAATGGAGGGGCAGCTGCCAGTGACGAACAGGATATCGGCCTTTCAGCTCAGTTGGTCCTTGCCAGTGTTTATGCTCCACACGTGCCTCCTATCACCCTCTTTATCTAGCCCTATTGCTTGCTGGTGACAATAAAAAGAGGAGACTGTACTCCTCCCCACAAGATGAAGTCAGAATGGTGTGTTTCGTGGTACCGGGATCAACGTAGCAGTAGTTCAGTAATCTAAATAGTGAGAATACCACCCCCCCCCACACACACACACACACACACACACACACAATCTTTGCTGATTTATATTTATTTAGGTTAAAGAAATAATCTTAACTGCGCTCTTTATGGGAAATTGCTGATTTGACAATAAGTCAAAAGAATTGAGAATGAAAGCGGGAGACAAATGTCTTTTCCTAATCTTGCAAAATGCAAGAAAGAAGCCAGCTTTGCTTTGGCGGGTATCTGTGAAGGCTGAAAGTACTCAGTGTGACGTGCTAAAATGCCTTGCGTGTCTTCCTGCCCTACTTTACCCTCACTTGACCAACAGGGGGGTAACACATCTCTGGACAACATGTGCACATAGCTGGCAAGCTGAAAATTCAGCCTGTTACTAACTTACTGATTTAGAAACAGGATAGATTGACAAGGGTTTCTTTCTTACATGGGTGTAATCTTTTTTGGCATTTAGAAGCTTTGTTTAAAAAGAATGTTTAAAACACTTGAAATGACTTGGTCCAAGAAATGTAAAACAGATTGGGATGTGTTGTTGAATCATTGTTCTGCCAGAGTTTAATTCTACAGTCTTCTCAGTAGTTATAGCACACTTTTTGCTCCAAAAGATTAGACATTCCTGCCTTAACTTAGCACTAATTGGCAGTCAGACATAGAAAAATCACTAGGGCGCCTGTCAAGGGAGATGAAAACCTTAATTCCACTTCTTAAATAAACTTAAGGCATTTTTCACTGCATTACAGAAAATGTGCCAGTAGTTTGAAACTTGCAACACACAATGCAGTCCCCAAAAAGTTAATTAAAAACTAAATAATTGCAAAATACTAATTTCAATCATAATGAAGACATGAACTAGTTTATTTTAGGTACAAGAGTCTGGAATTTTTTATGAGCAGTTTAAATGTTCACCTGATAACATAGTCAACTGTTACTTCTACCCTTTATAGAAGAGATAGAAAATAGTTGTTTAATAGTACAGAACAGAGTCTTGCTGAAGAAAGAGACATGCCATCTAAGCTTTTCATCTTGCACTCATCAGGACAAGTTCGCAAGAATACCAATAGTAAAACAAAAAACAATTTATACTGCATGAGAAGAGGGTGCTAATTGGTTGGCAAGCGGACTCTGCTAGGGGTGTTGCTATGGAGAATACACTAGGGGAAGTTAACTACCAAGCTTCTGTTCAAATTCAAACCAGGCAGGTCGAGTCTGATCAAGGTACTGGGATGAAGAATGAACCAGGGAATGGCTGTTCCCCCAAGCTTTTGTTTTTGTTCAGTTGAAAAAGGCACAATGCATGAACATGCTCATTCTGTCTGCTTTTGTATTCATTTTCACCCACTTACAAAACCAACTATCCCGTAAGCTTTCATAACCGACGATCAATTGGATTGCAAGGATATGACTTGTGATTGATACAAGAATTTGTTTCTAGAGGGATATATTTTGAAAGATAAAGAATAGATTGTTTCAGCTGGGGCATTTCACCAATGTAGGATATAACGGCGAAAGATATTAAAGGTGCACTTATTCATAGTATTAGGCAACATTCCAGGCCTTTAATTTATGGTTCCGCAAATTGAATTACAGATAGTGTCTCATCTGAAAATTGGACATTTTAATAAGCTCCCACGCACAAATTCTTATTAAATGAGTAAAATAACTTACCAACTTGTTCGTCTAGGTACTGCATTGGCATAGTGCCATACCGGACGAGTTGTCAGCTTCATGCACCGGTCTTTTCCCGCATTCTGAATGGTCTGAGCAACTCTTGAGACCATGTAGCCCAATCCACATGGAACCATTCAACTCTACTCAAACTGGCAAGATTTGAAATCCAGCATAGACTCTGTACCTGAGGTTGCTGGTTTTGAGACACTGTACCTTAATCAGATGAATATTTGAAGAGCAGAAACATGTACTGCTTATGGTTTGATGCTCGTTGATGTAGATCCAGCCCCTTGGAGTTAGGAATGGAGGCACCTTGATTGGCACCCCATCCACAAACACATACTCCCTCCACCACCGACGCACACTGGCAGTGGTGTGGACCATCTACAAGATGCACTGCAGAAACTCACCAAGCCTCCTTAATCAGCGCCTTCCAAACCCCACGACCACTACCATCTAAAAGGACAAGGACAGCAGACACATGGGAACACCACCATCCGGAAGTTCCCCTCCAAGCCACTCACTATCCTGAATCGGAAATATATTGCCATTCCCTCACTGTTGCTGTGTCAAACTCCTGGAAGTCCCTCCCTAACAGCACTGTGGGTGTACCTACACCAGATGGACCGTAACGGTTCAAGAAGGCAGCTCACCACCACATTCTCGTGGGCAATAAGGGATCGGCAATAAATGCTGGCCCAGCCAGCGACACCCACATCCCACGAGTGAATTAAAAAAAACCTGTCTCCCCCCCATTGCTTGCTTAATTGTAATTTTGGAACATGTTTACTGTTTCAATTCCAAAATTATCTGATGGCTTGCTGGCATCCTGTTTTTTAGGAAATGGAGGGAATAGGTCTTGCTTAGAAACGTAAACATAAAATAGTAAATAATCCTGAAATCTAAAGGATTTCCGTCTCAGGCCTCCAGATGTTATGTGGCAGCAGCACTATGATATGCTGATCAGTAACGATCACTGGCTGGCAGATGTTTGAGGCCATGGCAGATTCTGGGTTTGCGATCTCTCCTATGTCCATTAATCTTGTGGAAATCTTGGGACACATGGTTTGGAACCTATTCAAATATTTATCATAGCACTGGAAGATTCATCAGTCTTTTGAAAACAGCTGATGGTAGTTTTCCAATAAAATCAGTTGCGGTTATAATGGAACCTAGGATCCTGAGATTGGCCCTCCCCATCCCCCCACCCTGCTCCTTAAAGCTGTTGGACTCATCAGATGTGCTACTGCCACACGCTACTTGGTCTTTGTTTGATGGAGCTCGGAACTGTAAGATATTATTGGAGATGGATCACTGCGCTGGTTCTCTCTTTCTTCTAATATCCAGTGAGAGAAAGAAAAGGAATGCAATTAAGATCTGGGGTTACTTTAGCACAATAGGCATCTGAATGAAATGTTGAAGACCAGTGTTGGCTGAGGCTTAGTTGGTAACACTCCTGCCTCTAAATCAAAAAGTTCCCAATTCAAGCCCCACTCCAGGTCTTGAACACAAAGATCAAGGTTGATGCTCTAGTGCAGTACTGGGAGAGTGCAGCCCTGTCGGAAGTGCTTTCTTTTGGATGAGATGTTAAACCAAGCCCCTGTCTGTTCTCTGAGGTGGACATAAAAGATCCAATGGTAACACTCTGAACAAGAACAGGGTAGCCATCCATGGTAACTTGCCGAATACTTATCTCTTAATCAACATTACAAACAAGTTATCTGGTCAATACCACAATACTATCTGTGGGAGCTTGCTGTGCGCAAATTGGCTACCCTGTTTGCTACATTATAACATGACTACACTTCGAAAGGACTCGTTGGCTGTAAAGCACTCTGATTTGTCTGATGATTTTGAAAGCCACTATATAAATACCAGACCTTTTTTTCATTATCTTACAGCACAAGAGGTTGCCATTCAGCCCATTATGCCTGTGCCAATTCTTTGAAAGTCTTTTATGAGTGAAGTTTTTATTTCCCTCCCCTTTCCAGTAAAGACTCTACTTGACTAATGCCCAGTGTAACAAATTTGAAATTGGGAACTCAATGTATCTGTACAAGCATTGACTTGACTCATATCTCATTTCTCCATGATGTAGTGTTGGAGCATTCCTGAAAGTGGCTGTTGAGAAAGATGAGTTTTGGCTTGTGATTCAGTGACAAAACATTTGTGAAACATACTGATCTCATTGGTGGTCTTCTGTCCTGTAAGACGATGATTTGCGTCTTGGTGATCAACCAAGCATCACCAGGTGTCCCACTCTGGCATGGTCACCTGTGCTGGATTTGCTGCAGAAGAAGAAGAGTGGGGGCTGGGAAGGTGTAAGATTCACTGGCCCCTGTTTTCTCCAGGCCCTCTTCTTGACCAGCTGAGCTTTTACTTTCTACTCGCCTCTTCAAAGCCCTTTCAAACGGTCAGCCTCCAGAGGTCACAGCTGTCATCAGTCACCTCCCAGTGGTCACTGTCAATGTCCACCATCTTCATCTCTTTCCTGTTGGCGTCCTTCTAGTGAAAATATGGACATCTGGGTGGTCATGAGCTAGTGACTGGTTTTACCATACAGAAGGTTGCTGGGTATATAGTCATCATCCATCCAATGAACGTGGCTGTGCCAGCGTTGGCTTAGCATTGAGTTTATGCTGATGAAAATAGCACACTCCAGGACCCCTGAGTTAGGTGACCTTGTCCTGCTAAGAGAGGCCAAGGATATGTCTAAGACAGCGAAGGCGGAAACTGTTCAGCCTTCTCTTTTCTCCTGCCTAGCATGAGTTGTCCATGTCCCACCACTGTGGACGAGTGCGCTGGGGACGCAAGCTTGGAGCACTTGCAGTTTGGTTTTCAGTCAGGTCGCCACAGCCCCACACGCTATTACTCGGCAACGACATTACAGCTTCAGTTTTGCGAGGCCTGTGTCGATTTCAGCATCAAGTGACAGATTGTTGGTGATTGTGAAACCGAGACATGTGAAACCATAAAACATGGTGTGGCCGCCGATGTTGGAGCAATCAAAATCAGGGCTGTCCAAGAGGCAAGAATCACAGAAAGGCCGAGATCTCAGAGGATTGTGTGACTGGAAGAGTTTACAGAGGTGAGGGGGGAGGTCACAGAAGAATTTAAAAGCAAGGATTTTTAAAAGTACAGTGAAGAGAGAGCATAACACATCAGCCTTTTAGGGAAATTTAAAGAGGAGTACAAGATTATAAGTTAATGATTAGTTGGAAATTTCAGAGAGGAGGGCTGGAAGCAGTGATAACCTTTTAAGCTTAGAAAATGTGGAAATGAATTTAAATATTGAAGAGAAATACATTGCAGTTGGCATCAAAAGTAGTTTTGAGACACCATGTGCAAAATCCCTGTAACAAATATATTTTAGTTGTCATAATTATAGTACATATATTGATATATATTCCCCATTGTCTATTGTACTATGCGTAATCTGGGAGTTCTGATGTTGACATACAAAGTGTTCCATTCCACAGAAATATTTCATCTCACGTTAATCAGCAGGGGAAAAAAAAGGGAATGTTACAAATTCCAGTGTGGCACACACTGAGATCTTAGGCTGAGATCTTCTGGCCGGCAGCAATGCTGGGCACATTGCCACTGCTCGTGAAGATATTACCCACCCAGATTTATACTGCCCATTTCTCCGGGGATCTTCCGATCCCAGCCGAACAAGGAGTGGGTAGCACAGCATCTCCCATCGAAGTCCAGCCAGCAGGATAGAGTTGGGGGGAAAGGAGAGAACACGCCATATTTCTAGGGCACTAGCTGCCGGTTTCAGATAAGCTGTTGAAGGTCCGGTCTTTTAATGAATGAGCGTGGGTGAGAGAAAGAGCGGGCGAACGGGGTGAGGCGGGTAGGTAGGTGGATGAGGTGAGTAAACGAGTCGGGTGGATGGGTCAGATTGGGGTCGGGGGGTGGTTTGGTCAGGTCGGGGGGAGGGTAGTCAGGTGGCTGAAGGGATAGTCAGATCCAGCCAAGGTGGGTAGTCATGTCGGGTTGGAAGGATAGGGGGTGGGGGCGGGGGTGGGTGGGTGGGAGGAATAGTCAGGAGGTCAGCCAGGATCGGGGGGGGGTAGGGGGTGTGGTGATTGGGGGGATGGCCAGTTGCGGAGTTAGACCAGGCTTTAATGTCTAACATTTCCTGGGAAACTACCAAAGCAAATCCCGTGTATCTAGTCCAAGTCTCCGCCCTGAGCTCAGGGTCGGAGACATTCACATAGGGTCCCAGGCAGTAGGCAATCAGCCCATCAGAAATTTACACTTCCTGCCCAATTCCCATGTATGTCAGGATATCCGCAGGGTCCTAATGCACATCTCCCAAAAAGTCCCATCTCTGGTGATCTGGAGACTGGAAGATTTGGGCCATTATGTTTTAATTATAAAGGAAGTTTTGCTAACCCTTTAATTTAAATGATTGTCCCGTTGAGATGGCATGAAGGAAAAAAACTTTTTAAATTTGTTTCTCTTCCATATTCTCTTGTTTAAATTCCATTTTTAAAAAAATGGACAAATGGCTAGGCTGACAAAATGGCCACCGGTGACCACATGATGGTAGTTCTGGAAGTTTCTGGACAAAGGCTAACACATTAAACCCCTGGAATGGGTTTACACTCCTTGCATTTTGTAAACATTCCAGCCAAGTCATCACAAAGGATAGTAGACTGCGCCAGCCCGTTATGGAGAAAGGCAGAGCTTTTTGTGACTCCCCATCTCCAATGTTGTGCTAATGGTTCTACAGTTACCTGCTCAAAACACAATAGGTTTGAACAAGGGTCTCGTTAGCTGAATAGCTCAACCTGCAACCACCAGGTCACATGACCAAAAATTGAGCAGTTTGAATTGCTTTAATTAGACAGCTTTTGGGTTTTATCTTCAGCCTGCCGTTTCTTGTCTGACTGGCAGGTCACACACAAGCAAGCTCCGGCCAGGTTGGATAACCGGCTCCCATCTAACCTGACTCTGCTGGGAAGATGTTGCACTGTTGCCTGCAGAACTGATTCAGTCTCTGTGCTTCTGCCTCATCTTGGGACATCAACACCACCCAGAAAAGCAAACCTGATACCACCGGTCTCCAGCCAGCCAACCTCTGCGGGGAAAAGATTCCCTCATTGGACTTTGATCTGGACTCGTGTGAAAGCTTAACTCTTATTTTTATCATGGTCTTTGCCCTGAACCCCTTTCTTTCCTCTCTGTGTGTGTGTGTGTATGTGTGTGTGTGTGAGATGTACACTTAGACTTTCTAGGCTATTTTATGGGGCACAAGTAAGAATTTAATTCGAAAAAAACGAAACGCAATGGCCCGGATTTTCACTCCCAACACGAGGGTAGAGAGTCAGGAAATGTGCCGACTTGCCGAACCCAATGGCCAGAATTACATTCCAGGGAAGGGACTGCACGCTAGACTTGGGCCCACTGTTCCCGGAAACAATTCCGAGGCAACCACAGGATGGCCAAGTATGAATGATGGTCGAGGGGTGGGAGGGAGAGGGAGCTCTAGGATCGACTGGGAGAGGAAGAGGTGTCCGGGGGGTGGGGGGGTGGTGAGGTTAGAAGGGAGGGAATGAAGGCGTTGGGGGAAAGAGGACGTGGAGGAGGGGGTAACAGGGAGAGAATGGCAACTGGGAAAGTAGGTGTAAGGGGGGTGGGGGAGTGGGGGGAGGGGACAGGAGGGGAGGCCTTGCGGGGAGGGAGTGTGGGAAGATGAGGGGAGGGGATGTGGGGAGGGGAGTGGGGGGGGAGTGTAGGGAGGGGTGGGAGTTTGGGGGGAGGGGAGCGGAGGAGAGGGGACAGGATGAGAGGAGAGGGGAGGGAGTGCAGGGAGGGGAGGGGATGAGGGAAGGGCAGGGAGTGCGGGAAATGGAAGGGATGTGGGGAGAGGGGGAGGGGGTGCGGGGAAGGGAGTGCGGATGGGAGAGCATGCGAAAGGGAGGGGAGTGCGGAGGGAAGGGGGTGCGAGTGAGGGGAGGGAAGAATCTGCGGGAGAGGGCACGTGGGGGAGTGCAGAGGAGGAGAGGGGAGAGGAGGGAAGGGGAGAGGAGGGGAGGGCGTGCGAAGAAGGAGTCCAGGGAGGGGAGGGAGTGACGAGAAGGGAGGGGAGGGAGTCCAGGGGATAATGGGAATGACTGAGGGCAGTGTGAGGTGGTAGGGTGGGAGGGTGAGGGTTCAATGGTAGCGGTAGAAGGGATGGCAAGGGTGGTTGGTGGGTCTCGGAGGCAGACTCAGACCCTGGGGGTGGGAAGGAGGAGTTTGGGGAGGTGAGTGTGAGTGTGGATGGGGATGGGAGTTTCAGGAAGGAAGGGAACGTGCACGTTCACCTGGACATCCCTGAAGGAAAAGAGTTGGGGCTGATAGGTCACAGGGGGGAGGTGGAAGTTTGATGCCAGGGGGTTAACTGTGATAGGGGAAAGGAAATGGGTGGCTGGGGGAGGGGAAAAGACAGGGGAGCACACACAGAACTGAATCTAGACGATGCTGTCCAAATCGAAAGTGAAACGAGAGTCATGGTGGGAGAGATCAGGTGCTGCATGGGAGTGTAATCGTTGGGTGGGCGGAGATGGACAAACCCCAGCAGACAGCATTGAGAATGCTCAGGACATCCAAGTGACTATGATATGGGAAGGATCCACGTGCGTGGGAGGGTGCTTGCATAAGGCTCCGGAAGGCCCTACCACACATACAATTCTCCCTCCAGAATCACTCATTGGCCAGCTGCTCCCTCTGCGGTGACAGAGGGCGAGGCTGAGGGGTCACAGGCAAAGGGGACTCGGAGGTAGAGGACGGCCTGTGAGATTCCTGAGTGGATGACCCAGAGATGTCCAGCTGCCGCTACTCCTCCCTTCACGTACCTGAGGGCCCCTGCCTGACTCCTTGAGGGGAAGGAGCAGCTGGAGGGACATCGAGGTGCCCCGCCTCCCTCTCACATTGCCACTGTAGGAACTCACCCATGTCTCCCCTGATGGAGTGCAGGTCTGCACGCATCTCCGTGTTCTGCTGGACCAGGGTCTCCATGGAGACCTCCTTACAGGCACATGTGGGCACCACTTCATCAGAGAGCAGGCAGACACACTCCTCCAATTCATGTGCCACTCTTCCAACAGCTCTGTGTGATGTTCTCACGCCTTCTGCTGACTCTCCAGGATGAGTTGGAAGGCCAAATCTAGACGCTCGTCATCTGACTCAGACCTCACAAGATGCTTGATTCCCGGTAGTTGGCCGAGTGCCAGGGAGCTCACACAAACCAGACTCCTGCTGCTGCGGACGTGTGTCTGCGCGGTGACCACCAGATTGTGAACCCAAGCCTGCTCTAGATCTAGGTCCCACCGAGGTGCGTGTCCCTGTGCTGGTGCAGGGTGTGGGTAAGCGCTGTGACGGGTCTTCCAGGCTGTTAATTTCCAGCTCTTCAACGGAGAAGGTGTCCTCTTGGCTGGAGGTGAGGGCGTGGATGGAGCTGAGGGACTGGCTGGCTGAGGGTGTCGGTCGCTTGGCGTTGCTTTTCCGATGAAGAAGTCTAAGCCTTGTTATGGCCATGTGGGAAGAGAGCTGTGCCTTAGTTCACACAGCTAGGTTGCTGGTTATCCCTTTATGTGCATGTACAAGGGGACCGAAACCAGTTGTGGGGGAGGGGGGGTGCAGAGTGGAGGCAGAAGGGGAGATGGAAGGCAGTGGAGAAATGGCAGGACAATGACTGCCTTGAAATGGGCACAATTCAGAACCAAATAACCTCTTCACGTGTAGAGCAATTAGTGCCAATTCTCATTTAATGAGATATTTATAATGAACTTTTACAGCTGTTTAAAATTATAAATGATTTTGGATGCTTTATATTCAAGTATTCAATAAACTCTCAGATGACTAGTGTATGCCTTGCTTGTATAGTACTGTAGACAAATTCACACTAAGACTGTAGAATGTTGAACTACATAGCCAAAACATTAGAATACAAGTCAAGGGAGGTCATGATCAAACTATACAGGGCTCTAGTCAGACTGAACTCTCAGTTCTGTGTACAGTTCTGGTCACTGAGAAACAAGGACGATATTCAAACGCTGGCAGCATTTCGAAGAAGAGCAATGAGACTGATTTCTCGTAACAGTTCTGAGTTATGAGGAGACATAAAGAGACATGGGCTTTACACCCTGGATAGCAAGCACCTGAGAAAGGATCTTATAGTGGTATAGAACAGTGCATACTGTAAATTAAACTCCAAGCGCAGGACAAAGGGACACTGAATCAAATTAGTTACTAATTTTAGGACTGATATCAGGAACTGCTTCATTATGTGGAGAGTCAGCCCTCGGAATGGACTTCCAGGCAAAGTGATAGGGACACATGTCCCAGGATCATTTAGATAATTAATGCAGCCATGGGAAACGTAGGGTCGTCAGCAGCAGCAGAATTGAGATGAGCCAAATAGCCTTATCTCATCCATACATATCTCATGATTTTATGAAGACTAGTCAACCTGCCATTGTGATTTAAGACCAAGTGGAGTCTTCAAGTGAGGAAAGATTAGAGGGTCAAGATAATTCAGCTGGGGTATGGAGACTCCAGCAAAAACAAAGTTGGGTACATTGACACTCTTTCCACTATCCAACAGTGGCCCACTGCAAAAAAAAAAAATCTGCAACTCATAATAAGGATTCAAATATGCCTTGTATATTTACCAAGCACCAAGGTGTTCAAAATTATTGCATCACCCCTAAACTACATAAGCACCCCATATTCAATTGTTCACAGTAATATCATATCAGAAGTAACGTAGCTGATCACAGTTACTAAATATAAACGAGTATGTCATTGGCTGATGTCTTATTCATTAGGGCCATAATTTGTCACATTACAGAGGAGCAAGATCCGATCCGAACCAGTCAGTCAGATGCTTAATCTGGGGATCAGTTTATTTGCCTGTTTTAGGTAGTTTGACAGTTAACCATAAAATTTAATCTAATGAGGCACATCTTAATGTATAGTTGGATTGATGCATTTGACAACAGTATCTTACAGAGAAGAAACCAAAAACTGCCCAGATTGGGAATGATCCTTAGTTTTATCCACTCATTTACTCATTAACACAAGTCAACTAAATGGTTGAAGAAGAATTTAAATCTTTTTAGCTGTTAACCAGGCCCCAGAGGTATGCATTGTGTATTTTTATATTCCCATTATAAATTACATTGTCCACATTTAAAATGGAAACTGTTTATATGAACTTGTCATGCTATAATTACATTGTCTGCTATTAGTGGCACTGTAATGCTTCCAATGACAGAGGATATAATCATGGTATGACAATTGTATGTAGCCAGTTTCCATTACAAATATAGGAATTTTATTGCAGGAAAAGTAGACAGGAAGTGCATGCAGACATAAAAAAATCAATAAATCACAAGTCCATCTCTTATGGCATTGTGTTTCAGGAGTCAGGACTAAGTGAGGGAGGGCACATTTGGACCAGGCTGTTCAGACACAATGTAGATTCCCTTTTAAAGTCATAGATTTTATCCTTATTTTTGTATATCTATTATAAATCTCATGTTCACATTTATAATGGAAACTGCCACGTAAATATGTCACATATTGATACCCACCCACCAATGGTGTTTCTGCCACACTTTGAGGGGAAAATAGAATTACAGTGTGACCACTTTAAACAAGTAGTCTCCATTACAGGATGTAGAAATAAAAATTTGTAATGGTAAAGGTTGAGCGTGCAGATGTGAGGTATTAAATGTATAAAATACAGATAAATTGCAGCCGTCAGATTGTGTCTGGGTGTGCAGTGGTATTTTATGACTCAAGGTAGGCCAATTGTTTGAACTAGATATCAATTTAACATATGTTCCTTGGGGAGTTCTGAATTCCTTTTAACAGCAGAAATATTTGAGATATAACGATTCCTTTGTAGCGTAAAGCTTGCCAAGTACTATACTGGATCTTTATCAAGTTCTCAAACTCGTGAGAAGAATAATTCCCGGCAAGTCGGGGGCATCAGGGAGACTCGTTTGATTTAATGACATTAAACCTAGGTGACACTGTACTTATGTAACAGCAACAAAAAAAAACACCAGTTACATTACACTTCTGTGCGAGTGTATTGTAGTCATTGATGGGGAGGAGATGCCTGCACATGAGAGGGAAAGTTTAAAGGGCCTGGTTAACAGCTAAAAAGATTTAAATTCTTCTTCAACCATTTAGTCAACTTGTGTTAATGAGTGGATAAAACTAAGGATCATTCCCAATCTGGGCAGTTATTGGTTTCTTCTCTGTAAGATACTGTTGTCGAATGCATCAATCCAACTATACATTAAGATGTGCCTCATTAGATTAAATTTTATGGTTAACTGTCAAACTACCCAAAACACACAAATAAACTGATCCCCAGATTAAGCATCTGACTGACTGGTTCGGATCGGATCTTGCTCCTCTGTAATGTGACAAATAATGGCCCTAATGAATAAGACATCAGCCAATGACATACTCGTTTATATTTAGTAACTGTGATCAGCTACGTTACTTCTGACATGATATTACTGTGAGCAATTGAATATGGGGTGCTTATGTACACCACTTTGGCGTGGTGCAATAATTTTGAACACCAGTGCAACTTGGTGCTTGGTAAATATACAAGGCATATTTGAATCCTTATTATAAGTTGCAGATTTTTTTCATTGCAGTGGGCCACTGTTGGATAGTGGAAAGAGTGTCAATGTACCCAACTTTGTTTTTGCTGGAGTCTCCAATCCATATTAAGAAGGGTTTAAATATGCCATGCAGTTTGTATAGCACTAAATTGCATCGATGCTCAAAATTATTGCATCACCCCTAAACAATATAAGCACTCGCAAATACAGTTGTTCACGGTAATATTATGTGGGAAATAACATAACTGATCACAGCTACAAATTATAAACTGATTTGTCATAGGCTGATGTCCCATTAAGGCCATAATTTGTCGTATTAGAGGGGAGCAAGATTCTAACCAGTGGAGAGTCAGATGTTTAGTCTGGGGATTAGTTTATTTTTTGTTGGAGTAACTTGGACAGTTGGCATCAAAATTTATAAATGCTCTTCCGTTAAGTTATCTAATTACAAGATGGAAGACATTTAAATACTGTAGCTCAGCTTTACATAAATACATTTAACAGGATCCTGGTTCACAGTCCTAGCAAAACACAAAATAGAACTATTACTTCCAAGTAGCCTTGGAATTAAATTTGCAGCGTGACTTAGTGATAACGAACAAGTATCTTGTTCCAAACTATTTCACAAGTTTGAGGAAATTTATAATTTTCATTTAAAGTTTTGCAAGTGTCTCAGTTGGACTGTTTAAACTAATTTCAGTGACACTGCTTTCTTCATCCCTTTTTGCATAAGAATATTACAGTACAATGGATCAGAGTCACTCTGTTACTTCAAGTAACTTTACAATTTAAAAGAATGCTCTTTTTCAACTCAAATCTCACATTTCACGAGAGAAAAGTCTATATATTCCATAAAGACCTCTCTATCCAATGCCTGATTATTCTAACATGGACTCCTCGCATGTATGAACCAACTAGGTTTCTGCTTTGACTCAGTTGGCAGCATTCTCACCTTCGAGTAAGAAGACAATGGGTTCAAGCATCACTGCAGAATTTGAGCACAAAAATCAAAGCTGACACTCCAGGTGAACATAAAAGATTCTACGGCACCATTTCAAAGAGAGGTTATTCCTGGTCTCCTGGCCAATATTTCTCCATCAATCAACAAAATACAGATGACCCGGTCATTATCACATTGCTGTTTGTTGGAACTTACTGTGTGTAAATTGGCTATCACGTTACCTACATTACAGCCAGTGATGTGAAGTCTAATTACAGTAAAGTGTTTTGGGTGGTTGTGCGGTTATAAAGGCGCTATATAAATGGAAGTTTTTTTTATTATTAATCCCCTATTTCAGGGAATGCTAATTTCCTTCACTAAATTCCTGTCACTAGGTATCATTCTTTTCCAAGAGGAGGCTGATTGTGTTTTAATTATCTACTTTTTGGGGGGAATCTATTCTGCATATCCATCATCCTGTGGGAAATGTTATTTTCCCACTCTCGAATATTTCTCAGAACACTTTTAGTTGTATGGCCTGGCTGCATTCTAAACTATTCTTTCACCAAAAACATCACAAGCAAAAAATGAATGAAAAAGAAATCAGTGATGTAATTGAGGAATAAGGTTTTACAATCTTGCACAGAGAAGTTATTTACTTTTTTAATAAAATGATTGTTAATTAGCAGTAAAGGATACAATAAGCAGATTCTAAATAGGTGCTGTAACAAAGAGTTGAAAATGTTTAATTTTGGAAAATGTTCCTTTTGCAGTCAAGAGTTTTGCAAGTAGAAACATAGTAAAATGAAATTCAATAAATGGAGTGAGCTGCAAAAACATAATAGAACTTGTTCCGGATGAATATCATGTTACAGTAGTAGATATGTGTGAATAAACTTTAACTGCTAGGAAACTGGAAGATTTTATTTAACAATATATAATAGATTTTGTTCACATTACACTGTAAAAGCTGACACCTATTGTATAATCAAGTGTGTGTCATTTAGAAAGCTGGAGTATTAACCTGAGGGAACAGATGCAGGGATGCTGGCTTCAGAATCATGACTTGTTCTGCCCTCAAGTTATTGGCAAATCTCATAGAGAACTGGCAACACAGGTCAACTCCAAAAAAACTCAAAATTAGATTTTCTCTGTAGTGTAAAAATATTAACCATGCCCTGGGACTAAAATAACAAACTATAAGTTATAGAATGGACTGCAATTACATTGTTGTGTAGATAAGTGATTAAAATAAAAACTTCCTATTTTAAAATGGCTACTCAGACATTCATTTGAAAAAAAAATGATTTTAGAGATACCTCTGGAGAATGCAAAATTATTGTGTTAATTAATAGAAGCTCCCTTTATCAAAATTTGATGCTGTACTGAATGAATGTTGTAAGCTATATCTAGTGTCACACACTATTGTTTATTCATCTGGTTCCTTTTATATTGTTATTGATTTTGTGCTGTGTTTTTATTTGTTTCTTAGTAAGATTATGATCTTGAATTTTATTTATGCTGCCAGTGATACTGTCTTGTTCTCCACTTACTGCCTGTACTTCATTTGAACATTCCAGTAGCCCCTCCAATAATCAGCCTAGTTCTGCTCACAACACACCTCCTTTAACAGTATGGCTAACAGTTGCTGTGCTGAGTCCCAGCAATCACCCTGCCCCTTTGGATGTAATTTTGTTCCTACTGGCTGGCTGAGCCAATGGATCCAAACAAAGGCGGTCCCAATGCCTTTGAGCAAGCTTCAATGAGCTGTAGCACAGAGAAACTTGGGGCATATTTTCTTCATTAAAAACTGCTTCTGTCCACCATGGCAACACCTCCAAAGTTCCACTGACAGATGCAGGAAGAATTTCACACAAATCAACATTTGATCAGACACAAGCTACAGCAAGTTCTTCCTTATTAAATTTCAAGACAGTGGCTCATAAACTTTTGGCAGATAGAGAAGTAGAAGAGCATCAGAAGTAAAGCAGAATAAGGAATCTGTGAATCTTTGATGAATGGAAACAGTCTTTCCTGGCCTGAGATAGCCGAGTAGAGAGCAGTTAGCTCAGATGGTTAGCTTGTGGTTCAGAATAATGCCAACAGCGTGGGTTTGACTCCTGTTCTGACTGAGGTAGACTTGGGACCTGCCTCTTTGTCCTGCCCATGAGAGTAGAAGGCAGTGGCAAACCACCATTGACAAAACTACCAAGTAAAACCACTCGAGACAAAGTATCAGCAGGCATTTGAGCCAAGAACCTGCCTTCAGGCAAAGTACGTGTGGAATGGAATAGTCCAGGGCCCCAAAGGAAATTGGAGATATGAAAGCTTTTAGAACTCAGACAGCCAGGCAGTGAAGGATAGGATACTGGAGCCTAGTCTTTATTCACTTACCAGCTTTAATTTACATACATTGCATACCATGCATCTCCAACAAAGACCTCTCAACCTGTTCCTCTATATATGAGAACAGGTGTGTCCCCAGTTATTGCCCATTACTTGTATAAGAAAATGGATAGTAATTGTATTCAATTAACATGAGGTGGGCTTCAGTTTAAGTCTGTCTCATGATGAGTTCTGGTATGATAGCCAAGTGGTTATGGTACTGGGTTTGTAACCCCAAGATCAAGAGTTCAAATCTCACAATGGCAAACTATGAAACAATGTAATTTCATCTGAATAGGAACAGATGGAAATGTGTTTTCCATCTCTGCCCCGCTGAGGAATCCTGGCCGGCAAACTGGCAGGAACTGGAGACGAAAGTCACCGCTCGCCTGTGGCGCTGGACAGGACCGCTCCAAGTGCTATCTTACCGAGGTCGAGTTCTGGTCATAAACCAGCTGATCGCCGCCATGTTGTGGTATCGACTGGTCACTTTGACCCCTCCCCCGGACTTTGTCACAAGAATCCAGAGATTGTTAGTCGACTTCTTCTGGGACAAAAGATTGCACTGGGTCGCTGCCGAGGTTCTGAGTCTCCCGCTTAGGTGGTCAGGCGCTAGTGTGCCTACGCACACAGGTGGCGACTTTCCGCCTTCAGACCCTGTAGCGATACCTCTACGTCGAGCCTCCTCCTAGATGGTGTGCCCTGACGACATATTTCTTCCGTCAGGTGCACGGCCTGAATTATGACGTGCAGCTCCTGTTTATAGAACAGCTGGGCCTCGGTGGCTCCTTGCAGGCGTTGCCCGTCTTTTACCAGGACCTGATCAAAGTCTGGAAAGTGGTCGCCTCGCGACGCAGCTCTCCCCCGTCAGGAGTAGCGGCTATCGTCAGAGAGCCGCTGCTCAGGAATCCGCCCCTCCGTCCTTTTCAGTGGTTGGCGGAGAGGAGGGCTGTGGCCGCAGGGGTGACCAGGATCGGGGACGTGCTGGGTGGCGGAGGACTGGGCTGGATGCTCCCGCAGGAGTTGGCGCGACGCGCGTCTGTGAGTGTCCAGGTCGCAGCCGATGCCATCCAAGACCTGAGAACGGCCGTGCTCGGACCCGACGTTATTTTGGGTCTTGAGGTGGCCCAGGTGTGCGGTGGTCTTCCGTCTGAACGTTCCCCTGTTCGGACGGAATTCCACATTGGCCCCAAACCCCGAACCCTCCCTCGGGTGCTGGTGCCCCGCAATATGAGCCGTCTCGGGGACATGCCCTCCGTGCCTTTTGGCACGGCAAAGAGGGGCTTTTTGTATGGACTGCTGCTGCACACCTTCCATTTTCTTGCCCTTGTCCGTCGCCCGGACACGCCTTGGCGCGCCTTGTTGCCATCCGGCGGCGGAGGCCCCCGATGGGAGGCCCTCTACGGAGGTGTCCTCCCCCTTTCTATCGGGGACCTGGGTTGGAGGGTGTTGCATGCAGCAGTCCCTTATAATAAGAGGATGCATAGGTTCACGAACTCTCAGGACACGTGCCCTTTTTGTGGTCTTGTGGAGTCCGTGGACCATGTATACATAGGGTGTTATAGGCTGCACTCCCTTTTTAGTTATTTGAAAAACCTTTTATTGATGTTTTGTTTGCACTTCAGCCCCACGCTCCTGATCTATGGGCACCCGGTGCGGAAGGGGGTCGGGAAGGAGGAGGACCTCCTCGTGAACCTGCTCCTGGGCCTGGCCAAGTTGGCCATTAACAGGTCCAGGCAGCGGGCGATCGACGGGGGAGTCCCGCCCAATTGTTTGTCCCTCTTCCGTGGCTACTTTCGCTGCCGGATGTCCCTGGAGAAGGAGCACGCGGTGTCTGCTGGCACTCTCGAGGCCTTCCGTGCTCGGTGGGCACCGCGGGGACTGGTGTGTTTTGTTAACCCCTTTAATCACATTTTGATTTAAAGTTTGTAAGTTTCCTTTAAACTTTGTTCTTGGTTTTACAGCTGACCTGAATTAGGGGCTGTGCCTGATTTATCCCAATTTTGTTGATTTGGTTTTCATTTAAAAGATTATCAAGAGTTCAAATCTCACCATGGCAAATTATGAAACAATGTACTCTAAGATTCTGTCTCATGATGCACTGTAGGTAAGGTGACCATGCTATCCTGCAGTTTACCATACGTAACTATATGGAAGTCAAATTTTTGAGACCAATATTTTAGGCAAAAATTTAAGGAAGTTTCCCAGCGTTCTTTTAAATTGACCACAGGTGCTGTGATTCTTTTTATTTTTTCATCTTCCTGGACCTAAATTACTAATGAATGGAGGGGGTGTTACATGTGGTTGCACCTTTTGTAAGAGCTCGTATGAGGATTAAATAGCCTGATGGTCCTTCCTCACCTTCCTTTTCATGGCTTTGGATTTATGCAAAGAGAGGCATTGGGTATCACTGTGGGTTTACAGACATGTTGAACTTTACTCTGTTGTTCCTACACACGCACTAGTCTGAAGCTAACTCAGGACCACTTTAGCCTCTTAACAAGCCATTATTCTACTTATAAACTGAAGCTACTTAAAATAGGTTATTAAATACTAGCAACAGCTAGCAATCACTGTTAGTTTGTTAGTCAAAAATACAACTGCCTGGAAGTAGGCTCATCAAACTTTCACTGGAAAGTCAGACTGTTCATAAGATTGTATTATATATAGTACAGAAACTTTGTTAATAATAACATTACAAGTTGTGTAAGCCTCATTTTATTTAGTGGCAGGGATGGATAACTAACTAATGTACATATAAATTAGGAGTAGGAGTTGGCCATTCAGCCCCTCGAGCCTGCTCCGCCACTCAATAAGATCATATGGCCTCAACTCCACTTTCCCTCCTAACCCCTGTGCCCTTTGACTCCTTTGTCAGTCAACAATCTATCTGACTCAGTCTTAAAAATATTCAGTGACGCTGCTTCCACCGCTCTTTGGGAAGAGAGTTCCACATACGACCCTCTGAAATACAATACATACTTGGCTAATCTGTCCTTGATTATTACACATATGTACTTCATTTGAAGAGGAATATTAGCATGGTTTAAGTGGTAAACCCAAGGGGCTGTTTGTATATTGAGCCAGATTTTGAATAAGAATGAAGAGTTATCCCCAGAGATAAATGCAAAAAACTGCGGATGCTGGAAATCCAAAACAAAACAGGAGGAGTTATCCCGTTGTATAACTGACAATCTCCGCTTAACCAGTAGGTCATTCGGGTCATGACTGCTTGCAGGATGTTACACTGTGGGAAATGGCTGCCATATTTGCTTATATGATAAAAGTTATTCCACTTCAAAGTAGCTTACTGTAGTTGGAATGCTTTGGGATATTTCTGAGGTACATGATGGGTTGCTATAGAAACGCTCTTTTCTTCCCCCAATGTGTAAACATACATTGCAGCGGGTTCAATGCCTTATGTTTCAGAGATTAGTCCATATACTTTTGCAGGCTTTGCCAGCATTAGAACAAAATTTCCCAGAAAGAAATTGCAAAGCCATAATTTACCCCAAAGCCTGAGAACAGTGTCAGTATCTGAGAGAGTTATGATAATGTGGAAGGGGTGATTTTAATATTCCTCCAAGGAAATTCAGGTCTGTGGTCTTTCCTTATGTAACAGAGCAATATCATTAGGAAACATTGAAATAAAATTGTGACGTGAACGGGAACACACAGCACATGTAAGATTATCGATATAACAGGTTTGGTCAGTTTGGTACAGGAGGAGACTAAACCATACTTTTTTTATAATTCATTCATGGGATGGAGGCATCGCTGGCTGGGCCAGCATTTATTGCCCATCCCTAACTGCCCTTGAGCAGGTGGTGGTGAGCTGTCTTCTTGAACTGTTGAAGTCCATGTTTTGTAAGTAGACTCACAGTTGCCGTTAGGGATGCACTTCCAGGACTTTGTTCAGCGACAGGAAAAAAAAAGGCAATAAATTTTCAAGTCAGGATAACTGTGTGGTCTGGAGGGAGTGGTGTTCCCATATGTCTGCTGCCCCTTGTCCTTCTAGATGGTAATGGTCGTGGGTTTGGAAGGTGCTGTCTAAGGAGGCTTGGTGAGTTCCTGCAGTGCATCTTGTAGATAGTCCACACCACTGCCAGTGTGTGAAGATGGTGGAGGGAGTGAATGTTTGTGGGTGGGGTGCCGATCAAGCAGGCTGCTTTATCCTGGATGCTGTCAAGCTTCTCGAGTCTTGTTGGAACTGCACTCATCCAGGCAAGCAGAAAGTATTCCTTCTCACTCCTGACTTGTGCCTTGTAGATGGTGGACAGGCTTTGGGGAGTTAGGAGGTGAGTTACTCACCGCAGAATCCTTAGCCCTGCTACAAAGGCTAGTCCAGTTCAGTTTCTGATCAATGGTAACCCCCCCGCCGAGGTTGTTGATAGTGGGAGATTCAGTGATGGTAATGCCATTGAATGTCATGGGGCGATGGTTAGATTCTCCCTTGTTGGAGAGGTCATTGCCTAGCATGTGTGACATGAAAGTTACTTGCCACTAGTCAGCACAGGCCTGGATATTGTGCAGGTCTTGCTTCAATTGGACATACTTACTTCAGGGAAACAGTTGTGAAATGTTTTCTGCGTTTTGGCATTGCACAGCGGATTTGAAAACTTGCATCCGAGTAGTGAAATGAGAACAACAAAGTATACATGTACATCAAGTTTTAAAAAATAGGCGGTTGACAGGTGATAAAATATAAAACAAGAACAAAGCCGGCAGCAGGGGGCAACAGTAAATAAATTCCACAGTATCGGAATGTGATATGAAAGATTAAAATCCACCCAGCATTTTGAAGATATGTCTTAGATGTTAAAACAGAATCAGAATGTTCAATTTTCTCATCAAATATATTCATTGATTAAATGGAGGGAGTTGTTTTTAATTCTACTTTATAGCCTTACAAGAAAAGACGGATGAGCTTTAGAGTGGTGAAAAAAATAAATGGAGTCCTGGGCTTAGCGTGGTTGCCTGAGTAGTGACATGAGAACAACGAAATGTATACACACTTAAGTTTTTTTTTAAAAAGAAAAATCATGTGAGTAGGCATCTCTGGTGAAAAAATATAACTCAAGAAATAGAGCTGGTGGTCAGGCAGCAGGAAGCAACAGTAAATAGATTCCACAGTACGTGGAAGTGATATAAAAGGTCAAGATATGCTGCATTTTGAATATGTTCTCAGGTAAAGTAATGACAGATTTTTCAAGAATCCCCCCATAGTCTTTGTTTCCCTGTGGCTGTTTTCACAACAGCAGTGAAGTCTTAGTCCTATTCTCCTGTCAAGAGGATTCATTCATTTCTTTTTGTTTTTTAAAAGGTTACCTGGTTTTATCGGATGAATGGTTCACTGAATATGTCTTTGAAGTGGTTGTGGACAAGAAGTATATACCAGCAGAGATTCTGAAAGTAATGGAGCAGGAACCCAGAGTTCTTCCAGCTTGGGATCCAATGGGTGCTCTAGCATAAACAGTCAAGACTGTCTTCATTTTACAAGGATGTTTTTACATTCTTCATGCTACTCTCTCTTAAAGTTACAAATAAACATACATTCATTCTTACTCTTAGCTGGAAATTTTTTTCTTACTGTTGAACTACCATTGTAAGATGCAAACCTGTAGACATTTGAGAGAAGTCTTCCTGTTTTGTCATCCTGAAGTTTAGAATCTTTCAAAAGATCGTGCCACTTACCCAACCTTGACAAAGACTAATCAATATTTTCAGTAAGTATGCACCAAGTCTATTTTTCGCTCATACATTGGGTTTGTTAAGTTCCTCAAGACAAGGAACTGAGATGTTGCAGAATCAAATACCCAATGACGGCATCAAGTCATCTCTGAACAAGCATAGTATGAGACAGATGCAGTGACCAGTGCCGCTATGGACAACAGTATGGACCTAAGTTATAGTCTCTCTACTCTAAACCTTGAGTAAAGTCTACTGAATGTTAGGTAATGACAATCTAAAGTAATTATACACATTCCTCAGTATATATCATGGAAGAGACTTTTTTTTATCCTATTTTCTTCAACTGCATTCTGGCTCAGATTCCCAGAGGGGAATATATGTTCTTTTTTTGCCCCACAGTCCAATCAAATTTTTCATTGCTCTCTCCCAACTTCTGATAAAAGAATTTGTTCAAAGCCCATTAATCAAAAATACAAGAATCAACAACTTTCCACCCATTTTCTTTATTCCCTTCACCACGTTTGTCATTGTTTTCCCCTCTCGTTAAATCTCCCAAGGGGCTGTACAGCAATTCTCAGCTGTGAGCGAGGGTGAGATTCCACCACTCGCACCCAGGCCTCTGCTAACACCACAATGAAGCCAGCTACTAAAACGCGTACTGATGACCCATTGTGACGCACCTTTAAATTTCTTATCTGCTTCGACTTGACAGCAGAGGTCTGGAACTTAGTATGTGGAAATTGCCATGTCCTTGCATTTCAGAGTACTTGTTAGCCCAGACGTTGAGCAACATCATTCTATATTTACCTTTAACTAGGTTCAAATGAAAGTCAATTCTGAGAAATTGAACTTGAGAAAACAAGATAGTAAATCTGACAACCAGTTTGCTACACTAGCAGGTCTAATCTACACACGCTTGTGTAAATGTTGGTGCAGGCTCTGTGCCCTATTATCTACTCAAATGTATAGAGAAAAAAAAACCCAAGAAACAAAGTTGCTATTGAGGTACCAGAATAAAGATGAATGCAAAGCATTGTTACTTCGTTCTGTTTTTATTGTGGTATCCTTATTACCACTTAAAATGGTATGCTGTTTTCTACAATGTTAACTATTCATGAGGGATTCTTCTCTTTGCCTCGAACACAAAGGCACTTGAAACATCCAAAGTTATCAAGTGGAGGGAGGCAAGAATCACCAGGAAAGTAGGATTTATCCATCAGTGAGGAGAGCCGAGAACAGACCCACCAGGTCTACAAAATTGAAATGGTCATTACTGGCATAACAATTAGGGTTGCAAGCGCTGCCTCTCTTATGCACAGGCAGCCAAAACCAACGAAGGGGAAGCAGACGAAATGGTCAATGTCACTACTATCAAGGACACTTGCAACCCTCCAACCACCAAGGCCTCCAAAGAGCACAATGGGGCAAAGGAGAGAGACAAGATGAAGGAAAAGATTGAGGCAGCAGACAGCCAAACAACTGCACCGCCACCCCCCTGAACCTCCCACTCCTCAGCAGAACGAATCAATGGAGGAGGAAGCAGCAGAAAATCATCTGGGGGAGTGGCAGCTGGTGAAGAGGGCCAAAAAAAGGAAGGGGCTAAGAAGGGACCAAGCCACTTCCCAGACGAGCGGCAAGAGGCATCTCCCTTCCAACACGGATGACAAGGGCAGCTGCTCTTCGGACGAAGACGAGCAAGGACGGCATCAGCAGAAGAAGCGGCAAAGCTCTAGGGAGCTGGAGGACAAGACACCCGAGCTCCAGAACACAGGAGACAATGAAGAGGCCACCGAACCCCAGCCCCAGGAATCTGGGAGCAGTGAAGCGCTCAGCGCACCCCAGCTCCGGGAAGCTGGGTGCAGTGACTCCGGGCGGGGTGGGGGGTGGGGGGGGGCGCGGGGGGGGCTGCGGATCGGACAGACTTCTTCAACAGAGAACATTTCAAACCCCCAGATGCCACCTGAGTGGAACATCGCCAATGGGGAGGTTCAGGACCCATTCCTCAGCCCATCCAAAGTGAGACAATTTGTGAACACTATGGGTCTGCAGGAGCAGACCAAAGGACTGGAATCTCAGAGACAACAGGTTTGGTAAGCGATAAAATGCTTTAAAAATGGGGATAAAGATTGCATCCATAAATGTGCGTAGCATTAAATCTACTACGCGATGTGTTGTGACCTTGGATTACCTTGCCAAGGTCAAAGCTGACCTGCTGTTTCTACAGGAGTGTGCGATACCGCACCTCAGCTCCTACAGGCAATGGTCACCATGGTGGGTCCCATGGGCCATCGATCTGGTTGGGAGGAAATGACTCTCGTTCCTCCGGCCTGGGGATTCTGCTGCGGGGAGGCAACTTCACCGTCTCCGAGGTTAAGGAGGTGGTGGGCGGGCGCCTCCTCATAGCAGACGTAATGTACAAGAATGGTCCACTCCGGGTAATTAACGTGTACGCCCCGGCACAAAAGGCCGAGCGGCTGGAGGTTTTACAGCAGCTCCCACTGCTGCTGGCGACCTCCAGGCCGGTCAGTCTGGGCGGTGACTTCAACTGCATCATCGATGCGGCTGGACGATCCGGCAGGGCCGACAGCAGATTGGACACTACGTCCAGATCCCTGATGGAAACAGTAAAGGATGCCAAGCTGCACGACGACTTCAGCAACCCTGCAGACGGAGCGCAGCGTAGATACACCTGGTCACAGCCTGACGAGTCCGTCTGTTCCAGGATAGACTTCCTGTTTGTGTCCCACGCATTCACAGTCAGATCCACCGACGTCAAGCCGGTGTTCTTGTCTGACCACTGCCTCCTACTGGCTGACTGTCACTTAGAGGAAGACCAGAGGGTGGGCAGGGGGACATGGGAGCTGAACGTGCAACTGCTGACCCCAGAGAGAGCATTGAGGAGCTTAAGAGGGATTACAAAGGTTGGAGAACTGTGAAACCCCTCTTTGAGTCTCTGACTAACCGGTGGGAAACAATCCAGGAGAACATCAAAAGGCTTTTCATCCTCACAGGTATCCAGAAAGCTAGAAAGGAAGAGAAAGAAATGTCCAACTCCAGAAAAACATGCAGAAACTGCTCCGGCTACAGTAGATGGGGATCGATGTCAAGGAGGATCTCCAAGAGGTGAAGAGTCAGCAAGCCTCACTCTTTGCCTCAGAGGCCTCCAAAATCATCTTCCGTTCCAGAGTCCGCTCCGTGGAGCAGGATGAGACATGCTCATGTTTCTTCTTCCAAAAGGTAGAGAGAGAGAGCTCTGTGATCAGCAGCCTGAAGGAAGAAGACGGTTCAGTAAAATCATCGCAGTCCGACATTTTGAGGATCAGCAAATCCTTTTATGCCGGATTGTATGACATGAAGCCCACAGACAGCACGGCCTCCCAGTCCTTCCTGTCCTCTATCACGGAGGTCTTAGACAACAGTACACGGGAGAGTCTGGGCAAATCGCTAACGCCTGACGAACTGACTAAAGCCCTTGAGTCCTTCGAGAAGAGTAAAACTCCCGGAAGCGATGGTTTTGCGGCTGAGCTGTATTCAGCTCTGTGGGGTTGGATTGGCTCAGACCTACTAGAAATGTATGAGGGTACGCTCTGGCAGCATGTCAGAATCCATGAGGAAAGGCATCATCACCCTCATCCACAAGCAGAAATGGGAAAGGGGAGAAATTAGAAATTAGTGACCCATTTCACTGTTGAATGTGGACTATAAGATTCTGTCCAAGGTCATCGCCAATTGGGTCAAGTCTGCTCTGGAATTGGTGATCCACCCTGACCAGACCTGCACTGTGCCCGGCAGGAAGGTCTCTGACAGCCTTGCGCTACTCAGGGATACGATTGCCTATGTACAGGACAGGGGTGTGGATACCTGCCTCATCAGCCTGGATCAGGAGAAGGCCTTTGACAGAATATCGCACACCTACAGGGAGGCTGTGCTCTCCAAAATGGGGTTTGGGGAGAGAATCTGCAACTGGATCCAACTGCTCTACAGAAACATCAATAGCACAGTTTCAATCAATGGGTGGGAATCAGAAAGCTTTCCAATTAAATCTGCAGTCAGGCAGGGCTGCCCTCTCTCCCCTGTCCTGTTTGTGTGTTGCATAGAACCCTTTGCTGAGTCCATCAGGAAGGATCCAGGCATAAGAGGAGTGATGATCCCAGACAGTGGAGGCACTCAGATCAAAGTCTCCCTGTACATGGACGATGTCACCGTCTTCTGCTCGGATCCGCTGTCGGCGCACAGACTGATCCACATCTACAACCAGTTCAGACTGGCCTCAGGAGCCAAGGTAAATCATGGCAAAAGTGAGGCTATGTTCTTCGGGGACTGGGCTGATCGATCCTTTATTCCCTTCACCATCAGGGCTGACGGCCTGAAGATGTTGGGGATATGGTTCGGAGGGATCGGGGCATGTGTTAGAAACTGGAAGGAGCGAGTGTCTATGGTGGAAAAGAAACTAGGCATGTGGGAGCGACGCTCCCTCTCCATTGTGGGTAAGAACCTGGTCATCAGGTGTGAGGCACTCTCGCTGTTGCTGTACGTGGCGCAGGTCTGGCCCATTCCAGACTCCTGCGCAATGGTGAGTACCTAAGCCATCTTTTGCTTTATCTGGAGGTCGAAAATGGATCATGTTCGCAGGGACGCGATGTGCAAACCTCTGGATAAAGGGGGAAAAACATGCCCAACATCACCCTCATCCTGATGGTCACCTTTGTGTGTAGCTGCATCAAGCTGTGCGTAGACCCTCGGTACACAAACACCAACCAGTCACTGAAGGTAAACGTGCAGGTGCAGCAGGCGGTAAAGAAGGCAAATGGTATGTTGGCTTTCATAGCCAGAGGATTCGAGTACAGGAACAGGGATGTCTTGCTGCTATTGTACTGGGCCTTGGTGAGACAACACCTGGAATATTGTGTGCAGTTTTGGTCTCCTTATCTGAGGAAGGATGTTCTTGCTTTAGAGGGAGTGCAGCAAAGGTTTACCAGACTGATTCCTGGGATGGCGGGACTGACATATGAGGAGAGATTGAGTCGGTTAGGATTATATTCGCTGGAGTTCAGAAGAATGAGGGGGGATCTCATAGAAACCTATAAAATTGTAACTGGACTAGGCAGGGTAGATGCAGGAAAGATGTTCCCGATGATGGGGGAGTCCAGAACCAGGGGTCACAGTCTGAGGACATGGGGTAGACCATTTAGGACTGAGATGAGGAGAAATTTCTTCACCCAGAGAGTGGTGAGTCTGTGGAATTCACTACCACAGAAAGTAGTTGAGGCCAAAAATTATATGTTTTCAAGAAGGAGTTGGATATAGCTCTTGGGGTGAAAGGGATCAAAGGGTATGGGGAGAAAGCGGGAGCAGTCTACTGAGTTGGATGATCAGCCATGATCATAATGAATGGCGGAGCAGGCTCGAAGGGCCGAATGGCCTACTCCTACTCCTATTTTTTCTGTTTCTATGTAAGTGTCACTACGTGCTGAGGCTCTACCTGTCCCCGGTGTTGCGAAAGATGGGTTTGGCCACGCTGACACGGAACACTCCGAGTAGTTGCACCATGCTGTACCGACTGTCCCCGTGGAAAAATTTATGCAGAGAAACACCGTTGACCACAAGTCCATCAGGCAGTGGTCAGCACGTAATGTCCTAGAGGCCCTGCGGGAAATGGAGATGGTGGATCCTGTGGGATGGTTCCCCGAGCAGACGGTCAAAGTCATTTGGCAGAATGCCTCATCGCCAGAACTTTCCAACAAGCACCAAGACGTAGCTTGGTGAAGCTCCCTATCAGATCCTTCCTACACGCCAGGAGTCTCAGCCCCTCTGCAGGTTGCCCTCGAGGTGGCTGTGGTGGGGAGGAGACTGTTGTTCACCTACTTGTGGATTGTGTCTTTGCAAAGAAGGGCTGGAGAGAGATGCAGTGGTTTCTGTTGAGGTTCATCCCGAGCAGTTCTGTGACACAGGACTCTGTACTCTATGGGCTATTCCCAAGGACACACATCGAGACAAACATCAACTGCAGCTGGAGGATCATCAGCTCGGTGAAAGACGCTCTTTGGTCTGCCTGAAATTTGTTGGTCTCCCAGCGCAAAGAGTTGTCCCTGACCGAGTGTTGCAGACTGGCACATTCCAAGGTCCAGGACTACGTGCTGAGGGACGCACTAAAGCTTGGGGCAGCCGCCACAAAGGCGCAATGGGGAAAGGTCGCTGTCTAAGACCTTTCTGCCATAGTGCACCGAGGGGCTGGGAATTGTATAGACCCCTCGGGCTGTACGACTCACAAAGATTGTATGTAGTGAATACTAAATGTATCATAATTGTATTGAAACACCTCAGAGTGCAACATGATGTATGTCGATAGCTCCAATACCATTGCAGTGTCTGACTGTAATGACCATACTGAAATGACTGTAATATTCATTGATTGTATTGAAGCACCTCATGATCCATGTGAAAGTTGAATATGATTGCACTTTTTGTGATGGCCATTTAGAAATGCTTTGTAATGTTCTTTCAGATAATTTATGAATAAAGTATATTTTTCCAAAAAAAAAGGAACAGGGTTACAAATGCAAACAAGGTGCTTGCTGAGTCTTCTAATACATTTCTGACTTCAGCTTTGTCCAGGTCAGTTGTTGAGCCACTCATCACACAGTACCCAGTCTCCATTCAGTTCTTGTAGCTGCTGTGGTGAAATTGCTGATCCAGGTAATTTGGTCAGTGGTAACCCCTAAGATACTGATACTGGGAACTCGATGCACTGTGACTTCAAAATGTATGACCACACATAGCTCCTGCTGTCAAGATTTAGTGACTTACAGGTAACATCTAAAGTGAAACAGTAAAATCTGCTTCTGTTACTTCCAATGGGTGACACTTCCATCTACTTTTCACTGCAGCAATGACCAATAGCTATATCCTTCCCTGTGACCTCTACCGCAAAGCAGCAATGTTGAGTGGACATAATCATTTCCAAATCAAACACCATCCTAACTAACAAATTTGGCTTAAACTTTTGTGCAGAATTGGATTTTTTCTAACAAAGTCCTTCAGTTGGAGAAAATAAACCGACTTGAAATTCCTTTGTTAATATGTTTATAAATGGATTAATTGTAGGTTGGTTAAATTGAATTTAGAAATGAAGAAATTATGTTTGAAAAGTGCATTAGAGCTAATTGCTGTAGAGAAATGCAGTTTTGAAACCATCAATTAACCATTTTAAAAAAATTTAACTATAGGGGGTCAACAATATAATAAATCAAACCCCCTTCTATTTAAAATGTGCAACATTTACCAGGTAAAGGACCATCATGTAGAAGACTAATACAGCCCAATTTTCGGAGTTACCACCTTCAAATGAGACATTAAACCAAGACCCAGTCTGTCCTTTCAGGTGGACACAAAAGATCCCATGGTGCTATTTTGAAGAAAGGTAGGGGAGTTCTCATGTGCACAATGTTCAAGGCAAAAACTCAAACTTCAAACAATATTTTCTTTACATTTTAGAGAACAGCAAGCAATAATTCGGTTGCTCTCTAAAGCAGCCAATCTGGTTCAAAGCAATAAAATACAATCCTTGCACTTCTGATTGATCAGCTTTGCTTTTGTGCCATGGTACAGGCAGGCAGAGGTCCATAATAAAAGGTCATAAAAACAAAATGAAGAGGCACCCCTCTGTCAAAGGGCTTGTCGTGAAAGCTTCTTTTCTACATTGGGTGGGAATGGGAAAAAAGTAATAAACTGCTTAAAAGTATGTATGTATGTATGTAAAAGCTTGGAAAATTTGAGATTTTTGTTTTTGTTAAATATTAGAGAAATGGTTCTTCCCTTTTTCTTTCTACCCTCAATAAAATCAGGTGTTTACCAGTCTTGTTGGCAAGAAATAATCATGTGCGTGTGCATATGAAAAGAATATTCTTAAGATTTGCTCTTTGTCACACATAGCTCCTGCTGTCAAGATTTAGTGACTTACAGGTAACATCTAAAGTGAAACAGTAAAATCTGCTTCTGTTACTTCCAATGGGTAACACTTCCATCTACTTTTCAGTACTCCCATCATCAGTGATGTGATAGCACAAGTCGTCCAGTTTCACCCACCATTTTGGCCTATTACAAAAAATATATTGTTTCCTCCAATTAGATTTGTGCAAGGCCCATGGGTGACTCATAGATTGGTGATATAACTAAGAATAAAATATTCTCCAATGTCTGATCCATAAAGAAGGGATCAATAAAATATCATGTACTTTCTCTCATATATGGAAGAGCCTTCAACCGGTGGTGGGGGGGTGGTGAATCCAAGTTAAGATATACCAGTTTGTGAGAAGCTAATTGCCTTCCATTCAACTACACATCAACAGTTCTGGGATATGAAAAGTAATTCTGTTTAAGAAGCTGTTCAAAGTACTTTTAGTAAGTTTAGCCTTAAACTGTAAATTACTGTTCCACAACAATAGCTTAGATATCACCTTTAATGTAATAAAACATCCCAAGGCATTGCACAGGAGCATTATAAAACAAAATATGACACGGAGCCATTTATTAGGTCAGCTGATCAAAAGCTTTGTCAACAAGGTCAATTTTAAGGAGTGTCTTAAAGGAGGAAAGTCAGTTAAGAGAGGTGCAGGGTGCAAATTTCAGAGCCTGGAACCATGGCAACTGAGGGCAAGGTTACCAGTGGTTAGAACACATTATAAGATGTCACAGTATTTTATCTTATACCAGTTTTATTTTTATTTTGCTTCTGGACACATATTGAATGAAAAGAGTCATTAAACTTTGAGCTACAGGTTGGTCTTATGTGGTTGGTCGTATGATCCCTCTGCCATCCATATACACCCAGATCGGCTGCTGGGAACACAAGAATAAACTAATAAATAGAGACTCATTTAGATCACAGCCACAAGTAGCTAACAAAAAACGTGAAGTGCAACATCTGCAAAGGAAGTGGAAAATAGAGTGGGTGAATTTAATGTCAAATCAAGCACAGAAAGAGAAATAAAGGGCGGAATTTTCTGTGCCCGCTGTTGGCGGGCGTGAATAGGTGGCGTGAGCAGTTCCACGACGGGGGGAAAGCAGCTCGCGATTGCCGTTGGCAGGCTGTGTTTCCCTCCATCGCTCCTCGGGAACCTCATTGTAATACATCAGCCGACCATTACCAGGCTCTCGAAACCTCCAATGGAGCGTCTGCCCGCGTCGGCAGGAAAGCACTTTGTCGCACATGTGGCCACACATTCCGGAAACCTGTAGAAAGTGACCATTCCTCTGCAACTGAGACAGCTCAGCCACATTGAAGGGGTTGGGGTTCGGCTCCCAGCTTATCTGCCCACTCAAGCAACGAAGGGGCATCAAAGTGCCACCAAGCTCCCCAGAGATCCCCCCCAAAACCCGCCTCGGCACAGATAGCAAATTCATGGGCACTCTAATAGATACAGAGCAGTTGGACTGCACACGTTGTAAAATCTCCTTGTTAAAGCTGGCTATGGAGCAGTCACTGGTAGAGGCACTCACCACCTCTTGCATTGTCAGCATCCCAGTTTGGACCAGTCTCCCCCTTGATTCAAGCTAACAGGGCAGCCTTGCAGTGTGGGTTAGGAGAATGTCTGTGCCTGAGCTGAGAGCACAACCTGCAGTCCAATGGGCAAAGCTGCTGCCAATTGGTCGGGTGGCATGGGGCAGAGGATGGTGGGGTCTCAAGCAGCCATGCAGCACACTAATCCCTGGCAATCCAAGTGGTGGCCAGCGCTCTCCTGGAAGTGTTAAGGGGCCGTCACACTTAACCAGGACAGGTTCTTATTACACCCACGCTAACCACGTGTCTCTCTCTTTCACCCTGCAGGAGGAGTATGTCAGGGCCCTGGAGCCTACTGAACTGGCTGTTTTCCTGATGGTCTAAAGAGCGTGAAGACAACAGTGGAGAGAGCGACTGAGGCTCCTGGCTGTGCAGAGCCAGGAGCAGCAACCTCAGGAAGAAGGGGAGGCTGGGGCTCCAGCACACGTTGCCCAGGAGCCACAGCGAGCCATCGCAGGCCAGGGCCTAGCGACACCCAGGGTCCAGAGACGCCGTCTGTCATTCCTGCAGATAACCAAGAACCAGTGTCACCAATGACTGCGCATGTCTAGGTACCTGGTGGCTCACATCTGCCACTTACTGCAGGACTTGGTGCCAAGGGGCACCAAGGGTATCCACTGCCAGTGGCTGTGAAAGTGACATCGTGCTCAATTTCTATGCCAGTGGCTTTCAGGGCTCCACAGGTGACCTCTGTGGGATCTCTCAAGCCTCCACCCACAAATACATCCATGAGGTCACGGACACCATCTTCTCCATGGCAACAACTTTGCACATTGCGCCCAGGACTGGGTCAGCCAGGATGCAAGGGCCATTGGATTCGCCCTGATCTTGGGATTCCCACAGGTGCAGGGTGCGATTGACTGCACTCATGTGGTGCTCAGGTCTCCATCGCTACACTCAGTGGGACTTCATCAGCCGCAAGGGCTTCCACTCACCTGAATGTGCAGCTGGTGTGCGACCACCAGAAACACATCCTGCAGGTGTGCACACAGTTTCCAGGGAGTGTGCATGACACCTACATCCTCAGTCGGTCACAGAATCTTCGAGGATCCACAGAAGCTGCAGGGTTGGCTCCTCAGGGACAAAGGCTACCCACAGAGGCCGTGGTTGATGACCCCGGGTGGCAGCCTCAGACTGCAGCAGAGCGACGCTATAACAAGGTTCATGCTGCAGTTCACAGCCTGGTGGAGTAGACCGTCGGGATGCTGAAGATGAGGTTCTGGTGCCTGGACCGGTCTGGTGGAGCCCTGCAATACAGTCCGCAGGGGCTATCACGCTTCATTGTTGTCTGCTGCTCCCTTTACAACCTGGTGCTCCAACGGGGAGACGAACTGGCCGAGGAGATGGAGGAGCTGCATGTCTCCTCTGATGAGGAGGATGCCGAGGGGGATGATGAGGAGGAGGAGGTCCTCGGAGGTGACGATGAGGCCGTCGCACTGGCTAGACGAGGCAGACATGCTCAGGAAGCCCTCATAGCTTCTTGACTTGCGGAGGATGATGATGACATGCAGCAAGGCGACCCCATAGTTCCTCAAATCGCTCCAGCAACTGCGACATGATCGAGTCCAGAGGCTCATCATCTGACTCGGACTCAGCAACTTCTGGCCTCCAGCAGTCCTCCGAGCGCCGGACACCTGGGAAGACCCTGCCACTGCCTGCTGTGGATCAGATAATGTGCTCACCAGATTCTGTCCTGAGGCCACTCTAAAACTAGGTCCCACCAAGGCGTGTGTCTCTGCGCTGGTGGAGGGTGTGGGTGAGCACTGTGACAGGACTTCAGGGAAGGTGCCTCCACATTCCTCTTCGGAGGGTTCTTTGGGGCTTGATTGGAGGCCCTGGGTCAGAGACTCTGTCGGTTGTTTGGCAGATGTGCCTGCGAAAGCAAGGAGAGATATTAGTCCAGGCAGTGGCCTGTGAAAGAGGACACATCATTCACAGTGTCGTTGTCTGATGGATGTTGCACTGCTGGATCCTCACTTGGTAGAGCAGCGCCAACCTCACCGACAGCACAGGACCGGTTCAGATCCTTGCCAACCAGCTGGATGGCTCTGTTTTCAAAGTCTGTGAGGACCTTGATTTCAGGCATTCTGCCACCAGTCTGCTACCTCTCTCTCTCTTATAGTGTGCCAGCTTGTCCTGCATGGATAGAGATGGAGAAAGTGTAAGCAGGACACCTGCCAGGCCAGATGACAAGTATGCCCGGCCTGTGCGGGTGGTGAGTGGTCCCATGGATGGAATGAGGACAATGACGATGTGTGTGAGAGAGTGAACGGTGATGTGCCTTCAACTGGCAGTGAGTGAGGGCCCTGTGGGTGTGCGATGGGTTTGAGTGTGTGTGTGCGTGCGTTGAGAGTGATGAAAAGAGTGACCTACCCTGGCGGAATGGAGGAGATCATTCATCCTCTTGCGGCACTGGGTGGCTGTCCTCTTCTGAAGGGCGTTGGCACCATGTAAATTGTGTGTTTCCTGGGAATGCAAAAATTGAGACGAGTTTGGGACGATATGGAGTGAAAACCCGCCATCGCGGCCAGCGGGTAAAACGTCCTTTCACTCATCCGCTACTTCATTTAGTGTAAATTTGGGAAGACTCTGCCCTAAGGAGGAGGAAAGATTGAACTAAGAGGGAATGAAGAAAGAGGAAGGAAAAGTAAATTTTAAAAAAATTACATTTGAGATTTTTAAAATGTCAATTAAAAGAGACTCCATACATTTAATAGTTAATTTTCAAGGCCAGAGAGGTTGATTGGGCAATGATTAAAATGTCATGTAGTTGAAACGTGCTTAAGCTTTGAAACGCCAAGACTTAATTTTTGTGGCATATTTAGTTCATATCCACAGTACAAATTTCAGGCTGTCTAATGCATTTAAATGGTGAGGCAGAAAGTTAGATGTTATTTTCATAAAGTTAACCACGGAACAGCACAATTCACAGCAACTTTTGAATATTGGCAATAAACCATACACCACCTCTTACCTAAAGTTTCTGTACCATTTGCACTTAAATAACAATGAGCACACTTAGACTGACCATTGCGCCATGAAATAGTAGAACATAGCTCCTTACATGTGTTTTTCATCCTGGATGTGCCATTAAGGGAAATAACAAATAGAAGCCAGAGGCTCTTCCAGAGAGGTACAAAGAAAAGGTTAAGAGAGTTGCACTAATTAACTTTGGAAAATCAGGAATACTGAAGTCACTTCAATGAAGATTTCTGGACTATAAATTGAACGGATAAAGCTGTTGTAATGAATTATTCAAATACCAACGGGGTACAACTTAAAAACAAGGACATTACAAGCAATGAGGGACATCAAGTGGAACTTTTACTTGTGGAATATTAAGCAGGCAGCATGTACACATTCCAGAGTGAAAAGCAGTGTATCACAAGCAGAAAGGTTCTCTCTCTACCAATATTAACTGGTGATGGCAAGAAGGGAAAATTGGGATAATGTATCAATTTAGCCAAGTTCAGGGAGTTAGAAATAAAGATGATTGAAGTTAGAGTCACTTTCAGCCATGTTAATCATTGTAGCACTGATCAATAGCTGCACGTTCCGAACATTATATTTTAATTGGCATTTTCAGACAAGTGCCAAATGGTACAAAGTTAAGCACAGACTTATAACAGTAAGTTTCAATTGATGAACACAAAAGAAATATACACAAGGCAGCAGAAATAGGGAGTTAAAGTGATCTTTCAACAGAATAAGAGCTTGTTAGCAAGGAAAGCAGTTCATTAACTGAGTATTGATAAGGTATATGTTCTAATTAGTTTCTTTTTATATAGAGCTGTTTTTACCATTTGATGCAACTATAATCAGGAAAATGCTAATTGTCACTTAGAAGTTGCAAAAGAAAATTATTTGTGGGGAATTGTCAGGAGGATAGGATTTTTGAAGGATTCAATCAATGTGTATTCTGAGCTCAGGACCGGATCCCCAACCATCAAGCATAATTCTGAATAATATTTTAAGTGTATGTTTCACTACTGTTGCACTATATACTTTTACAGACAGAAAGAGGTGGTAGGATAACTTTCTCCCTTTTCTTACCTCTTGGCTGACTACAAAGAGATGTATTTTTGAGAAGGAGTTTGTAGCCCTTTTGAGTGCTTTGATGCTAAAGAACAGATATGAATAGGCTTCCTCGTAAATTCAAATCAAAAGAAAGGATAAACATTTATTTTCACAACATCTGAATGTAAACGTAACAAACATTAACTCCCAAAATAAGCAGATAAACATACACACAAATATGAGTTCTAGAGATGTAACATGCATTTAGATCACTAACAGAATAACAGGAAACAAGGGAGGCTGTGGCACAATGACATTGTCACTGGACTAGTATTCCAGAGACTCAGGGTAATGCTCTGGAGACTTGGGTTTGAATCCTACAATGGCAGATGGTGAAATTTGAACCCAATAAAAATATGGAATTAAAGTCTGATGATAACCATTGCTGAGTGTTGTAAAAAAAACCCCATCTGGCTCACTAATGTCCTTTAGGAAAGGAAATCTGCTGTCCTTAACTGGTCTGACCTACATGTGACTCCATGCCCACAGCAATGTGGCTGACTCTCAAATACCCTCTGAACAAGGGCAATTAGGGCTGGGCAATAAATGCTTTCCTAGCCAGTGACACCCGCATCCCATGAGCAAATAAAAAAAGTCACTTATTTTAAACCTTTACGATGGAGGTTGAAAAGTATTACAGGCCTTAAGTATTCTCTCCATTCTTTAAAGACAAATGGAGGTTGGAAGTTTCTCGCTTTCCATGAGCTAATCATAACTGGAATGTTGATGGGCTATCAATTACCCCTCACTGTGCATCAATCAGCTCAGCTCCAGTCCAATGTGTGGACAATGATACAGCCATCACATGACTGAAACTATCTGCAGAGCTGACCAATATCTTATTAATCCTCAGACGAAATCGTAGCCGAGCTCCTGTACAGAAGAAATGTAATCTTGCAGGTAAAATGAATTAGCCCTTTTCTCTGCCCGAGTTGACTGTTTTAGGCAGGGTCCTTATCTTCCACTAGGATGTGATCCCTCTGTGCTGTCGGTCTCAGGTCTTGCTGGCTCCATTTGCGAAAGACTCTATTTGATATTCCATCTTCATGGGGCCAACAGGCCTGGTAGCCACTGACTTTTAAATCTCTTCCATTGGAATGATGAAGGGAGATCAACTTACATCTGGAAAACCCATTTGCATTTTAAAGTAACTTCCCAGGCATACTCCACGGGATTTTCCAGGACTAGAAATTCCCACCCGAAAGTCCGGACCTTTGGCTGGTCTGTCAAAGTTTCCAACCCACCCCGTGATTCCCACCATGGGTGGGACCAGAAAATCCCGATAATTGCCTGTCTGTCTGTTCAGGAACTACAAACAGAAGTCACCTGACTTTCTGGAATCTATTTTGAGAGGTACAATGTCCATTATTCTGTGTTGTGTTCTTTTTTTAAAAGTACACTGTCTGCTGTCCAATTATGATGTGACCATCACAATACTTAATAAATCTATGAACTCTTGAATTCAGTGTTTAATCCTAACAGGAAAAAAAAACATCTTCTACCAAATAGTTCTCAGAATTCATATGACCCCCCTTCTCTGTTTTTCCACACTCAACTCCACTGAAGCCACTAACACAACAAACCTAGATTTTCTAACCACTCTAATTCGACTAATCATTGTTTCAATTGGTTATGGGTGTATTGGTGTGCATGTACCTGATAAAGCATTTCAAAGCAATCGACTCGGAGAAAAGTTGGCAAATCAATGTTGACTCAGGTTTCGCTGGATCTCACTGTACCTGTATCTCGCTAGATGCATCGTCAGTTAGAACTTTTCCCTCATCCTTCGGCCCAATTTTCTTTTGCCTGGAAGTTACTGTGCAAACTGATAATGGCACATTGAGGACAATGGGGCATCTGGGACCTTGGCAAATGGTGGCACCAACATTCTATTTTCTTATTCAGTGGGTTTAGGATTGAGAAAGAAACAGGAATGACAGGAAAAGGAATCAGGTTAATTAGAGTTGAATTAAGTTCAAAAAGGAGAATGTAAAGACAGATCGGATTAAGAGAGAGAAAAAAAGAGACAGAAAGAAAGAGTAAGAAAAAATTATAACTTATAAATTTAATTTTTAAAATCTCTAACAATTTTATTACCAGCAGGAAAGAACCTCCACAAGTTTCAACTTTTCCCTTTTTGGGCCTATTATGCCACAGCCGATGGTAAATGCTGAGCTGTTCAAATCCCAGAGGGATTTTACTTAAAACAACTGTCATAACCAATTTTTTCAATTTGTATTTTTTGAGATGCAGGCTTTGAATTCAGTTATAATAAGACCACCAAGTCTCAAGAGGTTTTTTATAAAACTAAATTAAACATTTATTAATTAAAAGATTGTACACACATACATTTGCCTACAAATTACAACTATAAGAACTTCTAAAAATCCCCTAATTAACCTGACTCCCAATTACACCTCTGTTAAGGCAACAGTAAAACACAGATTTAAACAGACCCTTGGCAAAGCACACCCTGGACAGTCGCTCTCAAAATGAGTTTCTTTCAGCTCTGGCTCCTTATAGACAGCAGCTTGAGGCTTACAGGCTGGAGGCTTTAGGTCTTAGAATCCCTCCTCCTTTACCAACAGCCTTTTCTTCCCTTATACATCTTATCCTCTTTGAACACAAATACTCATTGTATCACTAGGTCTTTGAACTTCACCTCTTCCATCAATAAAACTCCTTTCATAGCACCAGTTTTATTAGTAAGCTTTGGAAAAAATAAACACATTGTTTAGCTTCTTCTGGATGGTTTGATATTTCACCCATTCTTCTGAATGGTTTATTTAAAAATGCAAATTGCCCCTTTTTCACCTTGTAACTTCCTTATGTTTATCTAATTATCATTTCAAACCTACTTCTCTCCTCTACATCAACACATCTAGACCAGCTGGCTTTAGTCCAATTAAGACACACACATACACATAGACACAGATACCTTTAAACTCTTTTAAAATAATTCCCAATAACATTATAGACATTGTTATATCTTTTTGACTGGGCCAGAGAAGTTGAGTGGCATAGCAGAAGTATACATTTACATACGTTGTTAAATACTTTGTGGCAATTAATATTCAAAGTCAGCAATTTCTTTAAAATCATAGGGAAACTAAATGTGAGCTGCTGTTTCTACGAGGCTAATAGCAGAGGTGATGCAAATTATCCAGCAGCTTGTGATGACACACAATTCACTTGGTATCTCTTCATTGCCATACCTCTGTTCAATGAAACCCACCCCAGCTTCATATGATGTATGGGCCATCACTATAGCTTTTAGCTGGGAGCTGTGTGCCTAATTCCCTGTTGTGCTTACTGCAGCATATTCTCGTTAGGAAACCAATGGAATTGGAAGCAAATTAGCAACAGTGAGATCAGTGCACTAAACAGCAAGATTTAAGGTGAACAATGCTAATCTTGCCGTTACAGGAAATTCTGAGCCAATGTTGCACTGATACATCTATGCTTAATGATGAAAAGACAAATTGACATAGAATTTTTTAGTACAGGAATGGGCCATTCAGCCCAACTAGTCTATGTCAGTATTATATTCCATACGAGCTACCTTCCACCTTACATCATCTCATCTTATCAACACATCCATCCGTTCCTTTCTCCTTCATGAACTTATCTAGTTACCCCTCATCTAGCTTCCCCCCTAAATGCATCTATGCTATTCACCTTGACTACTCCATGTGGTAGTAAGTTCTACTTTCTGATCACTTGGAAGTTTCCCGAGCTCCTTATCAGATACAATATTAGTGACTGTCTTACAGTTTTGGGCTCCCCACATCATCTTTGCATCTACCCCACTGAACTCCTTTTATAATTATAAAGGCCTCGGTCAGGTTACCTCTTTGTCTTATCATTATTAGAGCTTCTTGTAGCATTGTTTAAGAATATAAAATATCCACTTGAAACATTATTACTTTCCTCTGTTGTTTTAATGTGCTAACTGTGGATATAAAATGGGCTTTGAAACCTTTATAAACGCGCCAAGTACTAAATACTGGATGTGCCCAGGTATTAAGTGTGCTTCCAATATCTTGTTTTCTTGCCCCTCTCACCTTTCCATGGGGAATTGCTTGGCTCTGCTAACTGCCTTTCCAAAGGGCACTGCTGGGAATGGGATGAGGATAAATGTGAGAATTCTTACGTTCTTATATTTTGGAATACCAACCATAAAAAAAGCAGAACATCAAAAAATTACCTGTCTGCCTATTCCAAGAAAGAATGACCATGCTGAATGTGCCCGACAAGTCAATTCTTAGCATTACATTAGCTGTTTGCCCTGATCAAATAAGATACTGCTGTTTAATTCTGAGAACACTTTGGCTGCACTTAAGAACATTATTGTTCAAATGGAGTTGAAAATTGAGGTCTGACATGCATGCACAAGGAGCCATCCAAAGAATGTTCTTGACTATTTTATGGTCAGGTATTATACACATAGCCATCTGGCAGTTGGTTTATTCATCTAAGAATGATTTCCTGTATAAAAAAAACTTGTTTATCTGTCACAACGTGAAGGCTTTACTAAAGCTCTCCACTACCAGAGTGGATTAAATTGATCTGAGACAAAGCACTAGATTATGGCCTTCACTTTGAAATGCAATATTTGCTATAAACATGTTAGATCAGAATTCACAGGAGGGGTGCTGGGACACAAACCTCTGAGATCTTGAGGAAAGTATCAAAGCCCTTTGGGGATGCACAATGTGTCCATCTTTTTGAAAGGTTTGGATGGCTCTTGAGGCAGTAACCTTTATTGTAGCCTTTTGTTAGTGAAAAATTTCTGTTTGTATTGAATATGCCACATGAACAAAATGCACACTTCACAACGAAACCACTCATGCTGGAGTTGTTGGGAGATAATGAATAAAACCTGAGTTTGAAGTACTCAAATATCTTATCAAAGGAATGTGCCAAGACTCTGAACCTAAAAGAGTATTAGCAAGCATAAAAGTCAAATATACCCCATTTCTGATCAAAGGCGCCAGTAGTTTCTTAATTTCACACAGCTTTTTGATAAAAAGCCTCTCCAATCTTCAAATGCAACCTAGGCTTTTTCACTGAGCAATGGCATGTATCAGTAGAAGAAGCTTCAAAGCAGAAGGTTACTTTGTAAAATTTTCTTCCATTGGCCGACAGATCTATTATAACCAAACATTGAATTTAACCCCTTCGTTTTTGGTCACAAAAATGTTGCCTACCTTAAAATTTAATTCTGGATGATTTAAAACCTTTATTTCGTGACAAGAAGTATTATTTCCACCTTAGTAAAACATTTATAATGCACTTGCACTGAAAATGGATGGAACAAATTCAAAGCAACAGCATTAAACAGAAGTAGAATTCCCAGGAAGAGAAGGGGTCAAATTAGAATTATACAGTGCCAATGTCAGACTGATATAGTCAAGGGAAAAATACGGAATTTAACTGAGGTTTGGAAGATCTGGAAATTGTTAAAACTTACAAGACATACTTTTGGAAAGAATTATGTTTGCGATGCTTATGGAAAGATAAATAATCACAGATAGGGCCATGATCACAATCTGTGGCAAATAGATGAATTTAGTCATGTGTACTGTACAATATTGACCCTGTGTTTGGTTTATGTTTGGCAAATTTGTAACTTGTTATACTCTAGAATTTCTTTGGCTGTTTAATTCATTCTTCAATAAAAGAAAATCATAATTTTGAGAACCTGTATAAGATACTGTCGTGAAATACAGTCTAGGAATTACCATTCACAAAAATAACATACAAAAACACTTGATACAATTAATTGACATTCCATTGTCTGCTATTTTTAAACAGATATCTGTCAATTCATTCACGTTAAATCTAAATGCTCCCATTCAAGTAACCTGCAGATGATTGCTGTGTGAACATGTTAAAGCTGGTCCATTATTCTCACCAACTTTTCTAGCCTTAGATATGAACAAAATCAAGGAACTTAATATTTCAAGAATTCCTAAAATTAGATCAGTGCAAGTTATTCAGTCCATATGTTGTTGCAGTGGGATAGACAGAATTTTTGTTTTCACTGTTGAAGTGTTGTATTAGAGATGGAATTTTGTAATAATCCTCGTTAGCATTAATCACTTTCAAACCAAGTATAACTTCAGATAGGCACAAAACAAACATCAGAGGGAGTCAGAGAGCAGTTTTCTAACGTGTTTTTTCCCCCCCCTTATTGGTCCAAGACTTTTATCTTTTTGTTTGGGTGTCCCAGGGGATTACATGGGTGCGGGAGGTAGTCGGGGTGCAGAGGGGTCGGGGTGGTGGTGGGGTTAGTGGGCAGGGTCGTGGTTCGGAAGTGTTTGGTAATGATGCACCAGCTATCATTAGCATGGGCTGACTTGATGAAGCAGCTGATTCTTTCCTCCCTACGTTCACAATTGTTTATCCGTGCTGGCTAAATGTTCACCAGTTTTGTCCTTAGAATTCATATGCTTTCTATTTAAATGTGGTTCATAAATTTATGCAGCATTACCCAAACATCTGAACTTTCATAGCTGTAATCAATACTGACATACCTGGAACAAACAATAACTATAAATTATTCCTAAAGGACCACGTGGAGGTACTGTTATCATTTCCCTTTTGTTAAACCAGGTTTGATCAGGTTACCCTATATTTTAAGCAGAGGCAAAAACCACTGCAGACAGATGTTAGCTTTAAATGGGCAAAAATGCTTGTATTCATTTAGCCTTTTATTGTATCACAGTATCTTGAAGCACATCAGGCATTGAATGTCTTGGGAACAAGTATTACTCAAAGAAAAGATCATTTCAGTAACAGTTACTGTTCTCTCCATATATTGCAATGTCAAATACAATTGATAGAATTTAATTGTTTACCTCAATATATATCATTTTTTAAAAAAAATCAGTAACTTTGAATATCACAATGAGAATTGGCCAGCTTATAAAAAGATCATTATGAGAAGCTGGAATCTATCTTCAGTTACTCATGCCTTCATGCCGGATTATCTGCTTTGGAGGTAATGGCAATTTGTAGCTAGAATTGACAAAAACGATGTCAACTAAAAATACTTAATATGACACAAAACATATGGACTTGCAGCAATTGTGACCTTGGTCTACATCCAACATTTCATTGATCCCTTCAGGAATGCTAAGTGCATGTTTTCCTCTGTGTCTCAGGGCCAAGTGTAATGCTCTGAAGCAGTACGCTGTAATTTTGAAGTGGCATTTCAACTACCAGCCAAAAGGATCAGATGAAGTATCTCATAGTGATTCATGCACCGCAACCATACACAAGGCAGGCGTAAGGGTACTTGCTGCCCTGGGCAAACCTTCAGCCTGGTGAACCCCCTCCCTCCCCTCATTAACTTTTGAAAATGAACTACTTACGGGTAGTGGTTATCGGTGGCGTGCCCTCACTGGGGTCTCAGCACCCCCCCCCCACTGTTCTGCAGCACCGTGTTCCCTTGGTGCCTCTCAGTAGATTCCTGCGCTCCGCTCCTCCCCCTCCCACCAGACCCTCAACGCCCGCGTCGCCACGGTCACCCAGGAACTTTCTGATTGGTTGGAAAGGCGGAACCGACATCCTTGACGAACTGGCTTCACCCACTCGACACACAAACTGGATAGACGAATGACCTTTAAACAGTAAAAGCAAACTTTTAAATTAACTTTTTTACATTTATATTATCCAATCGATTTCGATCCAATATATGAAAAGGTTTCGATCGCACGCTGAAGTTTTAAGTTCAGTGCTTATTTGGAGTTAATGTCTGAATGTCATTATTTAAATTTCTGAATGAAATATTAATTTGAATTAATTTTACCTGTGTGACTGGGCGAATGAGTGCGCTGAAACTTTGGGTGAGGGAAGACAGAGAAATGCAAATCCAGACTCCCCTGCCTTTGTTCCCTGGCTTTAATGTAGCTTCAGGAGCGATTCTAATGTTTTTAAACGTAAACTTTTTTCCCCCGAGAATCCAGAAAAGGAGGAATGTGGCTGTCTTTACAGAAATCCTGGTTTTACACAGAGATTTCTTGTCCTGCCCTTGAGGAGTTGTTTGATATCTTTCTTCTTACTTTCTGTATCTCTCTCTGTCTCTGTCTCCCCCACTTTGTGTCTCTCTCTCCTCGACTCTAACTGTCTTTCTTGTGTTCTCTCTAGTTCTTCCTATGTCACCTTCACACCTGTGTCCATAGGGAGAGATTGCAGTGAGTGTGTCCTGTCATCAACACCTTCCCCTCGATGCTGACTGCATCCGAATACAGACCACACCACAGAGCTATCCTGCTAATCTCCACCCAATTTCAGTCACTTTCACAACAATAATCTAGTTTGGTAAAACGGGAATGTTTCCCACTGAGAATAATGATTGTCCACTGCAAAAAAAGTCTCTGATGCCTCAAGAGCAATAAGGCCCCCACAATTTTATGAGAAATGAAATCAAAACAATATGAACGATGTTAAAGTTAACCAGAAACAAGATGGCATCTTCATAGTTAAGCGATGAAGATTGTTAACGCACTGCAATCCAATCTGATGAAACGTTGGCTAGTTAACCTTTAACTTCCGGCTTTAAAGTGTTGAATGTGCAGCTGCATTTGGAGATCACGAGCACGTTTAATTTCCTGGACATTTGCAGGAATGGAAAAAAAAAAAAATATTTTAAAATCCAAGTGAGATGATGCGGGTACATCTCAGATTATGTTGAATTGTCTTAAGTGTCTGGATGGACTCAGTGGAGCCTGGCACCACATTTATCTTAAATAAAAGCAAAACACTGCCGATGCTGGAAATCTAGAACAACAGCAAAAATACCTGGAAAATCTCAGCAGGTCTGACAGCATCTGCGGAGAGGGATACGGTTGATGTTTCGAATGCGTATTTAGCTCGTTTAGCTAGACTGAATGAGTTGGCAGGAGAAAGTTTGGAGACATCTGTGATCTTGTGGAGCCACACAACAGCCAGATATTAAAAAATGCTGCTATGTTGGTGGTGACATCCAGCACAGCTCATAGGCATGTAGTGAAGTTTCTCCCGTGTGAAGGAAGCACTGATTTATTTTTCCAGCGGTACGCTCATATATTGGACGTGCCTTTTGCATGTATAAAACTAACATTCGTGCTTTTGAATCCACCTGCCGAATCAGGAGCATTAAAGAGATAGGTGCAATGAGTTTCAGTACAAAATAAAGCTGAATTAAGCACAGAAATTGAAACAAGAGACAACAGATTTTAAATATATACCGATTTGAAAGTATAACACTAATAGTTTTAACAAGGATATATGGCCAGGAAACAGGCACTGCAACTTAATTGATATTGTTGCCTAAGAAAATGGGTATTGGTAATTTATGGACCCCAGGATAGAGATTTTGCTTTCCCCTTGGAATTTTCTTTTCCTCCCTCTGACTTGGTTACAGCCTCCTCCAAGCTGCCAATGTGTAACTGTAAATCTGCCACATCCCATTACTCGCAATAAGCACCTGTCTTGGAAGAATGAGTCCAAGCTAGTCTCTTGCTTCAAGCAGGTTTATTCTCAAAACAACTCTGCAGTGTAGCACACTCTCCCAATCCCTTCCACACTGGACTGTTACAGCTGTACCCATTAATAGGTGAACCAATGCCCATCACCCACTTTAACAAGCAGTTATCTTAACAATGTAATTGCTGTGCAATGTGATTTCCAGTCAACAAGAAGATGGTGTTTGGACCTTGATAATCTTTTAAATGAAAATCAAATCAACAAAATTGGGATAAATCAGGCACAGCCCCTAATTCAGGTCAGCTGTAAAACCAAGGACAAAAGTTTAAAGGAACCTTGGCCCTTGATGATGTCATTACTGATGCATCCATTCAACTTTTCCAACATGTTCAAGAGCTGTGGGTTCATGAGAAGCCATGAGAGAGCAGTCAACTCTTTCCAAACACAACCACAACACATGGAACATAGTGAGCAGCTCCTCCAATCACACACTCTGCCGTCATTTCCCACTCTCAGCTACTGTCAGAAACCGACAGAGTGGGAACTGCTGCTTCTGACTTTCAGCCAGCTTCCTGGGTTTCTGGCCCGCTTTCAGTACAGATTTTTTTTCAAAAAGCCGGCAGTTTTTGTCGGGTCCCCACCTCCAAAACCTTTGCACCCTAGGCAGCTGCTTAGTCGTTGCACCCAGCTATGACCATGCAGCTATGTACTGACGTGGATTCAGGCCCTTGATTTAATGGACCATTGGCTAACAATAGAAAAGCTTTGATAGGTAGAAAAGACTAGCCAAACAAAAATTCAGAGTATGGCACCCTGGGGCTGAGATGATTGGCCTCCAACAACCACAACCATTTTTCTCCATGCCAGGTATAACTCCAGCCAGTGGCAAGCTTTCCCTCCCAATTTCAACTGATGTCAGTTTTACTAGAGCTACTTGCTGCCAGATTCAGTAAAATGCTGCCTTGAATTTGATTGAATTTTTCGAAGAGGTGACCAGGTGTGTAGACATGGGCAATGCATTTAACGCAGTCTACTTGGACTTCATCAAGGCTTTTGATAAGGTCCCACATGGGAGACTGATAACAAAGGTAAGAGCCCATGGGATCCAAGGCAATTTGGTAAATTGGATCCAGAATTGGCTGAGTGGCAGGAAGCAGAGGGTGATGGTCGAGGGGTGTTTTAGTGACTGGATGCCTGTGTCCAGTGGGGTTCCACAGGGATCGGCGTTGGGTCCCTTGCTGTTTGTGGTATATATAAATGATTTAGACTTGAATGTAGGAGGGTTGATCAGTAAGTTTGTGGATGACACGAAAATTGGTGGGATGGTAAATAGTGAGGAGGAGAGCCTTAGATTACAGGAGGATATAGATGGGCTGGTCAGATGGGCTGATCAGTGGCAAATGGAATTTAATCTGGATAAGTGTGAGGTGATGCACTTGGGCAGGACAAACAAGGCACGGGAATACATGATGAATGGTAGGACCCTGGGAAGTACCAAGGATCAGAGGGACCTTGGTGTGCATGTCCACCGGTCCCTTCAGGTAGTGGGGCTGATAGATGAGGTGGTTAAGAAGGCATATGGGATACTTGCCTTTATTAGCCGAGACATATAATTTAAGAGCAGGGAGGTTATGCTGGAACTGTATAAAACGCTGGTTAGGCCACAGCTAGAGTATTGCGTGCAGTTCTGGAATCCGCATTATGGGAAGGATGTGATTGCACTAGAGAGAGGGCAGAGGAGATTTACCAGGATGTTGCCTGGGCTGGAGAGTTTTCGTTATGAGGAGAGATTGGATAGACTGGGGTTATTTTCCCTGGAGCAGCGGAGATTGAGGGGGGACATAATTGAGGTGTATAAAATTATGAGGGGCGTAGATAGGGTAGACAGGAAGGAACTTTTCCCCTTGGTGGAGGGATCAATAACCAGGGGGTATAGATTTAAGGTAAGGGGCAGGAGGTTTAGAGGGGATGTGAGGAAGAATATTTTCACCCAGAGGGTGGTGGGAATCTGGAACTCACTGCCTGAAAGGGTGGTAGAGGCAGAAACCCTCATAACATTTAAGAAGTATTTGGATGTGCACTTGCATTGCCATGGCATACAAGGCTATGGGCCCAGTGCTGGAAAATGGGATTAGAATAGTCAGGTACTTGTTTGACTGGCGCAGGCTCGATGGGCCGAAGGGCCTTTTTCCGTGCTTAGAACTCTATGACTCTATGATGTCAAAGGCCGTCACTCTCACCTCACCTCTGGTGTTCAGCTCTTTGGTGAATGTATGAACCAAGGCTGCAGTGAGGACTAAGGCCAAGTGGCCCAGGCAGAACCCAAACTGAGTATTGGTGAGCAGGTTATTGCTGAGCAAATGCTGTTAATAACACTGTCGCCGACCCCTTCCATCACTTTGCTGATGATTGAGAATAGTCTGATGGGCGCTAATTGGCTGGGTTGGATTTGTCCTGCTTTGGGTGAACAGGACATAGCTGGGCAATTTTCCACATTTTCAGTTGGATGCCAGTGTTGTAGATGTACTGGAAGAGCTTAACTGGGGACACTGCTAGTTCAGGAGCACAAGTCTTCAGTACCATAGCCGGGATGTTGTCTGCGACCATAACCTTTGCAATATCCAGTGCCTTCAGCCATTTCTTGATATCGTGTGAATCAAATTATTTGAAGTCTGGAATCTTTGACGCTGGAGACCTCAGAAGGAGGCTGAGATGAATCATCCACTCAGCGCTTTTGGCTGAAATAATTTGCAGATGCTTCAGCCTTATCTTTTGCACTCATGAGCTGGGCTCTGCCACCATTGAGGATGGGGATGCTTGCAGAGCCTCCCCCTCCAGTTAGTTGTTAATTGTCCACCATCAATCACGATTGGGTGTGGCAAGACTGCAGGTCTTTGATTTTTTTCTGCTGGCCATGGGATGGGATTGCATAGCTCAGTCTACAACATATACTGTTCCACCATTTAATATGCATGTGGCCCTGTGTTGTAGCTTCACCAAATTGGCACCTCATTTTTAGGTATGCCTGGTTTTACTCCTGACATGTTCTCCGTCACGCTTAATTAATTCTTCAGCTGAGTGAGGGTGGTGGGTGGTAATTGGTAATTAGCAGGAGGTTTCTTCGCCCGTGTTTGAGTTAATGGCATAAGACTTGGTGGGATCCAGAGTAAATGTTGAAGAGTCCCAGGGCTATTTCCTCACAACTGTATTCTACTGTGCCGACAGTTCTGTCCTGCCAATGAGACAAGTCATACCCAGTGATGGTGATGGGGGAGTCTGGAGCATTAGCTGTAAAGTACGATTCAGTGAGTACGACCATCAGACTATTGCTTGACTAGTCAGTGGGACTGTCTGCCCAACCTTGGCACATCCCCTGGTGTTACTAGAGGAAGGCTTTGCAGAAGGGTGTATCTTAGTTGTTTCTGGTGTTATATGATGCCAAGTAGCCTTTCCAGTTTTATTTTTATTCAACTTTTCTGCAGCAATTTGATATAACTGAGTGACTTGCTAGGCCATTTCAGAGAGCAGTTAAGTGTCAACCACATTACTGTGGTTGTGGTGTAGGCTCAACCAGGTAAGGATGGCAAATATTCTTCCCTGAAAGACATCAGTGAACCAGGTTGGTCTTTACACCAATCTAGTAGGTTCATGATCATATGAGACAAACCTTTATTCCAGATTTATTGAACTGAAATTCCCCTAATGGCGGTGGCTGGATTTGAACTCATGTCTCTTGTGCATTAGAGGCCTTTAGATTAGAAGACTAGTAGCATTATCACTATGCTACCATGCCCAGGATCTGAGCATTTAAGTTCACAACCGCTTCTTTCTAATGGTGTTCAGTGGGGAAATGAATTCTCCTCAGTCTTACATATGTAGTAGCTGCAAATGAAAGACAATTTGGTAGCAATGGACCATTACTTACTGTTCATGTTAGTCTTCCATTAATTCAACTTGAGCTTTGTTTTCAATAACTGGTACACCTCCTGTGGCATTGCTCATGGTATCTCAGGGAATTATAATAACCCATTATATAATGGAGCTACAGCACCACCTGGTGGTCCCAACTTTCACCAATAGTGTCATCAGTATCAGTTTACATAGAAAATTCCAATTAAAAGAGGGGGGGTGGGGGGGGCGGTGGGCAGCAGGTCCTTGGCCTTGTTTAACCTGTAGCCATGATGCTCCATGAGTCAATGTTCAGGATTTTCAGAGACAGGTCCACTGAACTGTAGACAAGTGTACATGGCCATGGAACACAACATACTCAGGAATGGTGATATGAATCTTAGATATTAGCTACCTGATATGACTTTGCAAGTAGGACTCTGTTGGGCTGTTGCTTGATTAGTTAGTAATACCACCCTCCCAACCTGGGTAACTATCACCTAGTGGACTATACAGAGCCAAACCTGCTGGAGTGAGTTTTATCCTGATTTTATTTGATACCTGGACCATTGCTAATTGTATTTTGTAGCAGTTGTTTTACAACTAAGTAGACAGCTTCAGAGGGCATTGAGAGTTTATCATTTTGGGTAGAACTGGAGTCATGTGAAGGCCAGAACACTTATTGGGTAGAACGTTCTCTTCCCTACAGACATTAATGAATCAACTGGATTTAAACTCACTACCATAAGATTGGTAGTCCAGTGCCATAACCTTTGGACTACCATATCAAATCAATCAAAAGATAAATATACTTTTTAAACTCACTTTTCATTAATGTTATTAGTTTAATGTTGAAAAGGTCAGTGCTGAATCTGAATAACTTATCCATATGCATTTCCATCTCTCATTACAACCAACCTTCCACCAATTCCTTCTTACTCACCTACCCTTTTCTTTGACTAACATTAACAAAGAAAAGGAAATACTCGGTTGGTTAGCAATGGAGCGACATATATGTGGCCTTTAGTTTGATAGGGCTGATTTCTTTTTGCCCAGGAAATCAGTTTAAATAGAATAAAAAATTAATATCCTGTCATGCTGTAGGTCTTTCAATGAGATAATAATCTTAAGTTTATTTATTTGTGAGAGATAAATAGGCATTCAAATATTGCATAGCAATTGGCAGATTAGTTAACTATTTATATTAAATACAGAGATATTGTATGTGAATGGTTGAAAAATGAAAATGCACTGGTCTACTCTTGCCAAAGATCCATAATAAACTATCCTAATTTATTAGAGACTAGCTAGCTAACTTGAAAGAGAGATCAGATTTGTTTAACAATTAAATTACTTATGTTTAATACTGAATACGTAGAACTGAGAACCATAATATAAAAACAAATCGAGGATACTGGCTGTCTGGCAGGGGATTATACAGTAATACCGAGTTGTTGGGTTTGGACAATGTTACAAAACACAAGAGAAAAGCTTGAATGTTTATTTTTTCCGCAACTGAACTGCAAAATTAGATTATTGTCTGTGGCCCCCTGTTGGAGATATAATGCAGTTTAAATTATGTGGAATTAAAAAATAATAATGATAGCTGATTTTTTTTGATATTACAGGCAAGTGCCAAGTGACAAAGGACATCACAGGATATTTGGTTAATTTGGATGATGGAATACTAGAGAATTCACCACCTTCCTCATAAGTTATTTATAATCAGTACAAACCTCAAACTATGCAATTTTAGAAAATCATTTTATTTAAAATCACTGTGTGAATCCATTATTGGATGTTACTTATGTTTCAGGATGGGTCACAGTGATGAATGAAAGCGGTGAGAATTGATTCATTGTAAAGTTTAATTCAGAGTTATTTGGATGCTTCACTCTTGCACACTGCCCTAAGAAATTACTGCTTAGTGCAACATTGTAGGCTTAAAAAGACAATGGCATTCAACAGATATAGCAGAGGCCCTGAAGAGGAAGCAAAAATGTAAGTTTCTGTTTAGTATTGCAGGGCCAGGATGGTAAGATTGCACAAATACAGCCTCAGTTGCTGCTTCTCCAGGTCATTGTCCACATCTGATCCTAACCCAATTCCCCACCACCACCACTACCCCCCCTGCCCCCCCCAACTCACCCATCTCCCCGCCCCAACACTGAGATTGTCCTCTCCACCATGGATCTATTGTCAGTTGGCCTGGAAGCTGGTCAGGTCACTCCACTTGTGGTTGCTGGCAGGATAGCACAACAGCAACAGCGCTTTTAAATTTATATAGTTAATTTATATGTAGTAAAATGTCCTAAGACACTTCAAAGGAGCATTATCAAAACAAACATTGACACCGAGCCTCCTAAGGAGATATTAGTGCAGGTAACCAAAACCTTCGTCAAAAGAGGTAGGTTTCAAGGAGAAAAGTGATGTAGAGAGGCCTAGAGGTTTAGGGAGAAAATTCTAATGCTTTGGTTCTTGGCAGCTGAAGCACAGTCACCTATGGTGAAGTGATTAAAATCAGGGATGTTTTTAGTGATCTTGCTTGTGGCATAAATATCAACCAGAGTGCTGGAGAGAATGCTCAAAAAAGTACCATGGAATCATTTACATCAGGGAGGAGGGCAGGTGTCTTGGAGGGTTGTGAGGCTGGAGGAGATTCCAGAGATAGTGGGAAGAATTTTATGGCCCCGTTTCGGCAGGGACTGGCCTGTTAGATGCAGCGGGGCTGTTATAAATCCCATTGACGACAGCGGGAATGTAAAATCCCACTGTCATAAAATTCTGGCCATGGAGGCCTTTGTAAACGAGATGAGAATTTTAAAATCAAGGCTTAACCAGGAGCCAAAGTAAATCTGTGAGCAGGGTGTGGTGGGTGAAGTCATAACATGAGCAGCTGAGATTCGGGTGACCTCAAGTTTGCAGAGTAGAATGTGGGAGACCAGCCAGGAGTGCATTGGAATTGCCAAGTCTAGAAGTAACAAAGGCATTGATGAAGTTTTTGCAACAGATAAGCTGTGGTGATGAGGAGTCGGCTGATGCTACGGTACAAATAGGCAGTCTTAGTGATAGCGTAGATGTGCGGTTGGAATGTCATTTCAGGGTCAAATATGACACCAAGGTTGCAAACAGTCTGGTTCAGCCTCAAACATTTGCTGAGGAGAGGGACGGAGTAGATGGCTAGGGAATGGAGATTATGATGGGGACTTTTGGTCTTCCCAATATTTTGTCAGAAGAAATATCCACTCACCCATTATTGAATGCCAGACAAGCAGTCAGGCAGTTTAGAGACTGGAGAGGGGTCAAAAGAGATGATGGTGAGGTAAAGCTGGGTATCACCAGTGTACACGTGGAAGCTGATGCTGTGTTTTTGGATGATGTCATCCAATCGCAGCATAAAGATGAGATACAGGAGGGGGACAAGGATAGATCCTTGTGGCACACCAAAGGTAATGGTATGGGAGAGAGGAAGAGAGGCCATTGCTGGTGGTTCTCTGGCTGTGGCTGGATAGATAAGAATGGAATCAGGCGGGAGCAATACCCTCCCACAGCTGGAGAACATTGGAGTGGGGTTGGAGGAAGATGGTATGGTCAACTGTGTCAAAGGTTCCTGCTTTTCCACCCACATCCCACCCACCAATGTTAATGAAGTCTGGCTCTCAAAATGAATCCACAGGCAGTTGGTGTGCATGATTCAGCAACTATCTGCCCACAGTCCACTGGAGTTGAAGATCTGACCCATACTCTTTTCAGCCAAATGCCCAAGTATTGCAAACAGTGAAACCATTGAAATCACAGCTCAAAAGAAAGAAAGAGAGAGAGAGAGATAGAGAGTGAGAAAGAGAGAGAAGAAGGAAGAAACAAACAAACAAACAAACCCTTCACTAAGATAAAAGCAAAAAATTATGGATGCTGGAAATTCAAACTTTTCAAAATCTCAGAAGGCCCAAAACGTTTTACAGCCAATGAAGTACTTTTTGAGATGTAGACAACTTGCAGACAGCAAACTCCTATAAACAGCAATAAGGTAAATATTTTAAAAGATGATAAATGTTTTTAGTGATCTTCCTTGTGGCATGAATGTTGACCAGGACACTGGAGTGAACTCTTTTCAAAATAATGCCATGGAATCTTTTACATTCACCTAAGAGGGCAAACAGTACCTTGGTTTAATGTCTCATTTGAAAGACACACCCTTAGGACTGAATGGGATTGCACACCTAGATCCTGTGCTCAAGTCTCAGGAATGGGATTTGAACCCACAACCTTTTGACTCTGAGCACTGGGTGACACCGAACAATTGAACAAATGCAGTAACAGAAATGATTGGGTGAACTGAGAATTTGAAAAGGGATTTATACATTTAATCTCATGCGTTAGTCAAACCACTTTTCTTATCCTACTTTGAAAGCTTCTGCACATGATTATAAATGAGGGATTTCAGATAGCAATTTCAGACTGATAAGTCTGCTTCTCTAGGGTAGCAGAACTGCAGAATCATATGCAGCATGACTTATGCCATGAATTCTTATGTGGTTACGCCATATATACTATAACATTGAAATGACCTTGACACCAGTGGTCAGAATGTGCAACAAAGCCTCAGTGGTTACATTTAAGACAAAATGGGTATTGGATAAACCATTGGTTTTATATACTTCTATGCATGAAAGCAACAAAAAGCATGTACTGGCTCAGCACCCTTCCTTCTTTGGGACACTCATCCCAACTGGCCTGAGACTGAATGTATGAGATAGACTATGCACCTTAAAGGAAGGTTATAACACACATTTTGTATCAAATGAAGCAATTGTACAAATTAAGCTTAGACAGGTAGCGGAAAACTACCTCAGGGGATATTTTCAAATACCTTCAACTCCACATACGCGACAGATAAAAAAAAACTTCAGTGAGCTATCAGAAGTCCGACCAAATACCTAGGGGCCTGGGAACTTTTAGAATTTCATTTTTCACTTTTTTTTAATGTTAGCAGGGAAATGACCATTTCTTTGTTAGTGTGAAAATGTAACTGGCTTTCACAAACCACTGAATACAAACTGGGCCAAACCTGTTCAGAAAAGCTGAATTGCAGAGATGATGGGCAGAATTTTACGGCAGTGGGATTTTATGTTCTATAGAAGTCAGCGGAGTTTAGAATAGCTCGCTGCATTTTACTACCCTGTCCCCACTGCAACACAGCCATAAAATTCTGGCCGATGCATGAACAACTACCATTGACACCAGGACAGTATTTTATCAAATAAGGCACTAAGGAGCCATTGAAAAAGCCATTGACTGAAGATCAAGTGTAAGATTCTCAAATAGTTGTAGTCATACCTAGCATACAGGAAGGTGATTGGCAGCCAATCATCTCAGCCCCAGGACATCACTACAGGAGTTCAAGCAAGCACAAGGACAGCCGCTAGTCACTAAGTACAGCTAGTCATAGAGTCTGAGCTCGAGAATTTGGTGGGTGAGGGAATTTAAGGGCTAATTTTAAGGGTTAACTTTTTACTAAAATCTAGTCTAGTTGACATTTAGAATTTAACCACAATTTACCGTTAAAGCTGTTTTTTTCAGTCATGGAGATAAACAGGAGAGGCAACTGCAGCTAGTTAAATAGGTAGCTAGCTTGAACTAGATTCTCTAGCCAGTAGTGCTGACTCATTGCTGTAGATCTTCGGCTAGTATAAATAGAGGTGGTCTTGCGAAGTGCATGAAGTAGGCAAGCACAAAGACTGCAGCTGGTCATTGAGTGCAGCTAGCCCCAGAGTGTGAGTTTGGGAATTTGGTGAGTGAGGGAATTTTAAGGTTAAATTTTAAGGATTAATCTCTTTCTAAAATCTGGTCTGGATGCTTTTAGAATATAACTACAATTTACTGTTAAGGATCATTTTCTTTCAGTCTTAGGGATAAACAAGCTTCCTACAGCAGAGGCAACTGCAGGTAGTTAACTAGATAACTAGATTGAACTAGATTTTCTAGCCAGCAGTGTTAACTCATCACTGTAGAATTTCAGCTAGTATAAATAGAGGTGATCTTGCTAAGTGCACAAAGTAAGCAAAGTTACAAAGACAGTAGCTGGTCACTGAGTGCAGCTAGTCACAGTGTGTGAGCTCGGGAATTTGGTGAATGAGGGAATTCAGTGCAGTGAGGGGGGGATATGTTGTTCACGTAAGTATCTACCTTAACTTTGATTTTAAAAGAGAATGCAGAACGGTGGACCAGGTGAAAAGAACTAGAGGGCTCAGTCTCTGGGCTGGCCATGTTCTGAGAAAAATCAAAGAGTGATGTCATAGGGAAACACGTAAGTAATTAGTTTGTGAGTATTCTGCTCATTTATATTTCAAAACTCATGCAATTTGTTAATCATTGTAAAGCTTTCTTAGTATTAGTAAGGATTACTACTGTAGTAAAGCTTATAGGGAGTAGTAATGTTTCTTAATTATAAATTAATTTATTATTATTTTCTTAATTAACACAAGATAAAGATGGCAAGGCAAGTGCTGTGACTACAAAATATGGGGATTCCAGAACACCGCTGTGATCCAGGGCAAACGCGTCTACAATACGCGCCTGCAGCTTGAACAGTCTCGGCTCAGAGTCATTGAGCTGGAGGCTGAGCTGCAGACACTGCAATGCATCAGGGAGGGAGACAAATACCTGAACATTTTGTTCCAGGAGGCAGTCACATCCCTTAGGATAGGATCTTCTGATTTGGTCAGTGGTCAGGGACAAGAGGGTGTGATTGTGAGTGAGGAGAAGGCAAGACAACAGTGCAGCAATAAGGGAAATGATAATCAGAATGTGGCAAGAAGGGATAGAGTGGACAAACATAAGAGTGCCACAGTAGATAAGGCTAGAGGTTTCAAAAATAGTAAAAGGACAGAACTCAAGGCTCTGTATCTGCACGTAGCATTTGCAACAAAATGGATGAATTGAGTAGAAATAAATAGGAATGAACATGTATGATCTGATAGCCATTACAGAGATATGGCTGCAAGATGACAAAAGGTGGGACATGTATATTCAAGGGTACAAGATATTTCAGAAGGATAGGAAGCAATAAGAAAAAGTGGAAGGATAGGTCTGTTAATTAGGGATGACATTTGTACATTAGAGAGAGATAACCATAGTTCGAAAGATCGAGATGTAGAATTAGTTTGAGTAGAGATAAGAAACCATAAAGGTAGGAAGTCACTTGTGGGAGCAGTTTATAGGCCTTCTAACAATAACCACATTGTAGAAGAGGGTATGCAGGAAGAAATAATGGAAGCTTGTGACAAAGATATGGTGATAATCATGGCTGATTTTAATCTACATAAAGATTGGACAAATCAGATAAGCAAAGGTTGTGTGAAAGATGAGTTCATAGAATGTTTACAGGACAATTTCTTAGAGCAGCATGTGCTAGAGAGCTGACTACTCGAGATCTGGTTATGTGCAATGAGGCAGGATTAATTAATGACCTCTTAGTAAAGGCACCCCTAGGTAGCAGCGATCATAACATGATTGAATTTCACATACAATTTGAAGGAGAGAAGAATGGGTTTAAGGTTAATGTTTTAAAGTTAAACAAGGGCAATTATGAAGCTATGAAGACAGAGCTAACTAAAGGGAACTGGGAAATTAGATTAAGGGATAGATCAGTAGAGATGCAGTGGCAGACATTTAAGGAGATATTTGATAACACTCAGCAAAAATACATTTCAGTGAGAAAGAATAACTCCTGGAGTAAGACAGACCATCTGTGGCTGAGTAAGGAAATTAAAGATAGTATCAAATTGAAAGAGTGTATAATTTTGCAAAGATTAGGGGTAGACTGGACAGAAAATATAAAAAAGCAAAGAATAACTAAAATATTAATAAGGAGGGAGAAATTCGATTATAAAAGAAAGCAAGCTAGAAATATAAAAAACAGTTAGAGTTTCCTTTCTAGTAAAAGGAAAAGAGTTAGTAAAGTGAGCGCTAGTCCTCCAGAGAGTGAGTCTGGGGAATTAATAATGGAAACTAAGGAAATGGCGGATGAACTGAACACATATTTTGTTCGTCTTCACAGTAGAGGATACAAATAGCATCCCAGAAATAATTGTGAACCAAAAGGTGAAGAGGGAGGAACTTAAAACAATTCTAATCACCAGGGAAAGGGTGCTGAGAAAATTATTAGAACTTAAAGCTGACAAGTCCCCAGGTCCTGATGGACTTCATCCTCGGGTCTTAAAGGAAGCGGCTGCTGAGATAGTAAATGCATTGGTTATAATCTTCCAAAATTCCCTAGATTTTGGAAAGGTCCCACCAGATTGGAGAATAGCGATTGTAACATACTAACGTGGATAAAGGATTTGTTAGCTAGCAGAGAACAGAGAAATGGGTCATTTTTGGGCTGGCAAGATGTAATGGGTGGAGTGCCACAGGGATAAATGCTGGGGCCTCAACTACTTACAATCTATATCAAAGCATTGGATGATGGGACCGAATGTATGGTTGCTAAATTTGCTGATAACACAAAGATAGGTAGGAAAATAACTTGCGAAGGGGACAGAAGACTTCCAAGGGCTATAGATAGGTTTTTTTTAAGTGAGTGGGCAAAAATTTGGCAGATAGAATATAAATTGGGAAAATGTCAACTTGTCCACTTTGGCAGGAGGAATAGAAAAGCAGTATGTTATTTAAATCGAGAGAGAGAATGCAGAACTCTTCGGTACTGAGGGATATGGGCCCCTTTTACAATAATCACCAAAGGTTAGTATGCAGGTACAGCAAGTGATTAGGAAGGCAAATGGAATGCTGTTGTTTGTGGCAAGGTGGATGGAATATAAATGTGGGGATGTTTTTGCTACAAGTGTACAGGGCATTGGTGAGACCAGATCTAGAGCACTGTGTACAATTTTGGCCTCCTTATTTGGACTGATTCCAGGCATGAGGGGGTGATCTTACGAAGAAAGGTTTGACAGATTGGGTCTCCATCCATTGGAACTTAGAAGAATGAGAGACTTGAAACATATAAGATCCTGAGGGTATTTGACAGAGTGGATGTTGTGAGGATGTTTCTCCTTGTGGAAGAAGGGCGGAACTTTCTGTGCCCACTGGCAGCGGGCATGATAGGTGGCAGGTGCAGACAATATGGCGCAATCTGGCTCACAAAGGCAGGAAGGCAGGTTACAATCGTCCACTCAGCCTGCCAATGGGTGGGCAGCGTTTCCTTCCATTGTAATACATCAGCATCTCATCAAAAGTCCATGCACCAGGCTCTGGACCCCCCCCCCGCCATTGGATTGTACGTCCAGGCTGGTGGGAAAGCACGTCAATGTGCTCCACAACGGCACACAGGCAACATGCACTCGGCGGCCTTCACTTTGGGGGAACTGAGGTCAGTGAACAGCGTCGTTTTCCACAACTCAGCAGGGTTGTGTGTTGCTCTGCGGTCTTCAGGGGGACCTGGGTGAAGTGCCACCCTGCTTTCAGGGTGCAAGTGGGGGGGTGGTGTCCAGGGGCAACTGCTGCCCTGGCGTTGGATCCCAAGTAGAAGCAATTGAGGTAGGGGGGGGCAGGATAGGCGAGGGAAGTGGCCACGCAGTGGGGACTCCTGTATAAACTGACCATCTCTCTGCAACTGAGACAGTTCAGGTGCAGCCACGGTGATATGATTGAGGTCAGAGTCCTAGCCTGCCCACCCACCCAAGCAACGCGGGGGCACCAATGTGCCACCAAGCCCTCCAGACCTTACCCCCACAAGACCCAAGCACAGGCTGCAAGTCTGCAATCACTTTACTGGAGCGTGGAGCGTTGGACTGCACAAGTTATACAGTCTCCTCGCCAATGCTGGCCATTAGCAGTCACTGCTGGAGACACTCACAGCCCCTTGCAATCCCAGCAACCTGGTTTGGACCAGTGTCCCCCATGTCGCAGGTTGACAGTGCAACCATGCAGCGCACTCACCTCTAGCCATCCGAGGGGTGACCAGCGCTTCCTGGAAAGCATTAAGGAGCAGTCATACAGGGCCAGGAAAGGATGCTAAGTACACCCACGCTAACCACGTCTCTCTCTCTCTCTCTCTATCATGCTGCAGGAGGACCACATCAGCATCATGGACTCTGGTGACCTAGCTATATGCCTGATGACCTACAGAGAGCAAAGAAGATGGAGGAGAGAGCCCCTGCAGCTTTTGGCTGTGCAAAGGCAGGAGCAGCTAACTGCAGGAAGAAGGGGTTGCTGGGGTTCCCTCACACACTGCCCGGGAGTGACAGTGAGCTGTGGCTGGTCATCACCTAGCAACACCCAGGATCAATAGGCATTGCCTGTCATTCCTGCAGATGACCGAGAACCAATGTCGCCAATGACTGGGCATGTCCAGGGACCTGGTCGTTCACATTTGCCACTTACTGCAGGACTTGGCTCCAAGGGGACATGGAGGGCATCCACTGCCAGGGGCTGTGAAAGTGACTGCGGCGCTCAATTTCTATGCTAGTGGCTCCTTTCAGGGCTTCACAGGTGACCCTTGTGGGATTTCACAAGCTGCCACCCACAAATACATCTATGAGGTCATGGATGCCGTCTTGCTGCGAGCACACAGCTTACATCCTGGTGCAGCCAGGATGTAAGAGCCATTGGATTCGCCCAGATCTCAGGATTCCCGCAGGTGCAGGGTGCAATCGACTACAACCATGTGGCACTCGGACCTCTGTCGCTACACATGGTGGACTGGTGTGTGACCACCAGAAAGACATCCTGCAGATGTGCGCACGGTTTCCAGGGAGTGTGCACGACTCCTACATCCTCAGTCGATCACAGGTCCCTGGAGCCTTCCAGGGTCCACAGAGGCTGCAGGGTTGGCTCCTCGGGGACAAGGACTACCCACAGAGGCCGTGGCTGATGACACCTGTGCAGCAGCCTCAGACTGGAGCAGAGCGACGCTATAATGAGGCTCATGCTGCAGTTCACAGCTTGGTGGAGCAGACCATCGGGATACTGAAGATGAGGTTCCGGTGCCAGGAACGGTCTGGTGGAGCCCTGAAATACAGTCCGCAGGGGGTGTCACGCATCATCGTCATCTGCTGCACCCTTTACAACCTGGTGCTGCAACGGGGAGACGAGCTGGTTGAGGAGGAGAGGGAGGAGCTGGAGGTTTCCTTGGATGAGGATGACGGCAGCGAGGAGGAAGGTGAGGGGGTCCTCGGTGCTGATGATGACCAGAACGAGGCTCTCGCACTGTCTAGATGAGGCAGGTGCACTCGGGAGGCCCTCACAGCTGCCAGATTTGTGGAGGATGATGACGACATGCAGTGAGGTGTCCCCATAGATCCTCACATCGCAGTTGTGAACGTTTGACTCCAGTCTGGCTTATCTCAGCGCCAAAAGCCTCTGTGAGAATGCTTCTTTCATGGAGACGCAGTGGAGGCTCTAACAGTCGCTCGATCGCAGGAGGATGATGACAACATGCAGTGAGGATACTCCATGAATCTTCACACAGCCTCTGCGAATGTCTGACTCCTGTCTGGCCAAAGGCAGCTCGCTTGCTCTCCATGATCAGGGCCATCTCATTAGAGATGCAGCCGTGAAATGTTATATGCATCCGATGCTGTGTCCACATTCACCACCTGAGCCCTTCAGGAAGGTGCACAGCATTAATGGTCGCAGACGCTGGTGTAATGGAGACCAGCCCCACCTTCAATGTCCTGAGAGCACAGAGAGTATGCGAACACTCTGGCACCTGCCCACTACGTTCTAGCAGCAATGACCAGCACCACCGAGGAACAGGCATCAGTAATGTTTCCAGGAAGTGTGAGGCCAGACCATCACTGTGGTCTGAAGGCTGCACAGAGCACAGGGAAGAGGCCCTGGACTAAGACTTTAATCTTGTGCGTAAAGATTTCCTGAGCAAGTAACAAGAACACTTCTCATCAGAACAAGGAGCCACAGGCAGGGAGACATCCTTAGGAGTTTATTGACAATATGATATAATTAAATATATAATTATAATATAATATATAATTAAAGAAATTACCATAAAAGGGGAGGAGGTTTTCAGTGGTCTGGCAGGCTTAAAAGTAGATAAATCTCCAGGCCCGGATGAAATGTATCCCAGACTGTTGAGTGAGGCAAGGGAGGAGATAGGAGGGGCGCTGGCAATAATTTTCAATACCTCTCTGGCCACATGAGAGCTGCCAGAGGACTGGAGGGCAGACAATGTGGTACCGTTATTCAAGAAGGGAGGAAGGGATAAACCAGGGAACTACAAGCAGGTCAGTCTAACCTCAGTGGCGGGGAAACTATTGAAAGCAATTCTGAAGGACAGAATTAATCTACACTTAGAGAGGTAGGGATTAATCAAGGACAGTCAGCATGGTTTTGTTAAGGGGAAGTCATGTCTGACCAATTTGATTGAATTTTTCGAAGAGGTGACCAGGTGTGTTGACGAGGGCAATGTATTTGGACTTCAGCAAGGCTTTTGATAAGGTTTCTCATGGGAGACTGATAACAAAGCTAAGAGTCCATGGAATCCAAGACAATTTGGCAAATTGGATCCAGAATTGGTTAAGTGGCAGGAAGCAGAGGCTGATGGTCGAGGGGTGTTTTTGTGACTGGATTCCTGTGTCCAGTGGGATTCCACAGGGAACAGTGTTGGGTCCCTTGCTGTTTGTGGTATATATAAATGCTTTAGACTTGAATGCAGGAAGGTTGATCAGTAAATTCGCGGATAACACGAAAATTGGTGGGGTGGTAAATAGTGAGGAGGAGAGCCTTAGATTACAGGAGGATATAGATGGGCTGATCAGTGGCAAATGGAATTTAATCCAGATAAGTGTGAGGTGATGTACTTGGGCAGGACAAACAAGGCATGGGAATACACAATGACTGGTAGGACCCTGGGAAGTATCGAGGATCAGAGGGACCTTGGTGTGCATGTCCACCAGTCCCTTAAGGTAGCGGGACAGGTAGATAAGGTGGTTAAGAAGGCATATGGGATACTTGCCTGTATTAGCCAAGGCATAGAATATAAGAGCAGGGAGATTATGCTGGAACTGTATAAAATGCTGGTTAGGCCACAGCTAGAATATTGCATGCAGTTCTGGAATCCACATTATAGGAAGGATGTGTTTACACTAGAGAGAGTGCAGAGGAGATTTATCAGGATGTTTCCTGGGCTGGAGAGTTTTAGTTATGAGGAGAGATTGGATAGACTAGGGTTATTTTCCCTGGAGCAGATGAGATTGAGGGGGGACATGATTGAGGTGTATAAAATTATGAGGGGCATAGATAGGGTAGATAGGAAGGAACTTTTCCCTTGGTGGAGGGATCAGTAACCAGGGGGCATAGATTTAAGGTAAGGGGCAGGAGGTTTAGAGGGGATGTGAGGAATAATTTTTCACCCAGAGGGTGTGGGAATCTGGAACTCACTGCCTGAAAGGGTGAGAGAGGCAGAAACCCTCATAACATTTAAAAAGTATTTGGATGGGCACTTGCAATGCTATGGCATACAAGGCTATGGGCCTAGTGCTGGAAAATGGGATTAGAATAGTTAGGTACTTGTTTGACTGGTGCAGATTCGATGGGCCGAAGGGCCTTTTTCTGTGCTGTAGATCTCTATGACTCTATAATAGTGAACAGTATGTACAAGTGACTAACACCCGTGCCCAGGCTGTGCAACTATTTTTCCTGAACTGAGCTAACCCTGCCGCTACATCTTGGTGCTCCCCGGACATCCATAGTGGAGCACAGCAGAGATGGACGTAGCTTGCTGACTGTGACGCCCTGTCTGTGATGACTTTGGCAGGCATTATCTGGAGGTCCGAGTCTTGGTGGACCCTAGCCTGCTTTCGAGGTCCTGCTGTGTGGCAGTGGCACCCTCCTCGGCCTGTGAAGCTGGAGCTGTGGAGGTCACAGGAAGAGGGGATTTGGATGGGCCGGTCACTTCCAGAGTCACCTGGGTGGATGACCCTGGGGTGTGCATAAGCTGATCCTCCTCCCTATGGGTACCCGGGGGCCCCTGGCTGAGTCCATGAGGGGAAGGGGTAGATGGAGTGAGATCAAGCTGCCTGGTACTCTTCTCGCTAACAAACTGTGGCATCAGCGATGGAGCAACGTCCTGGACCAAGGTCTCCATAGTGGCCGCCATCCTGCCAATGTTGACCTCGGTGCATTATAATGCCGGCCCAATTGCCTCAGCGTGAAGGTGGACGGACTCCTCCATCATGCCTTGCAATCTGAGGAGTACAGCGGACATCCCTTCCTGATGTTCCCGAGCTTGTCTTTGCAGCTCCAGCAACTGTGACATGACCGAGTCCAGAGGTTCATCATCTGACTTGAACTCAACAGGTTCCTAGCCTCCAGCTGCCCTCTGGATGCCGGCAACCTGGGATGTCACTGCCACTGCCTGCTGTGGATCAGACTGTGCACTGTGCTCACCAGTATGTGATCCTTTACCTATTCTAGTGCTAGGTTCCACCGAGGTGTGTGTCTCTGCGCTGGTGGAGGGTGTGGGTGAGCACTGTGACAGGACTTCAGGGAGGGTGTCTTCAGATTCCTCTTCAGAGGTTTCTTCGGGGCTTGACTGGAGGCCCTGGGCCATGGACTCCATTGGCTGTTTGGCAGATGTGCCTGTGAAAGCAAGGGGAGATAATTAGTGCAGGGCAGTGGCCTGTGAAAGGGGACACCATGGTTGTCTGATGGATGTTGCACTGCTGGATCCTCACTTGGTAGAGCAGCACCGATCTCATCATCAGCACAGGATCGATCCCAGTATTCGCCGGCCAGCTGAATGGCTCTGTTTTCAAAGTCTGTAAGGACCTTGACATCAGGCATTTCACCACTGGTCTGCGACCTCTCTCTCTTGCTGTTTGCCTGCTTGTCCTGCATGGATAGAGATGGAGAAAGGGTAAGTAAGCAGGACGCCTGCTGGGCCAGATAATAGATGCGCCTGGTCTGTGTGGGTGTTGGGTGGTCCCATGGACAGCCTGAGGACAATGAAGGTGTGTGTGCGAGAGAGTGAATGGTGATGTCCCTTGAACTGACAATGAGTGAGGGCCCTGTGGGTGTGCGCTGGGTTTGTGTTGAGAGTGATGAAAAGAGTGACTTACCCTGGCAAAACGGAGGAGATCATTCATCCTCTTGCAGCACTGGGTGTCCTCTTCTGAAGGGCGTTGGCGCTGACCAGTGTAACCGCCTCCCAAGCCGGGTTGGTCACCTTGCAGCCAGAGCGGGGGGGTGGGGGGGAGTACAAGACATCCCAGTGGGCCTCCACAGTTGCTCGAGGGGCCTGTCATTAAACCAGGGGGGATTCAGTCTTTTTTTCCTTTGCTGGCCAATGCTCCTGGGCTATGGTGATGAGCTGGTAGCGGTGAGTGGTGTGCTGGTGGCTGCCTTTTAAACATGGCTGCCATTGTGATGCAATGACGGGTGGGCGAATGACAGCCCACCAGCCCGCCAGCTCGCCATGGAAACGGCATGTTTCCCGGGAATGCATAAATAATGAGGCGTGTTTGGGTGAATATGGCGTGAAAACCGGCCATCGCGGCCAGAGGATGAAACGTCGTTTTACCCACCCACTACTGCATTTAGTGCAAATCTGGGAAAATTCCACCCTAGAACGAGGGGACACAGTTTAAAAACCAGGGGTCTCCCATCGAAGATGGAGAGGAGAAGAGTAAGTGACAGAGGTGGCAAACTAGTGTCAGGCAATGATCTTCTCCAAAAAGGGAGAGCATAACAACTTTGCTTTGACTTTCAGTGATCATACCATCGCTAAGCTCTCCCTATCAACATCCTATGGCCAGAAACACAACCGGATCAGCCAAATAATTGCTGTAGCTACTTATCATCATTGGAATCCCTTGTGTAGAGGAAGAGGAAACTGTGGCTGTCAGAGCAGGTCTGAAACCGGCTAATCTATGGCGAATGACTCACCTGATTCTCCAACATCTCTAGTCACAAGTCAGGTGTGTTATGGGACCCCACTCAATGACTTAAACAGTCCGATATCTGCATACCTTGGCTGTAAGTATGCACACTATCTACAGGATGTATTCCGGCAAGTTCCGAGGCTTCCTTGGCATCACCTTCCCAACTGGTAACCCCTACTACCCAGAAAGACAAGGACAGCAGAACCTCCAAGAACCTGAGGTCAGACACCACTCTGACTTGGAAATATATCGCCGTTCCTTCACTGTCCCCGAGTCAAAATCCTGGAACCCCCTCCCTAACAGCGCTGTGGGTGTACCTACACCACATGGACCGCCGCGGTTCAGGAAGGCAGCTCACCCCCATCTTCTCAAGGGCAACTAGGATTGGGCAATAAATGATATGCTAATCAGTCACAGCCACTTCCTGAGAACGATAATATTTTTATAGGAATATTTACTGTTTGGTAGCAATGCTTGGAATAGGCCACATTTAATCTAAACATAATCCCGCACCTGTAGTCATTCTATTTTAAGGAAGGGGACGGCATGGTTCCATGGTTCCCAGTGATATGTCCGCAGCTCCTTAGACTCACTTTAATACATCGGGAATGCTGCCTCCTCCTGAGGTGTGTTGAGTTTCACTTTTAAAAGTGTTGCAAAAGGGCTATTTGGTCCAGAGTTCATTTGGAGGTTAAATTCGCAGAAAACGCACACGTGTGTAAATGTATTGCAGCAAAAGCTTCCTCCGGTTAGGATATGTTGAAATGTTTCGTTATTTCAGCTGCCGTTAACACCCCAATCTCTGAACGATAGCGACTCTTGTACTGTAAATAGTGGAATAAGTGCTTAAGAGTGTGTGTGCCATTGGCAAGTTTCACATTCCAGAAGCAACAGTACATTTCAAGTGAACTGTCATTGTATCAGCCGCCATAGCAGACCTGTCTGTCTCTACGGTGCCTTTATTAAAACGGCAGAATGTTTTTTAATAACTCTTTGGTTCAAATTCCTGTTACAGTTAATTGTTCTGCATATCTCGTTGCCCGGCCGTTCCACTTTTTCAAGGCAACATAAAACCTCAGTTTGCATCCACTGTTTAAAGTGCATCCATTATGAATCAGCATTTTCCTGTTCGACTAGCACTTAGTTAAACAGGTCGGAGTGAAGCCATTCACAATCACAAACACTGCTGTGTAATATGTACAGACTTCGACAAACCTTCAAATCTTTATGTGGTTAAGAACATGCAGACACTGCTAAAAAAAAAACAACTTGGTAGTGCAGCACTCCCTGGGTAAACGTACGGGTTAATAACCGATTTTAATCTTAATTTAACTGCTGGTTTGTACAGGTTCACCAAAGAACCGCTGTTGGCCGGCATGAGATAAACATTGTTAACCAATCCACAGAGCTAAAAAAAAGAAAATCAACGACCGTCCGCGTTTGCCAAAGCCTAGAGTATTGATTGCAAAACATAAATTTTTGCCTGGGGGGGTAATATGACGTGAATAACGCGCTAAAGAGCTCTTTGGGCAGCCAGATTATCTGCAAATCAAACCATGTGAGAGAGCTCTCGTCTACAAAAGCTCTGAAATATGTCGGGTAGCTTCATATATCCTGCGGGGTGGTGACCGAACGAACTCAGGTTACCCACAGCCTGAGAGCGCTTGACAACTTCAAAGGCAAACTTCCACCACCAGCCAAACCCACCCCCCCTCCGCCCCCGCCAACCCAACCCCACCCCACCACCACCAAGTCACCAGCGAGCCAGTGAAAGGTGAGGAGACACGTTTCTTTGGTTGGGCGCTTTGGGGGAAGCGCAGTAAACACAAGAAGTCAGCTGTTTGCCATTATTGCGACAGAAAGCGCGGGTCTTGTCCCATTGAAAGAGAGTGTGTTGTAGGTGCAGAGAGGTGACAGCGCATTGGGAACCAGGTAAGTCTTCACAGCAAAAAGGGGTCTGAGTTGCAGCTGCGACGAAAGCTGCCAGAATAGTCACGCTTTTGAGGTGGGGTGCAGTGCTGGGCAGTGTAAAATGCCCACACTGAGCGCGTTTAATAAATGCAATTAAAAGGGGGGGCGTTTGTCCACTGTGATTACACTTCAACAAAGGACGTTGGATACGAGGCGCTTTGAGGTCGTGAAAGGCATTATATACATAAATGCAAATTTTGGTTTTCCTGAACGCAACTGGTCCTGGGTGAGTGAGAATGTGCTGCTCAATGGCTTGGGATGCAAGGAAAGTTCTTATAATCAATTCCAGTACAACAGGAAATCAGTGCTTTGGAAACGGAATGAGGGGCTGAGCATGGTTTTTTTTTTAAACTTAAAATGCAGGGTACTAACACCGTACAAACCGACAACTTGTATTTCAACAGCACCCTTTAAGAAATCGCCGCAAGGCACCTTTACCAGGAGGATTATTAAAATAGGGGAACCCGAGGAGATGTTTAGCCCAGTGCTGGGTTTTAAGGAGTGACTTACACGAGGGAAGCGGGGAGAAACCAAGTGATTATCAACAGCAATAACTCTTGAGAGGAATATTATTTCCTTCTTTAATTCTGCAGGGAGCTGACTAAAGTCACTGGTTACACTTGCGAGTCAGTTACCGGAGAGATTTGTTAGGACTTACTCCGTGTGAGCCTCGTCATAATGGAAAAGCCCCATTTTCGAGTAAATCCTGGGCTGCCGGTAGATTTGCAGTGGCCGGGAAATAACTCGTTGACCATTTTTTTTTGCGTTTCTAATTTCGCTTTTTGTTGGTGTCACATTCGAAAGGGAAGTCTATTGGAAAGCCCTTTGCAGTGTCTAGTGTGTTTGTTTGCAAAGGCTCCTGAACTCTGCCTCGCACAGTTTGCGTACACTGTTGGGAAATCCAGATGTTAAGGCACAGTTATCCCTTTATCCGAGTTTAACCAGTTAGAGAAATTAGTCCCCTTTGTTTTTACGGCCTGCACTTCTATATTTCAACATTCTCACCAGTGGCTTCCAGGAGCCAACGCGGATAGTAACCACGTTCAGTTTGTAAGCTGTGATTTCACTTCAATACATTTACAGTCAGCATCTGGAAGAGGTCTAGCAACGAGAGCGGGACATGAAAGCAGGTGCCCATAATCCAAATCTAACTCAGACAAATACCCAAGCCATTTAAAAACCCCTCGCAATCGACCTAAATGAATCGAATTTAAGACCCCCCCCCCCTCCCAACACAATAGCAGAACATTGGTTTAAGATTATAGGAGCGTACTGCAAAGGGGAAGAGTTTGGGGAATTCTTATTTTTCAGTAAGACAATTTCTCTTCGACTGATCAGCACCAGAATAAAACCAAAAGTTCGCTCAGTGGTGTCTCAGCAGTTGCTTTGGTTTACAGCACCGCATTGAGCATTGCAGTGATGCCACTATACACTGAGGAACCACATGTTAGTAACGGCTGCAGGTGTCTTATTTCTAAGGAGCACAACCTTCCAATTTCAAAGCCGGTCTTTCTGGAGTTTGCCATTATAAATATGACCTGGAAAGCAGGATATTTAAAAGGAAGCTATGGTTGTCATAGTTGGGGCGATGCTCCTCATCCCAGCGCCCTCTTCAATTCACCCTGGAAAAAGCCAATGTTGGTTTTATCCAGGCGAGCTTCTGTCAGTCAGTGCAGCTGAGATCTTCCTGTAGAAACGCTCACAATATCCAAATCAACTTTCTTAAAAGGTAAGCCGTTTTGTAGAAGTTGAATGTTTTGGATTCTTAGTCCTGGAGCCTCGGAGGCGTTTGACTGGTGTTTAACATGATCGGCCTCAAAAGGAGTTCAGATGACTAGGGTTAGATATGGCGTCTGCTGTTACATAGCGAGCGTCCCCATGCCCAGTAGACCGTTTAATTACAGCATTGGATCGTTAATTCCTCATGCAATACAGTTGTCAGTTCCGACCGCGTACACGAAAGGGGAATTTCGGAGCGAGTCGGGCAAAATAAATTGAATCTAGATAAAAGATGGTCTTCTCCAAGGAGATGGACCAGCGAAATCATCGGCTACAATTTCCCGCACAAGCAACCAGAAGTCCTGACACGTACTGGCCAGTTTATTTCTGAAACAAGTACATAAAATCAAGTACATGAAAAAGTACATGAATTCAACAAGTTTAGGTCTTGAACTCCCTCCTCCATCCCCACCCCCTTTCTGTTTCCCCCTTCTTTTTGTTTTTTCCAATAAATTATATAGATTTTTCTTTTCCAACCTATTTCCATTATTTTTAAATATTTTTAAATCTTTTATGCTCCCCCACCCCCACTAGAGCTATACCTTGAGTGCCCTACCATCCATTCTTAATTAGCACATTCGTTTAGATAATATCACCAACTTTAACACCTATGTGTTCTTTTGTTCTGTTGTCTGTGACATCTTTTGATGATCTGCTTCTATCACTGCTTGTTTGTCCCTCCAACCACACCCACCCCTCCACTTCTCTGTCTCTCCCCCCACCCAACACCCCCCCCCAACACACCTTAAACCAGCTTATATTTCACTCACCCCTTTCTTGGACTCATTCAAGTTCTGTCGAAGGGTCATGAGGACTCGAAACGTCAACTCTTTTCTTCTCCGCCGATGCTGCCAGACCTGCTGAGTTTTTCCAGGTAATTCTGTTTTTGTTTTGTACATAAAATCATTGACAGGAAAGTGTAAGGCTCGGGGAAATATGGGAAAGTCAGGATTTGAGCAAATTTTTACAAATTCGAAATGAGGGACCCCCTCTTGTTATCTCCCACGTTCAGTATCATCTTGTCACACGCGTGTTGCTTTGTCTTGTTATAAAGGAAACGCCTTAACTTTGGGAACTTGTTTAATTCATATTCACTTTGTGTGTTGTGTGTTGTGTGTGTGTGTGTGTGTAATCTCTCCAGACGCCCAAGGAAAATCTAGCGCAAGTGAGGAGGACCGAGTTTAGGTCTCGCCAGGGTGGATCGACGTTACCTCCCAGTTGCTCCTTCTACCGATGGACATCAAAACAGTCCATTAAACCAGCGGAATGGCGGTGATTCTTCCCTTAAACCACGAGATTTCTCATCTCCACTCCGAAAAAGAGCCATCGGACACCATCAAGGACGAGGATTACAAAGAGAATGGAGTTTTGATTAAGAACTCCGGGTCCACTCGCGACCTTTCCGGGGAGGGCAACACGTCTCCCTCCAGCAGCCTAGAGAAGGGGGAAGCTGGTCAAATATCCAATGGTTACTCGGCCGTCCAGAGCCCGGTGGGATGTAACGGAGGGAGCGATGGGGACGGGGCTTGCCCCTTGCCATTGGCCGCCTGTCAGCTGCAGGAGCTGAGCAAGTCCACGGTCCGAGAAACCTGGAGCGATAAAACCGACTTCATGCTCTCGGTCATCGGGTATGCGGTGGACCTGGGGAACGTGTGGCGTTTCCCGTACATCGCGTACCAAAACGGCGGCGGTAAGTGGTGGCTGCTAACACTTGTTGCGAACTGACCCCTTTCCGATGTCCCTTGCTGTGTAACTGACGATGCACCGCCTAATATTCCTGGAGTTTAGCAGCCCAGAAGGGTCATTCGGCCTTGTGCTGGCCCTTTGGAGCAGCTGTCCAATTGGTTCCACTTCTCTTGCTATTCCCCCCATAACTCTGCAAACGTTTTCTCCTTCAAGTATTTATCCAACTCCCTTTTGAACGTTACTATTAAATTTACTTCCACAATCCTTTTAGACGGTGCATTCCAGATCTCAACTCCCTCACAACTCATAAAATCCTCCTTATCTCACCCCTGATTCTTTTGCCAATCACCTCAAGTCTTTGTCCTTTGGTTACTGGCACTCATGCCGCTAGAGAAAGGTTTCTCCTTATTTACTCTATCAAATTACTTCATTAAAATCTTTCCTGATTTTGAACATTGTTAAAATTCCCCCTTAACTCTTGTGAGGAGCACAATGTACCCCACTAAACAATCGCCTGGTTACTTATTACAGATTCCTTCAGGTCTTGGGAAGGGGAAGAGCTGATCAGTTACATTTCCTTCACTCTAGTGATCTCACCATTTCAGTCTTGTGCTGTTTGGCCACAGTTCAGCACACATGAAAAAGACTTTCATAAAAGTCAGGTCAGTGCCCATCTCCAGAAAGGCTCCAGTGCTTTCAAAAGAAACTTTACTCAGACACAAACTTAGCGGCTGTAGAGTTCCATAATATTTTGTGAAGTGGTAACTAGATTGTCAGAATCTTCACTCTGTACACCATAGAGGCTGCATGTGCAGCCAAATTCATGTTTGAGCATTTCAGACATTGCAAATGCCCAGTCCTGATTCCTGCTACAAAAGTGTAATGTATCCTGTATTATCCAATGTCTGACTCTTTGATCTGCCCTTGGCTTCCCTTATGATTGTTATAGTTTAGCATTTAGCAATATCAGCATGTCTACGAGTGTTGGAAAAACTCAGCAGGTCTGGCAGCATCGGCGGAGTAGAAAAGAGTTGACGTTTCGAGTCCTCATGACCCTTCGACCGAACTCAGTTCGGTCGAAGGGTCATGAGGACTCGAAACGTCAACTCTTTTCTTCTCCGCCGATGCTGCCAGACCTGCTGAGTTTTTCCAGGTAATTCTGTTTTTGTTTTGGATTTCCAGCATCCGCAGTTTTTTTGTTTTTATGTCTACGAATGTTGCTTAAACAGAAGTGCATGGTGTGGTGTGCAATCATTCCCACACCTTAACTGGATAACCAGCCAATAACTTTTCCATAATAAATGTCTATAATAATAAATAATGCATTCTCCATAATAATAAATGTCACTTTTCCAATCCCTGTTTTTAGTAGGTATTGGTGATACTGTTCTTACTGCAGGAATTCTAGGCAGAACTTAAGCAGGGCAACTCACTTAGTGTTCACTTGGTTTCCTACATTCTGGGATAAGTTATCACCAGTACTCCAAGAATGACCAGGCTGCCAAAGCTGCTTCAGAGGTTCAGTGAGTCAGTACACTGCCCTGTGAGCTAATCGGACAAATAAAGTTTCGAGTCCAATTCCATGTCCATTTAAAATTGATTAAATCTTTGTGGCGGCGTTTCAATTGTATTTTTTCCTTCCCAGGCTGGAGGAGCAGAAAAAAATCGTGCCAGCATTCCCACTTCTAATTATTATCCAGTGATTCCTGTTTGAAGATGTGTGAGGGCAAGATCAGGCTTGACTGTGATGATGTCCCTTTATCTCTAATCCCCTCAGTAGTAGTATGGCTGTGTCCACATTCTGACCTCTTATCTGTGTGAAGTACGGGAGAGCTTTCAGTGCCCATAGACTGTACACTAACAGCTAGCAACACCCCTCAGAGAGTAGAGAGAAAGCTGAATGGAAAACGTGTAGAATATCCCTCTTATGGAATCATGTTGTTGCTGCTGTTACCCTTGGGGGAAAAACCTTTATGCATAACTTGTGATTTGTGTGTATTTCTTAAAGGCACTATGTAAATACAGCTTGTTGACCTTTGTGTTTCTGATTCTCCTGAAACATTCACTTTATCTTTAATGCATCACTTGGCAAGGAATACTGTGTTTGAATCAGGACTGTGCTGAGGGTCAGACATTATGTAAACCATTGATAAAAAGAGCAAATCTTTACATTGAAAGCCATTTAAATCATACACTCAGCATAAAACAGAATAGTACATTTCGCACAAAGTGGCTGGATTGCTAAAATGGGCAACAGTCTTAATGAAATTTAGCAATGGATTTATTACATTTGACTCAACAGTGAATTAGGACATAATGTCTCATTCAATATTTTTATTTGTGTATTATATTTGGATTTTATGTACCAGAAGAGGTTCCAGATATAAATCAGAAAATTCGCATTGATTGTAATAATCAATGTGACAATATATTATATTCAGGCTACAATATTAAAGACAAATTGATGAAGATAGTAATGAGAATAAGTGTCATTTTCACCTTTGGCACCACAAACGAGATGAATAATTTTCCCATATACAAAGCAACAGAACAGGAAAACTGAAATCTTTGTACAAGGAAAATCTCTTTTGTTATCTCTCATTTGCTGCTGTAGAAGCTAATTAATGATCAAACATAGTTAACATTTACGAACATCAATTAAATGATGTTATCATAGAGCATAGAAGGAGACCTTCTGCCCCGCGTGCCTATACCTGCTGTTTGACAAAGCTATCCGATTAGCCAAACTCCCTGCTCTTTCTCCATAGTGCTGCGATTTTTCTTTTTTAAGTATATATCCAGTTCTCTTTTGAAAGTTCGTATTGAATCTGTTCTCACCATCCTTTCAGGGAGATCATAATAATTCATATTTTCCCTCTGGTTCTTTTGCCAATTAATTTAAATCTGTGTCCCCTGATTACTGACCCTCCTGCCAGTGGAAACGGTTTGCACTGATTCATTATCCATTTTGGTGACATACATTCCCCATTCCCGGCTGGTGTATCTGAAGGTTTAAGCCAATACGTTATTGACCTTATGACCATCTGATCTGAGACAGACAGAGAATATGTGGCACCTACGTTGAGAAGATGTAAACGAGGATTTCAGAATAGTATTGATTTTCTGTCCAAACACTTCTATTCACATCAGAAACATCATCCCACTAGGTGCCAAAATGTAAAATGGTTCCCTCTTGAGTCTTATGCTTGGACCTACTAGACTTATATACCAATGAAGGAGTTATGAAGGGTTGTTGGGTGAAACAAAATATTTTGCAAAATTGTTACACTTTCCCTTGTGACAAAATTTTGAGCTTGAATGTTTAAAGCTTGGATTATAGAATTAGATTAAGTAAATACTGTCTCAAGGATTCAGAGAGCTTTGAGCATTTGAGGTCAGTTGAGTGGTAGGAAGCATTCCCACCATTTCCCTTTGGCCCATAATCATTTCAAAGTTGTCTTGGGGAGGTACCTGCTGGAAGCCAGACATTTGTTCTACGAGAAGGGTGGAAGTGATATAGGGAGTTACACATTCTACACATCTAATAGCCGGATACAGATTGACGCCAGGCATTCGAGGGTGACTTACCTGCTTATCCTTGTGGGGAAGAGTCAAATAGGGAAAGTACAGGATTTTTTTCCAAGAAAGAAGGAGACTGCATTCATGAAGTGTACTTACCCCATTAATTGTGGATTTTTAATAAAAATGCAATTAAAACATTTAAAAATATGCCCTGAAGCCCATGAGTTCATATGATATGAGATTGGTATCTATAATGTAAACAGTATCATACTGAATCTGACAACCCTATGGATTAATACACATTCAAGGTTTGAAATAAAATTAAATTGAATGATATGTAATATCCTATCGAAAAGATAAGCAGGTTGGCAGAAGGGGTGGGATTGCTTTGTTAGTATGAAATGAAATTAAATCGATAGCAAGAAATGATGTAGGGTCAGATGATGTAGAATCTGTGTGGGTAGAGTTGAGGAATCGCAAAGGTAAAAAAAAAATAATGGGAGTTATGTACAGGCCTCCGAACAGTAGTCAGGATGTGGGGCACAAGATACACCAGGAGATAGAAAAGGCGTGTAAGAAAGGCAAGGTTTCAGTGATCGTGGGGGATTTCAATATGCCGGTAGACTGGGAAAATCAAGTTGGTAGCGGATCCCAAGAAAAGGAATTTGTGGAATGTCTACGAGATGGCTTTTTGGGGCAGCTTGTGGTGGAGCCCACTACGGAACAGGCAATTCTAGATTTAGTGATGTGTAATGAGGCAGATTTGATAAGGGAGCTTAAGGTGAAGGAACCCTTATGAGGGAGTGACCATAATATGATAGAATTTACCCGGCAATTTGAGAGGAAAAAGCTGGAATCAGATGTAACTGTATTACAGTTGAATAAAGGCAACTACAGAGACATGAGGGAGGAGCTGGCCAGAATTGACTGGGAGATGAGCCAAGCAGGAAAGACAGTGGAACAGCAATGGCAGGAGTTTCTGGGAGTAATTTGGGAGACACAGCAAAAATTCATCCCTAGGAAGAAGAAGCATACTAAAGGGAGGACGAGGCAACCATGGCTGATAAGGGAAGTCAGGGACAGCATAAAAGCTAAAGAGAAAGCATACAATGCGGCGAAGAGCAGTGGGAAACCAGGGGATTGGGAAGCCTACAAAGACCAACAGAGGACAACTAAAAAAGAAATAAGGAGGGTGAAGATTAAATATGAGGGTAAACTAGCCAGTAATATAAAAGAAGATTGCAAGAGTTTTTTCAGATATATAAAGGGTAAGAGAGAGGCAAAAGTGGACATTGGGCCACTGGAAAATGACGCTGGAGAAGTAGTAGTGGGGAACAAAGAAATGTCGAAGGAACTGAATAGGTACTTTGCATCAGTCTTCACAGTGGAAGACACGAGTGACATCCCCAAAGTTCAAGAGAGTCGGGGGCAGAGGTGAGTATGGTGGCCATTACCAAGGAGAAGGTGCTGGGAAAACTGAAAGGTCTGAAGGTGGATAAATCACCTGGACCAGACGGATTACACCCCAGAGTTCTGAAGGAGATAGCTGAAGAGATAGTGGAGGCGTTAGTGGTGATCTTTCAAGAATCACTGGAGTCAGGGAGGGTCCCAGAGGACTGGAAAATCACTAATGTAACCCCCCTGTTTAAGAAGGGAGTGAGGCAAAAGACAGGAAATTACAGGCCGATTAGCCTGACCTCGGTTGTTGGTAAGATTTTTGAGTCCATTATTAAGGATGAGATTTCTGAATACTTGGAAATGCATGGTAAAATCGGGCAAAGTCAGCATGGTTTCATCAAGGGGAGGTCATGCCTGACAAATCTGTTAGAATTCTTTGAGGAGGTAATGAGTAGGTTAGACAAAGGAGAGCCAATGGATGTTATCTCCTTGGACTTCCAGAAGGCCTTTGACAAGGTGCCGCACAGGAGGCTGCTCAGTAAGATAAGAGTCCATGGTGTTAGAGGCAAGGTACTAGCATGGATAGAAGATTGGCTGTCTGGCAGGAGGCAGAGAGTGGGGATAAGGGGGTCCTTCTCAGGATGGCGGCTGGTGACTAGTGGAGTTCCCAGGGGTCAGTGTTGGGACCACAACTTTTCACTTTATACATTAATGATCCAGGTGAAGGAACTGAGGGCATCCTGGCTAAGTTCACAGATGATACAAAGATAGGTGGAGGGACAGGTAGTATTGAGGAGGCGGGGAGGCTGCAGAAGGATTTGGACAGGTTAGGAGAATGGGCAAAGAAGTGCCAGATGGAATACAACGTGGCGAAGTGTGAGATCATGCACTTTGGTAGGAAGAATAGAGGCATAGACTATTTTCTAAATGGGGAGAGAATTCAGAAATCTGGAGTGCAAAGGGACTTGGGAGTCCAAGTCCAGGATTCTCTTAAGGTTAACTTGCAGGTTGAGTCAGTAGTTAGGAAGGCAAATGCAATGTTGGCATTTATTTCGAGAGGACTAGAATATAAAAGCAGGGATGTGCTGCTGAGGCTTTATAAGGCTCTGGTCAGACCACATTTAGAATATTGTGAGCACTTTTAGGCCCCGTATCTCAGGAAGGATGTGCTGCTGGAGAGGGTCCAGAGGAGGTTCACGAGAACGATCCCAGGAATGAAAGGCTTAACATATGAGAAACATTTGAGGACTCTGGGTCTATACTCGATGGAGTTTAGAAGGATGGGGGGGGATCTGATTGAAACTTACAGAATACTGAAAGGCCTGGATAGAGTGGACGTGGGGAAGATGTTTCCATTAGTAGGAGAGACTAGGACCCAAGGGCACAGCCTCAGATTAAAGGGAAGACCTTTTAGAACAGAGATGAGGAGAAACTTCTTTAGCCAGAGAGTGGTGAATCTATGGAATTCATTGCCACAGAAGGCTGTGGAGGCCAGGTCATTGAGTGTATTTAAGACCAAGATAGATAAGTTCTTGATTGGTAAGGGGATCAAAGGTTACGGGGAGAAGGCGGGAGAATGGGGTTGAGAAACTTATTAACCATGATTGAATGGCGGAGCAGACTCGATGGGCCGAATGGCTTAATTTCTGCTCCTATGTCTTATAATGAGGAGATTCAGTTGCTTGGACTCACTGCCACTTTTGAAGTATCACACTACATTTGTCATGAAATTTGCAAGAAGGTAGCTTTAAAGCCAAGGATTGTGAATATTCTTAATTTTTATGAATGCCAAATCAAAGAACGTTGTGAAAACCAAATTAAGATAACCCCAAAATTGATTTTTACTAAAATGGCTTTTATGCAGGATTGATGCAGGAGCTACACACTAAAGTGCACAGCAAGTTTCCAAGCCTAATAAGAGCAAACCTTTTTTCCTTTATTCCTGCTCCATTTGTTAATTGTTTTTCCTCCATGTATATTCTGATTCCAAGTGCAATTAAGCTTTTTCTTTCACTGATATCTGCTGCTGCAGTTTAAATATGGCTTCAGTATTTTGACGCTTTGTGACAATAATTTCTGAGTCATTAGGATGAACACTTGAAGCCTGATCATTTTTACTATGTTGTTGTGGAACCTTGCTGTGCAGAGATTGGATGCTACATTTGCCTATATAACAGTGGTCATTGCATATCAAAAGTGATCCATTGGCGCTTAAAGCATTTTGAGATATCCTGAGTCTGTGATAAATAACTATATACATGAAAGTCCTTTCTCAGCCGCCTTCATGATATCTTTTCCTTTCCCCATTTACATCATCGTTTCTTGCCCTTTTGCAGCAACTTGGCAGCTCAGACCATTCCCTTACTAGAAGTTCGGCAAGTGCTTACTCTGTAAATACTGCTAAATAAACAGAGGCTAGGGAGTGTATGAATCTGGCTTGGGCTGACTTGTCCAATTTTCCTGTCCTCCCTGTAATAAAGAGCTTTGTCTGTTCCTGACAGGTCACCTGAAATTGTAGGCATAAATCACCTACTACCACTGTATATCGCACTACAGTTCTCTATTCTAAATAAGTTTGGATGATATTCTTATTCAAATTATGAGAGGGCATGTTAGAATTTTTCAAAAAATTGTTCTCAGGACACGAACATGGCCAGCATGGCTGACATTTATTGCCTATCTGTAGTTGCCCAAAATTGTTTGAAAGCTATCAAGAGTTCGTGTTGGTGTGGGATCATATATATGGTTCATACTAGGTTCCTTCACCAAAGATCATTAGTGAACAATTTGGGTTTTTCCTGATAACCCATTAGCTTCATTGTCGCTTTTATTGGTACAAGTGTTTTTATTATTTCCCGTTATTGTAAACTGAATTAAAATTCCCAAACAGCCATGTTGGGACTTGAACTCATGTTCGTTGGATCGTTCGTCAAGGCCTCTGAGTTACCGGTTCAGTGATATAACATAATTGTACTGTAACTGTTGATTACAATCAAATGTACTTGATTCCAATGACTATCTAAATACTAAAAAAAACTTGATAAAAATATTGATAGCTATCAGATTTGTGTACCCCATTTTATCACATAATTGGAAAGTCAGCACTAAAATCATCATGTTCTTGAGTTGATTCTTTGTCCTCGTACTGCTCAAGGTGACTTGTGCATTTCATAAAATTCCAGGGGCCTTCCTCATTCCGTATCTGCTGATGGCTGTGTTTGGAGGCATCCCACTCTTTTACATGGAGTTGGCACTGGGACAGTACCACAAAAATGGAGCAATTTCTATTTGGAGGAAAATATGCCCAATTTTCAAAGGTAAGCATATTTCTCTTAGTGGTACCGAAGGACCTTTCATGCTTGCTTCAACCTTGTGCTCTTAATAGATGTAATTTTAAGGAAAACGTGACTTGACTGAAATAGCTCATGAGCTGATTTTGGGAGGTGTGGAATCAGATTATGCACAAAGTAAGAGAACATAATTTCATTAAAAAAGGTTCATCGAAGAAGTTTAATCAACAAAGACCCAGACACAGATGTTAAATTTTATATATACTATGTAAATTTCAGGTCCTACAAAACGCTGCTAACCGTATCCTCTGTTGTGCTAAATGCCACATCCATCACCTCTCCTCAGTTCTCTATGTTGGCTCCTGGCCCACCTACAACTAGAATTCAAAATCCTTATCCTCAATTTAAATCTCTTCACGGCTTCGCCCTTCCAAATCTTTGTAGCATCCTCCAGCCATACAACCTCCCACACATTTCTCCATTCCTCTGATTCCAACAGCGTGTGCATCACCTCTTCCTTTGGCACATCATTGATGATTGTGCCTTCAGCCCCCAGACTCGAATTCCCTCCACAAACCTCTCCGCCTCCCTCTCCCTTAAGACTCTCCTTTAAAATTCAAATCCTTTTGATCAGGCTTTTGGCCACATAAGAATACAAGAAATAAGATCAAGAGTAGGCCATACAGCTCTTGTAGCCTACCCTGGCATTCAATAATGTCGTGGAAGAACTTTTGGTGCCCAAAGTCCATCAGTCTCTGACTTGAATATACTCATCGGCTGAACATTCCCATACCGTAAGAGGTGGAGAATTCCAAATATTCACAACTCTCTGAAATTCTCCTCATCTCAGTCCTAAATGGCCAACTCCATATCCTGAGACTATGACCTGGAGCTCTAGGCTCTCGGCACCTGTCCTGCCAAGCCCTCTAAGAATTATATAAGTTTTGATGAGATCATCTCTTATTCTTCTAAACCCTGGAGAATGTAGGCCCATTATACTCATTTTCTCCTATTGAGAGTATCCTCTCATCCCAGGAATCAATCTAGCCGAAGCATTGTTGCAACTATTCTGAGGTAAGTATATCCTTCCTTAGTTAAGGAAACCAAAACTGTACAAAGTGCTCTAGGTTTGAGTTCACCAATGCCCTAAATAATCGCAGCGAGACTTCCCTACTCTTAGACTCCAATCTCCTTAAGCTAACATACCATTTGCCTGTCCACTTGCTTGCTGTACTTGCACGTTAACATTCTGTGATTCATGTATATGGTTACCCAGATCCCTAGCATACCCGTATTTATTAGCCTCTTATCTTTTCAAAAAATAACTTCTACTTTACCGTTCTTCTAACCAAAGTGGATAGTTTTGCACTTGCCCACATGATGCTTCATCTGTCACCTTCCTGCCCAATTACTTAACTGGGTCTATATCACTTTTCATCTTTGCATCCTCTTTGAATCATCCTCACAGCTTACTTTCTCACCCAGCTGTGTATTGCCGACAGACTTACTACACTCGATCCCACCTCAAAGTCATTGATATAGATGGTCAATGGCTAAAGTTATCATCCTTGCAGCATCCCATTGGCTATACTGGGTCATTCTGTAAATGGCCCAATTATGCCTACACCATGTATTCAGTCCACTACCAAATCCTCAATCCATGTTAATATCCTCAATTTCATGAGATCTAACCTTGTGTAGCAGCCTCTTGTAGGGCAACTAATCAAATTTTTTTTTTTGAAAATCCAAATTTCCACTGGTTTTCCCCTTGTCTATCTTTCAGCCACATCCTCACAATAACTCTAATAGATTTTTTAAAAAATGGTTTCTTTTTCAGAAAACTGTGTTAACTCTGTCTAATCATATTGTGGTTTGCCAAATGCACTGTTACCTTAATAATAGATTCTTACATTATCCCTACTACCGAAGTTAGGCAAACTAGCCTGTGTTTTCTCCCTCCTTTTTTGAACAACTGGGTTACATTTGCTGACTTCCAGTCCACAGGGGCCATTCTAGAATCTAAGGAATTCTGGAAGATCAAAACTTATACATCTACTATTTCTCCTGTCACCTCTTTTAAAACCCTAACGTGTAGACCCTCAGATCCAGGGGTCCATCCTAACATCTCCTTTAGCTGGAGGTTAATTATACCTCTGCCAACTATCTTGGGTTAATTTTTTTATGTTAAAAGTATTCCATAAATGCAAGTTGTGATGGTTTAGGGTGGCACATTAACATAGAGTGTGGCAGCATCAGTAAGCTATGCCAGAGACTGGTGGGAAGATGATTGTACCCATGTTTCTTCGTGTGACAACTCAACAACGCAATCACAGGAAAAAAAGGGAGGAAAGTTAACGACTAACTTGAAAACAATCTTTTGTGTTATTCTTAAGGATTTAAAAATAAAGATCATTCATAAAATTGAAGCAGTGATAAAGCAGAAAAATACAAGCCTCAATGATAATGGAGAAGAGGAAACAGTTGGGGGGGTGTGGTGGGGGTGGGCAGAAGGGAAGGAATGAAAAGTAAAAATGTAACTCCCCTGCCTTTCCTCCCCCAAACTAGGGGCGGGATTTTCTGCACTTGCCTGCCGCCTGCATCTTCCGGTCCCTCCGCAAGTCAACGGGCCTCTGGCTGGGGTGCCGACTTCCCCGTGGTGGGTCCCACCTATGACTGGGGCCAGAAAATCCCGGCCTAGGAGTTAAAATAAATATACCCTTTTGACCATTTTTTATTTTGTTCACTCATGGGACACGGGCGTCACTGGTTAGACCAACGTTTGTTGTCTGTTCCTAATTGTCCTCCAAAGGTGGTGGTGGGCTACCTTCTCGAGCCGCTGCAGCTCATGCTGTGTAGGTACACCCACCGTGCTGCTAGGAAGGGAGTTGTACATTATACAGGTGATAGTGAAATCTGGATTTTTGTCACACTTACGACATATAGCTAGCCCCCTTTCTGTAGTTCAGGGGCCCTATCAAAAGTAAATTCAGGGTGTCATTCTGCTACCAAAACAGCCTATTTATAGTGTGGCAAGTTTTCTTGGGCAGAAAGATTAAAAGCAGCAACCAAGGGGCATGTGTACCATCATCTTGAACGACTGAAGCCTCCTGTGTGCTTCCTGCTATGGAGCTTCTGCAAATAGTTCAAGAAGCGGTTAGATTTTCTAAAAGCTTTATACTTCATACGCTTGGATAAAGTTATGTCAGTGTTCTAGAAGTGCAGTTCTTTTTAAGTATATAAAAGCAAGCTAATTTTATTCACAGTTTCTCTCACTTCTGGGGAAGCATTGTAATTGTGCAAGCCAATCTCTTATCCATTTTGTGGTTGACCTTGAATTCACCCAAGTTATTATGCCGTAGACTTTCATCTGCAATGTCATCCAAACGTTTTTTTTAGAAATTATTGCCCATTCAAAGGGATGTCACTTCCTCGAGAACAGTGTAGCAGGTTGTTCAACTATGGACTGGAATGTCACAGCGGGAACCATGGTGGATGGGCCTACTTAAGTGCTGGAGAGGACCCGCGGCGGTGACAAAACCTCTCCCCTCGATTAAGTCGGAGGGCGGAAGGGGCTGTTGCAGGATTCCTGGCCAATGGTGGCAGGTTGTCAATTACGCTGACTAATAAGCCAATTGACACCCGATATCCCTAAGCCCACTGCAATTCAACGGTGGTGGCTCAGGGATTGAATGGGAGACGCATGACCAGTGGACCCCCCCCCCCACCAACCCCCACCCGCCGCAATTCCCATCCTGCCCCCACCCACCTTTAGCCTGGGGTCCCAATGTGATCCTGGGCCCCTGGAGGGTACATTCTACCATTGAGGTCCCGATCCCTGGCCGGTTCTCCGACTGGTGGGTGAGACTTCTGGTGGGCTGATTAAATTCTACCCATTGTCTCCCACTTCTGAAGTCAAGTTAAGTGCTGTTTACGAGGTTATTATTAAACTGGTACACCTTAAAGTTTCATTGCTGATGGATGGTTAATGCCTGGCTCTAATTTATCACCTTAACATGAAAATATTCTATTTATAATAAAGTGAGAAACAGATTTATGAGTTAACTTGTGCCCCATTTCTACAGTAAATAGGGTGATGATGGGCCTGAATTTAACGCACTAAAAAAACCTATTCGAATGCACAGAATCAAAATTGGGCCCAATAACTCACTTTGGCTTTCAGTAATCCCAATCTGGCTGTCAAAAATTTTATTATCATCATGTATCAAAAAGGCGTTCATAGCAGTCTGTGTCCCACTTCAACATTACAGGCTTATTCCTGGGAATCTCGTTCGGGAATATTTGCCTCTCACAGAAGGCAGCATTAAAACTAAACCAGACCTCACTAGAACTGTATAACCTTTTTATTATTTTGCACTCTGATCGCTGAGACTGAGCAGCTAGTCACACGAGCAGTTAGCAACTGAGACCTTGATGGATTTTGATAAGTAGAATGTCTATTTGTTGCAATGGTCCTTCAGTCTTTGAATAAGTGCTTCTTCTGGAATATCAATTTTAGATGGTTTCAAAGATTATCTCTTTCATTCTCTGCAGGGATTGGATATGCAATCTGTATAGTAGCTCTATTTGTTTCCTTTTACTACAATACCATTATGGCCTGGGCTCTGTACTACCTCTACTCATCACTTACTTCTGAGCTCCCATGGACCAGCTGTAACAATGCATGGAATACTCAGAACTGTACCAACTACTTCCTAAAGGATAACATCACCTGGACAAAGTACTCCACCTCTCCTGCAGAAGAATTTTATATGTAAGTTCATGTATGTGGATGCTGTGCATGGGGCAAGACATTTCAGCCAAGTTAAGAATCTGTCTTACCAGTCACTTCCAGGAAGCAGGAGTATACATTTAACAAAAACACTTCTGACCTCAGATCACCCAGTGATTTGTGGCAGAAGTAGCCTGAGCCGTTGTCACTTTAAAAGCAGGACAGTGGGATCCATTTATCAAAGCTTGGTCAAGCTGCTCCATCGGTCAATTGTTACTGGTACGGTACTGATGGGCCAAATGGCCTCTCTCTCAGCTGCACGATTTTGGGATTATCCCAGATTAACCGAGCACAGCGCTTAAGGAATGCTTTATGGTGGTATTAATTGAGAGTAGTGTGTTTTGGGAGGCTCGCTATTTGCCCGGATTTTCCTTTAAGCGGCGAAGCATCAGCATTGGCTGCTATTGAGGAAGGAAAATATGGGCCATTGTCTCTGTCAATCTAAGAACAGCAGATCCAATATCATTGAGTGTGTTCTGCCAGAATACCTTGTATGCTTGTACCCTGTATAATTGTATTCCGCAGCACAGCTCGTCACAGCTAATTCTTAATCATCTTCAGCCACTCCTTCCCTAATTGTGGATACTTTGTTCGCTCAGTGTGATGTACGATTATGATGTATTTCAGAGTCAATATTCCATTCCTGAAGTCCACAAGTTTCTACAGGGTAAATGGGAAATCTTACATAGTGACCACTGAAGCGTTGAATGCTTCAGGTCAGTTATAACAAGAATTTTTATATTGGGGATTTATTGTCCGCGAACACTTGGCCACAATTGCTTTAATATGCCATTTTGGCTCTTGCCCAGCTGTAACCTACGTTTTGTTTTTTTCAGGCTGTTGATGTAGCAGGTGCCTGGCTTTGGCACTGTTTTGGCTTCATCCAATTATAGCTCTTTGATGTCTATTGATTTTCCAATCTCTCCTGTGAATACTTAGACACAAATCTGTGTTGCAGTCAGCAAGGAGGGTTTCTCTTCCTTCCTTCCCCCAGTTTCTCACACTAATAATCCTACAGAGATCTTACTCCCTTTTTATACTCCAAAACTTGCAATGGCTTAACTAAAAACATGTTGCATTCCACAAAGTTGAGGAAACAGGCAACTGCTCCAATACCAATTAAATCTGGCTTGTGAAAAGATGTTGATGTACTTTACTCCATTTTAAAGTCTCATTTGTGCTGTAAAAATGGCTGTAAAAATCTCATTTGCCTAAATGCATGGATATATTTTAATATAAACATGTCAGTGATAATGGGCAAAAGAAGAATGATTTTGTTTTAAAACAAATAATTAAGTCAACAGCGCAGCAAAGAGAGGAAGGGATACGTAGAAGACCAGGTTTAGAACAGTCTGAGCTGGAACATAAGAGCAGGAGAAGGTTGCAGCAGATGTGATAAGACCATAAAGATGTTTTAAAACAAGAACAAGAATTTTGAAAGCAATTGATTGGAGGCCAGAGGGCCAATGGAGGTTGGCGAAAATAGGATGATGGGTGGGCCGGTCTTAGTGTAGGATCGAATGTGGCTTGGGAATTTGTAATTTGTCCAGGGTGAAGGCTGGGAGGTCGGCAAACTGCGTTTGAGAAACTGAGCTTGGAAGGGACAAGTGAAGATTCTGCCCCGAATTTCCCCTTTGTAAGCTTGAAACACTGAAGGAATCACGGAACTTACCGCACTCTATTTTAGAAAAAGGTGGGAAAAGGGTAGATATACTCGTTAGAGTGAAGCAAAAAGATATTAGCTAGAAGTAAAAAGTCTCACTGGTGGTGAAATTCATCTTGGGTGGTTGAACAAAGCAGGCAGTGGCCATTCGGAGATTGGTTTTACACTCAGCTTGATTTCCTTTCCAACAATGTACATATAAAATGGGGTTACTGATTCACTATCACCTTTTCGTGCGCCATGATTTAGGACAGACTTCAGCCTTTTTTTAAACAGAAGATAGTGGGAACCAATGTTATCTTTGGTTGAGAGGAGATTTGAGTGAAGTATAAAAACCAGCAGAGACTAGCTGGGCTGAATAGCCTGTTTTTGTTCTGTATATACAATGTAATATGTATGAATTATAGAATTTGTTGCATTTTGAGTTTAACCACCTCCCCCCAGCCCCTTACTGTAGCTATTTCTTGCTTCCAAACTTCATATCATCCCCGCAGACAAGGTTCATCAGACAAACTTATCCTCAAAAAATCTGAACTAAAATGTTTTGGCTTTAAAGAGGCAGGTTAATAACTTCTGCTGAAGCAATAATCAGAGCCAAATCAAATTTTAGTAATTAGCTGTTAAAATGCTAGAAATTGCCAATCAGATACATACCTGAATAAATGTTTCAACCGAGTGTCTTGGGTTGTCCCATAAGCAGACTGCCCGGCAGCTGAATGGCACTAACCACCTTAGTTAAGTTTGAATATGATTTCCGTGAGTGAGGTAGATTTTGCCTAGGTTGTATGAACTGTTAAACTTGCTATATTTCTGTAAGGCTAGATTGAGCAATTTTCTCAAAAGCAAACCCGTAGCCTGAAAGGTCATTTAGGCTTGTTTTGATGTGTGTGTTAATTATCTAGAAATAGAATTATGTACCTTATGAAATATCTTGAGCTGTTGTAAGATTACTTCTAAGATTTGCTTTATTGCGTTTTTCAGAGAAGCCTGCTTATGTAGATGCCTGTAAGACTTTTGCTCATGTATTAAAGAATAGGCATGGATCTCAGGGTTATCAGGCATGGCTGAATGGGTAGAACTATCACCTCTGAGTTAGACGCTTGTCTGTTCATGTCCCCTGCAGAACTTGAGTGCAGTGATTTCAGCGGGCACTGCAGTGTAGCACTGAGAGACTGCTGCATTGTTGGAGGTGCTGTCTTTCAGATGAGATGTTAAACCAAGGCCCTATCTGTCTATTTGTCTCAGGTGGATGCAAAAGACTCCATGGTGCTATTTTGAAGAAGAGCAGTGGAGATATCCCTGTTACCTTGGCTTATATTTATGCCTCAATCAACATCACAAAAATAGATAATCTGGTCATTATCACATTGCTGTTTGCAGGATTTGATGTTTATGGGATCTTGCTGACCACATGTTGGCTGCCACTTTTCCTATTATGATTACACGTCACAAAATAATTGATTGGTAGTAAAGCGCTTTGGGATGTCTGTGGTCCTGAAAGGCTATACAGGTCCACGTCTTTTCTTTAATTTCCTTCATAACTGACAGCTCAGCAGCTGAACCCTGATTTAATTCACCTAAGAGAAATCCATGCATTTGCTGTCTTTCACACAGATACACACACACGAATATAGCACACACAAATATACAGAGGCTGAACTATGTACTCATGGTAGCAGTAAGAAGCTTGCTATGTTTTAAAAGTATGGACATGCATGGAGGTTTATCTAGAGCAGGTACACTATTGTGGAAAGAGATAATGAATTGCATCTTTATTATTTTTCATAACCAGTGGGTGTAGGGAAATTGATAATATACGGCTCACCCCTATATTTCATATAAATAAACTAGTTCATGCTTGAAGGTCTTTCTTGTCTCAGTAAAATGTTATTTCAAACTGATCTTAGTAAATGGCAAAGAATTCAGCCTGTGACCTGGACTAGATTTTAATAGTTACTATTCACCAGTATTCTTTGTTACAATCCCTGAATTTTATTATTAACTTGTTAGATATTAGGAAGAAAAGCAGCATCCAGTTTCAAGGGAACGTGAACTCTCTTAATCGGAGTGACAATTAGTGTTGAAATAAAGGAAAAATTGTGGCAAGTGTTATGACAGAAATAAACAACCCAACACTAAGTTAAAACAGACTGATGATTATATTTTCGCCATTTTCTGTTTTTAAACCAATGGAAGCTCAAAATAACAATGCTTTTAACTGGCTGAAAAACTTTTAGAATACTGAACTACAGATCAGGCAGGAGATGAAATGAGGAGGAAACCTGATAAGTTGATAAGTGTTTCTAGCACCCTAACACAATGCAGAGATTTCAATCCCAGATAAATAAATTTATCATTTATTCGTTTTTGTAATGTGAGCATTGCTCGCTAAGCCAACATTTATTACCCATCTCTAATTGCCCTGGAGAAGGTGCTTCTTGAATTGCTGCAGTCCATCTGGTGTAGGTACACCCACGATGCTGTTGGGGAGGGAATTCCAGGATTTTGACCCTGTGACAATGAAGTGATGCCAGTATAGTTCCAAGTCAGGGTGGTGTGTGACTTGGAGGGGAACATGCAGGTGGCGGTGTTCCCATGCGTTTGCTGCCCTTGTCCTTCTAGGTGGTGGATGTCATGGGTTTGGATGTTGTCGAAGGAGACTTGGTGAGTTGCTGCAGTGCCTTGCCGATGGTAGACACTGCTGCAACTGTCCGTCGGTGGTGGAGGGAGTGAATGTTTAAGGTGGTGGATGGGGTGCCCACTAAGCGGGCAGCTTTTTCCTGGGTGGTGTCAAATTGCTTAGGTGTTGATGGGGCTGTACTCATCCAGGCAAGTGGCGAGTATTCCATCACACTCCTGACTTGTGCCTTGTGTATGGTGGACAGACTTTAAGGAGTTAGGAGGTGAGATATTCGTTGTGGAATTCCCAAGCTCTGACCCGCTCTTGTAGCCACAGTGTTTACATGACCGGTCCAGTTCAGTTTTTAATCAATTGTAACCCCCAGTGTGTTCACGGTGGGAGATTCAGTGATGGTAATGCCATTAAATGTCAGGGGGAGATGGTTTGATTCCCTCTTGTTGAAGCTGGTCGTTACTTGGCACTTGTGTGGCATGATTATAACTTGCCACTTCTCAGCCCAGGCCCAGATGTGGTCCAGGTCTTGCTGCATGTGAGCTTCAGTACCTGAGGAGTACCCAACACTGCAGTCATCAGCGAGCACCACCGCTTCTGACTTTATGTTGGAGGGAGGGTCATTGATGAAGCAGGTGGTCGAGCCTAGGACACTTTGTTGAGGAATTCCTGCAGCAATGTCCTCAGGCTAAGAAGATTGACCTCCAACAACCACAAACAGGTGGAGCTTGAACTGTGAGTCAGCCTATTAGAATGTGTGTGATGTCCCTCGGCCGAGAAAGGATGAGAGAAGGTTAAAAAAAAAACCCAATGCTGTTTGGCCCTCCCGAATTACTGCTAATTATTTACTTAATAGCATTAATTAATTATTCAAAGGCCCAGATAGTCCTGTCCTGGAATTCAGCTAAAGGATCATGTTAAATAGCGTGCGCTTTGTGGAGGAGGGGGAATGGGAGATTATAAGAAAACAAAACTGCCTTGGGACTGAAGGACACCAATGATGCATTTTGCTCCAAATTTACATTTGGAAATATCGTTGTAATTTGCGACATTTATTTTCATTGCAGTCGCCAAGTACTTCAAGTTCACAAATCACACGGACTGGAAGACCTGGGCGGTATCAGTTGGCATTTAGCAATTTGCCTGCTCTTTATATTTGTCGTGGTGTATTTCAGTATTTGGAAAGGTGTAAAGACTTCTGGAAAGGTAGGTGGAGCTAAATCATGGGAATAAGGGAATGTTGGCTTGTGCTTGTCCATATTGCATCATGGGTTTGATATTTTTTAAAAAATATCCTTTTTCACGGGATGTGAGCACCAGTGGCTGGGCCAGCGTTTATTGCCCATCCCTAATTGCCCTTGAGAAGGTGGTGGTGAGCTGCCTTCTTGAACTGCTGCAGTCCCTGTGGTGTAGGTACACCCACTGTGCTGTTAGGAAAGGAAGCAGCCCAGGCAATGTATGGCACGCCTGTAATGCACTAATACATTAATAGTAGTAATACATTGTATAATTGGATTCAGTGCTAGCCATTAAAGAAGGTCAGTGCTTTTTGAACTTTTGTGGTTATTGGTAAAGTAGATCACTCTACTGGTTCACTTTGGTAAAATTTGGCATGGTTAGAAGCTACATTTTTAATTTTAATTCTCTCAAATTGCTGCTCTCACAGTGATTTTAGACACGGGCACCTAAATTGTACAGTATTTCCTTAAAGGATATCTAAAAAATCATGAACTTCCTTAAGTGAAGCAAATCGAAAGAATTATGTCAAGAGCAGGTACATTCTCCCCAAGTACTCAACATATTCCTGAGTCTCTCCTTCAACATATATGGCAGGTGGAATATTTAACTGACCAAGCGTGGGTTGACATGAGTTTTGTTCTGGCGACATTCAAGGACAGGCTGAGTCTGTTGTGTGCACAGGACTAGGAACATAGGATTAGGAGCAGGAGTAGGCCATTCAGCCCTTCAAACCTTCTCTGCCATTCAATAAGATCATGGATGATCTGGGTGTGGTCTCAACTCCACTTTCCTGTCTGCCCCTCATAACCAATGACTCTTTTGACTATCAAAATCTGTCTAAATCTGCTTTGAATGCCTTGGGAATATAATTTCACAAACTATCAACCCTCTGAGAGAAAAAAATTCTCTTCATCACCATCTTAAAAGGGAAGCCTCTTACTCTTAAACTGTGTCCCCTAGTTCTAGTCTCCCTCACAAGTGGAAACATCCTCCCAGTATCTACCCTATCAAATCCCCTCAGAATCTTATGTTTCAATAAGATCACCTCTCATTCTTCTAAACTTCAATGGTTATAGAATTAATATATATATATATATATATATATATATAAACATATAAATTGAAGAGCTGAAGAGTGGCTTGCAAATCAGGTACAGAGTAGGAAACGACACTGTAGTCATCTGCAAACTGTATATCTATGGTGGTCAATTTAGTTTTGACATGGAGGTGACAGGGGTTAATGAGTTTTCCATTTAAGTGGTATTTAATACTCCCACTAGAGAGCAGTTGATCCATGAGATGAATAACCAATGTCAGGTAGATTATAAATCGTATGGGAGATTTCACACAGCCTTACTTGACAGTGGTCTGGATTTTGAAGGTGTTGGTTTCAGATCCCCCACTCGAGAGTTGCAATCATATCATCATGATGCAGCTGCAGGATTGTGATGAAGGTTTTTGGACATCCAAATCTCTGAAATACAATTCATAGAGCCTCATGGCTTACTGAGTCAAATGCTTTGGACAGATTGATGAATGCAATGTATTTCCCATACCTTGGTAGTCACCTCTCTCTCAAAAGGTTACCACTGACAATGAGATCCAACACCGGGTCAGCTACACCAGCTCAGCCTTCTACAAACTACAGTAATGAGTGTTTGACAACAAAGACCTCCACAAGTCAATAAAAGTCCTAGTGTTCAGAGCAGTTGGCATCTGTACTACAACGAGACCTGAACTGTGTATCCATGACACCTAAGAACTCTAGAGAAATTCCATTATTAACACCTCTGCTGCATCCTCTGGATTCAACGGGTTGACTTATCAAACAAACATTAGTGTCCTTCTTGAAATCATCTTCTCAAGTAACTCTTTCGAGTACAAACCCGTTTCCATCAGTTTATTCAGATGAAGTTACATTGTTTCATAGTTTGCCATTGTGAGATTTGAACTCTTGATCTTGGGTTTACAAACCCAGTACCATAACCACTTGGCTATTTAGGCCAAGCTCATCTTCTCAAGTATTCAGGCAAAACTCCTGCAAAATCAATTATGATGGACTGAACGCTGTGTCTGATTGGCCGGGTCTTGTTTTCTCAACTCTCAATGGCCAGTATTCCAGGGGAGGGCAAAGAAAATGCCTCAAAGACCTTCTGAAGCTCTCCATTGGGTTTGGCAGCATTGACCTTAATGACTAGGAGGAGCTTGCTACCAATCATTCAACATAGCAACAATTTGCCTCTCAAAAAGCATCATGCTTTGAGTCCAAATGCCTTAATGATGAGGCAGAGCAACAGCAGAGCAGGAAGGAAAAAGAAGCAAATCCTGCATTCCAGATCCCACTACCTCATGGAATATTCTGCCCCATGTATCCAAAGACCTGTGGGTCGAGAATCGATCTGTTCGGTCACATGGAGACCGATGGCAAAGATTCGTGACTTTGAGTAGACATCATCCTCAAGTGGAGGGACTGCCATTACCAACACATTCAACCCATAAAATCATCTCCAAACCTGTGAGGAAAATATGATGTTGTGAAGCAGTTATTGTTCTCGCTAAACTCAGAACATTTATGAAAACTGATTCAGATGACAGCCTGATAGAAAGCATTCTTGTTGCCTTTCCTCTGGTGGCTTTTATTTCTGATGCTGCCAGAACACCCTCATGTTTCTGTTTTGCAGTCCTTTCCTACCACATCAAAGATGTAATCACTTGGACTCAATCAGGCTTGGATAGAATCAATGGACTTATAGGTCCTTTCATTGGGAGTTCTCAGTGTTAATTCTAAGTGTATGTTTTCAACAGTGACATCTCCCTGGAAGTGGTCTAAAGCTCAGTCTTACAGGTTTATATTGTTTTGCATAAATCAACTCTTCCGTTGATTCTCTGACAATTCCGTCTCCATCTGTCACTTATTAAAATATGTGCCAACCTAGTTCTCCAAATTATTTGACCATATCTGTTGAGCAGTAGTGCTGGCTGTGCCTCCACTACATTGAGTCATGATTATGAATGACCATTGGATCTTGGCTCATCACAACAGTAATAATTTGACTTGGCCAAGGCAATCTTGGTTTAGGCTCAAGTAATCTCATTCTTTTGTTCTTTGAAATTGCCATTTTTGGCCCAAAACATGCCTTCTATTTCCAGAAGAACAAACTCTTAAGTGAAACTATATGAAAACGATCCCACGAGAATTGTAATTTGGGAACACAGAGGAACATTTGTTGAAACTCTTGGACTCATTTTATCTTGCCTGCTCTGAGATGGAATTTTCGCTTTACTTCCATTGCTAAGGCTTGGTTTACGATATTTTATGCTTAATACTTTCTTTCCATTCTTAATGCCACTGTGTCAAACAAGGAGATCCTCTCTTCCAAATTTACAGATGACACAAAGATTCTTTTTAAAATATTTTATCGCTAGACATCTAATTTTGTTTAAAAATATTGCAGAAATCTTAAACTCACTTCCATAGATTTCTCCCTATGAACGTACGAAATTGGTGCAGACGTAAGTCACTTATAGCCCCGCAAGCTGGCTTCGCCATTCAATACGATTATGGCTGAGCTATTTGTGTTTTGAATTCCACATTTCTATCTACCCCTGATAACCTTTGATTCCCTTGCCTAACAACAACCTAACTCCACTTTAAAAAATATTCAACGACCCTGCCTCCACTGCCTTCTGAGGCAGAGTGTTCCAAAGTTGCACAGCCCTCCGAGAGAGAAAAATTCTCCTAATCTCTGTCCTAAAAGGGTGACCCCCTAGTTTTAAAACAGTGCCCCCCCCCCCCTTGTTCTGGACTCACCCACAAGTCTATGTCTATGTAAAAGAGGAAACATGCTTTTCACATCCACCTTGTCAAAACTGTTCAGGATCTAATATACTTCATCAAGTCACCCCTCGCTCTTTTCAACTGCCACAGAAACAAGCCCAGTCTGCCCAACCTTGCCTCATAAGACAACGCTCATTTCAGGAATCAGTCTAGTAAACCTATTCTGAAACACCTCCAAAGCATTTACATCCTTCCTTAAATAAGGAATCTAAAACTGCACACAGTATTCAAAATGTGGTCTCACCAAAGCCCTATACAATTGAAGCATAACATTCTTACTTTTCTGATCAATTCCTCTCATAATAAAGAATAGCTTTGCATTAGCTGCCTTAATCACTTGTACACCTGCATACTAACCTTTTGGGACTCATGCACTAGAACACTTAGATGCCTCTGCACCTCTGAAATCTGCAATCGTTCTCTATTTAAATAATATTCTGCTTTTTACTTCTTCCTACCAAAGTGAACAACTTCACATTTTCCCACATCATACTCCACCTGCCAGATTTTTGCCCACTCACTCAACCTATCTCTATCCGTCTGCAACCTCATGTCCTCTTCACAACATACTTTCATACTTATCTTTGTGTCATCTCCAAGTTTAGCCACCATGCCTTCACCCCCAGCCCCCCTCACACCCCTCCCACCTGACTAAGTCATTGATATTAAAAAGTTGAGGCCCCAGCATAGACCCTTGCGGAACTCCACATGTCCATCCTGCCAATCAGAAAAAGACCCATTTCTGCATGCTCTGTTTTCTGTCAGCCAGCCAATCTTCTACATATGGTAATGTTACCCCCTAGGCCATGAGCTTTTTATTTTCTGCAATAACCTTTGATGTGGCACCTTATCAGATGCCTTTTAGAAATCCAAGTCCAGTACATCTACAGGCTCCATTTTATCCACAGCACAGGTGACTCCTTCAACAACTCCAATTAATTGGTTAAACATGATTTCCCTTTCACAAAACCATGTTGACTTCTCCTGATTCCCTTGAGTTTTTCTAAATGCCCAGCTATAACCTCCTTAATGCTATAACCTTCCCTGTGACAGATGTCAAACTAATTGGCCTATAGTTTTCTTGAATAGAGGGATTATATTTGCTAATTTCTAGGCTGATGGAACATTTCTAGAATCTAGAGAATTTTGGAAAATTAACACCAACGCATCTACTACCTCATTAGCCACCTCTTTTAAGACCCTAGCATGAAGTCCATCACGACCTGGAGACTTGCCAGCCCACAGCTCCATCAGTTTGCTTAGTACTGCTTCCCTAGTGATTGTAATTTCCCCAAGTTCCTCTCTCCCTTCTGCCTCCTGATTTACAGCAATTACTGGAATTTTTTCATATCCCCGGTGAAGACAGAAACAAAATTTCATCTGCCATTTCCTTATTATTTACTATTAACTCCCCATTGTCACTCTCTAGAGGACCAGCACTCACTCTACTTATTCTTTTCCTTTTTAAATACCTGTAGAAACTCTTGCTATCTGTTTTTACATTTCTAGCTAGCTTCCTCTCATACTCCTGATTAGCCTTTCAGTCATTCTCTGCCATTTTTTATATTCTGACCGATCATCTAACCTGCCTCTCATCTTTGAGCAGTAATATGCTTTTTCTGTAAGTTTGATGCTTTCCTTAACTTCATTAGTTAATCAGAGATGGTAGTTCTCCCCTTGGGCATTTTTCTTTATAGTAAGAGTATACTTATTCTGAGTATTCTGAAACATCTCCTTAAAAGTCTGCCACGGCTTCTCTATTGATCTATCCTCTAACCTAGTATCCCAGTTCACTTCAGTTCGCTCTGCTTTCATACCCGCATAGTTGCCCTTATTTAAGTTTAAAATACTAGTCTTAGGCCCACTCTTCTCCCTTTCAAACTGGATGTAAAATTCAGTCATATTGTGGGCGCTGCTACCTAGGGGGTGCCTTTGCTCTGAGGTCATTAATTAACCCTGTCAGCTCCAGTTCCATTAAGTTTTGTAAACAAAAACCTCCCAGATTAGCCACACAAACGTGAAGTTAATGAGAGGCTGAGTGTACACTGTAGGTAATCCAATTTTTGTTAAAACTTCAATAATCACAGACCTGGATGAATTGTTGCACTTCGCCTTTTAACTGCTTAAAAAAGTCTGATGATGCACAAAGTGACAAGGGGGATAAAATTAATTTCCACTGTGGCCGGGATTTTCCGGTCCCGCCATGCCGAGACCCTCCGTGGGAGATTCGGCCGCCCAGCCAGAAGCCCACGATCCCGGCGGTGGGTGGGTGGGGCAGGGAAATCCGACCCTGTGTCTTTCGTGACCTCAGGAAGCTCTGAAGTGCCACAAAACAGTTCAAGCCCGGGGTCTTGCCCTGCCATTTGCACTAGACAAGACCATGGACAGGATGGGTTAGAGCTGAGATCGGGTATTTCCAACCCTGGAGATCCCATGTCGATGGCCTTTGAAGGATCTGGTGTGGAAAACCAGGTATATGGGCTGCTGAACAGTGCATGTGAGGCCCACCTTGGAATCCAGCCCAGGCACATAGGTGTCCCCCTTCCAGCAAGGAGTGTGAAGCAGCTCTGATCTTTTGAGGTATAGCAGTGATGGGGGATGGAGCCTGGAACAGTGTATGGACCTAACCCTTCCCCATTGGCCACCAGTCATTGACTATAATTTTCTGGGCAACGCAATTTTAAGTGCCCTAGGTACTCCCCTAGTGGCATGGGCACCTACCATTCTTGTGGTAATGAGGGAATATCCCACTGGTTTCAGATGGTGCCAGTGGTGAAGAACGTAAGAAATAGGAGCAGGAGTAGACCATACAGGCCCTTGAGCATATTCCGCCATTCAATATGATTCACAGCTGACCTTCTGCCTCAACTCTTTACCCATCTGTGGATTCCTTGAGAAACCTAAAACCTAAATTCTGTCAGTGACAGAGCATCCGTAATCCCCTGGGGTAGAGAATTCCAAGGATTCACAATCCTTTTGAGTGAAGAAATTTCTCCTTGTTGCAATCACTAAATGATCAGCTCCTTATTCTAAAACTATGCTCCCGTGTCCCGAGCTTACGAATTAGGAGCTGGAATAGGCCACTCAGCCCCTCGAGCCTGCTCCACCATTCAATAAGATCATGGTTGATCTGACTGTAACCTCAAATCCACACTCCCACCTGCCCCCAATAAGCTTTCATCCCCTTGCTTATCAAGAATCTATTTACCTCTGCCTTAAAAATATTCATAGGCTTTGTTTCCACCACCTTTTGAGGAAGAGAACTCCAAGAAAAAAATTCTCCGCAACTCTGTCTTCAATGATCGACCCCTTATTTTTAAACTGTGACCTCAATTCTAGATTCTCTCAGAAGAGGAAACATCCTTCCCATATCCACGCTGTTAAGACCTTATACTTTCCCCAGCCAGAAGAATCAGTGGTTTGTCCTGTCAGACATCTTGAGAATCTCGTATATTTTAATGAGATGATTTATGCTTTTTCTAAACTCCAGAGAATATTAACCCAGTTGACTCAGGCTCTCATCACAGGACAACCCCCCTGACCCCAGAAATTACTCTAATGAATCCTTGCTGTGCTGTCACCAAAGCATATATTTTCCTGCTTAAATACGGAGGTCAAAACTGCACACACTACTCCAGGTGTGGTCTCATCAATGTCCTGTATAATTGTAGCAAGACTTCCTTATAATTTTACTCCAAGTCGTTGTAATAAAGGCCAATATATCCTTTGCCTTTCTAACTGCTTGCTGTACCTGGATCCAAGCCAGATGGACTGCAAACGTTCAAGAAGGCAGCTCACCACCACCTTCTCAAGGGCAATTAGGGATGGGCAATAAATGCTGACCCAGCCAGCAATGCCCACATCCCATGAATGAGTATTTTAAAAAATGAAGTAAAAACAAAACAGGTCTTTTCCTTGATGATAGGTTTATTCACAGGATGTAGCATTACAGATCTCTGCCTCCTAACTACTAACCTCCTAGTGTCCTAGCAGTCCCTTTTTATATGTGCTCAAAGACAATTAATCAGTACCCACGACCCATTTACCCTTAACCTTAACTATATAATTGGCGTGACGTTAACAGCGCATGCATGCTAGCTTTCAGTGTCTCTTGTACAAGTACGCCCAAGTCTCTCTGAATGTTAACATTTACAAATTCCTTTTAAGAGACATTCTGCTTTTCTATCCTTACTATCAAAGTGAATAACCTCACACTTCCCACATTATATTCCATCTGCCATCTCGTTGTCCATTGACTTAACCTGTCTATATCTCTTTGTAGCCTCTTTTGTGTCTTTTTGCCAGCTTCCATTCCCACCTGGCTTTGAATCATCAGCAAACTTGGATACATGACCCCCAGTCTCTTTGTCTAAGTCATTAATATAGAATGTGAGTAAGTGAGGCCCCAGCACTGATCTTTGTGGCACTCCACTTGTTACAGTCTGCTAAATTAAAATATCCCATTTATCCCGACTCTTTGCTTCCTGTCTATCCATAATATATTACTCCAGCTCCATGAGCCGTTATCCTGTGTATAACCTTTTTGTGCAGCGCTTTATCAAATGTCTTTTAGAAACACATCTGCTGGTTTCCCTTTACCCTACGAGTTACGTCCACAAAAACCTCTGATAAATTTGTCAAACACGATTTCCCTCTGATTAAACTATGTTGACTTTGTCTGATCATATTGGGCAGGATTTATCAGTCGGGGGGCCCGACATGCGGAATAAGATGATGCGCGATGACATCGAGCTTGCATCCCAGCGTCATGGTGCTATCGCGCGATGTTTCGATTGGCGGGCGCCGGAGTGGGCTGGGCGCCTGCTGATATGTAAATGGCCTATTAAGGCCATTAAGGAAATGATTCATGTAATTGTTAACACTGCCCGTCCGACCTTAAGGTCGGCGGGCAGGCAAAAAGGCCAAGTGGCCTTCATTATTTTTTTTAGGAAACCTCATCCACGAGCAGGATGAGATTTCCTAAAGCTTTTATTAATTAAATTTTTTAATATTTCCTCAATATAAAAACATGTCCCATCTCATGTGGCACAGTCACATGAGGGGATATGTTTAAATGCATTTTTAATCCATTTATTCATTAATTGCAATAGGCAGGGAGATTGAAGAGCTCTTTTGTGAGCATGTGTGAAAGAGTGCTGGCTCCGACTCTCTCTCTCTCTCTCCTCCCCCCGCCCGCAAAGGTAGCGCTGAGCGCAACGGCTCACGCCTTAATTGGCCCGCCCATGTAAAATGGCAGCTCGGACCCGATCGCGGGCGGCGATCAGCTCCGCATCTGCTCCTGCCGAGCCTGGCCGCCATTATGATTTTTCTAAAAGTGCATTGTTAAGACTTCCTTAGTAACAGGTTTGCAGCATTTTCCTGATGACTGATGTTAGTCTAATTGCATAGCAGTTCCCTGTTTTCTCTCTCACTCCTTTCTTGAATAGCGATGTTACATTTGCTTCTAATCCACTTAGGTCATTCTAGAATCTATTGAATTTTGGACAATCATGACCTGTACCTGACCTATCTCTTGCAGCAACCTCTTTTAGAACCTTAGGATGTAGGCCATCAGATCCGGAGGATTTGTTGGATTTTGTTATGTCCAGTTCTGGATGAGGTCCCCAATTTGTTAATTTCCCAGACGAGATTCCCAATTTGTTACGACCGGAACGGGACCCCAAGTTTGTTATGATCCCGGGTAAGGAGGAATGACCTGGCTCTCCCCTTTTTTTGAACCCCCCTTGGTTGGTCGTAACGAGGTTAATTTAAAAATCCTTTCCCCACGATACCTTTTCGCAGTTCAAATGTATTTACTTTTTATAAGGACCAATTTAATAAGGTTTTCTTGAGTCAAAGAAAGAGTAAATTTTAGTTACGAACACTCGAGGAAAAATAATAAAATGGTGCAACACAGAAAAGAAATGAGTAGTTAAGAGTCCAGATAAAAGTTTAAAAAAATATACAAATCAGTCTTTGGCTTTTCCGTGAGGCGTAGATAGTGGTACATTGTGGCCGTTAAGTTGGGTGATTTCGGTAGAGCTGACTTTGGTAGATTTGCAGTCTGTTGGAGACACTTGTTGGCTTGTCCCGGTGCAGGAATCCAGGTTCTCTCTTCAGGGTTGTTTCTTTTTACTTGTGGTCTCTGCTAGAACACACTTGCCTCCAGAAAAATAGAGAGAGAGAGAGAGAGAAATTGCCTGTTTGCCTTTGCAGGGGTGACTGACTGGTGTTTCTTCTTGTTGCCATCACTCACAAACACTGGTCAGCAGCCAGCTTTTTAACCCATTTTTCTTTTGTAGTCCCAGGAGGGGAAATAGTGGTGTTGCGCCCAGAGTCCATTTTCCTTCCACCTCAGACCATTTTACACATTCTGAGACATAAATCAACAGGAGATGGATTTTTGGATGACTGCTGTGATGTGATAATCAGTCTCCATTGTCTCCGCAAATACAGGAGATTAAAAACCCAGTCTTTTGGATTTTCCAAATCTTCCTTTTAAGTGTCTCTGTTTGAAGTAGGTCTTGACACCCCTTCAGGTGTGACATTCCATGTTCTCTCAGGACCAGCCTGTCAAGTATAATCCACGTAGGAATTTTCCAGAAAGTGGTCACTTTACATTATCAGTCATCTTTTGACCAGTCTTGACTTGCATTTCTTTTAAAAAAACACAGGTCTTCCTTTAAAAAGTTTAGGTAGGTAGTTTGTAGCTGTAGTCCGCTGTTGTGACAATTCTAGTCCCTTAAGTTGTTCCAATACTTTTTCTCTGCTAATTTAATTACTTTAAGTACCTCATTCTTATTAGCCCCTTGGTTATCCTCTATTTCTTGTGTATAATTCATGTCTTCAAGTGTGAACGCAAAATATTTGTTCAATGTCTCTGCCATTTCCTCATTTCCCATGATCATTTCTCCTGTCGCTGCCTCTAAGGAACCAACGTTTACTTTAGCTACTCTCCATTATATACTTGTAAAAACACTCATAAGCTCATTTTATATTCCTGGCTAATTTACTCTCATATCTATTTTCCCCTTTTTCATCAAATTCTGTTGTCTCCTTGCTGGCTTCCAAAATACTCTCAATCCTCAGGTTTACTGCTATTCTTTGCAACATTATAAGCCTCTTATTTTAATCTATTACTATCCTCAACATTCCTAGCTTTCCAGGGGTGGGTCTTCCCTGCTGAGTTTTTGTTTTTTTAATGAAATGTATTTTTGAACATCTTGAATCGTTTCTTTAATCTTTCCCACTGTTTATTTGCCTGCATACCTTTTAGTCTAGTTACCAGAGTTAGACAGTTCTCTCCTCATACCTATGCAATTGGCTTTGCTTAAGTTGAAGAATCTTGTTTGAGATTGGAATAAGTCGCTTTCAAACCTCGGATGGAATCCAGTTGCCTTACGATCACCTTTTTCCAGCTTTTACAATGAGATTACTAATTAACCCAGCTTCACTACACAATCCTATATCTAAAATAGCTCTAACCCTAATTGGTTCCATAATGCGTTGTTCCAGAAAACTGGCATGAAAGCATTCTACAAACTCATAGTCCAGACTACCTTTGCCAATTTGATTGCTCCCTCCAACATAAAGATTTAAATCCCCCAACAATTATTACATTATCTTTGTTACAATCTCCAACTATCTCTTGCTTAATGCTCTGACCACCTGTATAACTGTTGTTAGGGGGCCTGTACACTACTCCCACTAACATTTTCTGATCTACTGATTCTACTTCCTGACCTTCTAAGCCAGTATCCTTTCTCATGACTGTCCTTACGCCACCCTTTACTATCAGGGCAGCTCCCCCATCTTTTCCATCCATTTCTTTCCAAAATATTGTGTACCCTGGAATATTTATTTCCCAACCTTGGCCTCCTTCTAACCATGGCCGGGTCACTTAGGGCAAGTTTGGAGGTGGTGCGGGGGTAGGGGCATAAAATGGGAGTGGACTAACGAGAGGGCCAGCCTTGGGCTGGGCATGTCAGAGAAGGGTGAAGAGGGGCATGTTAATAGACGCCTGCGCCCTGAAGAGGCTGTCCCCAGGAGAGAGTGTACCACCAGAGGCTGAATCTTCTCCAAATGTTCAAACATGTCAGTAAAGATTGCAGCTCTCCAGGGAGGTCATTGCCTGGAGTATGAGCTGAGACCCATGGGGAGTGTTGGACACCTATTACCAATGGCACTGAAAATCACCCTGGCTCTCAACTTCTACAGCTTCTGCTCTTTCTAGGGGTCCACTGCGATAAGTGTAGGATCTCCCAGTCTACATCCCAGTGGTGCATCAAGGGGATAACCAGTGCCATTTTGAAGGGGGCTGCTGATGATGTGTGCTACTACATTGATCTGGAAGGTCAGGGGGGCAAGGCCATCAGTTTCAGGGCCGTTGCTAGATTCCACCAAGTGCAAGGTGTCATTGACTGCATGTGGGTCATCAAGGCTCCCACAGACCAGCCAGCAGCCTTCATTAACTGGGAAGGCTTCCATTCCAGCAATGTCCAACTGGTCCCTGGCCATCAAAAGTGGATCCTGCAGGTGTGTGTAGTTCCCAGGAAGGGTCATGACACCTACATACATCGACAGTCCCAGTCGCTGCAGCTTTTCTGGTTCCTTACGCATCTTCGGGGATGGATACTTGGAGACCAGGGCCATCCACTAAAGACATGGCAGCTTACACCTTTGAGGGATCCTTGCACGAATGCAGAGGAGAGGTATAACCCCTGTCATGGATCAACCCGAGTGACTACTGAACAGGCCATTTGGCTTCTAAAGATGTGATTCAGGTGCCTAGATTGAGCTGTTGGAGCCCTTCAGTATGCTCCCCGGAGGGTTTCACGTTTGGTGATGGTCTACTGTGCTCTGCACAACCTAGAACTACAGAGGGGAAGCAATGAATAATGAGGACATCACTGAGAGAGATGCCCCCTCTGGCAAAGAGTGCATGCAGGAATCAGCTGACCAGGAAAGATGAGGACTCCTTAGATCACAGGCAAGCGCAATGAGATTCGCATACAGGAGACTTGGGACGCCTGAAAACAGAGCTGTTTCCTGTGACCCTTTTGCCCTTTCAGAAAAATTCCAATGAAATCTTACCTTCAGTCAGCTGTCGCCTCCTTCATCCTGCACTTCAGCGCCCAGAGTCTCCACCCATCACTTCCAGCCTATTGAGGGACGAAGGGTGAGATCTCAAAGCAGCAAAATTTGGAATGAGTGAAAAATACAACAAAAGCAGGGCTTAACATTGACAGATTGTAATCAGCTATCAACCCCAAGTGCTCCTCTTAATTCCCTTTCGAGTGCTGCTACGTGGTGCTACTCACCTCCTCCCTGCAGCTGAGGAGGAGGTTGGATGCTGATCCGGATGCCCTGTGACCTGTGCGACCTATCCGGCCAGCCTTTGGCTGCCTGAAGCCTGGCAGGCTGAGGGGCTTAGTACAGGTGCGGCAACCTCCTCTGTCACTCTGGCAACCTGGAGCTGCTGGTGTCTCTGGTAGAGGGGCTGAGAAACTGCTGTCCACAACAGCAGTGCCCTGAGAGGAACCCCAGAAGCAGAAGGCAGGCACTCCTCCTTCTACTTTGCAAGGCGCACTTGTACCTCCGTGCTGACCGGAGAACGACGAGGAGCTGGTGGAGAATCCATGTTACTCTTGTCACTGTTGTGTTGAGCTCATAGACAAGGCTATTGGAAAGTAGGCTTGTGTACATCTCTGATATCCACTGACTGCTGGAGCTGGCTGTCCATGACGGTCACCAATCTCTTGAAGGAGGAAGCCATGCACACACACGCATGACTCAGAGCCTGGTTGAACTCCTCCATCATCCATGCGTGGGTGTACAGAGCTTCTGGAAGCTCCACCAGAGCTCCTCTGTCACCTCTCCCCACAGCTGCAGCCGTTGCCATGTTGTGGCTGACTCCAAAAGCTCAGCCATCATCCTGGGGCTCAGCGTGGCCCTGGCCTCTCACAGTCCTCTGACTGTCAGTGGTCTTGGCTGTCACAGCCAATGTCAGCAGCTTGGCGGATCTGTGATGCGCTCACCAGCTTGTGACCCTGAATCTAACTGCCGGTGTATACCCACCAACATGAGAATCTGCAGGGTGCAGGGAAATGACATGAAGCTGCACCCTCTGAGGAACCCCCACCCTCCACTCCTCAGAGGCGGCAACTAGTCCCTGGGGTCTCACGCTTGATTACCTCGGCTGGATCCTGACTGGCATGAGAAAAAATAACATGTAATGGTTAAAGGTTCCCATTTCCTTATCCTAACCATGCTTGCTTTGCACCTCCATGTGGCCAGCAGTGGTCTTGCGAGCACTATGCCTTTTGTGTGCCGTATGTACCCGTGTGCTCCTGCACTTTATTTCCTTCCCTCTCTTGTTTGGCACTCCTGCCTTGCCATCAGCAATTGAACGATCAACCTGGTGCGCCACCAACTCCAGGGCTACCTCCTCCATGGGGGTGAAGATGTGGAGGTACAGCAACCCTGCGCCAGTTTTAGCCTGCTTGTTAATGTTGTGTGTTGTCTGGAAGCACAAGAAGGAAGATTGCCAGTTTCCCTACAGAGGCAAGTGCAATATCTCGGCAGGCGGGTGCCCACTTGCCTATGATGGGGGCACAAGAATGCCACCTGCATTTGGCCACCCTTGAGAAACCTTGTGGGGGGTCAGTAAAGACAGACGGACGCCTCTCACTGAGATGCAGCCACAAGTCTTATGGATGCAGATGTGTTGCGAGGGGACAGTCAGGGAGCAGCAGTAGAAGGATGGGGGTCTTTGTTCAGGCAACAATGAGTACAGGGCTGGAAGTTCCCCTCCAAGCCATCCACCATCCTGACTTGGAAATATATCGCTGTTCTTTCACTGTCGCTGGGTCAGAATCCTGGAACTGCCTCCCTAACAGCACGTGGGTGTACCTACGCCACGTGGACTGCAGTGGTTTCAAGAAGGCAGCTCAGCACCATCTTCTCAAGAGCAACGAGGGATGGGCATTAAACGCTGGCCCAGCCAGTGAAGCCCACATCCCATGAATAAATAAAAATAAATAAATATGGTGCAAGCTGACACTGATCCTGCTACCTGCCTTCCCGCTTCTGGCCTGGGATTGTTCGACCCCCACGCCTTGCATTCCTTAATTGGCTGTTTTTTGTGAGAATACGTGTGATTGGTCACTTAATGGGAAAACAGAAATGGCACCTGTTTCCATGGTACCATCATCATGACCTTCACCTTTTAGCCCATATTTCTGCAATGGCGATTTGATTTAAATCATTTATTTGAGCTGCTGGTTCATCTAATTGCAAATGCTTTGTGCACTCAGGTAAAGAGATTCCCATGAGGTACTGGGATTGCTGTCTCTCTGACCTCTGACCCTATTGTCTTTTCCCAGACACTGGGTTCTAGAGAACACTTAATTTGTTTGCACTCCAAATATTTGAGATACACATTTAATTTTGTGTTATATTACCTGTCAATGTTCCAAAAAAATGCTTTCAAAATTGAAGAGTGAGGTGAGAGTGACTGCCCTTGACATCAAGGCCGCATTTGACCGAATGTGGCATCAAGGAGCCTTAGCAACACTGGTGTCCATGGGAATCAGGGGGAAAGCTCTCTGCTGGTTGGAGTCATACCTAGCACAAAGGAAGATGGTTGTGGTGTTGAAGGTCAATCATCTCAGCTCCAGGACATCACTGCAGGAGTTCCTCAGGGTAGTGTCCACAGCCCAACCATCTTCATCTGCTTCACCAAAGACCTTCCTTCTGTCATAAGGTCAGAAGTGGGGATGTTCGCTGATGATTTGCAGAACGTTCAGCACCATTCACAACTCCTCAGATACTGAAGCAGTCCATGTCCAAATGCAGCAAGACCTGGACAATATCCAGGCTTGGGCTGACAAGTGGCAAGTAACATTCGCACCACACAAGTGCCAGGCAATGACCATCTTCAGCAAGAGAGAATCTAACCATCACCCCTTGACATTCAATGGCATTACGATCATTGAATCCCCCACTATCAACATCTGGGAGTTACCATTGACCAGAAACTGAACTAGACCAGTCACATAAATACTGTGGCTACAACAGCACATCAGAGGCTAGGAATCCTGCAGCAGGTAACTCACCGCCTAACTCCCCAGAGCTGTCCACCATCTACAAGGCACAAGTCAGGAGTGTGATGGAATACTCTCCACTTACGTGGATGAATGCAGCTCCAACAACACTCAAGAGGCTAGACACCATTCAGGACAAAGCAGCCCATTTGATTGGCACCCCATCCACAAACATTCACTCCCTCCATCATTGACACACAGTGGCAGCAGTATGTACCATCTACAAGATGCAGTGCACTAACTCACCATGGCTCCTTAGACAGCACCTTTCAAACCCACGACCACTGCTATCTAGAGGGACAAGGGCAGAAGACACATGGGAACACCACCACGTGGAAGTTCCCCTCCAAACCACTCACCATCCTGACTTGGAAATATATTGTCGTTCCTTCATGTAGGTGGGTCAAAATGCTCTCTAACAGCACTGTGGGTGTACCTACACCACATGGACTGCAGCAGTTCAAGAAGGCAGATCACCACCACCTTCTCAAGGGCAAATAGGGATGGGCAATAAAAAAGCTGGCCCAGCCAGCGATGCCCACATCCCATGAATGAATGAAAAAAAAGGGCTGTGGTGCATCATTTTGAAACATCAATATACTGTATCATGCCTGGTAAGATTGGAGGGAATGGGGGTAAAAGAGTAAACATAGATTTTAATCTGTATGTCATTGAGGTCCTGAGCTCCGCTCTATGTTATGAATAGTCTCCTAAACCCAGGCACCTTACACATTACTGGGGGTAGGGGGGAGGAGAAATAAGTCAGAAGAAGAGTGATTCAAGGCCATTGGCTGATATTATATCAGGTAGTAAATGGTTCTGTAATGTTAATCTGGAATACTATTTTAATTTAACCAGTGGGAGTTGAACAAGGAGACAGATTCAAGTGTGCAGTAGGTAACATTAGAACTGATATCATCAGGTCCTTTTCAGACTTTTGGGCAGAGTGGTGGAGACATGAAACCATGAAGTAATTTCACAACCAGTTTGATACAGTAATGAATGGGATTGCAGGGCTTTTCTGGAGTGAATTAAGGTGGGCCAGTCCTTTCCTCATCTTGTGAATGTTAGCCAGCTCCTCCTGGTGACCAACTCAGAGTGGCACTGACAGCTTACTGGAGCTGGATATGCTGTCTTGCCTGTAGCTGGTGCTCAACAATGTTCTGACCTTGACTCTGGAAGGTTAAAGAGTCCCCTTCAAGAGAGAGCCACAGTCAAACGTTTATTTGTGCAGACTGCAGCATAACAAGATTCATGAGGTCACCCATGCTTTAAGAAGTAACTTGCACCCTGCAACACTGCCCAGTTATTCTGATCTGAGGCAGCATGAGCTACAATCTATATCTGCACTGAAACATGCATTCACAGAATTCTGATTCACAAGGCACCTTGTTCCCCAGCAGAACAAAGCCTTGCTCCCAGCATTTATTTTTTAAACAGACCTGTACCTTCATGGACAATACCATGAAGTTATAAATGCTACTGGTCAGCTTGGAACTTTCACAGCGGTTAATCTGTTCAGTGTAAATATCTCTGGCGTAGATTTTTATTCTTAGAACTGCCTATAATTTTGTTTTGTTCTGCAGGTTGTATGGGTAACAGCTACCCTCCCCTATCTCGTCCTGTTTATTCTCTTGATACGGGGAGCCACTTTGCCTGGTGCATGGCGAGGACTCCTCTTCTATCTTAAACCTGAATGGAACAAACTGCTTACCACCCAGGTGAGTCAACCTGAGACATATTGGGCCCTGGCTTCAATACTACTGATTCACTACACTTCAGAACCTCTGTGTCCTACCAGACAGCCATAGTCTATCACTGTGTAATGTCTGTGGTTCAACACCCTAAAGTGTGTTATGTCTATAAAATTAACTGTAGAACTCTATTTGTATTATGCTGTCTTTGGAACCATCACATTGACATGGCGTTGTATCAAAGTTCTTTTAGTGAAAGAGATGTAAGCGATGTGCACGGTATTGAGTTGTGGTGTTATTGCAGTGTGCCCCAATAAGGGAATAAAGTAAAACCTCCCACTCTCGAAACTTCTTTGGCTCCTCAACCTCCCCCTCTGCGTTTTCTTCACACCTGAAGGAGCTGGTGTGAGCTGGGATGGAGTTCCAGAAGCAGCAAGGGCCCCTTCCCACACCTGGGCTTTATGACGCTGGAAACTGAGGTGATTTACCTGTGGAGGATGAGATCACTGAGTTAGAAAGTCATGGGGATAAAGACCTGCTACAACAGAACTGGAGTGAAACTCTAGGCTAACAAGCTGGTGAGGTGCAGGGGGAAGATTGTGTTCTTGGAGATGTCTCTTTTTGATTCTCTAGATCTTTGCCGGCTTATCTTTTAGAAAATAATAGACATTAAATAAGGAGGTGCAGGGGGTGGGGGTGGGGGTGCATGGTGGGGCTGGCTGCAGAATTAAAGAATGTAAAGTTTGGGAAATAGCAAAGCTGGAGTTCAGTCCTTGCAAGTGATCTCCAAAACAGTAGGGAGTCAGGGAAAAGGACACCACTACATGCATAACCAATCCCAAATCGGAACATCACTAGGGCCGAAATTCTACATAAAATGCAGGAACCATTCTAAACTCCATTGAGTTCGGCGGGAATGTAAAATCCCACTGCCTGTAAAATTCCGCCCTAGGAATGAGACTTAGAGAACCCTCACTAGATCATTAGAAAGGAACTATTTCTGGAATTTCATGAAAAATCCAACTGCAAGCAACTTTGAAGTTTCATTGATCAGCATGCTTTTAAATTCATCTTCTGTCCTCAAAGCTTCTACTTACTTGTGCTTTTTTTTTTGGCTGCAATTCACTGAAATTGGCCTAATGTGCACAAAAGATTGAGGAATTTTAAGCATCAATTAGATTTGGCGGAAATGAAGTTCTGTGATCTTTTGCATTGTTTAAATAACATTGTGCTTGGAGCTGACCCTGCCCACACTCCCAGCATGTATGAATCTACTTTGGGAGTTTCTGTTAATTGTGTTTGTCTGCAGGACTCAGGAGAGGCAACCATTAAACTGGTCCTTTTGGTGCTAGGATACTAATGGAACATTTAAATAATTTTTTTGTATTTTTTAAATTTACTGAGAAACTGACTACTGTATCCCAGCAGGTTCTAGCTCCGCATATTTTTGAAATCTTTTTCAGTCATTTAAAATCGGGGTTACTCACAGGTGGCGCATAGATACTGTGATTAAATGTGATTATTTTTGTGCTAACCACATTCCAACTGCATTAATCAAAGTGCACCGGGTTACCTCAAGAATATCGAGGAATATTAAAATTCTGATTGTGCTGGCCCATGGCAGTGTCTGCTTTTAGCAATATGCTCAAACGCCTCAAAACAGGTGCAATTTTGAGCATAATTTGCGCTGTACCTAAAGCTAATGCTCTATTGCCATATAGCTAGGGAGTCCAGTGTGTTTCCTCTCCCGAATCATTTCTTTAGGGTAAATGAATGGACAGAATCTAGTGCAAAAACAAATAAAGGGTGAAGCTTGACTGATGTTTGCTGCTGAAATTTAGAACAATGTTGTAATCAGTAGTTTCTTCCTTTGTTTACTCTATGTTTATTTTAACATGACATATTTTTCTAACTATTATTGTTCAGGGATTTCTGTACTAAGTCATGGAGAAGGTCACATCTTCTTCTGTAAGAAAGGTCAGCAATACAGCATTCCCTCTCCCTCAGTACTAGACTGAAGTTTCAGCCTATACTATGAGTTCAGCTCCTAGAGTGAAACTTGACTCTGATTTAGATGTGAGAGCACTACAGTACACCTGCATTAGTAAGCTAAAGACAGTTCCATAACTGGATGAAACTATGGAGAAAACCACCAAGGTTTAACTTGTTCCTTGTGACATTTGTTCCGAATTTATTATGCAACTGCCTTTGACTATCTGTAATTCAACAAAACCTGTCAGCTGCATAACTTCAGTTGTTATTACCTATTCAATACTGACAGTTCAGATCTTTTTAAAGCTTTTAAATATAGTCGAAAGATTCAACTAGTTTCAAGGATGTGAACAGTTACTAAACTGACTGCTGTTTTTCTGACTCCAAAAGCGTGAGCAGTTCTAGTCCTGATGCCCGGAATCAGAATGATGGCCCAGGTGCATTTCTCTGGTCTGAGGTCAGATGTCAGGGTGAGAGATATCACCTAGGAACTAATTATCACACTGCAGAAGTTGGTGTTCACAACAGAGTCACACAGGGAGATAGGCAGCTACAAAAGCAAAATTACACCCATAAGAACAATTACCCAATGTAATAATATCCCCAGATGAGCTGGGATAACTTCTCTGCTTTCCTGTCCTAGTGACCGGGAATGAAACTTCTAGCCAGAATTTTAATATTCAGCATTTTAGCAAATGGTGGCCATGCAGGTTGGGAAATGTTGCTGAAAATGATCTGACCATTAATTATATGCTTGGGCTTTGGCTCAGTGATTAGCATTCTTGCCTCTGTGTCAGAAGGTCAGAGCTCAAACTCGATGCTCGAGGTTTTACCGTGAAATCCTGATACTGAGGTGCAGCTTGGGGTAGGGTTGCACTGTTAGAGATGGCATCTTTCAGATGAAATTTTAAACAGAGGCCCTGTCTACCTCCTCAAGTGAATGTAAAAGATCCTGTAGCATTATTCAAAGAAGTGCAAGGGAGTTCACCCAGTATTACAATCAGCATTTCTCCCTCAACCAAAACCATTAGAAACAAATCATCTGGCCAAATATCGCATTGCTATGTGCGACACTTTACTGTGTGCAAGTTGGCTGCTACATTTGACTACTAAACAACAATAACTATATCTTAAGATGACTTAATTACTTCTCATAGAGCCGTAATGGCACAGGAGGCCATTTGGCCCATCCAAGAACTTTGGGATCCCCTGCCATCACAAAACATGTTACATATTTATTCCCCAACCAGCATCACTAAAAATAAAATTATCTCATTGCTGTTTGTGAGACTTTGCTGTGTACAAATTGGCTTCTGTGTTTCCCCACATTAAAATAATGACTACACTCCAAAAGTACTTCACTGGATGTAAAGAGCTTTTTGATCTCGTCAAGGAAGTTCTTTCTTTCTATGTTTTTTAGTTATCTCTTTCTAATGATTGGATAAACATGGGCTGCGGGATGGAATTTTGGGCAACTCAGTAAGCTTTACCCTCCACATGATCATCCTGCATTTGTATTTAAACCCTTAAGTATTCCCTTGGCATTCCTCGGGACTCAGTGGGTCTTATCGAGTTAGATTGACTGATTTGCCATTGTTGTAGAGTTCAGTCATCAGCTGGTACATGTAAGAGGTGGCGTTTCCCAGGTGGTTGAAAATGAACAGGGTGATCAGTTCAGGAGGATGTGGCCGGACACAGGGCAGTCTGCACTCACCCTGGAGACAATCTCACTTTCGGAGAACCAAAGAAGTGCATGGGGTGGGGCTTGGCTATGACGGCGAGTTTGTATGTTCCATTCCATGCTGTTAGGTGCCCATTGGTGGGAAAGGTCTTAGTCTCTAAAAGATGAGACACTGTCCAGCTCTTATAATGGGTTCCATTAGATAGTTATAAGTGGTGGGGCCTGCTTTAGCAACCTAGAGATATTGCTGAAAAAAGACATCTGTTGTCGAAGCTTTTCAGCTTGGACTCATCAGGACATTCACAAGAATACCAATTGTAAAGGGAACAACAATTTATACTGCAATTTATACTTGTTCCCTTTACAATTGGTATTCTTGCGAATGTCCTGATGAGTGCAAGCCAAAAAGCTTCGACAGTATGTCTTCTTCAGCGCTACTCAAATTCTATACTACCAAACGAATAAACTTAGAGATAGTGAATTCAAATTTCACCATAGCAAGCTGTGAAATTGGTCTCAACAAACCTGGTAATTTTCGGCCTGGCACCAGAAAGGATGACCATAATGGGTTAGGGTTGGGTAATTGGGTTATTGGGTTATTGGGTTGCCATTTAAAAAAAAAAACAACTTGGTTGGCTAATGTCCTGCTCGGAAGACAGCCTGTCACCCTTAACCAGCCTGGCCCATATAAGCCCCCACCCACACAATGGCCGGGATCTTCTGGTCTGGCCGCAGGCGAGGATCATGGTGGGACAGATAATTTGACGGAGTGTGCAACACCGGAAAATCCCAGCCAATCTGGGTGACTCTTAACATCCTCAGAGCAACTTGAAATGGGCAAGATATTGACTGTCGAAGTTCTGTCGAAGGGTCATGAGGACTCGAAACGTCAACTCTTTTCTTCTCCGCCGATGCTGCCAGACCTGCTGAGTTTTTCCAGGTAATTCTGTTTTTGTTTTGGATTTCCAGCATCCGCAGTTTTTTTGTTTTTATTTAAGATATTGACTTGTCAGCATTGCTTATAACTTGAGAACAATTTTTTTAAAAGGGAGAAAGGAGGAGCATTGCCTTAATTAAAATTAACTACAAACTTTATTTGGTTACCACAAGACTGATAAACAGTTACTAGGACCCCAGCCACCTTCATATATAAAGATGAGCCCCAATGATCCCTTTGTATCTAGGGTCATGGACAGGATTGATACTTCACTAAAAGACAGGGAGACAACTGTACTTTCCTTCAAAGTAGGTATTTCTCAGAGCTATTACTAACATCATGATGAGTATTTGTGTATTAACAATATCTGCTCCCACCCCATTTGTTCTACCCACTTTTATAAGGGTGTTATTTTCTTCCTAAGAGATCCAGGAATGTGTTGTGATTTCAAAGTTACCTTCACTGAAGGAAGTGAGAGGTTGATGTTTAATGTATTATCTGGAGCTGTTAAAATATGCAAATATTTTACACCATAGAGCAGATGTAAAGCTTCATATATGAAATTTATATGACTTTATATGAAATTATACCATCAGAACTGGAGATGATTATTGCAATTTTTAAAAATACATTTATCTGACCTAAACGAAATAATGCCTTAGAAACTTTACTCCTTTCCACTGACTTAAAATTGAGGGTGAAGTGTCCAGACTTAATTCTAACTGACTCCCCCCCGACAAAGCTACTCCATCGCCCTGATCTCCATAATGTAGAAAGTGCAAGATTCTTATTTCGTTCATCATGTGTCAACAACCCTGATTTTAAAAGAATTCCAGCATTAGTTTTTGTATAATTGTGAACGTGCAACCAAATGTGTAAACAGGAGCAGTCCCTGGGCAGCTGTTGGCCTTATGCCTTGCTTGTGTGTGAAATCCCTCATTGTGATTTTGATATGGTTTGACAGTAGGTAACCTTTAGAATCAAAACACTCTCACTGAGATAGTAACCCTGACAGCAAATGGTCTGTTACTTGGAAATGCATAATAACTCAAGTGTGCCGTTTTAATCTGTGCTTTAATTAAACTGGACTTGCAGCTTGTGTTCAATATAACTATAAAAGGACAAAAGTATTGATTTGGCAGGCAAACAAGGTGCCAGTTATCACTTGTGTAAACTTGTCACCTCTCCAAAAGTGCCAGTTTGCAGGGTTATATGCTTCATTGACTGTATTCCTAGTTTTATCAGGGACTGTTACCTTTCTCCAGGGGATGAAGTGGTCATCAGATCCACATGAAGACAGAAAACTAGGGTTGTGGGGAACTGATAATTGAAATGATCTCATCTGATTGGCTATTCAAGAGGCATTAAAATAGAACTATAGATATCTTGGACTGTGCTGTGGAGTTACGTTACTGGGTAAAAGAAGGAACTTACACTTTTATAGCATCTTTCATAATCTCGGAACATCCCAAAGTGATTTACAGCCAAAGAAGTACTTTTGAAGTGTAGAGTGAGTACTCTGGTGAGGCTGTTCACTACCTGGTATAAACGGGTGGATTGGGTGTGCTGGGTACCCACCCATTTGTACCTGCAAGTCGCAAATTAGCTTCTAAAAAGGGTGTAGGAACTTGATTTGCATGAGTACCAGACCACTGCTCAAACCAGGTGTTCAACAACGTACAGGCCAAGCTGAAAATTGCATTAGGTGGGCCTTGGCCACCCATAGGGTGGACAAAGGACCCCAAACGCACGAGTTTCAATATCCTTCTGCTGAGAAACAGGCGAGATTCGGGCAGCCAATGTTTGCATGAATATTGAAGCCCCCCCCCCACCCCCACCCCCACCACCTCACACAGTTCTTAGAGGTATTGGTTTCCCATAATGCAAGCTTTATTATCTATATTGCATTGCTTATACACTTCTGAACATATCCATTCAACAACAAAAACGATGGTTGAACCAAAAAAGTCATTAGGATTTAAAAATCACCTGGCATGGAGTAAAGTTCAATCATTCAAATCCAACGCTGGGCTAACTGTACGTTAGAACAGTGTCATCTTGGGTCCACAGTCAGGGGAGGACTCTTTTCTGCTCCCTCCCTCCCTCTCCCCCCTCTCTCTGTCTCTCTGGTTACAATGGTGAAGAGTGAGTAATTTGAACTATCTCTAAGAGGACATTAGATAGAACAAAGCTGACCCATAATTGGCTATCATTGAACATGGAATTGGCAAACTCATTCATTGAGGAAATAAGTTGGTGGTGGTGAAGTTGAAAGGTTCATAACGGGGTGCTGCTTGAAGTTTGGTTTCAGACTAGTTGATGGTGATAGGATAAAAAGAGCTTTATTTTCCACATGAAACTGGGTGACAAAAGTGAAGCTCGATGTCTCTCATTCACATTTTGATACTGAATTAGGCTATCAGAGATGTTAAAGTATAATACTAGGGAATGGATTAAACTGTACACCATTGACCTATCTGAACAACAAAAGCCCAAGTGGGAGCACTTGATAGTGAAATTGGAATAATGCCTCTTTTAAACATTGATAAGCCCCACAAAGAAACAGACAAAGTGATTCAGTCATTGAGCTTTATGTTTACAGACTCACCTAATTTGAATTATATCCTTATAAGGCATTGCCATGAATTAATCACTTTACACATAACTTCCAATTCAAACAAACAATTTTTGATTTTGACAATCAACTTTCCCACTGCGCCATCATACTCAGATGTTCATTTGCATTGTAAAAGCCATTAAATTCTTCAGATGGGTCAACAGCAGAAGAGTTATTTTATGCAGTGTGTGGCGAGGATTGTTGTTACTACAGTTGTGAGATGATGAATATCATTATAGGGTTGAGTTGGTGCCGATGACATTTGAACAGTTTTATAAGCACAGATGTGTGCACTAATGCAGTGACATGACCACCTCACTAATGTTGAAATAATGATACACTGACATATTTCAACAATGTTAAATTACATAAAACACACACCTCTATTCAAACTTCACACTGCTGCATATGTACCAACACCTGGACCAGCAGTTGACATGGTTAACAAAAACAGAATTACCTGGAAAAACTCAGCAAGTCTAAAAACAAAGAACTGCGGATGCTGGAAATCCAAAACAAAAACAAAACAAAAACAAAAACAAAAACAGAATTATCTGGAAATTGACATGGTTATTCAGGTTTTTTTTTTGGAAATTCAGTTTGACGCACTAAGTTCTCTGACGAGCACAACAGAATCTATTTTTTCCTCCTATCCCGTCCTTTCTTGAATGCATCGACTGCTTGCCGAAGTAGAATTCTGTGGTTAGTAGTTGCTTTCTGACACTTTGTCCAAGTTGCCAGTGGTATCCCAGTGGGATCGGTGTTAGGACCTTTTGCTCTTTACTGTTTTCATTAATGACACAGGCGCAGGTGTTGCAGGAATTATCTGCAAGTTTGTGAGTGGTACCAAGATGTGCGCAAGGGTTGGTGTTGGAGGTGGTGCTCAACTAATGCAAGCAAAACTTGTTAATGTGGAAGAAATGAACCTGTGTTCAGCAAATAAATGTTTGGTTTTATAAATGTGGCCAAGCCCAGACTTAAACTGATATAAACCCTACAGGGGCAGAATGAGAGCCATTAGGGGAGATATACTGGTAATGTTACTGGCTTTAGTAATTCAGAGTGGCAGGCTAACCCCCTGGGGAAATAGGTTTGAATCCAACTATGGCAGCTGGTGGAATTTGAATTTAATTCATATATATCTGGAATATGAAGCTAGTCTCAGTAATGGGGACCACAAAACTATTATCAATTGCTGTAAAAACCCACCTGGGTCACTAATATCCCCTTTCGGGAAGGAAATCTGCCATCCTTGCCTGGTCTGGCCTACATGTGACTCCAGACCCACAGCAATGTGGTTGACTCTTAACTGCCCTCTGAAATGGCCTGGCAAGCCCCTTAGTTCAAGGGCAGTTAAGGATGGGCAACAAACGCTGGCCTTGCCAGTGACACCCACATCCCATAAAGAATAAAGAAAAAAAAAATTAGTGAAAGCAAAAGAGATCTGCAAGTTGATTGAAATCAACCTTTGAAGGTTCATGTTCAGTCCAGTGCGCTAAAGGTAGCAGAACCCTAGGTTGTTTTGACTGGACAGTTCACTATTAAAAAAAATTGTCCTTTTTAGGACATTTGATTATGCCTCAGTTAAGACAATGCATCCAGTTTTGCTCTCCCCACCTGATGGGGTACATTGAGGCTTTGGAGACTATGCAGAAGAGGGCGATGAAATTAGCTCACACTTTAGCACACCTCGGTTACCCAGACGGCTGGATCCCTATCCTTTAGAAAAGCCGAGGCTTCGGAGACAAATTGATGAAGGTTTCTAAAATATGAAGGAAATAGACTGCAAGTATGTGGATATAGTGACTGTAATAATGTACAGAAATACAATGATAAACCTTTAACAGTGTTGTGTATAGCTTCTGTTCTTTTGTTTCCAGGTATGGGTGGATGCTGCTGCCCAGATTTTCTTTTCACTTGGCCCTGGATTTGGTGTCCTCTTGGCATTTGCCAGCTACAACAAATTCAACAACAACTGTTACAAGTCAGTCTTATAAACAACGTGTGAATTACTTTTCAGAAAGTTATCTTGTTTCGGCTTGCAATCATCATTAGAGTTATTTCTAATTTTCCACATTAGTTGAAGGTTGACTCTCGGTAGGGTCGAGTATGTCAATGCAGGGAAATGACAAACAACTCCACTTTTAGCATCCTGTGTTGGGATCAAAGTCAGTGACAAGAAGGGCGAGGTACAGAGAGAAGCTCTGCCCCTATAATGGTCCCTATCCTTAAAGGCGCACTGGCTTGCTGCACCCCTTTTGTGCTGAATTGAACGTGTTTCACAAATTGAACACAGATCCACTAAGACCTTGGTTAAAGGGCCATTATTCAGCGGAGTAAATAGAGATTTCCCTTTCCAGCTGTTCGGCCAGGCGATGGGATGATGCTAGCCCACAGCACTCGTCAATCGGGAAGATTATTAAGATTTTGATAGAAAAGTGTGTCAGCGTAATTAGAATTACAATCATTGAATATTCTGTTGAATATCAAAATTCAATAAACACTTTTCTCGGATGGGTGGTAGAACAGAAACAAAATATTGCAGATGCTGGGAATAAAAACAGAAAATTCCGGAAACACTCAGTGGACTGGGGAGAGAGGAACAGAGTTAATGGCCAAAAATTTCCAGCCCCTGGTGAAGTGAATGGACGTTTGAGCAGCCAAATCTCAGCCAATGGCTCGAGTTGTTGACCTTTTTATCAATGACCTGAAAACCCCATTAGCATGGAGTATACCTGACCTGCTGAGTATTTCCCACGTTTTTCTGTTTTTATTGTTGGATGGGTAGGTCCTTTACTGAAAATAGTTGTCATTGATATCTGATGGCATTCTCCTTTCGTTAACTGCTCATACTTGGATTGTATTAGGAAGGTGCATTGCTAAAGCAAAAAGGAGGTGAGTCAACACTTTAGAAAAAGTAGATGCACAAAGTGATAAATGATGGCTGTCCAGAAAATGCACCTGCTGCAGACATTGTAAATAAACCAATCCCATTTAAAAACCGCCAAGCCAGTGCATACATGTGTAGTATCGAAGGTTTGTAATCTTTCATCCAATGGTTCCTGTTAAGCAAATGCTATAGAATGGGCTTATCCAACATACAGCCCGTGGGCAACAATCTAGCCCAGGAGCCACACTCCAGCCCTCCAAGTCTCTGTATCCAGCCTGCGGACTCACTGTTCAAAGTACGGGTAAGTTCAATAAAAGGCCTCAAGGGGCTGCTGCTCCAGCAACCACAGGCCACTTCTCTCCCACGTTTGCCGCTGATCTGCTCACTGGTGAGCCTGCCAGCATCAAATGCGATAGAAACAGTCTCTGATTGGAGCAGCAGCGAGCATTGTGAAGGTGAGTGGTTCCTCACTTGTTTTCACAGCACGACTACTGCCTTTGACCGCACTCTCTCTCTCTCTCTCTCGCACCCACATGCAGAGGTGCCAGCCCCCAAAAGGAGTACAGGAGGCAGAATTTTACGCCGGTGGGGTTTTATAGTCCCTCCGACTTTTGAATGGCTCGCCGCATTTTATGGCCCAGCTCCCAGTGCGATAGGGCCATAAAATTCCACCCAAGGGTCAAGATGGCATGAGAACCAGAAGGATCACAGCAACAGCATCTGCTTGGCTACCTGCCCAGGACAGCTGGAGTCCCCGACAGGTTTGAGTGGGAAAGTCTGTCTTGGCACCATCTCGAATTCCTCCTCAGCGATGCCCGGTTGTGAGTGAGTGAGTCTGTGTGAGTGAGTGAGTCTGTGTGAGTGAGTGGGTCTGTGTCAGTGAGTGGGTCTGTGTGAGTGAGTGGGTCTGTGTGAGTGAGTGGGTCTGTGTGAGCGAGTCTGTGTGAGTGAGTGAGTCTGTGTGAGTGAGTGAGTCTGTGTGAGTGAGTGAGTCTGTGTGAGTGAGTGAGTCTGTGTGAGTGAGCGAGTGTGTGTGAGTGAACGAGTGTGTGTGAGTGAGCGAGTGTGTGTGAGTGAGCGAGTGTGTGTGAGTGAGCGAGTGTGTGTGAGTGAGCGAGTGTGTGTGAGTGAGTGAGTGTGTGTGAGTGAGCGGGTCTGTGTGAGTGAGCGAGTCTGTGTGTGAGTGGGTGTGTTTGAGTGAGTGAGTGTGTGTGAGTGAGTGGGTGTGTGTGAGTGAGTGAGTCTGTGTGAGTGAGTGAGTCTGTGTGAGTGAGTGATTCTGTGTGAGTGAGTGAGTCTGTGTGAGTGAGTGATTCTGTGTGAGTGAGTAAGTCTGTGTGAGTGAGTGATTCTGTGTGAGTGAGTGAGTCTCTGTGAGTGAGTGGGTCTGTGTGAGTGAGTGAGTCTGGGTGAGTGAGTGGGTGTGTGTGAGTGAGTGAGTCTGTGTGAGTGAGTGGGTCTGTGTGAGTGAGTCTGTGTGAGTGAGTCTGTGTGAGTGGGTCTGTGTGAGTGAGTGAGTCTGTGTGAGTGAGCGAGTCTGTGCGAGTGAGTGAGTCTGTGTGAGTGAGCGAGTCTGTGTGAATGAGCGAGTGTGTGTGAGTGAGTGAGTCTGTGTGAGTGAGTGGGTCTGTGTGAGTGAGTGAGTCTGTGTGAGTGAGTGGGTGTGTGTGAGTGAGTGAGTCTGTGTGAGTGAGTGAGTCTGTGTGAGTGAGTGAGTCTGTGTAAGTGAGTGGGTCTGTGTGAGTGAGTGGGTCTGTGTGAGTGAGTAGGTGTGTGTGAGTGAGTGAGTGGGTGTGAGTGAGTGAGTGTGTGTGAGTGAGCGGGTCTGTTTGAGTGAGCGGGTCTGTGTGAGTGAGCGAGTCTATGTGAGTGAGTGAGTGTGTGTGAGTGAGTGAGTGTGTGTGAATGAGTGAGTCTGTGTGAGTGAGCGGGTCTGTGTGAGTGAGCGAGTGTGTGTGAGTGAGTGAGTCTTTGTGAGTGTTTGGGTGTGTGAGTGAGTGAGTCTGTGTGAGTGCGTGGGTCTGTGTGAGTGAGTGTCTGTGTAAGTGAGTGGGTGTGTGTGAGTGAGTGAGTCTGTGTGAGTGAGTGAGTCTGTGTGAGTGAGTGAGTCTGTGTGAGTGAGTGGGTCTGTGTGAGTGTGAGCCTCTGTGAGTGAGTGGGTCGGTGTTAGTGAGTGCGTCTGTGTGAGTAAGTGAGCGAGTCTGTGTGAGTGAGCGAGTCTGTGTGAGTGAGCGAGCCTGTGTGAGTGAGTGAGTCGGTGTGAGTTAGTGGGTCTGTGTGAGTGAGTGAGTCTCTGTGAGTGAGTGAGTCTCTGTGAGTGAGTGAGTCTGTGTGAGTGAGTGAGTCTATGTGAGTGAGTGGGTTGGTGTGAGTGAGTTGGGTCTGTGTGAGTGAGCGGGTCTGTGTGAGTGAGCGAGTCTGTGTGAGTGAGCGAGTCTGTGTGAGTGAGCGAGTCTATGTGAGTGAGCGAGTCGCAGTGAGCGAGCGAGTGTGTGTGAGAGAGCGAGTGTGTGTGAGTGAGCGAGTGTGTGTGAGTGAGCGAGTGTGTGTGAGTGAGTGAGTGTGTGTGAGTGAGCTAGTTTGTGTGATTGAGTGAATCTGTGTGTGTGAGTGAGTCTGTGTGAGTGAGCGAGTGCGTGTGAGTGAGCGAGTGTGTGTGAGTGAGTGTGTGTGAGTGAGTGAGACTGTGTGAGTGAGCGAGTGTGTGTGAGTGAGTGTGTGTGAGTGAGCGAGTCGGTGTGAGTGAGTGAGTGCGTGTGAGTGAGTGAGTGCGTGTGAGTGAGCGAGTGTGTGTGAGTGAGCGAATTCTTGTGAGTGAGTGAGTGTTTGTGAGTGAGCGGGTCTGTTTGAGTGAGCGAGTCTGTGCGAGTGAGCGAGTCTGTGTGAGTGTGTGAGTCTGTGTGAGGTAGCAAGTCTGTGTGAGTTAGTGGGTCTGTGTGAGTGAGTGAGTCTCTGTGAGTGAGTGAGTCTGTGTGAGTAAGTGGGTCTGTGTGAGTGAGTGGGTCTGAGTGAGTGAGTGGGTCGGTGTGAGTGAGTTGGGTCTGTGTGAGTGAGCGAGTCTGTGTGAGTGAGCGAGTCTGTGTGAGTGAGCGACTCCATGTGCGTGAGCGAGTCGGTGTGAGTGAGTCTGTGTGAGTGAGCGAGTCTGTGTGAGTGAGCGACTCCATGTGCGTGAGCGAGTGTGTGTGAGTGAGCGAGTGTGTGTGAGTGAGCGAGTGTGTGTGAGTGAGTGAGTCTGTGTGAGTGAGTGAGTCTTTGTGAGTGAGTGAGTCTGTGTGAGTGAGCGAGTCTATGTGAGTGAGCGAGTCGCAGTGAGCGAGCGAGTGTGTGTGAGAGAGCGAGTGTGTGTGAGAGAGCGAGTGTGTGTGAGTGAGCGAGTGTGTGTGAGTGAGTGAGTGTGTGTGAGTGAGCTAGTTTGTGTGATTGAGTGAATCTGTGTGTGTGAGTGAGTCTGTGTGAGTGAGCGAGTGCGTGTGAGTGAGCGAGTGTGTGTGAGTGAGTGTGTGTGAGTGAGCGAGTCGGTGTGAGTGAGTGAGTGCGTGTGAGTGAGCGAGTGTGTGTGAGTGAGCGAATTCTTGTGAGTGAGTGAGTGTTTGTGAGTGAGCGGGTCTGTTTGAGTGAGCGAGTCTGTGCGAGTGAGCGAGTCTGTGTGAGTGTGTGAGTCTGTGTGAGGTAGCAAGTCTGTGTGAGTTAGTGGGTCTGTGTGAGTGAGTGAGTCTCTGTGAGTGAGTGAGTCTGTGTGAGTAAGTGGGTCTGTGTGAGTGAGTGGGTCTGAGTGAGTGAGTGGGTCGGTGTGAGTGAGTTGGGTCTGTGTGAGTGAGCGAGTCTGTGTGAGTGAGCGAGTCTGTGTGAGTGAGCGACTCCATGTGCGTGAGCGAGTCGGTGTGAGTGAGTGAGTCTGTGTGAGTGAGCGAGTCTGTGTGAGTGAGCGACTCCATGTGCGTGAGCGAGTGTGTGTGAGTGAGCGAGTGTGTGTGAGTGAGCGAGTGTGTGTGAGTGAGCGAGTGTGTGTGAGTGAGTGAGTCTGTGTGAGTGAGTGAGTCTTTGTGAGTGAGTGAGTCTGTGTGAGTGAGTGAGTCTTTGTGAGTGAGCGAATCTGTGTGAGTGAGCGAATCTGTGTGAGTGAGCGGGTCTGTGTGAGTGAATGGGTCTGTGTGAGTGAGTGAGCCTGTGTGAGTGAGTGAGTGAGTCTGTGTGAGTGAGTGGGTCTGTGTGTATGAGTGAGTGAGTCTGTGTGAGTGACTGAGTCTGTGTGATTGAGCGAGTCTGTGTGAGTGAGCGAGTCTGTGTGAGTGAGTGAGTCTGGGTGAGTGAGTGGGTCTGAATGAGAGAGTGAGTCTGTGTGAGTGAGTGGGTCTGTGTGAGTGAGCGAGTCTGTGTGAGTGAGCGAGTCTGTGTGAGTGGTTGGGTCTGTGTGAGTGAGTGAGTCTGTGTGAGTGAGTGAGTCTATGTGAGTGATTGGGTCTGTGTTAGTGAGTGAGTCTGTGTGATTGAGTGAGTCTGTGTGTGTGAGTGAGTGGGTCTGTGTGAGTGAGTGGGTCTGTGTGTGTGTGGGTCTGTGTGAGTGAGTGAGTATGTGTGAGTGAGCGAGTGTGTGTGAGTGAGCGAGTGTGTGTGAGTGAGCGAGTGTGTGTGAGTGAGCAGGTCTGTGTGAGTGAATGATTCTGTGTGAGTGAGCGAGTGTGTGTGAGTGAGCGAGCGTGTGTGAGTGAGTGGGTTTGAGTGAGTGAGTCTTTGTGAGTGAGTGGGTGTGTGTGAGTTAGTGAGTCTGTGTGAGTGAGTGGGTCTGTGTGAGTGTGAGTCTGTGTGAGTGAGTGGGTCTGTGTGAGTGAGTGAGTCTGTGTGAGTGAGTGGGTGTGTGTGAGTGAGTGGGTGTGTGTGAGTGAGTGGGTGTGTGTGAGTGAGTGAGTTTGTGTGAGTGAGTGGGTTTGAGTGAGTGAGTCTTTGTGAGTGAGTGGGTCTGTGTGAGTGTGAGTCTGTGTGATTGAGTGGGTCTGTGTGAGTGAGTGGGTCTGTGTGAGTGAGTGTGTCGATGTGAGTGAGCTAGTCTGTGTGAGTGAGCGTGTCTGTGTGAGTGAGCGAGTGTGTGTGTGAGTGAGTCTGTGTGAGTGAGTGGGTGTGTGTGAGTGAGTGAGTCTGTGTGAGTGAGTGGGTCTGTGTGAGTGTGTGTCTGTGTGATTGAGTGGGTCTGTGTGAGTGAGTGGGTCTGTGTGAGTGAGTAAGTGAGTCTGTGTGAGTGAGTGGGTGTGTGTGAGTGTGAGTCTGTGTGAGTGAGTTTGTCTCTGTGAGTGAGTGGGTCTGTGTGAGTGAGTGGGTGTGTGTGAGTGAGTGAGTCTGTGTGAGTGAGTGAGTCTGTGTGAGTGAGTGGGTCTGTGTGAGTGAGTGGGTCTGTGTGAGTGAGTGAGTCTGTGTGAGTGAGTGGGTCTGTGTGAGTGAGTGGGTCTGTGTGAGTGAGTGAGTATGTGTGAGTGAGCGAGTGTGTGAGAGTGAGCGAGTGTGTTTGAGAGAGTGAGTGTGTGTGAGTGAGCGGGTCTGTGTGAGTGAATGATTCTATGTGAGTGAGCGAGTGTGTGTGAGTGAGCGAGTGTGTGTGAGTGAGCGAGTGTGTGTGAGTGAGCGATTGTGTGTGAGTGAGCGGGTCTGTGTGAGTGAGCGAGTCTGTGTGAGTGAGCGAGTCTGTGTGAGTGCGTGGGTCTGTGTGAGTGAGTGAGTCTGTTTGAGTGAGTGGGTGTGTGTGAGTGAGTGGGTGTGTGTGAGTGAGTGAGTCTGTGTGAGTGAGTGAGTCTGTGTGAGTGAGTGGGTCTGTGTGAGTGTGAGTCTCTGTGAGTGAGTGGGTCTGTGTGAGTGAGTGAGCTAGTCTGTGTGAGTGAGTCTGTGTGAGGGAGCGAGTGTGTGTGAGGGAGCGAGTCTGTGTGAGGGAGCGAGTGTGTGTGAGGGAGCGAGTATGTGTGAGTGAGCGAGTCTATGTGAGTGAGCGAGTGTGTGTGAGTGAGCGAGTGTGTGTGAGTGAGCGAGTGTGTGTGAGTGAGCTAGTGTGTGCGAGTGAGTGAGTGTGTGTGAGTGAGCGAGTCTGTGTCAGTGAGTGAGTGTGTGTGAGTGAGCGAGTCTGTTTGAGTGAGCGAGTCTGTTTGAGTGAGTGAGTCTGTGTGAGTGAGTGAGTCTGTGTGAGTGAGTGAGGCTGTGTGAGTGAGTGAATCTGTGTGAGTGAGCGAGTCTGTGTGAGTGAGTGAGTCTGTGTTAGTGAGCGAGTGTCTGTGAGTGAGCGAGTGTGTGTGAGTGAGCGAATGTGTGTGAGTGAGCGAGTGTGTGTGAGTTAGCGGGTCTGTGTGAGTGAGCGAGTCTGTGTGAGTGAGCGAGTCTGTGTGAGTGAGCGAGTCTGTGCGAGTGAGCGAGTCTGTGTGAGTGAGCGAGTCTTTATGAGTGTTTGGGTGTGTGAGTGAGTGAGTCTGTGTGACTGCGTGGGTCTGTGTGAGTGAGTGAGTCTGTGTGAGTGAGTGGGTGTGTGTGAGTGAGTGAGGCTGTGTGAGTGAGTGAGTCTGTGTGTGAGTGGGTCTGTGTGAGTGAGCGAGTCTGTGTGAGTGAGTCTCTGTGAGTGAGTGGGTGTGTGTGAGTGAGTGGGTGTGTGTGAGTGAGTGGGTGTGTGTGAGTGAGTGAGTTTGTGTGAGTGAGTGGGTCTGTGTGAGTGTGAGTCTCTGTGAGTGAGTGGGTGTGTGTGAGTGAGTGGGTCTGTGTGAGTGAGTGAGTGAGTCTGTGTGAGTGAGTGAGTCTGTGTGAGTGAGCGAGTCTGTGTGAGTGAGCGAATCTATGTGAGTGAGCGAGTCTGTGTGAGTGAGTGGGTCTGTGTGAGTGAGTGAGCGAGTGTGTGTGAGTGAGCGAGTCTGTGTGAGTGAGCGAGTCTGTGTGAGTGAGCGAGTCTGTGTGAGTGAGCGAGTCTGTGTGAGTGAGTGAGTGTGTGTGAGTGAGTGAATCTGTGAGTGAGTGAGTCTGTGTGAGTGAGTGGGTCTGTGTGAGTGTGAGTCTGTGTGATTGAGTGGGTCTGTGTGAGTGAGTGAGTCTGTGTGAGTGAGTCTGGGTGAGTTAGTGAGTCTGTGTGAGTAATGGGTCTGTGTGAGTGTGAGTCTGTGTGAGTGAGTGAGTCTGTGTGATTGAGTGGGTCTGTGTGAGTGAGTGGGTCTGTGTGAGTGAGTGGGTCTGTGTGAGTGTGAGTCTGTGTGATTGAGTGGGTCTGTGTGAGTGAGTGGGTCTGTGTGAGCGAGTGTGTCGATGTGAGTGAGCGAGTCTGTGTGAGTGAGCGAGTGTGTGAGTGAGTGAGTCTGTGTGAGTGAGTGGGTGTGTGTGTGAGTGAGTCTGTGTGAGTGAGTGGGTGTGTGTGAGTGAGTGAGTCTGTGTGACTGAATGGGTGTGTGTGAGTGAGTGAGTCTGTGTGAGTGAGTCTGTGTGTGTGAGTGAGTCTGTGTGAGTGAGTGGTTCTGTGTGAGTGAGTGAGTCTTTGTGAGTGAGTGGGTCTGTGTGAGTGAGTGGGTCTGTGTGAGTGAGTGAGTATGTGTGAGTGAGTGAGTATGTGTGAGTGAGCGGGTGTGTGAGAGTGAGCGAGTGTGTTTGAGAGAGTGAGTGTGTGTGAGTGAGCGAGTGTGTGTGAGTGACTGAGTGTGTGTGAGTGAGCGGGTCTGTGTGAGTGAATGATTCTATGTGACTGAGCGAGTGTGTGTGAGTGAGCGAGTGTGTGTGAGTGAGCGATTGTGTGTGAGTGAGCGGGTCTGTGTGAGTGAGCGAGTCTGTGTGAGTGAGCGAGTCTGTGTGAGTGCGTGGGTCTGTGTGAGTGAGTGAGTCTGTGTGAGTGAGTGGGTGTGTGTGAGTGAGTGAGTCTGTGTGAGTGAGTGAGTCTGTGTGAGTGAGTGGGTCTGTGTGAGTGTGTGAGCTAGTCCGTGTGAGTGAGTCTGTGTGAGTGAGCGAGTCTGCGTGAGGGAGCAAGTGTGTGTGAGGGAGCGAGTCTGTGTGAGGGAGCGAGTGTGTGTGAGGGAGCGAGTATGTGTGAGTGAGCGAGTCTATGTGAGTGAGCGAGTGTGTGTGAGTGAGCGAGTGTGTGTGAGTGAGCGAGTGTGTGTGAGTGAGCGATTGTGTGTGAGTGAGTGGGTGTGTGTGTGTGAGTGAGTCTGTGTGAGTGAGTGAGTCTGTGTGAGTGAGTGAGTCTGTTTGAGTGAGTGAGTCTGTGTGAGTGAGCGAGTCTGTGTGAGTGAGCGAGTCTGTGTGAGTGAGCGAGTCTGTGTGAGTGCGTGGGTCTGTGTGAGTGAGTGAGTCTGTGTGAGTGAGTGGGTGTGTGTGAGTGAGTGAGTCTGTGTGAGTGAGTGAGTCTGTGTGAGTGAGTGGGTCTGTGTGAGTGTGTGAGCTAGTCCGTATGAGTGAGTCTGTGTGAGTGAGCGAGTCTGCGTGAGGGAGCGAGTGTGTGTGAGGGAGCGATTCTGTGTGAGGGAGCGAGTGTGTGTGAGGGAGCGAGTATGTGTGAGTGAGCGAGTCTGTGTGAGTGAGTGTATCTGTGTGAGTGAGTCTGTGTGAGTGAGCGAATATGTGTGAGTGACCGAGTCTGTGTGAGTGAGCGAGTCTGTGTGAGTGAGCGAGTCTGTGTGAGTGAGTGAGTCTGTGTGAGTGAGTGAGTCTGTGTGAGTGAGTGAGTCTGTGTGAGTGAGCAAGTCTGTGTGAGTGAGCGAGTCTGTGTGAGTGATTGGGTCTGTGTTAGTGAGTGGGTCTGTGTGAGTGAGTGAGTCTGTGTGAGTGAGTGAGTCTGTGTGAGTGAGTGAGTGAGTCTGTTTGAGTGAGTGGGTCTGTGTGAATGAGTGAGTCTGGGTGAGTGAGTGAGTCTGTGTGAGTGAGTGAATCAGTGTGAGTGAGCGAGTGTGTGTGAGTGAGCGAGTGTGTGTGAGTGAGCGAGTGTGTGTGAGTGAGCTAGTGTGTGCGAGTGAGTGACAGTGTGTGAGTGAGCGAGTCTGTGTGAGTGAGTGAGTGTGTGTGAGTGAGCGAGTCTGTTTGAGTGAGTGAGTCTGTGTGAGTGAGCGAGTCTGTGTTAGTGAGCGAGTGTGTGTGAGTGAGCGAGTGTGTGTGAGTGAGCGAGTGTGTGTGAGTGAGCGAGTGTGTGTGAGTTAGCGGGTCTGTGTGAGTGAGCGAGTCTGTGCGAGTGAGCGAGTCTGTGTGAGTGAGCAGGTGTGTGTGAGTGAGTGAGTCTTTGTGAGTGTTTGGGTGTGTGAGTGAGTGAGTCTGTGTGAGTGAGTGGGTCTGTGTGAGTGAGTGAGTCTGTGTGAGTGAGTGGTGTGTGTGAGTGAGTGAGGCTGTGTGAGTGAGTGGGTGTGTGTGAGTGAGTCTCTTTGTGTGAGTGGGTCTTGTGAGTGAGTCTCTGTGAGTGAGTGGGTCGGTGTTAGTGAGCGAGTCTGTGTGAGTTAGTGGGTCTGTGTGATTAAGTGTGTCTATGTGAGTGAGTGGGTCGGTGTGAGTGAGTGAGTCTGTGTGAGTGAGTGGATCGGTGTGAGTGAGTTGGGTCTGTGTGTGTGAGCGGGTCTGTGTGAGTGAGCGAGTCTGTGTGAGTGAGCGAGTCTATGTGAGTGAGCGAGTTGGTGTGAGTGACCGAGTGTGTGTGAGTGAGCGATTTTGTGTGTGAGTGAGTGTGTGTGAGTGAGCGAGACTGTGTGAGTGAGCGAGTCTGTGTGATTGAGTGAATCTGTGTGAGTGAGTGAGTCTGTGAGAGTGAGTGAGTCTGTGAGAGTGAGTGAGTCTGTGTGAGTGAGTGAGTCTGTGTGAGTGAGTGGGTCTGTGTGAGTGAGTCTGTGTGAGTGAGTGAGTCTGTGTGAGTGAGTGAGTCTGTGTGAGTGAGCGAGTCTGTGTGAGTGAGCTAGTGTGTGTGAGTGAGCGGGTCTGTGTGAGTGAGCGAGTGTGTGTGAGTGAGCGAGTGTGTGTGAGTGAGCGAGTGTGTGTGAGTGAATGAGTCTGTGTGAGTGAGTGGGTCGGTTTGAGTGTGAGTCCCTGTGAGTGAGTGGGTGTGTGTGCGTCTGTGGGTCTGTGCGAGTGAGTGAGCGAGTCTTTGTGAGTGAGTGAGTCTGTGTGAGTGAGTGCGACTGTGTTAGTGAGTGGGTCTGTGTGAGTGAGTGAGCGAGGCTCTGTGAGTGAGCGAGTCTCTGTGAGTGAGTGGGTCTGTGTGAGTGAGTGGGTCTGTTTGAGTGAGTGGGTCTGTGTGAGTGAGTGAGCTAGTCTGTGTGAGTGAGTCTGTGTGAGTGAGCGAGTCTGTGTGAGGGAGCGAGTGTGTGTGAGTGAGCGAGTCTGTGTGAGTGAGCGAGTCTGTGTGAGTGAGCGAGTGTGTGTGAGCGAGCGAGTGTGTGTGAGTGAGTGAATCTGTGTGAGTGAGTGAGTCTGTGTGAGTGAGTGAATCTGTGTGAGTGAGTGAATCTGTGTGAGTGAGTGAGTCTGTGTGAGTGAGTGAGTCTGTGTGAGTGAGTCTGTGTGAGTGAGTGAGTCTGTGTGAGTGAGTGAGTCTGTGTGAGTGAGTGAGACTGTGTGAGTGAGTGAGTCTGTGTGAGTGGGTCTGTGTGATTGAGTCTGGGTGAGTGAGTGAGTGAGTCTGTCTGAGTGAGTGAGTGAGTCTGTGTGAGTGAGTGAGTCTGTGTGAGTGAGCGAGTCTGTGTGAGTGAGTGAGTCTGTGTGAGTGAGTGGGTCTGTGTGAGTGAGTGAGTCTGTGTGAGTTAGGGTCTCTGTGTGAGTGAGCGAGTGTGTGTGAGTGAGTGTGTGTGAGTGAGTGAGTCTGTGTGAGTGAGGGTGTCTGTGTGAGTGAGCGAGTGTGTGTGAGTGAGCGAGTGTGTGTGTGAGTGAGTTTGTGTGAGTGAGCGAGTGTGTGTGAGTGAGCGAGTTTGTGTGAATGAGCGAGCCTGTGTGAGTGAATGGGTCTGTGTGAGTGATCGAGTCTATGTGAGTGAGTGGGAGTGTGTGAGTGAGTGATTCTGTGTGAGTGAGTGAGTCTGTGTGAGTGAGTGCGTCTGTGTGAGTGGGGCTGTGTGAGTGAGTGGGTCTGTGTGAGTGAGTGAGTCTCTGTGAGTGAGTGAGTCTGTGTGAGTGAGTGGGTCTGTGTTAGTGAGTGAGTCTGTGTGAGTGATCGGGTCTGTGTGGGTGAGCGAGTCTGTGTGAGTGAGTGAGTCTGTGTGAGTGAGCGAGTGTGTGTGAGTGAATGGGTCTGTGTGAGTGAGTGGGTCTGTGTGAGTGAGTGGGTCTGTGTGAGTGAGTGAGCTGGTCTGTGTGAGCGAGTGTGTGTGAGTGAGCGAGTGTGAGTGAGTGAGTGAGTGTGTGTGAGTGAGCGAGTCTATGTGAGTGAGCGAGTCTGTGTGAGTGAGCGAGTCTGTGTGAGTGAGCGAGTGTGTGTGAGTGAGCGAGTGTGTGTGTGTGCTAGTGTGTGCGAGCGAGTGAGTGTGTGTGAGTGAGTGAATCTGTGTGAGTGAGTGAATCTGTGTGAGTGAGTGAGTCTGTGTGAGTGAGTGGGTCTGTGTGACTGAGTGAGTCTGTGTGAGTGAGTGGGTCTGTGTGAGTGGGTCTGTGTGAGTGAGTCTGGGTGAGTGAGTGAGTCTGTGTGAGTGTGTGGTTCTGTGTGAGTGAGTGAGTGAGTCTGTGTGAGTGTGCCAGTCTGTGTGAGTGAGTGAGTGAGTCTGTGTGAGTGTGAGAGTCTGTGTGAGTGAGTGAGTCTGTGTGAGTGAGTGAGTCCGTGTGAGTGAGTGAGTCTGTGTGAGTGACTGAGTTTGTGTGAGTGAGTGGGTATGTGTGAGTGAGTGAGTTTGTGAGTGAGTGAGTCTGTGTGAGTGAGTGCGTCTGTGTGAGTGAGTGGGTCTGTGTGAGTGAGTGAGTCTGTCTGAGTGAGCGAGTGTGTGTGAGTGAGTGAGACTGTGTGAGTGAGTGAGACTGTGTGAGTGAGCGAGTCTGTGTGAGTGAGCGAGTGTGTGTGAGTGAGCGAGTCTGTGTGAGTGAGCGAGTCTGTGTGAGTGAGCGAGTCTGTGTGAGTGAGTGGGTGTGTGTGAGTGAGTGAGTCTGTGTGAGTGAGTGGGTCTGTGTGAGTGAGTGAGTCTGTGTGAGTGAGCGGGTGTGTGTGAGTGAGTCTGTGTGAGTGAGTGGGTCTGTGTGAGTGAGTGAGTCTGTGTCAGTGAGTAAGTCTATGTGAGTGAGTGGGTCTGTGTGAGTGAGTGAGTGAGTCTGTGTGAGTGAGTGAGTCTGTGTGAGTGAGCGAGTCTGTGTGAGTGAGTGAGTCTGTGTGAGTGAGTGGGTCTGTGTGAGTGAGTGAGTCTGTGTGAGTGAGGGTGTCTGTGTGAGTGAGCGAGTGTGTGTGAGTGCGTGTGTGTGAGTGAGTGAGTCTGTGTGAGTAGGGGTGTCTGTGTGAGTGAGGGTGTCTGTGTGAGTGAGCGAGTGTGTGTGAGTGAGCGAGTGTGTGTGAGTGAGCGAGTGTGTGTGAGTGAGCGAGTGTGTGTGAGTGAGTGAGTCTGTGTGAGTGAGTGAGTGTGTGTGAGTGAGCGAGTGTGTGTGAGTGAGCGAGTTTGTGTGAATGAGCGAGCCTGTGTGAGTGAATGGGTCTGTGTGAGTGATCGAGTCAATGTGAGTGAGTGGGAGTGTGTGAGTGAGTGAGTCTGTGTGAGTGAGTGAGTCTGTGTGAGTGAGTGCGTCTGTGTGAGTGTGTCTGTGTGAGTGGGGCTGTGTGAGTGAGTGGGTCTGTGTGAGTGTGTGAGTCTGTGTGAGTGAGTGAGTCTGTGTGAGTGAGTGGGTCTGTGTTAGTGAGTGAATCTGTGTGAGTGATCGGGTCTGTGTGCGTGAGTGATTCTGTGTGAGTGAGCGAGTGTGTGTGAGTGAGTGAGTCTGTGTGAGTGAGTGGGTCTGTGCGAGTGAGTGAGCGAGTCTTTGTGAGTGAGCAAGTGTGTGTGAGTGAGTGGGTCTGTGTGAGTGAGTGGGTCTGTGTGAGTGAGTGGGTCTGTGTGAGTGAGTGGGTCTGTGTGAGTGAGTGAGCTGGTCTGTGTGAGCAAGTGTGTGTGAGTGAGCGAGTGTGTGTGAGTGAGCGAGTCTATGTGAGTGAGCGAGTCTGTGTGAGTGAGCGAGTGTGTGTGAGTGAGCGAGTGTGTGTGTGTGCTAGTGTGTGCGAGCGAGCGAGTGTGTGTGAGTGAGTGAATCTGTGTGAGTGAGTGAGTCTGTGTGAGTGAGTGAATCTGTGTGACTGAGTGAGTCTGTGTGAGTGAGTGGGTCTGTGTGAGTGTGTCTGTGTGAGTGAGTCTGGGTGAGTGAGTGAGTCTGTGTGAGTGAGTGGGTCTGTGTGAGTGAGTAAGTGAGTCTGTGAGTGAGTGGTTCTGTGTGAGTGAGTGAGTGAGTCTGTGTGAGTGAGTGGGTGTGTGTGAGTGAGTGAGGCTGTGTGAGTGAGTGGGTGTGTGTGAGTGAGTCTCTTTGTGTGAGTGGGTCTTGTGAGTGAGTCTCTGTGAGTGAGTGGGTCGGTGTTAGTGAGCGAGTCTGTGTGAGTTAGTGGGTCTGTGTGATTGAGTGTGTCTATGTGAGTGAGTGGGTCGGTGTGAGTGAGTGAGTCTGTGTGAGTGAGTGGATCGGTGTGAGTGAGTTGGGTCTGTGTGTGTGAGCGAGTCTGTGTGAGTGAGCGAGTCTGTGTGAGTGAGCGAGTCTATGTGAGTGAGCGAGTTGGTGTGAGTGACCGAGTGTGTGTGAGTGAGCGATTTTGTGTGTGAGTGAGTGTGTGTGAGTGAGCGAGACTGTGTGAGTGAGCGAGTCTGTGTGATTGAGTGAATCTGTGTGAGTGAGTGAGTCTGTGAGAGTGAGTGAGTCTGTGTGAGTGAGTGAGTCTGTGTGAGTGAGTGGGTCTGTGTGAGTGAGTCTGTGTGAGTGAGTGAGTCTGTGTGAGTGAGTGAGTCTGTGTGAGTGAGCGAGTCTGTGTGAGTGAGCTAGTGTGTGTGAGTGAGCGGGTCTGTGTGAGTGAGCGAGTGTGTGTGAGTGAGCGAGTGTGTGTGAGTGAGCGAGTGTGTGTGAGTGAATGAGTCTGTGTGAGTGAGTGGGTCTGTTTGAGTGTGAGTCCCTGTGAGTGAGTGGGTGTGTGTGCGTCTGTGGGTCTGTGCGAGTGAGTGAGCGAGTCTTTGTGAGTGAGTGAGTCTGTGTGAGTGAGTGCGACTGTGTTAGTGAGTGGGTCTGTGTGAGTGAGTGAGCGAGTCTCTGTGAGTGAGCGAGTCTCTGTGAGTGAGTGGGTCTGTGTGAGTGAGTGGGTCTGTTTGAGTGAGTGGGTCTGTGTGAGTGAGTGAGCTAGTCTGTGTGAGTGAGTCTGTGTGAGTGAGCGAGTCTGTGTGAGGGAGCGAGTGTGTGTGAGTGAGCGAGTCTGTGTGAGTGAGCGAGTCTGTGTGAGTGAGCGAGTGTGTGTGAGCGAGCGAGTGTGTGTGAGTGAGTGAATCTGTGTGAGTGAGTGAGTCTGTGTGAGTGAGTGAATCTGTGTGAGTGAGTGAATCTGTGTGAGTGAGTGAGTCTGTGTGAGTGAGTGAGTCTGTGTGAGTGAGTCTGTGTGAGTGAGTGAGTCTGTGTGAGTGAGTGAGTCTGTGTGAGTGAGTGAGACTGTGTGAGTGAGTGAGTCTGTGTGAGTGGGTCTGTGTGATTGAGTCTGGGTGAGTGAGTGAGTGAGTCTGTCTGAGTGAGTGAGTGAGTCTGTGTGAGTGAGTGAGTCTGTGTGAGTGAGCGAGTCTGTGTGAGTGAGTGAGTCTGTGTGAGTGAGTGGGTCTGTGTGAGTGAGTGAGTCTGTGTGAGTGAGGGTCTCTGTGTGAGTGAGCGAGTGTGTGTGAGTGAGTGTGTGTGAGTGAGTGAGTCTGTGTGAGTGAGGGTGTCTGTGTGAGTGAGCGAGTGTGTGTGAGTGAGCGAGTGTCTGTGTGAGTGAGTTTGTGTGAGTGAGCGAGTGTGTGTGAGTGAGCGAGTTTGTGTGAATGAGCGAGCCTGTGTGAGTGAATGGGTCTGTGTGAGTGATCGAGTCTATGTGAGTGAGTGGGAGTGTGTGAGTGAGTGATTCTGTGTGAGTGAGTGAGTCTGTGTGAGTGAGTGCGTCTGTGTGAGTGGGGCTGTGTGAGTGAGTGGGTCTGTGTGAGTGAGTGAGTCTCTGTGAGTGAGTGAGTCTGTGTGAGTGAGTGGGTCTGTGTTAGTGAGTGAGTCTGTGTGAGTGATCGGGTCTGTGTGGGTGAGCGAGTCTGTGTGAGTGAGTGAGTCTGTGTGAGTGAGCGAGTGTGTGTGAGTGAATGGGTCTGTGTGAGTGAGTGGGTCTGTGTGAGTGAGTGGGTCTGTGTGAGTGAGTGAGCTGGTCTGTGTGAGCGAGTGTGTGTGAGTGAGCGAGTGTGAGTGAGTGAGTGAGTGTGTGTGAGTGAGCGAGTCTATGTGAGTGAGCGAGTCTGTGTGAGTGAGCGAGTGTGTGTGAGTGAGCGAGTGTGTGTGTGTGCTAGTGTGTGCAAGCGAGTGAGTGTGTGTGAGTGAGTGAATCTGTGTGAGTGAGTGAGTCTGTGTGAGTGAGTGAATCTGTGTGACTGAGTGAGTCTGTGTGAGTGAGTGGGTCTGTGTGAGTGAGCGAGTCTGTGTGAGTGAGTGGGTCTGTGTGAGTGAGTCTGTGTGAGTGAGTGGGTCTATGTGAGTGAGTAAGTGAGTCTGTGAGTGTGTGGTTCTGTGTGAGTGAGTGAGTGAGTCTGTGTGAGTGTGCCAGTCTGTGTGAGTGAGTGAGTGAGTCTGTGTGAGTGTGAGAGTCTGTGTGAGTGAGTGAGTCTGTGTGAGTGAGTGAGTCCGTGTGAGTGAGTGAGTCTGTGTGAGTGACTGAGTTTGTGTGAGTGAGTGGGTATGTGTGAGTGAGTGAGTTTGTGAGTGAGTGAGTCTGTGTGAGTGAGTGCGTCTGTGTGTGTGAGTGGGTCTGTGTGAGTGAGTGAGTCTGTCTGAGTGAGCGAGTGTGTGTGAGTGAGTGAGACTGTGTGAGTGAGCGAGTCTGTGTGAGTGAGCGAGTGTGTGTGAGTGAGCGAGTCTGTGTGAGTGAGTGAGTCTGTGTGAGTGAGCGAGTCTGTGTGAGTGAGCGAGTCTGTGTGAGTGAGTGGGTGTGTGTGAGTGAGTGAGTCTGTGTGAGTGAGTGGGTCTGTGTGAGTGAGCGGGTGTGTGTGAGTGAGTCTGTGTGAGTTAGTGGGTCTGTGTGAGTGAGTGAGTCTGTGTCAGTGAGTAAGTCTATGTGAGTGAGTGGGTCTGTGTGAGTGAGTGAGTCTGTGTGAGTGAGCGAGTCTGTGTGAGTGAGTGAGTCTGTGTGAGTGAGTGGGTCTGTGTGAGTGGGGGTGTCTGTGTGAGTGAGGGTGCCTGTGTGAGTGAGCGAGTGTGTGTGAGTGAGCGAGTGTGTGTGAGTGAGCGAGTGTGTGTGAGTGAGTGAGTCTGTGTGAGTGAGTGAGTGTGTGTGAGTGAGCGAGTGTGTGTGAGTGAGCGAGTTTGTGTGAATGAGCGAGCCTGTGTGAGTGAATGGGTCTGTGTGAGTGATCGAGTCAATGTGAGTGAGTGGGAGTGTGTGAGTGAGTGAGTCTGTGTGAGTGAGTGAGTCTGTGTGAGTGAGTGCGTCTGTGTGAGTGCGTCTGTGTGAGTGGGGCTGTGTGAGTGAGTGGGTCTGTGTGAGTGTGTGAGTCTGTGTGAGTGAGTGAGTCTGTGTGAGTGAGTGGGTCTGTGTTAGTGAGTGAATCTGTGTGAGTGATCGGGTCTGTGTGGGTGAGCGAGTCTGTGTGAGTGAGCGAGTGTGTGTGAGTGAGTGGGTCTGTGTGCGTGAGTGATTCTGTGTGAGTGAGCGAGTGTGTGTGAGTGAGTGAGTCTGTGTGAGTGAGTGGGTCTGTGCGAGTGAGTGAGCGAGTCTTTGTGAGTGAGCAAGTGTGTGTGAGTGAGTGGGTCTGTGTGAGTGAGTGGGTCTGTGTGAGTGAGTGGGTCTGTGTGAGTGAGTGAGCTGGTCTGTGTGAGCAAGTGTGTGTGAGTGAGCGAGTGTGTGTGAGTGAGCGAGTCTATGTGAGTGAGCGAGTCCGTGTGAGTGAGCGAGTCCGTGTGAGTGAGCGAGTGTGTGTGAGTGAGCGAGTGTGTGTGTGTGCTAGTGTGTGCGAGCGAGCGAGTGTGTGTGAGTGAGTGAATCTGTGTGAGTGAGTGAGTCTGTGTGAGTGAGTGAATCTGTGTGACTGAGTGAGTCTGTGTGAGTGAGTGGGTCTGTGTGAGTGTGTCTGTGTGAGTGAGTCTGGGTGAGTGAGTGAGTCTGTGTGAGTGAGTGGGTCTGTATGAGTGAGTAAGTGAGTCTGTGAGTGAGTGGTTCTGTGTGAGTGAGTGAGTGAGTCTGTGTGAGTGTGCGAGTCTGTGTGAGTGTGCGAGTCTGTGTGAGTGAGTGAGTCTGTGTGAGTGAGTGAGTCCGTGTGAGTGAGTGAGTCTGTGTGAGTGACTGAGTTTGTGTGAGTGAGTGGGTATGTGTGAGTGAGTGAGTTTGTGAGTGAGTGAGTCTGTGTGAGTGTGTGCGTCTGTGTGAGTGAGTGGGTCCGTGTGAGTGAGCGAGTCTGTGTGAGTGAGCGAGTCTGTGTGAGTGAGCGAGTCTGTGTGAGTGAACGAGTCTGTGTGAGTGAGCGAGTCTGTGTGAGTGAGCGAGTCTGTGTGAGTGAGTGGGTGTGTGTGAGTGAGTGAGTCTGTGTGAGTGAGCGAGTCTGTGTGAGTGAGCGAGTCTGTGTGAGTGAGTGGGTCAGTGTGAGTGAGTGAGTCTGTGTGAGTGAGTGAGTCTGTGAGTGAGCGGGTGTGTGTGAGTGAGTCTGTGTGAGTGAGTGGGTCTGTGTGAGTGAGTGAGTCTGTGTGAGTGAGTGAGTCTATGTGAGTGAGTGGGTCTGTGTGAGTGAGTGAGAGAGTCTGTGTGAGTGAGTGAGTCTGTGTGAGTTAATTTGTCTGTGTGAATGAGTGAGTCTCTGTGAGTGAGTGAGTCTGTGTGAGTGAGTGGGTCTGTGTGAGTGAGTGAGTCTGTTTGAGTAAGTGGGTCGGTGTGAGTGAGTGAGTCTGTGTGAGGGAATGATTCTGTGTGAGTGAGTGAGTCTGTGTGAGTGATCGGGTCTGTGTGAGTGAGCGAGTCTGTGTGAGTGAGTGAGTCTGTGTGAGTGAGTGGGTGTGTGTGAGTGAGTGAGTCTGTGTGAGTGAGTTGGTCTGTGTGAGTGTGAGTCTGTGTGCGTGAGTGGGTCTGTGCGAGTGAGTGAGCGAGTCTGTGTGAGTGAGCGAGTCTGTGTGAGTGAGTGAGTGTGTGTGAGTGAGTGAGTCTGTGTGAGTGAGTGGGTGTGTGTGACTGAGTTGGGCTGTGTGAGTGAGTGAGTCTGTGTGAATGAGGGAGTGAGTCTGTGTGTGAATGAGCGAGTCTGTGTGAGTGAGCGAGTCTGTGTGAGTGAGCGAGTCTGTGTGAGTGAGTGAGTGTGTGTGAGTGAGTGAGTCTGTGTGAGTGAGTGGGAGAGTCTGTGTGAGTGAGTGAGTCTGTGTGAGTTAATTTGTCTGTGTGAATGAGTGAGTCTCTGTGAGTGAGTGAGTCTGTGTGAGTGAGTGGGTCTGTGTGAGTGAGTGAGTCTGTTTGAGTAAGTGGGTCGGTGTGAGTGAGTGAGTGTGTGTGAGTGAGTCTGTGTGAGGGAATGATTCTGTGTGAGTGAGTGAGTCTGTGTGAGTGATCGGGTCTGTGTGAGTGAGCGAGTCTGTGTGAGTGAGTGAGTCTGTGTGAGTGAGTGGGTGTGTGTGAGTGAGTGAGTCTGTGTGAGTGAGTGGGTCTGTGTGAGTGAGTGAGTCTGTGTGAGTGTGGGGGTCTGTGTGAGTGAGTGAGTATGTGTGAGTGAGTGAGTATGTGTGAGTGAGCGAGTATGTGTGCGTGAGCGAGTGTGTGTGCGTGAGTGAGTGTGTGTCAGTGAGTGAGTGTGTGTGAGTGAATGATTCTGTGTGAGTGAGCGAGTGTGTGTGACTGAGCGATTGTGTGTGAGTGAGCGGGTCTGTGTGAGTGAGCGAGACTGTGTGAGTGAGCGAGTCTTTGTGAGTGAGTGGGTTTGTTTGAGTGAGTAAGTGTGTGTGAGTGAGTGGGTGTGTGTGAGTGAGTGAGTCTGTGTGAGTGCGTGGGTCTGTGTGAATGAGTCTGTGTGAGTGAGTGGGTGTGTGTGCGTGAGTGGGTCTGTGCGAATGAGTGAGCGAGTCTTTGTGAGTGAGTGAGTGCTACTGTGTTAGTGAGTGGGTCTGTGTGAGTGAGTCGGTCTGTGTGAATGAGTGAGTGAGTCTGTGTGAGTGAGTGAGTTTGTGTGAGTGAGCGAGTCTGTGTGAGTGAGCGAGTCTGTGTGAGTGAGCGAGTCTGTGTGAGTGAGTGGGTCTGTGTGAGTGAGTGGGTGTGTGTGAGTGAGTGGGTGTGTGTGAGTGAGTGGGTGTGTGTGAGTGAGTGAGTCTGTGTGAGTGAGCGAGTCTGAGTGGGTGAGTGATTCTGTGTGAGTGAGTGAGTCTGTGTGAGTGAGCGAGTGAGTGTGAGTGAGTGAGTGTGTGTGAGTGAGTGAGTGTGTGTGAGTGAGCGAGTCTGTGTGAGTGAGCGATTGTGTGTGAGTGAGCGGGTCTGTGTGAGTGAGTGGGTGTGTGTGAGTGAGTGAGTCTGTGTGAATGAGTGGGTGTCTGTGAGTGAGTGAGTCTGTGTGATTGCGTGGGTCTGTGTGAGTGAGTGAGTCTGTGTGAGTGAGTGAGTCTGTGTGAGTGAGTGAGTCTGTGTGATAGAGTTGGTCTGTGCGAGTGAGTTGGTCTGTGCGAGTGAGTGGGTCTGTGTGAGTGAGTGATTCTGTGTGTGAGTCTGTGTGAGTGAGTGGTTCTCTGTGAGTGAGTCTGTGAGTGAGTCTGTGTGAGTGACCGAGTCTGTGTGAGTGAGCGTGCCTGTGTGAGTGAGCGAGTGTGTGTGAGTGAGTGAGTCTGTGTGAGTGAGTGAGTCTGTGTGAGTGAGTGGGTCTGTGTGAGTGAGTGAGTCTGTGTGAGTGAGTAGGACTGTGTGAGCGAGTGAGTCTGTGTGAGTGAGTCTGTCTGTGTGAGTGTGTCTGTGTGAGTGACCCTGTGTGAGTGAGTAGGTCTGTGTGAGTGAGTGGGTCTGTGTGAGTGTGAGTCTGTATGAGTGAGTGGGTGTGTGTGAGTGAGTGGGTCTGTGTGAATGAGTGAGTGAGTCTGTGTGAGTGAGTGAGTCTGTGTGAGTGAGTGATTCTGTATGAGTGAGCGAGTCTATGTGAGTGAATGGATGTGTGTGAGTGAGTGAGTTTGTGTGAGTGAGTGAGTCTGTGTGAGTGAGTGGGTCTGTGTGAGTGAGTGAATCGGTGTGAGTGAGTGGGGCTGTGTGAGTGAGTGAGTCTGTGTGAGTGAGTGAGTCTGTGTGAGTGAGCGAGTCTGTGTGAGTTAGTGAGTCTGTGTGAGTGAGCGAGTCTGTGTGAGTGAGCGACGGTGTGTGAGTGAGCGAGTGTGTGTGAGTGAGCGAGTCTGTTTGAGTGAGCGATTATGTGTGAGTGAGCGAGTCTGTGTGAGTGAGCGAGTCTGTGTGAGGGAGTGAGTCTGTGTGAGTGAGCGAGTGCGTGTGAGTGAGTGAGTGTGTGTGAGTGAGCGAGTGCTTGTGAGTGAGTGAGTGTGTGTGAGTGAGCGGGTCTGTTTGAGTGAGCGAGTCTGTGTGAGTGAGCAAGTCTGTTTGAGTGATCGAGTCTGTGTGCGTGAGCGAGACTGTGTGAGTTAGTGAGTGTGTGTGAGTGAGCAGGTCTGTGTGAGTGAGTGTGTCTGTTACTGCGTGTGTCTGTGTGAGTGAGTGAGTCTGTGTGAATGAGTGGGTGTGTGTGAGTGAGGGAGTCTGTGAGTGAGTGCGTGTGTGTGTGAGTGAGTCTGTGTGAGTGAGTGGGTCTGTGTGAGTGAGTGAGTCTGTGTGAATGAGTGGGTGTGTGTGAGTGAGGGAGTCTGTGAGTGAGTGCGTGTGTGTGAGTGAGTGAATCTGTGTGAGTGAGTTCGTTTGTGTTAGTGTGAGTCTGGGTGATTGAGTTGGTCTGTGTGAGTTAGTGCGTCTGTGTGAGTGAGTCTGTGTGAGTGAGTGAGTATGTGTGAGTTAGCGAGTGTGTGTGAGTGAGCGAGTGTGTGTGAGTGAGTGAGTGTGTGTGAGTGACAGGGTCTGTGTGAGTGAATGATTCTGTGTGAGTGAGTGGGTTTGTGTGAGTGAGTGTGTGTGTGTGAGTGAGTGGGTCTGTGTGAGTGGGTCTGTGTGAGTGAGTCAATGTGAGTGAGTGAGTCTGTGTGCGTGAGTGAGTCTGTGTGAGTGAGTGAGACTGTGTGAGTGAGTGGGTCTGTGTGAGTGTGAGTCTCTGTGAGTGAGTGGGTGTGTGTGAGTGAGTGGGTCTGTGTGAGTGAGTGAGCGAGTCTGTGTGAGTGAGCGAGTCTGTGTGAGTGAGCGAGTCTATGTGAGTGAGCGAGTGTGTGTGAGTGAACGAGTGTATGTGAGTGAGCGAGTGTGTGTGAGTGAGCGAGTGTGTGTGAGTGAGCGGGTCTGTGTGAGTGAGTCTGTGTGAGTGAGCGAATGTGTGTGAGTGACCGAGTGTGTGGGAGTGAGCGAGTCTGTGAGTGAACGAGTGTGTGTGCGTGAGCGGGACTGTATGAGTGAGCGAGTCTGTGTGATTGAGCGAGTCTGTGTGAGTGAGTGAGTCTGTGTGAGTGAGTGTGTGAGTGAGTGAGTCTGTGTGAGTGAGTGTGTGAGTGAGTGAGTCTGTGTGAGTGAGTGAGTCTGTGTGAGTGAACGAGTCTGTGTGAGTGAGTCAGTGTGAGTGAGTGAGCGAGTCTGAGTGAGTGAATAAGTCTTCGAGAGTGAGTGAACGAGTCTGTGTGAGTGAGTCTGTTTGAGTGAGTGAGCGAGTCTGTGTGAGTGAGCGAGTCTGTGTGAGTGAGCGAGTCTATGTGAGTGAGCGAGTGTGTGTGAGTGAACGAGTGTATGTGAGTGAGCGAGTGTGTGTGAGTGAGCGAGTCTGTGTGAGTGAATGGGTCTGTGTGAGTGAGTGAGTCTGTATGAGTGAGTGGATGTGTGTGAGTGAGTGAGTTTGTGTGAGTGAGTGAGTCTGTGTGAGTGAGTGGGTCTGTGTGAGTGAGTGGGTCTGTGTGAGTGAGTGAATCGGTGTGAGTGAGTGGGTCTATGAGTGAGTGAGTCTGTGTGAGTTAGTGAGTCTGTGTGAGTGAGCGAGTGTGTGTGAGTGAACGAGTGTGTGTGAGTGAGCGAGTCTGTGTGAGTGAGCGAGTCTGTGTGAGTGAGCGAGTGTGTGTGAGTGAGCGAGTATGTGTGAGTGAGTGAGTCTGTGTGAGGGAGTGAGTCTGTGTGAGTGAGCGAGTGCGTGTGAGTGAGTGAGTGTGTGTGAGTGAGCGAGTGCTTGTGAGTGAGTGAGTGTGTGTGAGTGAGCGGGTCTGTTTGAGTGAGCGAGTCTGTGTGAGTGAGCGAGTCTGTTTGAGTTAGTGGGTCTGTGTGAGTGAGTGAGTCTCTGTGAGTGAGTCTCTGTGAGTGAGTGGATGTGTGTGAGTGAGTGAGTCTCTGTGAGTGAGTGAGTCTGTGTGAGCGAGTGGGTCGGTGTGAGTGAGTGGGTGTGTGTGAGTGAGTGGGTGTGTGTGAGTGAGCGACTCTGTGTGAGAGAGTGAGCGAGTCGGTGTGAGTTTGAGTCCGTGTGAGTGAGTGAGTCTGTGTGAGTGAGTGGGTCTGTGTGAATGAGTGAGTCTGGGTGAGTGAGTGAGTCTGTGTGAGTGAGTGAATCAGTGTGAGTGAGCGAGTGTGTGTGAGTGAGCGAGTGTGTGTGAGTGAGCGAGTGTGTGTGAGTGAGTGAGTCTGTGTGAGTGAGTGAGTCTGTGTGAGTGAATGCTTCTGTGTGAGTGAGTGAGTCTATGTGAGTGAGTGGGTGTGTGTGAGTGAGTGAGTCTGTGTGAGTGAGTGAGTCTGTGTGAGTGAGTGATTCTGTATGAGTGAGCGAGTCTATGTGAGTGAATGGATGTGTGTGAGTGAGTGAGTTTGTGTGAGTGAGTGAGTCTGTGTGAGTGAGTGGGTCTGTGTGAGTGAGTGAATCGGTGTGAGTGAGTGGGGCTGTGTGAGTGAGTGAGTCTGTGTGAGTGAGTGAGTCTGTGTGAGTGAGCGAGTCTGTGTGAGTTAGTGAGTCTGTGTGAGTGAGTGAGTCTGTGTGAGTGAGCGACGGTGTGTGAGTGAGCGAGTGTGTGTGAGTGAGCGAGTCTGTTTGAGTGAGCGAGTATGTGTGAGTGAGCGAGTCTGTGTGAGTGAGCGAGTCTGTGTGAGGGAGTGAGTCTGTGTGAGTGAGCGAGTGCGTGTGAGTGAGCGAGTGTGTGTGAGTGAGCGAGTGCTTGTGAGTGAGTGAGTGTGTGTGAGTGAGCGGGTCTGTTTGAGTGAGCGAGTCTGTGTGAGTGAGCGAGTCTGTTTGAGTGATCGAGTCTGTGTGCGTGAGCGAGACTGTGTGAGTTAGTGAGTGTGTGTGAGTGAGCAGGTCTGTGTGAGTGAGTGTGTCTGTTACTGCGTGTGTCTGTGTGAGTGAGTGAGTCTGTGTGAATGAGTGGGTGTGTGTGAGTGAGGGAGTCTGTGAGTGAGTGCGTGTGTGTGTGAGTGAGTCTGTGTGAGTGAGTGGGTCTGTGTGAGTGAGTGAGTCTGTGTGAATGAGTGGGTGTGTGTGAGTGAGGGAGTCTGTGAGTGAGTGCGTGTGTGTGAGTGAGTGAATCTGTGTGAGTGAGTTCGTTTGTGTTAGTGTGAGTCTGGGTGATTGAGTTGGTCTGTGTGAGTTAGTGCGTCTGTGTGAGTGAGTCTGTGTGAGTGAGTGAGTATGTGTGAGTTAGCGAGTTTGTGTGAGTGAGCGAGTGTGTGTGAGTGAGTGTGTGTGAGTGACAGGGTCTGTGTGAGTGAATGATTCTGTGTGACTGAGCGAGTGTGTGTGAGTCAGAGAGTGTGTGTGAGTGACAGGGTCTGTGTGAGTGAATGATTCTGTGTGAGTGAGTGGGTGTGTGTGAGTGAGTGGGTGTGTGTGAGTGAGTGATTGAGTCTGTGTGAGTGGGTCTGTGTGAGTGAGTCAATGTGAGTGAGTGAGTCTGTGTGCGTGAGTGAGTCTGTGTGAGTGTGTGAGACTGTGTGAGTGAGTGGGTCTGTGTGAGTGTGAGTCTCTGTGAGTGAGTGGGTGTGTGTGAGTGAGTGGGTCTGTGTGAGTGAGTGAGCGAGTCTGTGTGAGTGAGCGAGTCTGTGTGAGTGAGCGAGTCTATGTGAGTGAGCGAGTGTGTGTGAGTGAACGAGTGTATGTGAGTGAGCGAGTGTGTGTGAGTGAGCGAGTCTGTGTGAGTGAGTGGGTCTGTGTGAGTGAGTCTGTGTGAGTGAGCGAATGTGTGTGAGTGACCGAGTGTGTGGGAGTGAGCGAGTCTGTGTGAGTGAACGAGTGTGTGTGCGTGAGCGGGACTGTATGAGTGAACGAGTCTGTGTGATTGAGCGAGTCTGTGTGAGTGAGTGAGTCTGTGTGAGTGAGTGTATGAGTGAGTGAGTCTGTGTGAGTGAGCGAGGCTGTGTGAGTGAGTGAGTCTGTGTGAGTGAGTGAGTCTGTGTGAGTGAACGAGTCTGTGTGAGTGAGTCAGTGTGAGTGAGTGAGCGAGTCTGAGTGAGTGAATAAGTCTTCGAGAGTGAGTGAACGAGTCTGTGTGAGTGAGTCTGTTTGAGTGAGTGAGCGAGTCTGTGTGAGTGAGCGAGTCTGTGTGAGTGAGCGAGTCTATGTGAGTGAGCGAGTGTGTGTGAGTGAACGAGTGTATGTGAGTGAGCGAGTGTGTGTGAGTGAGCGAGTCTGTGTGAGTGAATGGGTCTGTGTGAGTGAGCGAGTCTGTTTGAGTTAGTGGGTCTGTGTGAGTGAGTGAGTCTCTGTGAGTGAGTCTCTGTGAGTGAGTCTCTGTGAGTGAGTGGATGTGTGTGAGTGAGTGAGTCTCTGTGAGTGAGTGAGTCTGTGTGAGCGAGTGGGTCGGTGTGAGTGAGTGGGTGTGTGTGAGTGAGTGGGTGTGTGTGAGTGAGTGAGTCTGGGTGAGTGAGTGAGTCTGTGTGAGTGAGTGGGTCTGTGTGAATGAGTGAGTCTGGGTGAGTGAGTGAGTCTGTGTGAGTGAGTGAATCAGTGTGAGTGAGCGAGTGTGTGTGAGTGAGCGAGTGTGTGTGAGTGAGCGAGTGTGTGTGAGTGAGTGAGTCTGTGTGAGTGAGTGAGTCTGTGTGAGTGAATGCTTCTGTGTGAGTGAGTGAGTCTATGTGAGTGAGTGGGTGTGTGTGAGTGAGTGAGTCTGTGTGAGTGAGTGAGTCTGTGTGAGTGAGTGATTCTGTATGAGTGAGCGAGTCTATGTGAGTGAATGGATGTGTGTGAGTGAGTGAGTTTGTGTGAGTGAGTGAGTCTGTGTGAGTGAGTCTGTGTGAGTGAGTGGGTCTGTGTGAGTGAGTGAATCGGTGTGAGTGAGTGGGGCTGTGTGAGTGAGTGAGTCTGTGTGAGTGAGTGAGTCTGTGTGAGTGAGCGACGGTGTGTGAGTGAGCGAGTGTGTGTGAGTGAGCGAGTCTGTTTGAGTGAGCGAGTATGTGTGAGTGAGCGAGTCTGTGTGAGTGAGCGAGTCTGTGTGAGGGAGTGAGTCTGTGTGAGTGAGCGAGTGCGTGTGAGTGAGCGAGTGTGTGTGAGTGAGCGAGTGCTTGTGAGTGAGTGAGTGTGTGTGAGTGAGCGGGTCTGTTTGAGTGAGCGAGTCTGTGTGAGTGAGCGAGTCTGTTTGAGTGATCGAGTCTGTGTGCGTGAGCGAGACTGTGTGAGTTAGTGAGTGTGTGTGAGTGAGCAGGTCTGTGTGAGTGAGTGTGTCTGTTACTGCGTGTGTCTGTGTGAGTGAGTGAGTCTGTGTGAATGAGTGGGTGTGTGTGAGTGAGGGAGTCTGTGAGTGAGTGCGTGTGTGTGTGAGTGAGTCTGTGTGAGTGAGTGGGTCTGTGTGAGTGAGTGAGTCTGTGTGAATGAGTGGGTGTGTGTGAGTGAGGGAGTCTGTGAGTGAGTGCGTGTGTGTGAGTGAGTGAATCTGTGTGAGTGAGTTCGTTTGTGTTAGTGTGAGTCTGGGTGATTGAGTTGGTCTGTGTGAGTTAGTGCGTCTGTGTGAGTGAGTCTGTGTGAGTGAGTGAGTATGTGTGAGTTAGCGAGTTTGTGTGAGTGAGCGATTTTGTGTGAGTGAGTGAGTGTGTGTGAGTGACAGGGTCTGTGTGAGTGAATGATTCTGTGTGAGTGAGTGGGTGTGTGTGAGTGAGTGGGTGTGTGTGAGTGAGTGATTGAGTCTGTGTGAGTGGGTCTGTGTGAGTGAGTCAATGTGAGTGAGTGAGTCTGTGTGCGTGAGTGAGTCTGTGTGAGTGAGTGAGACTGTGTGAGTGAGTGGGTCTGTGTGAGTGTGAGTCTCTGTGAGTGAGTGGGTGTGTGTGAGTGAGTGGGTCTGTGTGAGTGAGTGAGCGAGTCTGTGTGAGTGAGCGAGTCTGTGTGAGTGAGCGAGTCTATGTGAGTGAGCGAGTGTGTGTGAGTGAATGAGTGTATGTGAGTGAGCGAGTCTGTGTGAGTGAGCGAGTGTGTGTGAGTGAGCGGGTCTGTGTGAGTGAGTCTGTGTGAGTGAGCGAATGTGTGTGAGTGACCGAGTGTGTGGGAGTGAGCGAGTCTGTGAGTGAACGAGTGTGTGTGCGTGAGCGGGACTGTATGAGTGAGCGAGTCTGTGTGATTGAGCGAGTCTGTGTGAGTGAGTGAGTCTGTGTGAGTGAGTGTGTGAGTGAGTGAGTCTGTGTGAGTGAGTGTGTGAGTGAGTGAGTCTGTGTGAGTGAGTGAGTCTGTGTGAGTGAACGAGTCTGTGTGAGTGAGTCAGTGTGAGTGAGTGAGCGAGTCTGAGTGAGTGAATAAGTCTTCGAGAGTGAGTGAACGAGTCTGTGTGAGTGAGTCTGTTTGAGTGAGTGAGCGAGTCTGTGTGAGTGAGCGAGTCTGTGTGAGTGAGCGAGTCTATGTGAGTGAGCGAGTGTGTGTGAGTGAACGAGTGTATGTGAGTGAGCGAGTGTGTGTGAGTGAGCGAGTCTGTGTGAGTGAATGGGTCTGTGTGAGTGAGTGAGTCTGTATGAGTGAGTGGATGTGTGTGAGTGAGTGAGTTTGTGTGAGTGAGTGAGTCTGTGTGAGTGAGTGGGTCTGTGTGAGTGAGTGGGTCTGTGTGAGTGAGTGAATCGGTGTGAGTGAGTGGGTCTATGAGTGAGTGAGTCTGTGTGAGTTAGTGAGTCTGTGTGAGTGAGCGAGTATATGTGAGTGAGCGAGTGTGTGTGAGTGAACGAGTGTGTGTGAGTGAGCGAGTCTGTGTGAGTGAGCGAGTGTGTGTGAGTGAGCGAGTATGTGTGAGTGAGTGAGTCTGTGTGAGGGAGTGAGTCTGTGTGAGTGAGCGAGTGCGTGTGAGTGAGTGAGTGTGTGTGAGTGAGCGAGTGCTTGTGAGTGAGTGAGTGTGTGTGAGTGAGCGGGTCTGTTTGAGTGAGCGAGTCTGTGTGAGTGAGCGAGTCTGTTTGAGTTAGTGGGTCTGTGTGAGTGAGTGAGTCTCTGTGAGTGAGTCTCTGTGAGTGAGTGGATGTGTGTGAGTGAGTGAGTCTCTGTGAGTGAGTGAGTCTGTGTGAGCGAGTGGGTCGGTGTGAGTGAGTGGGTGTGTGTGAGTGAGTGGGTGTGTGTGAGTGAGCGACTCTGTGTGAGAGAGTGAGCGAGTCGGTGTGAGTTTGAGTCCGTGTGAGTGAGTGAGTCTGTGTGAGTGAGTGGGTCTGTGTGAATGAGTGAGTCTGGGTGAGTGAGTGAGTCTGTGTGAGTGAGTGAATCAGTGTGAGTGAGCGAGTGTGTGTGAGTGAGCGAGTGTGTGTGAGTGAGCGAGTGTGTGTGAGTGAGTGAGTCTGTGTGAGTGAGTGAGTCTGTGTGAGTGAATGCTTCTGTGTGAGTGAGTGAGTCTATGTGAGTGAGTGGGTGTGTGTGAGTGAGTGAGTCTGTGTGAGTGAGTGAGTCTGTGTGAGTGAGTGATTCTGTATGAGTGAGCGAGTCTATGTGAGTGAATGGATGTGTGTGAGTGAGTGAGTTTGTGTGAGTGAGTGAGTCTGTGTGAGTGAGTGGGTCTGTGTGAGTGAGTGAATCGGTGTGAGTGAGTGGGGCTGTGTGAGTGAGTGAGTCTGTGTGAGTGAGTGAGTCTGTGTGAGTGAGCGAGTCTGTGTGAGTTAGTGAGTCTGTGTGAGTGAGTGAGTCTGTGTGAGTGAGCGACGGTGTGTGAGTGAGCGAGTGTGTGTGAGTGAGCGAGTCTGTTTGAGTGAGCGAGTATGTGTGAGTGAGCGAGTCTGTGTGAGTGAGCGAGTCTGTGTGAGGGAGTGAGTCTGTGTGAGTGAGCGAGTGCGTGTGAGTGAGCGAGTGTGTGTGAGTGAGCGAGTGCTTGTGAGTGAGTGAGTGTGTGTGAGTGAGCGGGTCTGTTTGAGTGAGCGAGTCTGTGTGAGTGAGCGAGTCTGTTTGAGTGATCGAGTCTGTGTGCGTGAGCGAGACTGTGTGAGTTAGTGAGTGTGTGTGAGTGAGCAGGTCTGTGTGAGTGAGTGTGTCTGTTACTGCGTGTGTCTGTGTGAGTGAGTGAGTCTGTGTGAATGAGTGGGTGTGTGTGAGTGAGGGAGTCTGTGAGTGAGTGCGTGTGTGTGTGAGTGAGTCTGTGTGAGTGAGTGGGTCTGTGTGAGTGAGTGAGTCTGTGTGAATGAGTGGGTGTGTGTGAGTGAGGGAGTCTGTGAGTGAGTGCGTGTGTGTGAGTGAGTGAATCTGTGTGAGTGAGTTCGTTTGTGTTAGTGTGAGTCTGGGTGATTGAGTTGGTCTGTGTGAGTTAGTGCGTCTGTGTGAGTGAGTCTGTGTGAGTGAGTGAGTATGTGTGAGTTAGCGAGTTTGTGTGAGTGAGCGAGTGTGTGTGAGTGAGTGTGTGTGAGTGACAGGGTCTGTGTGAGTGAATGATTCTGTGTGACTGAGCGAGTGTGTGTGAGTCAGAGAGTGTGTGTGAGTGACAGGGTCTGTGTGAGTGAATGATTCTGTGTGAGTGAGTGGGTGTGTGTGAGTGAGTGGGTGTGTGTGAGTGAGTGATTGAGTCTGTGTGAGTGGGTCTGTGTGAGTGAGTCAATGTGAGTGAGTGAGTCTGTGTGCGTGAGTGAGTCTGTGTGAGTGTGTGAGACTGTGTGAGTGAGTGGGTCTGTGTGAGTGTGAGTCTCTGTGAGTGAGTGGGTGTGTGTGAGTGAGTGGGTCTGTGTGAGTGAGTGAGCGAGTCTGTGTGAGTGAGCGAGTCTGTGTGAGTGAGCGAGTCTATGTGAGTGAGCGAGTGTGTGTGAGTGAACGAGTGTATGTGAGTGAGCGAGTGTGTGTGAGTGAGCGAGTCTGTGTGAGTGAGTGGGTCTGTGTGAGTGAGTCTGTGTGAGTGAGCGAATGTGTGTGAGTGACCGAGTGTGTGGGAGTGAGCGAGTCTGTGTGAGTGAACGAGTGTGTGTGCGTGAGCGGGACTGTATGAGTGAACGAGTCTGTGTGATTGAGCGAGTCTGTGTGAGTGAGTGAGTCTGTGTGAGTGAGTGTATGAGTGAGTGAGTCTGTGTGAGTGAGCGAGGCTGTGTGAGTGAGTGAGTCTGTGTGAGTGAGTGAGTCTGTGTGAGTGAACGAGTCTGTGTGAGTGAGTCAGTGTGAGTGAGTGAGCGAGTCTGAGTGAGTGAATAAGTCTTCGAGAGTGAGTGAACGAGTCTGTGTGAGTGAGTCTGTTTGAGTGAGTGAGCGAGTCTGTGTGAGTGAGCGAGTCTGTGTGAGTGAGCGAGTCTATGTGAGTGAGCGAGTGTGTGTGAGTGAACGAGTGTATGTGAGTGAGCGAGTGTGTGTGAGTGAGCGAGTCTGTGTGAGTGAATGGGTCTGTGTGAGTGAGCGAGTCTGTTTGAGTTAGTGGGTCTGTGTGAGTGAGTGAGTCTCTGTGAGTGAGTCTCTGTGAGTGAGTCTCTGTGAGTGAGTCTCTGTGAGTGAGTGGATGTGTGTGAGTGAGTGAGTCTCTGTGAGTGAGTGAGTCTGTGTGAGCGAGTGGGTCGGTGTGAGTGAGTGGGTGTGTGTGAGTGAGTGGGTGTGTGTGAGTGAGTGAGTCTGGGTGAGTGAGTGAGTCTGTGTGAGTGAGTGGGTCTGTGTGAATGAGTGAGTCTGGGTGAGTGAGTGAGTCTGTGTGAGTGAGTGAATCAGTGTGAGTGAGCGAGTGTGTGTGAGTGAGCGAGTGTGTGTGAGTGAGCGAGTGTGTGTGAGTGAGTGAGTCTGTGTGAGTGAGTGAGTCTGTGTGAGTGAATGCTTCTGTGTGAGTGAGTGAGTCTATGTGAGTGAGTGGGTGTGTGTGAGTGAGTGAGTCTGTGTGAGTGAGTGAGTCTGTGTGAGTGAGTGATTCTGTATGAGTGAGCGAGTCTATGTGAGTGAATGGATGTGTGTGAGTGAGTGAGTTTGTGTGAGTGAGTGAGTCTGTGTGAGTGAGTCTGTGTGAGTGAGTGGGTCTGTGTGAGTGAGTGAATCGGTGTGAGTGAGTGGGGCTGTGTGAGTGAGTGAGTCTGTGTGAGTGAGTGAGTCTGTGTGAGTGAGCGACGGTGTGTGAGTGAGCGAGTGTGTGTGAGTGAGCGAGTCTGTTTGAGTGAGCGAGTATGTGTGAGTGAGCGAGTCTGTGTGAGTGAGCGAGTCTGTGTGAGGGAGTGAGTCTGTGTGAGTGAGCGAGTGCGTGTGAGTGAGCGAGTGTGTGTGAGTGAGCGAGTGCTTGTGAGTGAGTGAGTGTGTGTGAGTGAGCGGGTCTGTTTGAGTGAGCGAGTCTGTGTGAGTGAGCGAGTCTGTTTGAGTGATCGAGTCTGTGTGCGTGAGCGAGACTGTGTGAGTTAGTGAGTGTGTGTGAGTGAGCAGGTCTGTGTGAGTGAGTGTGTCTGTTACTGCGTGTGTCTGTGTGAGTGAGTGAGTCTGTGTGAATGAGTGGGTGTGTGTGAGTGAGGGAGTCTGTGAGTGAGTGCGTGTGTGTGTGAGTGAGTCTGTGTGAGTGAGTGGGTCTGTGTGAGTGAGTGAGTCTGTGTGAATGAGTGGGTGTGTGTGAGTGAGGGAGTCTGTGAGTGAGTGCGTGTGTGTGAGTGAGTGAATCTGTGTGAGTGAGTTCGTTTGTGTTAGTGTGAGTCTGGGTGATTGAGTTGGTCTGTGTGAGTTAGTGCGTCTGTGTGAGTGAGTTTGTGTGAGTGAGTGAGTATGTGTGAGTTAGCGAGTTTGTGTGAGTGAGCGAGTGTGTGTGAGTGAGTGAGTGTGTGTGAGTGACAGGGTCTGTGTGAGTGAATGATTCTGTGTGACTGAGCGAGTGTGTGTGAGTCAGAGAGTGTGTGTGAGTGACAGGGTCTGTGTGAGTGAATGATTCTGTGTGAGTGAGTGGGTGTGTGTGAGTGAGTGGGTGTGTGTGAGTGAGTGATTGAGTCTGTGTGAGTGGGTCTGTGTGAGTGAGTCAATGTGAGTGAGTGAGTCTGTGTGCGTGAGTGAGTCTGTGTGAGTGTGTGAGACTGTGTGAGTGAGTGGGTCTGTGTGAGTGTGAGTCTCTGTGAGTGAGTGGGTGTGTGTGAGTGAGTGGGTCTGTGTGAGTGAGTGAGCGAGTCTGTGTGAGTGAGCGAGTCTGTGTGAGTGAGCGAGTCTATGTGAGTGAGCGAGTGTGTGTGAGTGAACGAGTGTATGTGAGTGAGCGAGTGTGTGTGAGTGAGCGAGTCTGTGTGAGTGAGTGGGTCTGTGTGAGTGAGTCTGTGTGAGTGAGCGAATGTGTGTGAGTGACCGAGTGTGTGGGAGTGAGCGAGTCTGTGTGAGTGAACGAGTGTGTGTGCGTGAGCGGGACTGTATGAGTGAACGAGTCTGTGTGATTGAGCGAGTCTGTGTGAGTGAGTGAGTCTGTGTGAGTGAGTGTGTGAGTGAGTGAGTCTGTGTGAGTGAGCGAGTCTGTGTGAGTGAGTGAGTCTGTGTGAGTGAGTGAGTCTGTGTGAGTGAACGAGTCTGTGTGAGTGAGTCAGTGTGAGTGAGTGAGCGAGTCTGAGTGAGTGAATAAGTCTTCGAGAGTGAGTGAACGAGTCTGTGTGAGTGAGTCTGTTTGAGTGAGTGAGCGAGTCTGTGTGAGTGAGCGAGTCTGTGTGAGTGAGCGAGTCTATGTGAGTGAGCGAGTGTGTGTGAGTGAACGAGTGTATGTGAGTGAGCGAGTGTGTGTGAGTGAGCGAGTCTGTGTGAGTGAATGGGTCTGTGTGAGTGAGTGAGTCTGTATGAGTGAGTGGATGTGTGTGTGTGAGTGAGTTTGTGTGAGTGAGTGGGTCTGTGTGAGTGAGTGGGTCTGTGTGAGTGAGTGAATCGGTGTGAGTGAGTGGGTCTATGTGAGTGAGTGAGTCTGTGTGAGTGAGCAAGTCTGTGTGAGTTAGTGAGTCTGTGTGAGTTAGTGAGTCTGTGTGAGTGAGCGAGTATATGTGAGTGAGCGAGTGTGTGTGAGTGAACGAGTGTGTGTGAGTGAGCGAGTCTGTGTGAGTGAGCGAGTGTGTGTGAGTGAGCGAGTGTGTGTGAGTGAGTGAGTCTGTGTGAGGGAGTGAGTCTGTGTGAGTGAGCGAGTGCGTGTGAGTGAGCGAGTGTGTGTGAGTGAGCGAGTGCTTGTGAGTGAGTGAGTGTGTGTGAGTGAGCGGGTCTGTTTGAGTGAGCGAGTCTGTGTGAGTGAGCGAGTCTGTTTGAGTTAGTGGGTCTGTGTGAGTGAGTGAGTCTCTGTGAGTGAGTCTCTGTGAGTGAGTCTCTGTGAGTGAGTGGATGTGTGTGAGTGAGTGAGTCTCTGTGAGTGAGTGAGTCTGTGTGAGCGAGTGGGTCGGTGTGTGAGTGGGTGTGTGTGAGTGAGCGACTCTGTGTGAGAGAGTGAGCGAGTCGGTGTGAGTTTGAGTCCGTGTGAGTGAGTGAGTCTGTGTGAGTGAGTGGGTCTTTGTGAATGAGTGAGTCTGGGTGAGTGAGTGAGTCTGTGTGAGTGAGTGAATCAGTGTGAGTGAGCGAGTGTGTGTGAGTGAGCGAGTGTGTGTGAGTGAGTGAGTCTGTGTGAGTGAGTGAGTCTGTGTGAGTGAATGCTTCTGTGTGAGTGAGTGAGTCTATGTGAGTGAGTGGGTGTGTGTGAGTGAGTGAGTCTGTGTGAGTGAGTGAGTCTGTGTGAGTGAGTGATTCTGTATGAGTGAGCGAGTCTATGTGAGTGAATGGATGTGTGTGAGTGAGTGAGTTTGTGTGAGTGAGTGAGTCTGTGTGAGTGATTGGGTCTGTGTGAGTGAGTGGGTCTGTGTGAGTGAGTGAATCGGTGTGAGTGAGTGGGTCTGTGTGAGTGAGTGAGTCTGTGTGAGTGAGTGAGTCTGTGTGAGTGAGCGAGTCTGTGTGAGTTAGTGAGTCTGTGTGAGTGAGCGAGTCTGTGTGAGTGAGTGACGGTGTGTGAGTGAGCGAGTGTGTGTGAGTGAGCGATTCTGTGTGAGTGAGCGAGTATGTGTGAGTGAGCGAGTCAATGTGAGTGAGTGAGTCTGTGTGAGGGAGTGAGTCTGTGTGAGTGAGCGAGTGCGTGTGAGTGAGCGAGTGTGTGTGAGTGAGCGAGTCTGTTTGAGTGATCGAGTCTGTGTGCGTGAGCGAGACTGTGTGAGTTAGTGAGTGTGTGTGAGTGAGCAGGTCTGTGTGAGTGAGTGTGTCTGTGTGAATGAGTGGGTGTGTGTGAGTGAGGGAGTCTGAGTGAGTGCGTGTGTGTGTGAGTGAGTCTGTGTGAATGAGTGGGTCTGTGTGAGTGAGTGAGTCTGTGTGAATGAGTGGGTATGTGTGAGTGAGGGAGTCTGTGAGTGAGTGCGTGTGTGTGAGTGAGTGAATCTGTGTGAGTGAGTTCGTTTGTGTTAGTGTGAGTCTGGGTGATTGAGTTGGTCTGTGTGAGTTAGTGCGTCTGTGTGAGTGAGTCTGTGAGTGAGTGAGTATGTGTGAGTTAGCGAGTTTGTGTGAGTGAGCGAGTGTGCGTGAGTGAGTGAGTGTGTGTGAGTGACAGGGTCTGTGTGAGTGAATGATTCTGTGTGACTGAGCCAGTGTGTGTGAGTCAGCGAGTGTGTGTGAGTGACAGGGTCTGTGTGAGTGAATGATTCTGTGTGAGTGAGTGGGTGTGTGTGAGTGAGTGGGTGTGTGTGAGTGAGTGAGTGAGTCTGTGTGAGTGGGTCTGTGTGAGTGAGTCAATGTGAGTGAGTGAGTCTGTGTGAGTGAGTGAGTCTGTGTGAGTGAGTGAGACTGTGTGAGTGAGTGGGTCTGTGTGAGTGTGAGTCTCTGTGAGTGAGTGGGTGTGTGTGAGTGAGTGGGTCTGTGTGAGTGAGTGAGCGAGTCTGTGTGAGTGAGCGAGTCTGTGTGAGTGAGCGAGTCTATGTGAGTGAGCGAGTGTGTGTGAGTGAACGAGTGTATGTGAGTGAGCGAGTGTGTGTGAGTGAGCGAGTCTGTGTGAGTGAGTGGGTCTGTGTGAGTGAGTCTGTGTGAGTGAGCGAATGTGTGTGAGTGACCGAGTGTGTGGGTGTGAGCGAGTCTGTGTGAGTGAGCGAGTGTGTGTGCGTGAGCGGGACTGTATGAGTGAGCGAGTCTGTGTGATTGAGCGAGTCTGTGTGAGTGAGTGAGTCTGTGTGAGTGAGTGGGTATGTGTGAGTGAGTGTGTCTGTGTTAGTGAGTGAGTCTGTGTGAGTGAGTGAGTCTGTGTGAGTGAGTGATTCTGTGTGAGTGAGCGAGTCTGTGTGAGTGAGCGAGTCTGTGTGAGTGAGTGAGTCTGTGTGAGTGAGTGGGTCTGTGTGAATGAGTGAGTCTGGGTGAGTGAGTGAGTCTGTGTGAGTGAGTGAATCAGTGTGAGTGAGCGAGTGTGTGTGAGTGAGCGAGTGTGTGTGAGTGAGTGAGTCTGTGTGAGTGAGTGAGTCTGTGTGAGTGAATGCTTCTGTGTGAGTGAGTGAGTCTATGTGAGTGAGTGGGTGTGTGTGAGTGAGTGAGTCTGTGTGAGTGAGTCTGTGTGAGTGAGTGATTCTGTATGAGTGAGCGAGTCTATGTGAGTGAATGGATGTGTGTGAGTGAGTGAGTTTGTGTGAGTGAGTGAGTCTGTGTGAGTGATTGGGTCTGTGTGAGTGAGTGGGTCTGTGTGAGTGAGTGAATCGGTGTGAGTGAGTGGGTCTGTGTGAGTGAGTGAGTCTGTGTGAGTGAGTGAGTCTGTGTGAGTGAGCGAGTCTGTGTGAGTTAGTGAGTCTGTGTGAGTGAGCGAGTCTGTGTGAGTGAGTGACGGTGTGTGAGTGAGCGAGTGTGTGTGAGTGAGCGATTCTGTGTGAGTGAGCGAGTATGTGTGAGTGAGCGAGTCTGTGTGAGTGAGTGAGTCTGTGTGAGGGAGTGAGTCTGTGTGAGTGAGCGAGTGCGTGTGAGTGAGCGAGTGTGTGTGAGTGAGCGAGTGCTTGTGAGTGAGTGAGTGTGTGTGAGTGAGCGGGTCTGTTTGAGTGAGCGAGTCTGTGTGAGTGAGCGAGTCTGTTTGAGTGATCGAGTCTGTGTGCGTGAGCGAGACTGTGTGAGTTAGTGAGTGTGTGTGAGTGAGCAGGTCTGTGTGAGTGAGTGTGTCTGTGTTACTGCGTGTGTCTGTGTGAGTGAGTGAGTCTGTGTGAATGAGTGGGTGTGTGTGAGTGAGGGAGTCTGAGTGAGTGCGTGTGTGTGTGAGTGAGTCTGTGTGAGTGAGTGGGTCTGTGTGAGTGAGTGAGTCTGTGTGAATGAGTGGGTATGTGTGAGTGAGGGAGTCTGTGAGTGAGTGCGTGTGTGTGAGTGAGTGAATCTGTGTGAGTGAGTTTGTTTGTGTTAGTGTGAGTCTGGGTGATTGAGTTGGTCTGTGTGAGTTAGTGCGTCTGTGTGAGTGAGTCTGTGAGTGAGTGAGTATGTGTGAGTTAGCGAGTTTGTGTGAGTGAGCGAGTGTGCGTGAGTGAGTGAGTGTGTGTGAGTGACAGGGTCTGTGTGAGTGAATGATTCTGTGTGAGTGAGTGGGTGTGTGTGAGTGAGTGGGTGTGTGTGAGTGAATGATTCTGTGTGACTGAGCGAGTGTGTGTGAGTCAGCGAGTGTGTGTGAGTGACAGGGTCTGTGTGAGTGAATGATTCTGTGTGAGTGAGTGGGTGTGTGTGAGTGAGTGGGTGTGTGTGAGTGAGTGAGTGAGTCTGTGTGAGTGGGTCTGTGTGAGTGAGTCAATGTGAGTGAGTGAGTCTGTGTGAGTGAGTGAGTCTGTGTGAGTGAGTGAGACTGTGTGAGTGAGTGGGTCTGTGTGAGTGTGAGTCTCTGTGAGTGAGTGGGTGTGTGTGAGTGAGTGGGTCTGTGTGAGTGAGTGAGCGAGTCTGTGTGAGTGAGCGAGTCTGTGTGAGTGAGCGAGTCTATGTGAGTGAGCGAGTGTGTGTGAGTGAACGAGTGTATGTGAGTGAGCGAGTGTGTGTGAGTGAGCGAGTCTGTGTGAGTGAGTGGGTCTGTGTGAGTGAGTCTGTGTGAGTGAGCAAATGTGTGTGAGTGACCGAGTGTGTGGGAGTGAGCCAGTCTGTGTGAGTGAGCGAGTGTGTGTGCGTGAGCGGGACTGTATGAGTGAGCGAGTCTGTGTGATTGAGCGAGTCTGTGTGAGTGAGTGAGTCTGTGTGAGTGAGTGGGTATGTGTGAGTGAGTGTGTCTGTGTTAGTGAGTGAGTTTGTGTGAGTGAGTGAGTCTGTGTGAGTGAGTGATTCTGTGTGAGTGAGCGAGTCTGTGTGAGTGAGCGAGTCTGTGTGAGTGAGTGGGTCTGTGTGAGTGAGCGAGTCTGTGTGATTGAGCGAGTCTGTGTGAGTGAGCGAGTCTGTGTGAGTGAGTGGGTATGTGTGAGTGAGTGTGTCTGTGTCAGTGAGTGAGTCTGTGTGAGTGAGTGAATCTGTGTGAGTGAGTGGGTCTGTATGAGTGTGAGTCTGTGTGAGTGAGTGAGTCTGTGTGTGTGAGTGGGTCTGTGTGAGTGAGTGAGTCTGTGTGAGTGAGTGAGTCTGTGTGACTGAGTGGGTCTGTGTGAGTGTGAGTCTGTGTGAGTGAGTGAGTCTGTGTGAGTGCGTGTGTCTGTGTGAGTGAGTGAGTCTGTGTTAGTGAGTGGGTCTGTGTTAGTGAGTGGGTGTGTGTGAGTGAGTGAATCTGTGTGAGTGAGTGAGTCTGTGTGAGTGAGCGGGTCTGTGTGAGTGTGAGTCTGTGTGAGTGAGTGGGTGTGTGTGAGTGAGTGAGTCTGTGTGAGTGAGTTGGACTGTGTTAGTGTGAGTCTGTGTGAGTTAGTGCGTCTGTGTGAGTCAGTGAGTCTGTGTGAGTGAGTGAGTATGTGTGAGTTAGCGAGTGTGTGTGAGTGAGCGAGTGTGTGTGAGTGAGCGAGTGTGTGTGAGTGATTGAGTGTGTGTGAGTGACAGGGTCTGTGTGAGTGAGTGAGTCTGTGTGAGTGAGTGGGCCTGTGTGAGTGAGTGAGTGTGTGTGAGTGACAGGGTCTGTGTGAGTGAGTGAGTCTGTGTGAGTGAGTGAGTCTGTGTGAGTGAGCGATTTTGTGTGAGTGAGTGGGTCTGTGTGAGTGAGTGAGTCTGTGTGAGCGAGTCTGTGTGAGTGAGTGGGTGTGTGTGAGTTTGTGAGTCTGTGTGAGTGAGCGAGTCTGTGTGAGTGAGTGAGTCTGTGTGAGTGAGTGGGTCTGTGTGAGTGTGAGTCTCTGTGAGTGAGCGAGTCTGTGTGAGTGAGTGAGACTGCGTGAGTGAGTGGGTCTGTGTGAGTGTGAGTCTCTGTGAGTGAGTGGGTGTGTGTGAGTGAGTGGGTCTGTGTGAGTGAGTGAGTCTGTGTGAGTGAGTGAGTCTGTGTGAGTGAGCGAGTCTGTGTGAGTGAGCGAGTGTGTGTGAATGAGTGAGTCTGTGTGAGTGAGTGGGTCTGTGTGAGAGAGTGAGTCTGTGTGAGTGAGCGAGTCTATGTGAGTGAGCGAGTCTGTGTGAGTGAGCGAGTGTGTGTGTGATCGAGTGTATGTGAGTGAGTGAGTGTATGTGAGTGAGCGAGTGTGTGTGAGTGAGCGAGTCTGTGTGAGTGAGTGGGTATGTGTGAGTGAGTCTGCGTGAGTGAGCGAATGTGTGTGAGTGACCCAGTATGTGGGAGTGAGCGAGTCTGTGTGAGTGAGCGAGTCTGTGTGAGTGAGTGATTCTGTGTGAGTGAGTGAGTCTGTGTGTGTGAGTGGGTCTGTGTGAGTGAGTGACTCTGTGTGAGTGAGTGAGTCTGTGTGACTGAGTGGGTCTGTGTGAGTGTGAGTCTGTGTGAGTGAGTGAGTCTGTGTGAGTGCGTGTGTCTGTGTGAGTGAGTGAGTCTGTGTTAGTGAGTGGGTCTGTGTTAGTGAGTGGGTGTGTGTGAGTGAGTGAATCTGTGTGAGTGAGTGAGTCTGTGTGAGTGAGCGGGTCTGTGTGAGTGTGAGTCTGTGTGAGTGAGTGGGTGTGTGTGAGTGAGTGAGTCTGTGTGAGTGAGTTGGACTGTGTTAGTGTGAGTCTGTGTGAGTTAGTGCGTCTGTGTGAGTCAGTGAGTCTGTGTGAGTGAGTGAGTATGTGTGAGTTAGCGAGTGTGTGTGAGTGAGCGAGTGTGTGTGAGTGAGCGAGTGTGTGTGAGTGATTGAGTGTGTGTGAGTGACAGGGTCTGTGTGAGTGAGTGAGTCTGTGTGAGTGAGTGGGCCTGTGTGAGTGAGTGAGTGTGTGTGAGTGACAGGGTCTGTGTGAGTGAGTGAGTCTGTGTGAGTGAGTGAGTCTGTGTGAGTGAGCGATTTTGTGTGAGTGAGTGTGTCTGTGTGAGTGAGTGAGTCTGTGTGAGCGAGTCTGTGTGAGTGAGTGGGTGTGTGTGAGTTTGTGAGTCTGTGTGAGTGAGCGAGTCTGTGTGAGTGAGTGAGTCTGTGTGAGTGAGTGGGTCTGTGTGAGTGTGAGTCTCTGTGAGTGAGCGAGTCTGTGTGAGTGAGTGAGACTGCGTGAGTGAGTGGGTCTGTGTGAGTGTGAGTCTCTGTGAGTGAGTGGGTGTGTGTGAGTGAGTGGGTCTGTGTGAGTGAGTGAGTCTGTGTGAGTGAGTGAGTCTGTGTGAGTGAGCGAGTCTGTGTGAGTGAGCGAGTGTGTGTGAATGAGTGAGTCTGTGTGAGTGAGTGGGTCTGTGTGAGAGAGTGAGTCTGTGTGAGTGAGCGAGTCTATGTGAGTGAGCGAGTCTGTGTGAGTGAGCGAGTGTGTGTGTGATCGAGTGTATGTGAGTGAGTGAGTGTATGTGAGTGAGCGAGTGTGTGTGAGTGAGCGAGTCTGTGTGAGTGAGCGAGTCTGTGTGAGTGAGCGAGTGTGTGTGTGTGAGCGAGTGTATGTGAGTGAGCGAGTGTGTGTGAGTGAGCGAGTCTGTGTGAGTGAGTGGGTATGTGTGAGTGAGTCTGCGTGAGTGAGCGAATGTGTGTGAGTGACCCAGTATGTGGGAGTGAGCGAGTCTGTGTGAGTGAGCGAGTCTGTGTGAGTGAGTGATTCTGTGTGAGTGAGTGATTCTGTGTGAGTGAGTGTGTGTGCGTGAGCGGGACTGTATGAGAGAGCGAGTCTGTGTGATTGAGCGAGTCTGTGTGAGCGAGCGAATTTGTGTGCGTGAGCGAGTCTGTGTGAGTGAGTGTTTGTGTGTGCGTGAGCGAGACTGTATGAGTGAGCGAGTCTGTGTGATTGAGCGAGTCTGTGTGAGTGCATGGGTCTGTGTGAGTGATTGAGTCTGTGTGAGTGTGTGGGTGTGTGTGAGTGAGTGAGTGTGTGAGTGAGCGAATGTGTGTGAGTGACCGAGTGTGTGGGAGTGAGCGAGTCTGTGTGAGTGAGCGAGTGTGTGTGCGTGAGCGGGACTGTATGAGTGAGCGAGTCTGTGTGATTGAGCGAGTCTGTGTGAGTGAATGAGTCTGTGTGAGTGAGTGAGTCTGTGTGAGTGAGTGATTCTGTGTGAGTGAGCGAGTGTGTGTGAGTGAGCGAGTCTGTGTGAGTGAGTGGGTCTGTGTGAGTGAGTGTGTCTGTGTTAGTGAGTGAGTCTGTGTGAGTGAGTGAGTCTGTGTGAGTGAGTGATTCTGTGTGAGTGAGCGAGTCTGTGTGAGTGAGCGAGTCTGTGTGAGTGAGTGGGTCTGTGCGAGTGAGCGAGTCTGTGTGATTGAGCGAGTCTGTGTGAGTGAGTGAGTCTGTGTGAGTGAGTGGGTATGTGTGAGTGAGTGTGTCTGTGTTAGTGAGTGAGTCTGTGTGAGTGAGTGAGTCTGTGTGAGTGAGTGATTCTGTGTGAGTGAGCGAGTCTGTGTGAGTGAGCGAGTCTGTGTGAGTGAGTGGGTCTGTGTGAGTGAGCGAGTCTGTGTGATTGAGCGAGTCTGTGTGAGTGAGCGAGTCTGTGTGAGTGAGTGGGTATGTGTGAGTGAGTGTGTCTGTGTCAGTGAGTGAGTCTGTGTGAGTGAGTGAATCTGTGTGAGTGAGTGGGTCTGTATGAGTGTGAGTCTGTGTGAGTGAGTGAGTCTGTGTGTGTGAGTGGGTCTGTGTGAGTGAGTGAGTCTGTGTGAGTGAGTGAGTCTGTGTGACTGAGTGGGTCTGTGTGAGTGTGAGTCTGTGTGAGTGAGTGAGTCTGTGTGAGTGAGTGAGTCTGTGTGAGTGAGTGTGTCTGTGTGAGTGAGTGAGTCTGTGTTAGTGAGTGGGTCTGTGTTAGTGAGTGCGTCTGTGTGAGTGAGCGGGTCTGTGTGAGTGTGAGTCTGTGTGAGTGAGTGGGTGTGTGTGAGTGAGTGAGTCTGTGTGAGTGAGTTGGACTGTGTTAGTGTGAGTCTGTGTGAGTTAGTGCGTCTGTGTGAGTCAGTGAGTCTGTGTGAGTGAGTGAGTATGTGTGAGTTAGCGAGTGTGTGTGAGTGAGCGAGTGTGTGTGAGTGATTGAGTGTGTGTGAGTGACAGGGTCTGTGTGAGTGAGTGAGTCTGTGTGAGTGAGTGGGCCTGTGTGAGTGAGTGAGTGTGTGTGAGTGACAGGGTCTGTGTGAGTGAGTGAGTCTGTGTGAGTGAGTGAGTCTGTGTGAGTGAGCGATTTTGTGTGAGTGAGTGGGTCTGTGTGAGTGAGTGAGTCTGTGTGAGCGAGTCTGTGTGAGTGAGTGGGTGTGTGTGAGTTTGTGAGTCTGTGTGAGTGAGCGAGTCTGTGTGAGTGAGTGAGTCTGTGTGAGTGAGTGGGTCTGTGTGAGTGTGAGTCTCTGTGAGTGAGCGAGTCTGTGTGAGTGAGTGAGACTGTGTGAGTGAGTGGGTCTGTGTGAGTGTGAGTCTCTGTGAGTGAGTGGGTGTGTGTGAGTGAGTGGGTCTGTGTGAGTGAGTGAGTCTGTGTGAGTGAGTGAGTCTGTGTGAGTGAGCGAGTCTGTGTGAGTGAGCGAGTGTGTGTGAATGAGTGAGTCTGTGTGAGTGAGTGGGTCTGTGTGAGAGAGTGAGTCTGTGTGAGTGAGCGAGTCTATGTGAGTGAGCGAGTCTGTGTGAGTGAGCGAGTGTGTGTGTGATCGAGTGTATGTGAGTGAGTGAGTGTATGTGAGTGAGCGAGTGTGTGTGAGTGAGCGAGTCTGTGTGAGTGAGTGGGTAAGTGTGAGTGAGTCTGCGTGAGTGAGCGAATGTGTGTGAGTGAGTGATTCTGTGTGAGTGAGTGATTCTGTGTGAGTGAGTGTGTGTGCGTGAACGGGACTGTATGAGAGAGCGAGTCTGTGTGATTGAGCGAGTGTGTGTGTGTGAGCGAGTGTATGTGAGTGAGCGAGTGTGTGTGTGTGAGCGAGTGTATGTGAGTGAGCGAGTGTGTGTGAGTGAGCGAGTCTGTGTGAGTGAGTGGGTATGTGTGAGTGAGTCTGCGTGAGTGAGCGAATGTGTGTGAGTGACCCAGTATGTGGGAGTGAGCGAGTCTGTGTGAGTGAGCGAGTCTGTGTGAGTGAGTGATTCTGTGTGAGTGAGTGATTCTGTGTGAGTGAGTGTGTGTGCGTGAGCGGGACTGTATGAGAGAGCGAGTCTGTGTGATTGAGCGAGTCTGTGTGAGCGAGCGAATTTGTGTGCGTGAGCGAGTCTGTGTGAGTGAGTGTTTGTGTGTGCGTGAGCGAGACTGTATGAGTGAGCGAGTCTGTGTGATTGAGCGAGTCTGTGTGAGTGCATGGGTCTGTGTGAGTGATTGAGTCTGTGTGAGTGTGTGGGTGTGTGTGAGTGAGTGAGTGTGTGAGTGAGCGAATGTGTGTGAGTGACCGAGTGTGTGGGAGTGAGCGAGTCTGTGTGAGTGAGCGAGTGTGTGTGCGTGAGCGGGACTGTATGAGTGAGCGAGTCTGTGTGATTGAGCGAGTCTGTGTGAGTGAGTGAGTCTGTGTGAGTGCGTGGGTATGTGTGAGTGAGTGTGTCTGTGTTAGTGAGTGAGTCTGTGTGAGTGAGTGAGTCTGTGTGAGTGAGTGATTCTGTGTGAGTGAGCGAGTCTGTGTGAGTGAGCGAGTCTGTGTGAGTGAGTGGGTCTGTGTGAGTGAGCGAGTCTGTGTGATTGAGCGAGTCTGTGTGAGTGAGCGAGTCTGTGTGAGTGTGTGTGTCTGTGTGAGTGAGTGTGTCTGTGTCAGTGAGTGAGTCTGTGTGAGTGAGTGAATCTGTGTGAGTGAGTGGGTCTGTATGAGTGTGAGTCTGTGTGAGTGAGTGAGTCTGTGTGTGTGAGTGGGTCTGTGTGAGTGAGTGAGTCTGTGTGAGTGAGTGAGTCTGTGTGACTGAGTGGGTCTGTGTGAGTGTGAGTCTGTGTGAGTGAGTGAGTCTGTGTGAGTGCGTGTGTCTGTGTGAGTGAGTGAGTCTGTGTTAGTGAGTGGGTCTGTGTTAGTGAGTGGGTGTGTGTGAGTGAGTTAATCTGTGTGAGTGAGTGAGTCTGTGTGAGTGAGCGGGTCTGTGTGAGTGTGAGTCTGTGTGAGTGAGTGGGTGTGTGTGAGTGAGTGAGTCTGTGTGAGTGAGTGAGTCTGTGTGAGTGAGTGAGTATGTGTGAATTAGCGAGTGTGTGTGAGTGAGCGAGTGTGTGTGAGTGATTGAGTGTGTGTGAGTGACAGGGTCTGTGTGAGTGAGTGAGTCTGTGTGAGTGAGTGGGCCTGTGTGAGTGAGTGAGTGTGTGTGAGTGACAGGGTCTATGTGAGTGAGTGAGTCTGTGTGAGTGAGTGAGTCTGTGTGAGTGAGCGATTTTGTGTGAGTGAGTGGGTCTGTGTGAGTGAGTGAGTCTGTGTGAGCGAGTCTGTGTGAGTGAGTGGGTGTGTGTGAGTTTGTGAGTCTGTGTGAGTGAGCGAGTCTGTGTGAGTGAGTGAGTCTGTGTGAGTGAGTGGGTCTGTGTGAGTGTGAGTCTCTGTGAGTGAGCGAGTCTGTGTGAGTGAGTGAGACTGTGTGAGTGAGTGGGTCTGTGTGAGTGTGAGTCTCTGTGAGTGAGTGGGTGTGTGTGAGTGAGTGGGTCTGTGTGAGTGAGTGAGTCTGTGTGAGTGAGTGAGTCTGTGTGAGTGAGCGAGTCTGTGTGAGTGAGCGAGTGTGTGTGAATGAGTGAGTCTGTGTGAGTGAGTGAGTCTGTGTGAGAGAGTGAGTCTGTGTGAGTGAGCGAGTCTATGTGAGTGAGCGAGTCTGTGTGAGTGAGCGAGTGTGTGTGAGTGAGCGAGTGTATGTGAGTGAGCGAGTGTGTGTGAGTGAGCGAGTCTGTGTGAGTGAGTGGGTATGTGTGAGTGAGTCTGCGTGAGTGAGCGAATGTGTGTGAGTGACCCAGTATGTGGGAGTGAGCGAGTCTGTGTGAGTGAGCGAGTCTGTGTGAGTGAGTGATTCTGTGTGAGTGAGTGATTCTGTGTGAGTGAGTGTGTGTGCGTGAGCGGGACTGTATGAGAGAGCGAGTCTGTGTGATTGAGCGAGTCTGTGTGAGCGAGCGAATTTGTGTGCGTGAGCGAGTCTGTGTGAGTGAGTGTTTGTGTGTGCGTGAGCGAGACTGTATGAGTGAGCGAGTCTGTGTGATTGAGCGAGTCTGTGTGAGTGCATGGGTCTGTGTGAGTGATTGAGTCTGTGTGAGTGTGTGGGTGTGTGTGAGTGAGTGAGTGTGTGAGTGAGTGAGTCTGTGTGAGTGAGTGGGTGTGTGTGAGTGAGTGGGTCTGTGTGAGTGAGTGAGTCTGTGTGAGTGAGTGAGTGGGTCTGTGTGAGTGAGTGAGACTGTGTAAGTGAGTGGGTCTGTGTGAGTGTGAGTCTCTGTGAGTGAGTGGGTGTGTGTGAGTGAGTGGGTCTGTGTGAGTGAGTGAGCGAGTGTGTGTGAGTGAGCGAGTCTGTGTGAGTGAGTGAGTCTATGTGAGTGAGCGAGTGTGTGTGTGAGCGAGTCTGTGTGAGTGAGCGAGTCTGTGTGAGTGAGTGGGTCTGTGTGAGTGAGTCTGTGTGAGTGAGCGAATGTGTGTGAGTGACCGACTGTGTGGGAGTGAGCGAGTCTGTGTGAGTGAGCGAGTCTGTGTGATTGAGCGAGTCTGTGTGAGTGAGCGAATTTGTGTACGTGAGCGAGCCTGTGTGAGTGAGTGTTTGTGTGTGCGTGAGCGAGACTGTATGAGTGAGTGGGTCTGTGTGAGTGAGTCTGTGTGAGTGAGCGAATATGTGTGAGTGACCGAGTGTGTGGGAGTGAGCGAGTCTGTGTGAGTGAGCGAGTGTGTGTGCGTGAGCGAGTCTGTGTGAGTGAGTGAGTCTGTGTGAGTGAGTGGGTATGTGTGAGTGAGTGTGTCTGTGTTAGTGAGTGAGTCTGTGTGAGTGAGTGAGTCTGTGTGAGTGAGTGATTCTGTGTGAGTGAGTGAGTCTGTGTGAGTGAGCGAGTCTGTGTGAGTGAGCGAGTCTGTGTGAGTGAGCGAGTCTGTGTGATTGAGCGAGTTTGTGTGATTGAGCGAGTCTGTGTGAGTGAGCGGGTATGTGTGAGTGAGTGTGTCTGTGTCAGTGAGTGAGTCTGTGTGAGTGAGTGAATCTGTGTGAGTGAGTGGGTCTGTATGAGTGTGAGTCTGTGTGAGTGAGTGAGTCTGTGTGTGTGAGTGGGTCTGTGTGAGTGAGTGAGTCTGTGTGAGTGAGTGAGTCTGTGTGACTGAGTGGGTCTGTGTGAGTGTGAGTCTGTGTGAGTGAGTGAGTCTGTGTGAGTGCGTGTGTCTGTGTGAGTGAGTGAGTCTGTGTTAGTGAGTGGGTCTGTGTTAGTGAGTGGGTGTGTGTGAGTGAGTGAATCTGTGTGAGTGTGTGAGTCTGTGTGAGTGAGCGGATCTGTGTGAGTGTGAGTCTGTGTGAGTGAGTGGGTGTGTGTGAGTGAGTGAGTCTGTGTGAGTGAGTTGGACTGTGTTAGTGTGAGTCTGTGTGAGTTAGTGCGTCTGTGTGAGTCAGTGAGTCTGTGTGAGTGAGTGAGTATGTGTGAGTTAGCGAGTGTGTGTGAGTGAGCGAGTGTGTGTGAGTGATTGAGTGTGTGTGAGTGACAGGGTCTGTGTGAGTGAGTGAGTCTGTGTGAGTGAGTGGGCCTGTGTGAGTGAGTGAGTGTGTGTGAGTGAGTGAGTCTGTGTGAGTGAGCGATTTTGTGTGAGTGAGTGGGTCTGTGTGAGTGAGTGAGTCTGTGTGAGCGAGTCTGTGTGAGTGAGTGGGTGTGTGTGAGTTTGTGAGTCTGTGCGAGTGAGCGAGTCTGTGTGAGTGAGTGAGTCTGTGTGAGTGAGTGGGTCTGTGTGAGTGTGAGTCTGTGTGAGTGAGCGAGTCTGTGTGAGTGAGCGAGTCTGTGTGAGTGAGTGGGTCTGTGTGAGTGAGCGAGTCTGTGTGAGGGAGTGTGTCTGTGTCAGTGAGTGAATCTGTGTGAGTGCGTGGGTCTGTATGAGTGTGAGTCTGTGTGAGTGAGTGAGTCTGTGTGAGTGAGTGGGTCTGTGTGAGTGAGTGGGTCTGTGTGAGTGAGTGAGTCTGTGTGAGTGAGTGAGTCTGTGTGAGTGAGTGAGTCTGTGTGAGTGAGTGAGTCTGTGTGAGTGAGTGTGTCTGTGTGAGTGAGTGAGTCTGTGTGAGTGAGTGGGTCTGTGTGAGTGAGCGAGTCTGTGTGATTGAGCGAGTCTGTGTGAGTGAGCGAGTCTGTGTGAGTGAGTGGGTCTGTGTGAGTGAGTGTGTCTGTGTCAGTGAGTGAGTCTGTGTGAGTGAGTGAATCTGTGTGAGTGAGTGGGTCTGTATGAGTGTGAGTCTGTGTGAGTGAGTGAGTCTGTGTGTGTGAGTGGGTCTGTGTGAGTGAGTGAGTCTGTGTGAGTGAGTGAGTCTGTGTGACTGAGTGGGTCTGTGTGAGTGTGAGTCTGTGTGAGTGAGTGAGTCTGTGTGAGTGCGTGTGTCTGTGTGAGTGAGTGAGTCTGTGTTAGTGAGTGGGTCTGTGTTAGTGAGTGGGTGTGTGTGAGTGAGTGAATCTGTGTGAGTGAGTGAGTCTGTGTGAGTGAGCGGGTCTGTGTGAGTGTGAGTCTGTGTGAGTGAGTGGGTGTGTGTGAGTGAGTGAGTCTGTGTGAGTGAGTTGGACTGTGTTAGTGTGAGTCTGTGTGAGTTAGTGAGTCTGTGTGAGTCAGTGAGTCTGTGTGAGTGAGTGAGTATGTGTGAGTTAGCGAGTGTGTGTGAGTGAGCGAGTGTGTGTGAGTGATTGAGTGTGTGTGAGTGACAGGGTCTGTGTGAGTGAGTGAGTCTGTGTGAGTGAGTGGGCCTGTGTGAGTGAGTGAGTGTGTGTGAGTGACAGGGTCTGTGTGAGTGAGTGAGTCTGTGTGAGTGAGTGAGTCTGTGTGAGTGAGCGATTTTGTGTGAGTGAGTGGGTCTGTGTGAGTGAGTGAGTCTGTGTGAGCGAGTCTGTGTGAGTGAGTGGGTGTGTGTGAGTTTGTGAGTCTGTGTGAGTGAGCGAGTCTGTGTGAGTGAGTGAGTCTGTGTGAGTGAGTGGGTCTGTGTGAGTGTGAGTCTCTGTGAGTGAGCGAGTCTGTGTGAGTGAGTGAGACTGTGTGAGTGAGTGGGTCTGTGTGAGTGTGAGTCTCTGTGAGTGAGTGGGTGTGTGTGAGTGAGTGGGTCTGTGTGAGTGAGTGAGTCTGTGTGAGTGAGTAAGTCTGTGTGAGTGAGCGAGACTGTGTGAGTGAGCGAGTGTGTGTGAATGAGTGAGTCTGTGTGAGTGAGTGGGTCTGTGTGAGAGAGTGAGTCTGTGTGAGTGAGCGAGTCTATGTGAGTGAGCGAGTCTGTGTGAGTGAGCGAGTGTCTGTGTGTGAGCGAGTGTATGTGAGTGAGCGAGTGTGTGTGAGTGAGCGAGTCTGTGTGAGTGAGCGAGTCTGTGTGAGTGAGTGGGTATGTGTGAGTGAGTCTGCGTGAGTGAGCGAATGTGTGTGAGTGACCCAGTATGTGGGAGTGAGCGAGTCTGTGTGAGTGAGCGAGTCTGTGTGAGTGAGTGATTCTGTGTGAGTGAGTGATTCTGTGTGAGTGAGCGAGTCTGTGTGATTGAGCGAGTCTGTGTGAGTGAGCGAATTTGTGTGAGTGAGTGAGTCTGTGTGAGTGAGTGAGTCTGTGTGAGTGAGTGAGTCTGTGTGAGTGCGTGTGTCTGTGTGAGTGAGTGAGTCTGTGTTAGTGAGTGGGTCTGTGTTAGTGAGTGGGTATGTGTGAGTGAGTGAATCTGTGTGAGTGTGTGAGTCAGTGTGAGTGAGCGGGTCTGTGTGAGTGTGAGTCTGTGTGAGTGAGTGGGTGTGTGTGAGTGAGTGAGTCTGTGTGAGTGAGTTGGACTGTGTTAGTGTGAGTCTGTGTGAGTTAGTGCGTCTGTGTGAGTCAGTGAGTCTGTGTGAGTGAGTGAGTATGTGTGAGTTAGCGAGTGTGTGTGAGTGAGCGAGTGTGTGTGAGTGATTGAGTGTGTGTGAGTGACAGGGTCTGTGTGAGTGAGTGAGTCTGTGTGAGTGAGTGGGTCTGTGTGAGTGAGTGAGTGTGTGTGAGTGAGCGAGTCTGTGTGAGTGAGTGAGTCTGTGTGAGCGAGTCTGTGTGAGTGAGTGGGTGTGTGTGAGTTTGTGAGTCTGTGTGAGTGAGCGAGTCTGTGTGAGTGAGTGAGTCTGTGTGAGTGAGTGGGTCTGTGTGAGTGTGAGTCTCTGTGAGTGAGCGAGTCTGTGTGAGTGAGTGGGTCTGTGTGAGTGTGAGTCTCTGTGAGTGAGTGGGTGTGTGTGAGTGAGTGGGTCTGTGTGAGTGAGTGAGTCTGTGTGAGTGAGCGAGTCTGTGTGAGTGAGCGAGTGTGTGTGAATGAGTGAGTCTGTGTGAGTGAGTGGGTCTGTGTGAGGTAGTGAGTCTGTGTGAGTGAGCGAGTCTATGTGAGTGAGCGAGTCTGTGTGAGTGAGCGAGTGTGTGTGTGTGAGCGAGTGTATGTGAGTGAGCGAGTGTGTGTGAGTGAGTGGGTATGTGTGAGTGAGTCTGCGTGAGTGAGCGAATGTGTGTGAGTGACCCAGTATGTGGGAGTGAGCGAGTCTGTGTGAGTGAGCGAGTCTGTGTGAGTGAGCGAGTGTGTGTGTGTGAGCGAGTGTGTGTGAGTGAGCGAGTCTGTGTGAGTGAGTGGGTATGTGTGAGTGAGTCTGCGTGAGTGAGCGAATGTGTGTGAGTGACCCAGTATGTGGGAGTGAGCGAGTCTGTGTGAGTGAGCGAGTCTGTGTGAGTGAGTGATTCTGTGTGAGTGAGTGATTCTGTGTGAGTGAGTGTGTGTGCGTGAGCGGGACTGTATGAGAGAGCGAGTCTGTGTGATTGAGCGAGTCTGTGTGAGCGAGCGAATTTGTGTGCGTGAGCGAGTCTGTGTGAGTGAGTGTTTGTGTGTGCGTGAGCGAGACTGTATGAGTGAGCGAGTCTGTGTGATTGAGCGAGTCTGTGTGAGTGCATGGGTCTGTGTGAGTGATTGAGTCTGTGTGAGTGTGTGGGTGTGTGTGAGTGAGTGAGTGTGTGAGTGAGTGAGTCTGTGTGAGTGAGTGGGTGTGTGTGAGTGAGTGGGTCTGTGTGAGTGAGTGAGTCTGTGTGAGTGAGTGAGTGGGTCTGTGTGAGTGAGTGAGACTGTGTGAGTGAGTGGGTCTGTGTGAGTGTGAGTCTCTGTGAGTGAGTGGGTGTGTGTGAGTGAGTGTGTCTGTGTGAGTGAGTGAGCGAGTGTGTGTGAGTGAGCGAGTCTGTGTGAGTGAGCGAGTCTGTGTGAGTGAGTGGGTCTGTGTGAGTGAGTCTGTGTGAGTGAGCGAATGTGTGTGAGTGGCCGACTGTGTGGGAGTGAGCGAGTCTGTGTGAGTGAGCGAGTCTGTGTGAGTGAGTGAGTCTGTGTGAGTGAGTGATTCTGTGTGAGTGAGCGAATTTGTGTACGTTAGCGAGCCTGTGTGAGTGAGTGTTTGTGTGTGCGTGAGCGAGACTGTATGAGTGAGTGGGTCTGTGTGAGTGAGTCTGTGTGAGTGAGCGAATGTGTGTGAGTGACCGAGTGTGTGGGAGTGAGAGAGTCTGTGTGAGTGAGCGAGTGTGTGTGCGTGAGCGAGTCTGTGTGAGTGAGCGAGTCTGTGTGAGTGAGCGAGTCTGTGTGAGTGAGTGAGTCTGTGTGAGTGAGTGAGTCTGTGTGAGTGAGTGAGTCTGTGTGAGTGAGTGAGTCTGTGTGAGTGAGTGGGTCTGTGTGAGTGAGTGAGTCTGTGTGAGTGAGTGAGTCTGTGTGAGTGAGTGGGTCTGTGTGAGTGAGTGAGTCTGTGTGAGTGAGTGAGTCTGTGTGAGTGAGTGGGTCTGTGTGAGTGAGTGAGTCTGTGTGAGTGAGTGAGTCTGTGTGAGTGAGCGAGTCTGTGTGAGTGAGTGGTCTGTGTGAGTGAGTGGGTGTGTGTGAGTGAGTGAGTCTGTGTGAGTGAGTGAGTCTGTGTGAGTGAGTGAGTCTGTGTGAGTGAGTGGTCTGTGTGAGTGAGTGAGTCTGTGTGAGTGAGTGAGTCTGTGTGAGTGAGTGAGTCTGTGTGAGTGAGCGAGTCTGTGTGAGTGAGCGAGTGTGTGTGAGTGATTGAGTGTGTGTGAGTGACAGGGTCTGTGTGAGTGAGTGAGTCTGTGTGAGTGAGTGGGCCTGTGTGAGTGAGTGAGTGTGTGTGAGTGACAGGGTCTGTGTGAGTGAGTGAGTCTGTGTGAGTGAGTGATTTTGTGTGAGTGAGCGATTTTGTGTGAGTGAGTGGGTCTGTGTGAGTGAGTGAGTCTGTGTGAGTGTGAGTCTCTGTGAGTGAATGGGTGTGTGTGAGTGAGTGGGTCTGTGTGAGTGAGTGAGTCTGTGTGAGTGAGCGAGTCTGTGTGAGTGAGCGAGTGTGTGTGAATGAGTGAGTCTGTGTGAGTGAGTGGGTCTGTGTGAGAGAGTGAGTCTGTGTGAGTGAGCAAGTCTATGTGAGTGAGCGAGTCTGTGTGAGTGAGCGAGTGTGTGAGTGAGCGAGTGTATGTGAGTGAGCGAGTGTGTGTGAGTGAGCGAGTCTGTGTGAGTGAGGTGTG